>NC_057839.1:49592500-50842500 GCF_910594005.1 Cervus elaphus | reverse complement strand
CCAGAGCACTGGAAAAGGTCAGTTTTCATTCCAACCCCAAAGAATGTATAAACTACCACACAATTGCACTCATCTCCCACACTAGCAAATAATGCTAAAAATTCTCCAATACGGGCTTCAACAGTACATGAACTGTGAATTTCCAAATGTTCAAGCTGGATCTAGAAAAAGCAGAGAAAGCAGAGATGAAATTGCCAACATCTGTTGGATCATCAAAAAAGCAAGAGAGTTCCAGAAAAACATCTACTTCTGTTTATTGACTATGCTAAAGCCTCTGTGTGGATCACAGCAAACTGTGGAAAATTCTTAAAGAGACAGGAATACCAGACCACCTTATCTACCTCCTGAGAAATCTATATGCACATCAAGAAGCAAAAGCTAGAATGGGACATGGAACAACAGACTGGTTCCAAGTTGGGAAAGGAGTACTTCAAGGCTGTATATTGTCACCCTGCTTATTTAACTTATATGCAGAGTACATTATGTGAAATGCTGGGCTGGATGAAGCACAAGCTGGAATCAAGATTGCTGGGAGAAATATCAACAACCTCAGATACGCAGAAGACACCACCCTTATGGCAGAAAGTGATGAACTAAAGAGCCTCTTGATGAAAGTGAAAAAGGAGAGTGCAAAAGCTGGCTTAAAACTCAACATTCAGAAAACTAAGATCATGTTATCCAGTCTCACCACTTCACGGCAAATAGATGGTGAAATATTGGAATTAGTGAGGGACTTTATTTTCTTGGGCTCCAAATCACTGCAGCTGGTGACTGCAGCCATGAAATTAAAAGACGCTTGCTGCTTGGAAGGAAAGCTATGACCAACCAAGACAGCATATTAAAAAGAAGAGACATTACTTTGCCACCAAAGTCTGTCTAGTTAAAGGTACAATTTTTCCAGTAGTCATATATGGATGTGAGAGTTGGACTATAAAGAAAGTTGAGCACCAGAGAATTAATGCTTTGGAACTGTGGTGCTGGAGAAGACCCTTGACAGTTCCTTGGACTGTAAGGAGATCCAACCAGTCCATCCTAAAGATCAGTCCTGAATATTCATTGGAAGGACTGATGTTGAAGATGAAACTCCAATACTTTGACCACTTGATGCAAAGAACTGATTCATTGGAAAAGACCCTGATGCTGGGAAAGATTGAGGGTAGGAGGAAAAGGGGACAAAAGAGGATGAGATGGTTGGATGGCATCACCGACTCAATGGATATGAGTTTGAGTAAGCTCCCAGAGTTGGTGATGGACAGGGAGGCCTGGTGTGCTGCAGTCGCTGGGGTCAAAAGAGTCGGACATGACTGAGAGACTGAACTGAACTAGACTGAGGAAAACATTAAGCAAAAAAGATCAGTGAAGCAAAATTAATATCACAGAAAAATATAGGTATTAAAATGATCGATAAGACTCCACAATTGATTTTTATTATTCTCAGTAGCTACATAAAGTTGCCAATTAAGAACAGTGAATTAAGTTACACTGCGTCATTTGTCCTAGGGTAGGTGAATAATGTGTGTGTGTGTGTGCATTTATATATACATATGTAAAAATCTCACATAAGCTGTAATCTCACAAATTAAAAACAATTTATCTTTGTAAATGCTAATTTCTTTATTTTACAAAAGAGAAAACGAGGTTCCCAATTTTTAAGTCATTTACCTGTTGTTCAGTCACCAGGTCTCTTCAGGCTCTTTGTGACCCCATGGGCTACAGCCCGCCAGGCCTCCCTTCCCTCACCATCTCCTGGAGTTTGCCCAAGTTCATATCCATTGAATCACTTTTCTCAGGCCCTCCCACTCAGGTGCCAGACTTAAGATTTAAACCCAGTCCAAATGGCCCCAGAGACCTAGCTTCTTGCACTCCACGGCCTGTCTCCCACCCTACCCTCTGGTCGTCTCTGCATGAGGCTGAAACAGAAAAGCAGGACATAGTCTTGTTCAGCCTCAGCTGGGAATGTGGATGTCAGCACACATTATTATGTGTGCTTGTGAGTAACCGCAAAAGTGCCATGAGTATTGAAATAAATTTTCACTAGTAGAAAAACTCACAATTATAGAATCCATGATAATTGGGATCAACTGTATTACTTATAAAATACATATTTTATAATTTGTTTAAGAAATATTTTTGGCAATGTAGAGATCATAAATATATGGCCACTGCATATCAAATGCCAAAGCCTCAATATCAAGAAAGAAAAATTCAGTAAAATATCATGGAGATACAAATTTTCAGTTATGCCAGAGAAATTTTATCATTTTCCTCAGATATTAGAGATTAAGCAGTTAAAAATAGCTGCTTATAATAATAATAATATGGGGATATTAATAATAATAATGGAAATAATAATAATATGGAAAAATTTCATACAGCAAATAATGAAATTGAGATGGTATTTCATATATCATTTCTAAACTTAAAACAAGGGCTGATCCAAAATATTTCATAAAAATCTATTTGAAAAGCAACAGTGTAAATGATATTTTTTTTATACTTCTTCTGCTAAGTCACTTCAGTTGTGTCCAACTCTTTGCGACGCTATGAATTGTAGCCTAGCAGGCTACCCTGTCCATAGGATTCTCCAGGCAAGAATACTGGAGTGAGTTGCCATGCCCTTCTCCAGGGGATCATCCCCGACCCAAGGATTGAACCAGCATCTCTTACCTCTCCTGCACTGACAGGTGGGTTCTTTACCACTAGCACCACTCAGGAAGTCCCTTTTTATTTTTTCATAAGTAAACTTCTTACATATAAATTTATGATAGTGGTTGTCTCAGTTGTAAGAGGAGGGAAATGCCACTGGGAATAGGTAATTCAAAAGTCCATTTTATCACCAAGATTCTATTTTTTTCATTAAAATAAAATTGATAAATTCTAAAAACAAGTGCAAAAGTAAACCATGTTCCACCCCCCTTTTTTTAATTTGAGGTATACTTTTCTTACAACGTTGTGTTAATCTCTGCTGTACAATGAAGTGAATTAGCTGTATGTATACATATATCCCCTCCCTCTTGGACCTCTCTTCCAGTCCTCTAGGTCATCACAGAGCATCCAGCTGAGCTTTCTGGGCTTTGTAGCATGTTCCCACTATCTATTTTACTCATGGAGCTGTATATGTATCAATCCCAATCTCCGATTTCATCCTACTGCCCTCCCGCCTCGCCATGTCCACACGTCTGCTCTCTCTGTGTCTCTATTCCTGCCCTGCAAATCGGTTCATCTGTAACATTTTTCTAGATTCCACATATATGGAAACCATATCCCTTCAAGATAGGCAAGATTGTAAAATGACCCCAAGGATCCATGCCGTAGTATAATACTCTCTCTCTGAGTGTAGACAGACCTTGAGATCATGATTATGTTGTATGACAAAGGAATTCTGAAGATAAAATTAAGGTCGCTAATCAGTTAAGTATAAGTTAATCAAGAAGGATATCAGCTTTAGTTAGTTTAGTCGCTCATTCACGTCTGACTCTTTCCAACCCTATGGATCGACTGCATCCTGCCAGGTTCCTCTGTCCATGGGATTTTCCTGGCAATGATACTGGACTGGGTTGCCATTTCCTCCTCCAGGGATCAGCCACAGTAACCATGACCTAATCGGTTGAGCCCATTAAAAGGGAGGGACTGGAAGCCACAAAGATGATCTCCCGCTGTCCTTGAAGGCTTGTCACCAGGAGTTCCACAGCTGCTGCAAGGTACTAAATTCTGCCAACCATGTGAGCATGAAAGAGGATTTCAAACCTAAGATGAGACTGAAGCACAGCTGCCATCTTGAATACAGCTCTGTGAGGTCTTGAGCAGAGAATCACAGAAGTTATAAGATAACAAGTATATATTGCTTTAAGATACTAAGTTTTTAATAATGTGTTATGCAGCTAGACAAAAGTAATATATGATTTATAAGCAGAAATACCAATGTTATTGAGTGGAGAAATCTCTCTGGCATGTGATAACAGTTTGCTTTTAACTGACTATATGGCCTTAGGCAAGTGATTTAATTTTTCCAACCCTAAAGGAGTGTTTTTACAATAAAAGTATCCAAATCCTTTAAATTTTAAAGATTTACCCTGTACTGTAAGAGTTACCAAGGAAAAAAAAAGAGAGAGAGAGAGAATTATTTTGCCATGTTTAAGGAAGGGCTGGGAGAAGCACAAGCTGGAATCAAGATTGCCAGGAGAAATATCAATAACCTCAGATATGCAGATGACACCACCCTTATGGCAGAAAGTGAAGAGGAACTAAAAAGCCTCTTGATGAAAGTGAAAGAGGAGTGTGAAAAAGTTGGCTTAAAGCTCAACATTCAGAAAACTAAGATCATGGCATCTTGTCCCATCACTTCATGGGAAATAGATGGGGAAACAGTGGAAACAATGCCAGACTTTATATTTTTGGGCTCCAAAATCACTGCAGATGGTGATTACAGCCATGAAATTAAAAGACACTTACTCCTTGGAAGGAAAGTTAGATAGCATATTAAAAAGCAGAGACATTACTTTGCCAACAAAGGTCTGTCTGGTCAAGGCTATGATTTATCCAGTGGTCATGTATGGATGTGAGAGTTGGACTGTGAAGAAAGCTGAGCGCTAAAAAAATTGATGCTTTTGAACTGTGGTGTTGGAGAAGACTCTTGAGAGTCCTTTGGACTGCAAGGAGATCCAACCAGTCCATCCTGAAGGAGATCAGTCCTGGGTGTTCATTGGAAAGGCTGATGCTGAAGCTGAAACTTCAGTACTTTGGCCACCTCATGCAAAGAGTTGACTCATTGGAAAAGACCTTGAGGCTGGGAGGGATTGGGGGCAGGAGGAGAAGGGGACGACAGTGGATGAGATGGCTGGATGGCATCTCTGACTTGATGGGCATGAGTTTGAGTTGGGCTAGGAGTTGGTGACGGACAGGGATGCCTGGCGTGCTGCAATCGAGGTTGCAAATAGTCAGACACGACTGAGCGACTGAACTGAACTGAAGGAAGGCAGGCACTTTCCAAGTATCTATTAGTAGATAAATTAATTAATATATTGGGACATTAGTTATTTTATTGACCAAGATGGTAGTAAATTAATTTAATTGTTATGTGCTTTAGAAAATATTTCTTCAACATTTCTTCAGTACTTGCCACACAGATAGATGGTATAGATACAGTTAAAAATAAGCACTCACTCCATTTTTATTGTGATTACTTAGTGTGCAGAATACATTGTGTGAGTGCCAAACATGCAGAGACTGGAACAGATTTTCCTGATAAAAGGAGAGCTAAACTGAGACTAACTGAAGATATCTTAGAAAATCGAAACTGGCTTTGGAAAGAATGAGGGGTTCTTCAGGCCAAGAGAAGGCAATATGCAAAGGTCTAACGTTGTGAATGAATTTGGTAAGAATAAGACATTACTATTCCATTTGACTCGAGCAAACAGCTCAAATGGAAAAGTGCTTATATGAGACACAGGGTGAAAAAAAAAAAGAAAAACTAAGACAATATTATAGGAGGCCTGGTAAATTATTTTAAGGAATGTAGGTGTTACCATAAACAATAGCAATATTTTATGTGTTATTCCGGTATGTTTTATTTTCTGTAGTGAAGTCTAAACTCTCTATGTTAGGGAGAAATATTAGTGGATTTTAAACCTATATATTAATACAAAATAATACGTTGTACTATTAATATGGCTTCAAATAAATAGGCAATAATACAAAGATACTGAAAAACAGATATGAATCTAATAATCTATATATAAAGAGATGTGTCCTAGAATGAAGTCAGTGAGAAGGGGGAAGTCAGTGGGAAAGGGGAAGAAAATATGAATTAAGAGAACAGCATTGAAACATGTATATTATCAAGTATGAAATAGATCGCCAGCCCAGGTTGGATGCATGAGACAAGTGCTCAGGGCTGGTGCACTGGGAAGATACAGAGGGATGGGGAGGGAGGTGGGAGGGGGGATCGGGATGGGGAACACATGTAAATCCATGACTGATTCATGCCAATGTATGGCAAAAACCACTGCAATATTGTAAAGTAATTAGCCTCCAACTAATAAAAATAAATGGAAAAAATAAATAAATAAAGTTGGCCTTTGCTTTTGGTTTAAAAAAAAAAAGAGAGAGTAGGAGAAAAATAGACAGGAATTGATGACAAAAGTGATAGTTACAGAATAATCAAGAGAACAGGAGAGAATGGGGTAATTCCTAGCTTATTTAAATTTACAGATATGTCAAAAATTGAAAAAGTATAAGCAGGTTTAGAATAAAAAGATGGTTTCTGCTGATTAGAACATGCCAAATAAGAGGTGCCTTGGGAACACTTAAAATCAGAGCTTTTCAAAACTTTTACATAGGGTACAGTCTATCAGCAATTTACTTAGTATTTCCTCAGGAAAGGATTTAAGTAAGATTGAATGATTTAAGGCCTCTGACAACGCTAGGGTCTCCAGCGCAGCCTAAGTTGGGACTTAACGGCTTGAGTGAAGATGACCAGGAGGGTAAAGGGAGACTGTTTAGGTTTATGGCCACTGCCAATCCTAGAGGATACCAACTCTGAATATTCACTGGAAAGACTGATGCTGATGCTGAAGCTCCAATACTTTGGCCAACTGATGTGAAAAGCCAACTCATTGAAAAAGACCCTGATGCTGGGAAAGTTTGAGGGCAGGAGGACAAACGGGCAGCAGAGGATGAGATGGTTGGATGGAATCACCAGTTTAATGGACATGAATCTCATCAATCTCTGGGATATAGTGAAGGACATGGGAGCCTGGTGTGCTGCAATCCATGGGGTCACAAAGAGTCAGACACGACTTAGCAACTGAGTAACAAATGGCCACTGCACCCCTAGATAGGCTTCTCATTTAAATGCCTGGAAGTTAAAGCATTTAATTCAGTCTTTACTAAGAGTTCTTTACGTGGGATCAAAATATGTTATTTTTTATTTTTAAATTTTCATTATAGGCACAAGACTTGTCAGCAGTTTTGTACAGACCTAGGACTTAAGTTTTGATGAAACACTGGGAAAGAAGCTGACCTCCTAATGAAAATAAAAAGTGCAAACATGGGGAATGCTTGACAGATTTAAGTATGTGATCATTATATCAGATAAAATACATTTTCTTTATCTGTTGCTGAATAGTAAACCTTCCAGAAACAGTAGATTAAACAACCATGGAGGGGTTTCCTGGTGGTCCAGCGTCTATAACTCCAAGGTCCCAATGCAGGGGGTCCAGGTTCCACCCCTGCTCAGGGATCTAGATCCCACATGCTGCAACTAAGAGTTCACATGCCAGAACTGAGACCCAGAACAGCCAAATAAATATGTTTAAAAAATAAAATTAAGAAAACAATGCAACTTTCTTCAAAACATATCAGTAACTTAGGAAGGGATCTGGGGTCCTTCATTTCTGATTGATCTTCTAGGGTGGTTGGGACTGGTGTTTCCATGTCCATAGTGGCTTCTCCACTCACCTGCTGGAACCTTGGTGTCCCCAGACTCACCTCTCTATCCACACGGTGTCTGGTGTCCCATGACCTCTTCATGGATTCTGGGCTTCTCACCGCTTGGTGGTCTCAGGTTAGTCATACTTCATATATGGAACCTGTTCCTTCAAAAGCTAACACTGATGAAAAAACCACTACAATATTGTAATTAGCCTCCAACTAATAAAAATAAATGGAAAAAAAAAGCTACCACTGAGAGAGAAAAAGGAGAAATGACTAATTCATAGAAGTTCAAGATATAAGTATATAGAATAAAATATATACATGACTATGTAGTTTTAGATAGGCAAAGTATATACAGGTTTCACCTGTTAATTGACAGAATTTCTAGGATACCTTTGTAAGCTGAAATGACTTAAAGCAAAGAATTACACATCTTGCTAAAAAGTGCACAAAAACAGAGATAAAGCAAAGATGCTCATGGACACAATTCAAAGTTATGACATCTTGATACTGAGATGCTGAGTACAATTCCCCAGAGGCACCTTGAAGGGGCCACTTTCACAGCTCGGCGTTAGCACTGCCTCCCTCACTGCTCTCTACAAAGCGAACCCTGCACACAATTTTCACTTTCTGCCTTTTCTCATAAAAGCTAAAAATCCTCTTTGGAAGAGTTATCAAGGCAAGTCTTTTGTAAAAGCAAAGTGGCATAAAGCAACCTCCACCCACAGATGAGGTATTCTTGTATATCTATTTTCAGAGTCTGGGAGTCTAATCATTTTGAATAATCAACCAGAGAAGATGAAAGGTGGAAGCCCTTTAAAAAACAAAAACATAATTTACTATCAAACACTGCTATTCAAAATTAATATCAGCATCCAAAATGGTGTCAAGGTTAAAATGCAGAAAAACATTTATAAATGCCAGGGGTTTGGGGTGCAAAATGGTTATATAAGATACAGCCAGAGAAGTGAATTTTGAGGCCGATCCACAAGGACTAAGTTTTTTACCTAAGCTTTACCTCATTCTTCATATACTACGAATTTCTCCATGGGGATTGACCAACTATAGTTTAACCTACTTCCTTTAGTCAGAATGATCAATGACAGTGTCTGCTAATTGATGAGCTGAAGCTGGTGTGTAAACAGACATGTCCTGAATAATCTAGTGCTTACACGCCATACTTCGTCTACTGCCTAGCTTTGGTGCTATACCTGGGCTTTGCTTTTTTGTTCTTTTATTTGACTTTGACACAGATGACAAAACTCAAATTTCCCTTCTTTAGCATTAACTAAAGGCAAATAATAATTTATTTCAGGGTATTGATTTCCTTTATAAAATTGATAAGAGAAAATCCTTCATTTCTTTAAAAAATGACAGTATCTTAGCTGTGTTAAAACTGTGATGTGAGGGAGATTTACATACACAGTGGAAGTCATTATTTCTCCAAGGTTATCTCGATGGTAGCTGCTTTTTCTGTTCCCTGGCAACAGTACCCTCCCAAAGTGCTACTAAAAACACTTCAAGTATTAAATAAACTGTTAACCATTGTTCTATAGCTGATTCCTGGATGTTCTCGTCTGAATCGACAGGTTGCATATCATCTATATGGAATCCTGCTGAGGGATCACTAATAATAATTCATCGTATTGCTCTTTTTCTCATTATTGCTGCTTGTTATCTGTGGCCATAAACACATGCACATATTCTTACTGTCTATCTCAAACTGTAAAGCAAAACATTTCAAAAATATGCAGGTGCTTTGTAATATTAAGTGCCTCATCAATGATGCAAGTATGTAACCAAGAGCATGCTGAGCTCTTTCAAAAGCTCCTCTGTTTTATGATGAAATGAAAGTGGAATCATCAGAAGAGGTTGAGTACTAATATATGCAGTCGACTCTTTCTATTTACATGTTTTTCAGCCATGCCAACATATGATCAAGTGTAAATACCATAGTGCATTTTCTGTTTCTTCTTCTTGCAAAAACTATATATACAAATTTTTGATACTAAAAATGAAAATGTCTCTATGCAGTTTCAGAAGTTAAATACCCCTCTTTCAAAAAGTACTGATGACCTGTTATTTCCATAGTCCCAAATGGGTTTCATTATATCCTAAATTTGTTTTGCAATACACAGTTATTAAGATTTCCATTAGCAGATGTTCTAGATTTCAGGTTTGGGAGAATAGTAAGTCAACTCTCTAGCATTAAATAGATCAGTCTAATTAAAGGGCTAGAATTACAAAACCTCACCACCATCCACACCAACATCACCAGTATTTTTTTAATCCCTATACTTGCTGCTTATTCATAATAATACTTATTCTCATCTACCCCAACAATGAAATATTATACACATATATACTTGATTATTGCCTGCCCATAGCCATCCATGAAATTTAATATGAACTTGAAAATCAGGACTGATATTCAGTTTTCCCTAAATTAAGTGTTCAAATAAACCCAAACAAATAGTTTTCTCTGAAACTATGCTATCAGACCTTCCACTAATTATTGAGAAAGGGTAACAAAATCTGTATCCCTTAAAAGATGCAGTCTTCAATAGTTTTAATTTGGGTGTCATCAGAAGAGGAATATCACTTTATTCTGTTTTTATTTTTCAGATAACTTGGAGAAATGACCATATTCACCCACATGGAATTTCACAACCTAATTTCTTTTTTATATGGTGCAAGTGAAACATGAAACATTTATGTAACATTAACTGGATATGCTATTGAAGCCATATACAAATAAAGAAGATGAAGTATTTTTATAGTACACTATGGAAAAATTTTACTTAAAATTGGGTTCTAAAATTAAGTTCTGCAATGACCTAGCAAATCACTTCTCTATAGTCATGGCACCATAGTCATTTATACACAGAATTACTGGTAAGTTTTAAAACTTTTGCAACTTTCATTATTACTTGCCCATGTAATTTGGATGCTATTTTACATATACTATCTTTCCTAGCCATATAAGTTTGTAATTCAAGGCTCATCAGGTCAAACTCTAAAAGTCCGTTGATGATGGGAAAACACATTTAAAACAAATAATCCACGTTAGGTATGGAGACAAATGGCCCTCAAATTTGTTGGTAAGCAATCCTCTATGGTCTTTGGTGTTTCTGTACGTCTTTGTGAACAGAGTCTGCCTGGCTTTGGTTTTTGGTGTTAACTATCATTTCAAAGATGTGATCACAGTGAACAACCTTGAAAGATAGATATACTGTTTTCCAATGGAGCAAGTAGCCGGTTTGGTTATTATCAAAACTAATAAAGATAATTTCTCTTTAGGAGGAAGATTCAGACAGGCTAACAGCCTATGATGATTAGTTCGTGTGTCAACTTGACTGGGCCACAGGGGGCCAAGATATTTGGTCACAACCGGTCTGGATGTGTCTGTGAGGGTGTTTGTGGGTGAGATTAACATTTCAGTCAGCACATTTCCCTCTTAATGTCTATTACCTTCTTCATTCCATCAGTTGAAGGCCTGATTAGGACAAAAATACAGCTTTTTCTGCAAGGAAGAGCAAATTCCTTCTGCTTGAAAGCCTTCAAACTGAGACCTTGTTGTTGTTTGCCTGCCTTTAGACTCGAACTGAAACCTTGGCTTTTCTTGGGTCTTGAGCCTGCCAGCTTTCACAATGGAACTGTACCACTGGCTCTCCTGGTTCCCCAGCTTGCCTCCATAGTCATGTGAGACAGTTCTTTACGATAAATCACAAATCTATCTCTCAGAACCAATGAGAAATATATAAATATATGTGTGTATAAATATATATATATTTATTCTGTTATAAATAAAATGTTATATATATATATATATATATATATATATATATATATATAATAGCTGAGAGGACAAATTGGTTCTGTTTCTCCAGAGTGTCCTGAAAAATACACAGCTCATTATAAAATAGTCAAGTTCCCTAATTGGGATTTCGCTCCTGAAATTCTCTTCAGCATATTTTTCTGGTATCCTTTGATACTTTTCATGTCTCCCTCAGAGAAACAGAACTTGAAGAACTAGTAGGAATGCTGATACTGTATCTGCTGCTCCCACAGCACATAATAAAGTTATTTGTGTCCCACCCAGGAGAACCACGTCCTCTGTCAGCCTTCATGGTATTGTAGAAAGTTAACTTGCTAGTTTGTGGGTGTGGAAAAAGATCTCAATTCTTTCATAACTCTTGACAAAATTCTACTTAGAATGCTGACTTCATAATAATATATTCATCATCATCATAATAATATTAAGAAAAATAAATACAGTGCAAATTTCCAAGTTTATGTACATATATATGTGTGTGTGTGTGTGTGTGTGCAATGAATCATTGCTATTTTGCAACCAAGATTTTTACATTTAAATGTGTTGATTTTATTCTGTGTATCATATCTATAACTTATATAACAATGATCATGCAACCTATATTGACAGCAAAAGAAAAATGCACTTATAACTCCATTTTTCATTGGCCAATAATTCAATTTGTCCTCTCAGCCATTTTTTATTAATTAATTATGTTTCACCTCTATGTACAAGGCTATCCGAGTCAAAGGGAAGTGATTATAATAGTCATAATAGTTCCTGCTGTCATGCCTAACACAGCTGCGGTGGGCAAAAGGCAAGAGGGAATCAGGGAATCTAAAATATGCTAGTGTTTTCACTCTATTTAGTAGCAATCTTACAAGAAATGGCCAAGATACTTGCTAATGAGCATCCTTTTTTAAACTTTATTTTAATATAACTTCTTGGCACAGTTTTAGATTTACCAAATTATTGCAAATATAGTATAGATAGTTCCTGCATAACCAATACCCAGTTTTTCCTCTTATAATCATTTAAAAATGATGATAAATTTCCATAATTAATGAAACAATATTACAACTAAAATATATAGTCTGTTCAAATTTCCTCAACTTTTTCTTCTTTTTCTTGTTGCTGCTCTGGGATTCCATCCAGGATACAGCATCACATTATTTTTAATAGCCATGTGTTCTTAGTCTCCTCCTATTTGTGAAAATTTCTCAGACTTGTCTTGGTTTTGATAACTTGGATGACTAGTAGATTACTGATAAAATATTCCCAAACTGGGGCTTGTCTATGTAAAGTTAATCATGAGTCAGTTCAGTTCAGTTCAGTCACTCAATCATGTCCAACTCTTTGCAACCCCATAAACCGCAGCACACCAGGCCTCCCTGTCTATCACCAACACCCGCAGTCCACCCAAACCCATGTCCATCGAGTCGGTGATGCCATACAACCATCTCATCCTCTGTCGTTCCCTTCTCCTCCTGCCCCCAATCCCTCCCAGCATCAGGGTCTTTTCAAATGAGTCAGCTCTTCGTATCAGGTGGCCAAAGTATTGGAGTTTCAGCTTCAACATCAGTCCTTCCAATGAACACCCAGGACTGATATCCTTTAGAATGGACTGGTTGGATCTCCTTGCAGTCCAAGGGACTCTCAAGAGTCTTCTCCAACACCACAGTTCAAAAGCATCAATTCTTTGGCACTCAGCTTTCTTTATAGTCCAGCTCTCACATCCATACATGACCACTGGAAAAACCATAGCCTTGACTAGATGGACCTTTGTTGGCATAGTAATGTCTCTTATTTTTAATATGCTGTCTAGGTTGGTCATAACTTTCCTCCCAAGGAGTAAGCATCTTTTAATTTCATGGCTGCAAACACCATCTGAGTAAAACATAAAGTCCCAATTTGAGGATATTTTATCAGTAATCTACTGGTCATCCAGATTGTCAAAACCAAGAAAAGTCCATAGCTACAGGAGACACAGGTTTGATCCCTCAGTGGAGAAGATTCCCTGAAGAAGGGGATGGCAACCCACTCCAGTATTCTTGCCTGGAGAATCCCATGGACAGAGGACACTGACGGGCTACAGTCTATTGGGTCAAAAAGGGACACAACTGAACCGACACACACACATGCAGCAAGTGCATTAATGGCCACTTGAAGATATCAGGTTCTAAACACTGGAAACTGTAAATGTTATTTTATAAAGAAAAAGATCCTTACAGACATGACTATGTAAGAATCTTGACATGTGGAGATTATCCTGAATATCTTTTATTGACAAGAAAATCTCACACAATGCATTAACAAATAGAATGATTAGGTTTTGAATAATATCCAGAGGGAGCTAATTTATTTTTAAAAGGTAAATGCTTATAATATTTAAGGAAAATAGAGATGATAAATATAAAATACACAAGAGTGAGTGAGAAGCAAAGGATAGGAATTGGAAAGGAGAGAGAATAATCCTCACATGTTCTTCTCTGATTGTAATATAAATTGAGTTTGTGTGCAGGAAAACATGTTTTATATTTCAGAAAGACACTCATAATAAATAGGTAGTGAAATAAGAATGACAAATATTTATTGTGATATGTGCTGTGTGCTGCCATTTCCTACTCCAGAGGATCTTCCCTACCCAAGGATCAAACCCATGTCTCCTGCGTTGTTGATGTATTCTTTACCACTGAGTCACCTGGGAAGCCCTTATTTTGATAAGGGGAAACCCTTCTGAGCCAATTATTGCTCTAGATGTTTGGGGGACAATGATAAAGAAATGAGGAGAATAAAGGTTTTCTGGAAACAGATTTTTAATTAATTTATGACTTCCTCTTGTTCATAGCAACTTTTCTATAAATGTCAATCATTTTTCTATCTATTATTGCAGAATTAGTTAAGAATAAAAGAAGCCAACTTCAAACTAGTTATTCAATATGATGAACTGTGTTGGGAGGCCGGGTTTAATGATTACCTATGTGTGCTATTTTTGTCATTTTTCATTAATATAAATAAAACAAGAATTGCTATTTTTTATTTTTATTCAAGAGGTGTTCCTTCTTTTTACCCTGTTTATAGGTCAGCTTTCCAAGTTTGCATGGATAAGAATCAGAAATCTTTCTCATTGACACATCATGCACCTGATGAAATTTATTGGAAAGTAATGATCCTTAATTTTAATGAGTGGCTTTCTACTTTTCATGGGCCACCCATAAATCATGAACTAAAAGCCACAAGGTAACATAAGAAAGAAGCACTCCATTTGACTAGTGAAATCTGAATTGAATAAAAAATATCTACTTGGAAAAAACATGCTGCAACTACACTATAAAACTGGATTTTTGAGTAGATATATTCACATAAATGTACCATGAAACAAATTTTCTAATTCAACTGAAAATGAACGAAAATTTGACTGACTGATGGGTGAAAGGGGGAGAGAGTTAATGTGACTAAATGATGAATTTAATTGAGCTGTTTAGCAAGTTCATTTAAGTTAAAACCTCACATCTGTGGAGAGACACAACAGATTATTTAATGGCTATTGCTTAAAACAATTATGTATGAAATGTTACTCAATAGTATGTTTTTATTAAAAAATGTTTCAGAGTGAACTGTGCATATCTGCCTTGTGTGTGTGTGTGCTCAGATCCTCAGCCCTGTCTCCTTGTGACCCCATGGAGCCCACCAGTCTCCTCTGTCCATAAAATTGGCAGGTGGATTTTTTACCACTGCACCATCTGGGAAGTCCTACATATCTGCCTAGATATGACATAATTATTTACCCTTTTCATAAAAGTATTTTATGTTCTTTTATATCACCAACTACCTTCTACAAAAGAATGGCATATGTCTCTACTTTGACTAAAAGCATTATTACCCATTCAACATTGTCTGTCTAGTATTGAACTTTTAGAGGAATATATATACATGGCTTATTAATTGATTGTTTCATAAAAGGGATTTTCGAGTTTACTTAATTCAAAACCATTCTCAGTTTGAAAATGAGTGACGGGAACTCAAGCAAACTAAGTTCATTTTCTTAGGCTTCTTATTCACAGAGCTAATATGTACATAGAACGAATTCCAAGTCTAATCCTCCTTTCTCACATTCATTTTTCTTCGTTGGGTCAAAAATATTTACTGGGTGAATTTCATATGCCAGGGACTGTTGTGGGGACACACAGGAAACAAGTCACTTGTTCATTATTCTTATATTCTGTGGGAGGTAGAGAAATAATCAATAAGTCAATTATTTCACAAAGTGTCAAATTTTGAGGAAAAGTTAGTTACACTAATGTGAAAGAAGATAATTGGGAGCCTAGGTGGAGACACCTTCTTTATAATGGGGGTCAGGAGAAGGCTCTCTTATGAACACATGAGTTGAGATCAAGTGCAGAAAAACAGTCACCTTTGTGAAGATTCTGGAGTGCTTCCTGCAGATATAACAGGTAATACAAACAAACCCTGTACCAGGAATACAGGTTGAGTGACTGTAACTAGATAGTGAGCAGGTGTGTTCGGGGAAAAGAAGAATCTGAGCATGGAGGCCTCTGTGTACCTCCCCAGGGAGTGTGGACCTCACTGAAGTAGTCACATTTCAGAAATGACTGTAGGATTATAAAAGTGAAAAACAGGAGGAACAATTAGATAGCTATTATTTTTACTCTAATGAGACAATAAACTGCTCTTTTAGAAATGGAAACTCCTGTAAAATATAAAGACTACAGAATAGATAAAAATAAGACTATTGTATCAAAAAAAGATTGTTTCCAAGCATCTTAAGTTGACTGTTGAAAGTGAAAGTCACTCAGTTGTGTCTGACTCTTTGTGACCCCACGGACTATACAGTTGGAGAAGGCAATGGCACCCCACTCCAGTACTCTTGCCTGGAAAATCCCATGGACGGAGGAGCCTGGTGGGCTGCAGTCCATGGGGTCGCTCAGAGTCGGACACGACTCCACGACTTCACTTTCACTTTTCTCTTTCATGTATTGGAGAAGGAAATGGCAACCCACTCCATTGTTCTTGCCTGGAGAATCCCAGGGATGGGGGAGCCTGGTGGGCTGCCGTCTATGGTGTCGCACAGATTCGGACAGGACTGAGGCGACTTAGCAGCAGCAGCAGGACTACACAGTCCATGGGATTCTCTAGCCAGAATACTGGAGTGGGTAGACTTTCCCTTCTCCAGGGGAATCTTCCCAACCCAGGGATCGAACCCAAGCCTCCCACATTTCAGGCAGATTCTTTACCAGCTGAGCCAGGAGGGAAACAGAATGTTACTAAGTCGAATGTTACTAAGCAATAAATATTATGTTTTGGGTATCTCTGAACAAGATGTGGCAAGTAAATAAAGGAAAGTATTTATTATAAGTTATAAAACAGAAAAATACTCTATACTAGTACTTAATTAATGAAGAAGATATGTATGCTTGGAACATGTTTCTGTCTATTTACATCATAATTCATTTTTAAAGTTCAAGCTATATTTCAGGTATCATAAATATAGTTTTGCATTATTACTTATTTTTCACATATAACTTTTGTCTTTAGAATACTAAACAGGCACCATTGTGTTGGGATTCCCCAGTAGGCCACCTGCAATGCAGAAGACACTGGTTTGAGTCATGAGATGGAAAGTTCCCCGGGGGAAGGGATAGGCTACCCACCTCAGTATTCTTGGGCTTCCTTGGTGGCTCTGATGGTAAAGAATCTGCCTGCAATGTGGGAGACCTGGGTTCTCTCCCTGGGTTGGGAAGATTCCCTGGAGGAAGGCATGGCAACCCACTCCAGGATTCTTGCCTGGAGAATCGCCATGGACAGAGGAGCCTGGTGGGGCTGTTGGTCCATGGGGTTGCGAAGAGTCAGACATGACTGAATGAGTAAGCACAGGACAGCACTGTGTTATATCACAGAGATGTTGTTAAATAGTCTTTACAAAATGCAACTTTATAAAATGCAGGTTATTAGACTGGCTAACCTTTGACATATATATAAAATTTACTTCTAGCCTCATGGACCATTGTGAGGTATGTATTTAGGTATCACAGTTACTGTGCCCTTCATTAATGTAATGATTACAACACTTTATGAATTACTCATAGTTTATAGGTACATATATGAAAATTATTTAAAAACTTGGTGTCTTTGTATGTGTTTTCAATAATTAAAGTCTGAGCATAAGCATCCTATGAGTCATCACTTTGCCACATAATATAGTTTAGTACACTTTTAAATACTGTTGAAAATGCTAAAACACAATTCATGAAAAATAGAGAATTTATTGGTTCACATGAATTACTTTTAAACCCATCTCATTTTTAAACATATTGTTTGCCCTTTTTGAGTAACACTGCTCTTAATTTAAAATTTTACAGGTTATGGTGTATATTATGTTGTAAAATTTCAAAGTTTCAAATAATAACCAAATCAGAAATTAGTTTTTAATTTTGGAAAAATAAATCCAGTTATGAACACTTACTATTTAAGAATAAGTTTAAATTAATGTTTAATTCTAATAAATATATATTATATTGAAAACAACTGGTAAAATCTGTGTTCATTTTTCTTAACTAACAATATTGGCTACACAGATTTTTCACTACTCTAAAAACTTTCATCTATTATAGGTGCAGAAACCCAGAGTTCTATTTCATGTATTTCATCTATTTAAAGGTCAAAAGAAAATCTAATTAATAGTCTCTCAAATTCTTCCCAGGGTCACCAAAAATTTAACCCATAATTTTCCTCTGTTCAGTTACATTTAGAAAAGTGGTTCCAAAGTGGAGGTTGCTGATTTCTTTCAGTATGGCCTCAACTAAATTATTATATAATATATATCACAAACTAACATATTTAATATAAAATATCACTGTACATTCCTAAAACTCATTCAAAATTTAATCTTTTAAAAACCATATCAGTGGGTGTGGAGGAGAGAACTAGTTAGATACCAAGAATCATGTCCCCAAATCAAGATTTCTGAATCTATTAGTTCTACCATATATAGACATACTCTGATTATCACAATCAAATTGAAAGAGTAACTTTTCACAACAGTAAATGCAACACAAAAAATGTTGCATTTCATTTCCTGTGTTGTAAGTAAGAATTATGGTACTTTTTCCTTTTATTTCTATATCTGCTGCTAAGTACTCTTCTACAACAAGGAAATTTTGAATTGATTAGGGACTTTCTCTGCAGTGAATAGTTAGGTCAGTTTTAGAAGATAACCATGATCAACAGGATGTCTCTCCTCGGTGAGTCATCTAAGTGGTGTGCTGCCGTACTTCTGCATCATTCAATGTGAAGGTTGTAAGGGACTTGTCAGCTCATACCTAGCCATGAAAAATTACTTTCTTCCTTTTCTTAAGTAGTAGTCTGTGACAAATTAACAAAACAAATCATTTTCCATTAAAATGTGTTTGAGAATGATCCTATAGTTATTCGGCGAAGGACATGGCAAGCCATTCCAGTATTCTTGCCTGGAAAATCCAATGGATGAGAGGAGCCTGGTGGGCTACCATTCACAGGGTCAGAGAGTCGGACACAACTGAGGAGACTTACCATGCACCTAACTATAGTTACTCTCACTGCACATAAATAGACTTGCCATTTTTATCCTTTTAAATCCTTGAGTACCTCCATATTATCAGTGATCTCCAGAAACAAAGTCTTTCATGATTATCTAATCTTTGTATTAACTCAGCCTATCTCATGGTATATCACTTTCTCTTAAAGTGGTAGAATATACACCTCCAAAATTGCATTTTTATATTTATAGTAATAACAACCAACTATGAAATCTCTTCATCTATCCACATGGTAATGTGGAGAATCCTCATTTATCATTTATATTTTCTCTCTTCTCTGGTTTCAAATTGATTTTTAAAAGCTCACATGTAATGGAGAATGCTGTTCAGTTATTTTATTTCAGGGTGACTGTGATTAGACACACTATTTTCAAGTTTATACTGAACAGTAGTTAATTATAATATGGAAGTTCATTAAATTTGCATCAGTTGAAATCACAGATGCAATTTAAAAGAGCAAATATTTTCTCCAGAATTTAGATGAGGTTTTATTTTGTTCCAAGGTGAGAAAAACAATGGAATGGGATTGATATTTTGCATCTGAAGCTCTAATTCTATAATGTATATACTCTCAAAGTAATTATCACTATTAACGCCTGCGATAGTGTAAGGTTGTACTGAAATAAAATGTGTCCTTTAACAGAGACAACAAGAGAATAATCAGTCATTGACAATAGAAGAGAGGTTCTGTGAAAGGGCAAAAACCTTTGAGAAAGTGATAAAATGGGTTATAGTTGCTGAGCAAAGAACAACCAAAAAGGCAATAGCAAACTCTAATATATGGAAAAAGTGACTGAAACATGGAAATCAAGATAGAAAACATAAATTTCTTCATGAAGAAAAAAAAAGTTATTCAGCATGTGGCCACTATCTAATAAAACAAAATGGTGTCATGTTGAAGGATATGGTGTCCCAATAGCTTAAAAAAAAACCTTTTATGATTACATTTATAATATCAATATAAGAACATTTAATGTGAATACTTCTGTGTACTTTACTCATATTATTAAACAAAAAGAAAACTATAGACAGACAGTTAAATCTATAAGTTAGACACAATAGACATACAGTATTAGCTGATGGTGTGCTAAAGAAAGTAGTTTTAGCATTATTATTATTTTTTTTAAATTTTTTTATTAGTTGGAGGCTAATTACTTCACAACATTTCAGTGGGTTTTGTCATACATTGATATGAATCAGCCATAGATTTACACGTATTCCCCATCCCGATCCCCCCTCCCACCTCCCTCTCCACCCGATTCCTCTGGGTCTTCCCAGTGCACCAGGCCCGAGCACTTGTCTCATGCATCCCACCTGGGCTGGTGATCTGTTTCACCATAGGTAATATACATGCTGTTCTTTCGAAACATCCCACCCTCACCTTCTCCCACAGAGTTCAAAAGTCTGTTCTGTACTTCTGTGTCTCTTTTTCTGTTTTGCATATAGGGTTATCGTTACCATCTTTCTAAATTCCATATATTTCCAGTTTTTTAAGGAATCTCCACACTGTTTTCCATAGTGGCTGTACTAGTTTGCATTCCCACCAACAGTGTAAGAGGCTTCCCTTTTCTCCACATCCTCTCCAGCATTTATTGCTTGTAGACTTTTGGATAGCAGCCATCCTGACTGGCGTGTAATGGTACCTCATTGTGGTTTTGATTTGCATTTCTCTGATAATGAGTGATGTTGAGCATCTTTTCATGTGTTTGTTAGCCATCTGTATGTCTTCTTTGGAGAAATGTCTGTTTAGTTCTTTGGCCCATTTTTTGATTGAGTCATTTATTTTTCTGGAATTGAGTTGCAGGAGTTGCTTGTATATTTTTGCGATTAATCTTTTGTCTGTTTCTTCATTTGCTATTATTTTCTCCCAATCTGAGGGCTGTATTTTCACCTTACTTATAGTTTCCTTTGTAGTGCAAAAGCTTTTAAGTTTCATTAGGTCCCATTTGTTTAGTTTTGCTTTTATTTCCAATATTCTGGGAGGTGGGTCATAGAGGATCTTGCTGTGATTTATGTCGGAGAGTGTTTTGCCTAAGTTCTCCTCTAGGAGTTTTATAGTTTCTGGTCTTACATTTAGATCTTTAATCCATTTTGAGTTTATTTTTGTGTATGGTGTTAGGAAGTGTTCTAGTTTCATTCTTTTACAAGTGGTTGACCAGTTTTCCCAGCACCACTTGTTAAAGAGGTTGTCTTTTTTCCATTGTATATCCTTGCCTCCTTTGTCAAAGATAAGGTGTCCATAGGTTCGTGGATTTATCTCTGGGCTTTCTATTCTGTTCCATTGATCTATATTTCTGTCTTTGTGCCAGTACCATACTGTCTTGATGACTGTGGCTTTGTAGTAGAGTCTGAAGTCAGGCAGGTTGATTCCTCCAGTTCCATTCTTCTTTCTCGAGATTACTTTGGCTATTCGAGGTTTTTTGTATTTCCATACAAATTGTGAAATTATTTGTTCTAGTTCTGTGAAAAATACTGTTGGTAGCTTGATAGGGATTGCATTGAATCTATAGATTGCTTTGGGTAGAATAGACATTTTGACAATATTGATTCTTCCAATCCATAAACATGGTATGTTTCTCCATCTGTTTGTGTCCTCTTTGATTTCTTTCATCAGTGTTTTATAGTTTTCTAGTTTTAGCATTATTTTTTAATGTATGTATCTAGCATTGTCATTCTTTTCTACTAGTGTAAGGTTATCATACTGTTACACATAAAGAATGGAAAGTTATTCTTGGTTACTGGTAAGGCAGATTGTTTTTTCTCAGTTAAGTAATAATTTTTCAGTAATATAGTAATATTTAATAACTTTCAAATATATAGTTGATGATATAAACATATAAGAGCGATATCTGGGATTCATGTCACTTATATTTCCTCTGAAGAGTCTTAGTATGTCTTTATTTAGAAGGCTAAAGCAGTTATTTTAATAGGCTTCATATTTATATTTTACCATTATTTTCCATTTACCATTACATTTTACCACTATTTTCCATGTAAACCATTGTTTGCATGTCATGTTATTGAGAGCAGACTTTCAAAAGAGATGTCATAAAAAATATCATTGAATTACAATAATATTGAAAAATATATTTATATTTGATTATAATAGCAAAGAATTGTATTTTTAAGTAAATTCTATTATTCAGATAGTTAGCTTAATTTTAGGGAAAAATAGAAATATCTTAGTGAAGAAAATATCATCCATAAACCTATTAACTTCATAATTTTTAACTTCTCTGTATAATCCCATGGACAGAGCAGCCTGGAGTGCTATAGTCCATGGGGTCATGGAGAGCTGGACATGACTTAGCAACTGAACAACAACAAATATAATTATTGTATTGGTTATCTATTGAAATATAACAAATCACTCAAACTTAAAATCACCAAACTTAGAAGTTGTGGCTTAAAACAACTGTATATTATCTCATAGTATCCTGTGGGTCAGGAATCCAGGAACAGCTACACTGGGTGTTTGAGGTTCAGAATCTCCAAGGAAGATACTACCTAGGTATCAAGTAATACTATAAGTTGTACCAAAGCTCAGTTGGGGGAGGGAGGTTACATTAAACATTGTTGACTTTTCTTTGTTTCAGCTCTGATCTCACTTGGAATTATTTCTATGAAACTTGACATTCTGATTTATATTATTATTATATATATGTTTTTCACTGTTGTTTAGTCACTTAGTCATGTCTGACTCTTTTGCAACACCAAGGACTGTAGCCTGCCAAGCTCCTCTGTCCATGGGATTTCTCAGGCAAGAATATTTGAGTGGGTTGCCATGTCCTTCTCCAGGGAATCTTCCCATCTCAGGGATCAAACTTGCATTTCCTGCATTCGTGGGTGGATATATATATGTGTGTGTGTGTGTGTGTGTGTGTGTGTGTGTGTGTGTATGACTCATTTCTTTGTTTACTGTAAGCAAATTTACTGGGCATGCAGTTCTGTCTTTTTATTTAATAACTTGCATATGTTAGTAATGAAATATTTGATGAATGAATGCTCAGCTGGTATAAAACTCTCTCATTTAAATGATTACATGCAACTACAGATAAAATAGATAACCAACAAGGGCCTACTATATAGCTCAGAGAACTATATTCAATAAAATCTTTAAAGGAAAATCTTTAAGGAAAAAGACTCTGAAAATGCAGATATGTATGTATGTATAACTGAGTCACTTTGCCGTACACCTAAAGCTAATACAACATTGTAAATAAACTATACTTCAATAAAATAAATAATTTTAAAATGATTGCTTTCTCTTTCTCTCTCTCTATATAAAATGAAAGTGAAAGTGAAAGTGACTCATTTGTGACCCCATGGACTGTATAGTCCCTGGAATTCTCCAGGACAGAACACTGGAGTGGGTAACCTTTCCCTTCTCTAGGGGATCTTCCCAAGTCAGGGATTGAACCCAGGTCTCCCGCATTGCAGGCAGGTTCTTTACCAGCTGAACTATGAGGGAAGCTCATATATATATATATATATATATATATATATATATATATATATATATACACACACACACACACACACACATACATACATACATACATACATACATATGTATATATACATATACACACACCATTGATTTCCGGGTAAAGAGAGAGTTTTATTTCCCATTATTCATGCCTCAGAGGCTTTAATATAATCAATATGCAATGCAGGAGACCTGGGTTGGATCCTGGGTCAGGCTACCTATTCTAGCATCCCTGCCTGGAGAACACAGAGGAGTCTGACAAGTCCATCGGGTCACAGAGTCGGACATGACTTACTAACTGAACAACAAAACAACAGTTACTATCTAATTAAAAGAAAATGAGGCCTGGACTTTTGAAGAATGGATAAAGGAAAGTGAATGTTTCATAGCATAAATTGTCCTCAAGCCTCCAAATATTTTAGACTTAATAGCATGTTTGATTCACCTTTTAAAATGTTTTTATCATATAGAAAGTTATTTATCTGATATAAAAAATACAAATATTTGATTCAGTTTGTCTTGTTTCTCTTTATAAAAATCAACACTTAAAACAGAAACTTTTGAATTCAAATATATTGCAAACTCATAATGCCATTTCAACACATATTACTACACTGTGAATCCATTTATGGCTGAATTTGAAATATATATTTGACAGCTGCTAGTCGAAATAAATGCACTATTTTTTTTTTAACCAGATGTCAATTTTATGTAATGTTTAAAATGCTTCTGGTATCTCTGTTTAAGAAAAAGGAAAGTTGCTTAAAACCATTTAAGCAGTGGGAGGTAACTTGTATATATTTTTTTCTTCAAGTTCAACAACTGTAGTAAAATAGCTTTAACATGAATTTAAAGTAAAAATAAGAAGAATATTTAAGAAAAAATGCAAAAGGAAACAGAAAAGACTGTGCTGAATGATCATTACTTCTTCGTTTGAGCCTCGCAGCACACACACAGCCACTCACATAACTCACTTAACTTTTTGCTTTTCATAGTTGTTAATTATTTATATAGAATATTTTCCCCTTACTCACAGGAAATATGTTCCCACTGCATGCCTAAAACCAGGGATAGTACTGAACCCTACCTACACTATGTTTTTTCCTATGCATACATATTATGGTAAAGTTTAATTTATAAATTAGACCTAGTAAGAGATTAGCCATAATATAATAACTAATAATAATACACAACAGTGATAGCAATGTAATGTAATAAATCACGTGAATGTAGCATCTCTCTTTCAAACAATCTTACTGTACAAATTTAATGCTTTTACTGCTTAACTAAGACTAGCCAGCATCACTACTCCAGTCAGTTGTCATTCCAATTTCAAAGAAGGGCATTGCCAAAGAGTGTACAAACTACTGCGCAATTGTGCTCATTTCACATGCTAGCAAGGTCAGGCTCAAAATCCTTCAATCTAGGTTTCAGCAGTACATGAACTGAGAACTTCCAGGTGTACAAGCTGGATTCAGAAAAGGCTGAGGAATCAGAGATCAAACTCTTTCAAAGTCTGTTGGGTCATAGAAAAAGCAAGGGAATTCCAGAAAAACATCTACTTCTGCTTCATTGACTATGCTGAAGCTCTGATGGTGTGGATCACAACAAACTGGAAAATTCTTAAAGAGATGGGAATGCCTGACCACCTTACCTGCCTCCAGAGAAACCTGTAAAGGTTAAGAAGCAACAATTAGACTGTTGCAATGATGGACTGGTTGAAAACCGGGAAAGGAGTAGATCAAGGCTATATATTGTCACCCTGATTTTTTAACTTATATGCAGAATGTATCATGTGATGTACAGCCAGGCTGGATGAAGGTCAAGCTGGAATCAAGATTGCTGGGAGAAATATCAGTAAGCTCAGATATGCAGACAACCCCACCTAAATGGCAGAAAGCAAAGAGGAACTGAAGAGCCTCATGACGAAGGTGAAAGAGGAGAGTGGAAAAACTGGCTTAGAACTCAACATTAATAAAACGAAGATCATTGCATCTGGTCCCATCACTTCATGGCAAATAGATGGGGAAACAATAGAAACAGTGACAGAGTATTTTCTTTAGCTCCAAAATCACTGCAGACGGTGACTTCAGCCATAAAATTAAAAGACACTTGCTGCTTGGAAGAAAGGCTATGACAAATCTAGACAGTGTATTAAAAAGCAGAGATATCACCTTGCTGACAAAGGTCCCCGTAGTCAAAGCTGTGGTTTTTCTAGTAGTCATGTATAGATGTGAGAGTTGGATCATAAAGAAGGCTGAGTGCTGAAGAACTGATGTTTTTTAACTGTGGTGTTGGAAAAGACTGTTGAGAGTCCCTTGGACAGCAAGGAGATCTAACCAGTCAACCCTAAAGGAAATCAGTCCTGAATATTATTTGGAAGGATTGATGCTGAAGTTGAAACTCCAATATTTGGCCACCTGATGCAAAGAGACAACTAACTGGAAAAGACCCTGATGCTGGGAAAGATTGAGGGCAGGAAGAGAAGGGGATGACAGAGGATGAGATGGTGGGATGACAGAGGATGAGATGGTTGGATGGCATCACTGACTCAATGGACATAAATTTGTGCAAATTCCAGGAGATAGTGAAGGGCAGGGAAGCCTGGTGTGTTGCAATCCATGTGGTTTCAAACAGTTGGACATGACTGAGCATCTGAAAACAAGTAAAATAAATGTCATGCAAACACAAGTGCTGCAATACCAAGACAGCTGCTCTGATAGCCCAATTAAGTTGGCTACTAAGTGACTAATAGCAGGATACACTGGACAAGGGGATGATTCATATTCTGGTCAGAACAGAGTGGGACCTTGCAAGATTTCATCATGCTTCTTAAAAAGGTGAGAACAGTTTCTTTATATCGCTTGTGCTTGAAATTCAATGAGATTTTTGAAGTAGTGAATTTATAGTGTTTATTAAATGTGGACAATATTCAGCCATTTTTTTCTTCAAATCTATTTCTTTCTGTTCTCTTATTTCTCTCTTCTCCTTCATTATTTCAAATAACACACATCAATTCACTTGAATCTGTCTCATAGCTCAATTATGACTCTGTCTCCTCCTCCTTTCTTTAGATTCTTCTTTTTTTGTATTTAATTTTTGACAGTTTCTAACATTGAGTCTTTGAGTTAACTATGCTTTTTTTCTGCAGAGTCCATTCTGTCTTATTTGCTATTATGCCCATCATAAGCAGCTTTCTTTTAAAAAAATTTAAAAAGTCTCAATCACTGAAGTTTTCATTGGCTGTAGAGGTTTGACAAAGAATTCAATTTCCCTTATAGTTATATGGGTGTATGTTGAAACCTCTTAACCCCCTCTAAACTTCTTAGATGTGCAACCAATTAGTATTCCATTCACATTTATCTATTTTTTCTTTTTTTAATTGAAGTATAGCTGATTTACCACGCTGTGTTAGTGTTAGGTGTTCAACAAGGTGGTTCAGTTACATTATAAATACACATATTATTTTTTCACACTATTTTCCATTATAATTTATTATAAAATATTGAGTATAATTTCTGTGCTATTAAATAGGTCCTTGTTGGTTATCTATTTTATATATAGTAGTGTTTCTGTTAATATCAAACTTTGGATTTATCTTCCCCCTTCCCCTTTGAGAACCATATGTTTGTTTGCTATATCTGTGGATCTATTTCTTTTTATATCTAAGTTCGTTTGCATCATTTTTTAAAAATATTTTACATAGAAGCAATATCATATGATATTTGCCTTTCTCTGTCTGTCTTATTTCACCCAGCATGAAAATCTCTAGGTTCATCCTTCATGCTGTGAATGACATTATTTAATCCTTTTTTATGACTGAGTAATATTCCGTTGTATAAATATACCACATCATCTTTAACCATTCTTCTGTCTATGGATATTTAGGTTGCTTCCATGTCTTGGTTATTATGAATAGTGCTGTATTGAACATTAGGGTGCATGTACTTTTTCAAATTGTGTTTTTTCCTGATATATGCCCAGAAGTGGGATTGCAGGACCACTCAGTATTTTTAGTTTTTAAGGAAGTTCCATACTGTTCTCCAAAGTGACTGCACAAGTTTATATTCCCACCTACAGTGTAGGAGGGTTCCTTTCTCTTTACACTCTCTCCAGCATTTAGGCTTTTTGATAATTACCATTCTGAGTGGTGTGAGATGGTATCTCATTGTAGTTTTGATTTGCATATCTCTAATAATTAGCAAAGTTGAGCATCATTTCATGTGTCCTTTGGCCATCTGCATGTCTTTTTGGGAGAAATGTCTGTTAGATCTTCTGCCCATTTTTTGATTTTTTTTTTTTTTGCTATTGAACTGTATGACCTGTTTTTATATTTTGGAAACTAATCCTTTGTCAGGCGCAGCACTTACAAATGGTTTCTCCTGTTCTGTAGGTTGTTTCTTCATTTTGCTTATGGTTTATTTTGATGTGCAAAAGATTTTAAGTTTAATTAGGTCCCATTTGTTTATTTTTGTTTTTATTTCCATTTCACCAGAAGATGGAAATATAAAGATATTGTTGGATTTTATGCCAAAGAATGTTCTGCCTATGTTTCTACAAACAATGAAAGATCAGAAAAAAGAAATTAAAAAAAAACACTCTTATTTTCCATAGTATCAAAAAGAATAAAATACCTAGGAATAAACCTACCTAAAGAGGCAAAAGACTTGTACTCAGAAAAATATAAGATACTGATGAAAGAAATCAAAGAGGTCATAAAGGAGGGATAAACAATTTTCCTGGATTGGAGGAATTTGTATTGTCAAAGTAACTGTACTGCCATAGGAAATCTACAGATTCACTGCAATCCTTATCAAATTACCAATAGCATTTTCCACAGAATTAGAACAAAAAAAATTTCTAATTCCTATGGAAATACCAAAGACCCCATACTGCCAAAGCAGTCTGAGAAAGAAAAACAGACCTGGAGGAATCAGGCTTCCTACTTCAGACTACACTACAAAGCTACAGTAATCAAAACAGTATTGTACTGGCACAAAAACAGAAATATAGATCAATAAATAGAGATAAACCCACAGACAAAAGAGGCAAGAATATACAGTGGAGAAAAGACAGTCTCTTCAATAAGTGGTGCTGGGAAAAGTGGACAATTACATGTAAAAGAAAGAAATTAGAACATTCTCTAACACCATATGCAAAAATAAACTCAAAATGGATTAAATACAAAACTGGATATCATGTAGTTTTATTAAGAGAAGTATCATTAAATCAAATCAGGCAAATGCACAATGGCTCACATTTCTAAAATTCCCCATCATCCCAATATAACTACTTTTTATTGCCAGATATTTCCCATATTTTAATCTCTTTTTTTATGTGCTTTATTTCCCATGCAACTTTCACTTCATATCACCATTCATTCTTTTTATGTTTTGTGCTATAGATGTTAGAGGTAATTTCAACACCTTAATTGAATGGTATCTTTTCCTGGTCTAAAATTATACATGAGGTTTCTGTTGTCCCTTTTCTTAGGAAGCATACTAATTTTACAACAACTAACACATCTCTGAAGAAGATACAGAATTAAGTTAATTGACCTGTTTCCATGGACTGCAGACTATTATATCTCCACATGTACATAAAATACTTACTCCTCAGAGTTATGATATGTGGTATAGCACTCTGTATTTCAGTTGTTTATAACCTCAATGTTACATTTCTATTATTTGAACACTCTACCACATGATTTACCTTTGTATTCTACTTTACATCCTGTGTTTACTATATGTGGACCCTAAGTTTACAAAAATAGCTTTATGATAATGATAACCACTCAAATATCCTTAACAAGGTCATTTCCAATATGTTTACCTTTATAACTCAGTACTCTGCTCATACTTCATTTTTAAAAATGACTCAAATTTATTATCATTACTTAGAACCATAGTACTTCATCTATTTTTAATATTTTCTCACAGTCTTAAAATTTCTCTTCCTACATATTTCTCCCCCCCACCTTGTCTCTTAATTATATCACAATGATATATACCTTGGATGGCATGATTTACACAATTGACATGAGTTTGAACAAACTCCAAGAGACTGTGAAGGACAGAGAAGCCTGGCATGCTTCAGCCAAGGGTCACAAATAGTTGGACACAACTGAGCAACTGAACAACAAGAAAATATCTTGATTACAGTATCTTTGCCTTTCTTTGGGATTGGAATGAAAAATGATCATTTCCAGTCCTGTGGCCACTGATGAGTTTTCAAAATTTGCTGGCATATTGAGTGCAGCACTTTAACAGCATCATCTTTTAGGATTTGAAATAGCTCAGCTGGAATTTCTTCATGTTCAAGCTGGATTTAGAAAAGGCAGAGGAACGAGAGAACATATTGCCAACATCCATTGGATCATGGAAAAGGCAAGATAATCCAGAAGAACAGCTACTTCTGCTTCATTGACTATGCTAAAGCTTTTGACTGTGTGGATCACAACAAACTGCAGAAAATTCTTCAAGAGATGAGAATACCAGAATACCTTACCTGCCTCCTGAGAAATCTGTATGCAGGTTAAGAAGCAAGAGTTAGAACTGGACATTGAACAATGGACTGGTTCCAAATTGGGAAAGAGTACAACAAGCTGTAAATTGTCACCCTGCTTATTTAACTCATACACAGAGTACATCATGTGAAATGCTAGGCTGAATGAAGCACAAGCTAGAATCAAGATTGTTGGGAGAAATATCAATAACCTCAGATATGCAGATGACACCACCCTTATGGCAGAAAGTGAAAAGGAACTAAAGAACCTCTTGAACATGAAAGAGGTTAGTGAAAAAGTTGGCTTAAAACTTAACATTCAAGAAAAAACAGAAAGAGAAATTAAGGAAACAATATCATTCACCATTGCAACAAAAATAATAAAATACTTAGGAGTATATCTACCTAAAGAAACTAAAGACCTATACATAGAAAACTATAAACCACTGATGAAAGAAATCAAAGAGGACACAAACAGATAGAGAAACATACCATGTTCATGGATTGGAAGAATCAATATTGTCAAAATGTCTATTCTACCCAAAGCAATCTATAGATTCAATGCAATCCCTATCAAGCTACCAACAGTATTTTTCACAGAACTAGAACAAATAATTTCACAATTTGTATGGAAATACAAAAAACCTCGAATAGCCAAAGTAATCTTGAGAAAGAAGAATGGAACTGGAGGAATCAACCTGCCTGACTTCAGACTCTACTACAAAGCCACAGTCATCAAGACAGTATGGTACTGGCACAAAGACAGAAATATAGACCAATGGAACAGAATAGAAAGCCCAGAGATAAATCCACGAACCTATGGACACCTTATCTTTGACAAAGGAGGCAAGGATATACAATGGAAAAAAGACAACCTCTTTAACAAGTGGTGCTGGGAAAACTGGTCAACCACTTGTAAAAGAATGAAACTAGAACACTTCCTAACACCATACACAAAAATAAACTCAAAATGGATTAAAGATCTAAATGTAAGACCAGAAACTATAAAACTCCTAGAGGAGAACTTAGGCAAAACACTCTCCGACATAAATCACAGCAAGATCCTCTATGACCCACCTCCCAGAATATTGGAAATAAAAGCAAAACTAAACAAATGGGACCTAATGAAACTTAAAAGCTTTTGCACTACAAAGGAAACTATAAGTAAGGTGAAAATACAGCCCTCAGATTGGGAGAAAATAATAGCAAATGAAGAAACAGACAAAGGATTAATCTCAAAAATGTACAAGCAACTCCTGCAACTCAATTCCAGAAAAATAAATGACTCAATCAAAAAATGGGCCAAAGAACTAAACAGACATTTCTCCAAAGAAGACATACAGATGGCTAACAAACACATGAAAAGATGCTCAACATCACTCATTATCAGAGAAATGCAAATCAAAACCACAATGAGGTACCATTACACGCCAGTCAGGATGGCTGCTATCCAAAAGTCTACAAGCAATAAATGCTGGAGAGGGTGTGGAGAAAAGGGAAGCCTCTTACACTGTTGGTGGGAATGCAAACTAGTACAGCCACTATGGAAAACAGTGTGGAGATTTCTTAAAAAACTGGAAATAGAACTGCCATACGACCCAGCAATCCCACTTCTGGGCATACACACTGAGGAAACCAGATCTGAAAAAGACACGTGCACCCCAATGTTCATTGCAGCACTGTTTATAATAGCCAGGACATGGAAGCAACCTAGATGCCCATCAGCAGATGAATGGATAAGGAAGCTGTGGTACATATACACCATGGAATTTTACTCAGCCGTTAAAAAGAATTCATTTGAATCAGTCCTAATGAGATGGATGAAACTGGAGCCCATTATACAGAGTGAAGTAAGCCAGAAAGATAAAGAACATTACAGCATACTAACACATATATATGGAATTTAGAAAGATGGTAATAATAACCCTATATGCAAAACAGAAAAAGAGACACAGAAGTACAGAACAGACTTTTGAACTCTGTGGGAGAAGGTGAGGGTGGGATGTTTCAAAAGAACAGCATGTATATTACCTATGGTGAAACAGATCACCAGCCCAGGTGGGATGCATGAGACAAGTGCTCGGGCCTGGTGCACTGGGAAGACCCAGAGGAATCGGGTGGAGAGGGAGGTGGGAGGGGGGATCGGGATGGGGAATACGTGTAAATCTATGGCTGATTCATATCAATGTATGACAAAACCCACTGAAAAAAAAAAAATAAAGGAAATCAGTTCTGAATATTCAAAAAAAAAACACTTAACATTCAAAAACTAAGATCATGTCATATGGTCCTATCACTTCATGACAAATAGATGGGGAAACAATGGAAACAGTGAGAGACTTTATTTTCTTGGGCTCCAAAATCACTGCAGATGGTGACTGCAGCCATCAAATTAAAAGACACTTGCTCCTTGGAAGTAAAGCTATGACCAACCTAGACAGACTATTAAAAAGCAGAGACATTACCCTACTGATCAAGGGTTCACATAGTCAAAGCTATGATTTTTCCAGTAGTTATGTATGGATGTGAGAGTTGGACCATCAAGAAAGCTGAGCACTGAAGAATTGATGCTTTTGAACTGTGATGTTGGAGAAGACTCTTGAGAGTCCCTTGGACAGCAAGCAAATCAACACAGTCAATCCTAAAGGAACTCAGTACTGAATGTTCATTGGAAGGACTGATGCTGAAGCTAAAGCTCCAATACTTTGGCCACCTTATGCAAAAAAACTGACTTATTGGAAAGGACTCTGTTGCTGGGAAAGATTGAAGGCAGGAGGAGAAGAGGACGGCAAAGGATGAGGTGGTTGGATGGCATGACCAACTTGATGGACATGAGTTTGAGCAGGCTCTGGGAGTTGATGATGAACCGGGAAGCCTGGCCTGCTGCAGTCCTTGGGGTCACAAAGAGTCGGACATGACTGAATAACTGAACTAAACCGATGGTATCTTTTCTTTTACTCTTAATTTGTCTTTCTGCCCCTTGAGCAGAAGCAAGGTTAGGTTCCACAGGCCATGGTATTAATCACTCTCTTTCCATGGCTCTCTCCCTGTCTCTTACCTTTTACCTGTTACCTTAGGGAACTTGTAGACATGCAAATAGATTTAGCTTAATTTACCATTATTTGATTTTCAACTGACAGCATTCTGGTTACCATTTTTCCAATTTCAACTGCTCTTGCACAATTGATAATATTCCTTGTATTAATGATTTCTACATATTCACATATTTCATCATTCTATACTGTATGACATATATCATTCTATGTTCTTTTTAAACTATTTTCTTCCCTTACTGTCTTTGACCATGTCTGTTACTTACCGGTTCTCTATTTCTTTTGCTACTCATTTTATTCTCTCATCCAAATAACTGTGAAGTTTAGTTCTTCATATAAACAGATTTTTAAATGTTTATTAAAATAATTATAGAGCCTTTTCTATAGTGAATTTATCATTTGAAAAAAAACTTTGAGCCATAAATCTCCAATGCAAGAAAAAGTTTAAAGAAAATAAAATGAAAGTTTTTGGCTTGACTTCTGTTCTTCCTTTGATATCTGCTGTTTACTAATCAGCCAACTAATATCACTGAGCATCTGTTTCTCATCTGATTAATTAGATACTAAGATATAAGGTGATGAAATTAAAATAAGAATGTGCAATACCAATATAAAGATGCCTATAAATCATTTAAAATAATCACTGTCCTAATATTTATTTTGTTCTAAATATGTTACTTCTAAGAATGAAAGTATATAAGCACTGAGTTTTATTTAAATGATGGCATATTATATGAATTGCTATTTCTAATTTTTTTGAGAGGCTATTCATGAAACTACATTTCTGTGCTTCACTTTAATAGCTCAATTTCTTCTTTTGAAATTTCCCCATTTACCCAAAGAAATTTACTTAAAGAGATTTCATCCATTTTATGAAATAATTAGGTTTGAATGGATTATTGTTGAACATTTATGAAACAAACTTAATCTAAACCCCAGATATTGTCTTGAAGACATTTACAGTTTATAGTAGGATATTGGGTATTTTATGCCCACAAATTTATTTTTATATGCAGTGTTATCTGTACAATGTGACTTTTCATTTTAAAAGTGACTCCTTTCTAATTCTTCAATATGAGATGAACACATTCATGCCATAATCAAGTATTATAAAGACAAGTCAACAACAATGGAAAATGATACATAAAATTTGGTTTCTATATTTTATATGCAAAGTACATATAATAAGAACCACTCAATCAGATCTAATGATTTCTAAAGAAATCTCTATATTTTATTTAGATATCAGATTGTATTTTTGATTAATAGTTTCTTTAACCAAGAAAAGTTTCTATAACATTATAGTACGAAAGAAAGTGAAAGTGTTAGTCACTCAGTTGTGTCTGACTTTTTGTGACCCAATGGACTATAGCCCGCTAGGCTCCTCTGTCCATGAAATATCCTTGCTCCTCTCTCCAACAAGGATACCTGAGTGTGTGGCCATTCCCTTCTCCAGAGGATCTTCCCAAGCCAGGGATTGAAACCATGTCTCCTGCATTGCAGGTGAATTATTTATTGTCTGAGTCATCAGGATTATACATTTGTATATTCTATTATACTTAGTTCTCATTGTGTTGATTAGTTACTTGATCCACATATATTTATGTGTGCATATACGCACTTATGGGCTTCCTAGGTGGCACTAGTGGTCAAGAAGTCACGTGACAAAGCAGGACATGTAAGAGAAGGGGGCTGGATTCCTGGGTCAGAAAGATTCCCTGGAGGAGGGCACAGTAGCCCACTCCAATACTCCTGCCTGGAGAATCCCTTGGATGAGGGTGCCTGGTGGGCGATAGTCCATAGGGTCATAAAGAATGGGACGACTGAAGCTACCTAGCATGCAAGCATGCATATGTATGTATATATATATATGTGTATGTGTAAACTAATTGTAAACACTAGTTTAATTCCTTACATATTTAGACATATATATAAAAATATATAATTTCTATATTTTTGATTTGTAATAGAAATGTATAAAATATGATCTTCCCTGTATTATGAAATCGCATATAATGTTTAAGACAAAGAGATCACTTTAAATACTTGAAGTAATGTATTTTGAATTCACTGTTGTACATTCCCTGGAATATATAAAATGCATTTTGATATGAAATATATTTTTTATGAAATATGTTTTTTTATTGTCAGTCCATACTTGCCTTCTACTTTGAAAGTCAAATACTATTGATGAGGGAACATTTTGCTATTTGTCTCTTTTGGGGTTCCCCCAGAGGCTTATCATGTTGATTTGTAAAATATTTTTTCTAGGTGTTTCAAGGGTTATCCCTCTGCATGTACCTGTTCTCCATCTTGGATCTTATTAAACTTTACTTAATCTATCAATCAAACTCTCTCTTCTCCTGACCCTCTCCTTTTGGTAAACATTTTTCAATTGCTCTCTTAAGCACAGTTGTAGAAGTTTATTTCTAGTGAAATGCTTCACAGAACTTTACTTCCTGCACAGTCATATTTTTCAGGGAAGAAAGAATCATGAAATATATTAAGGCAAATACTGAATCTCAAGATTGGCTGTGCTGTTATTACATTCTCTGATTAATGTACCGAACAAGTCTACAAGCCCTAGCAGAATAGACAAGTCTACAAGCCCTAGCAGAATAGAAAGTGCAATAGGTGTGAAACTTTCCTATCATAGTAAATAACAGCAATTGTAGCATTTTTGTGTAAAATTTCAAATTTCATTGATTAAATATTAATGCTTGTGATGATTAATAAGGAATAAATTTTCAACATGTAACTGAACTAATGCATTACATAAATATGAATGTACAAATGGCTACAGAAATTAGTGAATATTTCAATACTTAAACAGTTTCAAAGAAAAAAAAAACAGCTGTGCCAGGTATCATCAATTGAGTAGGTAATTTGTAATTAATTATAGACACATATGGCCAATGCTACTCATGCACAGAACAAGTATTTCTCAGGTAATAAAGGAGGCAAATGTTAAATTATCTGTAACTATTAAAGACTGTTCTCATTGCCATTTTGTAAATTAGTTTGACAATAATTTACTCCACACTTTATATATGAATCACGTTGCAAAAGGAATAGTTTTGATTTGGGTAGAAAAAAGCATATTTGCATCAAGAAAAAAAAATGATTTTCTTTCGATTCCCATGTTAATGCTTGAGAAGGAGTTCCATGATGAAAACTTTTCCAGTGGTTTTCCACTTACTTTACTAAAACATTGAACTTGATAAGAGAGAAATGATAATATCAGGGTCACATTATTTAGTTTCTGCAGTTGTGAATCATGTTTTAACTGTGTGTATATATTTTATCTATCTTCACTTGGGGGAAAAAAAAAACCTTTTTTTCATGGACTGTGTATTTTGATTATCTAACACAATCCTTGATGTATCATGCTTATTCTCCTCAATTTATTCTCCGGTTACCTTTGCTAACAATGTAGACACTTTGGCTTCACTGTCATATAAAATCATATCTCAAGAAATGCAAAACTATCTTATTATCTCTGAGCTATATGTGTATTTGGTGCTGACTTGGTATATCTGTGCTTCTCAATGTATTAATTTAATTATCTCATAAATTTAAATTAATTTTTATATGCTTATGGCTCAGAAACCAAAACCATAAATGTTCAAATGCTTCAAGTCTCTCTGGGTAAAGCAAATATTTTGAACTTACTTACTTAAACTGACATTATGTATTATTTATTTTAAATTCATGTACTGTTTACTTTATAAACAACAAAAACTGTTCTAACCGTTAGGAACTCTGCTTTGTGCTTAAAATTGTTTTAACTTCTGTTTATCACTTCATTTTCAATTTTGTTTCTACAAAGACCTCTGAATATTTAAAAGTTTGATTTGCCTTCATTTTTCCTTGAATACTTGCATCGTCTGACTGTTGGAAAGAATGTTAATTATAATTATAATTCTTATCACTAATATGTGGCATAATTGCCACTTGATATAGTATAAAATATGTTGGCCACCTGATGAGAAGAACTGATTCACTGGAAAAGACCCTGATGCTGGGAAAGATTGAAGGCAGGAGGAGAAGGGGACAATAGAGGATGACATGGTTGGATGGCATCACCAACTCGCTGGACATGAGTTTGAGCAAGTTCTGAGAGTTGGTGATAGACTGGGAGGCCTGGGGTGCTGCAGTCCATGGGGTCACAAAGAGTCGGACAGGACTGAGCGACTGAACTGAACAGATAGTATAAATACAAACACTACATATTTTTGTTTTTATACTGTTACAAAATAAAACAATATCAACATGTGTACAAAAATTATTAGGTATCAGATGGTATAAGTAGTTGCTACTTGAATGATGTTATTTCCAACTTCCCCTTTGAAAACCCACATATCATCTGAGATCTTCCAACTCCAATATTGAAACTAAACAGTGAGTAGAACTGCCTTGCAAGAAACTGTGCTGTTTAGAAAGAATAAAAAAATGACATACATTAGAACCTTGATCTACATTTAAAAAAAGAGCATCAGAGAAGGATTGGTTGCTACCTGTGTCTGATTATGTGACTCCATGGACTGTAGTCTGCCAAGCTACTCTGTCCATGGGATTCTCCAGGCAAGAATACTGGAGTGGGTTGCCATTTTCTCCTCCACTGTATCTTCCCAACCCAGGGACAGGATCCGTGTCTCTTGCTCTGCAGGTGGATTCTTTACCAACTGAGCCACCGAGGAAGCTCATAGAGAAGGACTGTTGTTAAAAACTTTTATTTTCCTTAAATCAATTGATTTAATAGATGCTTGCTCAAAAATATAACAATGATGTATTTGATTGTATACATCACACATATGTGTGTGTGTGTGTGTATGTGTGTGTGTGTGTGTGTGTGTAAGTGAAAAGAATGACAGCAAAAAGATTGCTTTATCATGATAGGGCACTAGTATTACCTGTGAATGAGAATATTGTTATTTTAAATTGGACTTGGATTAAATTTAAAAGTATATTGTAAAGTTGAAGGCAACCTAAAAAAGTAGGATAAGAGTGCAACAAATACACTAAAACTGAAGATAAAACAGAATCATGCAAGATGCTCAGTTAAAACCATAAAAGACAGAAATAGTGGAGACTAAAGTTGAACCAAAAAACAAAAGTATCTATATTAATTTCAGATACAGGATAGAGTATGTATAATAATTAGGTGGAACTGTTCTGCATGGGAGACTCAATTGTCCTTTTAATACATATATTTATTAAATCATTTAGTTATATGATTATAGACTTAGGGATATTTAGTTTATTCCTTTGTTTATAAATCAATACCATTTCATTGGAGAAGATTCTTGAGAGTCCCTTGGACTGCAAGAAGATCAAACCAGCCAATCCTAAAGGAAATCAACCGTGAATATTCATTGGAAGGACTGATGCTGTAGCTGAAGCTCCAATACTTTGGCGTCCTGATGGAAGAACTAATTCCTTGGAAAAGACCTTGATGCTGGGAACGATCGAGGGCAGGAGGAGAAGGGGATGACAGGATGAGACGGTTGGATGGCATCACTGACTCGATAGACATGAGTTTGAGCAAGCTCTGGGAGATGGTGAAGGGCAAGGAGCACTGGTGTGCTGCAGCCCTTGGGGTCACAAAGACACAACTGAGAGAATGAACCACAACAAGTATTTCACGTATTTTGTTATTCAAATTGTTCTAGCTTTGACTTTGCTAGTTTGTTCAATTGGTTCTGTTCTTTTGAGATTGTTTGGTTGTTTCAGAGCAACTTGTTACTCTGATACTAAACAATGTCCTAGACTTATCTTGCATATTTCCTGTCCCATTGTTAGAATCATTCATTTGTCCATAGGATCCTGCTTCTTTTTAGAGCAGAATGATATTACAGATCAAGAACTAAGTTTAAGTTTGCTTACTGCTCCTGGGATGTTTTTGCCCCAGGCCCTCTTGGCTAACAGAGAAATGTAATGTATGCATGTATGTTAACCTTATCATGCACATATATAATATTTCTGTATGTAGTTATCTGTATCTATATTAAGGTAGACATGAGTTCATACTGCTTTTTTCTTCTCTTCTTTCTTATCTGTAAAATCCCACTCAAGCTGTTAAAAACTTGGCTCCCACACTGCCCACTATCCATTCCCTTAATTGTTCAGTTCTAGTATACATTATAGCAGCATCAGCATTTTTAACCCATATTCTTTATAACTTTGTTACTTATATACAGTTTTGCTGGCCTTTTAATGTCCCCTTATTTGCAAAGTTACTCAGGTCAGCAACTTTTCTCCCTACCCACATCACTGAGGTCGTTTTATATGTTTGTAAATTCTTTTTTTTTTTAAATCACAGTCTGCTTCATCCTGGAATTTTCGCAACCTCCCAAATGACTTTTTACAATTACATATTAAATTTCACTCTTTGTACTGATTGTAAAGTGTTTCAGAAAAATGCAGTGTTATGCACCCAGAATTAAAGTATGTAGAAAAGTTCCACTACTCTTAAAAAATAAATCCCCTAAGCTCACCTATTGAATCTTCTTAACTTCCCTCCCTCCAACCCCTAGTAACCACTGACCTTTTTGCTATCTTTGTACTTTGCCTTTTCCAGAATGCCGTGTTACTGGGATCATGGAATATGCAACCTTTTCACACTCTTTTTTGTAATTCAGCAATATGCAGTAAGGTTTACCTATGACCTTTTCTGTGGTTTGATAGCTCATTTTTAAACTATTGTAAAATATAGCTAACATAATCTCATTTTAACTATTTATAAGTATACAATTCAGTAGCATTAAATACATTCACACTGTGGTATAATCATCACATCTATGTGGTTCTCTCCATCATCATCATTTTTTGGCTACATTTCAAATCATCCATAATTCCTAACCTGACCACCTTATTTAATACTGCATCCAATTATCAATTCTTTCATACCAAAATCATTTTTGAAACACTGCTTTTTTCTTCTATCCTTGCCATTTGCTTGTTTTTCTTTTTGTTCACTGTGGCTGTTCCCTGCTAAATGTAAGGTCAATGAATGCAAAGATTGTTGTTTTGCTTGCTGACACATACAAGATCTTGAAAGAATAGCTGGAATGTAGTAAGAGTGTATGCTCTCACTCAACTCACTATATATACATACGTGTGTGTGTGTGTGGGTGTATGTGTATTAATAAATAATTGGAAGAATAAGTACAAGAATCTCTGAGTCAACAGACCAAGACTTATTTTAAGTATGTTTGGGGTGGCAGCTGGCATTAGATCTAGGAACCAATTAGATGTCACTGTTTTCTTTCTTTATTCTCATTTCTATCCCTGAGTGAATTTTTACAAAAACTGGCTTTAAATTCATGAGAAAAAAGGATGGGATGACCACTCTAGATATCCCTCATGGTTCTAAAAAGCACCCCATGACTCTCACCATTGTGAAGCTCAGAGTTCTCACAGCTTCTTTAAGGAGTGATCCGTTAATTTATGGAGTCATCTCCTATACTTGTTAGGTTGAGAGCTTATATGTTTAATTGTTCACCAATCAGTTTCCATTCTTTTTCTCTTTCTATTTATAGAAAATTCTTCCAACATTTTGCCCACTTATAGCACACCACCATTTCTTTCTTTTAGATGTTTTTCTTGTTTAGTATTGATTTACTATTAATTCATGTTAGAGAGTATATACCTATGTAATCATGCATGTCACATGAACCAGAAGACACTGAAAGTTAATTTTTTTTTAATTGTGACAACCCTAAAAGCTCACAGAACATTGTGCATAGGCCCCCAAAGTAATAAGATTCACAAGTATTGTAAGAACATAAAACTACTATGAATAAGAACATAAGTAAGTATTAACATATGTGTAAGGCATTAACAAATGTGTACTGTTTAAAAGTCCATAGGAATTTGAAGAGTTAATAAATTGTAGAAACAATGTGTGTGGATGTGTGTACATAATCCAATCAAAGAAATTCTCATTGTGAAGTGATATTCCTATATTTTGACATAAGAAGTGATTTTATATAAAAGCAATTATAAAACCAATTGAATTTACTATTCCTGTGGACACAAAATTGAGACTACATTCACTAAAATAATGAGATTAAGAACTGAAAAAATGTACCTTGTATATGTCTATTTCAGGCTTCCCTGGTAGCTCAGTGGTAAGGAATCTTCTGTCTGCCAATGCAGGAGACAAGACTCTGGGTTGGAAACATCACCTGGAGAAGCAAATGGCAACCCACTCCAGTGTTCTTGCCTGGAGAATCCCATGGACAGAGGAGCCTGGTGGCTACAGTCTATGGGTTGCAAAGAGTCAGACACGACTGAGCTACTGAGCACAAATTAGTTTGTTTAACCACAAAGTTAGCCAAACAGGATACCTGCCTAAGAGATTGAGACTGTAATAATCATAGGGAGATAGCCAGCTACTAAGAGCTTATGTCCCTTTAACTGAAGAAAAACTAACAAGATCTTTGAGTAAAGGAAGAATCCACTGAGCCATAAGCATGAGAATGTTCCAAATATTTCTTTAATAGCAAAGATGGAATAATGACATTCTGTGTGATATACCAAGGCAGGAGGTTTTACTACCCACACAATATTTGAAGAAATAACTAAAAATAAACCTAAGCATGAAAAGCTATTAAAAGAAAAAAAAAAAGAGAGTGCAGTAAAAAAATAAAGGGTAAAATAGGATGGTGGAATATATCTCTAAATTTAAGGAAGGATTGAACATAAATAATAGTGTATATAAAATGTATGCTGATAAATTCAAGAGTTTAAAGATGTGGACGAATAATAAAAATACAAAAGAAACATAAAGTAAGCAGTGAGGTTTAAAAAAGGATAGAGGAATTTATGGTTTATATCTTGTTAAAAGAAAAATAGAAATTAGTTCTGTGCTTTGAAAGCAGGTTCCCAGGTGGCTCAGTGGTAAAGAATGTGCCTGCTAATGTAGGAGACCTAAGAGACATGGGTTTGATTTCTGGGTCAGAAAGATTCCTCTGGAGGAGGGCATGTCAATGCACTCCAGTGTTCTTTCCTGGAGAACCCCATAGCCTGGCAGGTTATGGTCCATGGGGTTGCAAAGTGTGAGACAAGACTGAAGTGACTTACCATGCATCCATGCTTCATAAGAGAATTATAAACTATGCAGGCAAAATTACGATAAGCACTAAAAGAAGACAATTAAAATGCAGGCAAAATGCAGACAAAAAATGAAAAGGGGTAATGGTCAAAAGAGGTAAAATAATTGTTGAGATTGTGTATTGTTATTGTTTTAAACCAATTTGTGCTGGATTATTTAATTAACTGAGTTACTTCTTTAAAACAACATTTCATTGGTTGATATGTATAGCTCGTAATTTGGTACTATTTTTTTTTTCTTTTTCTGTTTCGTAAATGGTACCAAAAGATGCAGAAAGAAAAATGATACTATTTGTAATTTATAATTAAAAAGCCTTGCCATCAGTCAGGAAATTGGGCTGTGTATGAAAGCACTATCTTATATCTCATGGGAAGGTTCTATGATTATCTCTAGAGATACAAGGAAGTCTGCTATTGACCCTTGACCAAGATAAGGAAGAGATAGGCTGCTAGTGATTTATAATGTGCTATTTAAAGTTTGAAACTTCCCTGAAGGTACTCTGAGGCAAGACTATCTTCATTGTTTTTGAGATATACAGATGGATTGCAAGTCAAAGTCAGCCTTAACCTGTATCTGAATTTGCAGCTCCCACAAATATTTTTCTGCTTCTGTTGTTACCTTCCTTTATTCTTTTTTAACCACAGCAACCAACAAGTTATAACATTCCTCTGCTTAACACCCTCCAGCAGCTTTCTATCTCACTCAGGAAAACCAGGTCTTTACAAGAGTCTAAAGCTTCCCAGGTGGTACACTGTTAAGAATTTGCTTGCCAATGCAGGAGACAAATGATACTGGTTCTATCCCTGGGTGGGGAAGATCGCCTGGAGTAGGAAATGGCAACCGGCTCCAGGATTTCTGCATGGAAAATTCCATGGACAGAGGATCCTGGTGGGCTACAGTCCATGGGGTTGCAAAGCATCAGATGTGATAAAGCACGACCCCACACCCCCCTCCACACACACACACACACACACACACACACACGAAAGTCCGATGAAATCTGCCTCCAGTTAGCTCTGTCATTTCAATTCTTCCTACAGGTCTTCTGGTTACACTAGCTTCATCAGTTTCTAGAACAATTCACCATGCCTCATTTCAAGGTCTGTAAACTAGCTATTTTCTCAGCTGGAATGTTCTTCCCCCCAGACAAAAAACAAGACTCATTCCATTTCTTTCATGTCTTTATTCCCTTTTTGCAAATTAAGTCATTCTGGCCAGTAGATTTAAAATAAAAATTGCATCACTTCTGACAACACATCTTTCGTCCTCTTTTCATTTTCTCATAACATCACCACTGAGTAGCTTAACAAATATTTATTTATTTATTTTGTCTCCTCCAGGTAAACAGAAATGTAGCCCCGTTTGTTTCCTGCTGCATCCTCTGGGTTTAGAACAGTGTCTTGTACACTGTTAGAGTGTAAGATAGAGTTGTTTTATAGCTGGAATATCTCTGGGATCTCCTGACTCCCTGGCTTTAACTCTTGGCTAAGATAAGAATGGTGGTCTTTATGCAATGCTGCTTAAAGTCTGAAACACCCTGGGAAAGTATGTTTACTAATGGTTTTCAACTAGTGACTTAGAAAACCTAGCTTCACCAACCCACATGATCACAAGGGCTTAAAAACCCCACTGGGAACTTCCTTACTGAGACTTCCCAAAGTCAAAAGTTTTTGTGTAGATCTTGATGGTCAATGTCAGAATAAGCACACTGGGAATATGTCACTGGATTATCTCTGAGACCCAACAAATTTGACTACACTCTCTTTCTTCTTTATCATTAAAAAAACCAAAAAACAAAAAACCTTACTAATATGCTTTTTGGAGTCTTGTATTTTCAAATATCCAATCTCCTGAAGTTTCATGGAGATACTTAGTGTTTCTTGAGTAAATGAATGACCAGTGAAAGTCCATCCAATCCTACTTCATGAATATTGACTCAAATATTCCAAAGCAGAATCATTAAAAATATGGGTTAATTAGGATTATGCAATCATTCAACTTATGTGTGTCTCAAATTCCTTTGAGTGATATTGCTTTATAATAATTTAAAATTGTTGTCAAATCAGCATAGAAACAAGGATATCATAAAGAATTGATTTCTTTTATTGTGAAGCAGCTCAATTAACCTTAATTCACTGGAACCATTGCAGATCTTTCCCTTTAGATGGGAGAAACCAAGAACAACCAGAAGTGAGAGGGTTTAATATGAGAAGAAATGTTTTCTACTGCTGCCCCTTGTATTAACTGTCCCTTTAGGCTCATTTCCTAGAATAGACCTGTTCTAGGTTCTCAGAGCAAATGACAAAAGAAAAGACACCTGTTATGAAGCTCAAAAATACACAATTTTTTTCTATTTTTTTCTTTCTTGTCTTAAAATTCCAATGAATAGTAACCCTACACTTGTCTGTCAATTTTCTTCTCAATATGTACTAGTTTGTTTGTACTATAAACTGAAAGTATAATGGTTTTTCTTTGTGGGATTTTTATGATGTTTGTTGGTATTCGTGTTGGAAAATAGTGGGCTGTATGCCCTGCTTTGTAAAATATGCAATATCTAGCTCCCAAGCTCCAACTGGCTAACTGTATAAGTCAAATCATAAATCATCTTGCTTTTATTTCCTCCTGTTTGGACTACTTGTTGTTTAGTTGCTAAATTGTGCCTGACTTTTTGTGACTCTATGGACTGTAGCCCACCAGGTTCCCCTATCCATGGGATTTACCAGGCAAGAATACTAGAGTGGGTTGCCATTTCCTTCTCCAGGGTTTCTTCCCTACTCAGGGTTCAAACTAATGTCTCCTACAATGGCAGGCCGATTCTTTACTCCTGAGCCACCAGGAAAGCCTGTCTGAACTCAATTCTTAGTATATTTATGGCTGTCTCAATTTCTACTTATATAAAATAGAAAACATAATATATTTATAACATTCACAACTTAAAACCTTTGTCTCATTAAGAATATTAAATATATTTGAGAATCTTGCCCAAAATCAATTATGTTATACTATATTTACCAAGATATACACTTACTTAAATTTTTAACATTAACAAATGTCTGTTTTCATTAATAATTTTAAAGTTTTATAATGCTAAATTTTTAATAAGCCCAACTGCATAGTTTTTATTGAGGAAACAAGGTTTTATGTGGTTACTTAGAAGTTTTCATTTACTTGTTTCAAATATTATATTATCTATTTCTTTGGGAAATTTTATATAGATGTGTATGTGTATATACATATGTATAAGTAAGTGAGTATGTATATATACATATCTCCATTTTTACTTTCCTTCTGCTTGATTTTCTTAATTCCATGTTTGGATGAGAAAATGAAACACATATTGTGGCTTCCAGAGCATTTAGTTGTCCAAAGTCACATAAAGTCAAATTTATTCTTTAAAGTTTCATATGTTGTCTCCATGTAGGAGACCTAAGTCTCATCTGGAAGTTCTCTGTTCACATACTGCTGAAGCCTTACTTGAAGGATTTTCAGCATCATCTTGGTACCATGTGAGATGAGTACAACTGTACAGTAGTTTGAACATTCATTGGCATTGCCTTTCTTAGGACCTGGAATGAAAACTGACCTTTTCCAGTCCTGTGGCCACTGTTGAATTTTCAAAATTTGCTGGCTTATTGAGTGTGACACTTTAACAGCATCAGTTTTTAGGATTAGAAATAGCTCAGCTGGAATTCTGTCACCTCCAGATTTGTTTATAGTAATACCTCCTAGCTTCCCTGGTGGCTCAGTTAGTAAAGAATCTGCCTGCAATGTGGAAGACCTGGGTTTGATCCCTGGGTTGGGAAAGTCCCCTAGAGAAGGAAATGGCTACCCACTCCAGTATTCTGGCCTGGAGAATTCCATGGACTGTATAATCCATGGGGAGGCAGAGTCAGACACAGTTGAGCAACTTTCACTTCACAATACTTCCTAAGCCCCACTTGACTTCACGCTCCAGGATGTCTGACTCTAGGTGACTGACCCCAACATAATGGTTATCTGGGTCATTAAGACCTTTCTTGTATGACATCTTCTGGAGTCATTTATTTTTGCTTTTTCAACTGTTCATGGGGTTCTCTAGGCAAGACTACCAGAGCGGGTTGCCATTTTCTCTTCCAGTGAATGACGTTTTATCAGACCAAGTTTGTTAGACAGATTCTTGTTGCCAATTAGTGAGGCAGGAATCCCAAGTTACTGGATTTCAAATCAGAATATTTTTTCTTAAATAAAGAACAGACTGGACTAGAACATAACACAGTAAAACAGAATGCAGTGGAACTGAGTCCAACAGAAGATAAAATACCATAGGGGATTACTCAGATCCTCTTTAAGAGCTGCCCAGATTGCAACAAATTTTGCAGGAAAGTGAGAGACCTGGAATGTAGAGACAGTAAATAAAATGATGTAACAAACTGGTCCCCTGACATTTCATATTTTATGTTTAAGATATTTATGAATAAGATCATCTTAGACTCTCCAGCTCTGTAATATCCACCAGATAAATGTAGGTGCATGTGTGAGCCTAGGTGATATCAATGGAACAAACTTCCAAACAATTCATAGACATTTGAAAAATTATAAAATCAAATATTGAGAAGATATTACTTATGGTGCTAAATGTACTTTGTAGAAAAAAATGTACATATATATTTGGAGCCTCATTGAGCCATTTATTCATTTTGTTTTCAAGCAGGCTAAGGGTGAAAGTCCTATTTCATATAAAGTGGGCATGGTAAATATTGTTAAGAACAATGTTCTTTCAAAATATCGATGATTTTTTTTCTTATAGCATAATCTAATGATATATAATTAGGTATTATGGTCAAGCTTAGTTAATTGGAAACTAAAATGCAAAAATTTATTTCTATAGGAGGCAATTAAAAATCAATAGCAACTCAGATTTTGAAAAGTAAATAGTTTATATTGAAATATTATTTCTTGAGTATTTCAAGATTCTCTGTTGTAAATAACATTTTTTGATAAAAGAGTAAAATATAAGAGTAACTTTAACTTGAAACTGTGTTATTCTAACTGTTATCATCAGTACTGTTCTCTTCACAATGTTGCAGCAATACTAAGAATCTATAGCAATGAGGGCAATTACTTTTACACTTTTCTTTCTAATGCAAAATGTTTTTATTTTTTTCTGTATTAAACCTGCTGGAAAATATCATATTTTTCTCCATGTTGCTTTAAATTTAGTCTGTTAAATATTCTGAAAATACCAGATGGGAACATGACAGAAGAACTCTGGTACCAGCTGGAAGGAACTTACATTGGCTAAATTTGATTCAATGTAAACATGAAAAAAAATGACATTAATGGATTATAACACATTGAATTAAAAGTTAAAAAATGAATCTTTGTGGAATCAAATAATTATATGTTATGTTTTCAAAAATGTTGAACAAATCTTATTTCAGAATATTAGATCTCTGGACATGAAGGTACCATGTCAGATTAAACAGTCCTATCAGCAAAGCACTCTGTATGGGTCTCCTTTATCTACACATAATCTGTTACCTACGTTGAAAATCTGACTAGTTTATAAAGCCAAGCCAATGCATATCTTCTGGAATAATGGAAAACAACAGTAAAAAACACACAAAAAGTATTTAATGTCTATTCTAAATATGTTACTTGTATGCAGCCAGTGAAAACTATCAATAAACTCTAATGGGAAAATTAGTGAGTATATTTAGACTCACTAATAGTAAATTAGTGAGTATATAAAGACAAATTGCTGCGTTCAATATGTAATGTGTCTATGTGTCAACATGTGAACTTGGGAATTGACTTCACATTTCAGATGAAAAATAGTGATTGCTTTTAATTAATGCAAAGGATCTTTGATCTATACACATTTTGAAATCCAGAGGAGGGCTTTAGTATGTGATAAATTCTAATTAATCTCTCAACAGTGAAACTACCCTAATAAATAAATAATGATCTTTGTATGTACTGGAAACCATGTAAAAGTCTTCACACATTTCAATGTATTTAATCTTGATCCTCTACTTAATATGTCAGACTGCTTGAGTTGAAAGTGAAACAGAAGCAATATAACCCCCTCAGTTTTATTTAATGACTTATTGGATAACCTGGGACCAAAATCATATGTATAATAAAAAACTTCAAATCTTAACCACTATGACAATGTTCTAAATGTGATAGATTCCTCATACGATGACTGGGTTTCCTCTACCTCGTGGGACAGCCAAGGACTAGTAGTGCCATTCTAAATGTGAATTGTGAAACAAACTGCTTTATATTTTTTGAGAAGTTTTCAAAAGGCTATATGCCAATTCTTAAAATTAACTCATAATTTCTCTACATCATGTATTTGGGTTATTGAAAGTGGAACTTCTCTCTCTCTCTCTCTTTTTCTTTTTTTTTGTTTAACAGAATGAATATGAGAGTGTCTGATTCCTCTGGATGTTGCCAGCTGCCAGCGTGGAAAATCAATGTGATAACTAAAATTGTAAAATGTAGGCTTTAAGTTGTTCCTACGGTCTGCTGAGCAAGACATCCAACCATGACAAAATCCACCTGTCCCTGCTTATAGCTTCTTTAGTTACTTCACATGGCTTAGCAGGACATCAATCATTCCTTCATCATGTAAGGATTTAAGTGCATATACTTAAATAGACTCTTTATTCATTATTAAAGTTGAAAACCCATGAAGAAGAATTTTTCACAATAATGATCAATGTATATATGAACAGAAACAATCAATTTCCTCAGTCCGAAGATATATGGTGAGTTAAAAGCTAATAGAGCTAAGACATATTTTGAATTTTCTTCTGTCCATTACATCATTGCAAATAGATAGAATCTCATTTGCAATGTTTCCCATGAGTTCAACTTGGTTAAAAATATTATTTTCAATTCAGTAGTGACCTGTCTAAAATTTGGTTTAACCAACTTGTAACACACATTCATGTTCATGCAGAGTCACTCAGTCTTGTCTGACTCTTTGCCACCCCGTGAACTGTAGTCCTCCAGGCTCCTCTGTTCAGGGGATTTCTGAGGCAAGAATACTGGAGAGGGTTGCCATTTTCTCAAGGGGATATCCCCAACCCAGAGATCGAACTCATGTTAATGTGTCTCTTGCATTGCAGGTGGATTCTTTACTCACTGAGTGAGGGGGGATTTGTATACACCTTTACTTTTAAACAATTCTCTTCAGTTCAGTTCAGTCTCTCAGTCATATCTGACTCCTTGCGACCCCATGGACTGCAACACTCCAAGCCTATCTACCATCACCAACTCTCGAAGTTCACTCAAACTCATGTCCATTGAATTGGTGATGCCATCCAACCATTTCATCCTCTGTCATCCCCTTCTTCTCTCACCGTCAATCTTTCCTAACATCATGGTCTTTTCAAATGAGTCCAGTCTTCGCATAAGGTGGCCAAAATAATGGAGTTTCAGCTTCAGCATCAGTCCTTCCAATGAACATTTAGGACTGATTCCCTTTAGGATGAACTGGTTGGATCTCCTTGCAGTCCAAGGGACTCTCAAGAGTCTTCTCCAACACCACAGTTCAAAAGCAACAATACTTCGGTGCTCAGCTTTCTTACAGTCAAACTCTCATATCCATACATGACTACTGGCGAAACCATGGCTTTGACTAGACGGACGTTTGTTGGCAAAGTAATGCCTCTGCTTTTTAATATACAGTCTAGACTGATCATAACTTTCCTGCCAAGGAGTAAGCATCTTTTAGTTTCATGGCTGCAATCACCATCTGCAGTGATTTTGGAGCCCCCAAAAATAAAGTTTGCCACTGTTTCCACATCTATTTCCCATGAAGTGATGGGACCAGAGGCCATGATCTTAGCTTTCTAAATGTTGAGCTTTAAGCCAAATTTTCACTCTCCTCATTCACTTTCATCAAGAGGCTCTTTAGCTCTTCTGCACTTTCTGCCATAACGGTTGTGAAATCTTGATTCCAGCCTGTGCTTCATCCAACCAAGCATTTCTCATGAAGAACTCTGCATATAAGTTAAATAAGCAGGGTGACAATATACAGCCTTGACGTGCTCCTTTTCCTATTTGAAACCAGTCTGTTGTTCCATGCCCAGTTCTAACTGTGGCTTTCTGACCTGCATACAGATTTCTCACGAGGCAGGTTAGGTGGTCTTGTATTCCCTTCTCCTTCAGAATTTTCCACAGTTTATTGTGATCCACACAGTCAAAGGCTTTGGCATAGTCAATAAAGCAGAAACATATATTTTTCTGGCACTCTCTGGCTTTTTCGATGATCCAGTGGATGTTGGCAATTTGATCTCTGGTTCCTCTGCCTTTTCTAAAACCAACCTAAACATCTGGAAGTTCAGAATTCACGTATTGCTGAAGGCTGGCTTGGAGAATTTTGAGCATTATTTTACTAGCGTGTGAGATGAGTGCAATTGTGCAGCAGTTTCAGCATTCTTTGGCATTGCCTTTCTTTGGGATTGGAATGAAAACTGACCTTTTCCAGTTCTGTGGCCACTGCTGAGTTTTCCGAATTTGCTGGCATGTTGAGTGCAGCACTTTCACAGCATCATTTTTCAGGATTTGAAATAGCTCAACTGGAATTCCATCACTTCCACTAGCTTTGTTCATAGTGATGCTTCCCTAAGGCCCACTTGACTTCACATTCATGGTTGTCTGGCTCTAGGTGAGTGATCACACCATTGTGATCATCTGGGTCATGAAGATCCCTTTTGTACAGTTCATCTGCATATTCTTGCCACCTCTTCTTAGTATCTTCTGCTTCTTTTAGGCCCGTGTCATTTCTGTCCTTTATTGAGCCCATCTTTGCATGAAATGTTCCTTTGGTATCTCTAATTTTCTTGAAGAGGTCTCTAGTCTTTCCCATTGTATTGTTTTCCTCTATTTCTTTGCATTAATCACTAAGGAGTGCTTTCTTATCTCTCCTTGCTATTCTTTGGAACTCTGCATTCAAATGGGTATAAGTTTCCTTTTCTCCTTTGCTTTTCAGGTCTCTTCTTTTCACAGCTATTTGTAAGGCCTCCTCAGACAGCCATTTTCCTTTTTTGCATTTATTTTTCTTGGGGATGGTCTTGATCCTTGTCTCCTGTACAATGTCATGAACTTCCATCCGTAGTTCATCAGGCACTTTGTCTATCAGATCTAGTCCCTTGAATCTATTTATCACTTTCACTGTATAATCTTAAGGGATTTGATTTAGGTCATACCTGAATGGTCTAATGGTTTTCCCTGTTTTCTTCAATTTAAGTCTGAATTTGGGAATAAGGAGTTCACGATCTGAGCCATGGTCAGCTCCTGGTGATGTTTTTGCTGATAGATGTTTTTGTTTCGTAGAGCTTGCCCATCTTTGGCTGCAAAGAATATAAGCAATCTGATTTTGGTATTGGCCATCTGGTGATATCCATATGTATAGTCTTCTCTGTGTTGTTCAAAGAGGGTGTTTGCTATGACCAGTGGATTCTCTTGGCAAAACTCTATTAGCCTTTGCCCTGCTTCATGCTGTACTCCAAGGCCAAATTTGCCTGTTACTCCAGGTGTTGGTTGATGTCATACTTTTGCATTCCAGTCCCCTATAATGAAAAGGACATCTTTTTTGGGTGTTAGTTCTAGAAGGTCTTGTAGGTCTTCATAGAATCATTCAACCTCAGCATTTCTGGTCAGGGCATAGACTTGGATTACCATGGTACTGAATGGTTTGCCTTGGAAATGAACAGAGATCATTCTGTCATTTTTGAGATTGCATCCAAGTACTGCATTTCAGACTCTCTTGTTGACTATGATGACTACTCCCTTCCTTCTAAGGGATTCCTGCCCACAGTATTAGACATAATGGTCATCTGAGTTAAATTCACCCATTCCAGTCCCTTTTAGTTCACTGATTCCTAAAATATCAATGTTCACTCTTGCCATCTCCTGTTTGATCACGTCCAATTTGCCTTGATTTATGGACCTAACATTCCAGGTTCCTATGCAATATTGCTCTTTACAATACCAGACCTTGCTTCCATCACGAGTCACATCCACAACTGGGTGTTGTTTTTGCTTTGGCTCCATCTCTTCATTCTTTTTGGAGTTATTTCTCCACTGATCTCCAGCAGCAAATTGGGCACCTACCGACCTGGGAAGTTCACCTTTCGGTGTCCTATATTTTTCCTTTTCATACTGTTCATGGGGTTCACTTCTAAGGTTAGAGAAACCCCAGTAAGATGGTAGGCACTGGATCAACTGTGAGGAGATACCTCACGTCCAAGGGCAACGGAGAAGCCCCAGCAAGACAGTAGGGGGGTGAATTTGCGTTTAGATTAAACAAATATTGACATGAAGATAAACCTATTTCTATAGGTAAAAATTCTTAAAATATACTTGGATTTATTTGTCAGTTGTTTACAATTTTGCTTAGAGGATCACTTAAATTGGCTGCAGGTCCAAGGCAAACAGTAATCATTTGATTGAGATGAATGAAATCCAGTGAGGCTCTGAACACTTTCTACTATTTCTCCCCAGGTCTATAATTGTGAGAAGTCACATAACTTCAACAAAAGAATGGCTTTGCATAAATGGGTGTGGCCTCAGCGAATGACTAAAAGTGTTCCCCAGACATGCTGGGACTCTTTTCCATGGCCCACTGCTGCCTGTGTAATTAACTCACCTGCAATTTTAGGTCCTCATGCTGAAGCTTAATACAGAAAAGACTTACACTATTAGACAATTAACAGATATATATCCTCACATATTATTATATCCTTACATATTATAACTAGATTTAGTTTGAAATGAGAAATTGATCACTATCATTATCTAAATTAAGAGCAATCCTAGCATTAGCAGCTGTACAGAATCTTACACTCTTAAACCCTTTGGGAATTTTTAAATATATGACAACCAGAACTGCATGCTACTAGCAAACATACTATTTCTATATAGTGTAGGTCCTATTTATAAAGAAATCACTAAAAATAAAGAAAAATATTTTCTTCTATGTTGAACAATTTCATCTTAATGTGACGTATAGCTATTTGAGCAGTTCTAGACCCTTGCACCTGCTTTTCTATGACACAGAATTCTCCATTAGCATATCTAGTACACAAATTAAAAAGACAGTGTTGATTATTTCAGAGCTGATAAAACTAATGGAAGTCATTTTTCTTCACATTTTCGAGGGCTAATTTTTAAATAATTTTTAAAAAATTTAATGAAATGGCCTGAGACATTTGCTATTAAAATAAATTAATATTAAATATTTTAAAAAGCATATTAATAACCAGTTTGTAAAAATATAGATAATAATAAAACTAATTTTTCTATTTATTGCCCCAGTTTAATCAATAAAATAGGCTGCTATTTTTAATTTTGAAGCATTTTTTATATCCATTTATCAGTTAACCAAAATGATCTTCCTTTCTTCATGTGATTAAGCTATCTGAAGAAGTGATGTTATTCAAAAATATTGCAATTCTTTGAGTGGCTCTCCAATACTGACATTAGAAATATTTAATTTCTTCAAAATATTACCACTGAAGTTTTTCAAAATTACTACTTCTTCATAGTATAATTGATTCACTCTATTATTATAAATTTAGTTAAATTCATATTTATAATAGTTCAATTTATTTGCTATACAATTTTAAGGATTTTTTTAATTGGCATATTAATATTATTTACTTAGAATATTATTAATATAACTGCTACTTATAATGTAAGACTAGCAATCATCCAAAAACATTGATTTCATTCATCCCAAGTTTCGTCTGTTTGTGTCAAATATACTATAATTTCTCAAACTTCATTTTTAAAATAAAACAAATATATCAGATAGGATGCAGCATATAAATCAAAACATGGTCTAGAATAAGTTTAGATGAAATGTGAAAAGTAAAAAATACAAGAGTTATTATATGCCATACTACCAAATTTTGGATACAAGATGAAATTTTATACAGAATTTTATATGGAAGCCATTTTTAAATTTTATACAGAAGCCATTATTGAAAGTTGGTTAATAATACTTCCCTTATTTATGCATTTAAAATAGTTATTGAATTTGTATCCTATAGAAAGTATTGTTTCAGATTTTTCAGATGTGGTAATAAACAGTTTTAAATAATCTGTAGATTTATATCCTCTTTCACCAAAATGTTATTAAAATGTATTTGTAAAAAATACCGTTGGTAGCTTGATAGGGATTGCATTGAATCTATAGATTGCTTTGGGTAGAATAGCCATTTTGACAATATTGATTCTTCCAATCCATGAACACGGTATGTTTCTCCATCTGTTTGTGTCCTCTTTGATTTCTTTCATCAGTGTTTTATAGTTTTCTATGTATAGGTCTTTTGTTTCTTTAGGTAGATATACTCCTAAGTATTTTATTCTTTTTGTTGCAATGGTGAATGGTATTGTTTCCTTAATTTCTCTTTCTGTTTTTTCATTGTTAGTATATAGGAATGCAAGGGATTTCTGTGTGTTAATTTTATATCCTGCAACTTTACTATATTCATTGATTAGTTCTAGTAATTTTCTCGTAGAGTCTTTAGGGTTTTCTATATAGAGGATCATGTCATCTGCAAACAGTGAGAGTTTCACTTCTTCTTTTCCTATCTGGATTCCTTTTACTTCTTTTTCTGCTCTGATTGCTGTGGCCAAAACTTCCAACACTATGTTGAACAGTAGTGGTGAGAGTGGGCACCCTTGTCTTGTTCCTGATTTCAGGGGAAATGCTTTCAATTTTTCACCATTGAGGGTGATGCTTGCTGTGGGTTTGTCATATATAGCTTTTATTATGTTGAGGTATGTTCCTTCTATTCCTGCTTTTTGGAGAGTTTTAATCATAAATGAGTGTTGAATTTTGTCAAAGGCTTTCTCTGCATCTATTGAGATAATCATGTGATTTTTATCTTTCAATTTGTTAATGTGGTGTATTACATTGATTGATTTGCGGATATTGAAGAATCCTTGCATTCCTGGGATAAAGCCCACGGTATTTTTCACAGAACTAGACCAAAGAATTTCACAATTTGTATGGAAATACAAAAAACCTCGAATAGCCAAAGTAATCTTGAAAAAGAAGAATGGAACTGGAGGAATCAACCTGCCTGACTTCAGACTCTACTACAAAGCCACAGTCATCAAGACAGTGTGGTACTGGCACAAAGACAGAAATATAGACCAATGGAACAGAATAGAAAGCCCAGAGATAAATCCACGAACCTATGGACACCTTATCTTTGACAAAGGAGGCAAGGATATACAATGGAAAAAAGACAACCTCTTTAACAAGTGGTGCTGGGAAAACTGGTCAACCACTTGCAAAAGAATGAAACTAGAACACTTTCTAACACCATACACAAAAATAAACTCAAAATGGATTAAAGATCTAAATGTAAGACCAGAAACTATAAAACTCCTAGAGGAGAACATAGGCAAAACACTCTCCGACATAAATCACAGCAAGATCCTCTATGACCCACCTCCCAGAATATTGGAAATAAAAGCAAAACTAAACAAATGGGATCTAATGAAACTTAAAAGCTTTTGCACTACAAAAGAAACTATAAGTAAGGTGAAAAGACAGCCGTCAGATTGGGAGAAAATAATAGCAAATGAAGAAACAGACAAAGGATTAATCTCAAAAATATACAAGCAACTCTTGAAGCTCAATTCCAGAAAAATAAATGACCCAATCAAAAAGTGGGCCAAAGAACTAAACAGACATTTCTCCAAAGAAGACATACAGATGGCTAACAAACACATGAAAAGGTGCTCAACATCACTCATTATTAGAGAAATGCAAATCAAAACCACAATGAGGTACCATTACACACCAGTCAGGATGGCTGCTATCCAAAAGTCTACAAGCAATAAATGCTGGAGAGGCTGTGGAGAAAAGGGAACCCTCTTACACTGTTGGTGGGAATGCAAACTAGTACAGCCACTATGGAAAACAGTGTGGAGATTCCTTAAAAAACTGGAAATAGAACTGCCATATGACCCAGCAATACCACTTCTGGGCATACACACTGAGGAAACCAGATCTGAAAGAGACATGTGCACCCCAATGTTCATCGCAGCACTGTTTATAATAGCCAGGACATGGAAGCAACCTAGATGCCCATCAGCAGATGAATGGATAAGGAAGCTGTGGTACATATACACCATGGAATTTTACTCAGCCGTCAAAAAGAATTCATTTGAACCAGTCCTAATGAGATGGATGAAACTGGAGCCCCTTATACAGAGTGAAGTAAGCCAGAAAGATAAAGAACATTACAGCATACTAACACATATATAAGGAATTTAGAAAGATGGTAACGATAACCCTATATGCAAAACAGAAAAAGAGACACAGAAATACAGAACAGACTTTTGAACTCTGTGGGAGAAGGTGAGGGTGGGATGTTTCAAAAGAACAGCATGTATACTATCTATGGTGAAACAGATCACCAGCCCAGGTGGGATGCATGAGACAAGTGCTCCGGCCTGATGCACTGGGAAGACCCAGAGGAATCGGGTGGAGAGGGAGGTGGGAGGGGGGATCGGGATGGGGAATACGTGTAAATCTATGGCTGATTCATATCAATGTATGACAAAACCCACTGAAATGTTGTGAAGTAATTAGCCTCCAACTAATAAAAAAAAAAAAATAAAAAAATAAAATGTATTTGTAATTAGGGTTGATTGAAAGAATATAAAAATACACTTTGAAATCATCAAAGTATTCTATTGGGCTTCCCTTGTGGCTCAGCTGGTAAAGAATCTGCCTGCAATGTGGGAGACCTGGGTTTGCTTCCTGGGTTGGGAAGATCCCCTGGAGAAGGGAAAGGCTACCCTCTCCAGTATTCTGGTCTGGAGAATTCCATGGACTGTATAGTCCATGGGGCAATTATCAGTTTTAAATAATCCATAGATTTATATTCTTTCTCATCAAAATGTTATTATAATGTATTTGTAATTAGGATTGACTGAAAGATTATCAAAATACATTTTGAAATCATCAAAGTATTCTACTATATTTCAACATAAATCAGGCTTAATGGATAAAATTTCTTATATCAGCTATATTTCATGATTTCTTAAGAAATTTAGATTCATATAAATTATATTATTCCCCCCCCAAAAAAATTATATTATTCCCTCATGGCTCAGCTAGTAGAGTCCACCTGAAATGAAGAAGACCTGGATTCAATCCCTGGGTTGGGAAAATCCCCTGGAGAAGGGAAAGGCTACCCACTCCAGTATTCTGGCCTGAAGTCAGACAACTGGGTGCAAACTCAGACTTTGGAACTATCTATTCTACCTTGGATAAATTAACTGCTCTATGACTTAGTTTATTCAACTGTTCAGATTGGACCATAATGAGAGTAAGATCTACCTTAATGGATTACTCTGAGGATTAAAAAGTTAACATATGAGCTTTTAGAAGAGTACTTGGTACATAAGAATAGATACTAAATCTAATCCATTCCAAACAAACTGAGTAAATCCTTAAGGGTACTGAAATAACTGTCAGGAGGAACAAAAATCCCAGCAGAGTCATGTTAAGAGGTTTAATACCTTATAAAAGGAACATTAATGGGTAAAAATTTATTCACGCGAATGTTTAGGAAATACACAGGAATGGATTACACCTTAACATACATTTTAGAATTGAGTTCAGTGATTCTTCTTTATTTAAAATGAACAGTATGCCTCCACCTAGACTTTAATGGGCAATTATGTCAAATATATAAATCTAAACTCTATGTTGTTCACAGTTCTCATGCAATAAAAATGTCTAGACTAAATTTTACTTTATGTTAGAGAATATTTTGCTTGACATGTTTAATTTCAAGATAGTATAACTGTTAAGGTAACAAAGAGAAATTTCAATATTACACGAAGCTCTGTAAATTCACAGTGACAAACTAATTATGATGGTGAATGCAGTTTCCTGACAAAGGTTATTCTGACACTCTGTAAATCTGTAGTTCATAAATTCCTGTAGTTTATATTACAACTCAATAATGGAGTGGAGGCCTAATAAAACAGTGTTATGACAGCCAACATTTGCTCACTGTCTTTTCCCCATGTGCTAGAGTCAATAATCAGTCCTTGTCATAATTATTCTATGAACCAAGATTATTATCACATGATTATATCTTCAGAGCAATATTTCATAAATAAATGTCCTTCAGACACTGTTCTATATTTTGAAAGTGAAGTGAAACTATTAGTCACTCAGTCTTGTCTGACTCTTTGCAACTCCATGAACTGTAGCCCACCAGGCTCCTCTGTCCATGGAATTTTTCAGGCAAGAAAACTGGAGTGGGTAGCCATTTCCTTCTCCAGGATTCTTCCCAACCTAGGGATGGAGCCCTGGTCTCCTGCATTGGCAGGTGGATTCTTTACCACTGAGCAATTGGGGAAATTATTATTATATTTTAAATGTCTGCTATAAAAGAAGTGTTCACTGTTTAAGTATTATGGGCTAAAGTTATCATAAATTAATTTTTTCAGTAGAGAATGTTTTGATGTTTCCACTATACAGAATATAACATGCCCCACTTTCCAAACTTCTACAAACACAGAAAACTTCTCTTCAGAAAACTATTAATATTTGCAAGTACTTAGAACAATTACAAGGGAAACTCTGTGATAGAAAAATAATGAATTATACTATTGTCAAAGTGATTCAACAGTATTTATGTAAGAACATTTCTTTTTTAGCTGAAAATTTGTCTCTTGCTGAATTCAGCAAATGTTTAAATAAAATGTATTACTAAAACAGTACCAATTTTTCTTCTTAAATATAGTCTTTCAATCCACATCACAGGTGCCTGGATTATTCACTTTCTCTAATACTATTTGCAACTAATTCTTGATGATTTTATTATCTAAATAAAAATGCTGTATACTTATGGTTGGTTCATGTTGAGGTTTGACAGAAAACAGCAAAATTCTGTAAAGTAATCATCCTTCAATAAAAAATAAATTAATTAAAAAAATACTGTCTTTGGCTTTAGTCAGAGTTGAGCTCCTTGTTTCCAAAACCTTCATTCTACTTGAGATATTTGATACAATGGGTTACTTCTTTCTTTTCTTCCATGTTTTCATTCAGTTTCTGAATTCCATTTTGTTAAATGATATCTACATGATAAACTTCCAAATTTATGTATCTCCAGTCAATGTAACCCTTTTGTCTGAATAACAGAATCATATACATATATAACTCCCAGCTTTGCTTTCACAGGACCATCTCTTTACTTATTATGTCGTTACTTAACTTTTTTTTGTTGTTGTTGTTACTTAACTTTTAATCCTAACCCTGCTCCTCTCACTCTGCTGCTGCTGCTGCTAAGCCACCTTAGTCATGTCCCACTCTGTGCGACCCCATAGACGGCAGCCCACCAAGCTCCCCCGGCCCTGGGCTTCTCCAGGCAAGAACACTGGAGTGGGTTGCCATTTCCTTCTCCAATGCATGAAAGTGAAAAGTGAAAGTGAAGCCGCTCAGTCGTGTCCGACTCTTAGCGACCCCATGGACTGCAGCCCACCAGGCTCCTCTGTCCACCGGATTTTCCAGGCAAGAGTACTGGAGTGGGTGCCATTGCCTTCTCTGCACTGCCTTCTATATTTCACTAAATGGCAACTCTCTCTTTCCAGTTATTTAGTACCAGGCTTTCGCATTGAACTTGACTCCTCTTTGTCTCTAAATACATGAACAAATTAAGGACTCTTCAAACTAAATCCACAATCTATTTGTCACTTTGTCCATCATTATCATCTCGGTTAATGTTCCTATCATGTATCACAAGATAATCAAAAGCCTTCTCTCTAATATCTCGGCTTCAAATGGACATTCCACACTTCGTTCATAAGTTATAAGTTTATAAATTATAACATTATCTCTTTTAAATCAAACAACATTTGAAGTAAATGTCATCCTACTTAAGTTGATGAAGAAACTAAAGTTTGAGCAAATGGAGATTTTTCCCAAGCTAATAAACTAGCACAACATATTTTTATAAAATAAATTACTTTCACAGAATACTGAATGAATATTTCCATATCTCTGCCTTTATTATCTAACTAGTTAGTTATCATCTATCTATTCTATGCAACCAGATAATAGATACCTTAATATTTATTCAGAAAACTGATGCTAAACCAAAATATGCCAGTCATGTCATAAAGCATAATAAAATTAACTAATTTCAAATTGATTCCAGTAAAATTTGATTTTCCAAAAAAAGTGATTTTCAAACTGAATAAATAATCAAACTAAGTTCTAAGTTCCTTAAAAGAAATGCATTTAAATTGAAGGATATGGAAAACAGTGAAAAAATAAAATAATAAAAAAGGGTATGCTATATTTATAGATTAGAGTTCAGTTAGGGAATAGAAATCACTCAAGATATTTTAACAGAGAGAATTTAATAAAAGAAATGCTTAGCTGGATTTAAGGTTATTAATTTGATAAAATAAAAAAAAAAGCACTGATGTATTCCCAGGCATTAAGCAGTTATCAAACTAAGGGCAGATAAAATTAATGGAAGAATTTGGAGTTATTAATATTTGGAAGCTAAAAAAAGTAATGAAGCGGAGGTGAAATTTAACTTCAATAAGCCTCTGTGGGAAATCAGTCTATTTAGTGCACATCAAGGAGCGGGTGCTAAAAAGCTCTTGCTACAGAAAATGACCGACTGCCAAGGTGAAGAAACATCGTGAAGGCAAATCTCAGAGGAAGACAAAACAGACAGGAATCCAAGAGGAAGCGAGCAGCAGGAGAAAATGCCTTCTTTCTCCAATCTGCAGTCTCCCTCCAGTAATTTTACGGACAGAACCTCCCAAGGAAAGAGCTGAAAAAGCAGACACATGGCCTGTATCATCCCAGCTCAGCATCACAGAACTTAGCACAAACTAGTGTATTTTAGAGCTGAGAGACAGTAGCTTAACAACAGAAATACTTCATATCTTTAGCTCACCGGCATCCACAAACATCCTTCCATAGACATTTGCTATTCAGTGTAACAGGAAAAATTACTTCCTTTGCCCACATGATGATAGAGGGATTGCAAATATATATAAGCATTCCATGACTGCTTGCTCTCCATTGGGAGTAGGGGCTCAGGGTTGTTTTTTTTTTTTTCTTCCCTTTGTAATTTTAAACAAGTCATGGCAGTTAGTTTGGTGAAGAGAAGCACGTGATTTTGAGCCCATGAATCTTTGTGACCATGGCCTTTTTTTTTTTTTTTTTTTTTAAACATAGGCATATGTAAAAGAGAAGAAGGAAGAGAAGGGCATGGCAACCCACTCCAGTATTCTTGCCTAGAGATTTCCATGGACAGAGGAGCCTGGTGGGCTACAGTCCACGGTTTGCAAACAGTTGGACACAACTGAGAAACTAACCCAAACACACTGAATAAATGCCAGGCTAACTGAGAAGACAGGCTACTGGTTTCCCACAAAATCAGTCATTTTATTCCCGTGAATGTTGACAGTCTCCTCTGTTTTGAGGCCCTTGATTAGTCATTTCAGTTCAGTTCAGTTCAGTTCAGTCACTCAGTCATATCCTACTCTTTGCGACCCCATGAACCACAGCATGCCAGGCCTCCCTGTCCATCACCAACTCCCGGAGTTTACCCAAACTCATGTCCATTGAGTCGGTGATGCCATCCAACCATATCCTCTGTTGTCCCCTTCTTTTCCTGTCCTCAATCTTTCCCAGCATCAGAGTCTTTTCAAATGAGTCAGCACTTCGCATCAGGTGGCCAAAGTATTGGAGCTTCAGCTTCAACATCAGTCCTTCCAATGAACACCCAGGACTGATCTCCTTTAGGATGGACTGGTTGGATCTCCTTGCAGTCCAAGGGACTCTCAAGAATCTTTTCCAACACCACAGTTCAAAAACATCAATTCTTTGGCACTCAGCTGTGTTTATAGTCCAACTCTCACATCCATACATGACCACTGGAAAAACCATAACCTTGACTAGATGGACCTTTGTGGACAGTTATGTCTCTGCTTTTTAATATGCTGTCTAGATTGGTCATAACTTTCCTTCCAAGGAATAAGCATCTTTTAATTTCATGGCTGCAATCACCATCTGCAGTGATTTTGGAGTCCAGAAAAATAAAGTCAGCCACTGTTTCCAGTTTCCCCATCTATTTGCCATGAACTGATGGGACTGGATGCCATGATCTTAGTTTTCTGAATGTTCAGCTTTAAGCCAACTTTTCATTCTCCTCTTTCACTTTCATCAAGAGGCTCTTTAGTTTTTCTTCACTTTCTTCCATAAGGGTGGTGTCATCTGCATATCTGAGGTTATTGATATTTCTCCCAGCAATCTTGATTCCAGCTTGTGTTAGTCATTCAGGAGGGACTAAATATCTTTACATTAGCCTAGTCTAAGAGGTCCACTCACATACTTCATTCCCACATCTTCCTGTAACCAATCTTTCAAAATTTTTCTTTCCTAAAAATCTGACCTTCCAGTCAAATCACTAGCAACTGTTCCAGAATCAATGTAGATTGACAAGTTTGGCCCTGTCTCAGTCCAGAAAAATGAGGTGGTTTTTGTGTGTTGACTATTGTAATGTTAAATAAAAAGTAAAACTTTGAACAATTCTTTGATAAAACTGTGTAATGGACCAAGCATTATGTTCTATTAGCCTACTTTTGTGAGCCAGAGGTCTAATATGCATAAAAATATTACCCCAGTTCTTTCTGTAAAGAGGATGTTAGTACAGATATTTTGTTGTTTCCTTTCAATTATTTTATCCTCAGACACCAGTTTGAGTATCACTGAATTATGCTTAAAAACTTTGTGTTGGATCACTACTTTTATTTTACTACCGCTGTCTTTCTGTCAGATATCAATATCTCGAAGAAGGAACAGGATGGTTAATGTAAATCAAGTATCCACTGATTGGAAGAGATATTTCAGATCATCATTAGCTGTACTTCTCAAAAGCATTTTTTATACCATGCTATTGAGCATAATTTATTGAAATGTTTCATTTATGCTATGCCTAACTTTAAAAAGAAAAAAAAAAAAAAGTCTTGTTCTCTAAACAGAGGCTCTAAGAATTAGAGGGCAAGTTAGTATAACTTCTCAGACAACTGGTAAACCTTTCAATCTGGCAAAAGATCAGGAACTCATGACTGCATGGGATCAGGCCCCCACGGCTTAACTCAGCGCTACCTATTTCCTTGTAGGCATTCACAAAATGTTTTATGATTGTTTGTTTGCAATACTCCTGAAGATTCATTAAGAAAATTTTTTGGAAAATGTCAACGTTCTTAGAACTTACAAAGAGCCTTCAAAGGGCTCTGAATTCACATAAGACTTCAGTTAGTACTAACGGTTTTGATTATAAACTTTATTATGCAATTAATGAAATTCAGTAATCATGTAAATTTACTCAAAATTTCATCTGATGTTTTTCTAATTTCTAGGGTCCTCAACATTTATTATGTTCCCCCAAACTTCCCTTAAAATAAAAAAAAAAACTACTCTACAAATTGATTATTTTTAGTGAATACATGAAAATGTGTAACTCTAAAGAATTGGTTTCAAATTTATGATCATTTGTAGTTATTTGCTGCAATAGTTATTTTTTAATCTTGCTTATCTGATTATTTTAAATTTTACAACAGGATGGGAAATATTTCCAGCAGACTAGTTTTATCCTGTAATATACTTAATAACAAAATTTTATCCTCTTCATAGCATATTTTTCTCAATTTTATATAAAATTTTCTCTCAGACTTAAAATGAATTATTGTCAACCTTAAAGTCTACTCTTCTATTTAATTATATCTTAGAGAAATAATAATAAAATTTTCTGAAAAAATATCTGCTATTTATACTTTACCACATATCAGATTATTAAGCATAGTATGTTTTCATTTTCGTCCATACAGAAGCTTCAGAGAATATAATTAAAATAATTTTCTCAGTTTTCATGTCAATAGCCAATCCCTACCTTGCCTAATTTGACTTTCCTGTTTTCAAAATTATGAGCAAAAACTTGATGGAAGAAAAAATATCTATACAAAATGTTCCCCAAGTTAACATATATATTTGAGGGAATCAATATTCATCCAAAGTGAGTTGCAAAAACCACTACAATATTGTTAAGTAATTAGCCTCCAACTAATAAAAATAAATGAAAAAAACATAATAATAAAAGAAATTCTGTAAGCTAAAAAAATAAAAATAAAGTGAGTTGCTTGGTGATTTTTAAAGTGAGCATAATCTTATATCCATTCTCTAGATCAAGAAAGAAAAAAATATAAGAACAGCAAAAGTTCATGCTGAAGGCAATTACCTTCTTTCTTGTAACCAATAACTAAAATTTCAACTTTTATCATTATGGCTCATTATTACTTATTTTGATCATAATAATAAATGTGTATAAGATTCTTCTGCGTCTCAGTTTAGGAGAAATAAGAAAGCCTTCTTAAGTGAATGGTGCAAAGAAAGAGACAAAAATAATAGAACGGGAAATACTAGAGATCTCTTCAAGAAAATCAGAGATATCAAGAGAACATTTCATGCAAAGATGGGCACAATAAAGAACAAAAATGGCAAGGACCTAACAGAAGCAGAAGAGATTAATAAGAGGTGGCAAGAATACACAGAAGAACTGTACAAAAAAGGTCTTAATGACCCAGATAACTACAATGATATGGTCACTCACCTAGAGCTAGACATCTTGAAATGTGAAGTCAAGTGGGCCTTAGGAAGCATTAGCACGAACAAAGCTAGTGGAGGTGATGGAATTCCAGCTGAGCTATTTCAAATCCTAAAAGATGACGCTTTTAAAGTGCTGCACTCAATATGGCATCAAATTTGGAAAACTCAGCAGAGGCCACAGGACTGGAAAAGGACAGTTTCCATTCCAATCCCAAATTATGGCAATGCCAAAGAATGTTAAAACTACTGTGGTACCTTATTTTGTAGGTAATTTTGATATCTTTTAAAATTATTTTAATTGAAATATATTTCACTTACAATGATGTGTTAGTTTCAGGTATACTGCAAAGTGACCCAATTTTATATGTGTGCGTGTGTGTGCATGTGTGTGTGTGTGTGTGTAGTACATATACATAGACACTCTTTTACAGATTCTTTTCCATTATAGGTTATTACAAGATATTAAATACAGTTCCTTGTGCTATATAGTAAGTCCTTATTGTTTATCTATTTTATATATAGTACTGCTGCTGCTGCTAGGTCGCTTCAGTCGTGTCCGACTCTGTGTGACCCCATAGACTGCAGCCTACCAGGCTCCCCTGTCCCTGGGATTCTCCAGGCAAGAACACTGGAGTGGGTTGCCATTTTCTTCTCCAATGCATGAAAATGAAAAGTGAAAGTGAAGTTGTTCAGTTGCGTCTGACTCTTAGCGACCCTATGGACCGCAGCCTACCAGGCTCCTCCATCCATGGGATTTTCCAGGCAAGAGGACTGGAGTGGGGTGCCATTGCCTTCTCCATATATAGTACTGGGTATCCATTAATCCCAAATTCTCAATTCATCCTCTTCACTCCTTTCCCCTTTGGTAACCATATATTTGCTTTCTATATCCATTAGCCTGTTTTTATATTTTAAATAAGTTCATTCATACCATTTTTTTTGTTAAATTCTACATGTAAGTGATGTCAAATGATATCTGTCTCTTTCTGTCTGATTTATTTCATTTAATATGATAATCTTTAGGTCCACCCATATATTTTGCTGCAAATGGCATTATTTCATTCTTTTTTACAGCTGAGTAATATTCCACTGTGGGCTTCCCAGGTGACTCAGTGGTAAAGAACCCACCTGCAGGAGACTCAGAAGATGTAGATTCAGTCTTTGAGTTGGGAAGATCCCCTGAAGCAGGAAATGGCAACCCATTTCATTTTTCTTGCCTGGGAAATCCATGGACAGAGGAATCTGGTGGGATACAGTCCGTAGGGTTGCAAAAGAATTGGACACAACTTAGTAAACAACAACAGTATTCTATTGTACATATGTGCCACATCTTTTTTATCCAACCTTATGTTTATAGACATTTAGCTTGCTAACATGTCTTAGCTATTGTAAAGAGTGCTATTATGAATATGAGGGTGCATGCATCTTTTTGATTATATCTTTCTCCAGATATATGCCCAGGACTGTGTATTTTGGAAATTAATCCCTGTCAGTAGCATTGTTTGCAAATATTTTCTCTTAGTCTGTAGATTATATTTTCATTTTGTTTATGATTTACTTTGCTGTGGAAAACCTTTTAAAGAAAAACATTAATTTTTGGTTGCCCTGACTCTTCTTTACTGCATGAGGGCTTTCTGTCCTTGCAATGAGCAAGGGGCTACTCTTGGCTGTGGTGCATGGACTTCTCACTGTGGTGACTTCTCTTCTTGTGGAAAACAGGCTCCAGGTGCACGGTCTTCAGTAGTTGCAGCAGACGGGCTTAATAGTTGTGCTTTGCAGGCCCTACAGAGGGGCTCAGCATTTGTGATGCACAGGCTTAGTTGTTCCACAGCATGTGGGATCTTCCTGGACCAGGGATCAAACCCATGACCCCTGCACTGGTAGGCAGATTCTTATCCACTGTACCACCAGGGAAGTCCTGTGTATCAGGGAAGTCTTTATGTATACATTAAAGTTCCCTTTAAATTATTATATATCTTCCCATCAGCTCTGAAATGGCTCCCCATGATCCCTACTTTCTGGTATCCAAGTCCTTGTTTAATCGCCACCCGCTGAGTGTGGGTTGGATCTAGTCACTTGCTTTTAAGGAATAAAATGCAGCAAGAAAGATGAAAAGTCACTCCCAAAATTAGGTTCCAAAAAGACCACACCTCTCTCTCTCTCTCCCCCAGCAGCTGCCACATGTGTGCCATCCTACATAGATGTCCACATGACAAGGAACTCATGTCTCCAGCCACCAACCAGCAAGGACCCAAGGTGAGGTGTTGCAGGATGCAGTGTGTGAATTTTTGATGGGATACTGATAATAGGGCACATCAGCTATAGAAGACATTTTGGGACCAAATGGGAGATCTGAATATTAACTGGGATTAGATTAGTTCCCATTTTTTAATTTTTGTTTTTAATTCCATTATTCTAGGAGATGGAGCCATAGAGACACTGCTCCTATTCACGTCAAATGATGTTCTTCCTATGTTTTCCATTAGGCTTTTTATAGTATCTGATCTTATATTTAGGTCTTTAACCATTTTGAGTTTATTTTTATATATGGTGGTAGAGAACATTCTAATTTCATTTTTTACATGTAGCTGACCAGTTTTCCCAGTACCTTTTATTGAAGAGATTGTCTTTTCTCAGTTGAGTCTTACTTCTTTTGTTATAGACTGATAGAGCATAGGTATGTGGGATTATTTCTGGGCTTCTTATCCTGTTCCATTGGTCTATATGTCTATTTTTGTGCCAGTAACATACTGTTTTTATTACTCTAGTTTTGTAGCATAAGGTTGAAGTCAGGGAGCACGATTCCTCCAGCTCTGTTCTGCTTTATCAAGATTGCTTTGGCTATTCTGGATCTTTTGTATTTCTGTACAAATTGTAAAAGGTTTTTCTGGTGGTGGTTTTCTAATTCTGTGAAAAATGCCACTGATAATTTGATAGGTATTGCACTGAATCTATAGATTGCTTTGGGAAGTATGGTAATTTTCATAATATTGATTGCTCCAATCCAAGAACATGGTGTATTTCTCAATCTGTATGTGTCATCTTTTAATTTTTTCATTAGTACCTTATTGTTTTCTGAGTACAGATCTTTTCCCTCCTTAGGTTGGTTTATCCCTAGATATTTTGTCCTTTTTAAAGGAATGGTAAATGGCACTGTTTCTTTAATTTCTCTTTCTGATCTTTTACTGTTTGTGTATAAAAGTGGAACTGATTTCTGTGTATTAATTTTGCATTCTAGCAACTTTGCCAAATTATCATGAAGGGTAACCAATATAACCAGTACCCATGCTAGTCACAGAACAGCATGAAATTAGGACAAAGACACATAGAGGGAAAAGCAGGTGAAGACAGAGGGAGAAGGCCACCTCTAAGCCAAGGAAAGAGGTCTCAACAGAAACCAACTTTGACACCTTGATCTTAAACTTCCTACTTTTAGAACTCTGTGCAAATAAATTTTCTGTTCTTCAAGCTACTTAAATCTTTTGGATCTTTTCTTATGGCAGCCCAAGTAAACTAATATAATACTCAATTCTAAAGGTAGAAAAAAATATTTTTAAAAATGTGACACATAGAATAATAGTGCATGCTGCATACCTCCTAAGTCACTTCAGTAGTATTCAACTCTTTGCGACCTTATAGGCTGTAACCTGCCAAGCTCCTCTGTCCATGGAATTCTCCAGGCAAGATTACTGGAGTGGCTTGCCATGTCCTTCTTGATCTTTCCCACCCAGGGATTGAAACACGTCTCTTACATCTCCTGAACTGGCAGGCAGGTTCTTTACCACTAGCACCACCAGAATAATAGTATAAAATATATATTTACTAGTAAATGTGATAGTATTTCACTTAGAAAGCATATATTTTGAAATTAAATAAAAATGATGTTTCAAATTAAACAAAAATTTCTCTGTCTTCAAAACATCCAAACATCCATTTTAAATTAAAAGTAGGTAGATTAACATAAAAAAGGATAGAAAATATATATTTTATATAAACTAATAAGCCAGAATGCCTATATATTAAAATTTTAGATTTTTTCATATTAGAAAGGATATTGGGAGATAATCACAATATTAAGTGGGTAAACATATCATAAAGACAAAAATTTCTAAATGTGCAAGCACTTAAAAACAGAGCTTAAAAAAATAGAGCTTATAAATACAGAAATGAAAAAATGATAAAATGTGTGTGTGGGAAAAAGGAAACTCCACCTATACAGTTCAAATTTCAATTCTTCTCTCTCAGTAATTGTTATACAAGTAGAAAAATTTAGTAAGGGTATAGAATTTTTGAGCAATGTTACCAAACATGACCTAATTAAAATTTGTAGAATATTACATTCAGTAAACAGAATAAACAATCATTTTTCAAGAGAACAAGGCATATTTGACAAGTGATTGGGCAGGGGTTCTTCCAAAAACAGAATCAATAATATATGTATATGTACATGTATGCTCTTTGGCCATCTGGTGCGATGAACTGACTTATTGGAAAAGACCCTGATGCCTGGAGAGATGGAAGGCAAAAGGAGAAGGGGGTGGTGGAGGATGAGATGGTGAGATAGAATCATTGACTCAGTGGACATGAATCTGAACAAACAAACAAACTCTGGGAGATAGTGAAGGACAGGGAAGCCTGGAGTGCTGCGGTCTGTGGGGTCACAAAAAGTCGGACACAACTTAGCGACTGAACAATAACAGCAACATGTTCTACCGCTTGTGCTAAAGGAAATTTGGAACGGTTCATAGAATCCTGTAAAAGCCTATTAAAATCTCCAAACTTGCTGCTAGGCTAGGGCTGTATATCAACCTCTAAGGCATGCTGTGCTTATTAAATGGTGCTGTGAATTCATTAGGAACAAAACTGTCTAGCAATTATTAAAATACATTCCAAGGTTGCTCACTCACAGCACCAGTGCTCTCAACCATATGAATGGAAAGGAGGATGCTGGGTTACATTCATTTTTTAGGAAGAGAGGAAGAAGATGAGTGTGGATGGGTTTTCCACGTTTGTTTGTTGCTTTCTTGGAGAAACTATTAATCGGTGTTGTAGAACCCACTCAGGTGGGCTAGGGACAAGAGTGGCTGAAACAACGTACTTCCGCCTCCACCCCTCCGCCTGGAGGGGAGTCCCTGTGCCTCCATTGGTCCTCTTCTGTCCTTCTGGCCTGCCTTAGTCCTTTGTGGGTCATGGAGCTTGTTGTGAGGATCCCGCAGGCCTGCAGCAGAACTTGCTTAGCTTTTTGCCCTGCCCTACACCTGGACAATCTGTGAGCTTGCATACTGAGGTAGAGGCCTGGTCACTTGCGTGTGCCATTTCTCTAAGCCCTCCTGCCTTGCTGTTGGCTTGAGTTGAACTGAAACCATACAGTTGCCAAAAGCCTTGGGAAAGAATTGGCTTTCGGATATGGATGTGCTGTCTTTCAGAATCCCACTTCTCACAGCAGGCCACATGCAGCTATTAAAAGGTCATTAAAGTTTGGCTCACTCCTTACCCCTCTCTGTGATGTGTTTGCTCTGTACTTTCCACTGGCCAGAAGGATGGAAGTTCCCACAGGTCTCCTCTCTCCTAGAATTTGCATTTGCACATTCCATTTTTGCATTTATTTAGGCAGGTTTCCTTGATGAGTCCTCAGCATTCTGATGGTAAAAATAATGAGATAAATAACACATACCCATATCCATCCATATATACACAAAGTAGTATTTTATCATTTGTACTGCTTTTTACTCTATTATGGGATGATTGATACTTGCAACTCTCTCTTTTAACCCAAATTGGAAGACACTTAGTGCTGTTTCAATTTCTGTTTACTAGAATTTAAAGTGCTTAAGTATAAGTAACTGCCGTTTCTATGTCCTTCTTTCAGAGTTTAAATTGAGTGCCTTTTATTTTGTATATTTAAAAAAAAAATATTATATATATGCAGGTTAAAGTGTCCTGGAATTGTTTAAGGCATATTTTTAAATTGTGCTCCTTATCTCTGCTAGTTTCATAATATTATGATTCTGAAAGAATATTAGCTAATTCAGAAAACTGAATCCAATTATTTAGGTTTAAAAGGTTGAATCAAACCATAATAGAGTTAAATTACAATAAACCCAGGATTGAATTGTTAAGATAATTGAAATAAACAAAGTCACCTTTCATGGACTAATCTGATTCTGAAACTTCTCTGGGCCAAAATAGATTGCATTTTGTTCTGTCATGCATTTAAATATCCATGATAGAAGCAATTATTTTGGTTGGATGATTACAATCAGCTTAATTTTATCAATCTTCTGCCATCTTTAGTGGTTACTTTTGAAGCTGATTTAGAAGATTCTTGGAAAGAAATAAACAATGATATTCTGTAAAAAGTCTCTATTAATTGTCTTGCTTGGATTATATATTAGTATATCGACAAAGAAACGGAAAAGGAATGTGAACAAGACTGCAGGGGTGTGCCAACAACTCTGCAGAGGAAGTCAGCGTGGACTTGACGCAATGACGAAACCAGTCAGGTACTTCACTATCCACAGATCCCCAACGTGTTTTAGTTCTTAAAATATGATATCAAGAAATTGATAACTGACTTATTTGAAAAAAAAAATTGAGGGCATGATATAGAGCTACTATTATTTATTGATCTAAAATAATTTAATAAATCATCTACTTATATTCAGCAGTTGGGATTTGACACTGATTTTTCTTTTCATCTCATAACTGAAGATGATGACATGTTTTACATCTTTAAAGAAACAGAATCATTTCCTTATGTTCCTGTTGTAGGAGGTCATTGAGAGATGAGACTGCTGGTTGACCCTTAAGTGGGACTCAGGCAATAGGAGAGTCTTCTCGGGTTAGACCGCATCACACACTCAATGGACATGAATTTGAGAAAACTCTGGGAGATAGGGAAGGACAGGGAAGGCTGGCGTGTTGCAGTCCATGGAGTCGAAGAGTGTCAGACGTGACTTACCAACTGAACAACACCTGTTCTGTCTTGAAATGTACATTCGGTCTACCAGTTCCATGGTGGGAATGGTTGCCAAGCATACAGCCTTGAGAGAGTAACATCTGGGTGGTGTATGTGATTGAACCCCATTAAGGCATCTATAAAAACTTACCAGCTTCTGCGGGGTGAACCAGAGGCTTACTTGACAAGACAACTTACTTGTCTTGAGGTTATTTTGGACAAGCCTCATATATGAACAAGTTTCCTTGCTAATTAAAACTGTCATCTACCAATCTGGGGTGGTCTGACTCTTTCCTTGGCTTCTACTTGCCTTCTGAATGTGAAGGGCAAGTTTCAAATTTTGCCCAGCGACCTCCAAAGGTTACAAATAAAAAGTTCTGTTTTATAACTGTCTTTTTTCATTACTGAATTTCTCTTACTCATAGAGTATGAATCTCACTTTGTGCTTGATCTACACTGATCACTAACCAGAGACTGTTTTCTGATCAGATATCTTAGCACTATTTCCATACGTCTCTCTTAACAGTGAGCTGATACTAGGTACTTCAAGTGAGTTGTCAGCAACTCACTTGAAGTACCTGGTCACAGCTAACTGCCTGTTAAGGAAACTATTTCCTTCAATCATACTTTAAAAATGCTCACTGCAATACAGATATCAAAGTTTTCTGTTTTTCTTTGCCTTCTGTGTCTATATTCTGTGATCTTTCTTTAACCCTCTGATATAAAATATATGTTGGCTTTATTTTATTCATCATTCAACTTTATGTGAAATGTATCCTTTGTTGGCCAAAAATAAAAAATAAAAACAAAACACCAATTCCAGGACAGTTCCTGGGTAACATAAATGCTTATCATCTCTAGCTAATGCTACTTGGGGTTGCTTCTAACATTTAAAGATTGTGAATTCATTGAATTCTGGACTACACTAAATCTGTTTGATTACTTGTTCTATACACATGGGTACTCTAATATACCTGGCACATAAACAGAAGTGAAAAATGCATCACCTATGATGTGAAGACATATATCAGAAATGTTTCTCTTTTTCATCACTTTTTATTAAAACTTTTTGCTTTTAGAGCAGATGTAGGTGCACAATTGTCTCTCCTTTACTTTCAATAAAACATAAAATGATTAAAAGTTTAAATTAATGAACAAATGATATGTGATGTGAGGCATGCCTAATTTTTAAGCACTAGTCCAGTTAAAAATTGGATTTCTATTACCTGTGAATACTAACTACATGATGGTACCTTTCTCAACCCTGAGGATACATAAACAACAACAATAAAAGACAGTCATTGTTTCCATTGGCACTTACTGTTAGGTAGGAAGTTAGGAATGAGCAAACAGTGGTGGCCTAGACCAAAAGGATGCAAGCTGATCTCTAAACTGTTCCTCTTCAGACATGCCTCATAGGGGCCCAGGAGAGCTCACAGATATGCTATAAAATAACCACAGAGACTTTTCCAACTCAGGTGCATGGGCCCTAGGCACACAGTGGATACAAACTAAACACAGGGGCTTCTCCAGCTCTGGCCCTTGTGCCCATGATGCACAGCTGTGTCTGCAAGTGACCTTAAGCAGCCAGGAGTCCATTAACCCTATATGCAAAACAGAAAAAAGAGACACAGATTGTACAGAACAGACTTTTGGACTCTGTGGGAGAAGGCGAGGGTGGGATGCTCTGAGAGAATAGCATTGAAACAAGTATACTATCAAAGGTGAAACAGATCACCAGTCCAGGTTGGATTCATGAGACAAGTGCTCAGGGCTGGTGCACTGGGAAGACCCAGAGGAATGGGATGGGGAGGGAGGTGGGAGGGGGAATCGGGATGGGGAACACATTTAAATCCATGGCTGATTCATGTCAATGTATGACAAAAACCACTACAATATTGTAAAGGAATTAGCCTCCAATTAATAAAAATAAATTTTAAAGAGTTCATAAATATTCTATATATGTATACATTTGATTATAATAGACTGAATTATGGGAAAGACAAGAACAATAGAGCTTATTGTTATGCAACTTGCAACTGTCAATCAAAACTATCAGTCCACACCCCCCTAAATGAATATGTAAAAGCCTTGTCTTGAAAGCCCCTGTACCTCAGGGCCACTACCTGTCTTGGCTTGGCCCACCTCTCCCTTGAGGTGTTCCTTCTGTTCCTTCCTTAATAAATTTGTTTTTGCCACGAGTAAGACCTCAGATTCTTCTTTGTGTCCTTGCCAAAAACTGAGACCCACAATGAGGGCTCCTGCACGACCCTCCCCAAATCTGGTAACATTTACATTCTATGACAGGAACAGCACGTGTATGCTCGGTAGCATCTGTCTCTTTGCCACCCCATGGACTATAGACCTCGAGGCCCCTTTGTCCATGGGATTTCTCAAGCAAGAATACTGGAGTGGGTTGCCATTTCTGACTCCAGGGAATCTTCCTGACCTGGGGATTAAACACATGTCTCCTGCTTCTCCTTTATTGGCAAGATTTTTTTTACCACTGCACCACCTGGGAAGCCCATGAGAGGAATAGAGATACTGAAAAAATATAACAATGCAAGGCAGTATGTACTCCAGGATCGCATTGAAGAAATCAGTCTAAATGCTGGATAAAATATTTCAGTAGGCACAAGTGTAAAGTGCTATGCTACCAAAATGCTACCATATTCATCACTGAGAATATTTTCATGCCAGGTGTCCTATATTGCTCAAATTTGTTTCAGTGTTGAAATATTTAATTTGGGCTAGTGAATAAATGTTAATTGGAAAGTATAGACACTTTAGTTCAATCTACATGAGTGGTTAAAAAGTGAATAGTTCATTATTATTTATAAAAATAATTTTCATCACTGAATGCAAGATGATTGTGTGCTTTTAATACTGATCATTGATATAAAATTAAAATATCCTGGGTCACTCTATCTCTATCATGTAAAGATGGGCTCAATAAAGGACAGAAATGGTAGAGACCTAACAGAAGCAGAAGATATTAAGAAGAGGTGGCAAGAATACACAGAACTGTACAAAAAAGATCTTCATGACCCAGATAATCATGATGGTGTGATCACTCACCTACAGCCAGACATCCTGGAATGTGAAGTCAGGTGGGCCTTAGGAAGCATCACTACGAACAAAGCTAGTGGAAGTGATGGAATTCCAGTTGAGCTATTTCAAATCCTGAAAGATGATGCTGTGAAAGTGCTGCACTCAATATGCCAGAAAATTTGGAAAACTCAGCAGGGGCCACAGGACTGGAAAAGGTCAGTTTTCATTCTAATCCCTAAGAAAGGCAATGGCAAAGAATGCTCAAACTACCGCACAACTGCACTCATCTCAAACGCTAGTAAAGTGACGCTTAAAATTCTCCAAGCCAGGCTTCAGCAATATGTGAACCGTGTACTTCCAGATGTTCAAGCTGGTTTTAGAAAAGGCAGAGGAATCAGAGATCAAATTGCCAACATCCAATGGATCATTGAAAAAGCAAGAGAGTTCCAGAAAAACATCTATTTCTGCTTTATTGACTATGCCAAAGACTTTGACTGTGTGGATCACAATAAACTGTGGAAAATTCTTAAAGAGATGGGAATACCAGATCACCTGACCTGTCTCTTGAGAAACCTGTATGCAGGTCAGGAAGCAACAGTTAGAACTGGACATGGAACAATAGAGTGGTTCCAAACAGGAAAAGGAGTACATCAAGCCTGTATATTGTCACCCTGCTTATTTAACTTATATGCAGAGTACGTCATGAGAAACGCTGGGCTGGAGAAGCACAGGCTGGAATCAAGATCGCCGGGAGAAATATCAATCAACTCAGATATGCAGATGACATCACTCTTATGGCAGAAAGTGAAGAAGAATTAAACAGCCTCTTGATGAAAGTGAAGGAGAGTTAAAAAATTGGCTTAAAGCTCAACATTCAGAAAACTAAGGTCATGGCATCTGGTTCCGTCACTTCATGGCAAATAGATGGGGAAACAGTGGAAACAGTGGCTGACTTTATTTTTCTGGGCTCCGAGATCACTGCAGATGGTGATAGCAGCCATGAAATTAAAAGATTCTTATTCCTTGGAAGGAAAGTTATGAACAACCTAGATAGCATATTGAGAAGCAGAGACATTACTTTGTCCACAAAGGTCTGTCTAGTCAAGGCTGTGGTTTTTCCAATGGTCATGTATGGATGTGAGAGTTGGACTATAAAGAAAGCTGAGCGCCGAAGAATTGATGCTTTTAAACTGTGGTGTTGGAGAAGACTCTTGAGAGTCCCGTGGACTGCAAAGAGATCCAACCAGTCCATCCTAAAGGAAATCAGTCCTGAATATTCATTGGAAGGACTGATGCTGAAGCTGAAACTCCAATACTTTGGTCACCTGATGCAAAGAGTTGACTCATTGGGAAAGACCCTGATGCTGGGAGGGATTGGGGGCAGGAGGAGAAGGGGATGACAGAGGATGAGATGGCTGGATGGCATCACCGACTCAGTGGACATCGGTTTGGGTGAACTCAAGGAGTTGGTGATGGACAGGGAGGCCTGGTGTGCTGCGTTTCATGGGGTCGCAAAGAGTCGGACACGACTGAGCGACTGAACTGAACTTTACTATCTATATCTGTTATTTTTCAAAATCTAAGCTTGGAAACAATTAGAAATATTCTAAAGTACATATTACATATCCAACCACTGTTTGAGCACTTGTCAACACTTTTAAGCAATTCATCTGTTGAGTTGATTTAGCAGTAGCCAATGAAATAACTGTTTTGAAGTAACATTACAAAACACTGAGTGAAATCTGCAAAGTTATTCATGGAATATATTGAACTCTGATAATAAGAATCTTTTTTGTGCTCTCTAATATGCCTACAAGCCAGTGAAAAAAATCAGGTATAAGAGGAAATACATTTCTACATGACATGATAATTCATGCATGTTCTATAATACACATTTTATAATTGTAACTAAGAAAAAATGTTGTAAATGTCCAATACTAAATAATATCAATGGTGAAAGAATTAAAAAAAAACTATATGATGCATTAGCTCATGTCTGAGGAACAAACTTTCCACATTCTCAAACTCTTTGGTGGCACAGTTTGCAATGAAGATATAATAATTAGAAGCTACGTGTGTCTTCTGGTAAAGTGTATTTCCTTTCACTTTGTTACCTAATGTGTATTTTTACCACTATTAAATTGAATTATACTCTTGTTTCAGGAAAATGAGTCTGTTACATCAAAGGTAAATGATAATTGCATTGTAAATATCTAACAGGAATATAGTATGTAAAATGTCTGGGTGATCTCTGTTCAGCTATAGAGTTACAAATACATGCCTCAGCATTTTAGTTCTGATGAATCTGGTGTAAATCACAAGAGGGCCCTTTGAACATTGGTTGCAGTAAAGAGAGGTTTGCCATGAAGAGGTTGAGCACAGTGCACTGAGATTGCCTGTAGGAAAACTGAGAAAGGGGACAAATCAGCAATATTAAAATATATCATTTTTCTCATCCCAATTCCCAAATAAAAGTAGTTGAAATTCAATTTTAAATTTGATACTATTCCATTTACAAGCAGATATTGCTATGAGGTGAATGTAATCCTGTATTCACAGGTTTCCATTAAGGGTGAGATTGCATGACTGCCATTCTTGGATAAACATATAAAGTAACAATCTCCCCACCTGCTTATGCAAGCTTTGTTTATAAAATGATGAAATAATAAAATATTTCAATATTGAATATATTCATACTTGGCACTGATTAGTAAGTAAAGAATGAACTCTAACAATTATTATTTCATATTCAAGAACTACTAATAGTTTATTTTGTAAATTTGATATTAACTGATTTTTCAGTAATTTGCATTTGCTTTCTGATCATACATTCCATTAATTGAAAGCTTCAGTTATAATATGTAACTAGCTAGCACTATTTCTGAATAGACTTGCAAGACTTGCAAGAGGATGGGATTTTAATGAAGCACTTGATATTGTTTTCTTTACTCCTGTTATCTAAGTATTAACACAAATTTTAAAGTGTTTGTTATAAGAACTAAATTACTATCTGACATATTCTTAGATTAATGATAGATTGATTGCTCAGTGGTAAAGAATCTGCCTGCCAACTCAGGAGATGTGGGTTTGATGCCTGGTCCGGGAAGATCCCCTGGAAGGAAATGGAACCCATTCCAGGATTCTTGTCTGGAGAACCCCAATGAAAGAGAAGCCTGGTGGGCTATAGTCTGTGGGGTTGCAGAGTCGGACTGAGTGACTGAACAACAACAATATTATTAACGAATATCATGAATAAAACCCTGCTCTTAAAGAATAGCCCCCAAATACTCATTTTAAATATTGTTACACAAAGGTACAGCAGCTACCAGTTATATTCTGGAAGATGAAGATCTTCTGTGCTATTGCTTATGCAGTTAGCCAAATGTTAACCAGACATATTAGCTATTTTCAGTTCTTTTCATCAGGGTTCATTTGCATGAAGCGTGCTACTTGGAGAAGCGCCAATTTCCGAAATTCAGCTGCTAAGGCTGGCTTAAAAACTGTAATACTAGGAGATGCTCACAAAATGTTTTAGTTTGAAAACTGCATAATTTTTGGTAATTCTGTTGGTTATAGATTTATTTAAGAATGCAATGCAAAGAATGCTTTACACATTTGATTAAATATTAAACTTTGAGTTTATATGAACTCCAGTGATCATTGGATAAAAAGGAGTATCTGCCAACATGCACAAATAATAACCATGATATATCTATCAACGGATATTGGAAATATAACTATAGATTAATATTTAGGTACTTAACAGGTGCATATGTTGTTTTTCAATATTTAATTTTGAATTTTAGGCGCAAAAAGTTGGAAAATCAAATATCAGATTCCTCAACATATCTGCACAGAAGTAGATTTTCTTATATTGATATATATAGAAAATTATTTTTTCTATAGACTTGATCCTTGAATGATAGGTGGACTCATTATAAAACACAGCAGCCCTCCATGTCTATGGCGACTTAATGGAATTTTTAAAAATATTTTTCATTCATGGCTAACTGAATCCATAGATGTAGAACCCATGGAAATATAAATATAGTAAACAATTTAATTAGAAGTCTAAATATGTCTCTTTTATATTATTTAAAATCATATCAATAAAAATATAAAAATTCTTATTCTACCACTGATAGTGTTAAAAAAAAAGTAATAAAGACTTAAAAGTATAAAAGAAAAGAGTACCCTGTGAAGGTCATACAGTAAAACTGGGTCTATATAATTGATTATGTTTATGTTTTCAGGCTGACTATCCCAATGTAATTACATGCTACACCCTTGACCATCACAAAGGCCAAATAAATTGACTAGATCAGCAAAAGGTTGAACTGGTGGCAACTGGAGTTCAAATATTGGCTTTTTGTTATCATTCAGACTTAGAGGCAGTCAAGTTCTGATAATACCCACTTTGGTTATACAATTTTCCTCAAGGTCTTGTTCTGGGTAAAAGGAAACACATTTCTCCTAGTGAGATTGTACATCCACCAAAGTATTTATTTGAATCCCATGTTCTAAATCTGATGTATCTAAAATTTAGTTTGGACAACTTAAAACTGTGTTTAAAAATAGAACTTAGTGATAAGTGCTGTGTTTAAGCATGGATTATTTTGATAAGTAACCAACAGCTTCTTTTGAGGCCTACTTGTCAACTGAAAAATTTCCAGAACTCCCAGTTTCAATTCTCTGTTTTTTCCTCTCTTCCTCCCATTCTCTCCTTTTCCATTTTAGTAAAGAAGCCTACTCTGTGATAAAGCTGGCAGAATCCTTTCACATAATGTGAATTTCTTACTGCAAGTAGAACAACCTATTGAATGGTCCTAGATTTATATCTTCAGACAAAAACTTACCCCGAATTAGACATAATCAGTCTGCAATACAGAGGGTGGAGATAAAAAGAAGTAAAGTTATAGAAAGGTAGAAAAATATGTGAGCTCTCACGATATGTTTTACTGAGGGATAATCAGTTCCCAGGTGGCTCAGTGGTAAAGAATCCACCTGCAATGCAAGATACGTGATGTGGGTTTGATTCTTGGATCAGGAAGATCCCCTGGCAGAGGAAAGGGCAACCCATTCCAGTATTCTTGCCTGAGAAATCCCATGGAGAGAGGAACCTGATGGGTTACAGTCCATGGGGTCACAAAGTGTCAGAGACAATTTAGCAAATAAACAACAATAATAACATGCTATATATATCATATAATGTTGTATTTCATTATATTTAGCATACTGATATCCTTTTATTATTTCATAATCTTTATATTCTATATTTTCTTGATTATCCTATTTCAAAATATAAAGAGGTCATTATAAAACATAACTTTTGCTTTTGAAATGTGGAAAAACCCAGCAATCTGCTTATTCCACAGACATCTTACTTTGCATTTACATTACATCCCTTCCTGATACCTCCACATCATTGGAAATAGGAATTTCAATAAAAGAAGACTTTGTAAAAGGAATTTCACCTTCTGCTAAAGACTTTAACAGAATAAACTTTAACTTTTTCAGTTAATAAGTGTGTAAATGCTTGCCTTTGGAAAAAAAACACTGACTAAATTACCATAATATTAAAATGAAACAGCTTTAACTGATGCAACTTTAAAATGATCTCACAAAGCGAGATTTATAAGAAACTAAAAATAAGGTAGACATATTTTTGAGTGAGACAGTTACAAGTATCCTGGTGACACATATACCAGTTTTCCTAGCATAACACTGGGTGGAGAAGTGTCTGAATGACAATGTTCACCCTTATTAGAATATTAAACTTAAAAGGACAGCCTTAAAAATACCAAAGTCAGGCTACAGGTCAGCTTTAGGACATGAAGTAAACTAGGGGAACAGGAAATGACAGAATCTTCCTTATTAGTCTGACAAGGCGGCGGGCCTAACTGATACTTATTCTTGGCACCGTCATCCTGAAATAAAGTTGTCAGAAAGTAGAATTATCTGCCAAATTTTATTATGCTGGCAAGCTTTATTTCTACTTTCTCAGCTCTAATTTGCTTTTAAATGTTAGGGTAAGGAAAAGTCTCATAAAATTTAATGGCTCCTACCTTAAGACTTTCTCTTTTTTCCTTCATTTCTTTTCTTTTTTTCTTCCTTCCTCTCTTTCATTTGTTCTGTCTTTCTGAAACTCATTGTTTTATCAGCATGCACTATCCATCTGTCTCTCTTCTCCTTTAAGCTGTTGTTTACCGTTATTTTTAATATCATCATTTAATACAATCAACAAAATTCATTATTAGTTTCTATTAGGTAACTTGAAAATTAAAACTGTTAATTGTTAATAGAATATTTGAGAATAAGTTTCAGTGAGAATCCACAGATGACATCAGTGAGAATGGAACTGGACCTCATCAAAACAAATCAGTTTAGTAAATTAATTATATAAGTAACAAGTTTAAGGTAAAATATAGTTTAAGAATCAATTTATAAATATTTTCATCAAGTGATTATGCATTAATGCCAACTCTATATCAGAACTTTGAATGTAGTTATACTAACTTACTTTGAAAAATTTTGAAATTTTTGGGAAAAATTGACAAAAATTTAAAAAAACAATAGTTCAGTATGTGAATCTAGATTCCTGAAACTTATCAATAGTAGAGCCATGAATATTGAACATAAGTAGGGAGATAGCAGGAGTAGGAAATAGCAACTCACTTCAGTATTCTTGCCTGGAAAATTTCATGGACAGAGAAGCCTGGTGGGCTACAGTCCATGGGGTCACAAAGAGTCAGACACGACTGAGCACACAACGGCAATAGCAACAGAGAGACTGCAAGAGACCTCAGTAATGTGGTGAGTCTTATCCACTGAGGAGCAGGGAAACAATTATCCATGGATGGAATTTGAAAAATTCTAGACAATACTCAAAAATATTAACATGATGTGTATTTTAAGTTTTATATAATTGAAAAAAATAATTAGGCTATATATGCAGACAAAGGCCTAACAATATTCATCTGAATCTTTATAAGTTCAAGTGTTGTGAAGAAAAAGCTATGATGCACAATTAGGTGATAGGCTAATTCCATGTAATTGCTTACAATATTGAGAGATGACATTTAGAATGTTATAAGTATCCTTAGCCAAATGAGTCATTCCTAGGCCTGTAAATTGCTGATAGAAACCGTGACAGCACTAAGAAAGCTAATAAAAAAGTACTAGGTGAGTAATTAGGAAAGTAAATTGAAAAATAATCCAAGGAACTTGGAAGCAACCAAGATACCCTTTCATAAATGAACAGATAAATAAACCATGGTATATCTATGCAGTGGACTATTACACAGCAATAAAATAAGATGAGATAGCAAGCGAGAAGAAGACATGGAGAACACTACATGCATTCTGCTAAGTGAAAGGCATCAATCTGAAAAATCACATTAGTGTGATCCTAACTGTATGACAATCTAGACAAAAATCAAAACAATGGAACAAAGAGATAAGAACAAAATAATCAATTGTTGCCAGCAGGTGGTAGGAAGGCAGGGTAGATATGAATTAACAGGTGAAGAGTAGCGGGGCTTCAGGGCAGTGAAACTATTATGTATAATACTATAAAGATAGATACATGTCATTATACATTCATCAAAGTCACAAAACACACTGTTCCAAGAGGGAGCTTCACTATGAACTACAGATTTTAGTTAGTAATAATGTGTCTTACTGACTCATTGACTGCAGTAGATATACCACACTAAGGCAAGGATTAACAACTGGAGAAATTATTGTGTGTATCTGTGTGTGAGTGCATGTGTGTGTGCACAAAGGTTGTGATTTCCACTCAATATTTCTATAAATCTAAAACTACCATAAAAATGGGATTGATCAATTCAAAAATGGGCCTAGAAATAAGGGAGTTTTGAAAAGTAGAAAGTAATCATATTTTCCTTAATTTAACAAATATTAACAGAGAGGTGTCTGTGTACCACACATGATGTTAATTACTGAAGAAAAAATAAGAATAAGATAGACACACTTAATAATTTCATAATACTTAAGAGGTTAGACACACTAAACACTTCCTTTGAATCCAACCTGTCCATTTTGATTATGTGCAAGAGGATGTGGTGTCAGGAATTTTAATCTGGGTCAGGAAAAGTCCTGAAGCTTCTCCCAGACTCTCTTAGAACATTTGCCTTGACACATTCATCCAGGGCTCTGTCTGAAAGTTCCAGCTGAGCATGTTAGGTTTGGAACCATTTGGTCCAAATGCCAGACGTGTGAATGAGGAAGCCTCTAGGAGATCTGAGTACAACTCTTTTGATCCTTCCTAGCCAAGGTCCTAGACACTGTGAAATAGGAACAAACTTCCCGTCTTGTACTCTTGACCCATAGAGAACAAAAAAGGGTAATTATTTTAAATACATAAAGCCAGAAGAAACATAAACTACAAATGCCAGTAAAAAAGTAAAAAAAACCAAAAAATCCAGAAATAGAAAAATTAAAACCACTATATCAATATAATAGTGTTTAGTAAGATTTTATTTTGCATGTAAGAAGAGTTATCAACAGGGAGTATTCAGATCCAAAACTGATGTGAAGCTCAGAGGAATGACATTACATGATGACATAAAAAATGAAAATTAGGACATTTTTAACCTTCTCTATGATAGGTTATTATAAAGGAGGTTTTGAGATGGTATATGATTGGTTAAATTGCTTATCATACATCATTTTAGAAAGTTTAATTATATTTGCTTTATGATTATCAAAAGCATTTAAAGAAATAACCTAAATTAAGTTTTGAGTTTATGAAATAAGCCAGATTTAGTTTTGCTTACATGCTTTAAACAGTTTTGTCTACTTAAGGAAATCTCCAGTCTAGACTCCATTTTATACTTAAATTTAAGTGATCAAATTGATACTTATAAAATATCCCCAATGCAAAGTATCTATTATTATTATATTTTAATATATATAACTCTTCAAAAATTAATGAGCTAATAAAAATAGGGGCAATTCACAGGTGATGGAAATTGTAAGTACAACACTAAAATGCATATATGAAACTGTACTCAAATATAAAATTATGTTCAGAATTGTTTGGGCTTTCCTGGTTGCTCAGATGGCAAAGAATCTTCCTGCAATGCAGGAGACCCAGGTTTGATCCCTCAGTCAGGAAAATCCCCTGGAGAAGGAAATGGCAACCCACTCCAGTATCCTTACCTGGAGAATTTCATGGACAGAGGAACTTGGAGGGCTACAGTCCATGGGGGTCACAAAGAGTCGGACACAGCTGAGTAACTAACACTTTTATTTTTCAGTATTGTTGAATAAGAAAAAAGTAAAATAAAACAAAAATGATAGATTAATTCATACTTCAGAGTAGTCATCAACTGGACCTCTAATGTTAATTTTTTTCTAATACTACAAAGCCTTAGTAATCAAAACAGCATGGTCTTAGCAGAAAAAACAGACATACAGATCAATGGGACAGAATAGAGAGCCCAGAAATAAAAACATAATCACAGTCAATTTAGTAAAGAATCTGCCTGCAATGTGAGTGTCCTGGGTTCGAACCTGGGTCAGGAAGATTGCCTAGAGAAGGAAATGGCAACCCACTCCAGCTGAACAGAGTAGCCTGGTGGACTACAATCCACGGGGCTGTAGAGAGTCAGACATGATCGAGCGACTAACACTTTTATGGTCAATTAATATATGACAAGGGCTTCCTAGAAGGCGCTGCTGATAAAGGACCCACCAGTCAATGCATGAGACATAAGAAATGCGGGTTCAATCCCTGGGTTGGGAAGAACCCCTGGAGGAGAGCATGACAACCCATTCCAGTATTCTTGCCTGGAGAACCCCAAAGGAGCCTGGTAGGCTACGTTCCATACGGTTGCAGAGAGCCTGACACAACTGAAGCTAGTTAGCCTAATATATAACAAAGGAGTCAACAATACACAATGGAGAAAGGACAGTCTCTTGGTGCTGGAAAAACTGGGTAGCTACTTATTAAAAAATTGAAATCAAAACATTCTCTAGCACCATACACAAAAATAAACTCAAAATGGATTAAAGATCTATATGTAAGACCTGATACTCCAAAACTCCTAGAGGAAAACATAGGCAGAACATTTTGACATACATCATAGCAACATTTTTTGGGTTCATCTGCTAAAACAAAGGAAACAAGAGCAAAAGTAAACAAATGGGACCTAATTAAACATAAAAGCTTTTGCACAGCAAAGGGAACCATCAACAAAATGAAAAGACAACCTACTGAATGGGAGAAGATATTTTCAAATGACAAGACTGATAGAGAGTTAATATCCAAAATATATAAACAGCTTATACAACTCAATATCAAAAAAAAAAAACAATTAAAAATAGGAAGAAGAACTGAGTAGACATTTTCCCCAAGAGGAAATGCAGATGGCTGACAGGCACATGAAAAGATGCTCAGCATCACTAATGATCAGGGAAATGCAGCTCAGAATCACAAGGAGATATCACCTCACACCTGTTAAAATGGCTATCATCAAAAAGAATACAAATAATGTTAATTGACTTTCAACAGTTATTAGTAGTAATTACCAAAATTCATTTGCAAAGTAAAAAAAAAAATATTAAGTCCTGTATTTATCAGTGTTTATTACGCTATACTTTTCATTAGTTTTAAATCATTTAATATTAAAATGAAGAGCAGAATTTGTTATGCCATGTCATTGATTTTGATGGGACATCTATACATTGAGGATACCTCAGTGAAATTAAATACAATTCTGTTGTAACAGCAGAAAATCACAGACTATCTGTAGGCTTTTTTCCTAACAAAATTCAAAACCAATAGCAAGGAAGCAGCACCTAAAATCTTCTTAGAAAAAAATGCAGCTTAAATATATGTGATTTTAGCACACTTTCTTAACACAAAGACCATGCTTAAACATGAAAGATTTAAAAATGAAAACACCTATGAATCCTTTATACACAATGCATTTTTAAGATTTTCACCCTAGAACCATGACCATGTTCATTGTTTCTGAGGTTTCTATTTGAAGAATATACCAGATTTACAACTTATTTTATGAAAGGCCTATTTATGTCATGTACTTTATTAAGCATCCTTTACAAATTTTACTGAATTATCTTAATACATGTAGCAGGTACTATAATTGCCCACATCTTATACCAGGATTGCATTTGGAGGCTATAGTGAAGAAGTTATCAGGATCACTACCTGGAAAATCCCATGGACAGAGGAGCCTGATGGGCTATAGTCTATGGGGTTGCTCAGAGTCAGACATGACTAAGCTCCCATGCGTGTGCATATCAGGATCGCAAAGCTTGTACGAGGTGGAACCAAGACTCGAACTTGGGAATGGTGGTTTTAAATGCTAAGTTCTCTACTACCATGCTGTCTCTCTCATGGATTAAGATCATAGCTTTATATTGTTGGAAAAATCACAAATCTTAGTTAAGCTAAAGCAATAGATTATCTATTTAATTTTCTTTTAAAACAACCATGTCAAAAAAAAAAAAATCAACTGCTTGATTGTCTAGGGACAAAAATCCTTTACCTTTGTTCAAAAACCTCTTATAATAGTTAATCAGATTTTCAATGATAAAATCTATTTTTACTTCAATTCAACACAGCTTCTCTACAATTTAATCTGTTAACTCTAACTCCCTCTCCAGTGACAGATATCGGGAAACCGGTGTCATCTTTATAAAAATACTTTACTGAAGTGAAAAATATAAACTGAAATTTCATCAGCTCGAGAGAAGGAATGAAGGAAGCCATAGTCGGAACTGGAAAGAATTAAGCTGATTCAAGCTCAGTGACCTTTCAAACACTTCTCAAGTGAATATGAAGACATCTTTTAAAAAAAAATCAATTCATGCCAAGTATGTGATAGCTCCCCCCATACTACAGAATTTTAGGGAATATATCTGAGTTATATTTGGACAGCTATTTATACCAATAAAGTATCTCCCATGAAACAAATTATTTTCAGGAATGGTAAAAACTGCTGGAGACCCTCTTGCTCCAGTGATTAGGACATCCAAATGCCACTTTTTCACCAAAATAAATCATGACTAATGGAGATAAAATTTTAAGAAAAAAAGCCACAAAGAGGTTAAAATTAAGAAATATGGAAGAATGGTTGCCAACATTTGTGTGAAAGTAGCTGGGTTCTTCTGAGGTGGATTATTTAATAAGATAATGTGAAAAAAGAATCTTGCGCTGGACTGAGCATAAAGAAAGTGATTATTAAAGAACACTAGGAATCTTGTATCCTTTTATATCTGTAATAAGCATGCAGCACAAAGTACACAGTGCAAAGAACCTCTTTATTTTGCTTTAAAATACTGTGCTTTTTTTTTTCTTTTTCTTTTTCACAGAGGTGGTGGGAGGATCTCTGAACAAAGGCAAAGATCATGACCATGCAAGGAAGGAGGAGATTAAAATTGCCCCCAGTCAGTCATAATGAAGTAAGTTCTGTAGAAAAAATAAAAATCAACACTTATTTGAACACTAGACTTCAAAAGCACGAGGTCAACCTTACAGGAGATAATAAGGCTTGACGTACAGTTTTCCAAGTGTATTCTGCTCCACTGCTTTCACCCATTTGAATGAAAAAACCTTTTCCTTCTGCTTTCAGTGACCTCCCCTGATCCATATTCTGTGAATCCAACTTTTACTCATCCTTTACAACATGGCCTAAGGCTCATTATTCTACTTAAAACAATTTTCTTAGAAATAATTGCACATTTATTTTTCATGTGAATTTTAGGATGTTCAATATCACACTGCAGTGCAATAGAAATTAGCCTAATATATAAATTTTCCATTAGATGAGGGATATAGCCAGAAGTCCTGAATATAACCTTTCCTGGCTATTAGTAACTTCACATACCATTATTCTACATTCCCTGTTCTCAAGAAGGTTGACATACCCAAATTAATGCAGTATTTCCCAGGCTTTGCAGATGACAGGTGTGTCTGTGTCAGCGTGCAAATGAGCTACCTATGCTAACCTGTTATTTATGTTTAGGGGAAAAGAGTAAGAATAATGTGATGGCAGAAAACAACCACCACAGATAAGATTATTTACCTTCACTTTCAAAGGGAGGTTTAAAACAGAAAATCTTACTTGAAGAGAATAAAATTTTCCCACTAATTGTATTACGTGCTTTGTGCTCAGTCCTGTCCTACTTTTTGTGGCTCCATGGACTGTAGCCTGCCAGGCTCCTGGGCCCATGGAGTTTTCCACGCAAAAATATCAATGTGGGTTGATAAGTTCTACTCCAGAAGAATTTCCCAACTCAGGGATCAAACCCACGTCTCTTATGTCTCTTGCACTGGTAGGCAGGTTCTTTACTACTAATTCCACCTTGGAAGCCTTAATTGTAACAAGATCTAAAAATGTAAGAAATTCTCTGCATATCATGTCACTGAACATTATGAGAGAGCAACAGAGCGTGTGATTACATAAATTTAAAGAACTTAGTACATGCTGTGCATAAGGCATCCTTGGAGTAAAAATTTCTAATGGAAGTTCAGCACCAACAAATTAATATTTCTAAATACATACATGTTTCAAAGTCTTCAAGAAGCATAATTTTTCAATTTTAGATTAACAGAAAATATGTGAATTGTACCTGGTGAAAGTAAATGTCTTTTCACAGAAAAATGACAGTTTCAAATCACAGACTTATAGGATAAATGGATACAATTCTGAAAGGCTTTTACAAAAAAGAATAAAAAGAATGATGCACAATGCAAGTTTTGTATAAATATATACTGAGAGAGCACAGTGATGCTGCACATGTGCCTGGTGTGTGTACATTCTCTGTTTTGTTATTTGTCATATATACATATATATATATTCATATAGTATATGACCATATATATACATGTATAGGCATATATGTGTATATATTATGGATATTGTATATACTATTATATAAAATGTGTGTATACATAAGGGTGTATATGTGTAATGTGTGTATATGCTCTCTGTGTATATACAGATTGAGAGAGAGAGAACAGATGATAAATGGAGTAAAATACAAAATAAGCAAACCTGTGTATGCATACAGTATGCATCTAACTTGCCTATTCAGTATTCTTGCCTGGAGAATCCCCATGGACAGAGGAGCCTGGCAGGCTACAGTCCATGGGGTTGCAAAGTATCATACACGACTGAGCGACTAAGCCCAGCAATTGCAACTTGCCTATAGGTATGCGTGCTCAGTCACTTCAGTGGTGCATGACTCTGCGACCCCATGGACTGTAGCCCTCCAGGCTCCTTTGTCTGTAAGATTCTTCTGACAAGTATATTGAGGTGGGTTGCCATGCCCTCCTCCAGGGAATCTTCCCGACCCAGGGAATGAACCTGTGATTACTGCATTGCAGGTGGATTCTTTAGCAGACTATAGGTATAGAAAATAAGTCATAAAAATGTTGCTCAAGATAACAATAATAAAAGGGCTAAAACAAGAATAATCATAGAAACACTGAAGATTAAGAAGGAAGAAGTGAAAGGATTACAGGAGGAATTGACATGTAAGCTCAAGCTTGCAATATAGGATAGTCAATAGTAAAGAAAATAATTAGAGAAATCTAGAAAGTCCTTAAGGTGAGAGGAAGGTAATCTTTGGATACTAGAATGGTTAGAAAAATTGGAGTTGAGGGTGGAGATTGACAAGGAAGGAAAAATGGTTAGCAGTTGGGTAATGTCGGTCCATCTAATCTACTTCAAGGAATCTGATTTTATTTGCTGGGGCTAACAGGACTTTTAACACAGAACTTTCTTGCAAACTCTATTAGTTAAATATTTTGAGGTAATTAAAAATAGATATGTCTGGATCAACAAGAACACTTAAGAGACTGTTGCTCTAATTTAAGATAGGAATATATCATACTTCCCTGGTAGCTCACCTGCTAAAGAATCCACCAGGAGACCCCGGGTAGATCCCTGTGTTGGGAAGATCCCCTGGAGAAGCGGAGATCCAGTATTATGGCCTGGAGAATTCCATGTACTGTATAGTCTGTGGGGTAGCAAAAAGCTGGACACGACTGTGACTTTCATATTCATTTCATATCACACTTTGAACTAGTATACTATTATACTGACACCTGGAATGACGGTAACAGGATGGATTCAAAAACAGACTTAGAAGTTGAGCCAACTGACATTCAGCCTAGAATTCACAAGAAGGAGGATGAGTCAGAGATATGGCAATTGTGTTAGCATTCCACACACTCTGTAAGCTATAACGGGTTAGAAACAAAGACCCATAAGGGTTATTTTTGAGAAGCAGCACTAACATGTACCTAAACATCATTCTGGAAAACTCAATCTAAAAATGAAAAAAATCTATGAAATAACACTAACTCTCATTTTAATAGTGTTTTTCCAAAAACTGAGTTAAACCGTCATCTGAGATAAATTCACCCATTCCAGTCCATCTTAGTTCGCTGATTCCTAGAGTGTCGACATTCACTCTTGCCATCTCTTATTTCACCACTTCCAATTTGCCTTGATTCATGCACCTAACATTCTAGGTTCCTATGCAATAATGCTCTTTACAGCATTGGACCTTGTTTCTATCACCAGTCACAACCACAACTGGGTATCATTTTTGCTTTGGCTCCATCCCTTCATTCTTTCTGGAGTTATTTCTCCACTGATCTCCAGTAGCATATTGGGCACCTACTGATGTGGGGAGTTCATCTTTCAGTGTCCTATCCTTTTGCCTTTCCATACTGTTCATGGTGTTTTCAAGGCAAGAATACTGAAGTGGTTTATCATTCCCTTCTCCAGTGGAAAACATTCTGTCAGATGGACTAGAATGGGTGAATTTAACTCAGATGACCATTATATCTAATACTGTGGGCAGGAATCCCTTAGAAGAAATGGAGTGGTCATGATGGTCAACAAGAGAGTCTGAAATGCAGTACTTGGATGCAATCTCAAAAACGACAGAATGATCTCTGTTCATTTCCAAGGCAAACCATTCAATATCACTGTAATCCAAGCCTATGCCCCAACCAGTAATGCTAAAGAAGCTGAAGCTGAACGGTTCTATGAAGACCTACAAGAACTTTCAGAACTAACACCCAAAAAAGATGTCCTTTCGTTATAGGGGACTGGAGTGCAAAAGTAGGTAGTCAGGAAACACCTGGAGTAACAGGCAAATTTGGCCTTGGAGTACAGAATGAAGCAGGGCAAAGGCTAATAGAGTTTTGCCAAGAGAACACACTGGTCATAGCAAACACTGTCTTCCAACAACACAAGAGAAGACTTTACACATGGACATCACCAGATGGCCAACACCGAAATCAGATTGATTATATTCTTTGCAGCCAAAGGTGGAGAAGCTCTATATCGTCAGTAAAAACAAGACCAGGAGCTGATTGTGGCTCAGATCATGAACTCCTTTTTGCCAAATTCAGATTTAAATTGAAGAAAGTAGGGAAAACCACTAGACCATTCAGGTATGACCTAAATCAAATCCCTTATGATTATACAGTGGAAGTGAGAAATAGATTTAAAGGACTAGATCTGATAGACAGAGTGCCTGATGAACTATGGACGGAAGTTCGTGACATTGTACAGGAGACAGGGATCAAGACCATCCCCATGGAAAAGAAATGCAGAAAAGCAAAATGGCTGTCTGAGGAGGCCTTACAAATAGCTGTGAAAAGAAAAGAAGTGAAAAGCAAAGGAGAAAAGGAGTGATATTCCCATCTGAATGCAGAGTGCCAAAGAATAGCAAGGAGAGATTAAAAAAGCCACCCTCAGTGATCAATGCAAAGAAATAGAGGAAAACAACAGAATGGGAAAGACTAGAGATCTCTTCAAGAAAATTAGAGATACCAAGGGAACATTTCATGCAAAGATGGGCTCAATAAAGGACAGAAATGATATGGACCTAAGAGAAGCAGAAGATATTAAGAAGAGGTGGCAAGAATACATAGAAGAACTGTACAAAAAAGATCTTCATGACCCAGATAATCACGATGGTGTGATCACTCACCTACAGCCTGACATCCTGGAATGTGAAGTCAAATGGGCCTCAGAAAGCATCACTATGAACAAAGCTAGTGGAGGTGATGGAATTCCAGTTGAGCTATTTCAAATCCTGAAAGATGATGCTGTGAAAGTGCTGCACTCAATATGCCAGCAACTTTGGAAAACTCAGCAGTAGTCACAGGACTGGAAAAGGATTCATTCCAATCCCTAAGAAAGACAATGGCAAAGAATGCTCAAACTACCGCACAATTGCACTCATCTCACACGCTAGTAAAGTAATGCTCAAAATTCTCCAAGCCAGGCTTCCGCAATACATGAATTGTGAACTTCCAGATGTTCAGGTTGGTTTTAGAAAAGGCAGAGGAACCAGAGATCAAATTGCCAACATCCGCTGGGTCATCAAAAAAGCAAGAGAGTTCCAGAAAAACATATATTTCTGCTTTATTGACTATGCCAAAGCCATTGACTGTGTGGATCACAATAAACTGTGGAAAATTCTGAAAGAGATGGGAATACCAGACTATGTGACCTATCTCTTGAGAAATGTATGCAGATCGGAAAGCAACAGTTAGAACTGGGCATGGAAAAACAGACTGGCTCCAAATAAGAAAAGGAGTACGTCAAAGCTGTGTATTGTCACCGTACTTATTTAACTCATATGCAGAGTACATCATGAGAAACCCTGGGCTGGAAGAAGCACAAGTTGGAATCAAGATTGCCAGGAGAAATATCAATAACCTCAGATATGCAGATGACACCACCCTTATGGCAGAGAGTGAAGAGGAACTAAAAAGCCTCTTGATGAACATGAAAGAGGGCAATGAAAAAGTTGGCTTAAAGCTCAGCATTCAGAAAACTAAGATCACGGCATCTGGTCCCATCACTTCAAGGGAAATAGATGGGGAAACAGTGGAAACAGTGTCAGACTTTATTTTTTTTGGATCCAAAATCACTGCAGTTGGTGATTGCAGCCATGAAATCAAAAGACACTTGCTCCTTCGAAGTAAAGTAATGACCAACCTAGATAGTATATTTAAAAGCAGAGATATTGCTTTGCCAATAAATGTATATCTAGTCAAGGCTATGGTTTTTCCAGCAGTCATGTATGGATGTGAGAGCTGGATGGTGTAGAAAGCTGAGCACCAAAGAATTGATGCTTTTGAACTGTGGTGTTTAGAAGACTCTTGAGAGTCCCTTGGACTGCAAGGAGATCCAACCAGTCCATCCTAAAGGAGATCAGTCCTGGGTGTTCATTGGAAGGACTGATGTTGAAGCTGAAACTCCAATACTTTGGTCACCTCATGCGAAGAGTTGACTCATTGGGAAAGACCCTGATGCTGGGAAGGATTGGGGGCAGGAGGAGAAGGGGACGACAGAAGATGAGATGCCTGTATAGCATCACTGACTCAATGGACATGGATTTGGGTGGACTCTGGGAGTTGGTGATGGACAGGGAGGCCTGGAGTGCTGCGATTCGTGAGGTGGTAAAGAGTCGGACACGACTGAGCAACTGAACTGAACTGAACTTCCGACAACTAACTTCCAGAGCCCAATATTGCACCAATTGATCCCTAAAAAAATATTTTCCAATTTGGCAATCTGTACATGAAACTGCCCACTCTGACCTCATCTTCCTTCTTTGCCAACTCTCTCACTCAGTATTTCCACCACCTCTATTCCCATACTTTACAATTCGAAATCTGGAACCTTCTACATTTTCTATACTTATTGGTACCTTATTGTCTTATCTTGATAGCATCACCTCAGTTTAAATACCGATCTCCCACTTAGTCTATGGAGCACTTTCATTAACCTCTCTGCACATTGATTTTCACATTTTCAAATGGTGATCATAATCATACCTCCTTATGAGTGTCATCATAAGGAATAAATAAGCTGAGTCAATGAGTACCCATGAGTACATGAGTACAGAAAGGAGATCCAAGTCCTTCCTACAGGTGATCAGTCCTGAATATTCATTGGAAGGATTGATGTTGAAGCTGAAACTCCACTATTTTGGCCACCTGATGTGAATAACTTACTTATCTGAAAAGACTCTGATGCTGGCAAAGATCAAAGGCAGGAGGAGAAAGGAACAACAGATGATGAGAGGTTTGAATGGCATCACTGACTCAATGGACACGAGTTTGAGTAAACTCCGGGAGTTGGTGACGGACAGGGAGGCCTGGTGTGCTGCAGTCCATGGGGTCACAAAGAGTCGGACATGACTGAGCGACTGAACTGAACCGAACTGATGAGTCCTATGCAACTGAAAGCCCTGTTTACAAACCATCCGTGATTTAAAACACTCCTAGTTTAACGCTCTGGCAAAGTATGAATTTAACTGAATTATAATTAATCCATACTCTTCAGTAGATTACAAGTTCTTTGTTGAAGTCATAATAAATGTTTATCTCTGTCCTCACTGAGCCTTGTCTTTTTCTGGCCACACATGCAGTCGATAACTGTTTATTGAATGAATATATTGTCGATTTATAGCTAAGCCCATCCTCCATGGGGTAATTTTTATCCAGCTGACTTGTCCCAAGTCATTGCTGCATATATTATAATATCTAAGCCTTTTAAGAATGCCTGACATCCCAGTGTGTCTCAGGATTAAACTTAATGATGTCAAGAGAACTTCCACAGCGGCTTATGTATAAGTGTCAGTCTCCTTCATTAGACTGTAAATCCCCATATTGAAGAAACTGTATTTTATTCACTTCTGTATGCTTCAGTGCACTTTAGTAGAGTACCTTGAATTTAATAAGCCTTCAATACATATTGAGTTGCACAGAGTTATTTGCTCCTTCAAAATCCAGCTCAGATATCACTTTTTAGGCAAGCCTTCCCTGAGTTTTCCAAGCAGAACTGATTATTCACTGTGTTATAGGAAAGATTGACTGTGACGGAGAAGCGGTCTTCTGAATATGAAAAGTTTCTACCTACACACAGAAATGAACATATGACCATACTGATGAAACTATAGTTTCCTTTCCATGGAACCTTGATCCATTGATTAGTACAGAATAAGCATCTGACCCAAGTCAGGGGTCTTAGAGACCATCACATGAAGACAGGAAAAAAAAAAAAATCAGTCAAGACATTCAAAGAGAGAAAGCCTTCATGTCCCTAAATCTTCTACTTCTTACAATCATGTTTTTATTTCTGTACACTGTCCAGGAAAAATTAAATTTTGTCAAATTAAGCTTTTGAAACTTACGACCAACAGAGTATAGACCAATATACCTTTCTTATTGATAACTTAAGTATTCTTTCTTTTTCTTTCTTTTCTTCCTCTCTTTCATTTATCTTCCTCTCTCATCCTCTTTCTATCTAGTGTGCTTCTTCTTTCTTAAAATGTTAACAGAATACAAGTAATCTCTATTTATTATACCTCAAAATCATTTCCTAAATTGACCTACTTATATCTATATTCACTAGTCCCTGAATTATACAGCTAGATAGATATACAGATAGGCAAATAACAGATACTATTTTTATGTATTACCCTTTTCCAAAATCTTTTATTAGTTTTTTTATTTTGTTCAGAATGAAATCAGGGCCTTTTATTGTGAATTATCTAGCTCTATGCAATGCAAGATGAGATTCCTGCCTAACTTTACAACCTCATCTACTTCCCCTACCCTTTGTTTAAAAAGTGATTCAGTCACCTGTTTTTGCTTATTCCTTAATCACAGGGCACTCACCTCTGTTATGGATCTTTGCATTAACTATTTTTACTGTTTGATATACTTTCATGGTTCATGTATGCTCTCATTTATCTTAAATCCCACTTTCTCAGCGATCCCCTCCTTGGATTTCCAACATAAAAGATTTTTTTTTCATCCCTCCTGATAGCATCGCATGTTTTCATTTTCATTACAGTCCTCATTATCACCTGTTATTTGTTTATTTATTTGTTCATTACCTGTCTCTTTTATACTTCATGGGGCAGAAAGCTGGTCACTTCTGTAAGCAAAGCATAATAAAGAGTTCATGACAGGTCCTCAATGAATATATATAGAGTAGAGTTTTCAAAGTGGGATAAAGCAAAGCCAAAACTGCAAAATTTGTATAAGAATATACATCTTGTAATTACCATGTTGAAACTGCAATACATTTTTTTTTAATTTTCAAAAAAAAGTTTTTTCTGTATATCCATGATTCCTTTAGATTTTTCTACCTTTCTAGAATTGTTCCTAAAGTTAATATATTCCTCACATTCCAACTGTATTCCTATCGCTGTATTTATTATATATGAGTTAATATAACATCTGAACATACTGTATAGGTGTAGTGATTTTCCATGTAGTGCACTGAGGGTGAAAGTGAAGTGTTAGTCACTCAGCCGTGTCTGACTCTTTTTGACACCATGGACTGTAGCCTCTGTCCATGGAAATCTCCAGTCAAGGATAGTGGAGCCAGTAGCCATTCCCTCCTCCAAGGGATCTTCTTTACTCTCTGAGCCACCAGGTGTCTCTGTAATAAATTAACATCTTTGAAGACTTGTTGAAAAAGTGATCAAGACCACAGACTTGAGAGTCAGAGACTTAATCAAGCCCACACAGTCTAGAAGTGGAATAGACCTAGGATTAAGTTCTGATTAAGTCCTAATGAATATTCCTATTTCCATTTTTTGTTGGCCACAATACATCAAAGGCATGTACTCTGCAATTACTCAGAGTGTCCCTGTAGGATTACTCCATGTAACTGGCTACAGAAAGTATTCCTCATGGCTGCATTCCCTCCCCTGTACCACCTGTCAGCTCACCTGCCAATGTATATGGACCTTTCCAAAAAAACTATGTCTTAGCTTCTCCTTCTGTTTCTATGGAGAAGATCCCAAGTAAAGCTATGGAAATAACTCAGCACAAAAAGCTCTTGCAGCAATCCACCATCTCCCCTCCAGCCAACACAGACATCCTGCTTAACCACAGAAGTGACTACTATTAATTCTAAGACTTTGGGCAAATCATCTGATTGCACTGAGCTGTTACCTAATCTGTAAATCAAAGCTATTAATGCTTAAAACTTCAGTGGTTTAAATATTTTGAAGAAAAATAAGTGCATAAAAACTAAGAAAAGTCACTTAAATCTCCACTATGAATTTCATAAAATTACTACAAAATGGGAAGAAATCTAAGTGCAAAAGCAAGTGACAGTATGATAACTGGAAAGATGAGAATATCTTTCATATTTGTACATTAAAGGTTCATTTGCTTATCAGCAGCTGTTGCTGATTTCCTCTCTTTGCCTCACTCATTTTAGTTGTGTCACCAAATGTTGCATAATATCGACAAGGATACCAGTGCATCAAGGAAAGCAACACATTCAGAATTGTCCAAGAAAAGACTGGAAACCAGAATAGGGAGATCTCTCCATGAACATGTGTATTTTCACCTTGAGTTTTAGAAAATCACCTCATTTAGCAAATGCTTACTAAGCATCTCCAACATTTGAAAGTGTATGCTAAGCCTTGAGGAGAAAAAAAATCAATACATCAAGACAATTTCTGGGTAATCTAATGGTTGTTTGTTTATATTATTTACAACTTAAATTATAACTAATTCCATTATTCATTGTTTTCTTGTTGATGTCACATTATTTTGAGCATGATTCTTGCTATAAATGAACTCTTTGATCTGAAAACAGAATTTTATATTTTCAACTGTCTATGGAGATATATATATATATATATATATATGTTATGGATACATGGATATATATATTATGGATGTATAAATACATATATACATATATATATAGAGAGAGATGGAGATTATAAATAATAAAAAACAAAAATTAAACACTGAATATGACTTGAATGAGCTCATTTTTTATTTACGACTGATTAACAATCTAATCACTAGGATTACTTTTTCTTCTGCCTACAAATTTATTCATAAATTTAATATGTGTGAAGAGTTGCTGATTTTATCAGCTAAAAGATCACAACTAACTAAAACAATCTCAAAATAACAACAGTACGAAAACAATTAGCTTGAAAATTCCTGGATTTTTTCCCCTCCCTCTTGAAAATGAATGCTTATCACTCCCAATTCCAGAACATAAATAATTTAGTAGGATAAAACTTTCATTGGAAATGACAGTTTTGTATTGACTTCACATATCTTTTCAAACTTCTTGTTTGATTTTTTAAAAAATTGTATGCAATATAATTAAATGACAAAAATGCCGAGGATTAGGCAGTTAAATGTAACATGTAAAAATAAGAATACAAGAACTAGGTATGACTGTGTTTGTAGCAAATGACTTAGTCATTTATCACTTACTTGGAATTATCAGCAGTCTTTGCAAAATATAGAAACAAAATTGGGGCTGCATGCAAGTTAGAACTGGAATTAAGTGGACTGAATATACATAACAAAGATTCTCTATTAAAATGAAAACACTACATGATATTTAGCCCAAAGAGTGCTAACTATATTATCATTGTTCCTTAAACAGAAAAGCTAAATGATTGGAAAGATATGCATTACATAATTATATCTACAGAAAGTAACTATGATAGGACCATGTGAAATTGTCATGCTTAAAGGTCAACAGAAGTTAAATATTGGCAAATTCACATGCTTTCAATTAAACACCAGCAAATATTTGGTGAAGGGTAAATTGATGAATAATTGACTAATGGGAGCTATCCAGGAATATCCAGATCAAAAAATCCACTAGGTACAACATAAAGTTTTTTTTTTTTTTTTTTAGGAACTGTGGAGCAATATATTGTTTTAAGTGATATACAGAATTAATAGCCAAATATTAGGGAGATACTAAAGTATAGAACCAGAATTATTTGACATTTTTCTTTTGTATGTCAATGAATGAAAATTTCCAATGAAATCAGGACAGAGTTTTAAACAAAGCTTAAACAGCAGCATTAATGAAGAAAACAAAAAACATTTCAAAGGCTTATCATTATTGAGCATTTTCTCCTCTGGGTACAACTCAACACATGCCCATACTGAATTTTGAGGGAACCTAGGAAACAGAGTTTAACATATGTATAGGTAGAAAAGAAAACTGCTTTTAGTAACTAGTAATCACTAACACCTTATCTCCTACTAGAATGTAGTTAGTGATAATCACACACAATTTGCACTAGATTCTCAGCTGTCTACTGTGAGGACTCTACGCTTAACAGATTGTTTTGCTTTTCTGTGTGTGTTGTGTTTTGTTTTGTTTTGTGGGGGCAGCAGGAGACATTTAATAATACTTTATATACAGTAAAATTCACCATTTTTATTGCTCATTTCTATGAGTTGTGATAAACATATGCATTCATATATCTACCAACATTAGATATATACATAAAACCTGAATCACCTCAAAATACATCCTTGTGCTCCTCTACAGGGAATTTTTTTCTATCCCTGACTCCTATCAACAACTGATCAGTTTTTTGTTTGTTTGTTTTTTGTCTCTACAGTTTCACTTTTGCAAGGAATTCATAGAAATAAAACCATGTGATACACAGCACTTTGTGTTTATCTTTTTTATTGAATATTGATTTATTTATGCATTTGAGAGTGATCCTTATATTGTATATTTCAATAGTCTACTCTGTGTGTTAATATTTAATTGCATGAATCAGTCTCATTTCCATGTAGCAGTTGAAGAGACTGGGAATCAGAAATAAAGGTATTTTAAAAACCCACACATAGCTCCAAAATCACTGCAGATGGTGACTGCAGCCATGAAATTAAAAGACGCTTACTTCTCGGAAGGAAAGTTATGACCAAACTCGATAGCATATTAAAAAGCAGAGACATTACTTTGCCAACAAAGGTCCATCTCGTCAAGGCTATGGTTTTTCCAGTGGTCATGTATGGATGTGAGACTTGGACTGTGACGAAAGCTGAGCACCGAAAAAATTGATGTTTTTGAACTGTGGTGTTGGAGAGGACTCTTGAGAGTCCCTTGGACTGCAAGGAGATCCAACCAGTCCATCCTAAAGGCAATCAGTCCTGGGTGTTCACTGGAAGGACTGATGCTGAAGCTGTAACTTCAACACTTTGGCCACCTCATGCAAAGAGCTGACTCATTGGAAAAGACCCTGATGCTGGGAGGGATTGGGGGCAGGAGGAGAAGGGGACAACAGAGGATGAGATGGCTGGATGGCATCACCGACTCGATGGGCATGAGTCTGAGTAAACTCTGGGAGTTTGTGATGGACAGGGAGGCCTGGCGTGCTGCGATTCATGGGGTCACAAAGAGTCGGACATGACTGAGCGACTGAACTGAACTGAACTGAACTGAACCAGTAAGATTCCTGGTTAATATGGTAAGTACATGTTCAACTCCACAAGCAACTGCCAAAAGGTTTTCCAATATAATTAATAGTCTTTGCAGGTATTTATGTCAATTAAAAAACAAACAAACAAAAAACAACTAAGTATATATTATTTGCACTTAAAGTAAGCTATTTTTAAACCAGCTTTGTAAAATATACAAATCATACGATTCTCCCAAAAATCACCATTTAAAGTTTTTATTGTGTTTTCTGATCTTGGAATTTAACTTTCTTTCAAAACATATGAATTCATTTGTCTTTGATTTCAAACGCATGCAATACCCGTATAAGAAGAAAAAAAATCTATTTTTGAGGCTGCTTGAAAAATTTTTGACAGATCAATTCCAATTAAGTGCATATAAAATGAGGGTCACAAAGGTAAACCAACACTCATTAAAAAAAAATCAGTTACAGGACACATGTTACCATGTCAACAGAGACATTTAACAAACATTTTAGAAACAAAAAGGCATTCACAGGAGCACATTATCCCAGTAGGCAAATTCACTAGGGTTGTTAATGGTGTCTCACTAATTGAGGAATAAAGAGCTCTGTCACATTTATAGCTTATTCTTATGACTTATAATAAGAGGAAAAAAAATCAAAAGTGTGTATGGAAATGATGGAGAGTGGAGATAAAAGTCCATTGTATAGTTTTAGGACCTTTTTTCTTCCTTCCTCCCTCCCTTCCTTCCTTTCAACTAAGTTATGAAAACTGGTTATGAAACTAAGTTATGAAAAATGGTTATGAAAACTAAGTTATGAAAACTTGTCCCTTTGGCTTTTCCTTACAGCGGCCAATCATAACCCTGCCTCAAGGCCTTTGTAACAAAAATCCCTTTAGTCTGGTTTCTTCCCCAGATAGCAACTTGACCTGCATTCACACTTAAGTCCAGGGCTTTGCTCAAATGTTATCTTGTCAAAACAGGTCATCCATCTATACCAACAGATAAAGCAGAACGTCCTTAAAAAATTCAGTCATCTATTTACATCATATTTTACTCCTCAGCACTTGCCCCAGCAAGTATGACTGCATGAGTTTAATTTATTAAGTGTCTTATGTACATTGCTTTCGCACATTATTGAAAATTTTAAGAATTTGCACATGAACTTGCAATGCAGTGAACTACCATTTAAGTTCATGAGTTAAACACTTCTCTGTTGTTTATTCTCTTTAAAATCATCTTTTGAATCAGAAGATAAATTAAGAATATAATTTTATATACATAATTCCTTGTTGTTGTCATTCAGGTGCTCAGCCGTGTCCGACTCTTTGCAACCCCATGAACTGCAGCATGGCAGGCTTCCCTGTACTGGCTTCTGTGTACTTGACCATCTACTGGAACTTGTTCAAACTCATGGCCATTGAGTCGGTGATACCATCCAACCATTATACCCTCTGTCGTCCCCTTCTCCTCCTGCCTTCAGTCTTTCCCAGCATCAGGATCTTTTTCAATGAGTTAGTTCTTCATATCAGGTGGACATAGTATTGAAGTTTCAGAATCAGTCCTTCTAATGAATATTCAGGGTTTATTTCCTTTAGAATTGATTGGTATGATCTCCTTGAAGTTCAAAGGACTCTCAAGAGTCTTCTCCAGCACCACAATTCAAAATCATCAATTCTTCGGCACTCAGCCTTCTTTATGGTCCAGCTCTCATACCCATATCTGACTACTGTAAAAACCATAGCTTTGACTACATGGACCTTTGTTGGAAAAATAATATATTTGCTTTTTATTATGCTGTCTAGGTCTGCCATAGCTTTTCTTCCAAGGAGCAAGTGTCTTTTAATTTCATGGCTGCAGTCACCATCTGCAGTGATTTTGGAGCCCAAGAAAATAAAGTCTGTCACTGTTTCCATTGTTTCCCCATCTATTTGCTGTTAAGTGATGGAACAGGATGCCATGATCTTAGTATTTTTAATGTTGAGTTTTAAGCCAACTTTTTCACTCTTCTCTTTCACCTTCATGGAGAGGCTTTTCGTAACCATACACAAAATAAATTTACAGAAAATTATGAGTACTCCATAGTTAAAATGTAACTGCCTTTTCTGATATACTATCCTCTTTGCCCAAGGCAGTTACCGAATGAAGGACTTACATTAATATTTTAATTAAATATATATTTACTGAGTGTCCATACCATCTGCAAGGTACCCACAGTTACAACCAAACAAAATATTGAACAATATAATCACAGTGTAGCCATACAATTACCCAAACATCTATAATAAATTTTGAAAGTTGCTAAGGGAATGTTTAAATCGTTATGAAGGAAGATGAAGAAAATGTGACTTTACTTATTAGTCACTGATTACTCACTGAGATGTGCTGAGTGAAGGAATGTGAACATCTGCAGGAGGTAGGATGATTACTCACTGAGATGTGCTGAGTGAAGGAATGTGAACATCTGCAGGAGGTAGGAAGTACAAGGCCTTGTGTTACCAAAACAGAAGTGCTCTCTTTACCCAAGAGCCACCAAATTGATCAGGTTGCTTTGAACACGGGATGTCTGTGTGCAGGTATGGAAGCTGTACTCAGGATAAAATAGCAGGGACTATTGAATGCTATATTGTGTTGAGGGTAATGGAATCTGAAGTAAGTAATAATATTAGAAATATACCTTGTTGGAAAAAAATCTACCTTTGTAAGAAATTTTAAGACAAATTTATCAGCGAGGAAGAAACCATTACATGAAACAACAAATTCTCCACATAGATATTTTATTTTTTTAACTTTTTCCAAAAATGCAGAAATGAAAGGATTGATATATTTTAAAAACATCATGTGCTCACCACCTACTTGCAAAAGTTATTAGCTCATAGACAATCTTGTTTCATTTATACCTACTCTGACAGCACCGATTCCCACGAAGGGAAAAATGAGAAGGAAACCCCAGAAAAATATCATTCATCTCATGTATCTTTTAGTATACATATACAACTTAATTTTGGGAAACTGACAGTATCATTGGAATTAAAACATGTATAGGAACCACGTCTTTTTGACTTTTCATAATGTTCATGGGGTTCTCAAGGCAAGAATACTGAAGTGGTTTGCCATTCCCTTCTCCAGTGGGCCTCATTTTGTCAGAACTCTCCACTATGGCCCATCGGGGTTGGGTGGCCCTACATGTCATGGCTCATAGCTTCATTGAGTTAGACAAGGCTGTGGTCCATGTGATCAGTTTGATTAGTTTTCTGTGATTGTGGTTTTCATTCTGTCTGCCCTCTAATGGGTAAGGATAAGGGGCTTATGGAAGCTTCCTGATGGGAGAGACTGACTTTAAGGGAAGATTTTGATTTTGGGAAAGACTGAAGGCAGGAGGGGAAGGGGACAACAGAGGATGAGATGATTGGATGGCATCATCAACTTGATGGACATGAGTTTGAGCAAGCTCCAGGAGTTGATGATGAACAAGGAAGTCTGGCATGCTGCAGTCCATGGAGCCACAGAGTTGGACCCTACTGAGTGACTGAATCGAACTGAACTGAAAGGAATCATGTTGTTTTCATGGATAAACATTTTCATGACACACCCATTCTTTTTCTATAGAAGTGTAGTCTCCCAAATTACAATTAAAAATTCCATTTAAGTCCCCAAAATAGAACATGAAACTCTATTTTCATCCTGTTCAATGATTTATCTGATTTTTCCTAATTTAAAACTGAAAGGAAATATTTTAAATCCACTGACTTGGGGGATATAACTTTTGGAATATGAAATATGTTGTCTGATTTTACAAAATCTCTGTTCTTTAGAATATGTAAAAAGTACTTTTTTTCCCCTAGGTAAAGTATATCCAGGTATACACTTAGGCAAACTGATCTGATCATTATGGACTACATTATATTTTTCAATATAAAGAAATGTGTTAATGAGTGTGCTCACAATTTCACGTCATTACATTATATATATTAATTCTGTGAGGATGAAACAGCATAATTACAGGTGCCAGAAAAATAGTTGTAAAAGTACTGACAGTGAAACTTTAATAATGGCTGATTCATGTCAATGTATGGCAAAAACCACTACAATATTGTAAAGTAACTAGCCTCCAACTAATAAAAATAAATGAAAAAAAATAATAATATGAACTGACAGAAAGTGATGAAAACATTAGAATAGTTCTACCCATCAAATTCTAAACATTCATGCAAATTATTCATCATTTTAAGATCCAGAGAGTATAACTGCATTCTAATTATTCATATAAGTTGAGAACGATGAGGACTGTCATGGGTGGCCAGACACTCCATTTATCTAGAACTGCAATAAGTCTTTAAAATATGTGATCCTTCAGAAATAAATGAATTGGAGAGGCAAAAAAAAATTAGTTTCATAAAACAATTGTCTTCCTAATTTTCTTCTAAGAACAAAAAGAACAAAAGCCTTTGTTCCTTTTAAATTTTATTATTCAAAGTCAACCAAACCATGTTCGTTATCCCTTATGCTCCTCTTCCTTCAAGCATGTATTTACTGAATATAATATACAATAAAATATTTCTTGTCATTTACTGCCCTCCTCTGCCAATGAGCTCTGGCTCACATCCTGGGGCTGCTCAGCTGTGTCCCACTCTTTGCGACCTCATGGACTATAGCCCACCAGGCTCCTCTGTCCACGGGATTCTCCAGGCAAGAATACTGGAGTGGGTTGCCTTTCCCTTCTCCAGGGGATCTTCCCGACCTAGGGATTGAACCCATGTCTCTGCGTTAGAGGCAGAATTTTTACCATCTGAGCCACCACAGATCAGTTTTACTAATTTGACTCCTAGGTAATTTAATTCCCATTTTAATATTTTTACCACCATATGATTTGTATTGTCGTTATAAAAATTTGCCTAATACATGTTCAGAAACATTTGGCCTCCAAGTTTGTAGCTGCCTAATAACTTTAACACCTATAAAAAATATTCTGACAACTGTGAACACTTATATGGGAGACTTTACTCATGACTGCTGCAATAGGCAATGAGATTACTGCTATATTAGAGAGAAAGAGATTAATTTGAGGGGTTAATTGCTCTTAATTTAGTTTGGTGTTTTATTTAAAAGACTGCAGCCATAAAATTAAAAGATACTTGCTCCTTGGAAGGAAAGCTTTGACAAACCTACACAGCATATTAAAAAGCAGAGACATCACTTTGCTGACAAAGGACTGTTAGTCAAAGGTTTTTCCAGTAGTCATGTACAGATATGAGAATTAGACCATAAAGAAGGCTGAGCACCGAAGAATTGATGTTTTCGAATTGTGGTGCTAAAAAGCGTGGTGTGTGGTGTAGTGCTTGAGAGTCCCTTGGACTGCAAGATCAAACCAGTCAGTCCTAAATAATCAATCCTGAATATCAATCAATATCAATATATCAATCCTGAATAATCTTTGGAAGGATTGATGATGGAGATGAAGCTCCAATACTTTGGCCACCTGATGCAAAGAACTGACTCATTGGAAAAGACCCTGATGCTGGGAAAGATTGGTGGTAAAAGGAAAAGTGAGTAGCAGAGGATCAGATGGTTAGATAGTATCATTGACATGAGTCTGACAAACTCCAGATCATGAAGGACCAGGAAGCCTGGTGTGCTAGAGTCCATGGGGTCGCAAAGAGTTGGATATGACTTAGCAACTGAACAACAAGGGACATGAGAAGTCACTGTCTATTGACTACTTTTTTTTCCTGATCATAAGTGATAATTTTCTGAGTTTTTGTCACGTCCAGTATTTTTTGGTTGAAAACTAGACACCGTAAATTACATGTCAATGACATTGTGACATCTTTTCCCCTAGGGACTGCTAGATTACTACAATGTGCAGAAGATGATGTCTCTCCTCAGCTAATTTAAACTCTCTTTAGATTTCTCTTTGTGAGGATTTCTCCCATAACTTCTCAGACTAACAGTAAATTTGGACAAACTTCAAGATATATGGACTGTCTTTCTGCAGTTCTTTTGTTGCTGGGTCCTCCCTATATTTCTCCCCTATATATATCAAGAACCAAAAAACAGCTATATGACATAAGCCAGAAGGCTTCCAATTGCTGAGTTGTGTATAGATTTCTATCTACTTTTTCACCAGATTCCTTGTGGCCTCCATAATATGCAATATTTAATAATCATCCAGGGATAAGAATCAATAAGAATAGAGTTTATATTTAGATTTTATATCTCAAACTATCTGGCTCTTTCAATTCTAAGAGGTTCCCTTTAAACTTCCAGTGACTCAGCCACTCTAAACTGTATTATTCATCCCTTGAGCTTATAAAACTACATTTTTTCCCATCTGAGGGGAGTCCTGGGAAGACTCTAAACATAACTCACAGTTCTCACCTGATATACTTCAACTTTTCCATGGTAAATTATTTTAAAATTTTGCCCTCCATTTGCTCATTTTCCAAAACTTCCAAATATAAGTTATATATATTTGTGTGTGGAGGGGTGGTAAATTTTATGTGTCTTCTGCAGACTTCCCCAATGGCTCAGCAGTAAGGAATCCACCTGCAATGCAGGAGACATGGGTTCCATTTTTTAGTCTCCTCATGCCCTATAGCCAAATAATCTCTACCAACATTTACAAATACGCTTGATGGGGTTGACGACTTGATTTTAAAATGAGATCAAGTCTCTTAAGACTAACAATATTATCATTACACCACTGCCTGGCAGATTTTACAACTAATTTTTCAGAGGTTTAACTTGCTTTAAAAAAGGCAGTATTCAATGAGAAGGTTACAGAGTTCATACATCCCCAGGAACTTAATCTGCTGATTATCCCCACAGGCATTCATTCAGTCAATTACTCTCAGTCAAGAGTCACAATGGATGGACTTCCCACTAGCACCCAGATGCCATGATTATATTTATCTTCTTCACATCTAACCACACAGAATACTTTTTACTTTCCTACTGTTAATTCAAAATTTTTCAAGCTGTGGCATACTAAACGCTTTGGAGAATGGAGAGATGTTAATAGTCCTAAAGCTATTAATGTATTCATGAGCTTCTAGTGTTTATTCAAATTAATGTGGTTACATGAGTCACTTTGTCTACTTCTCAGCACATAATATCACATATTTCAAAAATAATAATTTTCCTACATTCAAGCAACTAAATATCAATTTAAGAAGTGAAATAAAGATAAAACAAACTAATGTCTTTATATTCTAGGACAGAACTTTTACATTAATAAAGGAGATATGATAGTTAATGTAACCGATAATAGATAAGTAACAACTTTAGTCAGTTCTGACTGAAGTCATATGGATAGATTAATGGCATTTTTGGTATTTGTAGTCACACATCTTAACAAAAAGTGGAGAAAGATCCATTTAAAAATAAGGAAATAGATATCTTTTTTGTTACTATCCAAAATAGACATAAACTTTTTCCAATTACTGTATTTGAAACTCAAAAAAAGATGGAATAAAGCAGTTGGCTGATGTCCTTGGGGCTTAAGGTCTTTATTTAAAATGAAAATCAATAAAGTACTGCTCATCTCCTTTCAATTTTAATCCCTTTCATTTTTATTCCTTTAGTTCATAAAACAGCATGGAACTTCAAACCCACATTGTGGTAAATATTAAAAGAATGTTTTTAAAAAGCTGTTTGCTTTCAAAATTTTATACATATGATTTCTCTTTTATATAAAGTTCACTGAGTTTCATATCATTAAGTCTAGAATAACAACACCTACAATAATTATTTTTACTTAACTAATAACCTGTAATTTTGAACAAACAGTAATATGTTAGAAAGTAGTCACTTTATGACTATGTACACACTGTACGTGGAATTTAAACAAGATAAGTTTTTCCGTTACAATCAGATCTGGTAAAGTAACTGTCTAGTATCAGCACCAGACAGATGATTTCCACCCATTTCTATATTTCAAAATTTAGTAAATTTAAAGTTAAACTTTAATCCAGAACCTAAAATATAAGAGATCCTGAGGAATATATTTTACAATTCTATGAGAGCCAGTATTCCATATTTTACATGGATCAAATTATACATATAATTTTCTGCACCTGGGAAACTGGAACTCTCATTCCTTATTGGTCTTTTATCTTGAACGGCTTAGATCATTAACAGAAATATCCAATCTCCTGTGTGGAAAAGAGAATTTGTTTCCTCATTTTTCAAAGGTACATCGTTCCCATTTTTATCATGGCACATTGCCACTGTTATTCTGAGGCTTCAGATATTTCAGGAAACAGAAGTCTGTTTGGCTTAGTAGAGGAGCTTTTCCTCACTCAACTGTGCAAGATTTAAGGCAGAAGATAAAGGTCAACTTTGATGCTCTTTCAAATTTTCTTTTCCACTGCCACACTTTCCTTATCTGATTTTCTGTGTAGCATCATGACTTCAACTCCTGAAACATGACTTTATTTTATGCAAACCAGTTTACACACACACACACACACACACACCCCCACCCACCCCTCGGGTTTAGAGTCATCATCTCATTGCTATTTCCTCTTTTTCCCTGTTTTTCATGGTCATCTAGTATGATTTGAGGACACGGACACCTCTAATATTCATCAAACATAGAACAAATGTTTCATTTTCTATCATGTTTCATTGTTTAAGGATGATCTGGAATGAGGAAAGAGTTGTATAAAATAACTGTTTTGCCACACTGAACTCAGGTATCTTCAAAATTTTTTCTTGATGAAACTGCCATTCTGCAAAACTAGTGAATGAATCTATAACACAGAGCTGGACTATAAATTGGAAGCAATCCATAAACACTTGTAAAATCAGTTGGGTTGTCTTAGTGCTAATCAGAGCTCTAACAAAAGAAAGGTATGTTATTTTGAAAAAATTTAACAGTAGAATTTTTAATAGTATATTATTTAATTATATTTTGATACACGTCTAAACTGTCAGGTGTGCTTTAATATTTAACATGCACATTTAAATTTGTTTAATTGTTAAAGCTGATAGTTATTTTTTCAATATGCATATACAATATATAACTATACATATAATTGCCATAAGCTTTAAATTTTTATTACATTTTGTATATGGTCAATGGGAATTTACAAAAAATAATATTACTTTATAACAAAGTAGGAATTCAATAACCTATTGTACAAAATAGATACTATTAGGCACTTAAATTTCTTAATACCATTATACTGCATGTGAATCTTAGCATCAGCAGTTTCATATGTAGAATTTCATTTTGAGTTGTCCTCACTAGAGATATTAATATCTATTAAATAAATATGTATGACTTTTATTTTTTCCAGCTTACGATGGGATAATATTGGGAGCAACTTCCATAAAATCTTTGCATAAAATCTGATTTTCTGGTTCATAAACTAATAATTACATTTTCCCACAATTTCTCTCACAATTTGCTAACTATTCTTTACATTGATTAAAAAAAATAAAACCAAAGAGTTAAATGGCATTTGAGTTAACTGATGAAGTCATAATATTTTTTCTTTTGGATTGTATTCCCTCTCTGTGGCAAAGATTACTTCTCTTAGGATGATTAGGCTCTTGGATTATTTAGATAATTAGTCTTAATTAAATAATAAAAAATTATTTAAATAATTAGATAATTAGTAGATAAGTAGTCATTATGTAAAAACACACATTCAGTTTAGTTCAGTTCAGTTCAGTCGCTCAGTCGTGTCTGACTCTTTGAGACCCTGTGAATCGCACTCCAGGCCTCCCTGTCCACACCAACTCCCAGAGTCTACTCAGACCCATGTCCATCGAGTCGGTGATGCCAACCAACCATCTCATCCTCTGTCATCCCCTTCTCCTCCTGCCCCTAGTCCTTCCCAGCATCAGGGTCTTTTCCAATGAGTCAACTCTTCGCATGAGGTAGCCAAAGTGTTGGAGTTACAGCTTCAGCATCAGCCCTTCCAATGAACACCCAGGACTGATCTTTAGGATGGCCTGGCTGAATCTTCTTGCGGTCCACACATTACACATATTTAATTTGCAAAAGAAAATCTCAGAAGAAGAATGTCTTAGTTTTTTCATGATATTTTTGAAATATTTGATTCATTAATTTTAATGTCATTTAATTTGAATAATTATAAATTTTATTACATATGCTCTAATTACTTCATTGAAAATTATTATATTTTTAGCTATGCAGGTGCTATAATAGAGCTCAAAAATGTTCATATTAATATATACCATATACACCAATATAGAAAAGAGGCAGATAATATAAATATCCTTGAACCAATGAAACCACTCACAGTGTTTAAATCAGCATTCTTTTTCTAAGTTGTCTTTAAGGATTTTATCTAATAATAGAATTTGCAATTCAATTTGAAATTGAGAGTTTGCTATTTTGCAAGTAGTCCATTTACCCCTTCCTAAAACTTTAATCATAGGGTTTAACTCTTAAAGAATTTTGGATTACAAGTATCAAACTCATCTGCAAATCATTTCATTGCTTTATGGTTCCCCTTCATTTAATTAGATTCTCTTGAGTTTAATTAGGTTTAAAGTATAGTGATTACAGAAAGGCTATGCTGTTTAATGCACAGATTCTCCCAAGTGGTCTTTAAAATTCCCAACTTTATTTAGTGGATATTAATTCATCTTGCTAATTACTGAAAGAAAACCACACAAACCACATTCCCTACTGATGGTTGGTTAGTAGTATCATCCTATTATAGAAAATACAGCAGAATTAATCTAAGAAGTTTGTAAAGCTTACAACAGAGCTATTCAATGTTTTTAAGGAAATGCAGTAATATCCTACTCACTTTGTACTTATATTCTTGTCCAAGTATAAAATCATTTTGTTGCTAATATACTTTCAGAAAATCAAATTAAACAAATGAACTGAATAAACTAAAAAATTACAATTACTTTATGAAAAATCTACATTCACGGACTCTATTTTTTTCATATTTCAAATATACATGAAAAAGTTTAATCTCATGCCTCAGTTTTTTTCAAATGAAAGTACACTGGAGAATAGAAATTGGTATGAATATGTCCACTAAATACAACCCACAAATTTAAATGAATTTTTATCTTTGCACAGGCTATTTTTAACCATTCCTCATATATCTGGTTAACCGTTTACTTCCTTGGGCTTCTCTTTTTATAAAACCCTGCAGTACATGTCTTAAGTATTAAGATTACCTGACTGTTCTGGGACACATAATTATATCCAAAAAATAAAGAGATGTAGATCCTGATGGTAAATACAATACTATTCAATAAATCAGGGAGATTTTATTCACTAATTCTTTGAATAAATGTTAATAATGATGACATAATGATAAAGCAAATTTTTCCCCTTCATGCTGCTACTAGCCACATAATACACAAAAAATTCTAAGAAACTAATGTGTAGATTAGAAACAATTTATGGATAAGCGCTATGGAGGAAAATAATGATTACTAAATAAACCACAGGCACAGGTCATGGGAGGCCTCTTTGTATAAGTGGCATGGGGACAGAAGTAAGGTTAAGTTTTGGAGAAATAAGATGAGCTGTTTGGACAAGTCAGTTCAGTTCAGTTGAGTTGCTCAATTGTGTCTGACTCTTTGCGACCCCATGGATGCATCATGCCAGCCTTCCCTGTCCATCACCAACTGCCGGAGCTTGCTCAGACTCATGTCCATCGAGTCGGTGATGCCATCACCATCCCACCCTCTGTTGTCCTCTTCTCCTCCTGTCTTCAATCTTTCCCAGCATCAGGGTCACTTCCAATGAGTCAGTTCTTCACATCAGGTGGCCAGAGTATTGGAGTTTCAGCTTCAGCATCAGTCCTTCCAATGAATATTCAGGACAGATTTCCTTTAGGATTGACCGTGTTGATCTTCTTGCAGTCCTAGGGACTCTCAAGAGTCCTCTCCAACACCACAGTTCAAAAGCACCAATGCTTCGGCACTCAGCTTTTGTTATGATCTGACTCTCACATCCATACACGACCACTGGAAAAACCATAGCTTTGACTAGATGGACCTTTGCTGGCTCACAGTGAACTTGTATGTGGAAAACGCCCTGGGGACCAAGCCCTGTGTCAAGAACTTTAGGAGTCTTTGTCTCTCTTGAGGCCCTTCACGGCCTAGTGAGGTCAATGCCATTAAGCCCCATTTAGTAGAGAAGGAAATGGCAACTCACTCCAGTATTCTTGCCTGGAGAATCCCATGGACAGAGGAGCCTGGTTGCTACAGTCCATGGGGTTGCAAGAGTAAGACACGGCTTAGCGACTAAACCACCACCACCACCACCACCTTTGCTGGCAAAGTAATATCTCTGCTTTTTAATATGCTGTCTAGGTTGGTCATAACTTTTCTTCCAAGGATCAGGAGTCTTTTATTTCATGGCTGCAGGTACCATCTGCATTGATTTTGGAGGCCAGAAAAATAAAGTCTGTCACTATTTCTACTGTTTCTCCATCTATTTGCTATGGAATGATGGGACCTGAGGCCATGAACTTAGTTTTTTGAATGTTGAGTTTTAAGCCAGCTTTTTCACTCTCCTCTTTCACTTTTATCAAGAGGCTCTTTAGTTCTTCTTCACTTTCTGCCATAAGGGTGGTGTCATCTGCATATCTGAGGTTACTGATATCTCTCCTGGCAATCTTGATTCTAGCTTGTGCTTCTTCCAGCCCAGCGTTTCTCATGATGTATTCTGCATATAAGTTAAATAAGGAGGATAACAATATACAGCCTTGATGTACTCCTCTCCTGATTTGGAACCAGTCTGCTATTCCATGTTCAGTTCTAACTGCTGCTTCTTGACCTGCATACAGATTTCTCAAGAGGCAGGTCAGTTGTCTGGCATTCCCATCTCTTGAAGAATTTTCCACAGTTTGTTGTGATCCACACAATCAAAGGCTTTGGCATAGTCAATAAAGCAGAAATAGATGTTTTTCTGGAACTCTCTTGCTTTTTTGATGATCCAACGAATATTGGCAATTTGATCTCTGGTTCGTCTGCTTTTTCTTAATCCCGACTGGACATCTGGAAGTTCACAGTTCACATACTGTTGAAGCCAGGCTTGGAGAATTTTGAGCATTACTTTGCTAGTGTGTGAGATGAGTGCAATTGTGCAGTAGTTTGGACATTCTCTGGTATTGCCTTTCTTTGGGGGTGCAATGAAAACTGACCTTTTCAAGTCCTGTGTCCACTGCTGTTTTCCAAATTTGCTGGCATACTGAGTGCAGCACTTTCACAGCATCATCTTTTGGGATTTGAAATAGCTCAACTGTAATTCCATCACCTCCTCCAGCTTTGTTCATAGTGATGCTTCCTAAGGCCCACTTGACTTCACATTCTAGGATCTGGCTTTAGGTGAGTAATCACACCATTGTGGTTACATGGGTTATGAAGATCTTTTTTATATAGATCTTCTGTGTGTTCTTGCCACCTCTTCTTAATAGCTTCTGCTTTTATTAGCTCCATACCATTTATGTTTTATTGTGCTCATCTTTGCATGAAGTGTTCCCTTGGTATTTCTAATTTTCCTGAAGAGATCTCTAGTCTTTCCCATTGTGTTGTTTTCCTCTATTCCTTTTTATTGATCCCTAAGGAAGACTTTATCTCTCTTTGGTATTCTTTAGAACTTTGTTTTCAAATGTGTATATCTTTCCTTTTCTCCTTTGCCTTTAGCTTCTCTTCTTTGCTCAGATATTTGAAAGGCCTCCTCAGACAACTATTTTGCCTTTTGGCATTTATTTTTTGGGGGAGGGTTTTGATCCCTGTCTCCTGTACAATGTCATGAACCTCTGTCCATAGTTCTTCAGGCACTCTGCCTATTAGATCTAATCCCTTGAATTTGTTTCTCACTTCAACTGAATAATTGTAAGGGATTTGATTTAGGTTGTCATACCTGAAGGGTCTAGTTGTCTTCCTTACTTTCTTCAATTTCAGTCTGAATTTTGCAGTAAGAATTTCATGATGAACAAAGGGGATATGAAATGCAGTGGTCCTAAAGCATGAGTGGTGTAACCATTGAGAAACAGTAAGAATTATAAGACTGTAGAGACAAAGGGGAGAAGTGATTGAGGTACAGTCAAGGAAGTAGTAGTTTGAGCTGTAGGGGGCTAGAGAAGGAAGGATACTGCAAAGCCTACTGATGATGATAAAGATTGTGAGCTTTACTATGAATTCAATGAACAGTATTTGAAAATGTTGGTCAGAATGACTGTGATCTGACTTATATGAAAAGTGTTACTTTGCTTTCTGCCAGTAAAGACATCTGAGTGCCTATAATAGTCTGGGGACTATTCAGGGGTCTAGGAATGCAATCCAGCCAAGGTTGTGATGACAGTCACGGCTTCTATTTGAGCAGTGAAGACTCTAACAAAAACTCCACCTGGTACAAAGGTAACAGGGGTTGGAATGTGGGCCACAAATGCCTTGATTTTCCATCCCATTCACACTCCAGTCACCTCTCAGGGCTTCCCTTTAACCAAACATAATTATGAGCCAGAAAGCAGGGGTTTCAGAAGGATAAGACCCATGGGAATAAGCTCTGAAGGGCATCAGATGGAGCAGAGAAGATGGATTGTGGATCTGGAAACGTCAGTGGAGATTATCTGGTACAATGACTGCTAACTGTATGCTTCATGAGACTAGAACCACATATCATTAGAAACCATTATATTCTCAGCTCCAAAGACTACGTATTATGATAAATAGGTTATGCCAGAAAATTCTAATTTCTGTGTTTGACACTGTACTCTTCCTATCCTTCTACCCAAACCCCTATTCTTTGAGAAGCAGTGACAGACTTTTCCTGGGCTCCAAAATCACTGCATATGGTGGCTGCAGCCATGAAATTAAAAGATGCTGCTCCTTGGAAGGAAAGCTATGACAAACCTAGACAGCATATTAAAAAGCAGAGACATTACTTTGCTGACAAAGGTTCATCTAGTCAAAACTATGGTTTTTCCAGTAGTCATGTATGGAAGTTAGAGTTGGACCATAAAGAAGGCAGAGTGCCAAAGAATTGATGCTTTTGAATTGTGGAGTTGGAGAAGACCTTTGAGAGTCCCTGGAACTCCAAGGACATCAATCCAGTCAATCCTAAAGGAAATTAGTCCTGAATATTCATGGAAGGACTGATGCTGAAGCTGAAGCTTCAATACTTTGGCCTCCTCATGTGAAGTGCTGACTCATTGAAAAAGACCCTGATGCTAGGAAAGTCTGATGGTAGGAGGTAAATGGGATGACAGAGGATGAGATACTTAGATGGCATCATTTACCTAATGGACAAGAGTTTGAGCAAGCTCCAGGAGATGGTGAAGGATATGGAAGTCTGGCATGCTGCAGTTCATGGGGTTGCAAAGAGTCAGACACAACTGAGCAACTAAACAATAACAAATAAATATCACTTCTATTTGAAGCTTACCTCATTTTGTCTCCTTTTTCCCCTCTCCACATCACCCAAGACCTCTCTAGGTGGAAAGAGAGTAGATTTTTGTTCCATTTTTAAATATAACCTCACACCTCCATTTTATTATGTACCCCTTAGCATGCTACAGAATATTTCTTTAAAGGAAATTTAGTTTGAAGTCTATTTATGAACTCTTCAAGAAGTGAAAAAACTTTATTTTAATCTTTGAATTTTCAGGATCTAGTACAGTTAACTGAGTAGGGTACCAGAAACTCGATAAATATCCAGTGAATTAGATGTGTATTATTGAAATGAACAAATGAAAGAGTGAATCTATATAAAATGGTATTTAAAAATCTCAGATCCTTGTATACCCATATCCTACTTTTGATTCAGTTTATAGCATTCTTTGCTATTTCTCTTAGATATTTTAGCAATCTAGCAAATTCTCAAGAGGATTCAGCTTGATTTTTCACCTGCAGAACATTTTTAAATTAAAGTTTTCCTGCTTATATGATGTTCTTGTCTCTTTGCCCTGGTCCATCCCATGTGACTATGAGGCTGCTTTTAGGGAATGTGGTATGATTGATTGTATTTATTATACATAGCAAGTATCCTCCCACATACATATGCTACTACCTGAGGAAAAGCCAAGTGACTAAAATAGGCACAAATTTTTTACTCTAAAAAATCACGATATATAATGGATAAAATTGGAAGTAAAATTATCTATGAAGACAAGGCAATAAAGATTTTTGACAAGTAATAAATACCAATAAATAAAAGAAGCATTTAAATTGTAAAATCATATTGTTCATATTCTAGAATAATGCCATCAAGATAATTACATGTCACAAAGGTTATTAGTATTATCTATTCTCAGATACCAATAAAATCAATTTAGAGAAAACAACCTTTATAATAAAAAAAGTCAAATATTTAGTAAGCCAGTGGGATTCTCATTATCCAAATATTTGGGTATGTCAATACTTGAGGTTTTTTACAGCTCAAAGTATTTAGGATGGAAACAAAATAAGGGGATACCACTAAAAGTAACTGTAACAACTATATAAAGTTTAACATGTAAGAGTCCTGCTAAAATAAAACACCTTTATTATATACTGTTGAAAAATCTTATTTTCAAGTTTCATACTATAGTCATTGAAAAACTTAGAAAGATGATTTCACTGGAAAACTTTAAATAGAATGTCTATAGTATAAATTAAGTAGTCATATCATATCATTGGATCCCAAGACAGATTTTGTTCTGACCAGACACAGTCACACATCAACTCTGAAACTTGAGTTTTAGTTTTTTCACTCACTCTGAAGGGAAGCAAATTAAAAAAGGAAAAGCTCATCGTTCTTACCTGGCAGAGTCAGTATTTAGATTAAACATAATGTATTTGATTTCTACTAATATAATGACTGACTAATATTAAAGACAAAATAAAAGTATTTCAAGATAACTAATTTCTTCAGAAGTTGAATTATATTTTGTTAGATTAATATTTTTTCTTTATTATTTTTAGACATCTTTCTGATATTCACATTATTTTTGTTTCCCCTTTCCATTTCAAATATAAGCCAAACAGTAATAACTTTGTTTATTTGAGTGAACAATCTAGGTTTATTTTAAATAAACAGGGAAGAACAAATCTGACTCCATATTGGATCTGTTTCTTTTACTTTAACCTTTGCATTCTGTTGCTTTTGTTACAAGTTAAGAATGTTGCCTATAGCCTGAAATATAAACAATAGCACATTCTCAAGGCTCTGACATTTAAGGCTCTGAAAGCAAAACACTTTTCCATTCATACAGAGATAAAAAGTTGTAGAATAGTTGCACTGGTAATATGGAATCAAATAATTTCTTGGTGACTGTGGTTAAACAGCAAAATGTCCAGTGAAGTAAAGGGGTGGACAGTTATTTTGAAGATAATATGTTTATTTTGCAGAGCATTAATCCAAAGACTGAAGAAGAAATGTCTACATAAGTATGCGTGTTGGAAAGATTGATGCAAAAAACTTGATTATCTCTAGATTACAGGAAAGTAGTTCTGCGCTTCTTAAAAAAATCCACCTGCAATGCAGGAGATCCTGGTTCAATTCCTGTGTTGGGAAGATCCCCTGGGGAAGGGATAGGCTACCCACTCCAGTATTCTAGGGCTTCCCTGGTGATTCAGATGGTAAAGAATCTGCCTGCAATATGGGAGACCTGGGTTCAATCCCTGGGTTGGGAAAATCCCCCAGAAAATGGAAAGACTACCCACTCCAGTATTCTTGCCTGGAGAATTACGTCAATAGAGGAGCCTGGCAGGCTACACTCTGTGGGGTCCAAAGAGTCAGACACAGCTGAATGACTTCCACTTTCACTTTTTTTCACTTTATATATATACAAGTACAAACAGGTTACAAACTAAACCAGGAATAACTGGGACACCTTTAACCACTTTTTCTAACAGGCAGCAAGGAGAACACACCTCAGTTCAGTCACTCAGTTATGTCTGACTCTTTGCAACCCCATGGAATGCAGCACATCATGCTCCCCTGTCCATCACCAACTCCCTGAACTTACTCAAACTCATTTCCAGAGAGTCGGTGATGCCATCCAACCATCTCATCCTCTGTCATCCCCTTCTCCTGCCTTCAATATTTCCCAGCATCAGGGTCTTTTCCAATGAATCAGTTCTATGCATCAGGTGGCCCAATTACTGGAGCTTCAGCATCAGTCCTCCCAATGAATACTCAGGACTGATTTCTTTTAGGATGGACTGGTTGGATCTCCCTGCATTCCAGGGGCTCTCAAGAGTCTTCTCCAACACCACAGTTCAAAAGCAACAAGTCTTTGGTGCTCAGCTCTCTTTATAATCCAACTCTCACATTCATACATGACTACTGAAATAACCATAGCTTTGCCTAGATGGACCTTTGTTGGCAAAGTAATGTCTCTGTTTTTTAATATGCTATCTAGGTTGGTCATATCTTTTCTTCTAAGAAGCAAGCACCTTTTAATTTAATGGCTACAGTCACCATCTGCAGTGATTTTGGAGCCAAAAGTGGTAACATGGGAGATTTGACAAGTTGCAAGGCTGCAGGTAATATAAATTGCAATTAAATGTGTACAGGCCACCAGGAGGCTGATTAGAGTAATCTTCATGCCATGCCTACCCTCAAAAACTAACTGCATGTGTTCAGTAAGTACAGTGATAGTACATAAGTAGAATATCTACATACTGAGTTAAGTATTGATATTATTATCAAAGGTCCATATAGTCAAAGCTATGGTTTTTCCAGTAGTCATGTATGGATGTTAGAGTTGGACTATTAAGAAGGCTGAGGGCTGAAGAATTGATGCTTTTGAACTGTGGTGCTGGAGAAGACTTTTGACAGTCCCTTGGACTGCAAGGAGATCAAACTAGTCAATCCTAAAGGAAATCAGTCCTGAAAACTCGTTGGAAGGACTGATGCTAAAGCTGAATACTCTGGTCACCTGACACAAAGATATGACTCACTGGAAAAGACCCTGATGCTGGGACAGGTTGGAGGGCAAGAGAAGAAGGGGACAACAGAGGAAGAGATGGTTGGATGGCATCACCAGCTTAATGGACATGAGTTTGAGCAAGCTCCGGGAGATGGTGAAGGACAAGGAAGACTGGTTTATTGCAGTCTATCGGGTGACAGAGTGGGACACGACTGAGCGACTAAACAACAATGACATTATTATATACATCACACATCTTTATAATTATTATAAGCTTCATAATAATACCAACCTCATTTGTAAGGCCTCAGTATATAATTATCTTTCCCACATTACATAACACTTGGATGTTGAATCACCTTAATCCTAGGAGATTATATAGAACCTATACCTAAAGAACATACTTCATCACTCGAAGTGAACATAATAATACTGCTCATACACAAGGAGAAAATCAATTCTCTTCACTACCTGGGAAAAGCCTTCTTTAAATAATCACCTATGTATAGCTTGAGTTCATGTGTCAAAAGGAAATAGATGAAGTCCTGAGACTTTGTTAAGTTCCCTAATCTTAAAGTTCAAGAACCTAACTGGACTCTACCTTTCTTTAAAAACACAGAGCATGTATAAATCATTGGAAGCTTAAGTATTTACACTTGATCCCTAGTCAGTGGAGGTATAAAAATTATAACACCAGTTTTGGGGTTTGGATGAATATAAGTAAAATGTATTTTTAAACTTTATATATAGAATCAGATAAACTAAAATTTTAGCAGGGTTATAGAGTATGAATACAAATACTCCTGATTTCTCATTCTTAGAAAATATAAATAGGAAAAATTGAGCATGCTGAGAACTACTGTTTTAGGTAAAGGATACTGCCCTTTAACTCTGTCTTTAATGATCATCAACTGCCATTATAGTAAACAATACATGTGTGTATTTTGACAAGGTCATTTGTACTACTATGTTGCAGCATGTACAACTGAATTTCTCTTACATTTTTAAACATTAGTTCAGCATTTTCTTATATGCAGTCTTTCCTTCATAAAGTTCATATATTCTAATCATAAAATTAATAGATTTAAGTTAAATGGCACAAATTACTAGCAGTGGAAGGCATTAAAACTGTACATTGAATATGTTTTGTTCTTCTGCTTTCTCCCACATGATAAGAGGCTATTTCCCCACCATTTCACTCTTCTTAACTGCCAACTGACTTACTCTATCTGGTAAAATACGAGCAGAATTGATATGTATCCCTTCCTGGATGAAAGTGTAATACAAAATGGCTCTGCTGGAACATTGCTTCCCATCTCATGGAAGCATTACAGAGATTAAAATATCTTTATTCTGCTTACCTGAGTGACTTTGGTAATCAAAGACACTTCTTCCCCTTAACTCCTCTTGCACCAACATTAAGTAGATGTTTAGTATGCTAGATAACTCAATCTTATTGGTTAACTTCACAGAATTTCAGAATGGTTTGTTAGCACAGTATATCATAATTCATCTTGTCTAAAACAGACATTGGCACCTAGAAGCCAGGTGTTCCCAAAGCAACAACAATTGGCTAAGAAACTTTTGAAGTCTTGAAGAATGGTGACCGATATAATGCACTGGCTTTATATTTGGCAAAACTGTCACTAGCAATAACTAGGAAAGCAAGTAATGTACTTAATAAACTTGGCAAACCTACAGAAAGAGACTGGAAAGTAGGAAATTATTAGTTGGTGTTTGTTTTTGTGCTTGGCAAGATATTACAAGCAGGAGATATGTGCTCAAAATAATTGGGTCATTTGAAACTAGGAAGAACAAGACTAGCAAGGAGGCACACAATTCAGGAGTTACAGAACAAGAAAAGGAAAATAATTCTTGCAAAATTCAGTAAAATATAAAACTGAATAATTTTTGGAGAATCAGATTCATAATCAATGATTAAATTAAAAGTATGAATTCCACACACATTAAAATCCCTATATTAATTATGGTGACATATTCAATTCTTCTATTTGAAAAACATGGTGCAGAGAAAAATGTGATTTTTCCATGAAAGTCTGAAAGACTCAAGTTGCCTAAAAGTAAATCACAAGATATAAAGACATAATGCCTAAAAAGACATAAAATACCTAGAAAGTAATTCCAGCAAACACCTGTGGGCATGGGTATAGGCTCTGAGGACAAATTAGAATCAAATAAGTTGCTGATAAAGTTTCTTAACAAATTCACAGTGGCTTTCACAGAAAAATATTAACAGCAAACAATTAATAAATAAATAAAACCAAAGAGCCAAACAGATGAAAATCATATGTGAATGTATAATTATTAAAACATCCATGGACACCAAGCACCTAGAAGCAGAAAGTAGGTTTGAGAAATCTGCTCAGAAAATAAAGTGAAAGAAAGTGAAATCGCTCAGTAGTGTCCGACTCTTCGTGACCCCATGGACGGTAGCCTGCACCAGGCTCCTCTGTCCATGGGATTTTCTAGGCAAGAATACTGGAGTGGGTTGCCATTTCCTTCTCCAGGGAATCTTCCTGACCCAGGGATCAAACCCAGGTCTCCCGCATTGTAGACAGACACTTTACCGTCTGAGCCAAAGCAGGTCCTATTCTCTACTGCTCATTTCAGATAAGTTTAAGGTGGATAGAAAATAAAGAATTTCTCAGAGGGTGGTGTCAACAGGATGGAGGGAAAAGACTAGAAAGCCTCTTCCAGATAACAGAATTAAACTTGAAGAGGAACTACCAGTTACAGGTATTTAATACTAAACAATACCTCCCCACGAGGATTTCAAGTTTGTACGAACCAATGATTGTGATGTGTCCTGGTCCTGTTCTTTTTTGTTTAAATTAAAAAAAAAATGTATTTGGAATCAGGTGGTGCAGATACTTGTCTTTTTTGTTCATAAGTATCCAAGTCTAAAAGAGCAACATCAACTCAACATCAAAAACAAGAAACTTGATTAAAAAATGGAAAGAGGACTTGAATAAATATTTTTCAACAGAAACAAAACAGAGGCCACAGAAAAGGTGCTCAGTCTCATTAATCACCATCATCATGTGCACTGAGTCACTCAGTCATGTCTGGCTCTCTGTGACCCCGTGGTCTGAAGCCTGCCAGGCTCCTCTGTCTGTGGGATTTCCCAGGCAAGAATATTGGAATGGGTTGCCATTTCCTACTCCAGGGGATCTTCCCAATCCAGGGATCGAACCTGCATCCCCACCATTAACAGGCAGATACTTTACCACTGCACCACTTAGAAAGCTCTCCTTAATCACCAAGGAAATACAAGTAATGACCACAATGAGGTATCATCTTACATCTGTAAGAACAGATATTATCCAAAAGACAACAAATAACAGGTGTTGGCTAGGATGCCATGAAAAGGAAACCCTCATGCACTGTTGTTGAGAATGTAAACTGGTGCAGCAAATATAGAAGACAAAATGGAGATTCCTCGAAAAATTAAAAATAGAACTACTACACAATCCAACAATTCCAAGCCTGTGTATTTATCCAGACAAAACCAAAACACTAATTATAAGAGATATTTGCACTCCTATGTTCACTGCAGTGTTACTTACAATAGCCAAGATATGGAAGCAACCTAAGTGCCCATCAATAGATAAATGGTCAGAAAAGATGTGGTATACACACACACACACACACACACACACGGATATTACTCATCCATAAAGAAGAATGAAATCTTGCCATTTTTGACAACAGGACGGACCTAGAGGGTATAACTATAAATGAAATAAATCAAACAAAGACAACTATCGTGTGATTTTGCTTATAGGCAGAATCTAAAAGACAAAACGAATAAACAAGAAAAAAAAAAGTGTTAAGATACAGAGAACAGGCGGTTGCCAAAGTGAGAGGGATGGGAGAGGAAAGAAATAGATGAGGGAGATTAGCAGGTACAAACTTTCAGTTGCAAAATAAATGAGTCATATATGTGAAATGTACAGTGTGGAGAATATAATCAATAATTATGTAGTATTGTTATATAGTGACAGTAACTAGACATTGTGGAAATCATTTGGAAAGGTACATAAATATGGAATACTTATGTTGTGTAACAGTTACTAGTGCAGTGCTGTTGATCAACTATATTTCAAAAACAAATCAAAAAAACTCATAGGAAAAAAATCAGATTTGTTTTACCAGGGGCAAGGGTAGGGCAAGGAGAATTAGATGAAGGCAATTCAATGGTACAAACTTTCAGTTATAAGATAAATAAGTACTAGGGATAATGTTCAACATGATAAATATAACATTGCCATATATTATATATGAAAGTTGTTGAGAGTAAATCCTGATTTCTCATCAAAAGGAAAAATTTTATTTTATTTTTTAAATAGTGTATATGCGATGATAAATGTTCACTAAATCTATTGTAATAGTCATTTCATGATGTACGTAAGTCAAGTAATCGTGCTGTATGCCTTAAACTTATATGGTGCTGTATATGTCAATTACTGTGTATCTCAATAAAACTGGGACAAAACTGAAAATCTCACAAGAAAGAAGACATACATCAAGACACAACACATTATTTTCCCTCATATAAAAACTATGCACTTTTTGAGTTTGACCACCTAAGTGGGTGGAAAGGGCACTCTGGGGCGGGGGGTATAAGTATACAATATTTTTGCAGAATAAATTTTAAAACCATGTGTCTTGATTTGCAAATTAAGTTTGAGCAGAAATTACGTATATTACTCTGTCCTGAACCTTAGGACCACTGTCTGACTTGCCCGCTCCTGGTTCCTCTCCATTAGAAAGTGATCATTGAAATGATCAAGGATGCACTTATTGAGGGCGCACTTTCGATTTTTTTTTTTTTTTTGCATTATTTCAAAATAAATTTATAGGATGATTAACTGTCTTATAAAAGGTCGAGGCAATTTCGGATTCCAGATTCAGCTTGTATGTAAAAAGATTTAACTTTAGGTAGCACGATTTCATGTCTACTTTTAATTTTGAATATTCTTGAAACTAGAAACAGCCAACTATTGAAACAACACACTCACCGTCCATGGACCCATAGCCTCTGACTCAGAGGCCAGCATGCTGCAGGCCTCAGGTACCGGAGGGCCCAACTGCTGTGGTCACTGGCTCCGACAGAGTGGACAGAACCCAGCATCCTGGTCTGTTTCTCTCTCCGTCACCTTCAGAAAGCAGAGCACAAGCCCAGCCTGGGGCTCTCTGCCCGGCAGGGAGGAGAGAACCGGAAGGACTCCTGCGTGTGGATGTGGTCCTTCCGGTGACGCCAGGGCGGCTGCTGGCGGCGAGGCGTCTGAGCTGGAGGCCTACCCAGTGCTTCAACAGGCTGCTTGGCAGGCCAGAAGAAGGAGGCGGGGGGATAAGGAGACTCATGGCTGTGGCAGCGCCTGCCCAAGACGGTGAGAGCTGCATGGGGCTCCTGGCCTGGCCTCCTGGCACGTAGCAGTGGCCACGTGCAGCACCTGGTAGGAGCTGACGTCGAGCACCTGCTGGCAGGTGGGGCCCACACCGGAGTCCGGGCCACCTGCGGTGCCGGCTTGCCACGCCCTTCTTGTGCTTCCTGGTGACGGTGCCAGTCCACGGACAGCAGCTCCTCTGGTTGACTGTGTAAGGCACAGTTCTGGCAGCTCTTTGAAGTTCTGCAGTTTCTCACCAGCAGGCACGTCCCAGCCGCTCTTGTAATACTGAGCCGCAGACAGCTCGCCTTGTCTGAACTCCCGGGTAACTCGCCAGCATACTAAGTGGGCTTTGTTGCTCGGCAGAAGTCCTCGGTGGACTGAAAGAGCTGCAGGTTCCTCTCCGGGAAGTTCTCGAGGACCAGGTAGGCCTGTGACGCCGATGTCGGCCGGGGGATTTCGTGGTCTATTTTCATATTGCATCCCTGAGTTCTATTACAGGTACTGTTGCTACTACAGGGTTAGTACCAATTGCACTGATATACTAATGTCATATATACATATGTATATTACTATATGTTTATATGCATATAAAGCATATGATATGCATATTGTAAATATAATACAAATATATGCATTGTACATAATAATAGGAATAGTATAGCATAATACATAATTTATATATAATGGGGTTGCAAAGAGTTGGACACGACTGAGTGACTGAATAACAACAAATGTGTAATTTTATATATGTTTTGCATATGTATGTAGTTATGTACAACCCAGTATACTGACTTCTTCCATGAGCCGGATAGAAATTCATACTATACTATAATATGGTATATGGGGTACACTGCTCTGCTGTGCTTAGTCAATCAGCCTTGTTGGACTATCTGCAACATAGACTATAGCCCACCAGGCTCCTCTGTCCATGGGGATTCTCCTGGCAAGAATACAGGAGTGGGTTGCCATGCCCTCCTCCAGGAGATCTTCCTGATCCAGGGTCTGTGGGGTTCATCGGTATTACACAATAAGCTTGCTCACCGTTTATTGATTGACAATATATTATTTATTATATGACTCTGTGCATCAGAGTAACTTTAAGCAAATCTCAAATTCTCTAAGGCTCCAAGTGCCTGTTCTAAAATTGAAGAAAATATTGCCTGGCCTTCCTGTCTTTATGTGATGATGCGTATGAAATTTTTTCTTTTATTTTTAATGCTATAAAAATATTTGTGGTAGAATCATTTATTGAGAAGAATAAGAATTTGTAAAAAGTAAAGTTTTGCAAAAGATCACTTAAGTTTTAAAGAATTCCAGATCGCAACCATATTTTTTCAAGAACATTTTCCTAAACTTTACAATCTGACTTTATCACATTTTTGTCATGAATTCTCTAAATCTGGGCAGTTTGAAAACCAGTCATTTCATCTTTTAATTTGACAGAGACTTCTAAAATGGGAAGAAAAAGAGAATGTTGCAAAATAATTGCATATACAAATATTCAACACAAACTTTTAGAAAAAGTAGAATTTAAATCTTCATTTCCAGATACAAAAAACATATTTAAAAATGAGTACATAAATTTAAGTTGAGTATCATTATGTAACAATCTTCTAATGATCATGGTTTTTTTTTTTTAATGATCATGTTTTCTTTTTCTTTAACCAGATTTACTGTGCAAGGAATACTTGCATGTATATTATAATATTCAGAGTGTTCCCAGTACTGATACTATAATACTAGCTATTGTGTTATAATATTATTCTCTGTACATCTGACACTATTGCCTCCCCAGAAATTTTCTTTTTAATTTTTGCAGAGAGATATTTTCCTAGCTTGATTTATTTTTCACTCAAATATGTTCCTTAAGCATTCTTTATGTCATGTCTAAAACAACCAGTCTTTTTGTTCTCTAAATTTTAGACCTGCAATTCTAATGTATAGATTTCAAATTATTAATAATTTTCAGAATTAATCTTAAAATATGTATTCATATATTGTTTGTGCGTGTGTTATGCACATGTATATAGAATATTGTGGGTTATGTATAGTAATTTTTGTATTGTCAAGAATTCAGAAATAAGAGAAGTAAAATCAGGAAATCACCAAAGTATAATTAGTAGTAAAAGTTTATCATGCATACACCAAAACATCAGCTTGACAACTGGGAGCACTCAAACCAATGCATGGAATGAGGTTCTGGGATATAATGTTATAAAGTAGTTCATATAGTAAGAAGAAAGTGACTATTTACTCTTCACAGTGATTGTTTATGATATTAGAATTTTCAGTGATCTAAAGAGTAGTTTACATGCCAACATTTTTTAAACAAGTTTTTAAAAGTCAAGTTAAATTTTAGTCACATGGATAAAATTTTCAAATATTTGCATATTAATTTAAAAGATTATTTACAATTTGGCAGCACAGGCATTGTGCATTTTTTTTTTATTTTCTAAGTAGAGTGACAAAGATAATGAGAGAATATTACATTGTTAGAAGGCATTAACATAGACATTATTTATATGATTTTAGAAATTTTAAAGGGATAGAGGATTTCTATTAAAGAAAGATCTCATTCTGATTCTTTATCTACTGCCTGATTTTTATCACCTTATATAATATGTAGACAGAAGTTTAATTTTCTTGGTAACTCCTGTAATTGACTAGGTTGCAGTAGATTACACATCTCTAATCAAGGCAGATTACTGTTTTTGTGACCTTGAATAGTTTATTTGACTCTCTGTAACTATTTCTCTTGAACTGGAAAATCATCTAAGTAGAACCTCAGTGCCAAACAGATGCTACCTTGGCTTGAATTGTTTTGGGTAAATTATAAAATAGTAATTAATAACTAAGAGCCAGTGCCCAGAAATTATGCAGAGTTATCCATTATGTCTGTACATAAACAAAATCAATTTTCATTAAATATGTTAATTCCAAACAGCATCATTATCAAAGCTTTCCCAATGCCTGAGTAGGCAGTATGCCTTATTTTCCAAATCAAGCAAACCATTTTTCATTATTTATTTTGATTATCTTCAATATGGCCCTTCCTAATTATGTTGAGAACAGGTGCATTTATGCTGCTAAAGAAACCAAGCTAACAGTCTGAATATAAACCTTTTATATGTCATATGGTGCAGTTATTTCATAGAGATACACAGTGGGAAATGTTCTACTTATAGAGCCCTTAATGTCACTGTAGGCCAAACCAGGAGTAAAATTGGGGCAGAAAAACTGTAAATTATGATTTCTTTTAGTTGAATCAATAGATGGTAATATTTTTAGATATTTGAGAATTTTAAAAATAAAACTATTGATTATCTCGGATTTTTTTATTACTCTACATTTTTGCTTTCTCAATAAAAATATATATTTTAGCAGTAATACTGTAAGTTCAGGATTTAAACATGTTTGGATATTCTGCATAAGTAATTGAGTTTTCTTATTTTAAAAAATAGGATGCGTATGCAATCAAACAGGTAAATTGAGATTTTGTGACCTTAATAATTGGATTCAGGAATTTTTAAATTATTGATTTTAATGAAAGTAGTCATTCATCTATCAGGTGTTCATTATCATTATTAATATCATGTAATCATTATAGCAGCTGTATAAAATTCTATAATTATTTTTACATCTTAAAAAGGAGGAAATCAAAGCTTGCCAAAGCAAAGTAATTTGTCCAAGGTCAAACACTTAGAAAAATAGTTGCAAGAGGTTCAAGTCTGTTTCAAAACATTGGAGTCTACATTCTACACATACATGTTCTTCAGAGCTGTATAATATTCTGGAGAAGGAAATGTACTCCAGTCTACATTCTACACATACGTGTTCTTCAGAGCTGTATAATATTCTGGAGAAGGAAAAGTAATCCAGTACTCTTGCCTGGAAAATCCCATGGATGGAGGATCCTGGTAGGCTACAGTTCATGGGGTTGCAAAGAGTCAGACACGACTGATCACTAAATCATACAGCAAGTAAAGATTCCTGGAGCAGATGTTAATGTTTTTGTAAATGTTATTTTTAATCTCTTAATATGATGCCAGTTATAATTTATTTTACACTGGAAATGCTCAATGTTAAACTTATGCTATAAACTGTAGTGATTATTAGTTAGGATAATTACAGGAAAACATATCCAAGTCTTAATTATGTAGTATATGTGAAGACAAGTATTATCAAATAACAGAAAAAAATGAGCACGTGAAACCCCGTTTCCCTGCTGTTTCAGTTCCCTCTCCTTCATATAAATAATGTGCCATTCCAGTAACCTAATTCATTTATATTTTATAGTTTATTGTTTTGTTCAAATTTGGAATTGTAGTAATTACTGTGTTGTAAAAGCATGTTTATTGAGTCAATGAGGTGAGTCTGTATGCTACTAATATACTCTAGTTAGCTCAAGTGAATGATTTAGACAACTTATTTGAAAAAATAAAGGTATAGCCATTGTTTACTTTATTTTTATGAAGTCGTCCAAATAGGCCAAGGGCAATTAAGAGCCTGAATCACTCAGAAGCCCAAATAAAATATTTCATCTAAAAACTTAATATAATGTGGCTATTTGGCTTCAGTTTATTAGCTAAATATTTTCAAGTTGAATACATTTTGTTAGTAATCACATAGAATCAATTATGGAGAAGGCAAAGACAACCCACTCAAGTACTCTTGCCTGGAAAATCCCATGGATGGAGGAGCCTGGTGGGCTGCAGTTCATGGGGTCGCTAGGAGTCAGACACGACTGAGTGGCTTTACTTTCACTTCTCACTTTCATGCATTGGAGAAGGAAATGGCAACCCACTCAAGTGTTCTTGCCTGGAGAATCCCAGGGACTGGGGAGCCTGGTGAGCTGCCATACATGGCGTTGCCCAGAGTCGGACATGACTGAAGCAACTTAGCAGCAGCAGCAGCAGAATCAATTAACTTTAGCCCATAATTTATATAATATTACAATTATGCAGTCTTAATAAATTTCTAAAGCTTTTGAAATAATGATGAAAGATTTCATTGAAATGTAAAGATTTACAGATTAACATTTAAAAAAAACATTTACACTTTGAAGTTTAGGAATTAAATTTTCAGCAGTCAGCACACTGTGAAGCATTCATCTAAAATCATAATATCATGGTGAAAAATAATTAGAAGATTTGAGAGATGGACAATCAAAAGGAAAATGAAATGGTTTTAAGACTAGATGATTAACTATGAAATCATTTGCAAATATGAGTTGAGTAGGTTTTATGACACCTTCAAGCAAAGGATCTTCTCTAGGATGACTCTGAATAAGAATATATAGAAGCTGAGAAAATGTAAACAGAGAAGTTGAACTTTGATCCATACCATTTAAAGAAGACATCAGCTGTTATTTGAGAAAGAACTGCTGGTAGATTCACATTATAGTGAAACTGGTGGAGAATAAATGGGAATCTGTGGGTCATTAAAAACCACTCTTTTCTAAGCACCTGTTTCTGTGTTTAAATAATCTTTTATTCCTTTATTAATTCAACAATTATTAACTAAACACACACTCTACTTAAGTTTTGCTGCTAAGCACTGAAATAAGTAAGGTAGACCTGACTGCATATTTTATGAAGCTCTTTGTCTGACTGGGAATACAGCCAAGAAACAAATAATGACGTGTGCTTATGAACTAACTAGTACAATTAAACCTAATATAAAGCTTGGGACCATATGATCATATCTACATTAATTTAGGAGTTAAGGAAGCATCCTTAAGAAATTGATGATAAGCAAAAATCTGAAATATGTATATGAATTGTCAATCAAAGAAAATATATCTCTGGTCATTGAAAGTGCATGTTCAAGATCCAGAGAAGATGTCCATATCACTGGAATAAAGAGTATTAACAAGTGAAATGAGAGTAAGGCTGAGAGGTAGGAAGGGCCAAATTACTGAGAGAGATGTAGGTGGCTAAGTTACAGTTGAAGGTAACAAAGGATGAATATTTTTAAAATTTGACTTTTAAAACTAACTTTTTCTGTTATGTGGACATTGAATTATATTGTGTAAAGTTGACCGCAGGAACATAACAGAAAATTTTACCCCATCTCAATGGAGGGATGCTACCAAGTAGGCATGGTGGATAAAGAAACTTAATTTTTTCCACTGTGTTAATTATGTGCATTCCAAGCATTTGGAACAGTGTTTGGAACATAGTACTCAATAAATATTTGTTGAATGAATATTTCAAATATTTGAAAGTGAACTAGTGAGTGAATGAGTGATATAGTTTATTTAGATTGTCAATAGGGGATATGCGCACATACACCATTTACACACTGACATTGTTAAATATGGATATAGAGATGATAGCAAGTTATGATAAATGCAGCATGGTGAAGAGATGACATGCTAATAAATTTGGTATAAAATAATAACTTATTTAGTAGGAGTAATTAGTATCCCGTTAGGTCTCTGTTTTTCTGAAATATCCTCTTTCAGTGTTTATCTGATGTCTCCTGGAAGAGTTGGAACTATTTTTTTTTTTCATTTTTTTTGTTAGACATTTTAAAGTTGTTTAAATTAATTGTTATAATTAATTCTATTTGTCAACATGTCTGGGCCATGGTACTCAGAAATTTGGTCTGACATTTTTCTGGATATTTCTGTGAGAGTGTTTTGATGAGATATACATTGAAATCTGTGAATTTTAAGTAATGCAAATTGCTTTCTATAATGTGAGTGGGCCTCAGTCAATCAATTGAAGGCAGGAATAGCACAAAGGGCTGATGTTCCTGGTAAGAAGAGGGAATGCCCCAGTAGATTACCCTTGAACTTGAAGTGCAACTCCTTCCTGAGTCTACAGCTTGCAGGCCTCCCCCAGCAGATTCTGCACTCAACTAAGTCTCTACAGGTAAATGAGCTTATTTTTAAAAGTAAATATTTTTTCTGTATATGTGTATAGATGGTCCCTGACTTATGATGGTTTAACTTGCATTTTTCAACTTGATGATGGTGCGAAAGCAATATGTGTTCATTGGAAACCTTACTTCAGATTTTGAATGTTGATCTTTCCCCAGCAAGCAGTACGCCATAGGACACTCTTGTGATGCTGGGCTGTGGCAGCAAGGTGCAGCTCCCACTAAACCATGTGATCACTAGGGTCAACAACCAATACGCTTAACAACCATCCAGTCCATACATATACTATTTTTCAGTTTTAATATGGTATTTAGTACATAACATGAGAGAGTCAACAGTCGGTGATAAAATAGGCTTTGTGCTATAGGATTTTGCCCAATTGTAGGCTCATGTGTTCTGAGTACGCTTAAGGTAGGCTATGCTAAGCCCTGATGTTTAGAAGATTAGGTATATTAAGTACATTTTGGACTCAAGATAGTTTCGACTTGCAGCGGGTTTATCGGGGTGTAACCCTATCATAAGTTATGGAAAATCTGTATACATATTTTATTGATGTGTTTCATTGTAAAATACTTGCTAATATACCAATGTAACCTCGGATACCAGGAGCCCTTATCACTTTAAAATGAGGTCACATTTGTGTATATGTGTATTATTAAAGATAAGCAGGCAAACAGTGCGTGATATATCAGTCCTTCCTTGCAGCAGATACTCAAAGAATGTTGGAAGGAGGAATGTCAATCAAAGTCAGGATCCTAAAAAAAAAGTTGTTAAGAAACACATGGAAGATTACACTGACATTAGTGTTCAAATTCTGCCCCAGCAAAACTACAGGTGGTTTTTATAGTACAGCCGTACTATTTTGTTTTAATAGTATTTCAATCGCATCCAACTCTTTGCAACCCCACGGACTATAGTCCACCAGGCTTCTATGTCCATGAAATTCTCCAGGCAAGAATACTGCAGTGGTAGCCCTTCCCTTCTAGGAATCTATCAATAGGCTCTGAATAACCTGTCATCATTGATCCCCCACTTGACTCCCTATCATGGTCCCCTATGGGTGACTTTGTAGGTGAATATATCTAAGGCATTTTATTTCGTATATATCACAATCTAAATCTCTTTCTGTGGAGTGGAAGTCATTGAGCCGTGGTTTACTTATGTTGTACTCTGGTGCATTTTGCTCTAGGAAACGCTGCAATAATTCATATTTTCTTGTTTTGCTTTTTAAAGCTTCAAAGTGCTGGACAGTGCTTTGCAATAACCTCCGTAACTCGACTGTTACACAGAACATCAATCAAATATTGTACATGTTCACTGCACTTTTCCCTTCACATCTGATCAAACTGTCGGCTATAAATACAAATCAAATGGCAGTAGAAAAATATATTTTTTGCTTGATAAATTTTCAGGGAATTGATGAGCCTTTAAATGTAATTTGTTTATTTCTCCTTTTCCTTCTGCTTCTTCACTTTAATATTTTGTATTTTATGTTTTCATCCACTTCATTTTTAATTGGATTTTAGTTTGAAATTATATTTTTAAATTGAGCCAAATTAAAAAAAAAAAAAAAGGATTCTCCATGTAGAAAGTCAACTACTATAATGTAATAGTGAAATGACTTAGCTATACAGAGATGTTATGATAAAGTGGTGTGAAGAATAATTAAAAGAAGCATCTATGTCAGTATTCATAAACTTTAATGTGCATGGGAATCACTTAAGATTATTAAAATTTAAATCAAGAGTTTGGGATTATACCCGAAGTTCTGAATTTCTAACAACCTCTGGATGATACTTGTATTCATGGACCATGTTGTTAGCAGCAAACAGCCACACTGCAGTCATGATAATCCTCAGCATAATAGAAAAGACAGGAATCAAATATGAGTCCTTCAAATCTAAAACCAGTTTACACTATGACTTCAGACAACTCTACCATTTGTCAGGCACTGATCCATAAAATTATACATTGTTAATTTATTTGACACTCAAAAGAAGGCGTAAGAGTTAGACACTATTATAAATTCCGCTACTAGGTGAAGAAAAAATGGTAGATGTAACATTACACTTCACAGAAGTCCTAGAGTCCCACATTGAGAGTCTATGTCATTTTAAATAATTATATTCTCTTTCTTGTCAGTTTCATTTTACTAATTAATTTTGTCATTGTTCTTCAGTCACTAAGTCGTGTCCGACTCTTTGTGACACCATGGACTGCAACATGCCAGGCTTCCCTGTCCATCATTATCTCCCAGGGTTTGTTCAAATTCAAGTCCATTAAGTCTATGATGCCATCTAACCATCTCATCCTCTGTCGCCCCTTTATCCTCCTGCCTTCACTCTTTACCAGCATCAGGGTCTTTTCCAATGAGTTGTCTCTTTGCGTCAGGTGGCCAAAGTATTGGATCTTCAGCCCCAGCATTGGTCCTTCCAATGACTATTCAGGGTTGCTTTCCTTTAAGATTGACTGGATTGATCTCCTTGCAATCCAAGGAACTCGCAAGACTCTTCTCCAACACCCCAGTTCGAAAGCATCAATTCCTTGGTGCTCAGCTTTCTTTACGGTCCAATACTCACATCCAGATATGACTACTGGAAAAACCACAACTTTGGCCATACAGACCTTTGTCAGCAAAGTGATTTCTCTACATTTTAATACATTGTCTAGGTTTCTCACAAAATTAAAACAAAATTTAAAAATACCAAATAATAATGTGACTTTGGTGAAGATTTTAGGGTGTTATAAAATATTGTAAGGATATATAAAGTTTTTATTTATTTGAATTGTATTAGCTGATTCTGAGGGCTTACCTGGTAGCTCAAATGGTAAAGAATCCACCTGTGATGCAGGAGACCACAGTTCAATCCCTGGGTTGAGTGGGAAGATCTCCCAGGAGAAGGGAGAGTCTACCCACTCCAGTATTCTTGGGCTTCCCTGATGGCTCAGATGTAAAGTATCTGGCTGCAATATGGGAGACCTGGGCTCGATTTCTGTATTGGGAAGATCCCCTGAAGGAGGGCATGACAACCCACTCAACTATTCTTGCCTGGAGAATCCCCGTGGACAGAGCAGACTGGCCGGCTACAGTCCATGGGGTCACAAAGAGTTGGACAGGACTGAGTGATTAAGCACAGCACAGCTGATTCTGAATACACATTTAAGCTAGAGACATGGTGTGACACACATCAAATGCTATTTCACTAGTAAAAGCCATCAATGATTTGAGATAACACCTTAAAGCTCTAGATCACGTATAAAAATGTAATTCTTTTAATGTAGTGGGTATTATTTTTAGATCAAATTTAAATCCTACCTTATACTTGATTGCTAGTGATTTTGGAAGAAATAATGCACCTATCGACTGCAGAGAATAGTAGCTTACCAAGAATTCATGTACCCCTAGTCTAACCTCTGCTGTCCAGAGGTATTTTTCCACCTCACGGCAAAGACCATGATGAGAGGACTATGTTCTAACGTGGTGGCTTTAGATGGTTATATGTGATGATCACAGTTGTGCAATCAGAAATGAGTTTATAGCATTATTAACTTTACAGCATTATTATAGAACTGCATGTTCAGTTCAGTTCAGTTGCTCAGTCATGTCCGACTTTTTGTGACACCCTGGACTCCAGCACGCCAGGCTTCCCTGTCCATTAACAACTCCATGAGTAGCCAGAGTATTGGAGCTTCAGCTTTAACATCAGTCCTTTCAATGAATATGCAGGGTTGATTTTCTTTAGGGCTGACTGGTTTGATCTTCTTGCTGTCCAAGGGACTTTCAAGAGTCTTCTCCAGCACCATAGTTCGAAGGCATAAATTCTTCGGCTCTCAGCCTTCTTTATTGCCCAGCTCTCACATCTGTACATGATTACTGGTAAAAGCATAGTCTTGACTATATGGACCTCATCAATAGAGACACTCTAACTACTAAATCATCATTTAAGGGCTTACCTTACTCTACGTGAGGCAACCTAGAGTAATTTGTCTTTTGATAAAGTGAATACAAGTAGTAGAAACCTTAAAAAAATCCCCTCTCCACATAACAAGCCTTGCACATAATCAAAAGTATGTGTTATATAAGGCGTATATCTTTTTCAGAACAGATGTTGTGACAAAATACTATAATCTTGGTGACTTATATGTAACAGACTTTTATTTCTCAGGTCTGGAGACTGCAAGTTGAATAGCAGTGTGCCAGTGTGGTCAGTTCTGGTGAAAAGTCTGTTCTGGGTTACAGACTGCCTATTTCTTATTGTATCTTCACATTCAGAGAGCAGAAAGATGAAGGAAATCCTCTTCTGACTCTTTTGAGGGCACAAATCCCATTCATGAGGGCTTCACCCTCATGACCTCATCTAATGCTAAATATCTCTCAAAGGCATCACCTCTTATATCATCACATTAGGGGATAGGATTTTCATATAAGAATTTGGGGAGACAGATATTCAGTTTATGTTGCAGAGTTCATTCCAAGAAAGAGGAGTCTAATCTTGGGGGCCACCTTACCATTCTGACTACCACAGTCCATCTTCTCAACTCAATGTTTTATTCCCTCCCACTTTCAGAATACATTATTCTCATAAAAGACCTCCCAAGACTCTCACTGAATTGCAGTGTCATCTAAAAGTTCAGAAATATCATCATCTATGTCATCTAAGGACAGGTGCACATTTTCTCCATTTTGGATAAATCTGAAGGCCCCATAACACTCCCAACATAATTAGTGGGTCAGGTGGGGCTATAACTGTTACTGTAGATATTTGGTTCAAAACAAAAAAGAATGGAAGGTGAAAATGTGAAAGAGTCCTGAAATCCAGCAAGGTAAATGGTGGATTTTCCTTGCTTAGGTTTCAAGGTCTGAAAATAATCCTCTATGACACTTGACTCTATCTCTGGGATTTTGGTTCTGTCCTCTGAGTCACTGTTCCTTTTTCATGAAAAGTATTATGTGTTTCAGCTGAATAATTCTCTCATGTTCCTTCCTGAAAAAAAAAAAAAAAAAACTGTGAGACTGACATCTTGATTTTGTTATCTACTCTATCCTTTTCAGCCCAAGCTGACAGTAGTTCTCTTGAAACAGTTTTCTCAAGAACTCTCTGAGCCTTGATGGATTTCAAGAGGATTAAATTCATTAGACAAAAGCCACAGCTACAGACATTTTTGAGATAGTATTTTCTGTATATTTGGCTCCTGCTGAGATGGCTGAGAGACAGTTCCTTCCTAGGGACCCTCTGGTTTATTTGAGAGGTTTTGAGAGGCACACTCTTAATCCCTTCAAAAGATTCCTTCGGTTGCTTTGTATTCTGACCTTTTGATCTTTGTAGAGTTTTTTTTTTTTTTTTCTCTTTGTCTTTGTGGAGTTTTAGCAAAAGGCTGTGCAGTCACATACTTAGCCTATTCTATTTGCCATGCTTTCCTTAGCCAATTCCAGATTTTAGCATCTTTTGCCTTTGTCAAAGGCTGAGACTTTTCAAAATCATCCCATCCTTGTTACTTATGTTTAATTGTTCTTGCCTCTATTATCTCTCTTTCCTCACATCTTTCTGTAAGCTGCAACCCCTTCACCCCTTGACTTGGCAGTCTCCTTTGGTCTATCCAAGTTAATGCCTTACACATTTTCTCTCCATATAACTACAGGCCAGAATTTTGCTAAGTTTTCTGTTACTACATAACAATCCTCTAATTCCCGGATAGCATGTTCCTGGATTCCTTCTGAGTCTTTAGCATCCTCAATATGCAGGTTTCTAGTAACAGTATGTCAGATTGATTTTCGCTTTCTCCATCATGCTCTCTCATGTTCTGTCAGAGCCCATTGCCCAATTCTAAAGCATCTCCCACGTTTAAGGTATTACAGAACCATACCACTTCTTATACCAAAATTAATGATATTTTCTATTTCTGTGTAACAAATTAAACCAGGTATCTTCCTAACAAAATGCCTATTTTTTATCTCACAGTTTTATGTGTAAGAGGCAAGGCATATTTAGAGGAGCCATCTCTTTAGGTACTCACAGGGCAGCAATCAAAGTTGACCAGGTTATATTTCCATTTGCATCTAAGGATCCTTTTTCAAGTTTAGTCAGATGGTGGGCCAAATTTAGTTTCTTGCCATGTGTTTGAGGCCCTCAACTCCTAGAAGTTACCTTTTTCCGTTTAAAAAAAAAAACAAACGTCGGAGGACAAAATTGCCTGTCTAACAATTCTGTTTGTCAGGGCTTAGCCAGCTAGATGAGACCTGTTTAGGAGATTCTTCCTTTTTACTAATTCAGCATCAAGTTATCAGGAACTTTGCTAATATCTTTAAAACATCTCTCCTACTTTGCTACATAAGATAGCATAATCATGGGAATATTGTAGATCGTATTCAAAGGACCCATGATCACAGATCTCATCCCACTCAAGGGCAAGTGATTATACAGAGAGTGAAAATCTTGGGGACCATTTTGGAATTCTGCCCACTACTTCAGCTAAACCATTCTATGTCCTCTCAAAGTACCCAGGACCCTTAACATATGTGACCCATGGGGACTATTTGGATATGGTATGACTCTGCTTTTTTGTGTGATAACTTTCCATGTGTCCTTGCAAGTTAGTTAATACTTTTGATTCTCAGGTTCTTAATCTATCAGTTGAAGATAATGCAGACCGTCAACTCTGGAGAGGAAGAAATGCTGTAGCTTCTTTGTAATTATAGTAGTTGGAATAGTTAAGTCGCTAAATCATGTCCGACTCTTGCGACCCCATGGACTGTAGCCTGCCAGGCTCCTCTGTCCATGGCATTCTTCAGGCAAGAATGGGGTGGGTTGCCATTTCCTTCTCCAGGGGAACTTCCCGACCCAGGAAACGAACCCGGGTCTCCTGCATTGCAGCCAGATTCTTTACCGACTGCGCTGTAAGGGAAGCTGTTTTAAAACCCATGATGATGGCTCCAATAAAAATGCTCCCATAACTTCACTAAAACAATGCTGATAATGTTAACTGTTCATAGTAGACCCAAAATGGAAATGAGGCAAATGTCTATCAACAAAAGAATAGATGAATACAATGTGGTGTATTCACATTCAATGTCATGGTGTGATGGAATGAGAATAAATGAGCTAGAAGTAAACTGAAAAATACAAAAGGATTTCTTACAGGAAAAACCAAGCATTGGTGTGTAAAAACAGTAGTATTACATTAGTATAAAGTTAAAAAACAAGCTAAGCTAATTTACAGTGTTCAAAATCAGTCTAATGCAAGTGAGGAGTAATAATGTTTGGGAGGGAAATTCTCTGGTGTGGTTAGATGTTCTATTTCTTGATTTGTGAATTTTTAATATGAATTATCTCAGGTAGTGAAAATTGATTAGACTGTATATTCTTGGATTATTTTTTTCTGCTATATGTAATTGATATTTCAACAAAAAGTCCAAGAATGTATAAAATAATGTATGTGGAAGTAAAACATGTTCAAATATATTTAAAAAATAGTATCATTCCTGTGAAGAATAGGTTTGTGGTAACATGTTCTCCGTACATGCAATGCTGTGACTATTAAATAATTTTACAAATGAAATCAGATTACAGAGAATTTAAAATTACCCATCAATTCCTACATAAGCACATTTTCTGAGATAAATTTGTTACTTTTATTCCCCACAGATCTGGTAGAAGAGGTAGTTCTCCCTGAGGAATTTTGTGTTGTCACTTTGATTTTAATACAAAGTTTTGGGTTTATTATGGTAGAACTTCTATATGCTATATAGCATGTCAGTATGTTTTAGTGGGTTTTGCATAGTTTTCTGTGCATATAATTTTAAGTTACAAAATATAAATAATAATGTAAAATTTATAACCTTACATTTTATTTTAAAACACTGTATTTACACAGAACAAAATAAATTATGGCATATTATATTTAAACCAAAAATTATCATCCTAAGATATCTGTGAATGCCATCAACTTATGTTGAGTCAGTATATATCATAAACACGGACACACAATTTGAATATTAATTGCAGTGTACGGGCTCCCAAGGTGGTGTCTGTGGTAAAGAGCCCACCTGCCAATGCAGGAGGTATAAGAGACATGCGTTCAATCACTGGGTCAGGAAGATTCCCATGGTGGAGGACATGGCAGACTACTCCAGTATTCTTGCTTGGATAATCCCATGGACAGAAGAGCCTGGAAATCCATGGAGTCAAAAAGAGCTGGACACATCTGAATCAATTTAACATGCACACCTTGGAATGACATCGATTTTGACATGAAATCTACATGGAACATTTAATTCTGAGAAATATTAATTGGCATAACATTTTCCTTATTTTGTGTATTATCAACTACTGGTAATATATTTCATAATTTCTATGATAGTTTTCTGTATTGAGATTAATTAATGTAAGATAGTTTAAACCTCTGAAGTCAGAGGTCTTTAATAGTTAACATATTCTCATTTTGTTCTTTTTGGTTCTGTCTTAGACATTGTGTCTTTTCATTTTATATGTGCTCCCTTGGTGATTCAGTGGGGCTTCCCTGATAGCTCAGTTGGTAAAGAATCTGCCTGCAATGCAGGAGACCCTGGTTGGATTCCAGGGTCGGGAAGATCCACCAGAGAAGGGATAGGCTACCCACTCCAGTATTCTTGGTCTTCCCTTGTGGTTGAGCTGGTAAAGAATCTGCCTGCAATACGGGAGACCTGTGTTCAGTCCCTGGGTTGGGAAGATCCCCTGGAAAAGAGAAAGGCTATCCACTCCAGTATTCTGGCCTAGAGAATTCCATGGACTGTATAGTCCATGGGTCATAAAGAGTTGGCTATGACTGAGCGACTTTCACTTTACTTTGGTGATTCAATTCATTGCTGTGTTCTACAAAATTTATACCTATTCTTCTGGAAATTTATTATTACTTTTTAAATTTTAGAGCACTGCAGAGTTAATGACCTACAGTAGACTACCTGGATGGTCAGAGATACTTAGATGCACCATATACGGACTAACTAGCTCTAGCTGTGCCACACACTTTTACTGCTTCTTCTTTTTTCCTCGAATGATGTGAGTAACCTCTGCATGTTTGTAACAGATTTAATTACTGCATTACCTTAATTCAACACACTTAACAAATTGGTTCAACATATTGATATTTTCTTTATCAGTTCAGTTCAGTTCAGTTGCTCAGTCGTGTCCAACTCTTTGCAACCCCATGGACTGCAGCATGCCAGGCCTCCCTGTCCATCACCAACTCCTGGAGATTACTCAAACTCATGTCTATTAAGTTGGTGATGCCATCCAACCATGTCATTCTCTGTTGTCTCCTTCTCCGGCTTTCAATCTTTCCCAGCATCAGGGTTTTTTCAAATGAGTCAGCTCTTCGCATCAGGTGGCCAAAGTATTGGAGTGTCAGCTTCAGCATCAGTCCTTCCAATGAATATTCAGGACTGATTTCTTTTAGGATGGACTGGTTGGATCTCCTTGCAGTCCAAGGAACTCTCAAGAGTCTTCTCCAACACAGTTCAAAAGCATCAATTTTTTGGCTCTCAGCTTTCTTTATAGTCCAACTCTCACATCCATACATGCCTACTAGAAAAAACATAGCCTTGTCCAGACAGACTGTTGTTGGCAAAGTAACGTCTCTGCTTTTTAATACGCAGTCTCGGTTGGTCATAACTTTCCTTCTAAGGAGTAAGCGTCTTTTTAATTTCATGGCTGCAGTCACCATCTGCAGTGATTTTAGAGCCCCAAAAGGTAAAATCTGTCACTGTTTCCATTGCTTCCACATGTATTTGCCATGAAATGATGGGACCGGATGCCATGATCTTAGTTTTCTGAATGTGGAGCTTTAAGTCAACTTTTTCACACTCTTCTTTCACTTTCTGAGGCACTTTAGTTTTTCTTCACTTTCTGCCATAAGGGTGGTGTCATCTACATATCTGAAGTTATTTATATTTCTCCCAGAAATCTTGATTCCAGCTTGTGCTTCATCCAGCCCAGCATTTCTCATGATGTACGCTGCATATAAGTTAAATAAGCAGGGTGACAATATACAGCCTTGACATACTCCTTTCCCTATTTGGAACCAGTCCATTGTTCCATGTCCAGTTCTAACTATTGCTTCCTGACCTGCATACAGATTTCTCAAGAGACAGGTCAGGTGGTCTGGTATTCCCATTTCTTTCAGAATTTTCCACAGTTTATTGTGATCCACACAGTCAAAGGCTTTGGCATAGTCAGTAAAGCAGAAATAGATGTTTTTCTGGAACTCTCTTGCTTTTTTGATGATCCAGCGGATATTGGTAATTTGATCTCTGGTTCCTCTGCATTTTCTAAAACCAGCTTGAGAGAGAGCGTGCCAAACCACTAGACCACCAGGGAAGATTAAAACCAGCTTGAACATCTGGTAGTTCACAGTTCGCATATTATTTAAACCCAGCTTGGAGAATTTTGAGCATTACTTTACTAGTGTGTGAGATGAGCGCAGTTTTCTTCATGGAAGTTCTGTAATTCACCCAATTTTCACTGTTCTGATGATCATTTCTCTGAGGCTACCATCTAACTCATGTATTGAAGCCACACTCAATTTATTTTCCTGAATGTTATTTTTGATATTTTCAAATATGCTAGCAATGTATTTCAAAGGTGCTTTTAAAAATGATATGAACCCCCTCCCCAACACACATGCATACTGTTTAGAGCTTTCCATATCTCTCAAATTGACTTAGAATAAAGTGGAAACTCTTTATCAAGGGACATGGATACCTTAGTCCACTTGGCTCCTGACTAGTAGCAATCCTCACTTCTTACCTCTTCTTCTTTATAGAAATATCCCTCAAACTATAGCAGATTTCCATTTCGGTAAGTGTTCCATGCTCTTGCTTTTTGTCTGGGTCTTCATAAACAGTGTTTGTCTTAGTAAATGTTCAGTTCAGTTCAGTCACTCAGTCATGTCTGACTCTTTGCGACCCCATGAGTCGCAGCACGCTAGGTCTCCCTATCACCAACTCCCGGTGCCTGCCCTACTCATTTTTAAAATCTCAGTTTAGCAACTGGTGCATCACTAATTTCTAAGTGCTATATCAGAAAATTCTAAAATTTCGTTCAGAGCACCACAGAATTATTCTGTTGCACTTTTCACCCTCTGTCAATGGGAACTTTTACATGTTTACATTTAGGTTGAGTGAATAAATGAATAAGCAAATGGTGCTTTACAGACATACCCAGGTATGATTTAGACTTTCTTCCTTGCATAATATTGAGAAAAAGAAGTTTAAGTGTATATTTAAAAATATGTCCCACTCTTTGTGACCCCATGGAATGTAGCACACCAGGCTTCCCTATCCATCACCAACTCCCAGAGCTTGCTCAAACTCATGTTCATAGAGTTGTTGATGCCATCCAACCATCTCATTCTCTGTCATCCCCTTCTCCTCCCACCCTCATCTTTCCCAGCATCAGGGTCTTTTCCAGTGAGTCAGTTCTTTGCATCATTTGGCCAAAGTATTGGAATTTCAGCTTCAGCATCAGTCCTTCCAATGAACATTTAGGACTGATTTCCTTTAGAATAAACTGGTTGTCTCCTTGCAGTCCAAGAAACTCTCAAGAGTCTTCTCCAACACCACAGTTCAAAAGCATCGATTCTTCGGTGCTCAACTGTCTTTATGGTCCCACTCTCACATCCTTACATGACTACTGGAAAAGCCATAGCTTTGACTAGACAGACCTTTGTTGGCAAACCAATGTCTCTGCTTTTTAATGTGCTCTCTAGGTTGATCATAGCTTTTCTTCCAAGGAGCAAGCATCTTTTAATTTCATGGCTGCAGTCACCGTCTGCAGTGATTTTGGAATCCAAGAAAATAGTTTCCATTGTTTCCCCATCTTGATGAGAATAACAACTCAAAGAATGGCTTAAGAACATTTAGCAGTTCCTCATGAGCTATTGTTTCACTTTAGAAATTAACAAGATTTCTGAAGATCTATAAATATGGGTCTTCTTAAGTTTCTTCTTGAATGGGGTTCCTTTTCAGTGTTATCAGAACTAGCCAAGTTCTGATAACCTAGACAAATTGACACATAAACTAATCAGCATGAGGTTATTGTGAAAATTACATACAAAAAGTGTGCAAAAATCCATTGAAAATTATAAAATTATAGTGAAGGACAGAGAAGCCTAGGACTTTCCTGGTAGCTCAGCTGGTACAGAATCCACCTGCAATGCAGGAGACCCAGTTTCGATTGCTGGGTTGGGAAGATCCACTGGAGAAGGGAACAGCTACCACCCACTCCAATATTCTGGCCTAGAGAATTTCAGGGACTGTTTAGTCCATGAGGTCGCAAAGGGCTGGACGTGACTGCGGCTTTCACTTTCACATAAAAGCCTGACACGCTCCAATTCATGAGGTTACAGAGTCAGACACGAGTTAGTGACTGAACAACAGGTTTGTTACACCTTTCCTTACAAGGAAGCCATTAAAATTATTTTTTAAGTTAATCATTTTTACAAAGATAGTTTTACAAACTGTAACTATTTAAAATAACAGTTGGAGGCAAGTCTAAAATTTTGATGTTCAGTTACAAGACTTCATGCGCAAGATTTAGGCTGAGCCATGAAATTTGGGCTTGCTAGTTGGGGGTGACATTTTTAAATGTAAAGTTAAAGGATACAGATAATACTTGGTTAAGAACCAATTTTTAGTAGTTTTATTAAAATTTTAGGAAAATTACCTTTATGTGTAGATTTTATAGTATTTGCTCCACAGTTTTTGTACACTAAGTGACCATCTCCCCAAAGGAACTGTGTGTGCAAAAATGCAGGCTTCAGGGGCTGCCTTTTTTGTTTTTAAAGATTAGCTAGAACTGTGAAGAAAACTATCAGTACATACTTGTTGAATTAAAAATACTGTACTAATTATCCTTCAGTTAGAAAATAAATAAATTTAAAAAAAAAGAATTAGGGGACATGTGTCCCCTAACTCTCACACACACAATATTTGGCATTGCCTCATATTTATAATGTGAATATTTTAAACTATATTTGAAACACATACAACCTTTATTATGCATCTAATCTGTATCATGTTATGCTACAAGAGAGACTATATAATCAAAAATTACCAAGATTGTACTTAAATAGGGCACATATGTTCATATGTACTTTTTAAGATCTAATTACGTTTTTAAGTACAATTCTAGAATATACTCTTTCTGAGGTTTTTGCTGGGCTCCACAAACTCCGTCTGAGCCTAGCCATTAACATTTCTCTTTAAGTTAACTGTGTTAACATCATTCCTAATTTATTCTCCAGAGCTGAAGAGGTCCCTTACCACTTGTCTGTTTTAGTGTTTAATTGCTTCACAGACTCCCAAATTGAATTCTGTAGCAATTTACTTTGCTCTCCTGGTGAAAGAGTGAGATTTTCAGCATGATTTACACAAAAATGAAAATCATGACATGAAGAGAACACTATGCTAATAAGTAAAAAAGCAGAGGTTCCTCAAATCCTCTATCCTTTTACTTGATTGGAGGCTAATAGTGAATTTGTGAATCTTACAGAATTTTGTCAGTAGATTTGCAGTTTTATTTCAAGGAGATAATGACTGAAAGTCTCTAGGCCACCCCGATTCAGCATTTCCAAGAATACACTCACTTACCTGAGACACATTATGAGTGATTAAATCTGTATCATGAAGTTCCTCTTTATAATCCTCTAAACCCATTCCTGTTTTCATAGTTTTTTTCCTCAGATATTTAAACTAACCAATAAACATGCATTACACTATATTTAACTTCTGCTTAATAGTGTAAGTTCTGAAGTTTGGGGTATCTTTATGTTACCAAATTAATGAATTGACAAAAGTTTCAAAATAAAATGATATAATTTAATATATAATAAAAACCTCTGAATTCTAATTACAAGGGCTCTCAAGTAATATTTGTTACACTGGGGAGATACTCAATTGAAGAATTTAAGTTCATATTTAATATCCTTTATTTCTTCATCTTCTCAATCAGTCCTAAAATTTCACAGAACAAAGACACTCTAAATTGGTTCCTGATTATCATGACTAATTAGAAGTGCACTTAGTGTTACTAACCTAGAGCTGTATTTGCCAGTCAGTTTTCAAGAATAACTTCTAACACTCAGATGGGCTTTCTTTTTTTTACCCTCTGTCAAGCAAGACCTGCCATCTACTGGGCAAGAGCCAAGTAACTTGAAGTTTGGTTAGAGTGAGAGGAGTCTAACTGAATGATCTTTTATATGAAACTTTCTCATAAAAAATGCTGGTGCAATTTTAATCAGTAAAGCTCCACATGGAAAGAGAACATTGACTAATTTGTATGCATTGTACAGATAATTTTGTAAATCAACCTTATCACTGAATCTTTGTCCTTTCTAACTCAGCTCATTTTAATTCAGAATACAGAATTTTATATTTCAGAAACTTTAGGATAATGAACTCAATATAAAAAAAAATTGACTTGCAATTCTGTTAATTCTCTATACCAGTTAAAAGTAAAACCATAAGAAAAATATTCTACTGTTTGCACTGTCCTGTACCATAGTTGTTGGCCACATGTGGCTGTTGGGCATTTGGAATGTAGCTAGTGTGACTGGAAGTGAATTTTTAATTTTATTTAAGTTTAAGTAAATTAAAATTCAGTTGGCTCATGTAAATTATGACCATTGTATTTGTAGAACAACAGAGCTCTGTAGTATTTATTTATGATAAATTATATAAAATAACTTTTTGTGGTTTCTTTTACATTGACCTCTAAAATTTGAAGTTACCTGTAAGGACTTAGGGCTTGCCAAGTGGTTCAGTGGGTAAAGAATCTGCCTGCAATGCAGGAAGCATGGCTTTAACCCATGGGTCAGGAAGATCCTCTGGAGGAGGACATAGCAACCTACTCCAGTATATATTTTACTGGAGAGTTCCATGGACAAGAGAATCACAAAGAGTCCATCGGGTCACAAAGAGTCAGACACGACTGAAAAATTAAGCATGCTTGTAGGATTTAAGTTACTTACTTCTGTGAAAAAAAAAAAAGTTAAGGAAAAAGAAGCAAATGCTCTGTTAATGTAAGAAAAACATCATCATTGGAATTTGTATTGAGCTATTAAAAAATATTTCCCGATGTTGTTCTGTGTATTATGTAATGCATAAAATTTAAAGTCCAGTTCAGTTCACTTCAGTCACTCAGTCATATCTGACTCTTTGCAGCACGCCTGGCTTCCCTGTCCATCACCCATTGCCAGAGCTTGCTCAAACTCATGTCCATTGAGTTGGTGATGCCATCCAACCATCTGATCCTCTGTCGACCGCTTCTCCTCCTGCCTTCAGTCTTTCCCAGCATCAGTGTCTTTTCCAATGAGTCATTTCTTTGCATCAGGTGGTCTAAGTATTGGAGTTTCAGCTTCAACATCAGTCCTGCCAATGAACACCCAGGACTGATCTCCTTTAGGATGGACTGGTAGGATCTCCTTGCAGTCCAAGGGACTCTCAAGAGTCTTCTCCAACAAAACAATTCAAAAGCATCAATTCTTCGTCACTTAGCCTTCTGTATGGTCCAACTCTCTTTATGGTCCATCCTTCACTCTGCCAGAGTTTGCTCAAACTCATGTCCATTGAGTTGGTGATGCCATCTAAGAACAAAAATAATAATCCACTCTATTGAATTCTTCACAGAATATTTTTTTAAATACCAATAGAGAACCTAATATATCAAAGTCTATAAATGAAAGGTAAATTGCCACAGAATTAATATCAATTATTTATATAAATTCTTGGAAAACTGGAAACTATAACTTAAGATAAGTATCAAAAGTAATGGTTCCAAATTGGGAAAGGTGTATATTGTCACCCTGCTTATTTACTTATATGCAGAGTACATCATGCAAAGTGCTGGGCTGGATGAAGCAGAAACTGGAATCAGGATTGCTGGGACAAATATTAATAACCTCAGATATGCAGATGACACCACCCTTAGGACATGAAGTGAAGAGGAACTAAAGAGCCTCTTGATTAAAGTAAAAAAGGAAAGTGAAAAAGCTGGCTTAAAGCTCAACATTCAAAAAGCGAAGATCATGGCATCCGTGATTTATTTGCCATCACTTCATGGCAAATAGATGGCAAAACGATAGAAAGAGTGACAGACTTTCTTAGGCTCCATAATCACTGCAGATGGTGAATGCAGGCATGAAATTAAAAGACACTTTCTCCTTGGAAGAAAAGTTATGATAAAACTAGACAGCATATTAAAAAGCAGAGACATTACTTTGCCGACAAAGGTCCATATAGTCAAAGGTATGGTTTTTCCAGTGCTCATGTATGAATGAGAGAATTGGACCATAAAGAAAGCTGAGCACCAAAAAATTGATGCTTTTGAATTGTGGTGTTGGAGAAGACTATTGAGAGTCCCTTGAAATGCAAGGAGAGCCAACCAGTCCATCCTAAAGGAAATCAGTCCTGAATGTTCATTGGAAGGACCGATGCTAAAACTGAAACTCTAATACTTTGGCCACCTGATGTGAAAAACTGACTTATTAGAAAAGACCCTGATTCTGGGAAAGATTGAAGGCAGGAGGAGAAGGGGATGACAGAGGATGAGATGGTTGGATGGCATCACTGACTCTATGGACATGAGTTTGAACAAACTCCGGGAGTTGGTGATGGACAGAGAAGCCTGATGTGCTGCAGTCCATGGGGTCACAAATAATCAGACATGGCTGAGTGACAGAAAATAAATGAACCGATGAAAAGTATTCAAATTTTTATGCAGAAATTCACACACACAAATCACCTTTGTCACAGAACTTTCTTCAAAGATTCATACCTTGTGCTCTCATTATTATAAAGTTCTAAATGTATAAAAAGAGAGTCTTAGCATCTCTAAGAGGAAGTATAAGATCCTGCTTCCAAATATATTTTCCAAAAAAAACCACAGTGGAGATTACTTTTAATATGAATGAATTCATCAATCATTATTAAATCATCTTCATATAATAAGTATATTCCAATTACATAAAAGAGCCAATTATGAGAAATTATAACAACAAAATTTTCCGTATTAAGAGAAGACTCTCAATCATGAAATATTTTCAAAACCTGTGCCTGCATATGTTTTCTATACCCTGGATTTGCATGTGAAAACTTGTAAAATAATTTTAAGCCTATGATAATCACATTTTCCTTCTGAAGAGAACAAAAGTCCAGTGAAGTTTTTATTATAATAGTGGAGCATTGCTAAGTAGTAAGCTTTGGGATTGGTAACTTTTTTATCTTAATTACATATGCATTGTTTTGAGGACTAAGTTAGATTTCTTTGTAGTCTCATTAGAAGATAGTAAGGTAGAAACATTCTCTTAAAAACTGTGTATAATGGAATCAGTTTGGTGTCCACACAGGACTGGAAAGAAGCTAGTGTCTGAGTTTCAGCACCTGCACCCTACTTTAATCTGAAAAAATTGACCTAAAATGTTGGACATCCATATCTGATTTATATGCTTATTATTTATGGTTGCATTTATATAATATAGATAGCATTGCCAATTCAAAGGACATTGATTTGAGCAAACTCCCCAGAGACAGTGGAGGACTGAGGTGCCTGGCCTGCTACAGTCCATGGGATCACAAAGAGTCAGACAGGACTTAGTGACTAAACAACACAAGGCAACACTGTATCTATATAAATCAAGGAAGCTCTTGTAAAATAAATACACTTTTAAAATTTATTTTAAATATATAAAAACATAAAACATAATGCCTGACATACTACTTAAAATGTTCTTAGATTGGAAAGTCAGTTAATTTGTCTCTGATTTTCCTAAGATCTTACAAAATGGAAAATCCTGTCTGTACCCTTTTCCTAATTGCCACAGTGTGATTTGTGGACCATTTTTGTCAGTATTTCCAGTTATGCTGGGGAGCAGATTGCTTGATTCAAGATAAGACATACTTTTTTTTTTATTCTCAGAGACTCAGGTCCCCAAATCTTCATTTTTCTTACAGCTTCTAATTGATGCTTAACTACTTTGAACATATATAAAACTAGAATTCATCAAATTATTATTTAGTCATTTTGAATCCATACTGTTAGGAAAGTAATATTTGGCAAAGTATTGAGCATGTCTCTTTTCATGTTTATCTTGCTTCATAAATACTCGTTATTTAGGGATGGTAACTCAAAGAATGGGATGATTTTTTTTTTTCTTTAAAGATGAGGGTCTGATTCTGAGAAAAGGTAAATTCTGAACTATATTTTATCCCATAGCATCTGTAAAGTAAATTTGTTTCTTATTTGACATTAATAAAATCAATGTAAGATAAACCTTATAAAAATAAACTGCAGTGATTTTCTTTTCCTGAAAAAGATAGGTTAAAGGAAATTATAGATTTAGAAATAATATTTTTCAGCGAGTTAGTGTGGACTATGACATAGAGAAAATATCCCAAGTAATTCAGTTAACATTTTTAAAAAACAGGAAAAAATGCCTTAAAGTAGTATACCTAGAGTTTTGCAATATAAAATAACAAAATGATAAATATTTTATGTAACATTTAAAATTGTATTTAATTACCTTTTAAGAATCCCTTAAAATTAAAAAGAAAGGTGTCTGGACAGTGTCAAGCTGTATCACATTACATTATATAGATCATTTGAATGGGTGTTGTCTGTAGTTTTATGGAGTTTCATGAAACAACTGGATTACTTTTTGATATGTATGATACTAGTCATGGAGAAGGAAATGGCAATCCACTCCAGTATTCTTGCCTGGAAAATCCTATGGACAACGGAGCCTGGCGAGACACAGTCCATGGGGTCGTAAGAGTCAGACACGACAGCGAATAAACCACCACCACCACCATACTGACCTGCCTCTTGAGAAACCTGTATGCAGGTCAGGAAGCAACAGTTAGAACTGGACATGGAAAAACAGACTGGTTCCAAATAGGAAAAGGAGTACGTCAAGGCTGTATATTGTCACCCTGCTTATTTAACTTATATGCAGAGTACATCATGAGAAATGCTGGGCTGGAAGAAGCACAAGCTGGAATCAAGATTGCCGGGAGAAATATCAATAACCTCAGATATGCAGATGACACCACCCTTATGGCAGAAAGTGAAGATGAACTAAAAAGCCTCTTGATGAAAGTGAAAGAGGAGAGTGAAAAAGTTGGCTTAAAGCTTAACATTCAGAAAACTAAGATCATGGCATCTGGTCCCATCACTTCATGGCAAATAGATTGGGAGACAGTGGAAACAGTGTCAGACTTTAATTTTTTGGGCTCCAAAATCACTGCAGATGGTGATTGCAGCCATGAAATTAAAAGATGCTTACTCCTTGGAAGGAAAGTTATGACCAACCTAGATAGCAGATTAAAAAGCAGAGACATTATTTTGCCAACAAAGGTCCATCTGGTCAAGGCTATGGTTTTTCCAGTAGTCATGTATGGATGTGAGAGTTGGATGGTGAAGAAAGCTGAGCACTGAAAAATTGATGGTTTTGAACTGTGGTGTTGGAGAAGACTCTTGAGAGTCCCTTGGACTGCAAGGAGATCCAACCAGTCCATCCTAAAGGAGATCAGTCCTGGGTGTTCATTGGAAGGACTGATGCTGAAGCTGAAACTCCAGTACTTTGGCCACCTCATGTGAAGAGTTGACTCACTGGAAAAGACCCTGATGCTTGGAGGGATTGGGGGCAGAGGGAGAAGGGGACGATAGAGGATGAGATGGTTGGATGGCATCACCGACTCGATGGACATGGGTTTGGGTGGACTCCGGGAGTTGGTGATAGACAGGGAGGCCTGGCGTGCTGTGATTCATGGGATCGCAAAGAGTTGGACACGACTGAACGACTGAACTGAACTGAACTGAACTGAACCACCATACTAGTCATCCAGAGTTTTATACTCACTATCCTGGACAATGCCACTGACTTTCTTATTAATGAAACAAAGCTACATTTTACACTTTTATTTTACATAATTTGGAAAACATGAGGAAAAAGTTATTTTTGGAACTGTTTTATTGTGAACAAGTTAAGATTAAAAGTTTATAAATTTCACTGTTATATATATGCACAAGTTATGCAATAAATAACCAAAGAAAAGGAAGCACTTATAACGTGATTACAACAAACATAATACAGAGAAGAATAGATTTATGTATTATCTACTGGTATGGGTTTCTGTCAACAAAATCACTGCAAAGGAAATTACATTTCTCTGTTGATATTTTTATTACACTACAAATGTGTCATTAATAGCTGTGTTACCTTGTTCTAAGTAGTTCACTTCTAAGAATTTAATTTTCGTCAGTTGTGTTATTGAGTGGACTATTTTTAAAAGTCCTATAATATTCCTTACAGCCTACATATATGTGGATATCATAAACATAAGAAAAAATGTAAAACTTAAAAAATTTATCATTGCACCAAAATTGTTGAAAATGAAAACAAGTAAATAAAAAATTCTGGCTTATATTAAAATTTTAGGCTTTAGTTAAAATTAAAAGGGCTACTTAGGTGACCTAGAATTCTTTGAAGGATAGGAGAGCAAAGTTAAAAACAAACTTGAAGAAATAATGACTGAAATGTTTCCACATTTGGCAGTTGACAAATGAATTTGACAAAATTCAAGAAGCTGAGAAAATTCAAACAGGATAAACCCAAAGAAAATCATAACAAGAAGCATCAGAGCCAAACTTGGAGAAACAAGACCAACAACAACAACAAAAAAAAAAATCTTAAATTCTTGAGAGAGAAATAGCCTTTTGTCTGTAGAGAAAAATAATTCAAATAACAGTGCATATATCATTAGAAAATTTAGACCACAAGGAAGTGGCATAACGTTTTTCAAGTGCTGAAAATAAAGAACTTCTACCCCATAATTCTATAGCTAGTAAAATAATCTTTAGGAATAAAAGGGAAAATGGAGACATTCTCAGATGAAGGAAACAAAGAAAAGTTGTCACTAGTTTTTAAATGGAAATAAATCTTATTAGAATATTAGAAAAACATAGTAAAAATAGTAAAATTTATAAACAAATATTTATTCTTGAGTTTTCTAAATTATGTTTGATGATTAGTAAAAATTATAACAATGTCTAAAGTGATTCTCTATGTTTATATAAAAAAATATTTGAGACAATTTTGCCATAAGTGAGAAAAGGTGAAAGGACTTCAATTGAGGTAAAGTCTTATATTTTATTTGAATTAGTAAAATCTGTTACCAGTATAATATGATAAATTATTCATATAAAGTGCAATACTTAGAGCAGCTTCTTAAAACCCTATTTGCAAACATAGGTATATCAAAATGGAATTATTAACAACACATATGTAAGCCAAAGGAAGGCAGGAGAGTGAAAACAGAGGAGTACAAAACAGGAAAACAGAAAAAAAGTCAAGCAGGATCTAATAAATGGTGAAATAGCCCACGTTCATGGAATGGGTGACTCAACATAGTAAAAAAATGTGTATTATTTCCAAGTTGATTAACAATTTTAATGTATGAGGAAGTAGAAAACTTTGATCCCCATACATTTTTGGTGTGAATGTAAAATTGTACTGTCACCCTGGAAGTCACTTTTATAGTTTCTTTTAAAAAAAAAAGTGATACTAAACAAAGTATACACTTAACATATAGTTTAGCATTTGGATTTCTGATTATTTACCATGTAGAAATGAAAAAAATGCTTACAGAAAAATTGTGTTAATTGTTGATATTATATTAATTGTTGATACTATATTAATTGTTGATAGCCACTTCATTTATAATAGCCAAAACCTAAAAACAACCAAAATTCTTTATAGCGTGAATAATTGAACAAACTATGGTACCTCATAACATGGATTACCACTTAGCAATAATAAATAATAATATAGGCAGCAATTTGAATAAATTTCAAGGGCATTACGCTGAGTGAAAAATATCTCAAAAGGTTACATGGCATATAACTCTATGCAACACTCTTTAACTATATATATATATATATATATTTATGTATTTATTCATTTTAATTGGAGGCTAATTACTTTACAATATTGTAGTGGTTTTCACCATACACTGACATGAATCAGCCATGGGTGTACATGTGTCCCCCATCCTGAACCCCCCTCCCACCTCCCTTCCCATCCCATCCCTCAGGTCGTCCCTGAGTGCCCTGTCTCATGCATCAAACCTGGACTGGTGATCTATTTCACATATGGTAATATACATGTTTCAATGCTATTTTCTCAAGTCATCCCACCCTCCCCTTCTCCCACAGAGTCCAAAAGTCTGTTCTTTATATCTGTGTCTCTTTTGCTGTCTCACATATAGGGTCATCATTATCATCTTTCTAAATTCCACATATATGCATTAATATACTGTATTTGTGTTTTTCTTTCTGACTTACTTCACTCTCATTAGAGCTGATTCAAATGTGTTCTTTTTAATAGCTGAGTAATATTCCATTGTGTACATGTACCACAACCTTCTTATCCATTCATCTGCTGATGGATCTCTAGGTTGCTTCCGTGTCCTGTCTATTGTAAACAGTGCTCTGCTGAACATTGGGGTACATGTGTCTCTTTCAGTTCTGGTTTCCTCGGTGTGTATGCCCAGCAGTGGGATTGCTGGGTCATATGGCAGTTCTATTTTCAGTTTTTTAAGGAATCTCCACACTGTGCTAGTTTGCATTCCCACCAACATTGTAAGAGGGTTCCCTTTTCTCCACACCCTCTCCAGCATTTATTGCTTGTAGACTTTTGGATAGCAGCCATCCTGACTAGGGTGTAATGGTACCTCATTGAGGTTTTGATTTGCATTTCTCTAATAATGAGTGATGTTGAGCATCTTTTCATGTGTGTGTTAGCCATCTGTATGTCTTCTTTGGATAAATGTCTGCTTAGTTCTTTGGCCCATTTTTTGATTGGGCCATTTATTTTTCTGGTATTGAGCTGCATGTTCAGTTCAGTTCAGCCGCTCAGTCGAGTCCGACTCTTTGTGACCACAACCGCAGCACACCAGGCCTCCCTGTCCATCACCAACTCCCGGAGTCCACCCAAACCTGTATCCATTGAGTTGGTGATGCCATCCAACCACCTCATCCTCTGTCATCCCCTTCTCCTCCCTTGAGCTGCATGAGCTACTTGTAAATTTTTGAGATTAATTCTTTGCCAGTTGCTTCCTTTGCTATTATTTTCTCCCATTCTGAAGGCTCTCTTTTCACCTTATTTATAGTTTCCTTTGTTGTGCACAAGCTTTTGCGTTTAATTAGGTCCCATTTGTTTATTTTGGCTTTTATTTCTGTTACTCGGGGAGGTGAGTCATAGAGGATCCTGCTGTGATTTATGTTAAGAGAGTGTCTTATGCAGCACTCTTAAAAGGACAAAATTGTAGATATGAAATAGAGATTGGTGATGACTACGATTTAGGAATGGTGGAGGTTGGGATGGGTATGGTTTTAAAAGGAGAGTTGTGATGATTAAATAGGTCTGTATTTTGACTGTAGTGGTGGTTCTAGAATCTATACATAAGATAAAATGTGTACGTACACATCAGTATTCAATTCCTGTTTTGACATTTGTATTTTATCCAAGACCTTATGTAAATAGCTATGCTTGGTATAACCACTGGAAGAAACTTGAATGGTATACAAGTACTTTCTTTTCTTATATATGTAGCATACTAAGAACCTGTAATTATTTAAAAGTAAAAAAAAAAAAAATCAGTTTTTTAGTACTGTTGTCTCACCACTCTAAGCATTATGGAATATGGCAGATGAAATATGTTAATTTTTCAATCATTTTATTTCTGATGTAGAATGAGTGACTATAACAGTATTTGCTCAATAAATGATCAGTTGCATAAGTGAAATATTAAAACATGGTGTATTAAGCTACTATATGGGAAAAACTGTATAGTAGATCAAAAAAGAATGAGTATACTGACAGAATGGAGATAAATGTGGACAAATATTTTCATGTGCTGTGTTTAGTTGCTCAGTCACGTCTGACTCTTGTGACCCCTTGGACTGTAGCTGGCCGGGCTCCTCTGACCATGGGGATTCTCCAGGCAAGAATACTAGAGTGGGTCGCCATGCCCTCCTCCAGGGGATCTTCCCAACCCAGGGATCAAACCCAGGTCTCCCGTACTGCGGTAGTTTCTTTACCACCTGAGTCACCAGGGAAACCCCTGGTAAAATTTTCAAAGAAATTTTCAAAATGAAATTAGTCTTAAAAGATTAAGCGATCACAGTCTTTGCAAGTTATAGAGAAGGCACTGTACAGTGTAGAGAGAAGGCATCTTATTGAACTGAGTTTAAGATGGATGACAGTCTTGTGAGAAAGAAATGTATTATGAAAAATGAATTTGGATTTGGAGGATTTAGACTGCTTTATTTCAGTAGAAAAAGCAATAAAAAGTGAAGGAAAGGAAGGAGGAATGTAATAAAGATGGAAGGGAGGGGAAGAAAAGGATGATAGGGAGAAAGTAGAGGGGACGGAGGGAGGATGATAGGAAGGAAGAGACAGAAAAAGAGGCAGAAATGGAGAATAGATCATTTTAAACTGATAGAAAAGAAATCTAAGTTAATTGAATAAGAAAACTAATGTAAAAATGATGCTTTAACAAGATTTATATGAATGTGGGTTTTATTGCACTGTAGACAGTTAGAAGGTTGTTAGAATAATCTGGGAAGGAGGTCAAGATACCTGAAATGTAAGGGGGAAATGATGAAACTTACAGTTTTCCCAAACATGGTAATGAAGAAGATTCATAGCTAGAAGTTTCGAAGCATTGTGTGACCACCAGATACTTAGCATAAATTTTGGAATTACAAGAGAATATATCTTTCCTGAATCTAAAACTTAATTCCCTTTGCAAGATTTATTCTAACTAAAATGTTTAATGATATTCAATAGCAAAAAATCAAACACCTCATTAAATAATGGGTAGTGGAACTAAGTGGGCATTTTTCCAAAGAAAGACATGTGAATGATTGACGGGTATATGAAAAGGTGTTCAGTATCACTAGTCCTCGGGAAAATACAAACCAAAACCAGATGAGCTATTACCTCACACCTATTAGGAAATCTGTTCTCAAAAAACAAGAGATAACAAAGGTTGACAGGGATGTGGAGATAAGGGAAACCTTGTGTACTGTTGGTGGGAATGTATATTGGTGCAGCCACTGTGGAAAACAGTGTGAATGTTCCTCAAAAAATTAAAAACAGAAGTGCCATATGATCCATAAATTCTATTCTATATCCAAAAGAAATTAAAACAGAATATCAAAAAGATGTATGCATTTCCATGTTTATTGCTACACTGCTCACAATAGCCAAGATTTGGAAACAACCTAAGTCCCAGCCAATGGATGAATGGTTAAATAAGATATGGTTATAGAAAGTAAAATATAGGAAATACTGCCATTTGCAACAAATTAAATGGATCTTGAGAATATTATGCTAAATGATGAAGGCGAGAATATTGGGAGATACTATTTAAAGGAAGAAACTTGCATAGAGTAGATAAATAAGTCTTGGAGATCTAATACACAGCGTAATGATTATAGGCTGTATTATAAATTTCAGAGTTGTTAAAGAGACTACATCTTAAATTGTTTTCACCACAGAAAATAATTATGTGACAAAATAGAGGCATTAGATAAAGCTGTGGTGGCAATCATGTTGCACTATACAAATGTATCAATTCAAAATAATTTGTAGCTTAAACTTGTGCCAGGAGCCAGCACACGCGATCCCACTCATGACAAAGTCGTGAGGAGAAGACCTGACAGGCAGGGCGGATCAGGACTTCAGGGATTTCAAAAAGCTGCCCCGGCGCTCACCTTAAAGATGATCTCTGTCTTTCTGATGCTTGCTGTATTAGACTACTCCCTAATTTCTGTGACACAGGTAGAAGGCCTTCCCCGATCTCTCTCCAGAGAATCAACTTAGAACTTTAATCAATATGTCCCCCGGACGGTGGTATCCTATAAGATTATCCAGGATGAAAGGAGTGTTTCAATTTAGACCCCTTTGCTGGCATTCTAGCCTGCTTGGCAAATGTATACTAATGCACATGACTGCTCATAACACCTTGATCATAAACAGCATAAAGAACCTGATCACTCAAAAGGCCCTGATAGGCACAGAGCCCTTCGGGGGTGAGGAAGCCCTATTAGAGAACATAAAAATTTATTCTAAAAGTGGTTGTAGTTAAAGATTTAGAAAAATAAGAGTTTAGAATTGTTAATTTTAGCCAAGAATGCTAAACAGGGGATGCCTCACCAGAGCTGCAGAGTCTTTGTGTGGTAAACCTTTTAGGTAAATTTAACTGATAACTTCTGCAAAGGACTGACCTTTGTGTCCAACAAAGAATAGATGACAGAAAACAGCTTTGCATTCACCTAGATCATAAAATGTCAGTAGGCCCCAAGGCTAGACGATAATGTACAAGACTCTCACAAAGAAGTATGCAGAAAATACCCTGGTTTCCTGAAGGATAAGCTGATGTAATATTAAACTATCTTCCCCTTAAAAATGTACTTAGAATATAAAAGCTACGGTAAAAAATAAAGGTTTTCCAGACTCTGCTGCACACCCCCAGTCTGGTCTCTCTCTCTCTCTCTGTCTCTCTTTCTCTCTCTCTCTTGCTGATGCCGTTCATCCTGAGGATCCTGCTGAGGCTGGACCCCGGCAAAGTTGCAAAATGTTATATGTTAATTATATCTCAAAAAGTTAAAAAAAAAAAAGAAAAGAAAAAATTTTCTTTCTAAATATTATTTTTATTAAGAAATCTGGTAAAAAATATGGGTGTGTATTTATTGTTACTCTTGAAGAAGGAATTCATAGGGCCTGGACTGCCTCTCAGGCCTGTCCATGCTGGTCGTGGGCGGCCACCTCTCCAGTGGACTCTGAACTCTGTGCCTAGCGCCTGTGGGAATGACAGTGGAAGGATAAGACCCCCTCTGGGCAGGGGAATCTTGTAGATCACATCCAGGTTACTCATTGCCTAAGAGGAAACATACCGTAATCACCCCTGCCTCCGGACAGGTCATAAATTTTTTTCCTTATCTATCGAGATGTAATCACAGGCTTATTGATTATTAACTGGTTGGACTGTGACCACGGGCTTATTGATTATTAACTGTTTGGAATGTAACTGCAGGCTTATTGATTATTAACTGTTTGAACACATAACACGTGAATGATGGGGTTATTGTAGTTGTATTTACCCTTCCTTTGTTTATGTAAGTTTCAAGGAATTTGGGGTGGTGGGTTTGGACACGTACACATGGGGTATAAAAGATTTTCACAAATGCTGGTCAGGGTCCTTGGCTAAGAGGAGACTGCCTTGGGCCCGCCGGCGTAATAAACTGCACTCCACTATCTGCATTGTCCTTCTGAGTGAGTTTGTTTCCCGGAATGCGTGGCTATAACACTCTGAGATGCCACACAGATAGTAAATAGTTCTTATGCCCTGAGGTGGATAACTGGATTTTTTGTTGTGGATCCTGTGACTTTTACTGATAGACCTGAGGAGTGGCTATTATCTGATAAGAATAATATTTCTTTGCATGTCCATTTGGGTCTGATCAATTTGAAAAGAAAGAAAGAAACTCTCAAGGTTTTTAGGACCACTTACCAAGTATCAGAAAAAAAATATGAAATGTGACTAGAAATACGGATTTCCAGAAAGCAGATAATTTAGAGAAAGCTGTTTTCTAAGAGTGTGGAATTATGTAAGCAATGGCCTTCAATTTTTAAAATACATATGGATAGTTATAAAGATATCTATTGATTATAATAAATTCTGTCATAAACTTCATTGAAAAACAGGCATACAATGTTCTAGAGTTTAATGAAGGTTGACTTGAAGAATCATCTTTTATTATTTGGTCTAAATGACAACCTTCTTGAATTCTTTCATTCTGTAAGAAGTTTGCTAAAATTTATTCTGGGTTATGAATTATATGTCTTTATTGACACATTCCCACAAAATATGGAGTGGTTTTGCTTGACATTTTTCATTTTTTCATAGGCTTCTGAATAAGTTTTCTAATTTTATTATCAAAACAATAAAGTTTCTAAATCATTGAAATTACATGAAATATCAATTAGTAATGAATACAATACCAAAAGGCTGCTGCACAGGCCGGAGTGCCAAGAGCACACCAGCAGATTTGTGTTTTAGTTTTCACAAACAACACAAATATGCAAAAAATTGATTATATAGTATTACATATAATTTATATATAACATACATGATATATCGTACAAGCTTTTGTTGTTTAGTTGTTAATTTGTGTCTGACTCTGCGACCCCATGGGACGGTAGCCTTTCAGGCTCCTCTGTCCATGGAATTTCCCAGGCAAGAATACTGGAGTGGGTTGCCATTTCCTTCTCCAAAGTATACCTCTTCATAGAATATACTACATATTAATATTATATAGTAATCTTTTTTTCTAATTATTCAATTTCACTTTTAGGAAATGTCAATATATCGCCTACTTACAACAAAACTTAAACCAAAAATAAAGACACAGATTTTAATACTTAATTTACTCTTGAAAATGATGCTTTGAAAATATTTATGCTTTCTGATTTCACATAAATATTTTAGAGCCTTTTAAAACATCAGTACTCCAAATTACAGGTCATAAGAAAATATAAGTGGATATTTTTGTGTGTATGTGGAAGAAAGTGTGTTCATTTTTTTAAATTCATGAATGAATTCATAATTGAAACATTATGAGACTCCAAAGGGCATTTAATAAATTATCTAGTTTCACCTAGTTGTCTAAAAACTTAATGAACTTTCCTAAGGTTAGAAATTTCTTTCTTTCTTTAAAAGATCATTTCCATGTAATTTAAATTACTCTTTAAAATGGTGTTAGTAATTCTCCATTTTAATTAAAATTATTGATCAAAATCTTTATATTGCTGTGATATTAATGCTACAGGGGAAATAATATCCATTTTCTTTTCTTTTGCATATAACGGTAATGCTAAAACTTCAATATAATACCTCCAGTTTATACTTTCTAAAATTCAGTTAGTATGAATACTTATTTGAGAAAAGTCAATATAATTTGTCATATTTATAATACCATCAGCCATACTGTTTTTTGTTTTAAAATATTTCTTATGTCTAAATTCTTCGGAAACTGAAAAACATACCTATAAAACAAATGTAATTGGTTTTTCAAGGCACACAGTTCTTAGAGAACCACCAAATACTCCAGTTGGGTGCTAAATAACATTCTGATAGCTCATAATTTTTCTACCTGATTCCATATGTTTGGATTTGCATTATAATGCTATTTCTGGGAAATTACAGAAAACAGAGTGAAATGAACTGACATATAAAAGAAAAATATTGTTACTTGAAAGGTCTCAAATAAGTTAAAATTTTTATTTTCATAAATAAGTTATGAACTTTTTCAGAATCTAAATCACTAGTCTGTATTTTAGGATATGTAAATCTTAGAAGTTAAAAACAATTTGCAAGACATTTGAAAGGGAAGTTGAATTATGCCTTTTTAAATAAAATTTATTTATCTATTTACTTTTGCCTTCTCTGGGTCTTCGTTGCTGTGCATGGACTTTCTATTGGTGTGTCAAGTGGGGGCTACTCTCTCGTTGCAGTGTGCAGGCTTCTCATTGCAGTGGCTTCTCTTGTTGCAGAGCACCAGCTCTAGATGCATTGGCTTCAGTAGTTGCAGCTTACATGTTCAGTACCTGCGGCACATGACCCTCGAGCATGAGGGCTTCAGTAGTTGTGATGCAAGGGCTGAGTTGTCCCACAGTACATGAAATCTTCCTAGACCTGGAATCAAACTCATGTGACCTGCATTGGCAAGTGGATTCCTAACCACTGGACCACCAGAGAAGTCCAAAATCATGTCTTTTTAAAAAAGGAGTCATTTTTACCTAGGTTTATAAAGTTCCTGTAATGTAAAAGACCTTCATGTTTTTCTAATTTCATTAGTGATCTCAGCGCTGACTTTGAAAAGCACTTTCACTAAGGTTTCCTTGATCCATAAAGATTTAATTGCTCCATATGCTGCAAATTCACTGTTAACTGAAGTGTAATCAGTAGTTTGCATTTTTCTGATTACCATATTTCTTTGGGACTGTTTCATTAATGTTTTAAAACTGTTGAAAACTGTTTTTTAATTGATAATGATTTCCTTTATTAATTTTTTTTTAAATTATTTCATGGTCAACACTCCCCAGTGTCACTATGTATTATTACTGCCGACCTCATGGAGCATTTAACTTAAATGTTTCTTTAAAAGCTTTATTTGCTTAAGTCCAGTGAATTCCATTTAGATTTTTCTAACTAAACTAAAACAAAAAAAGCATCCTTATGAGAATAACATCTGACTGACATGATTGTTCACCCTGTTTAATGAGAGAATTAACATTATACTGCTAGTAAGGCAAATTTAACTGTCACTGTATTTGCAGTACCCAATGAAGCTTATGACTCTAGGTTCACATGTAATGTAGACTACCATATTGTAAAAATATTCTGGCAGTGATTATATTACTATGTTAACCCCAAGGAGATTTTACCCCAAAGGATTTCTGTGCATAACTAGACGTAGTAAAAATGTACTTTAAAAGATTTTATGGTTTGGCTCACCAGGATGGTCCCTCAACTCACCAGTGCTTAATTAGCTACTGAGGATATGAACAGTACAGCCTGCCAACAACAGACAAGCGCTGAGAGCCCAAGATCTATTGAGAGGACCAATTGGCCATTTGATGGCAAGTGAATCATACTAAACCCTTTCTACTGAGGAAGGGGTCTGGTTGGCTTTCACCATCACTGATGCATGCTGTGAGTTTGATTTTTCAATCAAAGAGGCTCAGGCTAGCTCCATTTTTTGAAGACTTACATAGTTTTTGATCCATTGACAGTGTGTGCATGCATGCTAAGTTACTCAGTCATATCGGATTCTTTGTGACCCGATGGATTGCAGCCCACCAATCTCCTCTGTCCATGGAATTTTCTAGGCAAGAATACTGGAGTGGATTGCCATTTCCTCCTCCAGGGGATCTTCCAGACCTAGAGATCAAACCTGTTTTCCTGCATCTCTTGCATTGGCAGGCAAATTCTTTAGCACTGGTCCACCTGATATATTGGCAGAGGATTTCAGAAAGTGTCACATTCAGAGAACTAACCTCATGTCAGAACAGTTTGGAAAGCATGCATATAACCATTACACCCATTGTTCACATCATGTCACACCACCCAGAAGCTGCCAGTTTTCCAGAATGACAGAGTGACTTTTGAAGGCATAGCTGATGCAATGACTTGGAGTCAATGTTCTCTGAGAATGGGGTTGTAGCCATTAGGATACAATGTAAATGAGACTTTGTCTCCTGTTCACTTCAGTTCAGTTGCTCAGTCATGTCCGACTCTTTGCAACCCCATGGACTGCAGCACACCAGGCTTCCCTGCCCATCACCAACTGCCGGAGCTTGCTGAAACTCATGTCCATTGAGTCAGTGATGCCATCAAGCCGTCTCATCCTCTGTTATCCCCTTCTCCTCCTGCCTTCATTTTTTCCCAGCATCAGAGTCATTTCCAGTGAGTCAGTTCTTCTCATCAGGTGGCCAAAGTATTGGAGCTTCAGCTTCAGCATCAGTCCTCCCAATGAATGTTCAGGACTGATTTCCTTTAGAACTGACTTGTTGGATCTCCTTGCAGTCCAAGGGACTCTCAAGAGTCTTCTTCAACACCACAGTTCAAAAGCGTCAATGCTTTGGCACTCAGCTTTCTTTCTGGTCCAGCTCTCATTTGTCTCCTGTAGGCAGTATGTTTGTAGTCTGGGAAAGAAAGAGTGGAACTAGGAATGGCTTCTTTTGCCATAACTCTTAAGTAACTCACTTAGGAACATGAGCATTGTTTCCACACAAATTGCAGCTCTATGAATCTATAGGTTCTGGTTTCCAGAATGGTAAATGCTTACTTAAGGAGCTTTAGTGTTAAGTTTTGAAGACACTTATTGCACTGACATTGTTAACCTCTGGAGCCAAAAGATGAACTACAAAGGAAAGGAGTTACTATCTGTTCTGGTTATCTATTGCTGTATAGATATTTGCCCCACAACCTCATAGCATATAGTAAAATCTGTACTGTGATCATGAATCCTGTGGGTCATCAGTCTGGATAAGGTATAGTGGGGATGACTTCTCTCTTCTCCCTGATACCAGGATTCTTAACAGGAAGACCAAAAGTCTCAGACAAGAATTCTTTGCAGGATTGTTCTCTTTCATGTCTGGTGATGGATGTAGGCTGAAGTGTGGGGTTCTTAGGTTTTCTATCATAGTAAGATTCCATAGTGTATTGTTTAGACCCCCTAAAAGGTGGAGGCACTCATTTCTCCAGCTTCTGGGGCTAAAGACTCTCAGCAGAATCTATCTCTGGCATTTCAAGTAAAAAGACCTCCTTTGCTCAAGAGCACAACTCCTCTCCACGTGCATCTTGGACTCAATGAGTACGTAATGTTGAATGCATATGCTTCTTCCCATGTGCATCAAATTGGAAAGACAGAGGCAGAGATACCTTTTGTGATGACATCACTATTCAGCTTTTCTCTTCACATGGCCCTTCTTCCCTGACATTTCCAAGATATGTTTGTCAGAACACCACAATATTTCTCCTGCATGTAAACCTCATTGTCTATTTTCTGTGGGAGCTGAAGATTGATCTATTATGTAATACAAAAACATAAGACTTTGGATAAAATTAAATAAGACAATTGTATAAGAGTGCTATTAATATTGATATTTAATAAGGATTAAGAAAGAAAGCTTGTCTTAAAATTCTATAGACAGTATGATCACAAAAAAATAAAGTGTGAAGTCATTTGCCAGAGTGTGTTTGTTATGCAAATATATGGAAATTTATGACATTGCATACAAATTCTTGATAGATTACTCATCACTCATCAACAAAGGGAATGAGCCTAAGAGATAGTTTTACAAAGAACCTTTACTATTATGAGTATCCAAGCTTTCCTATTTGCTAGATTTTTTAAATATGGCAATGCAGTTTTCATTTTTAAAATAAAGGGAAGAAGAAAGAATCAACAATTAATAGCCATGTGATGAAGTAATCTGTCCTCAGTCAAGAAAAGCTTTCATTTTCCTTTAGTTTTCATGTGTGATATATATTTGTCCTTAGTAACATCTACTGCAGTTACAAAGTAGAAAGGAATATTATCCCTTTCCTCATAGAGAATTGTTGTTGTTCAGTCATGAGGTCATGTCTGACTCTTTACAACCCCAGGGACTGCAGCACTTCAGGCTTCCCTGTCTTTCACTATCTCCCGGAGATTGCTCAAACTCATGTCCATTGAGTCAGTGATGCCGTCCAACCATCTCATCCTCTCCCCCACTTCTCCTTATGCCTTCAATCTTTCCCGGCATCAGGGCCTTTTCCAATGAGTTGGCTCTTCACATCAGGTGGCCAAAGTATGGGAGCTTCAGCATCAGTTCTTCCAATAAATATTCAGAGTTGATTTCCTTTAGGTTTGACTGCCTCCAGGGACGCTAGGGTAAAGAACCCACCTTCCAATGCAGGAGAGAGGTGTGAGTTCCATCTCATGGTTGAAGATCACCTGGAAGAGAGCATGGCTACCATTCCAATATTCTTGCCTGGAGAAGCCCATGGACAGATTTAGCCTGGGAGGCTGTGGTCCATAGAGTCACAGAGTGTTGGGCATGATTAAAGTGACTTAGCACTCACTTGTAGAGAATGTGGTCAATTAAATCTTCAGCAGAAAGTCATTTAAAAATATTAATGTGGTGATTTAAATAAAAGTGTGTATCATTTATTGTACATAAGTCTTTAGATTTTAATATCTGCCACATAGTCTATACCGAGCTTTTCAACTTCCTTTCTGAAGATTATTGTCATAGAAATAAGTTCAAATGATTATAAGTCAATAGAAAAAATGTTACTTTCAAGCTCTGCATCAAGTTATTAATAAATGGAGATGGCAGTAACAAGCCATTTTTCCACATCTTCTTTGCACAGTTGCTCTACAATTTAAAAACTGAGTTCTTTCTCACACACACACTTGTGGGTGCTTTCGATCTCTCTCTCACACACACACCTTTATTTTCTATTTTTAGATTTTATGTGCTCTTCCAGAACTACCAGTGAGAGTTTATTATATATAAGTTAATAGGATGTTATTCTCAATGTAAAGTGTTCAGTGTTCGTAATCACTACCTTCTCTGCATAAATGTGCAGTGCCCTGATTTTATAGCCTGTGTCACAGTTAGGAAAATGACAGGTGGTATCGTGCTCTCTGCTCCACTTGAATAACTAATCTGCATAAGCACACTAAGAAAGCTCATTATCCAACAACATATGTGGACACATCCTCCCAGGGTGCCATATGTTTCTAAGGCACATATAAAATAATTATCACAGCTAACCCCAGATCAAGTCGTGTGTGTTTCATTGAGCTCTAGCTAGGAGGCTTAATTATGCCATCATCTCTCCATGATGGTATAATCTTTTTATGTTCCTTCTCTCTCAGTTCACTCTGCTCTCGTTATCACTGGTAGTTTTATTTTCTACCAGTAGCCTCTTCTCTTTGTCCCTGGCTCTGGAGAATTGAACTAAATTGTAATTACCTTTAAATCAGTGGCCTCCAACCTTTTGGGCACCAGGGACCAGTTTTATGGAAGAGAATTTTGCCGTAGACTGCAAGTGAGGGGTACGGTTTGTAACATCACGTAACATTAGATATGTCATGCACTTTATTATTGTTACAGCAGCTCCACCTCAGGTGGTCGGGCATTAATTCCAGAGGTTGAGGACCTCTACTTTAAACTGTAACATTAACTTATTGCTGTCTTAGTTATTTTTATGGGAAATCTTATCTTTTTATACCTTGTTTGTAGAATTTCTTCTTTTCCTAATTTTTTTTGAGTAACTTTCTTTTTATTCGCTTTCACCAATCTCATGTGTTTTAAAAATCTATAAGTATAGCCAAGGTTTATTTGAATGATGGGTTTTAAAATTTTATTAGACAAACAAACTAAAATAATTTTGTCTTTAAATGAAAAAGGACAGAGAGGATCCTAGTGTAGCAAAAACATAAAATCTAGTAGAGTTTATCCCAAAACTCCCAAGTATAAATTTCTCCTGGATTTGGATTTGAATTCAGCTCAAGAGTTTTAGCATTTCAATTGCCAACCAAACTCTGGTCATCTAGGACCAAACTACCTTATTCATAATTCTGTAAGTGCCAGAAGACTTCCTTTATGTTACATGCAGAGAGATCCTTCTAAACAAATTTATTTTCAATTCACAAAGTCCACAATATGCAGTATGAAAACATGACTGCTCCCAGAAGAGTTTACACCTCTTCTATCCCAATGTTAGTGGATTTTCTTATTTTCAGAAAGAAAGGAGAATTTCTAATTTGTCCTAAGCATAGTCGTGCTACAGCTCATTCTTATCCTCAGGTAAAAACTTCTGGTACTTGAATTAAAGAAATAAATGATTGGATAGAAGTATCCTTTTTAATACGTGTTGATTTCTGATTCTTTTCTGTCAAGAAGTAAAAACGTCTCTAAGTGTGCTTTCAATGAGCAACACGTTTATTATAATTTTGATAATCAGTATTGATTTTGGCATATAATTTTTTTAACTAATTGAAAGCAACTAATTAGCATACTGAGGAAAATTCTGAAAAAGATGGGAATACCAGACCACCCGACATGCCTTTTGAGAAACCTGTATGCAGGTCAGGAAGCAACAGTTAGAAATGGACATGGAACAACAGACTGGTACCAAATAGGAAAAGGAGTACGTCAAGGCTGTATATTGTCACCCTGCTTATTTAACTTATATGCAGAGTACATCATGAGAAATGCTGGGCTGGAGGAAGCACAAGCTGGAATCAGAATTGCCGGGAGAAATAGCAATAACCTCAGATATGCAGATGACACCACCCTTATGGTAGAAAGTGAAGAAAAACTACAGAAGTGATGAAAGTGAAAGAGGAGAGTGAAAAAGTTGGCTTAAAGCTCAACATTCAGAAAACTAAGATCATGGCATCTGGTCCCATCACTTCATGGCAAATAGATGGGGAAACAGTGGCTGACTTTATTTTCCTGGGCTCCAAAATCATTGCAGATGGTGACTGCAGCCGTGAAATTAAGACACTTACTCCTTGGAAGGAAAGTTATGACCAACCTAGACAGCCTTTTAAAAAGCAGAGACATTACTTTGCCAACAAAGGTCCGTCTAGTCAAGGCTATGGATTTTCCAGCAGTCATGTATGGATGTGAGAGTTGGAATATAAAGAAAGCTGAGCTTGATGCTTTTGAACTGTGGTGTTGGAGAAGACTCTTGAGAGTCCTTTGGACTGCAAGGAGATCCAACCAGTCCATCCTAAAGATCAGTCCTGGGTGTTCAATGGAAGGACTCATTCTGAAGCTGAAACTCCAATACTTTGGCCACCTGATGTGAAGAGCTGACTCATTTGAAAAAAACCCTGATGCTGGGAAAGATTGAGGACAGGAAGAGAAGGGGACAACAGAGGGTGAGATGGTTGGATGCTGTCATCAACTCAATGGACATGAGTTTGGGTAGGCTCCGGGAGTTGGTGATGGACAAGGAGGCCTGGCATGCCTAAGAGTCGGACACGACTGAGCAACTGAACTGAACTGAATTAGCATAACTCCCATTTATTTCTATTTAAATCTCAGTGTCAGGAGATCACCAGGAATACATTGTAATCAAACAAACTTAGCTTTCTTGACTTGCTTATAGAAATGAGAAAAGCACTACCGCCACTGTGGATTATCTGAAAGAGTAGTAATTAACATTCGTAAATGCTTCAGTGACTGGAGTTAGTCATATGCTGGTCTTGGCAGGGATTGATAAGAATGTGTAAACTAAGGAGTTATTGGAAAGTTTAGTAGTTTTCTGCTTAAAACACATAAGTCCATGTGGAATTAGAGTTTGGTTTGATCTTATGTTGGAATATATGGATCTGAATGAGTGAGTGTTGAGTCAAGTGTATCATGATTTTCTCTGGCACAGTTTATCATTTTAATGTGTAATTGAGCAGCAATCTATTTGTAAAAATTTGATTTTGAATTTCAGTACTGCTTCAATGACTAAAACCCAGTATGATTATTTTTCAGCACCCCTCTTCTTCCAGTTAAATTTCATCTTAAAGTAAAGGATTATGCTATTATCTTTTATGGACATGGATAATTTTAATCTGAACCATACCACTCATCAGAATATTGTTCAAAGAATATTATCTGTGGCTAAACAAAAATAGCTTTTCAGATTTCTTTGCTGCAGGTTGATGCGAAAAGGATTGTCCTATAGCATGTAAATGTCTGATAGTCACAATTTGACAAATTCAACAAATAACAAATTAACTTCAGAATTTTTTTTTTTTTTAGTTTGAAACATGTTCCATACATCCTTTGATTTATTTGGATATTCTTACATAATCAGGAGTTACAATGACTTAGTTTGGATATGCATGCTCCAGTTTTTTAATGTCTGAGAAAAGGATCCAATTGTCAAGGATAAGAGAATATCAGGAGCATATCTTGGCTAAAGAACATGCGAGATTACTAACAAGGAGACCTTGCACTAGCTGTGAAGAAAGACAATAACAAAGAGAATGAAGAATAAAAGACATGAAAAAAAGAGTATGACAACCAGTTATCCATTTTCTAGGTGCTTTTATTTCTGTGATACAATCATCTTAGGCAGAAACAACCCTATCTCTGTATTCATCAAAATATGCTATTTTTTTATTAAAAATCTATGGTAACATTAATTTCCTAACAAAAAAGTTAACATCTTAATCAACATTAATAATACCTGTGTAAATTTTTCTTTAATCCAATTAAATATGCCTCTATTTCAAATATGTTGTCACTATTATAAGTCAGTCATTAGTAATGCTATACATGTACATAATTAGTTGAGATAAAATCCCAAAAGTAGAACCTGAGAATCATAGGAAGATGTATTTGACAGCATTTAATAAATAATCACAAAAGTGATATTCAGAAAGGTTATTCCAATTTACACTCCCACCAGCGATATTTACACAAACTGTCATAAACTGCAAGTGTTGTTAATTAATCTTTGCCAATATGTTAGAAATTGTTTTCATTTTTATTTCATCGTATAGTTAATTTTGGGGAGACTGAAGTTATATTATCATTTTAAATTTATATCAGTAGTATACAGAGTTTTATACTCTGGATTCTATTTTGTATAATTTTGTTATGATAATTTTAGCATTGTGTTTATTTTCAAAAATTGTACAATGTTAATAGTATTCATTTTGAGAGGAGTTATTTTCTGTATGTTCCCAATTTGACGTTTGTTTGTATTTGACAGTTGATTCTTTCTTTTTGTTCCTGTATGGAAAACAAATTTTAAAATATTGACATTTATTATTTTTTTAAAGTTGTTGATTATGAATTACTTTTAGAAAAGGCCCTGGTCACTAAGAATCTAGTTATTCACCTATTTTTATAATGTAGAATAATATATCATCATGTAATTTTAAAGATCCATATTTTCTACAGTGAAAAAGACAGATTACTAAGCAGTAAATACAATTATATGCTACATATGTATATAGAAATAAAATTGTAGAATAAATAGAAATAAAATTGAAAAAAAAATTCTACAATGGAAGAATAAACATCAATAGCGACCATTTTTGATTTCTAGATCACTATTGATTTTTTGATCTTTACAATTTTATATTTAACACGTTGTTATAAAAGTGTTATTTAAAAAAAACAAAATTGTAACACCATTATTATAATATGATGACAGACTTTAAGACGTATGGAGTCCCTTTACTGTATCAGGTATTATTTCAGGAAATAAAAGTGTAGTGGCAAATTTTAATGATAAACTTCCTATAATATGTATTTATATTGTGTAGGGAAAATGATAGGAAAATACAAGAGAAAAATAATCAGAAATATGTGCTATAGAAAGTAAAACATTAAATATCTGGTTAGGATAAATTTTTCAAATGTGGTGACTTGAAAGGGCCTTCTGAAAGTTGACATTTAAGTCCAGGTTTGAATGAGATAATGGTCCCCTTGTGGAAGATTTGCAAAGCCCTTTGCATTTTATATAAACAAAATCTAATATTGTATTTATGATAAATAAAAACAAATTGATAAAATGATTTCAATGTGTGCTTCTTTGTGTGATAGGAAAAGCTACATGGTAGTCAATTAAAAAAATAAATAAAAATTAAAACTGCTGCCCCACATATCCAAAGTTAGCATTAATAATGTACATTTTTATTTAACTTTAACTATGGCTCTATTGCATTAGTTAATAATATCACAAGGCAAGATATGGTTTTTGGTACATAACTTTCTGATAGGTACGGAATTGTGTTTCCCTAAATTTTATACATGAAGTCCTAATTGCCAAAGTGACTGTTTTTGAAGATAAGGACTGTAAGGATGTAATTAAGGTTGAATGAGATTATGATAGTGAGGTCCTGGCCCATATAGCTGGTGTTCTCATAACTAGAGAAGAATCAAGAGTGGGCACCCGCAGAAAAAGATACACAATACACAGCAAGAAGGCAGCCGTCTGCAAGCCAAGAAGAGAGGTCTCACCAGAACCGACTCTGCCAACAGTTTAATCTTGGAATTTGGGACTCCAGATTTGAAAAATGATTTCTGTTGTTGAAGAAGCCACCCAATCTGTATTATACTGACATGGCAGCCCAAGCAGTCTTATACAAAGTGTTTTACTTATTATTTTTTTAATCGCCTTACATTATATTAACTATTGTCATATAAGTGCAAAGTTCAACAGTTCCCGACTTTTTATTTTCATCAGTATTAATTCCTGCAGAGATTAGTTCACCGTTCCTTTCTTGGTACAATTTTCTAAAGACAGTATTCACACAGGATGGGGAATATGTGTAAATCTATGGCTGATTCATATCAATGTATGACAAAACCCACTGAAATGTTGTGAAGTAATTAGCCTCCAACTAATAAAAAAAAAAAAGAAAAAAAAATAAAGACAATATTTCAATGTATTGTACCTTTGAGCTTATTTTGTATAAACGTATAAAGTATCTTTCTCATCTTGTGGACAGAGCCAGAAATGAGGGAAATGTAATAAACTTCTTTATTTTTTCAGAAGACTGCAAAAATTTGCTCAGAAGTTTTAGAATAGTAATTAAAAATAAATGATTTTTTTTAACTTCTACTATTATTAAGCAACAAGCTTTATTTTCATATCCTTTGTATTTTTTGAGACTCATCTTATGGCCCATAAACCAGTGAATATGTCTCACATGTGTATGTAGAATATGGCTGTTTGTGTTTGGGTGCAATATTGTATATATGTTTATTGGGCTAAGTTCTTTCATTGCTTATTCAGATATTTCAGATGCTTTCTAATGTTGTTGTTTACTTGTTTTGTTAGCTACAGATGCACGTTAAAATCCCCCACTATATTTTTATGTTGCACATTGGTTTCTTTTTCTGGGGCTTCTCCACTGGCAAATGCAAGAGATCCAAGAGATGTGGGTTCAATCCCTGGATCAGGAAGATACCCTGGAGAAGGAAATGGCAACCCAGTTCAGTATTCTTGCCTGGACAATCCCATGAACAGAGGACCCTGGTAGACTACAGTCCCATGGGGTCATGAAGAGTTGGACATAACTGAGCGACTAAGCAACAAATTGATTCCTTTTTCTAGTTCCCATACATTTTGCTTCAGTATTTAAGTCTATATTATTATGTACATATACATTTAGAATTGTTACATTGTTTTGGTTGACAGAATGCTTTATCACTTTGAAATATCCCTTAATCTTTAATAATAATACATGTCTTATGGTCTACATTCTGTATGGCAGTGATGACTTCTTTCTCTAGGTCTGTCAGTGATTTATAAATTACTGTATGTGTGTTAGTCACTCAGTCATGTCCAACCCCATGGACTGTAGCCCACCAGGCTACTCTGTCCGTGGAATTCTCCAGGTCAGAATACTGGACTGGGTAGCCTTTACCTTCTCCAGGGGATCTTCCCAACCCAGGGATCGAACCCAGGTATCCCTCATTGCAGATGGACTCTTTACAGCTGAGCCACCAGGGAAGCCCTATAAAAATATATTAAACATTTATAAGGGTATCATAAAATCTGTATAAAATAATTTACCTTTGGCATCTGTTAATTCATGGACAATCCTGTTTTAATTTTCACCCTTATCAATTTCCTTCTTTCCTATCACTATTATTTTGTATTTATTGACATATAACAAATACACACTTTATACATATACATGTTAAGCGTTCCTTTCATGGATCATAGCCTTTTCATGACCAAGGGGCTTGTGTAATTCAATGAAGCTGTGAGCCAGTCCATGCAGAGTCACCCAAATGGACAGGTCATAGTGAAAAAAATCTGACAAAAAGTAGTCCACTGGAGGAGGAAATGGCAACCCACTCCTGTATTCTTGCTGCAGAAACCTCACAAATAGTATGACAATGTAAGAAGATACTCCACCAGAAGATGAACCCCCCATGTCAGAATGTACCCAGTATGGTACCAGAGAAGAGCAGAGGGCGTTTACTAATAGCCCCAGAAAGAATGAAGTGGCTGGGCCAAAGTGGAAATGACACTCAGTTGTGGATGTGTCTGCTGGCAAAAGTAATGCCCAGTGCTGTAAAGAATACTATTGCATAGGAACCTGTAATATTAGTTCCATGAATCAAGGTAAACTGGACAAGATCAAGCCAGAGATGGCAAGAGGGCATATCAGCATCTTAGGAATCAGTGAACTAAAATGGATGGGAATAGGCGAATTTAATTCAGATGACCATTATATCTACTACTATGGGAAAGAATCCCTTGGGAGAAATGGAGTAGCCTTCATAGTCAACAAAAGCGTCTGGAATGCAGTAGTTGGGTGCAATATCAAAAACAGTAGAAAGATCTCAGTTCGTTTCAAGGGCGGACCATTGAAGGTCACTGTAATTCAAGTCTGTGCCCCAACCAGTAATGCCAAAGAAGCTGAAGTTGCCTGGTTCGACGCACACCTATAAGACCTAGAACTACACCAGAAAAGATATCCCTTTCATCATTGTGGTTGAAAGTCAAGATACTCCTAGAGTTACAGGCAAGTTTGGTCTTGGAGTGCAAAATGAAGCAGAGTAAAGGCTAACAGAGTTTTTCCAAGAGAATGCACTGGTCATAGCAAACACCCCCTTCCAACAACACAAGAGACAGCTCTACACATGGACATCACCAAGTGGCCAATAGTAAAGTCAGATTGATTATGTTCTTTGCAGCCACAGACAGAGAAGCTCTATACAGTTAGCAAAAACAAGACCTGGAGCTGACTATGGCTCAGATTATGAGCTCCTTATTGCAAAAATCAGTATTAAATTGAATAAAGTAAAGAAAACCACTAGACCATTCAGGTATGACCTAAATCAAATCCCTTATGATTATACAGGTGGGGTGAGATATATAGATTCAAGGGATTAGATCTGATAGACAGAGTGCCTGAAGAACTATGGACTCAGGTTCATTACCTTGTTTAGGAGATGGAGACCAAAATTGTCCTGAAGAAAAGGAAATGCAAGAAGGTAAAGTGAAGTCTTTGCAAATAGCTGAGAAAAGAGGAGAAGCAAAAAGCAAGGGAGAAAGGGAAAGATATACCCAACTGAATGCAGAGTTCCAGAGGATAGCCAGGAGAGATAAGAAGGCCTTCTTAAATGAACAATGCAAAGAAATAAGGGAAAGCAAAGGATTGAGAAATACTAGAGATCTCTTCAAGAAAATTAGAGATATGAATGGAACATTTCATGCAAAGATAAAGGACAGAAACAATAAGAACCTAACAGAAGCAGATGAAATTAAGAACAGGTGGCAACACAGAAGAACTGCACAAAATAGTTCTTAATGACCCAGATAGCCACAATGGTGTCACTCAACAAGAGCCAGGCATTCTGGAGTGTGAAGTCAAGTGGGCCTTAGGAAGCATTACGATGGGTAAAGCTAGTGGAGGTGATGGATTTCCAGCTGAGCTATTTAAAGCTGGTGCTGTTAAAAATGTCAGCAAATTTGGAAAACTCAGCAGTGGCCACAGGACTGGAAAAGATCAGTTTTCATTCCAATCCCAAAGAAGGGCAATGTCAAAGATTGCTCAAACAACTGTACATTTGTGCTCATTTAACATGCTAGCAAGTTTCTGGTCAGAATTCTTCAAGCTAGGTTTCAGCAGTATGGGATCAGAGGATTTCCATAGGTACAAGCTGGACTTAGAAAAGGCAGATGAACCAGATCTCAAATTGCCAACATTTGTTAGATCACAGAGAAATGAAGATAATTAAAAAAAAAACACACACACACACATCTACTTCTGCTTCACTGACTATGCTAAAGTCTTTGTGTGGATGGATCACAACAAGCTGTGGAAAATTCTTAAAGAGATGGGAATACCAGACCACCTTACCTACCTCCTGAGAAACCTGTATGCAGGTCAAGAGGCATCAGTTAGAACCGGATATGAAACAACAGACTGATTCAAAATTGGAAAAGGAGTATATCAAGGCTGTATATTGTCATTCTGCTTACTTTACTTATAGGCAGAGTACATCATGAGAAATGCCCTGCTGAATGAAGCTCAAACTGGAATCAAGATTGCTGGGAGAAATATCAGTAACCTCAGATGTGCAGATGACACCACCCTTATGGAAGAAAGTGAAGAGGAGCCAGAAATCCTCTTGTTGAAGCTGGAAGAGGAGAGTGAAAAAGCTGGCTTAAAACTCAGCATTCAAAAAATGAAGATCGTGGCATCTGGTTCCATCACTTCAGATAGATGGGGAAACAATGGAAGTAGTGACAGACTTTATTTTCTTGGGCTCCAAAATCACTGTGAATGGTGACTGCAGCCATGAAATTAAAAGATGCTTGCTTCTTTGAAGAAAAGCTATGCCAAAACTAGACAGCGTTTTAAAAAGAAAAGACCTCACTTTGCTGACAGGGGTCCATCTAGTCAAAGCTTTGGTTTTTCTAGTAGTTATGTACGGATGTGAGAGTTAGACCGTGAAGAAGGCTGAGTGCTGAAGAATTGATGCTTTTGAACTGTGGTGTTGGAGAAGACTCTTGAGAGTCCCTTGGACAGCAAGGAGATCAAACCAGTCAGTCCTAAAGGAAGTCAACCCTAAATATTCATTGATAGGACTGATGCTGAAGCAGAAGCTCCAATACTTTGGCCACCTGAAGTGAAGAGCTGACTCATTGGAAAATACTCTAATGCTAGGAAAGACTGGGTGCAGGAAGAGAAGGGGTAAACAGAGGATGAGATGGTTGGATGCCATTATCCACTCAGTGGACAGGCGTTTGAGCATCTCCAGGAGATATTGAAGGACTGGGCAGCTTTGTGTGCTATATTCTTGGGATAGCAAAGAGTTGGACACAATTAAGGGACTGAGCAACAACTGAAAAAACCATACCTTTGATAATATGGAGACCCCTGTGAACAAATTATCTACAGCTACATAACACCTTACACAGACACAGCATTTAAAATAACAAATCTTTGTTATCTCCAGTTTCCTAAGGTCAGAGATTTACACTTAATTTCACTGGATCTACTACTTAGTGATAGATTTCCTCTTCTTGGACTCCAAAATCACTGCAGATGGTGACTGAAGCCATGAAATCAGAAGAGGGTTACTTCTTGGCAGGAAAGGGGTGAAAAACCTAGACAGTGTATTGAAAAGCAGAGACCTTATTCTGCCAACAAAGGTTGTATTGTTAAGGCTATGGTCTTCCCACTGGTCACATACAGATGTGAGAGCTAGACCATAAAGAAGGCAGAACAGCAAAGAATTTATGCCTTCGAACTGTGGTGCTGGAGATGACTCCTAAAAGTCCCTTGGACAGCAAGGAGATCAAATCAGTCAATCTTAAGGGAGATCAACCGTGAATACTCATTGGAAGGACTGATGCTAAAGCTGAAGCTCCAGTATTATGGTCATCTGATGGGAACAGATGACTCATTGGAAAAGTCCCTGATTCTGGGAAAGATTGAGGGCAAAAGGAGAAGAGAGTGTCAGAGGATGAGATGGCTGGATGGCATCACCAATGCAATGAGCATGAACTTAGGCAAACTCCGGGAGATAGGGAGGGACAGGAAGGCCTGGAGTGCTGCAATCCAAGGGATCATGGAGAGTTGGATATGACTGGTGACTGAACAACAGCAGCTACTAGTGTTTCCCCAGGCTGTAATCTAGGTATCTGTCAGGGCTGGTGTATCATTTGAGCTCCTGGATCCTCTTCCAAGCTCAGATGGTTGTTGTAGTATTAATTTCTGTAAGTCTGTAGAACAGTGTTGTCTGATTCCTCAAGAACATTAGGAGAGGAAGTCTCTGAACCTGTAGGACTGCAATCCCTCTTTTAAGTTTTCACTTGATTAAATTAAGCCCATTCAGGATAATCTCCCTACTTAGTAAGTTGAAATCAACTCTGTTGACACAAATTACTTCTGAAGAATCCTGTTACCTTTTCCTTTCTCTGTTTACTAGAAGGAAGTCACAGTATCTATCCACATTCAAGCAAAGAAATTATAAAATGGCATGACTTAGATATAGGCTTCTCAGATGGTGCTAGTTGTAAAGAACCCACCTGCTAGTGCAGGAGTTGTAAGAGATGTGGGTTTGATACCTAGGTTGGAAGATCCACTGGAGTAGGACATGGCAACCCACTCCAGTATTCTTGCCTGGAGAATCCCATGGACAGAGGAGCCTGGCAGGCTGTAGTCCATAGGCTTGCACAGAGTTGGACACAACTGAAATGACTTATAGCACACATGCACATAGATATCCAAATTAGGTTAAATTCAACCTACTTTGTTTCCACCAGCTTACCTTGTGGCACAGTAGTAAAGAATCGGTCTGCCAATGCAGGAGATGTAGGTTTGATCCCTGGGTCAGGAAGATCCTCTGGAGAAGGAAATGGCAACTTATTTCAGTATTCTTGCCTGGGAAATCCCATGGATAGAGGAGTCTGGCAGCCTATAGGCCATGGGGTCCCAAAAGAGTGAAATGTGATGTAGTGACTAAACAACAACTCTGTTTCCATTCTTTTTCAAGTCCAGACCAAACTGGTATTTGATGCAACTTTCCTCTCTTCTTCATCACAGAATTATTCTGCAATGTACATGTCACCCCCCTTTACTTTCATAGTTTTTTATGTCCTAGATGGGGCCCCAAGCCTTAGTGCCAAATTGCTGAATTTTGGGGGGAGCATATGGGACCTCCTCTCCTTATAGTTTTCTAGACCAAACTTGACCTTTTTACGCTTGGTGTCTTCTGCCATCATGCTTGCATGCTTCTCCAAAGAACAACTGCTATTGAATGTGGTCCCTAAGCTAGTTTTAGTTCAGCATTCCACATTGTTCACCTTCAGTTCAGTTCAGTTCAGTTGCTCAGTTGTGTCCAACTCTTTGCAACCCCATGAACTACAGCATGCCAGGCTTCCCTGTCCATCACCAACTCCCAGAGCTTGCTCAAACTCATGTCAATCAAGTTGGTGATGCCATCCAACCATCTCATTCTCTGTTGTCCCCTTCTCCTGCTTTCAATCTTTCCCAGCATCAGGGTTTTTTCAAATGAGTCAGCTCTTTGCATCAGGTGGCCAAAATATTGGAGTGTCAGCTTCAGCATCAGTCCTTCCAATGAATATTCAGGACTGATTTCCTTTAGGATGGACTGGTTTGATCTCCTTGCTGTCCAAGGGACCTTCAAGAGTCTTCAACACCACAATTCAAAAGCATCCATTCTTCGGCACACAGCTTTCTTTATGGTCCAACTCTCACATCCATGCATGACAACTGGAAAAAAACACATAGCTTTGATTAGATGTCAGTGAAGTAATGTCTCTGCTTTTTAATAGACTGTCTAGGTTGGCTTCACTGATAGCTCAGTTGGTAAATAATCCACCTGCAATGCAGGGGACCCTGGTTCGATTCCTGGGTTGGGAAGATCCACTGGAGAAGTGATAGGCTACCCACTCCAGTATTCTAGCCTAGAGAATTCCATACAGTCCATGGGATTGCAAAGAGTTGGACACAACTGAGCAACTTTCACTTTAACTTTTACTTTCTAGGTTGGTCATAGCTTTTCTTCCAAGGAGGAAGCGTCTTTAAAATTCATGGCTGCAGTCACCATCTGCAGTGATTTTGCAGCCCAAAAAATAAAGTCTCTTGCTGCTTCCATTTTTCCCTCATCTATTTGCCATGAAGTGATGGGACCAGACGCCATGATCTTCATTTTTTTAATGTTGAGTTTTAAGCCAAACTTTTCACTCTCCTCTTTCATTTTCATCAAGAGGCTCTTTAGTTCTTCTTCACTTTCTGCCATAGGGGTGGTGTCATCTGCATATCTGAGGTTACTGATATTTCTTCTGACAATCTTGGTTCCAGTTTGTGCTTCATCCAGCCTGGCATTTCACATAATGTATTCTGCATGTAAGTTAAATAAGTAGAGTGACAATATACAGCCGTATCATACTCTTTTCCCAATTTGGAATGAGTCCTTTATTCCATGTCCAGTTCTAACTGTTGCTTTTTGACCTGCATACAGATTTCTCAGGAGGCAGGTAAGGTGGTCTGGTGTTCCCATCTCTTCAAGAATTTTCCACAGTTTGTTGTGATCCACACAGTCAAAGGCTTTGGCGTAGTATATAAAGCAGAAGTCGATGTTTCTCTGGAACTCTTTCACTTTTTCTATGACCCAACAGATGTTGGCAGTTTGAGATCTTGTTTATCTGCCTTTCCTAAATCCAACTTGAACATCTAGAAGTTCTGAATTCATGTACTATTGAAGCTTTGCTTGGAGAATTTTGAACAGTACTTTGCTAGTGTGTGAGATGAGTACAATTGTGCAGTAGTTTGAACAGCATTTGGCACTGCCTTTCTTTGGGATTGGAATGAAAACTGATCTTTCCCAGTCCTATGGTCACTGCTGAGATGTCCACCTTACCAACAGAAAATCCACAGTGTTGAGAAATAGATGCCAGTATAGCCCCACACACCACACTTTTGTCTTTTCTCTTTATCCTGCCAACTCTCCAGAGTTTTCTGGAGTTCTCATAGTGCCATAGGTTTATATCAGTGAGTCTGTTGCCCAGTTTAGTACCTAACAGGGTAGTGGGATTTCTGTCTGATTGCAGTTGATCTAATTTTTGTGTGTGACTCTCTTTGAACTCTACCATGATGAGTAAGGAAGAGACACATGTCTCAACATAAATCCAACAATCTCCTGTCCAAAATTCCTATACAGATAGAAAAGAAACAATATCATGAAAATACAATGTCAATAATAATATAATGCTAGAGAACTATGAGGCATTTTAATGAGCATTGAGGGAAGCTCTTGGGATTCAGTGGAATTTTTTTTTTTTCATTGAGCATGGGTTTTCAGTGTATGTTTAACTGTGGGTTCCAAGTCAATACCAGGACCAGAGAACTTCTTACTCAATTTCCTTTTACAAGTATTTGTATGAAACCAATCTGAAAGCTGAAGCGCCAGTACTTTGGCCACTTGATGTGAAGAGCTAACTCAATGGAAAAGACACTGATGCTAGGAAAGATTGAAGGTGGGAAGAGAAGGGGACAAGGGGACAAGAGAAGAAGATGAGATGTTGGATGGCATCACCAACTTGATGGACATGAGTTTGAGTAAGCTCCGGGAGTTGGTGATGGACAGGGAAGCCTGGCTGTGCTGCAGTCCATGGGGTCACAAAGAGTTGGACACGACTGAGTGACTGAACTAAATCTAAAAGTTTGGTAAATTACACTAGGAAAATATATGCATATTATTTTAAATGACACATTTCAAAGTACAAAGTAGCATCATAATCTTCTCATCTGAACCTTCCTCAATTTTTAGGGTTTCACAACTTCCTAATCAATGCTTATATTTAACACTGTAGTCATGGCATTTTCCACTGTATTGAGGCCATATTTTAACCTTTAGGTTTGATTTTTAGAAATATCAGTCCTGTGGCTATAGTAGATAAGATGTTCTCTTCAGGCAGTCAATAACTTTCTTGTCTCTAACGTAAGATTTAACCTGAGAATTAGCCATTCTTTCTCTCAGTTGCTTAGTGTTCCTAGAAGCATCCCTTCCCCAACTCCTTGATTCTTCTTATTTTCACTAATATGTTTCCTTCTTCCAGGACCTCCTTGATAAATAAAACTTTACTTTCAGTGAGCACTTGGTTACAGGTGTCTAGAAATGATCGTGTAAGTAGTTGCCTTCCCACTGTGACATCAGCTTCCAATGCCCCTTTTAAACACTTGCCATAGAGGCATTAGCACTGTTAAGCCAAATCAGTGTACCACTTAGAATCTAATAGTTTTTACTTTATCTGAAATTATTTCTGGCATCAATAACTTTTTAAGTCAGGGCCAAATCAAGAAAATAGTATGACTTTGTTTCAATGTCTGGTGGTGGGACTGAAGATGCAAGGTGGATAAGAGCACAAATAGGAACTTGTAGGCATCTATTTGTTATCCCTCACACAAAGTAGAAGAAAGATAAGCTGAAAGCCTGTCACACCAACGAATTTCTCTGTTGGCTCATCTAACCAGTGACTTTCAGAGCCTAGTGAATGCTGCTTACTTCTCTCTAAACTGTATTCAATTCTCTGTCTCTGCCTCTGCCTCCCTCTCTCTCACCCTCCCTCTTTTAAATTCTAAACGGGAAACATGAAGGGAAGGAAATTTCTGAGAGAGTAGTTTCAGATTATCCAAATTGAGATAGTGTAAAAATATGACAGCTAAACAAAATTTGTAACAATAATGTTTGAAAATAGTCAATGATATCCTCATATATTAGTAATTAATCTCACCAGATTATAAGTATATGCAAATTTTCCTGGTTTCTGTGATGTCTGCATATTTTGGTTACTGATTCCTAAAGAACAGGATGCATAACTGTTCAGTTTGGGATTGGGTGATACATAGGAAAATGAGACTTAAATTTGAGATCAGATTGAAATAGGAAGTTCTATAAGAAAATATGTATGAACAAAAATAATCTTATTAATATGATGAGGTCAACTACAGGCATAAGAAGAAATTGTGGTTTAGAATATTTACCTAATAAAAGACAGAAAAAAGCTGAATTGTGGGTTTAGCCTAGCAGTTCTAATATGTTTGCTTTTTCAAGAAATGCTGACATCTAATCAGAAACTTTGAGGATTATTATGTTTAGCAAAAATATGTTTACATAACATATAGTCTTCTTTTTTATAACTAAAATTTTTGCATGAAACTTATTTTTGTATCTGTATCTTTAATCTTTTGATCAATCATAAAATAAATTTCACAGCAAGGAATTATGTCAAAGTCACTTTTCATTTTGTATTGATTGAGAAATAAAGATTTAAATGTTTCCCAGGAAACCAAGTTTCTTATTTTGATTTTTTTTTTCTGAATTGTTCTATAGTGCATTCTATGACAGTGGAATTAGCTTTCAATTCCTAAGGAAATATCTTAAATAAAGAAGTGTAGAATATTCATTGGAAGGACTTTTGCTAAAGCTGAAGCCCTGATATTTTGGCCACCTGACGTGAAGAACATTCACTGGAAAACTCCGTGATGTTGGGAAAGACTGAGGGCAAGAGAAGGGATGACAGAGGATAAGATGGTTAGATGGCATCACTGACTCAATGGACATGACTTTGAGCAAACTCAGGGAGATAGTGAAGAACAGGGAAGCCTAGCTGCTGCAATTCACTGCATCCTGGAGAGTGGGACACAACTTGACAACTGAACAATAGAGTTAATTGCCTCTCTGTGGAGTGGGGAGGGATTGGTCTTATCGTTCAAATAACTGTATGGCCTATAGGAAGTAAATCAAATTTTCAAAACAAGTGCCTTTAATCAAAAAATTTCTAAATGTACTCTACTAGGAAAAAAAATCTTTTATCAAATTATTCTTACTTCATGTTATATATGTTTAAAAAGCTTAGGACCTTCTAAAATAAGGTAGTTATTGTTATAGTCATAATCCTTTTGTAATCAGTTAAGGTTGTATGAACATAGGACTCCTAGATCTGATATTTTCAGGACCTAGTTAGTAAAATAAAATTATAATGGATTTGTATTTTCTCAGGTATGTCCCATTCTGGACTTTTTATCTCGGCCCAGATGGCTTCTGCCTTTTCAAAAATTGGCTTTTATTTTTCTAACTAGAACACTGGTTGGCACATTTGAAATGCTCAATTAATATTTGATGAATTAATGAATTAATAAAGGAGTGAATGACTGCTATTGTCTATAACATCTCATTAAGTTTTAAAATGCTGAAACCTATAGAACTATTGCCAAGCAAGAGCCTTTTATTATCTAGTCTTAAAATAAAATCCTGTGGTCTTATTTTATTTTTGTTTCATCCTTATAAATTTTCTATTCATAATTATCTTTAGACCCTGGGATTTATTTCTTACATGGACTTATAAGTTTCAATTTGAGTAACTCTTCTTGTGAAATAGATAATAATGCACCTATGACAAATTAATTTTTTCTTGACCTTTTGTTAACAGCAATGCCATGCTGGAAAAGGAATTTAAAAATTACCCAACTCAATCCTATTATATTTCTGTGATTTTTGTGATCTGAGCTATCTAATGTTTGAAGTTCTATATTTCTTCTATTTAAGTATGCATTTCAGTGTCCAGTGTTCTTTTGACACAAAGCTGCTGGTTCATACACAAATGTTAGTATAGTAGATTTAATAATTTGAATATTACCATACTTAAACATCAATCAGTCTTGTGTGATTTATGAACTTTTCAATCTATAATTCAGAAAGTTCTCTTCAAAGAATGCAATAGCAAAGGTTTCACACATGCAGAGGACAAGGTACAATGACCTTTACCCCTATATTATAATTTTGCCCCTGTATTTTAATACGTAATGAACACTTTCTTCTTATATAAAAAAATCAATTCCCATTTCAAAGCTTCAGTCTCTGTATACTCTGAATTCCTGTTTAGCATAAAAATCTGCTAGTCACTCAGTCATGTCCTACTCTTTGTGATTGCATGGACTGTAGCCCACCAGGGCTACATGAGGTGATGGGACCAGATTCCATGATCTTAGTTTTCTGAATGTTGACATTTAAGCCAACTTTTTCACTCCCCTCTTTCACTTTCATCAAGAGGCTCTTTAGTTCTTTTTCTTTTTCTGCCATAAGGATAGTATCATCTGCATATCTGAGGTTATTGATATTTCTCCTGCAATCTTGATTCCAGCTTGTGCTTCATCCAGTCCAGCATTTCTCATGATGTACTCTGCATAGAAGTTAAATAAGCAGGGTGAAAGTATGTAGCCTTGATGCACTCCTTTCGCTATTTGGAACCAGTCTGTTGGTCCATGTCCAGTTCTAACTGTTGCTTCCTCACCTGAATACAGGTTTCTCAAGAGGCAGGTCAGGTGGTCAGATATTCCCATCTCTTTCAGAGTTTTCCACAGTTTGTTGTGCTCCACACAGTCAGAGGCTTTGGCATAGTCAATAAAGCAGAAATAGATGTTTTTCTTGAACTCTCGCTTTTTCGTTGGCAATTTGATCTCTGGTTCCTCTGCCTTTTCTAAATCCAGCTTGAACATCTGGAAGTTTATGGTTCACGTACTGTTGAATCCTGGCTTGGAGAATTTTGACCATTACTTTACCAGCGTGTGAGATGAGTGCAATTGTGCGGTAGTTTGAGCATTCTTTGGGATTGCCTTTCTTTGGGATTGGAATGAAAACTGACCTTTTCCAGTCCTGTGGCCACTGCTGAGTTTTCCAAATTTGCTGGCATATTGAGTGCAGCCAAAACTGATTAGTGATTGTTAAAAAATCCTTTATGCTTCCTATAAGTTAAGTAAATCTTCTTGTAGCCTACATGGTACATGTGGATGGATATTATATGGAAATAAATAAGATCAAAGACTTCCTCGCTGTTCAAGAATATAGCAGTTATTTTTATTTAGTCCTTATTAATCTGCATAGTGCTTAATCTACTTCATTGTGAAACATGAGGATAGAATTCACATGGGAAACATTAAATACATGATGTTTATTTTTTGTAATTAATACATTTATGAACTAAATATCTAAATTTTAATAGCACTAGCTGATGTAACTATAATCCATCTTATATATATGATATATATATACATATATATACACACCCAAGTACATTATTTATATATATATATGTATATATATACACATATGTTCTATATGTTATAAATATATTTATATATGTTTATATATATATAAAACCCCATATGCATATATACATATGTATTACCCCATAGATACTATGGGTTTATAGTGCATATCAATCCCATTTATATGTTTACAACCAACAAATACTTTTTAGTTGACTAATTTGTGCCAGGGAGTATTTTAGATGCTAAGGGAATGGCAACCCACTCCAGTGTTCTTTCCTGGAAAATCCCATGAACAGAGGAGGCTGGCAGGCTATAGTCCATGGGGTCACAGAGTCAGACACAACTGAGCGATTATCACACACACAAGAAGGCTGCAGTGTGTTAGTTATCTTTTGCTGCTCTAACAAATTACCAAAGCTTAGTGCCTTAAATAAGGGGGAAAAAAAAAAAAAGAGTTATCTTACAGGGCTTGGGGGTTATAAGTCCGAAATGGTTTCACTGGTGTAACATCAAGGAGTCTTCTGGAAACTTTCATAGAGAATCCATACCCTTTCCTTTTCCAGCTTCTAAAAGTGATGCTGAAGCTGAAACTCCAATACTTTGGCCACCTGATGTGAAGAACCATCTCACTGGAAAAGACCCTGATGCTGGGAAGGATTGAAGGTGGGAGGAGAAGGGGATGACAGGGCTGAGATGGTTGGATGGCATCACTGACTTGATGCACATGAGTTTGAGCAAGCTCTGGGAGTTGGTGATGGACAGGGAAGTCTGGCATGCTGCAGTCCATGGGGTCGCAAAGAGTCGGACAAGGCTAAGAGACTGAACTGAACTGAAAGGTGTGCTGCACACCTTAGCTGAACGCTCCTTCCTCCATCTTCAAAGCCAGCAGCACATCATCTTTAAATCTTTTTCTGATGCCAACTTTTCCTCCCTCTTTCACTCAGAAGGACAGGTATCATTTCATCAGACTCCCTTAGATAATAAGCTCAGATGTTCTCTATATCCTAAGATACTTAAACACTTCTGTAAAGTCCCTTTTACATGTAAGGGAAAAGTGCTCACAGTTTCCTCCTTAGGGAGTGGACTTTTGGGGGGGGGGCATTATTTTGCCAATCATACATAGTAAATAAAACAGCAAAATCTCTGCTTGCTTTGAAGTGTGTGTCTAGTGAGAAAGGCAGAAAAAAAGCAAACACATAATTTGTTCTCTTTTTTTGTTCGTACTACTTACTTGTACCTGCAGTCTTTTTCTTTATAATTTTCCCAAGGAATTATCTATGTTATTACCTTTCTCAACTAGTAAATCTTTACCTTTGCCAGCACACTCTATTTCATGTGTTTATGTTCATGTGTATTTCTTTCTCTTTCCACTTTATTTGGTATAGCTCTGTTATTTTTCTCTAAAGGTCGTAATTTATTAGCCTTTCTTTTTATCTAGATAAGCATTTAATGTTAATATTTTGCCCCATCAGTAGGTAATTTGATAGTACGTTATCATTTCATTGAGATCAAACAGTTGTTTAATTGTTTTTTGAACGATAAAATAGTGGTTTGTGTGTATATGTGATTTCTGATTGTTGGCATATTTTAAACACTTTATATCACAGTGAAAATTTATAACATAACCAATTTTTAATTTCTACATGAATAATTCTGTGGCATTAAGTATCGATACATTCAAAATGTTGTCCAGCCACTATCATTATCTATTTCTGGAACTTTTTCATCAACCCAACAGATTTGTGTAACTATTAAATAATTCTTCCTCATTCCCTGTCCCCAAGCCTCTGGCAGCCTTCATCTCTCTATGAAGTAGCCTTCCTATCTCTATGAATTTGCCTAGTCTAGGTATCTAATGTAACTGAAATCATACAATATTTGTCTTTTTGTGTCTGACTTATTTCTTATAGCATAATGTTTTTAATGTTTAATTTAAAAAATTAAACTGCATTAAAATAACCCTGACTTGTTATTCTACCATATATAAAATATATTAAGCTGTACCTTTGTTTTGTGCATAAGTCATTTTTTGGCATGTGATTCCTATGTGCTCGTGACAAGTGTACTTTTTCCAATATGATGTTAGATCAAATTGTGATTATGCCTTTCAAATATTCTATATCTTTATTACATTTTGGCCTTCAGAGGAAGAAATGTAGCATGTGCACTTTTACAAAGCTATAAAGAGTAAATCGAACCACTTCATGACATCAAGAAGAGTAAGGAAGAAAAACGAAGGAAGGATTCACCATGATAATCAAGCTGCCTTTCATTTTTCAGGGACTCTTTCTCAGATTAGTCTCCCCATACCTTTGTGTTTTAATTGGATGTGTCTTAATAACTGCATGCATGTGTACACGCACACACTTTAGATTATATAAAGCTCATCACTACCTTTCTCTCAAGTCCTACATATGTAATCCATGTCTATAGATATGTATGTAAAGACATATAAATATGTATTGATACTTGTCTAATGAAAATCACTTCTTTTGTTGATCTATTTTGAACTATAAATTAGAATTCTAATACTCTAGTTACAAATGACTATGTGATTGACTATCTTTGTATCTGTTTAAATACACAAGCTTTGTTTTACTAACTGGGTGCTGAAAAAACTAGGAGTTCTGTTTGGGTGTATTTGAAATAGCCTTGCAGTTAGTTGTTTTTTTTTTTTTCCAGTTAAATTTTGATTTTAGTGCTCCTTACCTTTATGACATTGAAGGACTTTATTACTGTGGTAGGCAGAATAATATTCTACCAAATGTGCCATTGTGTTACCTCCCAGAAATTGTAATGTGTTATATAGTATAAATGATATTCAGATGCAATTAAAGTCATGGACCTTAAAATAGGGAGCTTATCCTGCATTATCTAACTGGGCCCATCTAATGAAATTAGCCCTTAAATGCAGAGAATTTTCTCTGGCAAGAGAAATGTGGCAGAAGGTGAGTCAGAGATTGCAAGTATGAAGACTCAAAGCACCATGGCTGGCTCTGGGATATAGAGTCCCATGTGCGGGGTCTGGCCAAAAAACCTCTAGGAATTAAGGGTGTCTGCCAGCTGACAGGCAGCAGGAAATAGAATCTCAGTCCTATGACTAAAAGGATCTGGATTCTGCCAACAGCTTGAATGAACTTGGAAGCAGAATCTTCCCAGAGTCTCCTGAGGAGTCCAGTTGGCTGACACCTTGTTTTCGGCTTTGTGAAATCTAGAGCAGAGAAACAGCAGAGCCAACTAGAACTTCTGACCTATAAAACTGTGCAATACTAAATTTGTGTTGTTTTAAACCACTTAGTTTGTGGTTATTTGTTACAGCAGCAGGAGAAAATGAATGCCAGTATCCTCTTCAACTCGGGTAACAGTCCCTAAAAAACAATAGAAAATGATATTATGTTACAAGTGTTTGTATGTCTTCGGTATACAAAATGATTGTAAATTATACTTGTCATACATTAAAAGATTTAAATATAGATTATGCAAACCACTTTTTCCCCTTTGTATGCATCTATGGGTGTTTTAACATTTTTATCACATTTAATTGTCCTATGGGAAAAATCTACTATCTGATTACTGAATGTTTTCATTGGTGTATCCAAATCTAATATGGTGATATGTCACAGTGGAAAGTTCCTGAAATGAATGGCACCAATGGTGAAGATGACATTCATGGCCTAATTGCAGGAAACAGAAATACACTGTTTTGAAGGCAAACAAAAATACTATAAAATTATACATATTTCATTAAAATAGTATACACTAACGTATATTCACCCAAGTTTTTATATCTTGCAAAATGCTTAAAAATGTTCTTAAATACTAATTAAATGATGAGTTCTCCACAGTTTAAAAAAAAGAAAAAAAATCTTCTTTGGAAACTGCTTGACTTCTGATATTTAAAATGTACTCTTGTTAATAAAATATAATTTACACTTCCTTATGACTTTAAAATAGATAAATAATGTATAGTCAGTTTAAAATTATGATTGAATAACTGTTTTTGTAGAAAATGTGCCAGAAGATAGATCACATGGCTTATAATAGATTTTCAGTGATCCCTGTGATTCAATTTTATTTTCGCTGCTGGATTTGCTTTTAAAGCAAGAATAAACATGGTTTTCATTTTTAATAGATAATTCTATTTCTTCTTTGGAAATTAAATTGATTTGAGAATGTTATAGCAAGCACATCAGAAACAGCATTGTATGTGATAATGCCTTTCAGTCATATACTGGCTTTATAATTTACTATTAATTAGAGAATATTATATATTATTTGATAGTATTATATTTTCAATTTTTGTTACTCTAGGTATATTAATGAAGAAATATTTGTCTGAGACTTTTCATTAGTCTCCACTTTCAAAATAATATAATGATTCCTTCTGAAACATTATAAACTTTATTTTGCCATTTCAAAAAAAATCATTTGTAATATTTTCATGAAAATATTTTGATACTGAGTTTTCATTAATGTAACTTTTAAAATCAATAATATAGTCTTGAACATGAGCCTAGAGGAAAATATTCAGAGAAATCTGCCTGTAGCGTATGCTCAAGAATGAGCAGCAGTCTTTGTAGGTTATTAACCTTCCATTCCAGCTTGCATCACCCACACATTCAACATTTTTAAACCTCTTATGATGGGCTGTTGAATTGTTGAGGGTCTGGAGGCATAGGCATCTGTTTTAATATTCACTGCATCCTTTCTAAAGGTGAAGCCATCTGGTCCTGGGCTTTTGTTTGCTGGCAGATTTTTGATGACAGTTTCGATTTCCTTGCTTGTGATGGGTCTGTTAAGATCTTCTATTTCTTCCTGGTTCAGTTTTGGAAAGTTATACTTTTCTAAGAATTTGTCCATTTCATCCAAGTTGTCCATTTTATTGGCATAGAGCTGCTGGTAGTAGTCTCTTATGATCCTTTGTATTTCAGTGTTGTCTGTTGTGATCTCTCCATTTTCATTTCTAATTTTGTTAATTTGGTTCTTCTCTCTTTGTTTCTTAATGAGTCTTGCTAATGGCTTGTCAATTTTGTTTATTTTTTCAAAAAACCAGCTTTTAGCTTTGTTGATTTTTGCTATGGTCTCTTTAGTTTCTTTTGCATTTATTTCTGCCCTGATTTTTAAGATTTCTTTCCTTCTGCTAACTCTGGGGTTCTTCATTTCTTCCTTCTCTAGTTGCTTTAGGTGTAGAGTTAGGTTATTTCTTTGGTTTTTTTCTTGTTTCTTGATGTAAGCCTGTAATGCTATGAACCTTCCCCTTAGCACTGCTTTTACAGTGTCCCATAGGTTTTGGGTTGTTGTGTTTTCATTTTCATTCATTTCTATGCATATTTTGATTTCTTTTTTGATTTCTTCTATGATTTGTTGGTTATTCAGAAGCGTGTTATTTAGCCTCCATATGTTTGAAGTTTTAACAATTTTTTTCCTGTAATTGAGATCTAATCTTACTGCACTGTGGTCAGAAAAGATGACTGGAATGATTTCAATTTTTTTGAATTTTCCAAGACCAGATTTATGGCCCAGGATGTGATCTATTCTGGAGAATGTTCCGTGTGCACTTGAGAAAAAGGTGAAGTTGATTGTTTTGGGGTGAAATGTCCTATAGATATCAATTAGGTCTAGCTGGTACTAGCAATTATAAAGATAAGTTGATGATTGAAGATAATCAATGAAGTAAATTACACACACATGCATACATATGATTTACGTGAAAATTGTATTCAAAATGAAAATTAAGAAATCTGTCATTTAAATATTTTGAGAACTCAGTCGATAATGCATCTTCTGCCTTTTCGTAAGGAAAGTCTTAGATATATAAGAATCAGATACTGAGTACAAAATACGGATGTGAAAATCTAAATTAAGGTATTAAAATTCACACAGAGTGATCAGTTCTGACAGTATAAATGAGAAAATAAGAAGGTAGATCAAACAGACCATAGGAAGAAAAAATAGAATGTTTGAGTATTATTTCATCTGTAAGCAAATTTATTATTTTAATATATTTTGACTGAAATATTAAGAAAGAATTTTATATTTTTAATATAAAGCAAAGATTTTTGTTTGGTTGGTTTTTGTGTTTGTGTTTTGGTTTGGAGTTTTTGTTTGTTTGTTCTGGGGAAAGGGCAGATAGTACCTATTATAGCCTTTGCGGATGACATGACCTCTGTCTTTACTCAATTTCAGTTCTGTTGCTAAAACATAAAATGATCCATAGAAAATCAATCAATGCATAGTCATGACTCTGTTCCAGTAAAGCTTTATTTGTGGCTCAGCTGGTAAAGAATCTGCCTGCAAAGCAGGAGACCTGGGTTCAATCCCTGGGTTGGGAAGATCCCCTGGAGAAGGGAAAGGCTACCCACTCCAGTATTCTGGCCTGGAGAATTCCAAGGACAGTCCATGGGATAGCAAGGAGTCAGACAAGACTGAGCGACTTGCACTTTCACTTCCACTAAAACCTGGACCTATGGTGTTTGGAAATATAATTTGTTAATTGTGATCTACGGCAGCTATTCTTCGTGTATTGTCTTCAGGTCAGCACCGTCCATAACACCTAGGAACCTGATAGAAATGGAAATTTTTACACTCTTTCCCAGGTCTACTGAATCAGATATTTTAGAGGAAATGCTTAGCAATGTCTGTCACGTAAACTCCAGGGGATTTTGTGCAGGTTAAAGAATGAGAACCACTAATCTTCAATATAGGTTTCAACCAAACAAAGGTTGACTGAAGAAATCTCAGCAAAATGACAGTTGATGAGCTTTGGGATATATTTAATGTATATTTGTACTAAAGCAAAAGTAGATGTGAGGATAGACTCTGCAATGATTCTAGGCACAGACTGGGCTTCCTTGGGGGAGGGACAGGAGAACCAACTACCCTGCACCTCCCACTAACAGAAGGAAAACATGATCTGCCATTAGACCAGAAACTTCCTATGATATGAGGTAGAGACTGCAGTACTAGGGACAGGGCTGGAAGCTACCTGTGCTCTGACCACCACACTGAGGAGGGAGAAGGTGTTTCCTGTTGGAAAAGTACAGGAATGCTAAGAGTGAGCCCGTCTGAGACTCAGACAGTCTGCCTTGTGGGAGGAGAACTGTGGGGTGAGACATCCTCTGTTGAACGGGTATGCAGGACCTGTTATTTGAAATCTGATGGTAAGGAGAGATTCTCTGGCATTCCACACTTCACACTCAAAATGTTACTGTAAAATCAACCACCAGAGTAATTTCAAGACTTTAGTACATGATGGTAGGAAAAAAAAAAAAAACAACAGAGGGACAGAGGGGGCACACCCAGCACAACTATAGACAAATTGTCTCAAATCTCCCATGAATAGGATGCCAGAAGAATGGGCATGCTTACTTTTGGGTATAGATATTATTTACCTTAGCCTCTACTGGTCTGTTTGGAGAAGGCAATGGCACCCCACTCCAGTACTCTTGCCTGGAAAATCCCATAGATGGAGGAGCCTGGTAGGCTGCGGTCCATGGGGTTGCTAAGAGTCGGACACGACTGAGCGACTTCACTCACTTTTCACTTTCGCACATTGGAGAAGGAAATGGCAACCCACTCCATTGTTTTTGCCTGGAGAATCCCAGGGACGGGGGAGCCTGGTGGGCTGCTGTCTATGGGATCACACAGAGTCGGACACAACTGAAGTGACTTAGCTGCAGCAGCAGCTACTAGTCTGTTACACACAATGTCTGACATTAAATATATAACAAAAATCATGAACAATGTTAATAGGTATAATAGAAAAGTAGATATGTTTGTACAGTTGGAAAAAAACAGCAGAAAAAAAGGAAATTATGTAAAAGAGTCCAATGGAAATGTATTTCTGGGGCTTTTCCTTTCATATAGACCAAATAAATTTCTAATGTAGTTGCAATTTGCATTTTCAGCAGAATGTCTAAGAGTTTCAGTTGTTTCACATTCTTGTAAATAGTTGATATTATCATTGCTGTTGTTGCTTAGTTGCTAAGTTGTGTCCCATTCTTTTGTGATCTCATGGACTGTAGCCTGCCATGCTTTTCTGTCCATGGGATTTTCCAGCAAGAATACTGAAGTGGGTTGCCATTTCCTTCTCCAGGCAATCTTCCCAACCCAGGGGTCAAACCCACGTCTTCTGCATTGGCAGGTGGATTCTTTATCACTGATCCACCTGGGAATGAAAGTTGCTCAGTCGTGTCCAAGTGTTCGACTCTCCGCCATCCCACGGACTGAAACACTCCAGGTTTCCCTGTCCATCACCACCTCCCGGAGCTTGCTCAAACTCATGTCCATTGAGTTGGAAGACTATACACTAGAAAATTAAAGTAGTTCCCAGCAGCTTTAAATATAAAGTTTAAATTTTAAGTCATGATTTCTGGTTACACCCACTTGCTGGCTAGAAAAAAAGTTTAAACAACTGTATAACAGGCCTTACAATATGGTATGGGTTATGGCTATGTGTTATGGCTACTGGAGGTATTATCAACTATTAGTGAAATCTCCTACAGAGATATTGATAACGAAATTAAGAAAGCTGCAGGGAACAACTTTAATTTAGAGGAAAAAAACAAAAATCAGAAAACACAGACTTACCTGATGGCCCAGATGGTAAAGCATCTGCCTACAATGTGGCAGACCCAGGCTCGATCCCTGGGTCGAGAAGATCCCCTGGAGAAGGAAATGGCAACCCATTCCAGTACTCTTTCCTGGAAAATCCCATCAATGGAGGAGCCTCGTAGGCTACAGTCCATAGCGTCGCAAAGAGTCAGACACAACTAAGTGACTTCACTTTCTTTTTCTTTCTTATAGAGTAAAATAACTTTAACTTTTCTTCTGCTCTCTCTAGTCACCAAAAAGTATCTGTCTCAGTCAGACTAACTTACTAAATTTAATGATGCAAAATCTGAGTATGGCCAGAAAAAAGCAGTAAAGGTAGTTTTTGTGGTTTAATTTATTAATAGAAAGATAAAGAATCCTAACTATAAAGCTGTGACAAAGAAGCACATAGATAGCTATTTCTTCACTCTTCTCTATTGGGCATCTACGGACCTAGGTAGTCCATCTTTCAGTGTCATATCTTTTTGCCTTTTCATACATGTTATTTGCCTGTTCATGGGGTTATTCAGAATAATGTAAATATCATTTCAAGGGCTTTTCCATCTGTGTTTGAGGGGTATTGGATTGTCTTAATCTACTTCTGCAATTTTTTGGTCTGGCTTTGATTTTAAGATAATTCTAGCCCATAAAGTTAGTTATGAAGTGTTCACTTATCGATTATTTTCAGAAATAATTTGTGTAGAAACATTTTTATTTCCTCCTTAAATGTTTGAAACAGATAAAAGAAAATAATAAACCCTTTGTGTCAGATAGAATAGTAACCCTCCAACCGTGCTCACATCCTAACCCTCAGAAGCTGTGAATATGTATATTACATGGCAAAAGGGCTTTTTCAGGTATGATTAGGATGTGGAATTTGAATTAGAGAGATTTCCTCAGTTATCCAATTAGGCCCAATCTAATTATGAATCCTTATATGCAGAAATCCAGAGAGTTTTTTGCAGTCTGTGGTTCTTCTTCATTAGAGAAGAAATTGATGACAGAGAGAAGAAAGGCCAGAGAGGTGGCAAATTGCTAAATTTTAAGATGGAGGAAGAGGACATGAAACACTTCAGATTCAGAGATCTTCTAGAAGCTGTAAAAAGCAAAATAACTGATTGTTCTCTAGAGGTACCAGATAGCATCGCAGCAGCTCTATATATTTCTTGCCCTTCAAATATAAGGAATAATTTCTCATGTCAGTACTTAAAATGGTATCCCATGATAAAGGCTAGAAAACCAGAATTTTCCAGACCAACAACCATTGGTAGAAGAAACAGAAGTGTAATGACAAAATTCTCAAGGAAGGAACCTAGTACATAAATGGATAGACCAGAATGAATAGCTGGTTCATTTGTAAGAGGTCACCTTGGAATTTCAGGTGTATTTATTCTTATAGTTCTGTTGTAACTTATTGATCTGCATGGTCAAAACTAAAGCACCCATAACACATCACTCCTGCAGCTTGCAAGAGGAAGGAAATAGTAAATAGAGGGCAACCAGCTTCCTTCTATTGATGTACTGAACAAAAGCTGCCTGTCTCATTTCTGCATCCCAGTGACCAGAACACTGCCCTATAAATACTGTCATTAGTTGCAAAGGGGATTTGAGTTGGACAAATGCTGTGAAGCCGTGCACTCATTTGAAATTTGTGGATCCTATTACTAAAAGCAAAGTATCAGTCAAGAAAATAGGAAACCATTAAAAGTACCTGCTTCAGTATGCTCAAGTTTCTATACATGTGATTGTCCATCAGTCTTCAGAGAACTTAGTAGTCACCAAATGGAGCCCACCATGCAGGTTCTTGGGGAAATCACTGTACTTTGGAGCCAGTAAAGAGACGGCTTTTCATTTTCTGGTGATCTATACATAAAAGATATTTTCTGCTTCATCCAATATAAATTGGTGAAGAATGAGAAAGATAACTGCAAAGGAAGAGGGTGGAGTGTAGAATGCATACTGCAGTCAGTATTTTCTGGCAGTTATTAACATCTGTTGGTGGTAATTGTGAGAAATTTCCATGATTATCCATCTGGCAACCCTAGTTCTAGCCTTTAGACATTCTCTTTTTCATTATCCTCAGTGGAGCCTGACTTTTCCCTGATGAAGGATCTTTCCAGTCAGTTATCCTCTGGCCCCATCTAAAGTGGGCACTGCAGTCTATGGACCGAAGCGACTTCTCAGCCTTGTATTTCCCTGGGTATAGGGGTCTCCGTAGAGGCTTTGGTTTATCTGCTTCCCATGATTTCAATAGTGGCAGAACACATCTGGTCACAAATCTTGAGAGGCCAGCTGAAACAGCAGGCTTGGCGTGAGTTGGGAAGAGAACTACTATTAATCTCTTCTTTGCAGCTGAACTGGCCCCCTGTGTCTGACTCTTAACTGGCTCTAGAAAAAGGCACCAAATGACAATCCTATCTCCTGCTGCTTGGGCTTCAGAAGCCTTTGGCATTCCACCTCTGAGGCCCAACATTATCGAAATTCCAATCAATTTAAATTGTAGGCCATATGCATAGAAATTTTCCTGGAGCAGAGCTCAGTTCCTTTCCATCTCTGACTGCAAATTAACTGATTTTTCCCTGAATCAATCCCACCCTTATATCTGCCAGAAGCATTAAGAGGCACAGATAATTTTAGGTTTTTAAATCACTGTGAGTTCAATAAGCACATGCTCTGTGTTCTACATCTGCCCCATGTCCATATATGGGGGACAGTTCTACCACGTGTATTGCCAATATAATGATAAACGATCTACCCTGCCTTATACATTGCCAGCATGCCAACCGATAAGTGTACTGTAGTTTTTGCTTTTTTGGTTATGAGAGCACCGTGCTTTCAAGAATCAAATTTGTGTATTCGTGGAGTATAAGTGATGCCTCTGTAACAGAGTTCCTACAAAAAATATAATATTTTTATTCCTTATGTAGTATTTCAGGGGACATTTGATGGTCCAGAGAGGGTAGAAAGCTCTGTTCCACAAGGACTTTTAAGATCTTGGTATATCTGTCTTGTAAAACTCCCCCTTAGGTGATAACCTAGTCTCCACTGCCAAATATCTCACTATTTCTATCTTGCACCATGTAGGATAAAGAAATTGAAGGCCAGTCCTCTTTTTAAGGAGGTGACGTATAATTTGTGCATATCATTGCCTCACAAACCCAGTGGCCATTGTCAGTCATAAGACCATACATATTTACAAACCAAGCTAAGAAATATGCTTGCAAGAACTCTGTAGTTCTATTATAATAAGGAAGAAGACTCTTGTGGAAAAATTAGCAGTCTCTGCCATATATCAAAACTAACAGAATTACTAATTTTTACTGTGTTCCAGGAACTGTGTTAGATCAACATCTACTGTTTATGATTTGATTGATAAACTGAATAGTACATTGAACGTTCTTGTGAGAAATGTCTGTGTGGCAAATATAAATAACCCAAATACATAATGTGTGAAACTCTTGTGCCAAGGAGCAAATAAAAATATTGCATTGTGTGTATTAATAACTTCTTTCCAAAATGTCAGTTTACTGTTATGTTAATATGATCTTGAATCAGGCATTCTACTTGTTCAGTTCAGTTCAGTTCAGTTTAGTCCTTCAGTTGTGTCCACTCTTTGCTACCCCATAGACTGCAGCACACCAGGCCTCCTTGTCCACCATCAACTCTTGGAGCCTACACAAACTTATGTCCATTGAATTGGTGATGCCATCCAACCATTTCATCTTCTGTCACCCCCTTCTCCTTCTGCCTTAAATCTTTCCCAACATCAGGGTCTTTTCAAATGAGTCAGCTCTTTGCATCAAGTGGCCAAAGTATTGGCATTTCAGCACCTTCATCAGTCTTTCCAGTGAATATTCAGGACTGATTTTTTTTAGGATTTATTAGTTCAATCTGCTTGCAATCCAAGGGATTCCCCAGAGTCTTATCCAACACCATAGTTCAAATGCATCAATTCTTCGGCACTCAGTCCAACTCTCACATCCATACATGACTACTGGACAAACTATAGCTTTGACTAGACAGACCTTTGCTGGTAAAGTAATTCTGTACATGACTACTAGAGAAACCATAGCTTTGACTAGATGGACCTTTGTTGGCAAAGTAATGTCTCTGTTTTTTAATATGCTGTGTAGGTTGATCATAGCTTTTCTTCTAAGGAGCAAGCGACTTTTAATTTCATGACTGCAGTCACCATCTTTAGTGACTTTGGAGCCCCCAAAAATAAAGTCTCTCACTGTTTCCATTATTACCTCGTCTATTTGCCATGAAGTGATGGGACCAGATGCCATGATCTTCGTGTTTTGAATGTTGAGTTTTAAGTGAAATTTTTCACTCTCCTCTTTCACTTTCATCAAGAGGTTCTTTAGTTCTTTGCTTTCTGCCATAAGGGTGGTGTCATCTGCATATTTGAGGTTATTGATATTTCTCCCAGAAATCTTGATTCCATCTTGTGTTTTATCTAGCCTGGCATTTCACTGATACTCTGCATATAAGTGAAATAAGCAGGGTGACAATATACAACCTTGATGTACTCCTTTTCCAACTTGGAATCAGTCTGTTGTTCTATTACAGTTCTAACTGTTGCTTCCTGATCTGTGTACAGATTTCTCAGGAGGCAGGTTAGGTGGTTTGGTATTCCCATCTCTTGAAGAATTTTCCACCATTTGTTGTGATCCACACAATCAAAGGCTTTCAAGTAGTCAATAAAGCAGCAATAGATGTTTTTCTGTAACTTGCTTCCCTTTTTGATGATCCAATGGATATGGGCAATTTGCTCTTTTCTAAATCCAGCTTGAACATCTGGAAGTTCACTGTTCACATACTGTTGAAGCCTGGCTTGGAGAATTTTGAACAGTACTTTGCTAGTGTGTGAGAGGAGTGCAATTGTGCAGTGGTTTGAACATTCTTTGGCATTGCCTTTCTTTGGGATTGGAATGAAAACTGACCTTTTCCAGTCCTGTGGCCACTGCTGAGTTTTCCAAATTTGCTGGCATATTGAGTGCAGCACTTTCATAGCATCATCTTTCAGGATTTGAAATAGCTCAGCTGAAATTCCATCACCTCCACTAGCTTTGTTCATAGTGATGCTTCCTAAAGCTCACTTGACTTCGCATTCCAGGATGTCTGGTTCTAGGTGAGTGATCACACCATCATGGTTGTCTGGGTCATGAAGATCTTTTTTGTATAGTTCTTCTATGTATTCTTGCCACCTCTTCTTAATATCTTCAGCTGCTGTTAGGTTCATACCATTTCTGTCCTTTATTATTCCCATCTTTGCATGAAATGTTCTCTTGGTATCTCTAATTCTCTTGAAGAGATTTCTAGTCTTTCCCATTCTATTGTTTTCCTTTAATTCTTTACATTGATCACTGAGGAAGGCTGTCTTATCTCTCCTTGCTGTTCTTTGAAACTCTGCATTCAGATGGGCTTATCTTCTCTTTTCTCCTTTGCCTTTTGCTTCTCTTCTTTTCTAGGCTATTTGTAAGGCCTCCTGAGACAGCCATTTTGCCTTTTTGCATTTCTTTTTCTTGGGATTGGTCTTGATCACTGCCTCCTGTACAATGTCATGAACTTCCGCCATAGTTCTTCAGGCACTCTGTCTATCAGATCTAATCCCTTGAATTTATTTGTCTCTTCCAGTGTTTAATTGTAAAGCATTTTGATAAAAGTCATACCTGAATGGTCTAGTAATTTTCTCTACTTTCTTCAACTTTAGTCTGAATTTTAAAATACGGAAATGGTCTGAGCCACAGTCATCTCCCAATCTTGTTTTTGCTGATTGTGTAGAGATTCTCCATCTTTCACTGCAAAGAATATAATCAATTTGATTTTAGTATTGACCACCTGGTGATGTCCACATGTAGAGTCGTCTCTTGTGTTGTTGGAAGAGGGTATTTGCTATGACCAGTAGTTATCTTTCAGCCTTTGCCCTGCTTCATTCTGTACTCCAAGGCCGAACTTGCCTGTTACTCCAGGTATCTCTTGACTTCCTACTTTTGTTTTCCAGTCCCCTCCTCTCCACCCCTGAAGCTAGAAGAAAGGCAGAATAGACTGACTATTTTCCAACCTGTGGGATTAAATCTGGGGCATATAGACAAGGCTTCCCTGGTGGCTCACTGGGTATAGAATCCACCTGCAATGTAGGAGGCATAGGAGACACAGGTTCAGTCCCTGGGTTGGGAAGATCCCCTGGAGGAGGACATGGCAACCCACTCTAGTATTCTTGTCTGGAGAATCCCATGGAGAAAGGAGTCTGACAAGCTACAGTCCATAACGTCGCACAGAGTGGGACAAGATTGAAGTGACTTAGCTTGCAGCAGCATGCACACACAACACTGCCCAAAAAAAGAGAAGTGGCATAAGCAAGTAAATATTAAATATAAATTATTGTCAAACTATATGAGAAATTTACAAATCAGGAAGTTGTGCTCATCATATTTATATGTAAGCAAAAAAAGTTTGAATTTTGGAATTAATTATAATTGTGTAAAATAAATATGATCTTGATTATTTTAGTGATGGAAGAGAATTATATACCAAGGCTATTTAAACATAGTAAATAAATTTTTGGTGTCTGTGGCAATTATCCAGATAGAAAATTCAATCAGCTATACTAGATATGATATATATTTTCAATTCAAATCATATTCATAGATAAATTTTTCCAAAAATTTCCAAAGAAACTGTTTGTATAATATCCACTATGTGCATGTTTCACAAATGACCTGCATTTTTTCTAGATGAATTCTGTCTTCCTCCTAATATCATCAAAATTATTTGCTTTGGTACTGGTTTAGACTGATTTTTGTATTCTGCCCCAGCCCCAAATTCACATAGTGAAATCCTTAACTACAGTGTGGTGATATTTTAAAGAAGGGCCTGTAAAGAAGTAATTAAGATTTAGTAAGGATATAAGAGTGGGACCCTCATCCCAACATAGTTTGTGTTTCTATGAGTGTTAGTCACTCAGTTGTGTGGGACTCTTTGTGACATGAACGGTAGCCCACCAGGCTCCTCAGTGCATGGGATTCTCCAGCCAAGAATCCTGGAGTCGGTTGCCATTCCCTTCTCCAGGGGAGCTGCCCAATCCAGGGACAGCACCTCTTTCTCCTGCGTTGCAGGCAGATTCTTTACCGGTTAAGCCACCAGGGACCCACCTGTGTCCCTATAAGAGATAGCAAAGAGTTCATTCTCTCACTGTACCTGCATGCACCAAGGAAAAGCCATGTGAGCAGACAACCAAGGGGCAGTCCTATGTAAGCTAGGAAGAAAACTCTTATTGTAAACCAACTATGCTGTTACCCTGATCTCTCATAACTGTGAGATAATATATTTCTGTTGTTCAAGCAACTCAGTCTGTGGTATTTTGTTATGGCAACCTAAGATGACTAAGATAGGCATTTATTGTATTCTGTCAAAAAAAATCATCTAAGTTGATATTAACAGCACGGGTTTCTTTAATAGATACATGAAGAAACAGTATGAAATTATGCAAACATTAGTGAAGTTCTTAAATTTAGATGTAGAGGGAAAAAACACAAACATCTTTCAGTGCTGTCTGCAGTCTTCCACTGTAAATCACAATAAATCCATAGGAGCTGTTAATATATAGTCTTTAAATACCCAAATGATTACTATTCTTATAAATAATTCACATGTTAAAATAGTTTTCTACACTATTTGCATATGTCCATAAAACACTTATGAGAAAGATTTGAAGATAACATTTGCTTATGTGTAAGATATTTCGAGCATGGCTATGCATATTTCACTAAATACCTTTGCCAATACATCTGCAATGTGATATAAAAGTTCTAGGAAAATTACATTCTCATTTATTTTGTTAAAAAGTAAATGATAGGCTCAAAATGGAGTCACTTGTGCTAAGCTTCAGATCAGCAAACCAAGACTTTATTCCTAACCAAACTGAAGTTATAATCCCCCCTAGGAATGTTGGTCTGGATTTTCTGGTCAACACCAGTGAGGTAATCTGCCACAAAGGCCCTTTCTACACTGAAAAGATGATGAAGTTCTCTACTTTCTCCTTTGCCCCTTCTCCCTCCTGCCTATAAAAGTCTTATATTTAAATTTAAAGTTCATTGGAGTTCCTCTACTAGCTAGTTAGGATGTGCCTGATTCATGAATCACTGTGTGTGTATGTTAGTCACTTACTTGTATCCAACCCTGTGGACTATAGCCCACCAGGCTCCTTGGTCTATGGAATTCTCCCAGGCAAGAATACTGGAGTGGGTAGCTGTTTCCTTCTCCAAGGGATCTTCCCAACCGAGGAACTGAACCCAGGGTCTCCTAAGTTGCAGGCAGATTCTTTACCACTAGCGCTACCTGGGAAATCATGAATCATTAAATAAAGCCAGCTTAATTTTCAAATTTACTCAGTTGAATTTTGCTTTTTTTTTTTTTTAAATAATTGAAAATATATAGAGTTGGCCAACAAGTTTGTTACATTATGGAAAATGGACTTTCACCCGAATGAAATTTTTGGCCAACCCAATAATTAATTCTTCTCTGAGCACCAATTTCCAGTATGTGTGTGTAAGGAGGAGGGGTTGAAGAACCCCTCTTCTTTCCTGGCAAGGAAGCTGCCAGTGAAAAGCCATGGGTTCTTTTTTACTATAGCTCTTCTGACTTCCTTTTCTCACTCTGTAAAACTTTCCTCCCTTGCCTGGGAGGGACTTGCACGTTGCTCACTGTAGTTGCAGATCCAGAATTACAATTCTCTGCTGATCCAAATACTCCCATCTTTGATGGAGAAATATCTAACCGTCTGTTTATTTCAGATCAAATCCGCACATACATCCCAACAATTCTTAGGACACCAGCTGGGTGTCCTACAATTCAACTCAATTCTGACACTGTCTACCCTGAGGTACAGATTCCAGGGTTTCAGAGCCTGTGATATCAGACCCCTCACCCTCACCTCAGGCACAGTAAGCCTGTATTTGAATGTTAGTTGCTCAGTCGTGTCTGACTCTTTGTGATTGTATGGACTCTAGCTCGCCAGCCTCCTCTGTTCATGAGATTTCCCAGGCAAGAACGCCAGAGTGGGTTGCCATTCCCTTCTCCAGGGGATCTTCCTGACCCAGGGATCGAATCCAGGTCTCCCTCATTACAGGCAGATTCTTTACCATCTCAGCCACCAGGGAAGCCTGGGATATCACATTTTACTGACTAGGTACCAGTTAATTATTAAAGGGTATAACTCAGAAACAGCCAGAAGAAAGAAATGAATAGGGCAAGGTATGGGAAAAGGATTCAGAGCTTCCATGCCTTCTTCAAGCACACCACCCTCTCCAAATCTCCATGTGTTCACCTAGTCAGAAACTCTCCTAACCCAATTGTTTTGAGGATTATGGAGGCTTCATTACATAGGCATGACTGATTATATCATTGGCCATTGGAAACCTATTCAACCTCCAATCCCTTTCCTCTCTTCTGAGGGGGAATGGGGAGGTGATACAGAAAGTTCCTGCTCTCTGATGACATAATTGGTTTTCCTGGTAACCAGCTGCCAACCTGAGTTTAGGATCCCAAAGTGCCCTCATTAATGTAACGAAAGACAACTTTGTTATTCTCTCACTTTAGAAATTCCCAAGAGATTTGGGAACCCTATGCCAGAAAGGGAATACACACCAAATATCTAGTTCTTATAAATCACAATATTGAAATAGTCATCTTGAAAAACCAGAAATTTAAAAAAAAAATTGCTTCAAGAGACTCCATACATTTCATGAATTTAAAGAATTTTTATCCAGAATAGTTTTGAAATAATCACATAATATTCAAGTATCTGTGATTAAGCTTCTAATGGCTACTTATAGGACAATGCTAAAAACTAGTTTTATGACTAGTGATATTCTCTACATTAGCTTTAAGATAAATGGAATCTTGAATTCCAAGCAGTTCCTCTATTTGATGATATAATATGAATCTGATTATTAAATAATATTTGCACCTTTGTAAACACCCAAAGCTAATTGCAATAATCTTAGTTTGAGCTGTTTCATTTTTCTGCTAGGATATAATGAAGTCAAGGTGATAGGAAAGTGTTGTCTATACTGCTTGGTATTTCTTCTTCCTCTGCATCCTCCAGTGTAAAAATATTCATTTTTGACTTTATAAATATTGAAATTCAGGGTGTGATAACATGGAATATTAGTCTTCCAAGTGTAAAACAAGAGCAGTGATAGTATCATTGTCCTGTTTTATGAGGTAATAATTTAATTCCAACTGAATGAAAATAAAGGCAAGGTAATAAAACTAAGGATAAATGCTCAGAAAGATAATTATAGCTATTATTTTACCCTCCTTATTGCCCTTATTCTTTTCTGGAAAGAACTTCTAAAGAAGCAGGGTTTGATGAGAACAAAGAGGGGGCATGCATTATTTGTAAATATAATTAGGAAGTATCTCCAGTGACAAAAGGGTCATTCCTTGACTTCTAAAGAAACTTCTGTATCTCCAGGGTCTTTAAGGCCAATTGCAACTGCCTCTTTTGTCCTTTAGCCTGAATCTTTGCCTCAATTCCAAAGAAATGCCTGATGAGCAGAGGTTATGGAGGAGAATAAATTTACATTCTATTCTCAGTTTAATAAACTCAGCAATTCTAATCACAGTATCTCTGTTTGTTGGTTATCCTTAGTTTTTAGAATACAATATAACCATTGCTTCTCTGAGCTAGTCTTATGACAGGTATAGTGATTAAAGAACAATATTGTATTCTTGGAACTCTTGGATAAAACATTGGGGGGATAAAAAAGCATGCTTATGTTTCTCGGGGGTGTGGGAATGGAAATAGAGCTTATGAAAATAAATATTATTTACTATATTAAAATGCAATAAGTGCTATAGTAAAAAATAAAGCAGAGTGCAGAATAAAAATTCCTGGGGATAAATTTTAATTTCATATAGGTTTTACAGGAAAGGCTTCACATTTGATTCATGAGCAGGTGCAGTCTATCCCTTCTCTAGCTTTTAACTCCTTTTTACACATCTACCCTTCATGTACTGACGTCTGTTCTTTCAAAAATCAAATATTATGGAAACCATAGAAGCTTTCCCTTTAATATTGTCAACTATTGTGCCTTTACCTGCTCTTATACACTTACTTGGAAAAACTTTGACCCTAATTAAATAAATAACTCATTTGTTACCCTTTTGCTAGCATCTATTTAGCTAAAATCGGCTGGAAAGCACACACAGAGACTAGTGCTGACTGGTGTCATGGTAAATAGATGACTATGGCCACAAGGGAGCGCTTAATTCTCCTTAGCAAATACACTAAAATTCTAAATTATTTATTTGAAGATATCTCTGTAATACCTGTGTGCAAAAGAAAATACTAAAAAGCAGAATAGAAACTATCTGTATCAGTGCTTATACATCCCATTAACATCCCAATGTTGTACCCTCCCTGCTTTGAGATATACAATGAGGTGTTATTCAACCTTAGAAAAGAAGGGAATGCTGTCATATGAGAAACATGTGTGAAACTGGAGGAAATTATGCTAAGTAAAATCAGCTTGTCACAGAAGCACAAATACTGCTACTCCACTTGTCTGAGGCCTATAAAATAAATCAGGCTTCCCTGGTGGCTTAGAATGTAGGAGACCTGGGTTGGACCCCCGGATTGGGAAGATCTCTTGGAGGAGGGCATGGCAACCCACTCCAGTATTCTGCCTGGAGAATCCCCATGGACAGAGGAGCCTGGTGGGCTACAGTCCACGGGATGGCAAAGAGATACGACTGAGAGACTAAGCACACAGCACAAGAAGTAGCTCAAATTCTTGGAAGCAGTGATTAGAATTGTGATTTCCAGGTCCTGAGGGCAGGGAGTGAATGAGGAGCTGCTGTTCAGTGGGTATAACTTTTCAGTAATGTTAGATATATGGGTTCTAGACATCTGCTGGCTGACAGTGTGCCTATAGTTGCAGTACTATGTAATGTACGCAAAAACTGATAAAGGGGGCAGGTTTTGGATTGGCTTGCCAGATGACCAGAAATAAAAACCTCCCCCAGTCCAGTGGTTTTAGCGCATTCCAGCTTTACATTTTCTGTTCGAACATCTTGTAAACCCTGGCTCACTTTAGAATTAAACCTAGTTCAACAAACCACAAGTTTAGGAAAATGTTGTGCAAGAGTTTTGTGTTAATGATGCACTAAACCTTCTTATTAATAACAATAGTAGTCATGTAATCTGTATAATGTGGTTTCTTACTCTGTATTTTCTAGATTGACTTCCCATTAGAATGATAAATCTGGTTTCTGTTGATAATGATTATTTCATGTTAATTAACAAAGATGAGAATATCTATTTTTCAATAGTATCTTGAGTTTTTAAATGTTTTCTATAATGTATTAATAGGACTTCCCTGATAGCTCAGTTGGCAAAGAATCCACCTGCAATGCAGGAAACCCCGGTTCAATTCCTGGGTCGGGAGGATCCGCTGGAGAAGGGCTAGGCTACCTACTCCAGTCTCCTTGGAATTCCCTTGTGGCTCAGCTGGTAAAGAATCCACTGCAATGAGGGAGACCAGGGTTCGATCCCTGTGTTGGGAAGATCCCTTGAAGAAGGGAAAGGCTACCCAGTCCAGTATTCTGGCCTGGAGAATTCCGTGGACTGTATAGTCCATGCGGTCACAAAGAGTCGGACATGACTGAGCGACTTTCACTGTCATAGTGTATTCAGAAACTGATATTCAGGTAATACATATTTGTTAGGTAACTGGATACAATATTTGGAATCTCTCAAAATTGCATTGTCTTCATGTCGTATCTCCAAAACTTAAATTCAGACTTTTCACTTCTGAGTTATTTAAACATTTTGTTAATAGGAATCATTTTTATATAATTTTGAGTTTTAAAATTAAAAGATGATTACATTATTCATATAACTATTTACATTTTAAGGAAGTTTCTTATATAATCAATAACTTTTATCCTTCTGATATTATCTTGCAAGTGAAATAAGAATCCAGAAGGCAGGGGATGTCCTTCTCGTTTATAACTATGACACTATTCAATAGAGAGCATAAGTCAAATCTTCAGTCTCCTTGTTAGGGAGGAGACAGTAAGTCAGACTAGAATGCTAAATATGTAATTCTGATAAACTAAGTAGGATTAATCCCTACTTAGGAAATATTGTGTGTTTACACATTTAGCAGGCCATTTGAGCTGTTAAGAAAGTTTCATTTATCATATCATACTTCATTTTTCAACTTTAAAACTTTTTGAGTTAAATTACTAACTATACTCCCAATAATAATGAAGAATGAAGAAGATATTACAAATGAATCATAAGATAAATTTTGAGCATATGTCTAGGTGTAATCACCCTCAGACCTACAAATCTTTCTTATGCAGATAAGGAGATAAAGGACTCCAGTAATTCACTCAATTCAGTTCAACTCTTTGGAAATCATATATCGCTTAAGTACTCAGAATCTTGATTAAGGCTTATGGACATAAGTAGATGAATAGTGCCTGAATTGGACTAACAGTTGACACTGGGAGAGGAGCAACCTTGTTAAACACTAAAGATTTGAGAATCATAAACTAATGCCCAGGCAAGGTAGGAGAACAGTGATAAATATTTCTGAGGAATATGAAGCAAATTGTGAATTTTCTGTTGGGAACACTGTTTATAAATCTTGGGCTGATTGGGTATGTATTTTCTCCTCTACCTGATTTTGTGAAGAATCCAGATTCCTTCTCCTTAAATGTATTGTATGCCTTTTCTCATTGGTTAAAATGAGAAAGCATTAGATTTGAGACTCCAAGCACAGGCTTTAACACCAGAGTGCCTGAGGTTGTTCACTAGCTGTTTTCTTGGGCAAGTTCTTTGAGTTTTCTGCACTTAAATTCCCCTTTTTGTAAAACAGATCTAACCAAAGTACCTAATTTATAATATTTTGTGAGGATATCCAGGCTTCCCTGGTAGCTCAGTAAAGAATCTGCCTGAAATGCAGGAGACCCAGGTTTGATTCCTGGGTCAGGAAGATCCAAGCTTTTATTTAAATTTAATGTAATCATTTGTTACATATTTGAAAAACATTGTTATGTCTCTTCAATGATTTTAACACCTATTCAATAAGAAATTGTTCTTCACTTTTACTGATAAATATGCTACATAGACCACAAATCCAAGCTACCCCAGGAAAGCTGAGCAATATCCCCCAGGGATGTTGCTTTCAGAGGCAGTAGACATGGTCTTTAGTTTGTGGTTCCATCAGAACACAGCCTGACACTATGTCCCATGAGCCCAGAAATTAGAAAGCATGTGAACTAGGTTTAGCAGTCAGTATTTTGTCACTAATGGTGCCTATAGCCAAGGAACTTTTCATCTCTGGGACACTTATTTCAAGAGTGTCTTAGACAAATAACTCCTGGAATGAACAGATGGGTTCTTGTTCCAGGAGCCAAGGAAAATGATACATAGTCCAAAAAATGTGGCCACTAGTGGTCTCATAGCTGGTTTGATTCCAGACAGCAGTCTTGTATTTTTGTAGCTGTTATCCTTTTTAACATTCTCCAAACAAACTCCCAGAGTTATAACCCTGCCAAGATAGACAGGCTGCAAAATGGGGCTTTTCATTAATTTTAAATTCCTGATATTAATACATTAAATGGATAGTTAGCACATTAAGTGGATTCAAATTCATTTAATTTATTTACAAGGTCAAGACATTGAAATGCTACAGTTGCTTATAGAGAAAAAGTGAAGGTATTAATTCATTTAATTTCATCTGTTGTAAATTTTTAAAAGATGTTTAAAAGACAGACTTGAAATATTTTATTATGAAAAAATTGCACAGTTGTTCAGTTCAGTCACTTGGTCGTGTCTGACTCTTTGCATCCCCCTGGACTGCAGCACTTCAGGCTTCCCTGTCCATCACCAATTCCCAGAGCTTGCTCAAACTCAGGTCCGTCAAGTCGGTGATGCCATCCAACCATCTCATTCTCTGTTGTCTTCTCCTCTTGCTTTCTATCTTTCCCAGCATCAGAGTCTTTTTCATGAGTCAGTTCTTCCCATCAGGTGGCTAAAGTATTGGACCTTTAGCTTCAGCATCAGTCCTTCCAATGAATATCCAGCACTGGGTTCCTATAGGATTGACTGGTTTGATCTCCTTGAAGTCCAAGTGACTCTTGAGAGTCTTCACCAACACCACATTCAAAAGCATAAATTCTTTGGTGTTCAGCCTTCTTTATGGTCCAAGTTTCACATCCATACATGACTACTGGAAAAACCATAGCCTTGATTATATGGACCACTGTTGGCAAAGTAATGTCTCTGCTTTTTAGTATGTTGTCTAGGTTGCTCATAGCCTTTCTTCCAAGGAGCAAGCATCTTTTAATTTCATGGCTGCAGTCACCATCTGCAGTGAATTTGGAGCCCCCCAAAATAAAGTCTGTCACTATTTCCATTGTTTCTCCATCTATTTGCCATGAAGTAATGGGACTGGATGTAGTTTTTTGAATGTTGAGTTTTAAGCCACCTTTTTCACTCTCCTTTTTCACTTTCATGAAGAGGCTCTTCAGTTCCTCTTTGCTTTCTGCCATAAAGGTGGTGTCATCTGCATAACTGAGGTTATTGATATTTCTCCCTGCAATCTTGATTCCAACTTGTGATTCATCCAGCTGGGTATCTCACATGATGTCCTCTGCATATAAGTTAAAGAAGCAGGGTGACAATATGCAGCCTTGACGTACTCCTTTCCCAATTTAGAACCTGTCCATTGTTCCATGTCTGGTTCTAAGTGTTGCTTCTTGACCTGCATACAGTTGTGCCTGTATTTAAAACTTGAAGAGATCATTATTAAAGTTTATTGTCAAAAGTACATGAGGTCATTTCCAATGTTAATGATGATATAAAAAATGTTTATTAATCAAAGTAAGCTGTTTTAAAACTGTTAATAATTCATTAAAAATCTACTTCTAGTTGATATTTAATATACCCTTATCATCTTGTATTTTATTTATTTTTGTGTATTTTATTTTTCTTTTTTTAATTGAAGTATTGCTTTGTACAGGCTTGTCAATTTCTGCTTCATAGCAAAATGAATCAGCCATACTTATACATGTATTCCCTCTGTTTTTCTGTTTCCTTCCAATTTAGGTGACTACAGAGCATTGGGTAGAGTCCCCTATGCTATACAGTAGATTCTCATTAATAATCTGTTTTATACACCATAGTGAATATATGTCAATCCTAATCTCCCTATTCATCCAACTCCCCCACCTTTCCCACTTTGTGTCCATACATTTGTTCTCTAGTGTGTTTTATTTTTTATTGTAATATATATTGCATGCAAGTAAATTTTACCAAACTACGTGTGGATGCTCTCAAGTCCCCCAGATTATTTCCTATATACCCCTACTCTAATGTATAACTTTCTGAGCATCCCAGAACATTAAATAGGTGGGAAGGTAGTCTCCCAGAATCTCTGACCAAAAAAATTGGATTTAAAAAATGTTTTCCTTAGCTAATTCTGAGATACTGAACATGAACTCAGACCTTTGTTTTACTCAATGATGAGATCACTCTCAGGGGAATATTAGGTTCCATAATAGAGAATTTCAATTTGAATTGGAACTTCTCTTGCATATAATTAGAAATTTAATTTCCCTGAGTTTAATTCAAGATGATAAGGTGTTATTTTTTTAACATTAATGCAACCAAGTTGATGCCTTTGTATATACTTATAACACCAAATAAGACTTAAGTTTTCCTTCTTAGGAAAGGAGTAGGAAAAAGTGAAAAGTTATTACGTGCACTTAAATTTCTGTGGGCTTCCCAGGTGACTCAGTGGTAAGGAATTTGCCTGCCAATACAGGGGAAACAGTAGTCACAGGTTTGATCACTGGGTTGGGAAGATCCCCTGGAGGAGGAAATGACAACCCATTCCAGAATTCTTGCCTGGGAAATCCCATGGACAGAACAGCCTGGTGGGCTACAGTCTAGGGGATCACAAAGAGTCAAACACAACTGAGGGACAGAACACACAGAGACATAAATTTCTGTTAGCCTCTGCTAAAATGTTTTAATTTTCCATCCAATACATGCAAAAGTTCAGAGCAATTGTTTGGAACACAGATAGGGAAGCCTGGCATGCTGCAGTCCACAGGGGTCACAAAATGTCAGACATGATTGAGAGACTGACAACATAAAAGAAGTCGGGATAACTTGAAATAAAATAAAAACAGACTGAAAAAAATAAAGGTTTTTAATGAGAGAAATAATACATATTTTAATAGTATTTCTGGGGGTAAATATTATTGGATGCAAATTTAGCAGTAGGTATAAAGTTAGAACTTTACGTGCTACTAAATTTACATATATATAAATGTGTATATATATATGTACATATAGAATCTATGTATATAAACTTTATGTATATCACAGATTATTTTACTTTTTACTTATAGGGATTTATTCTCATGTGTTAAATATAGCCTGTCTGATGTACAAATATTTATTTTTCAGTTACTTTTGTAACTAAAAGACAAATGTCAGACTGGTATTAATTGAGTATATAATATTCATGCAAGATAATAATGATAATAGCATTAGTGGGCAAATATCAGTGCCCATTATACTTTATAAATTGAGTTAATGAATTTTATGTTTAAATATGCACCCTGGTTTTCCTTACCTGACCTGGATTGGCAAGCTTCTACTAGCTTCTTTGCCTCAACTGTACAGCTTGAAACAGGGAAAACTAATTTATCCAGGAACCCATAGATAGCAGAGCAGTTGTTATTATTAAGTTCAAGTTCCAGGCAGTGAGATAGAAGCTGAATTTGTTGTAACCATATCTTTTTTCCCCATCATTCTTTTTCTGAAGTGAGTGTGAATGTGGCAGCTAGAATTGTGTCAGCCATAAGGGAAAGGCAGAATCACTAAGATAATAAACTGGCCTCATGGCCAAACCATAAAATCAGTATCATAAAATTTGCAAAGTGTACCTTCTAACTTATTTTATGTGAGGATAATATATATATATAATGTATATATAATATATATATAATGCATATATATTATATATAATATATAATGTATATATATATACATGTATGTAATATATATGTAAATATATATATTTGTGTATATTTTTTATTAGAGTCATGTAAGTTTCTTCCAATCTTACATATTATGGCTAATATTTGAGCTTCATCTAATATTTTCATTAAAGCAGACATAAAGTAGACACATGTCACTTTCAGTAGAGGGTAAAAAGTCTCATGGAGGTTGAATAACTTGTCTTGAATCATATAATTGATAAGGGTGAGAGCTGGCTCTGGAACAAGTTTTTGTCTTGTCTCCAAAACTTACGTTCTCAGCCAGTCTGCAGCTACTGAAATTCCTGCTATGAAAGATCAGCCGATGATAAATTTTTCTGAGTTTGTTTTAGGTGAACTAAATCTACTCTGCTCCTTTCTCTGGGTTTGTCTAGTTGGAGGTACATGCAGAATATTGAAATGTGGGAAGAGAAATGTATAGTTATTATTTGCTTTCTTCGCTTCTGCATCCATGTTTTCCAGTGAGTTTCTACAAAAATTAAGGCTCTTACACCTGTTTTCTAGAAACTGCTCTCTCCCTTCAGACCCAATGATGGTAACAGTGGTTAGCAGACATTTGGTCCTGTTCAGAATGCCCACAAGACCTTTGGTCCTATCTAATCCTATCCAGTAGCATTTGGCGGGCTTCCCTGATGGATCAGCAGGTAAAAAGTCCACCTGCAATGCAGAAGGAGACGTGCTTTCAGCTCCAGGTTCAAGATCCCCTGAAGGAGGAAATGGCAATCCACATCTGTGTTCCTGCCTGAAAAATCCCGTGGACAGTGGAGCCTGGATGGCTACAGCCCAGAGTCACAAAGAGTTGGAAAGGACTGAGAGCACACGCGTGCGTGCGTACACACACACACACACACACACACACATGGTAGCATTTGGCATAGACTAAATATGCCCATTAGCATTTTGAACAGAGCAAAGTAAGTGTCACACAAGGGTAATGATTGCCCAGTATTCCTAACTTTGGATATTTTTTAATCTCCTGTGGATTCCATTAACTCTATCAATACCTTTTTGGGGGTTAATTTTGTATATCAACCGGATGGGATAATGGATGCCTGGTGGTGGTGGTTTAGTCACTAAGTTGTGTATGACTCTTGTGACCCATGGATTGTAGCCCACCAGGCTCCGTGTCTGTGGGATTCTCCAGGCAAGAATACTGGAGTGGGATGCCATTTTCTTCTCCAATGGATGCCTAGGTAAATAGTAAAACATTATTTCTGCATGCACTGGTGATGGTGTCTCGGGAAGAGATCAGCATTTGAAACAGTAAACTGAGTAATAAAGACCTTCCCTCATCCATACAGACACCATTAAGGGCCTGAACAGAACAAAAAGGAGGAGAAACGGCAAGTTCTTTCCTTCTTTCTCTCTACTTGAGCTGAGATGTCCATTTTTTCCTGCCCTCATATATTGGTGCTGTTGATACTCTGCTTCTTAAACTTGAGATTAGGTACTTACACCATTTCCCATCCCCCTTCTCAGACCTTCAGACTGGAAATGAGTTACACCTGTTGACTAAAAAAATATAATCACCACCTGAAAGTAGAGAGTTATTTTATTTTGTGGGAATATTTAGGACTCCAATTCTGGGAGACGGCATCTCAGTAGCTCTGAGAAACCTGCTCCAAGAAGGCAGGAGAGGGAAGTCAGACTATATACAAGTTTGCAACACAGGAAGCAAGGAGTTTGAACATCAAAAATCAGGTACCAAGTTAAGGAATTTACCATTCTATGTATGGGAAAACGCAAGCCTCTGAGCTCACCGAATCCATTCCTTTCATATGCATCTCAGCTATCTGGGGTGAATCCTGTTTCCTTGCTCACCTTTCTTCTTGCATTCCCACAGCTCCTCAGCAATCACCATGGGGGTGGGAGCATCCACTGGATTGCAGTTTTGGAAACCCTCACTCACATTTGAAGGCGAGAGATCATTGATAACTATGACATTTCTTATTTTCATTTCACACACCACAGACTTTCCTGTTTTGTTTCTCATTCTTATAGACTGCAGACCATCGAACTCTTGGCCCCTATAACCATGTGAACCAATTCCTACAGTAAATCTTCTCATATATTATCTTGAAGGAGGAAACAGAACAGGAGCCATCTTGAAAGCAGGACTCCATCTTGGGCTGGTCTGTGGACTTTGAGCTATATGCCCAGTATCTATGGAAACGACATACCAACTGGAAAATCAGACCCCAGATGGAAGAGCCCTAGGGCTCATACCTAGACTGTCCCATGCCTAAGAGAACACCCTAATTATCTTTGTAACCAAATAAAATAATAAATTCTATTATGCTTATTCGGGTATGACCACAGGCCTTTTGCTAATTTTCCACTGTTAACTACCTAGGCTTAAGGCATATGAATCATGGGTTAACTTTGATTGTTTCTTTCTTTTCCTTTGTTCAGACTAGTTTCAGAGAATTTGGGGAGGTGGGTTTGAGCACGTACACTTAGGATATATAAGCTTTTCACAAAAACTGGTCGGGGTCCTTGGCTAAGAGGAGATTCAGCCTTGGGCCCGCCGGTATAATAAACTGCACTCCACTATGTGCATTGTCCTTCAGAAGTGTCCTTCTGTTTCCCAGAATGCGTGGCTACAACAATCTATCTACCTACCTACCTACCTACCTACCTATCTATCTCCTATTGGTTCCCTTTTCTCAGGTTGTTATCGTGGTGGTTGTTGTTCAGTCACTAAGTCATGTCCTATTCTTTGCAACCCCATGAACTGCAGCACAGAAGGCTTCTCTATCCTTCACTGTCTCTGAAGAGGAAAAAATTAAAATGTTACCTCCTTTTGCCTCTGTAACTCACCTTGCCCCTTGTAAAGTCTGGATCATGTAGGTCAATACTAGGAACTGGAGTTTATCTCACTCACCCTTGTCCTGCTCTTTGCAATCACCCAGCCCTTGCAAACCTGCTTAATCATGCCTGTCCAGGTCAGGCATCCCCCTCCCCATCTTGACTGCTGTCCTGTGTACACAAAACCCCTTAGTTTAAACCAGCCTATGAATAGCTAGTGTTGCCCACTACAGTCTGTCAGTAAAAACTCTGTAATCCCTTTGTTTGGGGCTCAGAGCTTGGAGTGTTAACTCTTTTGGGCCCGCTGGCATAATAAACCTGAGTTCTCCAACTCTCCAAGTGTGGGGCTTGGTTTCTCGAGTACTGGTTTCTGCAACATCTCCAGGAGTCTTCTCAAAGCTCATGTCTATTGAGTCAGTGATGTTATCTAACCATCTCATTCTCTGCCACCCCCTTCTTCTTTTGCCTTCCGTCTTTCCCAGCATCAGGGTCTTTCCAAATGAGTTAGCGCTTTGCATCAAAAAGGTCAAGCATTGGAGCTTCAGCTTCAGCATCAATCCTTCCCATGAGTATTCAACACTGATTTCCTTTAGGATTGACTGATTTGAACTCCTTTCTGTCTAAGAGACTCTCAAGAGTCTTCTCTAACACCACAATTCAAAAGCATCAATTTTTTCGTGCTCATCCTTCTTTATGGTCCAACTCTCACATCTTCACATCTGTACATGACTACTGAAAAAACCGTAGCTTTGACTGTATGAACCTTTGTCAGCAAAGTGATGTCTCTGCTTTTTAATACACTGTCTAAATTGGTCATAGCTTTCCTTCCAAGGAGCAAGTGTCTTTTAATTTCATGGCTGCAGTCACCATCTGTGGTGGTTTGGGAGCCCAAAAAATAAAATCTGTTACTGCTTCTACTTTTTTTCCCCTTTTTTCAGGAGAACCTGACTAATCCACCTCTAAAAGACTCTCTCTATTAAAATCTCTTCAGTCACCCTGTGGCAGCATGGTCTCTTGTCTGCCAACACTTTATAAAACCAGCCAAAACAGCATAGGCTCTGCTAAATTTATTACCCTTTACAACCAAAATGTGGAAAACTACATATAAAATATTATTATATAGGTTTGACTATATCTAAATTTAAAAAATTTTGAAGACTGCATGAAAATACTACTTATCTATAAAGTGAGGTGGACAATGGAATAAGTGGGAACATAAGTAGATGAGCAATTTTAATGCAAATGTTGCATTATGATTTGATGTTTAAAATATATGAAAAGCATATATATTTGTATTCAAAATACAGCAAATAAAATTTAGCAGCTATTTTAATTCTAAAGGTGAAATTTTTGATCCAAAAGAATAAAGCTAATATTATTTACTAGATTTATCTACAGTTATTACAGATCATGAATCTCCTTTTCAGGAGAACAGATCATGTTTCTCCTTTTTATACCCTAAACTCTAGGTGAACAAGGCATATCTCTTTTTCACTTTATTACCAGAAAGTTTTAAATATAATTCCAGGACAAAAAGGAGAAAAGTTTATTTTTCAAGGTTCAAGGAAACATCTGGGAAAACACCCATAGAACACTAAACCACCTCTAGTTGAGGGATCACCAAGCCCCAGGCCACAGACTGGTACTGTTCTGTGGCCTGTTAGGAACTGGACTGCACAACAGGAGGTGAGTGGGGGGCAAAGGAACAAAGCTTCATCTGCTGCTCCCAATCGCTCACATTACTGCATTACCACCTGAACCCCCCTGCCCCCCAACACCGCCTATGTGAGGAAGCGTTGTCTTCCACAAAACCTATCTCTGGTGCCAGAAAGGATGATCATTGCTCTAGACTCAATTTGAGACAGGGACCTATGGATAATATTTGGTCCTGCTCAGAAAAATAGCACCAGGAGAAATCTGCAACCTGCTCAGACTACATATATGTGCTAGAAGCACAGCAGGCTATGTTCACTGGCAATGTTTCTGGAACTCACAATCTAGCCACCTATGCTCATGGAATACAACTATTATGGCTGTGATCAGTTTAGGAAATATATCCAGCCAAAAGCAGCCCAACACTGTAAGATGGGCTTCCCAGGTGAATCAATAGTAAAGAATCCACCTGCCAATGAAGGAGATCTGGGTTTGATCCCTGGGTCAGGAAGATGCCCTGGAGGAGGAAATGGCAACCCATTCCAGTACTCTTGCCTGGAAAATCCTATGAACAAGGGAGCTTGAAGGCTGCAGTCCATAGGGTCACAAAAGAGTAGGCATGACTGAGTGACTAAACAACCACAACATATGATAAATATTTGAGTTATAACACAAGTTTCTGGGAATTGTTTACTTTTATAACAAGTAGAATAAAAGTTCATTTGTAACCACTCTTTACCTCTACTCATAGGTAATCTTTAAAAACATTTATATAAGGAACAACACTGCTTTGTTTTATTTAAAATTCTTAACTGTGCAGATAGGGATGTTTTACTATTTCATGCTTTATTAAAGAAAAATCTTAATTTTATAGAAAACAAATGTACAATCTCCTATTATTATTTTTTTTTAATGTTAATGCAAGAAAGGTATATACTTATAGGGAGGTAAGTTGACTTTTAAGAATCTGCTACCTGTTTTAAATACTTTTCTAATTGTATTTGCTATCATGTAAATCTCTCCTATTGTTTGTATATCTTGATTCCAAGAATCACAGTGAGGCTATGTATGTTTTCCTAGGGAGCATCTTGGGGGAGGAACGTGTGGAATGTATTCATGGATCCACAGGACCAGTGGCTCAGGCTATCAATGAATCATGTGAAGACTTAAGTAACAGATTTTCATGGCCACGACAGATTTGCCTTACTATATTTCTTTATTCAGTATCACCTTCCCGAATGATGCATCCTCATTTAGGTTTTAGTGTGGTGCATAAGCTAGTGCCTCACAATGTTATACTTAATCCAAGTTTATAAAAGCCTGTCACTGAAGAAAGCTTGTCAAAGTAGCAGGCATGCCAACTACAAAATCTGTGCTTACTCATCTGTCATAAAGCATATCTATAGTCTATGAATCCTTGAACAGTTATTTCTAAATCATTTTTAAAGTGAAACAAAGAAATAAGCATGGAAAATTCCAAGAGTAGCACTGTGTTTATCTCTCTTTCCTCTGCAATCTTAAATATTTTGGATGAAAAATGTAATACAAACAAATTATTTACATGTTGCTATGTTTTTTACTATGACTTCAATCTTGAAACTTGAGTTCAGCTGGCCCTTGAACACCAGGGGTTTGAATTGCATGGATCCATTTACACACAGATTTTTTTTTCAATAAATATACAGTCAGCTCTTCATATCCCTGGGTTCCACATTATAGAGGGTTACCTATGGGACTTAAGCATCCAAGGATTTTGATATTCAGTCCCCTGTGTATACTGAGGATGACTTTGGTCATCAGGAAAACATATTTAATATGCCAAAACTCAAGTTAAAAGTGAGTTGGGTTATTCTTCCTTATATTATTTTTCTTAAAAGCATGGTAACAAAAATCCTATGTCATTGAATAGTATGTTACACTACAATTATTCTCTTGTCTCTGCCACAGTTAGAAGGTATACATAAACATTTAAAGAATATTAACCAAAATATTTATATTAAGAACAATGTGGGTAAGGTGAAACGTTTGAAAATGAAGTATTGTGAAAATTATCTCATATATGTCTGAACATTATTGCTTACTTATTCTTCATAATTAAAACTAGAATGATATACTGTACAAATTCAATAGGTAATCAAACCATACTATGTATATATTTAGGTGTCAGAAATTTCCAATTTAGTGACCATGAGTAAGATACCCTTCTGTGGTTTAACTTTCTCATTTTTAAAATTGGTAGAGTAATGTAAACCACCTCTGATGTAATTGGGAAAATGACTTAGCATATAAAGCATGCTATAAAGTGCCCTACTGTTAACAAACTCAAGTTTGCACGCTAGATGCTCAAAAATCCAATACTGAGACACGTGTTGGGTAAAAGGAGAGATAACTTTATTCAGGAAGCTGGCAACCTGGGGAGAAGGTGGATTTGTGTCCAAAGGAACAAATTCCCAACTCCCCAAGTTTTGTTCAGAGACTATACAGAGAGGAAAGGAATGGGCTACAAGCTAAACAGGGGGTAATCTATTTTTAGAGATGATCTCCATCATGCAGTTCCAAGTGGTGGTCATGTCTCACTTGTGGTTGGAGCATTATCTGAACCATAAATTTCTGGTCAGCTAGTCCTTCTGGTTCCAACCATTCAGGAGTCTATATACTTGTGGGCATCATACAGTTAACTTCTTCCACCTGGTAGGTGTTTCAGTATCGGCAAAAGAGCTCAAACGATATGGCTCAGAATATTATATATAGCCCTTGAGGATGAACTAAAGGTCCCTGACATTGTTTAATGACAAAACTATTATTATTATGTCTTGCATGACTGATTACCTTTGCTTCTGCAAAGGAAGCATTTTGTTTTGTCTCTTCTCTGACTAAATTTATTCTTTGGAACTTGGGGAAGGCCTCAGAAGTTAAAGTGTTTGTACAAACAAGAGGCAGGTGGAGGACATGGGGAAGGGGGTCTATTCCAGAAAGGATCTGTAGGGTCGTGTTCAGTTACACTGCTTCTGCTTTAATTTTTAGTTTAAAAAAATTGTTTTAAAATTTGATATCAAATACTATTTGAGGATCTCATAGCATATGTGGACGATTAGCTTTATGGGATAAGAATCCATTGTTGTTGTTGTTGTTCAGTTGCTCAGTCATGTCTAACTCTTTGAAACCCCATTGGCTGCAGCACGCCAGGCTTTCCTGTCTTTCACCTTCTCCTGGAGCTTACTCAAACTCATGTCCATTAAGTTAGTGATACCATCCAACCATCTCATTCTCTGTTGTCCCCTTCTCCTCCTGTCTTCAATCTTTCCCAGCATCAGGGACTTTTCTATTGAGTTGGCTCTTTGGATCAGGTGGCCAGAGTATTGGAGCATCAGTTCTTCCAATGAATAATCAGGACTGATTTCTTTTAGGATTCACTGGTTTGATTTCTTTGCTGTCCAAGGGACTCTCAAGAATCCCTCTCAAGAATCCCTCTCAAGAATCTCAATGTCTCAAGGAACTTCTCCAGCACCACAGTTCAAAAGCATCAGCTCTTTGGTGCTCAGCCTTCTTTATGGTCCTTTTTTCATATCCATACATGACTACTGGAAAAACCCTAGCTTTGACTATATGGTTGCAAAATAATATCTCTGCTTTTTAATATGCTGTCTGGTTTTGTCATAGCTTTTCTTCCAAGGAACAAGTGTCTTTTAATTTCATGGTTGCAGTCACCATCTACAATGATTTTGGAGCCCACCCAAAATAAAGTCTGTTACTGTTTCCGTTGTTTCCCCATCTATTTGTCATGAAGTGATGGGATCAGAATTGGCTTAAAGCTCAACATTTAGAAAACTAAGATCATGGCATCTGGTCCCATCACTTCATGGGAAATAGATGGGGAAACAGTGGAAACAGTGTCAGACTTTATTTTGAGGGGCTCCAAAATCACTGCAGATGGTGACCACAGCCTTGAAATTAAAAGACACTTACTCCTTGGAAGGAAAGTTATGACCAACCTAGATAGCATATTAAAAAGCAGAGACATTACTTTGCCAACAAAGGTCTGTCTAGTCAAGGCTATGGTTTTTCCAGTGGTCATGTATGGATGTGAGAGTTGGACTGTGAAGAAAGCTGAGTGCCGAAGAATTGATGCTTTTGAACTGTGGTGTTGGAGAAAACTCTTGAGAGTCCCTTGGACTACAAGGAGATCCAACCAGTTCATCCTAAAGGAGATCAGTCCTGGGTGTTCATTGAAGGACTAATGCTGAAGCTGAAACTCCAATACTTTGGCCACCTCATGCACAGAGTTGACTCATTGGGAAAGACCCTGATGCTGGGAGGGAGTGGGGGCAGGAGGAGAAGGGGACGACAGAGGATGAGATGGCTGGATGGCATCACTGACTCGATGGACAGGAGTTTGAGTAAACTTCGGGAGTTGGTGATGGGCAGGGAGGCCTGGCGTGCTGCAATTCATGGGGTCGCAAAGAGTTGGACTCAACTGAGTGACTGAACTGAACAGAACTGAACTGATGGGACCGGATGCCATGATCTTCATTTTTTGAATGTTGAATTTTAAGCCAGCTTTTTCACTCTCCTCTTTCACCTTCATCAGGAGGCTCTTTAGTTCCTCTTCACTTTATGTTATAAGAGTAGTGTCATTTGCATATCTGAGGTTACTGATTTTTCTCCTGGCAATCTTGATTCCAGTATGTGCTTCATCCAGCCCGGCATTTCGCGTGATGTACTCTGCAAATAAGTTAAATAAGCAGGGTGACAATATACAGCTTTGATGTAATCCTTTCTCAATTTTGAAACAGTCTGTTATTCCATGTCTGGTTCTTTTTTTTTTTTTTTTAAATTTTTTATTAGTTGGAGGCTAATTACTTCACAACATTTCAGTGGGTTTTGTCATACATTGATATGAATCAGCCATTGATTTATACGTATTCCCCATCCTGATCCCCCCTCCCACCTCCCTCTCCACCCGATCCCTCTGGGTCTTCCCAGTGCACCAGGCCTGAGCACTTGTCTCATGCATCCCACCTGGGCTGGTGATCTGTTTCACCATAGATAGTATACATGCTGTTCTTTTGAAATATCCCACCCTCACATTCTCCCACATAGTTCAATAGTCTGTTCTGTATTTCTGTGTCTCTTTTTCTGTTTTGCATATAGGGTTATCGTTACCATCTTTCTAAATTCCATATATATGCGTTAGTATGCTGTAATGTTCTTTATCTTTCTGGCTTACTTCACTCTGTATAATGGGCTCCAGTTTCATCCATCTCATTAGAACTGATTCAAATGAATTCTTTTTAACAGCTGAGTAATATTCCATGGTGTATATGTACCACAGCTTCCTTATCCATTCATCTGCTGATGGGCATCTAGGTTGCTTCCATGTCCTGGCTATTATAAACAGTGCTGCAATGAACATTGGGGTGCATGTGTCTCTTTCAGATCTGGTTTCCTCAGTGTGTATGCCCAGAAGTGGGATTGCTGGGTCATATGGCAGTTCTATTTCCAGTTTTTTTTTTTTTTTTTTTTGTATTATAATAGCACTTTATTTTTTTTTTCTTTTAATTTTTTTATTAGTTGGAGGCTAATTACTTCACAACATTTCAGTGGGTCTTGTCATACATTGATATGAATCAGCCATAGATTTACACTTATTCCCCATCCCGATCCCCCCTCCCATCTCCCTCTCCACCCGATTCCTCTGGGTCTTCCCAGTGCACCAGGCCGGAGCACTTGTCTCATGCATCCCACCTGGGCTGGTGATCTGTTTCACCATAGATAGTATACATGCTGTTCTTTTGAAATATCCCACCCTCACATTCTCCCACATAGTTCAATAGTCTGTTCTGTATTTCTGTGTCTCTTTTTCTGTTTTGCATATAGGGTTATCGTTACCATCTTTCTAAATTCCATATATATGCGTTAGTATGCTGTAATGTTCTTTATCTTTCTGGCTTACTTCACTCTGTATAATGGGCTCCAGTTTCATCCATCTCATTAGAACTGATTCAAATGAATTCTTTTTAACAGCTGAGTAATATTCCATGGTGTATATGTACCACAGCTTCCTTATCCATTCATCTGCTGATGGGCATCTAGGTTGCTTCCATGTCCTGGCTATTATAAACAGTGCTGCAATGAACATTGGGGTGCATGTGTCTCTTTCAGATCTGGTTTCCTCAGTGTGTATGCCCAGAAGTGGGATTGCTGGGTCATATGGCAGTTCTATTTCCAGTTTTTTAAGAAATCTCCACACTGTTTTCCATAGCGGCTGTACTAGCTTGCATTCCCACCAACAGTGTAAGAGGGTTCCCTTTTCTCCACACCCTCTCCAGCATTTATTGCTTGTAGACTTTTGGATAGCAGCCATCCTGACTGGTTCTAACTGTTGCTTCTTGACCTGCATACAGGTTTCTCAGGAGGAGGGTAAAGTGGTCTGATATCTTTGATACTGGTATTCACAGTATGAAAAGAATTTGTAGTATAGTCATTTGGCTAACTTTGGATCATTAGAATGATACCCCATCTATTGTTCCTGAAATTTATTGTGTGAATGATATTTAAACATTAGTAGAGTATAGCTTGACTTACTGTGGTAATCATTTTGCAATACACACAAATATTGAATCATCATGTTTACACTTGAAACTAATATATCATAGTTTAATCATCTCAATAAAAATTGAAAAATAAAAACAAGTATGTGGAGTATAGTCAATGTATCTAGTCTTTTTATTAAACTTTAAAAGTTTTGATAGTACTATGAATCTGAAAATAACATACAAATGGAATATATTTTAACCCATATCAGTAGTTCTAGGGGAGTATAGAAGAATATGTTGGAATTAACAAGTATTCTGTTCTAGGCTTTGTTTATCCTGTAGGAGAACAAACTGCCAACCCATTAAGATTAACACATTAAGATTCAGAACAGAGAATAACATATCAGTTTGGCACACTTAGATATATTTCTTCCTGTCAGGCTACAGACTACTATTGAAACACAGAAATAGACAAAGAAACATAATATTACATGGAAAAAGTGAGCTCCTTACCACCCTTAATGCAGTGGTCTCATGGAAAGTTTCAATAAGCAAAACAAAATATGTTCCTTAATTCAGAAGGGGAAGATATCTTGCAAGTTATAATGATGCATGACTTCCAGTTGAATATGAGAGGAGAAAAGGGGGAGATACTATTGAAAAGCTTTTAAGGATTGGGGTATAGAAATAAACTATGGGAATAATGTAATTATGCACCTTTATTTTCTTTATTATTCCCTAAATTTTTTTATTTTGTTTTGACTGGCTCGATTGTCTAAAGATAGCAGCTACATTCTGGGTGGAGAACATATCTCTGAAAAAGGCATGAGTCCATAATATCGAATTTGGCTGGTGTATTCATGAATAAAATCTGTAGTGGATCATAACATCCTCCAATACCATTAGCTGTGACCACATTAGCAAGTAGAAAGCAGTTATGCAATTCTTTACCAGTCAAATCATATGCCATCTTCCAGGAGAGAAGGCAAAAGAGAAACCACATTAACGTTATTATAACTTGCACTATGGGTAAGCTGTGCTGCCAAAGGAGGCTATTGTACCAGGATACACTTAATGAGATAGCAAACACAAAGTGGTGGAGAATGGAGGTGATGGCAAATGAGAAGAAGATGCACAGGATAACTCAGAGAAAGCTCAATACTCCTACCAACTTTTTTCCAACCTTCTTAAAAGCAGCTAGCTAAAGTCATTTTTCCAGAAAAGAAATATTGGGTCACTGCTTGCTTCATGTGTCTTCTTAAAGCCTTTACCTAGATAGTCTGGATTTAAGATATTCAGTATTTCTTAACTGGCCAACTCCTTGTTAGAGCTACCACTTGGCTCGGGGTATTAGAATTACATTTTCTGTTACTTTTCAAGAACTTAGAGAGAGAGAGATGACCTTTGCATCACATAGGATAAAGACTCCTGGATAGCTCGGCATGTGCCTGTGTCACTGAATTAAATAGCACATTGTTAAGGCAGATGACTGGGTGTGGAGAGAAGCAGATTTTGCCACCTACCTACTTAATTGCATCTTGACTCATTCATCTCTACCAGATCTGCATGTGGATGAAATGCCTGTATAAAGAGAGATGTTGGGATCTGGCTAGCCTTGAAGACAGTATGCATAAGGAAGATAAAGTGGCCAAATGTCACAGGTAATTATCCTCTGGTGTTTCATACCGGTCACTAGTGGGCAGTTCTATATTGCACCCAGACTGAACTGTCTTTATCAGTGCAGTGAAAGTCACTCAGTCGTGTCCAACTTTTTGCGACCCCATGGTCTATGCAGTCCATGGAATTCTCTAGGCCAGAATACTGGAGTGGGTAGCCTTTCCCTTCTCCAGGGGATCTTTCCAATCCAGGGATTGAACCCAGGTCTCCCGCACTGCAGGCAGATTCTTTACCAGCTGAGCCACAAGGGAGGTCCAAATAGTGGCACTAGAGAGAGTGCTTTTCCAAGAGTTAGCAGTAATCTTCAGTGGGACAGGATTTGCTTCCAAACTGAAAACACTGCCTCAGTCATCAGCAACCCTTTACTCTCACCCAGCAAGGACTGTCAAAGGTTTATAATATTACTGTGGAATTTCAGAAATTGGTCAGGAGCCCTTGAGGACAAGTTGGCTTTCGGGAGGCAGACATTTATAAGAACCCCACAGTAGGACTAAGCTATGGGGAAAAAGAAAAAAAAAAGTTTGCTAAACAGTTTGGCTTTAAATGAAATATTTAAGATATTGTGTCCCATACATATTTTGACAGACTAGTTTGAAACACCCATCTCAAGAAATGAATAATGAATTTGTTCAGCTGAAAACACAGTGCAATTGACCTTATAAAACATATTAGCAATAATAATAAATTTAAATGGATTATGGTTTCCATGGCACTTTCTTGTCAAAACTTAGCCAATAATATATACAAAATGCTGGGTTTTATTTTGCTAGAAACCCATCATGTATTTAAGGAAAAATATAATGGAGACATTGAATATTCATGAGGATTATGGTATCAAACTGTGACACCATAGCAAAGCAAAAATGTTTAGACAATTGTTAAATTGTATCAGATGTAATAAAAATAATTTCTGTATACTCCAGAAGAGATTCTTATGTGGATATTTGAGTACATGGTTGTCTAGTGACTTCAAGATAGCTTGATATGTGCAGAATTTTGAGGCTTTTGATTTTAGCAGGAGTGATACTGAATCCTGATTTTTAAGTAAAATGGTTCATCAAGGTGTTTATTCATTCTTGATGAGATTAACCCAAGGTAACTCACAATGCTTATGTCTTTCTTACTGTTTTTGAACACTACTCTTCTGTCAAACTGAGCATCTGTAATTTCCTGCCTATTTTTCCTGTTTGCCCTGATGCTGTACCTGGTAGAAGCTTTTTGCTCTGCCCCCAAAGCTCTTCATGCTAATTTTCCCCATTGATCCACCTTAGTAAAAAATTCACCTGATTCTTCTCATTTGAACTGCTTTGGCACCTTGGTTTAGCTTTGTCTCTTTCATGACAGTTCCTCTATCTTGTGTTACATTTTCCTTCTAATAATATTTATACTGAATCAAAAAGATAGTGTATTTTATTCATAACTGTTTTTATTCATTGACTAGCCCAGTGCCTTGTACATATCAATTTTTCCAAAAATTATGTTTTATTTATGAGCTATAATCTTGTCTATTTTAAGACTGTTATTTTTGCTATAATAAGGATACTCTTAATGGTCATACTGCAAAAATGACTTAAGGAGGAACCAAAAGCCTCTCTCATCATTGCTTTCCAGAGCTGTATAATGTTCACATAACGTTTTTGTTGTTCAGTTACTAAGTCATGTCCAACTCTTTGTGACCCCGTGGACTGCAGCTCACCAGGCTTCCCTGTTCTTCACTATGTCCTGGAGTTTGCTCAGACTCATGTCCATTGAGCTGATTATGCTATCTAACCATCTCATCCTCTGCCGCCTCCTTCTCCTTTGGCCTTCAGTCTTCCCCAGCATCAGGGTCTTTTCCAATGAGTCATCTCTTTGCATCAGGTGGCCAAAGTACTGGAGCTTTAGCTTCAGCATCAGTCTTTCCAATGAATATCCAGGGCTGATTTCCTTTAGAATTGATATTTTGATCTCCTTACAGTCCAAGGGACTATCAAGAGTCTTCTCCAGCAGCACAATACGAAGGCATCAATTCTTCAGCACTCAGCCTTCTTTAAGGTTCAATTCTCTCATTCGTACATGACAACTGAAAAATTATAGCTTTGACTATATAGACCTTTGCTATTTAATAATACACTGTCTGGGTTTGTCATAACTTTCCTTCCAAGGAGCAAGCATCTTTTAATTTCATGACTGTAGTCACCATCTTCAGTTTTTGAAGCCTAAGAAACTACTGGCAAAAAGCACCCTGAGCAGGTATAATGCATCTTTAAAAAACAAAACACTGAACTGCATTTGAACATCAATTTAAATTATAACTAACTTCTTTTTCGTTTTATTTTTATATTCTGCTATTGGGTTTAATAAATATCTGTTTCTATATTCTGAATGCAAGTTACGAATGCAGTGTTCGGTTCTATAGTCAATACTACTAGAGCCCTCTGCTGTGTGCTAGGAGTATAACAGTAGAATGTGGTTGCTTCAAATGCACTGGAAATAGTGCAGTGAGTAATGTCTTTCTAGCTACTTCCATCATGTTTCAAAACTACATTATTTAGGTTACCTAGGCTATATTACTATAGCATGAGTGGTAGTTTTAAAAATTAATATGCTGTAATAACTAGATTTTTTGCTCTGTGGCATCTAGTTGATGTGTATATATAAAAGTAGAAAGAAATCAAAAGCCAATCCCCTCTTCTCAAATTTCTTGCTGGATTATTCTTGTAGTAAATATTTTCTTTTCCTAGACAAATAGGGTCTTTCTTCATTTATGGCATTCAACTAACCAACTGAGTTTCTCTATTTTTGAATATAGTGCCTAATCAATTAAGTAATGTACCCCCTTTCCCTTTTCCCTCCCTTCCTTTCCTTCCTTCCTCCTTTCATTCTTTCTTCCTCTCTTTCGCAGAAACAAAAAGAAATATAGGAAGTATATGAACACAGTCAGTTCTCTTTTTCAGTCCTGTAGAGAAGAGTCAGAGAGGGGGAAATTGCAAAATTCCAATTTTCTTTGCATTTCAGGAGAGACACACTATTTCAAATATCATTCTTATTGCATTAGACAGGAAATTTAATCATCTTGGCTACAGTCCATTGAGCTGTCTGTGACTTAGATCAGAATTTTAGGCTGGATACATCCTCTCTGTTGGGGTTACACAAATTATTTGAGAGATAATAGTATTCTCACCTTGATTAGGGGAAAATAAATGGTATTCAAACTACATTAAAAAAATTGTATTTAAATATTCTGTGATATCAAGGCTGGGTCTGTGTTTCCCACATATGTATTTTCAGTGTAATATGCAGTTCCCAAGAGTAATTTCTCAATGTATCAGTGTGTGAACAATCATTAGTATTTGGATGAAATCCACAGCCACTCTCACTGTATATTAATTCTGTAGCATGCTCACACAGTGCAAAAATGCACACAGAAATCATTATAATCTAAAGTCGATTCAAGAAATTTTATTTCTCCATAAAATAAAATCCATAGCATTTTGGAAAAGTTATTGCTGCAAGCTTAATGAGGATATATTTCCACAAAGTGTAAACAGTCAGTAAATTATTATAGGAAAAAACAGACTAGAGCTTAATCTCATGTAACAAGGAAACTTTTGTGAATTAATTATATAGAGTAATTTTATAGTATTTTCAATTTCCAAAAAAATAAAATTTTAATTCAAAATACAATCTTATGGTGGTGTGAATGTATGTATAATAAGATAAATCTCTAATAATATTTAAATTAATTTTATCTAAGGATATGTAAATATTGATTTAGCAATAATTATATGAAAAATTAACCCGGTGAAGTTTCTGTTCTGGCAATATGAGAGATCACCTCAATAATATATTTTAAAATAATTTTAAAATGTAACATTATGAAAGTTGAGAAATATTTGACTCCTTGTAAAGTGGCAACTTGCAATTAAATACTCACTCTGTAACTAATCCTCTAATGACATGATAGACTAGAAAAACTGAAACAAAATTTCTCCCTATTATCACAGAGGGGAGATATGATAAAATCATGTATTACCCTTTTCTCCTTCTGTTGTGGATCTCCAGATCCACATTTAAAAACCCTGGGCTTGTGTTTGATGGGTTGAATTTACATGGTTCACAGTGTGTGACAACTATACTACCTCTGGTACCATCCCCCACCCCTGCCGCCACAAACTAATTTTTAACAGACAAAGGATTAATCTGAAAAATATATAAGCAACTCCTGCAGCTCAACTCCAGAAAAATAATGACCCAATCAAAAAATGGGCCAAAGAACTAAACAGACATTTCTCCAAAGAAGACATACAGATGGCTAACAAACACATGAAAAGATGCTCAACATCACTCATTATCAGAGAAATGCAAATCAAAGCCACAATGAGGTACCATTACACGCCAGTCAGGATGGCTGCTATCCAAAAGTCTACAAGCAGTAAATGCTGGAGAGGGTGTGGAGAAAAGGGAACCCTCTTACACTGTTGGTGGGAATGCAAACTAGTACAGCCACTATGGAGAACAGTGTGGAGATTCCTTAAAAAACTGGAAATAGAGCTGCCATATGATCCAGCAATCCCACTCCTGGGCATACACACCGAGGAAACCAGATCTGAAAGAGACACGTGCACCCCAATGTTCATCACAGCACTGTTTATAATAGCCAGGATGTGGAAGCAAGCTAAATGCCCATCAGCAGACGAATGAATAATAAAGCTATGGTACATATACGCAATGCAATATTACTCAGCCATTAAAAAGAATTCATTTGAATCAGTTCTAATGAGATGGATTAAACTGGTGCCCATTATACAGAGTGAAGTAAGCCAGAAAGATAAACACTAATACAGTATACTAACACATATATGTGGAGTTTAAAAAGATGACAACAATAACCCTATATGCAAGGCAGAAAAAGAGACATAGATGTATAGAACAGACTTTTGGACTCTGTGGGAGAAGGCGAGGGTGGGATGTTCTGAGAGAATAGCATTGAAACAAGTATACTATCTATGGTGAAACAGATCGCCAGCCCAGGTTGGATGCATGAGACAAGTACTCAGGGCTGGTGCACTGGGAAGACCCAGAGGGATGGGATGGAGAGGGAGGCGGGAGGGGGGATCAGGATGGGGAACACATGTAAATCCATGGCTGATTCATGTCAGTGTATGTCAAAAACCACTACAATATTGTAAAGTAATTAGCCTCCAACTAATAAAAATAAATGAAAATAAATAAATAAATAAAACTTTACAAGTAAAAAAAAAATTATAAATTGATCCTTGACTTTTGATTCTCCAAAAGCTCATACAAGAAAAGACTTTCACATAAAAGTAGGCGCACCAAATGTGAGCAAAAATCAAATGTGTTATTAAAACCTTATGAAAACAATACCCCCCTGACAGAGAACAGTGCTGGATGTAGCACAGGGAGCTGAAACACCGGAAAACATGAAAGACTCTTCAAGAGTCAGGAGATTAATACATGAAGCCCAAGCTGTATGTCCACTGGAAATCACAGAAGAAGCATTAAGGAAGAAAACAGAGCTTTAGTATTTTTAAAACAGCAATTTTAAAAAGCTATAACACAGAGAAGACAATGGAGAATTAACTCTTTATATATATTTTTCTGGAAAAAAATTAAGATATTCTTCATGAAGGTGGAAATAAAATTGATTTAAAAAGTAAATAAAAAGTAAAAAGCTATGGTGAAGAAGCAAATTTTTCTATGTGGGTAATGTGACTCTATTTTTCTAACATGAAGAATAAAAGTTTATAAAACTGTAATTTAGATCAATATAACTTGGAAGCTGGAGGGATATAGAGATAAGAGTGAAAGTGTATTTTGGAGAAATATAATCTATAATCCGAGCTAACTCAGCAAAAAACACAGAATCAAGAAAAAAATAAGATTTAAAACACAAGGGTAAAAAGCACAAGTATCATTAAATTAGATAATAAAATATATCCAAGCATTCATTAATCAAAAAAATATGAACGTGTTAACTATATTTTGAGTCTGTTTTTTCAGATTTGATTGAAATGTTTTCATAATCTAGATCTTGTGTTTTTTTAAAATTAAAACATAACTGCTTTGCAAGATGGAAGTAAGTCATTGCAGGCATTATATGATAGGAAAGCTTTGGTCTACAGACAGCTACTACTTCTATAAACACATTTTAATGGAAAAAGAATTACAAAGAATACAAAATGAAGAAGAACTTACCCCTATTTCTGTTGGATACCCACCTGTGCAATACTAAATAGGAAGGAAATTAGAAATATTAATTAAAGACTAATGACTAGTTCTAAATAACCTATTTGAAGCTTCTCTAAATTATATTTTCCTCAAAGTATTTTGTCCAAGTAGACATTTTTACTAAATTATTTTTAAAAATCTATATATGTTTAAACATATATAATTTAGCTCAAGCAAGTCTTTATTATTTATGCTAAGTGTGCACTTTAAATAAATAAGATTCATAGATAATCCTCAAATCTTGATGTGTACTTCTTATCTTATTCTTCCAATAAAATAATTTAAAGTAATCACTATTGTTGTTTAGTTGAGAAGTCGTGTCTACCTCTTTACAGTCCCATCTGACTCTTTGCAACCTTATGGACTCTAGTTCACCAGGCTCCTCTGTCCTTGGAATTTTCCAGGCAAGAAAACTGGCGTGGGTTGCCATTTCTTATTCCAGGAGATCTTCCCAACCCAGGATCAAAACGCTTGCTTCCTACATCTCCTGCATTAGCAGGCAGATTCTTTACCACTGTACCACCAGAGAACCCCCTAAAATAGTACTAAATTTGGCTATAATATGTTTTATATCTATGCATATTTTTTTTCTTTTTTTAATTCTCTTGAGGTAACAAATAGCACTGAAAAAGCTAGCAGTAGTATGTAAGGACAAAGCAGCCAAAAATAAGCTCCAAAGTTTGTAGGTCTTTGCTCCTTTTGATGAAATAGTGAATGCACAAATAATGATTTATTATGCATTCAGTAAATACTGATTGAGGCCAACTGAATAACTGGCATGGTACAGTCCCATCCAACTCTTTGCGACCCTATGGATTCTAGCCCACCAGGCTTCTCTCTCCATGTAATTTTCCAAGTAAAAATACTGGGGTTACCATTTCCTACTCCAGGAGATCTTTGAGACCCAAGGTTCGAACCTGCGTCTCCTGTGTCTCTTGCATTGCAGGCAGATTCTTTTTTTTTTAACCCTCACCTGGTTCCTATTTTTTTAAACTTATTCCTTGCATGTATGTGCTAAGTCACTTCAGTCCTGTCCAACTGTTTGCAACCCTATATAGACTGTAGCCAACCTGGCTCCTCTGTCCATGGGATTCTCCAGGCAAGAATACTGGAGTGGGTTGTCATGCCTTCCTTCAGGGGATCAAACTTCCTGACCAGGGGATCAAACTGCCGTCTCATGTCTCCTGCATTGGCAGGCAGGTTCTTAACCACTCGTGCCACCAGGGAAGCCCCTAGGTTGTCTTTTTTCCTTTCTTATCTGTACAAGGATAATCATTTCCTTTTATCAGGGAAATGTTTGCACAGAGTAACATCTATTTTCTTACCTAGTTTCAAGCAATGTCTTTCTGATATGTGACATCATGTTTGCGAGCTAAGTCACTTCAGTCGTGTTCTGCTCTTTGTGAACCCCATGACTGTAGCCCATTCCTCTATCCATGGGATTTTGCAGGCAAGAATACTGGAGTGGGTTGCTATTTCCTACTCTAGGGTATCTTCCCGACCCAGGGATCCAACCCCGGTCTCTTAAGTCTTGTGCATAGGCCAGTGTGTTCTTACCACTGGTGCCACCGGGGAAGCCACACTAGAGGTCCATATAATGCCAGTGTTAAGGAGGGTTCATGATTTGAAGTGGCATCTGTAGACAGTACACTAAATTTATAAGTGCATTTCTCAGAAAATGGCTTTATTTCCTTCTGTTTGAATTGGAGTTTTCATTTTTGGCTGAAGGATAACTTTTTTCTGACAAACTTTATCTTTGTCAAAACACATTATTACATTGTTATGTATCAGCTAAAATGATCCAATATGGATCACTCCTTTTTTTTAATCCAACAGGTATAACACGTGCTTACACTGATTTCCTATGAGCTGCCTTAGCTAAATGAAATGGCTGTTTACTAAAGACTCAAAAACATAAATTTCATATCCTGAAAAACGATTGTAGATATTCTGAACATTGCAAAAATAAGTACCTTATGAAGATGTACAGTATATATTTATCCAATTAGTACCTTATGAAGGTATACAGCATATATTTATTTATCCAGTTATATATTTTTCTTCTTGCATGTTCTTTAAAATATCTTTTATTCTTTTGACTAAAATGTAGTCCTTATATTTCTCTGAAACTTCTTTGAAAATATAGCGATAAGTTCGGCCTTATACTTATTAATATATTTGAATCTTTAAAACATTCATAAATAGACAAATATTATATATATGTAAATAAATTGAATCATAATGAATATGCCTATTTTAATTTAGTACAGTTTGAAAATTTATTTTTTTCCTCTTTATTCTCATTTTTCCAACCCCCTTTCTCATCTCTTATCTTCTTAACTGATTTAAATCCCCTTCATAGTTATGTAATTACTTACATGTTTATCTTTGTCCTATTCATTTACAAAATAGGAATATTGCTTTCAATACATTGCAAAATAGCAGTAGGATAGTGTAATTAGGAGAAATTTAATTGAATAATGACATTACAAATCCTTGAAGGCAAATATATATGCATATATATATAAGAAAATGTAGTACACATTTATAAAGAACAATATTTGAACTGAAAATTAATATTTACTTCTGAGACAATGTATATATTTTTATTTTAACTTTATCAAATGAAGAGGAAATTAGCTAAAAGCAGCATTATTAAAAGCATTTGAGAAATGTAACTTGTGGTAAACATGCCCTTCCTTAAGGAGCAAAGCCTAATGGCACAGTTGGTTTTTAGCCTACGATGATGATGATGACGTCATTACTTCCTGGTGGTCTACTGAAGCACAGTGACAGATATATAGGTAGATAAGTGTTTAGTGCATAGTTGACAAATTGCATAAATAATTTTCTGGCAATGAAAAAAGGCCTTCTGATATTTCAGTTATCTGCCTTTTCATCTCTCTCCTTAAGAACTTCAACAACAGTTAGTCATGGATTTTTCAGTGTGATTTTTCAGACACCTTATTAAGAGCATTGATGAAGATAAAACAATGGTTTTTCCATCAATGTTAAAAGTAGGAATACAAACAAGTCATATTTATCTAGTGTTCTTGATGCATTAGTCACTCAGTTGTGTCGGACTCTTTGCGATCCCATGGACTGTAGCCCGCCAGGCTCCTCTGTCCTTGGAATTCTCTAGGCAAGCATATTTGAGTGGGTTGCCATTTCCTTCTCCAGGAGATCTTCCCAACCCAGGGAATGAACCTGAGTCTCCTGCATTGCAGGCAGATTCTTTACCATTTGAGTCACCAGGGGAAGTGTTCTTGAACATTTGTATAATTAAATGTACTGTGTGCATATGGCATGGTATTGAACTTATCAAAGAGCTTGCTGCATGCCAAGTAGTTTCAGTCATGTTCAACTTAGTGCAAACCCATGGACTGTAGCCCACCAGGTTCTTCCATCCATGGAATTCTCCAGGTCAGAATACACGAGTGGTAACCATTACCTCCTCCAGGGGATTTTCTGTATCCCAGGATCGAGCTCAGACCTATTATATCTCCTGCATTGGCAGTCAGGTTCTTTACCACTAGCTCCACCTGGGTTTGTGTGACCTCTATTTGAAAGATTTGTTAAGATGCCAACATCTTGATAAATTGAAAGAATATAAGAAAAAAACTCAATTATTTTGTAAAATTTTTTTTTTAAAAAGGGATATAGAATGGATGAATTAAATTTCAGAAAACACATGGTCCACCTGTATTTATTAAATAAATGTATGTATTTAATAAATAAATGTCAGCATAATTTTCTAAAATATTTTAGCAATTGATGCCAAAAATGTTTTTGTTTAAGTATAGAAAGAGGCACTATTACATATTATTTAAGATGATAATACCTGTTTCAAATTTGGCTTCCACTGACTATTGACTTCATTACATTTAGTGAATGATTTAACTTTTATGAGTCTTAATACTTCTATAAAATTTGGGGAAAGGCAGTACCAAATATATAGAGATACTTGTGAAATTCGTTGTATAGTCCATGTAAAATAATAAGAACAGTGCCTGGAAAATATAAAACCCTCACTAAATATTACTTGTTTTTAGGAAATCCAGGTAATGGTTGAAATCTGCAGCAGAGCAGATAATATTTCTTTCAGTTTTGTCTGTGATTGAAAGTATGACAGCTTCCTCCCTTGAGAAGATGGTTGAAGGAGCTTTGAAAAATTCCTCTAATGCCAAGTTGATGCATCAGTCATACTTGATACAAAAGGGAAAGTACATACAATATGAAATTAAAGTCAAAGCTCAAAGATGTAGTTATAAAATACGTGGTAAGAAAAAAAATGTTTAAAAATGCACTTACTTGCAGCACTTCAATAAGCAGGTTCCCTTTTGCTTAGTTGAAGTCTTTGGGTATGGGAAAGTAAGCATGAGGACAGCCAAAAATCAGAACCTGGGCAGAGATCCCTAGAACTGGTAGTGCCACAGAGGTATATGGTGACTTGATTTGGAAACTGGAAGATACACACTTTACAAATTTTTTTTTTCTAGACTTGGCAGTGAGACTCCAATAGGCAGTACAATCCAGGAGTGAACTATGGTCATAAAGGGAAGAAAAACCAGCTGTGGCCATCAGTAATTAAAATCAGTTAAGGAGCCCATTAGATTAGACCCTGAGGAAAATCCACGTATTTTGAAAATAATATTGTTCATATATTATCTTTTTACAAAACCAAGGTAATTTGTTGCTTAGTGGCTAAAGTGACCTTGGGTGTATTTTAGCTAATTATTTTCCCTGTAATGAAGAATTTTTCAACACATGCATTTCCTTCCTTGGTATCAGGTTTGGCTTGTAGCCAGTTGGACTCACATGAAATAATATCACTGTGATATGCTCAGAATGAGCTGAATGTATATGCCCCAAACAGATTCCATCATTTATCAGAGTGAAAGACAATGTGGAGTTTAGGTAGAATCAAGAGTGCCCTAAATATAACCAGACAGCTAGTAGACATAGAAACATGAGAAATTTCAAGATATGTGACTTCTATAGTAATTACTTTCTCTTTTCAAATCTCTCAGACTTTTGGTGGAAACCTATTGCCTTTAAAGTCTTAGAATTTATCCCGTGGATTCTAATATAGCTTTAAATCAGGAAGTGGGATGCCTCCAGCTTTGTCTGTCTTTCTCAGGATTGCTTTGGCTATGGGGGAGTTTTTTGTGATTGCATTAGTTTGTAGTTTTTTTCTTCTATTTCTGTGAAAAGTGCCATTGCAGTCTTATTAGGGATTATATGGAATCTGTAGATTTCTTTGGTTCATGTGGATATTATAACAATATTAATTCTTCAAATCCATGAACATAATAGACCAGCAATAAATCCACACTTATACAGTCCATTAATCTTTGACAAGGGTATCAGAACACAAAATGAAGAAAAGACACTTCAGTAAATGGTGTTGGTTAAAACTGAATATCCAAATATGAAAGAATGAAGCTAAAACTCTTATCTTACACCAACTAGCAAATGAAATTGAAATGGACTTAAGACTTAAAAACTGAAACCATAAAATTCCTAGAAGAAAACATGAGGAAAAAAAAAAAAAGAAAACATGAGGAAAAACCACCTTGGTGTTCGCCCTGCAGTGATATTTTGGGTTATGACACCAAAAGCAAAGGCAACAAAAGCACTTATACACAGAAAAGAAAAAAAAAAAATCAACAGGATGAGAAGACAACTTCTGCAATGGAAAGAATATTTATAAATTATATATCTGATGAGAGGTCAATAGTAGAAATATATAAGGAACACATACAATTCAGCAAAAAATTTATTGGCCCAATTTAAAAATGAGCAAAGTACATAAATAGACCTCTCTGTCAAAAAGATATACAAGCAGGTACATGAAAAGGTACTCACTGTCACTAACCATCAGGAAAATGAAAAAACTAATAGATGTCACTTTGCATCTGTTAGAATGGATAGTATCAAAAAGACAATTGATAAGTAGTATCAAGGATGTGGAAGGAGGGAAATTCTTATACCCTGCTAGTGAAATGTAAACTTGTGCAGCCAGAATGAACAATCAGTATGGCAGTAATTTCCTTCAAAACAATCAGTATTTTCCTTCAAAAATTAAAAAAAAAAAAAAAAAGCAAAAACCTACCATAAGAGCCAGTAATCCCACTTCTGAGTATATAGCCCATGGAAATACAATGAATACCTTCAAGAGATAATCTGCAGTCCATGCTCATTGCAGCACTGTTCACAATAGCTAAGGTAGGGAAACAACTGAAGTATTCATCAATAGATGAATGAGTAGAAGATGTTATGGTGGTGGTTTAGTCACTCAGAAGTGTCTGACTCTTGCGACCCCATGGACTGTACCCACCAGCCTCTTCTGTCCATGGGATTTCCAGGCAAGCATACTGGAGTGGGTTGCCATGCCCTCCTCCAGGGGATCTTCCCAACCCAGGGGTAAAACCTGGGTCTCCTGCACTGCAGATAGATTCTTTACCAACTGAGCTATCAGGGAAGGCCTTTGAATATTAGTCAACTATGAGAAAAAAGGAAATCCTGCCTTTAGTAACAATGCAAAAAGTGAACCTTATGGTAAATTAAAAAAACCAAGCAGAAAAAGACAGATTCTGTGTGACCTCAGTCTTAGGTGGAATCTAAAAAGAAATTAAACTCACAGAAATAGAGCAGAGCATTTACGGGGAGGGGCTGGGGAGTCAGGAAAATGAAGTGATGTTGGTCACAGGGTACAGACTTTCAGGTATTAGATAAATGCATTATGGATATCTAATGTACAACACGGTGACTCTAGTTAATAATGCTGTGTTGTATACTTGACTTTTGCTTAAAGAGTAGATCTTAAACATGCTCACCACACATACACAGCAGGTCAGTCCATGAAATGATGGATACAGAAATTGACTTGATTGTGGTTATCATTTCACTATGTATACATATATCAAAACATCACATGGCCACTAGTGAATAGTGTTAGTCGCTCAGTTGTGTCCAACACTTTGCAACACCATGGGGTGCAGCATGCTAGGCTCCTCTGTTTATGGGATTTTCCAGGCAAGGATTCTGAGGTGGGTTACAGTTTCCTTCTCCAGGGGATCTTCCCAACTCAGAGACTGAACACAGGTCTCCTGCCTTACAGGCAGATTCTTTACAATCTGAGCCACCAGGGAAGCCTGTGCATTTTAAATATATACAATTTTATTTGTCACTTATACCTCAATAAAGCTTGAGAAAGAAAATGATTTACCCTGAAAATCTACCTTATGTAGACACTACCTACCTAAAGTAGTGGGCAGGTGGTCAATGACAATGATAGACTAGCTGCTCCAGTGGCCAACCACAGGCTGGCGGAATACATGTCACAAAGGCTCATGGTTTTAACACTAACCCAAAGAGATTCTGAAATTCCAACAAAACTGGTGACTCCTATCTTAATATGTATATATCAAAGGAAGGAAGATCATGGTAACTAAAAATAGTTTAAAGGTAAATAAGAAAATTGGTTTAATTGATTTTTTAGTAAACAGAAGTTAATTTTTTTTTTTTTTTTACTTTGATCTCAACTGAATTCGGGGCAAGAGGACCTGTAGATAAAATGAAACAGAAAACTAGGCATCACTGTGCTGTGCTTAGTCACTCAGTCATGTCCAACTCTTTGCAACCCCATGGGCTGTAGCTTACCAGGCTCCTCTGTCCTTGGGGAGTCTCCAGGCAAGAACACTGAAGTGGGTTGCCATGCCCTCCTCCAGGGGATCTTCTTAACCCAGGGATCAAACCCAGGTCTCACCCACTGCAGGCGGATTCTTTACTGTCTGAGCCACTAGGGAACCCCAAGAATGCTGGAGTGTGTAGCCTCTCCCTTCTCCAGGCGATCTTCCCAACCCAGGAATTGAACCCAAGTCTCCTGTATTGAGGATCATTATATCCTCTTTATTTCTCCTATCTCTGTTTGAAGAACCATATTTACAACTTCTGCCTGTGCCTTTAATCTTGGTGGACCTCAGGATTTTCTCAAGCTCCCTTTCTCATCCCAGTTGGTACACACCTCTTGCATTTTATTCATTTTTTTCTTGGCTTCTACCATCTTTGTACACAGTTATGTGAGCCCTGAATCTATAGTCTCGGTCACAGTCATGCTTGTAAGTTCCAAATCAAGATATCTGATGGCTTATGAAAACGTCTATTTGAAATCCCATTCAGTTCAGTTCAGTTCAGTCGCTCAGTCATGTCCGACTCTTTGCAACTCCATGAATCGCAGCACGCCAGACCTCCCTGTCCATTACCAACTCCCAGAGTTTACTCAAACTCATGTCCATCAAGTCGGTGATGCCATCCAGCCATCTCATTCTCTGTTGTCCCCTTCTCCTCCTGCTCTCAATCCCTCCCAGCATCCAGGTCTTTTCCAATGCGTCAACTCTTCGCATGAGGTGGCCAAAATATTGGAGTTTCAGCTTCAGCCTCAGTCCTTCCAATGAACACCCAGGACTGACCTCCTTTAGGATGGACTGGTTGGATCTCCTTCCAGTCCAAGGGACTCTCAAGAGTTTTCTCCAACACCACAGTTCAAAAGCATCAAATAACATCTCACCAACTTACCACCTTCTCCTATCAATTCAGTTCAGCTCAGTTGCTCAGTTATGTCCGAATCTTTGCGACCCCATGGACTGCAGCACTCCAGGCTTCCCTGTTCATCACCAACTCCTGGAGTTTACTCAAACTCACGTACATTGAGTCAGTGATGCCATCCAACCATCTCATCCTCTGTCATCCCCTTTTCCTCCTGTATCCATAGCCTTGCATCCAGAGACTCTAAGCACTGAGCTTGGCCCCGTGTCTTGCTAAAGACAATGATATGTGCAAGTATTTGAATTTTAGTGCACTAAGTCCAAGCTGCAGCCTAAAGATGTCTTATGTGTTTCCACTGGTTTGCTTGCACTTTTCACATCACCAGGAGTGGATCATGGACCCAGGAGGAGGAAAGCCATGGGTCACAACTGAACTGTCCCAGCCAAGACTTGTCTTAAACAGCAAACTCCCAGTGATAAGCAAATGCATTAGAAAAAAAATCAATGAATGTTGTTATAAGTCTGAGGGTGTTGGGTAATTTTATGTAACAAGAGTTAACTGATGTAGTTTTATTAAACTTCATTAAAAGTACAGGCAATTCTGAAGTATAACTCAAGCATTCATTGTTAATCAACCCCTTAGGCTGATCACTTTTACCTCATTAATAAATTTAGTTTATATTCAATTTCATGATATTTTCCTAAAAGCGGATAGGTGAACCCATATTCAAGAAATCATGGAGATAAAACTTTTAGATACTGTTATATACATGAACTATGTAGGGAACAAAACAGACAGACAGTGGCTTCATACCATAAAGAAGAAAAGGTAAATTGTTGAAATTATTTAAAGCTATATTTCCCTAAGCCTAATTACAGTTAAGTTTTCTATTTGACTTTTGAAATATACATGTATTTCCCAATCCTCTCTGGAAAAAATAATGCTACTGGCAACTAATTATTAGAGTGTGGCAGTAAATGATGTGATTTATAATATGTACTGAAATTTCTTTCTTTACATTTTCATTATAAACCAGCAAACTTTAGTAATCATGATAAACTTACATTTAATTGTACATTACCTCAGACTTTAAGTAGACAGTGTTCTATAATTAAACTTTACAAATACTCATAATTATTTTAGAAAGGGGTGGATATATTGACTGGTTCTCACAACAGGCTCTAGATTTGAGTTTTTCATGATCAATTAGAGTAGGCAGCATGCAACTCGCAGATTCTAAGGTTGAAAGAAAATAAATGTGTGTATTTACTTTTATTCAAGGGCTTTGGCATGTTTTGTCTTTTTATTTTTTTAGACAAGAGGAGCTAATACTTGTGTGTACTATAAACATGAGGTCTGTTTGATAACTATTATGGAAACATCTGTTCTTCTGTATATGACATCTCTGAAATAGGCATTTTTATGTCTCCCCAGTGGTATAATTGAATCCAAGTTTGGCTTGTGTATCTTATATGGATTTCTAGTCCTATTTCAAGAGTTATTCTGTTCTTGGATGTTATCTATTTTAAAATCTGTGTGCCCAGCATGGAAGAGAGAAAATAAATCAGATTTTGTATTTTGTGGTAAAGCAAACATTGTTACCGAAGGAGTACGTGGGACCCAGATGCTCACTGCCCCAAAGTCAATAAACAGGCCAGGTTGATGGAAAGGAAAGTTTGCTTTGTTTCAGATGCTGACCACTGGGGGTAGCGGGTGGCAGACATCTGTCTAAAGGCCAACTCCTCCTGCCTACTGGCAACCAGTGGGGCAAGAGCTGTTATAGACAGAGGTCAGGGGGAGGGGGCACTACATGCAGAAACAGCACAGTCATCTCTGAGAGTTATCTTCAAACTGATCAGTAAGTGGTCTGACCAGGATCATCTTGGTTGTATTAGATTCAGCTAGTCTTTAGTTTCAGGGTCCATTTGTTCCCATTTATTTGCAGCCAGTTCTCAGAATCGTGGCAGCTCCTATCCTTCCTATAGTCTAGTCATCATGTAATTAATTACTTTCACCTGGGGTTTCAGTATCTATAAGACAGCTCACAGGACATGGCTCAGAATTTTATCTATAGTCCTTGAGAAGGAACTAAAGATCCTTGACTATGCTTAATGATTACATTATTATTATTTGGTTTCCTCTGGCTGTTTTCCTTTGTTTTCACAATTTCTCATTTCTCTAATTAAAATTATTCTTTGACTAAAGTTTCCAGTGACAAAAGGCAGGCAGAGGACATGGTGATGGGTCAAGAACCATCAGGCCTCGATCTGTTCCAATTGTGTTTGAACAGTTATGGGTTACAGGCTACCCTGATACCTGATATGCTGGGGACTGAAGGCAATTCCTGGAGAAGAACTGAGATTAAAACTGCCACCCATCAATATTCCCAGAAGATGGAGGAATGGGACCTCAGTCGTGTTGGGGGATCTATGAAGAACACCACAGAAATCTGAAACATTATTTCTTTCAGACAAGAAACCCACATCCAGGCTTCAAAATCACTTTATTACAATTTGGTAGACATCTGTTTAAAAGTTATATAAAATGCCAAATGGGCTTAGTCAGTATATAAGCTAAACACAAGCAAAAATGTTAACCCTTGTATGAACAATCAGTTTGTGTAGATGTTACTTATTTAATGGAATATTTTGTGTTCTGTACTTTATGAACTTTAAGGCATTTTTTTTCATAGTGAAAAACTTCCCAAACAAGACAAATTCAATGATTATCTTTGGGCAGATTGTAGCCACTTTTGTTGACATTGCCTGAACATATGTAAAATAGCTTATGTCTATTTCTGTTTCTACACCTCAACTAAAATATATGCATCAGTGATTCTACTTGCATTTAATTAAGCTGTCACTTAATTTTTATTCCATAATACTGCAACCAGCCTTAACACTTGGTCAGGGTTCTCGAGATTTGAAAAAAAAAAAATGTTTGAAACAGTACTGGAGTGCTTTTAAAATAAATGATACATTACACAGACAACATTAACAGAATGGAAAAATGATAATCTCAATAGATGCAGGAAAAAGTTTTAACAAAATTCAGCATTTACTAATGATAAAAAAAAAAATCTCTTACAGAATAGATATAGAAGGAATGAACCTAGGCACATTGTCCATATATTAAAAGCTCACAGATAAAATAATAATCAGGAGTTCACAGGTGGCACTAGTGGTAAAGAACCTGCCTGTCAAGGCAGAGCATAAGAGACACGGGTTCGATCCCTGGGTTGGGAAGATACCCTGGAGGAAGACATGGCAACCTACTCCAGTAGTTTTGCCTGGAGAATCCCCATGGACAGGAGCCTGGTGGGCTACAATCTATAGGGTCACAAAGAGTTGAACACATCTGAAGGGACTGAGCACAGGTACACATAACTTCATAATCAATGAGGAAAAAGACAAGCTTTTCCTCCAAGATAGTACAAGGCAAGGTTGCCCACTGTTGCCACTTCTATTTAAGTAGTACTGGAATTCTTAAAAAGATGAATTAGACAACAGTGATGACAAAAAAGCATCCAACTCAAGAAGGGAAGAAACAAAATTACCTGTGTTTTCAGAGATGTAGAAAATCCTAGAGACACAACAGGATAACCGCTAGAACTAAGTGGATTTATAAATATTTCAGGATCACAATTATAAAAACCAGTCATTTTTCTATATACATGCAGTGAACTATCCAAAAAATAATTTAAGAGAAAAATCCCATTGAAAATAGGAAAATAGTGAACAAAACACTTAGGAATACTTGGACTTCCCTAGTGGCTCACAAAGTAAGTAAAGTAAATAATCTGCCTGTAGTGCAGGAGACACGGGTTCGATCCCTGAGTCGGGAAGTCCCCTGGAGAAGGGAATGGCTACCCACTCCAGTATTCTTGCCTGGAGAATTCCATGGACAGAGGAACCTGGCAGGCTGTAGTCCATGGGGTTGCAAAGAGTCGGACATGACCGAGTGACTAACACTTTCACTTAGGAATAAACCTGACCATAAACATCTTTCACTGAAAATCATAAAATATTAATGAAGAAATTTAAAGGAGACACAGATAAATGGAAAGACAATCCACAATCATGGAAAAATTAATGTTGTCAAAATGTCTACACTACCCAAAATGACCTTTCAAAAATATCTATCAAAATCCCTTTACAGAATTAAAAAAAAAATACAATCCTAAAAATCATATGTAGCCACAAAAGCCCTGAAGTCCTCAAAGCAATGTTGAGCAAGAAGAACAAAGTCAGAGCATCACACTTCCTGACTTCAAAATAAGTTACAGCAAGAAAAACAGTATAGACTGATGTAAAAAGAGACATAGAGACCAGGTGAACAGAATAGGGACCTCAGAAATAAATACATAAATGTATGATTATCTTATTTTCAGAATTGTATCCAAGAGGATACAATAGGGAAAGATTACCTCTTCAATAAATTATGTTGGAAAAACTGCATATCCACATGGAAAGACTGAAACTAAGCCCTTGTCTATACCATATACAAAAGTCAACTCAAAATGGATTAAAGATATAAACATGAAATCTGAAACAGTTATACTACTGAAAGAAGATATGGAAAGAAATTTTCTTGACAGGAATCTGGCAAATTTTTGGGGGGTATAACTCCAAAACCACAGACAACAAAAGCAAAAAACAAAAAACTATAAATCTCATAACAAAGGAAACAGTCTCCAGGAGATATTGAAAGGACGGGGAAGCTATAGTCCATGGCGTCACAGAGTTGGACACAACTGAGTGACTGAACAACAGCAATTTGTACTATGGTTTCCCAGGTGGTGTTTGTGGTAAAGAACCCGCCTGCCAGTGCAGGAGGCATGAGAGACGTGGGCGGGGAGGAGGGGTGAGTCGGAACATTGGGATTAGTGGATGTGCACGGCCATGTTTAACAGATAGCCAGTGGGAGCCTGCTGAATGGCACAGGGGACCCAGCTAGGTGTTCTATGGTGACCTAGACAGGTGAGGTGGGAAGGTGGCAGGAAGGACCACAAGGGATATGTATACATATACTAATTCACTTTGTTGTACAACATTGTAAACCAACTATGCCCCTGTCTAAAAAGAAACAAGTACTGATACACACGTGAAATACTATGCTAAGTGGAAGAAGTTAGTCACAAAAGGCCGTATATGATTCCATTCTTATGAGATATTCAAAATATGCAATTCTATAAAGTATATTAGTGGTTGCCTAGAGCTAAAGATGGGCTTAAGTTGGGTGAGATAGAATGGGAATGTTTATAGAGTTTTTTTGTGGGGCTGATGAAATATTCCAGAATTAGATTGTGGTGGTATATTCACAACTTTGACAATATATGAAAAAAAAAATGAATAATACATATTAAACAGGTGAATTTTATGGTTATGATATGTATCATAATAACACTTAAAAACCTGTCCTTTTAATAAATTACAATTATTTACAGAAAAAAATTTCATAACCCCTTTAAAGTTTCTTAGTAACCTAAAATTTAACTTTTGGACCACAAAATTATCTAAAATTAAAAAAGAAATGTATATATTATTTCTAGAAATAAATGCAAAGCAAAATAAGAAAAAACTGAGGCAACATTAGAGAAAGAAATTCTTCTTTAATGGTTTAATATGTAATGATAATTCTAGCAGGAGTTTTACTCAAATGTTACAGAAATAATAAAAGATTACAGAGAATTCTTCAAATTGTTTCTGAAACATTGTATGCTATATTTTTATTTAAATTACTAAATGATCAGCTCATTTGCTGAATGAAGGTAGTTCTTTTAATTATAAATATGGAATTTATAATACTTTAAATTCTTGTATGTGCCTCCCATGATATGTTATTTTTATTTAATCTCATGGTTAAACAGATGGCATAACCTATTATATACTTACAAAATATGAAGTGCTTGACATACAGCAATAGCAATACATTTTTAGATATGAAAACAAATAAAGAAATGAGTTTTTTCTAAAATACTTAACATGCCCAGGAAGAGGAAAATTAAAAGTGCTGGGTTCTATAAAAGATATAGATATCACCAGTGTAGCTATAATATTCTGTGATTCAGGTTAGGGCAGCAAAAGATTCCTCTGAAACCAAATTGATTTCTGGCTCCCAGTAATGTTTCTGCTGTCATCCTATTCTGCCTTTTGAAGCTGCTTCATGGTACCCATTCAAATATCTTATTTACTTGGAATAGAAATGCGAATGGTCCTGGTATAGAAAGATTTATTGAATTTTCTCAAGCCTAGAGAAATATTAATATGTTCATAAGTATAGTGAGGTTATAGAAGGTATAGCCATTTTTTCTCTACTTCTATGTTTATAAATATTAGCCTCCAACTATTAAAAAATAAAGGAAAAATTAAAAAATAAAATAAATAAATATTTACTGAATAATAGATATTACATTCAAATCAAAACAACAAAAATTAGAAACTATTTAAAACTTTTTAGTTAGTCATATATTTACAAAAGTACAGGGATAATGAAATTTGATTAAAGTTATCAATTTTATACATGATTTTAAATCTTGAATATAAAAACGATGCTCTCTTTAATGGCATAAAGTGAGGATGAACTAAAGAGCCACTTGAAAAGGGTGAAAGAGGAGAGTGAAAAATCTGAATTAAAACTCAACATTCAAAAAACCAAGATCGTGGCATCTGAGCCCATAACTTCATGCCAAATAGATAGAGAAATAGCCTGAACAGTGGCAGATCTTATTTTCTTGGGCACCAAAATCACTGCGGACAATGACTGCAGCCAAGAAATTAAAAGACACTTGCTCCTTGGATGAAAAGTTATGACAAACCTAGACAGCATATTAAAAAGCAGAGACATCACTTTGCTGACAAAGGTCCATATAGTCAAAGCTTTGGTTTTTCTAGTAATCATGTATGGATTTGAGAGTTGGACCATAAAGAAGGCTGACTGCTGAAGAATTGATACTTTCGAACTGTGGTGCTGGAAAAGACTCTTGAGAGTCCCTTGGACTGCAAGGAGATCAACCCAGTCAATTCTAAAGAAATCAGTCCTAAATATTCATTGGAAGGGCTGATGCTGAAACTGAAGCTCCAATACTTTGGCTACCTGATGAGAAGAGCCGACTCATTGGAAAAGACCCTGATGCTGGGAAAGATTGAGGGCAGGAGGAAAAGGGGGCAACAGAGAATGAGATGATTGGATGGCATTGTCGACTTAATGAACATGAGTTTGAGCAACCTCCAGGAGACAATGAAGAACAGGGAAGCCTGACCTGCTACAGTCCATGGCGTCACAAAGAGTGGGACATGACTTAGCCAATGAACATCAAAAGAAACTGAATAAACCCACAAAGCAGTATGAATTTTGTTTTGGTGACTCAGAGGGTAAAGAATTTGCTTGCATTGCAGGAGAAACCGGTTCAATCCCTGGGTCAGTAAGATTCCCAAAGAAGGGAATAGCAACCCACTCCACTATTCTTTCCTGGAGAATCCCATGGACAGAGGAGCCTGGCAGACTACAGTCCATGGGATCTCAAAGAGTCTGATATGACTGAGCAACTAACACTTTCACTTTCATATATTATACTCAGGCTTAGAAACAGCAAATATGAATTTCTACCATATTTTGGCACTGTTGTAGATACATTATGTCACAAAATTAAGTATAAATACACTTCAGCCCTCTTTAGCACTAGCATTTTTTTTTAATCTAGAGGCTGCTCTATCAAATATCAGTATATAAACAAAGATTTATTTGACTGTTATTTGCATGACATATTAGTAGGTTTTATGTATTTCAAATCTCACATTTTCCATGTCCAAATTTTTTAAAACCTGTTTCACATACAAGTATTTTTCAACTTCAGCAGCTATATTAAGATATGCTTATGTGTGATTTTCTTTTTAATAATCCTTATACATTTTTTGGAGAAGAAAATGATAACCCACTCCAGTATTCTTGCCTGGAAAATCCCATGGATAAAGAAACCTGGTGGGCTACAGTCCATTGGGTCGCAAAAGAGTCAGACATGATTTAATGAATAAACAGCATACATTTTTATTTTACTTCAGGAATTCAGTTCAGTTCCTCAGTCATATCCGACTCTTTGCAACACCATGGACAGCAGCACGCCAGGCTTCCCTGTCCATCATCAACTCTCGGAGCTTGCTGAAACTCATATCCATCAAGTTGGTGATGCCATCCAACCATCTCATCCTCTGCCATCCTTTTCTCCTCCTGCCTTCAATCTTTCCCAGCATCAGGGCCTTTTCTAATGAGTTAGTTCTTTGCATCAGGTGGCCAAAGTATTGGACCTTCAGCTTCAGCATCAGTACTACCGATGAATATTCATGATTGATTTACTTTAGGATAGACTGGTTTGATTTCCTTGCAGTCCAAGGGACTCTCAAGAGTCTTCTCTAACACCACAGTTCAAAAGCATCAATTTTTCAGTGCTCAGCTTTCTTTATGGTCCAACTCTTACAATCATACATGACCACTGGAAAAACCATAGCATTGACTAGACAGACCTTTGTTGGCAAAGTAATGTCTCTGTTTTTAATATGCTGTCTAGATCATAGTTTTTCTTCCAAGGAGCAAGTGTCTTTTAATTTCATGGCTGCAGTCAACATCTGAGTGATTTTCGAGCCCAAGAAAATAATGTCTATCACGTTTCCATTGTTTCCCCATTTATTTGCAATGAAGTGATGGGAGCAGATGCCATGATCTTAGTTTTTTGAATGCTGAGTTTTAAGCCAGCTTTTTCACTCTCTTCTTTCACCTTCATTAAGAGGCTCTTTAGTTCCTCTTCACTTTGTGCCATAAGAATGGTGTCATCTGCATATATGAGGTTACCAATATTTCTCCCAGCAATCTTGATTCCAATTTGTGCTTCATCCAGTCCAGCATTTTTCATGATATACTCTGCATATAAGTTGAATAATCAGGGTGACAATATGCAGTCTTGACGTAATCCTTTCCCAATTTGGAACCAGTCCATTGCTTGAAGTCCAGTTCTAACTGTTGCTTCCTGACCTCAATACAGATTTCTCAGGATGCAGATAAGGTGGTCTGGTATTACCATCTCTTTAAGAAATTTCCACGGTTTTTAATGATACACAAAGTCAAAGGCTTTGGCATAATCAGTAAATCAGAAGTAGGTGTTTTTCTGGAATTCTCTTGCTTTTTCTATAATCCGATGAATGTTGGCAATTTGATATCTGGTTCCTCTGCCTTTTATAAATCCAGCTTGAACATCTGGAAGTCTTGGATCACATACCATTGAAACCTAGCTTGGAGAATTTTGAGCATTACTTTGCTAGTGTGTGAGATGAATGCAAATGTTCAGTAGTTTGAACACTCTTTGGCATTGCCTTTCTTTGGAATAGGAATGAAAACTGACCTTTTCTAGTCCTGTGGCCACTGCTGAGTTTTCCAAATTTACTAGCATATTGAGTATAGCACTTTCACAGCATCTTCTTTTAGGATTTAAAATAGCTCAGCTGGAATTCCATCATCTCTGCTAGCTTTGTTCGTAGTGATGCTTGACTTCACATTCCAAGATGTCTAGCTCTAGGTGAGTGATGACACCATCGTGATTATCTGCATCATGAAGATCTCTTTTTATAGTTCTTCTATGTATTTTTGCCACCTCTTTTTAATATCTTCTGCTTCAGTTAGGTCCCTACCATTTCTGTCCTTTATGGAGCTCATCTTTGCATGAAATGTTCCCTTGATATCTGTAATTTTCTTGAAGAGATCTCTAGTCTTTCACATTCTATTGTTTTCCTCTATTTCTCTGCACTGATCACTGAGGAAGGCTTTCTTATCTCTCCTTGCTATTCTTTGGAACTCTGCATTCAAATGGGAATATCTTTCCTTTTCTCCTTTGCCTTTCCCTTCTCTCATTTTTTCAGCTATTTGTAAGACCTCCTCAGACAACCATTTTGCCTTTTTGCATTTCTTTTTCTTGGGCATGGCACTTCATAAACCTGGGGGTTAACGTCCATCATGAGTTTTAGAAAATATTTAGATAATATTTCTCAAAATATCTCTGCTTAAATGATATGCATATGATAATTTTATGTTTCTCATATATTTCTTACCCCATCCCCTTTATTCAGCACTATCAATTTTCTTTCCTTTTTATTTCTGGATGTACCCAGTTCAATAATCTTATGTTGAATCTAGCCTGTTTTTAAAAGGATATATTGAATTCCTAATTTCATTTTAAATTCTACATTCCTATTTGAGTTGTTTTGAGATACTGAATCTCTTTTGGATATTGTAATGTTCACACAAATATTCAATAAAGACTATATACAAAGAAATAGAAGAGGGACTTTCCATCTGGTGCTGGTGGTAAAGGGTCCTCCTGCCAGTGCTGGCATACTCTGGAGACTTGGGCTTGATCCCTAGGTTGGGAAGATCCCTTGCAGCAGGGAATGGCTAACCACTCCAGTATTATTGCCTGGAGAATCCCATGGACAGAGGAACCTGGCAGGCTACAGTCATGGATTCGCAAAGAATCGGACACGAATGAGTGAGGGCACACTTTATTTAAGACAAGTTCAAGACTAGCTCCGGGAGTGCAGCCACCACCAAAGAAGACAGTGCTCCAGAGAAGCATGATTTTCCACAGTATTATACCTTATTAGAACAAAAAGTGTACACCGAACTTGACAGGAGTATATTACTTCCAAGAGTCAATTGAGATGTTTAGTTAACAGTTTAGCATGTATGCAACAAGTTTCAGTATACTGGCCTTTGGGAAGGGAACCTTATCTGAGAAGGCATGCTAACAGAGGTCTCATCGGAAGGGAGGCATTATTTTTACGTTCAGAGTGGATATTCTATAGAGATTAAAGCAGATGTGAAATGTATGTTTGACAGGCCACAAGTCAGGCTGTTCTTGACATAAAGTTCAGGCCACATTATGGATAAGCCAGAATGGCTTCCCCATACCTATATGCAAACATTTCTTCCATTGCAAATTTTCTGTTGAAAAATCTCTATTATGAGACATGAGAAAATTAAATTCTCCCTTGAAGAAGGTAAATCATCCAAATCTCAGTATCTAAATTGTGTTTCGTGTGTAACATCCGTTGGATCACACAGGCAGGTGGGTACTTCTGACCCACCCACTGCTGGTGCAGTAACACAACTTCGTACTATGACAGGGTCACGATGAATGTGCTGCAGACACTTCATAAATGAGAGCTGCTTTCTGAAACTGCTTCTGTTTCTCACAGGTTTTGTCATCACTGTTGCCATCAGGAAGGTTATCTTTTACCACTAAGTCCCGTATACCTGAAAGAGATTTCAGCATGGAGATGGCTATTTTTATGCCAATTTTCTTTTTTCTTTTTTTGCTGTGGTTGCTGTCCATGTGGTCATGGTACTATTTGTCTCAGAGACATTTATGTTCAATATAGACAATTGGAAAAAATGTACCTAAAAATAAGAAAAATTAAAATCCTCCCATAATTTTACTACCCATAGATAACTGCTATTTTGGTTTATATTCTGTGCTCTATTTTGAAAACCAATTATTACCACTAGCTTAATACACACATAGTTTAAGTTAATATTCTACCCATCTACCTGAGAGCTATTTGTAGTTTTTCAGGAGAGTTACTATTTAATTGTGATATTTTCTAATAAAATACATTTTACATTTTATCATTTAACAAGGCATCATGTTATTCAAGTATCCTGCTATTGATACTTGAATTAATGATCTAAAATAAGATCTTTCCTTAAGTGATTGGTATTACCAATGTATTTGTTCACTCATATCACCTTTATGTTTTAGAACTAGATTAAAGGAGTAGAGAAATGGTTAGGCATAAAACCAAGTAAACACATTCATTTTTATCTGTTGAGAAAAATAAATCATAAGAAAGTATGGTTATTTGTGGTCTATTTTTGTTCTTGCTTGTGGTTAATTGCCATCTATGATTTAAATGTCTTCTTCAGGCAGATTCAGTTCAGTTCAGTCTCTCAGTCGTGTCCGACTCTTTGCGAATGGCAGCACACCAGGCCTCCCTGTCCATCACCAACTCCTGGAGTTTACTCAAACTCATGTCCATTGAGTCGGTGATGTCATCCAGCCATCTCATCCTCTGTCGTCCCCTTCTCTTCTTGCCCCCAATCCCTCCCAGCATCAGGGTATTTTCCAGTGAGTCAGCTCTTCGCATGAGGTGGCCAAAGTACTGGAGTTTCAGCTTCAGCATCAGTCCTTCCAATGAACACCCAGGACTTATCTCCTTCAGGATGGACTGGTTGGATCTCCTTGCAGTCCAAGGGACACGCAAGAGTCTTCTCCAACATCCCAGTTCAAAAGCATGAATTCTTCGGCACTCAACTTTCTTCACAGTCCAGCTCTCACATCCATACATGACTACTGGAAAAACCATAGCATTGACTAGATGGACTTTTGTTGGCAAAGTAATGTCTCTGCTTTTTAATAGGCTGTCTAGGTTGATCATAACTTTCCTTCCAAGGAATAAGCATCTTTTAATTTCAAGGCTGCAGTCACCATCTGCAGTGATTTTGGAGCCCCAAAATATAAAGTCTGACAATGTTTCCACTGTTTCCCCGTCTATTTCCCTTGAAGTGATGGGACCAGATGCCATGATCTTAGTTTTCTGAATGTGGAGCTTTAAGCCAACTTTTTCACTCTCCTCTTTCACTTTCATCAAGAGGCTTTTTAGTTCCTCTTCACTTCCTGCCATAAGGGTGGTGTCATCTGCATATCTGAGGTTATTGATATTTCTCCCAGCAATCTTGATTCCAGCTTGTGCTTCTTCCACCCCAGCATTTCTCACGATGTACTCTGCATATAAGTTAAATAAGCAGGATGACATTATACAGCCTTGATGTACTCCTTTTCCTATTTGGAACCAGTCTGTTGTTCCATGTCCAGTTCTAACTGTTGCTTCCTGACCTGTATGCAGGTTTCTCAAGAGGCAGTTCAGGTGGTCTACCCAAATATAAAATGCTAAAAATATTTGATTTCGGAGTAGTGTGTAGGAAAGGTTTGTAGGCAGTCCCATTTTTGGATATCCTAACATAATTAAAATTGTTGTTCATCTAATTTCTTTTATATAATGCCATTATTTTTCTCACATTTAAGGGATCTTATCTGCTGTTTGTAAATATGACGTCTTTGTGTTAGATCATTATGTGGATCTTTGATTTTCTGGGTAGATATTAATATGTGTATTCTTCTTCCAACATTTAATCCATGGATACATTCAAAAGCAATTGTTATTGCTGCTTGGTAAAGCATATCCTATGGTAGCCATCTTATTCAAATATTATGCACTCCAAGTGTTTTAAAGTTAGAATTGAATTCTGGCATTGATATTTTAAAAGACTGCAAAATAGGTTTGTTTTTAAGCCACTAGATTTTGTCCTTTAGATTTTAACTGTTGAGTTACTGGTCACTTTTATTTTTAACTATATTAAATAACATATGGTATTTGAAAATAGATGTATTTTTCAAGCTGTTTCTCTGGTTTCTCTCAGCAGGTGTATGTACTGAATAATGTACAGAAATAAAAGCTACAATTTGAACCCATGTAAATGTCTTAAGAATATATGAAATTTAAAGAAACAATTATAAAAATAATAACCTTGTAGAAATTGCAACTTGAAGTGTCAGTACAAGCAGCTGGTTTTGCACAATTAACTGTAACCAATGTGCATTTTTTTGTCCTTAAATGAATATAGTAGAAGAAGAGCTGTTAACTCATGATCTATGATCCATTTGTTAAAAAAAAATCAGGTATAGAGATGAAATAAACTAATATAAGTACATAGCTAGATGACTTTTACATAAATATACACTTGTTTTATCATTACCCATATAAAGATTTTTGTAGCACTCTGTAATTATTTCTCAATCAGTAGGTCCCCAACAATGAGGTTCTAATTCTGTAATCTTGACTATTTTTGAACTTCGTATGTTTGATATCATAGAGTATATATTATTTGTGTTACTTTTTTTCAACATTGTTATATGTGTCATCAGTTATTTTTGTGTGTGTTTGCTTTTATTAATTTACTGTGAAGCATTGCATTGTGTAGATATTTCATAACTTAGTAATGCATAATACCACTAACAGCCGTTTGGGTTATTTTTCCTTTTTGCCTGTTATGAATTAAATGCTATGAAAATAATTTCATTTAAAAAAAAAGAAAATAATTTCATTTTTGTGTGTGTGTGTGTTTATGTTTGTGGACATTGGCACTCACTCTTTTTGAGCACATACCTATGAGTATAAATGCTGGGTCATAAAAGGTGCTTGTTTAGTCACATGCCAAAGATTTTTCAAAACTTATTATGTTACTTTTTGCTTCCATCAAGACAATTATAAGATTCCCTGTGACTTCACATTTTATTGAACAGTTAGTATTATCACTGTTTAATTATAATTCCAGTGTGTAAGTTTGATATGTACATTACTATCTGATATGTACTTACATGGTAAGTACCACTCTGAAACAACTTTTTTTTATTCTTATGAGTCTTTGATGTCCTCTTTTATTATTATTATCCATATTAGATTATTTATACTTTGTTTTATTAATTTATAGGATAAAAATCCAGATAGAATATAACTTACTGGCAATGTAAATATTTTCTCTCTTTCTGGATTATTCCTTCTCTTCATATGATTTTTGGTGAACAGAAGTTATTGGTTTTAGTGATGTGCAAATTTCCATCTTTACTTTTATGTTTATTGCTTTCTGTGGTATGTTTAACAAATGATTGTGTACTTTGGTCATGTATTCTTCACTCTTGTCTCTAAGCTTAATTGTTTTATCACTCTATGTGTATTATTGTATCCAAGTTTAATTTTTGTATTTAGTGAAATCCAACCTAAATTCCCAGTGAAGGTAAAAGTAGAGAAATCAGACCTGCAGTTGGCCTGGACCAAGACCAAACTAGATGCCCTTCTGCAGTATTTACCAGAGAAGAGTTATATGGATGGGGAGCATCTGGATGAGGAAGCCTGGAAAACCCAACTGGACGCACGTAGCAAGGACTGTTCCATCATTGTGGCCCCTGGCAAAGGCCATCTGCCCATTTTCTGTCACAGCAAATGAGGAAGAAGAGGGAAATGGATGGGCTGCAGAAAACCAGTAAGTATGTGATCAAGCTGTTTGACTAGAGAGTGCATTTAGCTCGGTTCAGCGGTTCACACTGCAGTAGCCGATCTGTGATGTCTAGAGGTGTGATGGCCTCTCATAGCTCATGTGTCAGTGCTTACCCAGCTCCCTGCTAACCACGCTGTTAGAGGACATGGAGGGTTCTGAGATCACCATGGCAATGGTCATCAGGTTATAAGCAGCCTTCACCTGTAGCCCCTGGGCACCTGGAGATGCCTGCAGATGCTGAATACCTTGCCCACTGCAGCCAGAGACACAGGACAGCCCAAGAGATGAGCCCAAGTCGGAGCTCTCCACACTCAAACTACAGCAACGTGAAGAACTGGAAACACATTTGACAGAGATGGACCAGCGCCCTTACTTGTAAATCATGAGGTTACAATGGGAGATAATAAGAGCAACATGATGTCCCATTGTTCCCTAGCTCGGATAAGTATTTCCCTTCTTAACAAAAAGAAAATAATAAGGTCACAATTTTTTTTTTTTTTTCATGAAGAAATACACTTTCACAAGGATGATGTATTAAAAAGACCACCATTCCCCTGGTGAACTGCAGTGGCCACTTTGCCACACGTCAGGCCAATATATATATGCCAATCACTTTCTGGAATGCCTATTCTGTTGAACCTATCTTTTGTCTGTGCTTCTGTCAGTATATCTTTATACTTAGATTTGAAATGTGATGATATATGCCCACCTTTTGTTTTCTTCTTTTCAAGAATTCTTTGTTTGGGGAGGGCACTTCACATTTTCTCATAAAAAACAGAATTATATTACCATTCACACACTCTTTCACACACAGAGAGACTGGTTATGATTGGAATGAAAATCAACTTGGAGAGAAGAGACCTTTTAAATTCTTGAGTCTTCTAACTCATAATACAGTATATCTCACCATTAATTTTGGCCTTTTTAATTTCTCAGAGCAAGAATTTTTAGGTTTAATTGTATGTATCTGGGAATTTTTTGTTAGATTTATGTTGTAAGCATTTATACATAAATGACCCATTAGTAGTCAGAAGAGCATTGTGTAAAATCACTGGATAAAGAAATAGAACTCTTTATAACACATATGTCAGTAACTTAGGTAAGTAATAGTTTAAGCAAACTAAGAAACCTGAGAGATTCATCCATACAAAATAACACTTTCTCCAGTAACCTGTCCTCTTAGAGAGGTAGGAAAGTGATCACATTTATTTCAGGAGCAGAATATGTGACACTCCAGAGACCATACTAAGAATCTTGGGTTTCACATTAACACCAATGCATGGACATTTCCTTTAGGTTCCCCATAGATTCTTAAAGGAACTGTGACATGAAAACCCATAGGTGAGTAAATTATTCTAACTGGTCATTTTGAGATGCAAATACTTTGTGAGTAATGGGGAGGGAACAAGTGTATTACGTGTGTCCCTAGTTTACTTCTGTGCTGAGTCAATAAGACTGAATCTGATGTCATCTCCAGGTTACTTCTCATTTGAACAAATTTATATTCTGTATCAAGTAAAAAAAAATCACAGAAATTTCTAGTGAACAGCCAAGGTGATGACTTTTAGAGAAGGATGTATCTTTCTCAGACTTTCATATGTTGTAACAGTGTGCTAGTCCCATTACTAATGTGGTGTAGAAGCACTGAGTAGAGAAGCTTTTAGGCATAGTTGATAAAAGCTCTGCAAACATGAGTGAAAACAAAACAGCACCTTAGAAAACAAACCAGTGTATCTCAAATAACCATTCATTCCTATGGCTTCTTATTTTCCTGTGCTTATCTGTGGAAATATGATAGCATGCAGAAATTGCTTAACTAAAGAAATGCAACAGAATTTTAAACTAATGGGTATGTTGTGCTATGCTTTAACTTAATGATGTGGCACTTTTTGGACTATCCCACTTTATATGTAAATTTCTCTAACCCTTGTAAATGGAGAAGCTCATATAGACTATGAAACATCATTGTGCAGCATAAAAATTATATCAAAATGATTTTTCTTGATGACATACATCCATTAGAAGGAAACCATAAAAATGTTATAAACATATTTGAATCTTCTAGGTGATGATTTTTTCTTGACAAGCTAATGTGCTGTGCTATGAGGGGAAACAGAGTGATATTGTTGAAAAGAACAGAATGATTTTAGTATCTTTTTTTGCCAAGAAAATCTTAAGAAAAACAGTATATTCTCCAAAATCCCTGCTGTTAAGGTAGTCCCTTGAGAATTGTAAGTTGTCATGTTGTATTTTTTTTACCCATTCTTTCTAGATTGATAGAAAGTATATTTATGGAGACACAATTTTCTTAAATCTTCATTTAAGAAGTGCACATTTGCTAAGATCATCACTACTTCCATAATAAATTATTTCCCCTGATTTTTTTATAATTCAAATAATAGTTTTGAAGAACTGAAAAATTTTAAATATGTGTGTGAATTTCCTATGGATAGCATCTTAAAATATCTTATATTTAGTTAATTTTTAGAAGACAGCATACATACAGGATTTAGTGTAGCATTTATACATGATAAATCCTTGAAATTTTAAACTCTTAAGAGTCCTGATAAATAATTCAAAAATCATTTAGGTTTTTGTCATTTAAACATAATATTCAAATTCTAGGTATAAACTCAGCTAAAACTGAAGATTGCTAAGTCTATTAATCATCGTGTGTGGGAAACATTAGATTTTTTAACAAAAAACTGAACTTTCCACTCACTTCATAACTCTGAGCAGAAAAATAAAAGAAATAAGGAACGGTATATATGACAACTGTCTACTGACAATATTGCAAAGTTTAATTCAATATTATTCTAGACATATTTTTCACAAATTTAGGTAGTTAGCTAAGTAATATAGTGGTGGCTTCCAATTTTGGAAACATCAGAGCCTGATCAAAATATATATTTATTAGAAACACAAAAAGTCTGACTATTCTAGCTTGTCTAAAATAGTTATTAAATGCCTCACAGAATTGGTTTGCTCAAGAAGACTTTAAATCCAGAGACAGCAGGTGATGAACCAATGAAGTGTGATGGTTGAATCACATATTCATGATCAATACCTAGAATCTGAGACAGAAAGTTGGGAGAATTGTGTTTATACCAGGAAAGCTCAGTAGTCAAAATTAAGATCGTGGCATAAAAAGAAACTTTTGGAAGTTTCACACTAATTGCCAAAGGAACTGAAGATCAAAAATCAAACAAATAAGCCCAAATGAAATAACATACTCTCTTAAAACTAAAGTTAGTCATAGCATGCAACGGAGTTGAAAATATGCATATGTACATGCAAACACACACACACATTATAAACCTGTTAGGAATTAACTCCAAAATACATCACATAATGGAATAGAATCCAAATGTCTACTGAACATAAGACAAGAAATCTCAAGGTGGGTAACTGTTTTACAAATCAGTTCTAAAATGGTAAGACCCCAGTGGCACATAGCATGAAGAAGAAAGATAAAAAGGAAGACAGAGAAAGGAAGAAGGAAAGAAAGAATGAAGTATGCGGGGGGAAGAGAGAGATGAAAATAAAAATGTAAAGATTTCTTGACATCTGTTTCTGTCTACAATTTGTTGTGTATCAATATGCAATTAAAACAAGTTTAAAATAGAAAACAGTCTTTTAGAAAATTAGCTGTACAAGCAATATACAAGTGGAAATAGTTCTATCTTGTATAGAATCTGAGGTATACGAGATTTGAAAATTTGCAACTATTTTTATTTGAATAACATAGAGAAGTAAACGGGTTTTACTTCAGTATAAAATAATAAAACACTAAGATAGATATAACCAAATAGTTTACTTAAAACTAAAATTTAGCACGTAGGCAAAGAGTTAAAAAAAATAGGTGTGGTTGGAATTATCATTGTAAATATATTTGTGGAAAGCATTAAGAATATAACACAGAGATTTGAATAGAATTGTTTTCAAAGAAATTAAGGGACACCATGATAAATAAGAAAGCCCAAAGTAGGTCTTTTAGGAGATTTAGAACAAGAAAGTTCAAGAAAGAAAGGGAATAGATAATGACTAAAGTTTTCTGGAATAGATAAATGTCCTAGTTGACTGATCATTGTGAACAACATCAACAAAAACAAAAAAAATCCATGAAAGTAAAATAACACCAGAAATATGTAATAAAATAGAAATTATTAGAGGCAAAACGATCTTAATTTTTAAAAGTAACCAAAGGTCGGGGTGGGGGAGGGGGTGGAATAGCTTACCTACAAGTGACGAAATATTAGAGTGAAAAAGAATTTTCATAAGAACAGCAACAAAAAAACCCAAATAGAATTGTATGTTTTGAAGACTGAGGTAAAACAAATGTCATATTGCAGTTTTGCATCTAGCTCAACTGTCTCCATTAATAAGAAAAAAAAAAGAGAAAAATTTTGCTGCTAACAATTACTCAATGAGAAATAGCAAGGAAAAATTCAAAAGAAATAACTTGAAGAAAGGGGAATTAAGTATTATTGAAGAAGTAAATGGTAACTACATGGACAATCATGAAAAATAGCTGAATACATAAAAATATATTAAAAATACATATTAATAAAGCAAAAACTGACATAGATTTAGGCAGCAATAGCATGGGCACTAATAAAGAATAAAATTTAAATTAAAATGCTTTCATTTCTCAATACTGCTTGTTGAGTAGAAAGATAATAGCCTGAAAGTGTGCTCAGTGTATAAGGGTAACTATTAAAGAAACAAAATTAGACATAAAACTGTAGAAAACTAGATAAATTAAAGAAAGAAAATGAGAAAAATTTTAAAAAGGGGAAATATATGCTATATATAACACAACATTCAATTCAGTTCAGTTGCTCAGTCGTGTCTGACTCTTTGCAACCCCATGAACCTCAGCACTCCAGGCCTCCCTGTCCATCACCAACTCCTAGAGTCCTCCTAAACCCATGTCCATCGAGTTGATGATGCCATCCAAACATCGCATTTTCTGTCGTCCCCTTCTCCTCCTGCCCTCAATCTTTCCCAGCATCAAGGTCTTTTCCAATGAGTCAACTCTTTGCATGAGGTGGCCAACATAGTGGAGTTTCAGCTTCAACATCAGTCCTTCCAATGAACACCCAGCACTGATCTCCTTTAGGATGGACTGGTTGGATCTCCTTGCAGTCCAACGAACTCTCAAGAGTCTTCTCCAACACCACAGTTCAAAAGCATCAATTCTTCAGCATTCAGTTTTGTTTACAGTCCAACTCTCACATCCATACATGACCACTGGAAAAACCATAGCCTTTATTGGCAAAGTAATGTCAGACTAGACGGACCTTTGTTGGCAAAATAATGTCTCGGCGTTTTAATATGCTATCTAGGTTGGTCATAACCTTCCTTCTAAGGAGTAAGCATCTTCTAATTTCATGTCTGCAATCACCATCTGCAGTGACTCTGGAGCCCAGAATATAGTCAGCCGCTGTGTCCACTGTTTCCCCATCTATCTGCCATGAAGTGATGGGACCAGATGCCATGATCTTAGTTTTTTGAATGTTGAGCCTTAAGCCAACTTTTTCACTCTCCTCTTTCACTTTCATCAAGAGGCTTTTTAGTTCTTCTTCACTTTCTGCCATAAGGGTAGTGTCATCTGCATATCTGAGGTTATTGATATTTCTCCCAGCAATCTTGATTCCAGCTTGTGCTTCCTCCAGCCCAGCGTTTCTCATGATGTACTCTGCATATAAGTTAAATAAGCAGGGTGACAATATACAGCCTTGATGTACTCCTTTTCCTGTTTGGAACCAGTCTGTTGTTCCATGTCCAGTTCTAACTGTTGCTTCCTGACCTGCATACAGGTTTCTCAAGAGGCGTGTCAGGTGGTCTGGTATTCCCATCACTTCCAGAATTTTTCACAGTTTATTGTGATCCACACAGTCAAAGGCTTTGACATAGTCAATAAAGCAGAAATAGATGTTTTTTCTGGAACTCTCTTGAATTTTCGATGATCCAGCGGATGTTGGCAATTTGATATCTGGTTCCTCTGCCTTTTCTAAATCCAGCGTGAACATCTGGAAATTTACGATTCACGTATTGCTGAAGCCTGCCTTGGAGAATTTTGAGCATTACTTTAGTAGTGTGTGAGATGAGTGCAATTGTGCAGTAGTTTGAGCACTCTTTAACATTGCCTTTCTTGGGGATTGGAATGAAAACTGACCTTTTCTAGTCCTGTGGCCACTGCTGAGTTTTCCATATTTGCTGGCATATTGAGTGCCCCACTTTCACAGCAACATCTTTCAGGATTTGAAATAGCTCAACCGGAATTCCGTCACCTCTACTAGCTTTGTTTGTAGTGATGCTTTCTTAGGCCCACTTTACTTCACATTCCAGGATGTCTGGCTCTAGGTGAGTGATCACACCATCATGATTATCTAGGTCGTGAAGATCTTTTTTGTACAGTTCTTCTGTGTATTCTGGCCACTCTTCTTAATATCTACTGCTTCTGTTAGGTCCCTACCATTTCTGTCCATTATTGAGTCCATCTTTGTATGAAATGTTTCCTTGGTATCTGTAATTTTCTTGAAGAGATCTCTAGTCTTTCCCATTCTATTGTTTTCCTCTATTTCTTTGCATTGATCACTGAGGAATGCTTTCTTATCTCTCCTTGCTATTCTTTGTAACTCTGCATTCAAATGGGTATATCTTTCCTTTTCGGCTTTGCTTTTCATTTCCTGTCTTTTCACAGCTATTTGTAAGGCCTCCTCAGACAGCCATTTTGCTTTTTTGCACAACATATGTTTTTAACACAACATAGTAATGTAAAAATAAGCATATATATTAATAATCACAATTCTTGGTATAAGCAAATTAAGCCTATTAAATGATTTTTAAACACACTGCACAGGTAGTGTTTTTACATGCTTGCTCAGCTCTGACTTTTTTGCTCTTCTGTGATGACAAACAAGACTCAATGAAGCTTGCTCTTCTGTCTGCACAGTTTAATTATGCTTTTCTAATAAAGGATTCTTAGTTTCCTTTCCTCTAATGTACGCTTATATTTGAAGAAAGTCAGTGTACCAAATCAGTCTGAAATTTTGCAGCTATAGACCCTTTTCCATACTCCAACTTTTTTCACTGAATTTAGAATTCCATTCTCATTGGATGCTCCTATGGATTAAAAGATCACTGCAATTAAAGTTGGGTCATTTGCGTTTATATTGATTGTATCTTTTGCTTTGAGTATATTCTTGAGACACATACATGCAGAGACAACTTATACTCAGCATCATAAAACTGAACAGGTTTGAATAGTTTTAGAAACTATGTTATCAAAGTAATATTTCAAAATTCACAATTACTTTTAGTTTTTTGTTGTTTTTTCTAGAGCAATAAATATCTATCTGCCTCAGAATTTTCCCAAGGTAGTTAATGTATGGGACAAACAAAAGCCAGTATGTAAAAATAGAAACTGTTCATCCATACATATTTTTGTTTGGTTGATAAAGAAAGAAAAAAAAAGAAGAAATTATTTCAGAGTTTTCTGCCCATCAATATACTTAATTGAAATTCTGTGATATTAATCAGTCTTCCTATGGTTACTATTAAATCCTGGTAGTATTGCTTCATCATAGGCTCAAATAATTAACATTTATTAAATTGATTTTCTTTGACATAATTGTCTTCATACATTCTCTTTTCCTGGAAAATATCCAACCTTTTAATATAGCAAGAAAATGTGTATTTCTTTTTCAGATGGCTGCTTAAGTATCATATCTTTCTGCTTCAGTATCATATCTATGAACTTTTAGAGATAGTTCATGAAAAAGAGTTTCTATAAATTTTAAAATTAATGTATCTCAGACAGTTTTGTAATTATTTCAAGGTCTAGCACCTTCTAGCACATTTCACTCTTTTTATTATTTATAATCATAGTATTTCTTTCATTGTTTCATTTTAGGAATTAGTTGTTGCTTTTAAATATCATCCCCCTTATTAGATTTTGTTTTCATTACAATGCCTGTCTGTCTTTAACTTTTCTCAGAAGCTAGCATAGTTGCTAAATGCTAGATTCATGAATTCTGTATTGTTTAAAAGTAATTCATATAACTTTATGTAGATTTCTGGAATTTATGAGGAGTTTAAGCATAATAATAAAACATTTCTCTGTAACACACTCCTTGTAATGATAGTATTTGTTGTGTCTTCCGTTTAATATAGCATATATATATATATATATATATATATGCTAGAACTTCATATAAATTGTATAACGTATTTTAAACATAATAGCTTATTATGTATTGGAGATCATTACCATGTGTGTGTGCTCAGTTATGTCAGACTCTGCGACCGTTTGATCTGTAGCCTGCCAGGTTCCTCTGTCCATGGGATTTTCCAGGAAAAAATGCTGGAATGGGTTGCTATTCCCTTCTCCAGGGGATCTCCTCAACCCAGGGATTGAACCCCTGTCTCCCTTGTTTCCTGCATCGGCAGGCAACTTCTTTACCACTCAGCTGCCTGCAAAGCCCAGAGATCATTAGAGGGTTAAGTAAAATACTCTGCTTAGGCTATACAGGAACCCAAATATAAAATTCATCAATGATTCACACATGCTTCTTTAGCTCTAATCATATATACTTAAACACAGTACCTGCCTGAATGTCTATCTTCATGAATTTTATTTCTGGTTTTATATCTTCTTCATAGCTAACAAAGGCACACAGAAATCACTTGACCATTTTACAAAGTGTTTATAAATAAATATGCAAACATATCAAAAATGAGAAGAATAGCAAAGACAAGTTTTTTCAATACCTTTAGGATTTAAATAATTAAAGGTGGTTGGCGTGCCAAATTATTGCTATCTATAATTTGAAAAGGAATCTCAAAAGAAAATCAGAAACAACTTGACTTACAACTTGATACAAAAAGTCAACGTTTCCTAAATATGAAAAGACTGAGAGTGATTTTCATATTAAAAGATATTTTTATTGTACCTATATGGTTATCTATATTTACTGCTAACTCAGCGTTCCATTCCTTCTCTTTATTGAATGAAGGCAAGCCTCAAAATAGTAGACAGGATACAGAAACACATTATGTAAAAAAGGTATTATTAATATCATAAGCGACTGGCTGATGTAAAGGAAAAAATCTACGTTTGGAGATAAGAGCCGTAAATTAGACATATGATGCTTAAGAAAGCACTTATACTCTCTTCACCTCAGTATGTACATTTATTTATATGATGTGAAGTGTACTCTTAGTTGTTTTTTTGTAATAAAATCTATTATAACTTGTTCTGTTAGTACAGTTAACAAGTACTTCTAAAGCACACCTACTGCATAGTCCTCTTCCACAATAGGGAGACTGTTTCAACTTATTATAATATTCAAATACTGTAATAAAAACATATGGCTTAGATGGTAAAGTATCTGCCTGCAATGCAGGAGACCCAGGTTCGATCCCTGGGTTAGGAATATCCCCTGGAGAAGGAAATGTCAACTCACTCCAGTAATCTTGCCTGGAGAATCCCATGGACAGAGGAGCCTGGCAGGCTACAGTCCATGGGGTCACAAACAATTGGATACGACTGAGCGACTGACACGTACACAATAAAAATATAAGCTGTTGTCCTTTGATTTCAGTCCAGAGATGTAGAGAGCTGGATAGGACATCTCTTCTGTCCTTACAGCTAGGAAAAGAAGCTGGACAGATGCAGATTTAAGATTTCTTGAAATGGCCCCAGAACCCCTGTTACATGATTAACAAGTAAACCAAAATCTAGAGAGAGATGCATCAGTACGCTTATATGACAAGTGCCATATGCGATTAAGCTAGAAGTTTTAATGAATTGTGAAAGGCCAAGCATGAGCTAATGTGAGAAGGGGACGTTCCAGGAGATCATAGAAATATGTCTGTGCCTCTTACAGGCTTTCATCCAGCAAGTCCTGCACTTTAACTAAGACTTTGAACAGGCTGGTTCCTGACTATTGCAGCCTGCATTTCCTTTTTTGTAGAAACATGCACCTTAGAAAATTTGTGATGGTAATTTTTTTTCTGCCATTTTGAAATTTAAATCTTCCACAGGAATATTTTACTGAGTCATCAAGAAAAGAAGGGTTCTGTCTGTAATTGTCTGTGGGAGGATAAGTGCTTAACTTTCATAAGCAATACTTAGGCAACACAGATGACTTGATTGCCTTAACCTGTCTTTCCTCTAATGCACTCCAGTAGTTTTCCACTAGTTCTTTCCAATGTTTAAAAATCCACCTTTCATGTTAGTGGAATTGTGTTCAATCTTTCTTCCCTATTCAGTAGTTTTGAATAGTCTTCCTTGCTTTTTTTAAATGTGTTCCATGCAATTTTTTTTTTTTTTCTTTAACAATTCATAGGGAAGATCAGGGTGAATACTGACATAGCTTTTCCAAAAATGCTGGCTTGGAGTGGAGAACCTTCGCCATCTCTAAAACTTTGCCCAGATACAACTCAGCTGAATTTTCAGGGGGACATCGTTCATGCCTGTAGCTCTTGGGCACAGGCGGAAAGTATTGGAGCAGGCAGAGAAGGATGGAGGTCAAAGCTCACCAAGGCACGGTTTCCTACCTCTTAGTCACTCGTGAGGGACAAAAGCCTTGATCTTCAGGTGAAAGAAGAGCAGTATACAGCCTGAAATTATAGCAGCTGAGGAAGGGAATGGGGGGTGTGGGGGGCGGGTACGGGAAATGCCTATTCATATGCAGGGACAGGTAACATACTGAACTCAGTGTTAGTTCAAAATGAGGGCACACGTGTTGGTGAAGGCCAGCCTTGAGATTCGGCTTACAGACATGAGAGAACACTCCTCTGCACCATCTCTGTAAGGGAAAAGAAGGGAGAAAAAGGGGAGAGGAAGGAGGAAAAGAAGACGGGAAGGAGGCTCCAAATAATTAATGTATTATTTAAAAAAAAAAAAAAAGCAGCGAGGGGGCTTTCCGGGTAGCTCAGCAGGGGAAGAATCCGCCTGCAATTCAGGAGACCCCTGTTCAATTTCTGGATCAGGAAGATCCCCTGGAAAAGGGATGGACTACCCATTCCAGTATTTTGGGGTTTCCCTGGTGGCTCAGATGGTAAAGAATTCACCTGCAATGCGGGAGACCTGGGTTCAATCCCTAGGTTGGAAAGATCACCTGGCGAAGGGAACAGCTACCCATTTCAGTATTCTTGCCTGGAGAATTCCGTGGACAGAGGAGCCTGGCGGGCTACAGTCTGTGGGGTTGCAAAGAGTTGGACACAACTGAGTGACTAACACACACACACACACACACACACACACACGCACACAAATATTTATTAATTGCTGTGTCAATTTTAACAAATGTCTACTAAATTTTCAGTACTCCCCTGTCTTGGAGATGGTGCTTAATCACTATCCTCTTGAGTGTGGCCTGGGCTTAGTGACTCACTTCTATTGAATAGAGTATGGAAAGCAAAATAAAATAACTTTTCCATGTAGAAATTGGGCAGATAAATATTTAATCATCAATATTGACATCACCAGAAATAAGCCATGATGTTATGAACACACTGTAATAATGTAGGAAAACACTTCATCTCTATGTTAGTCTTCCCCAAATCTATAATTTTAGTCTTTTTATGAATAATAAAAGCATAACATAAGGCTGAACTGAGGGATATTCTACAAAATACCTGACCAATATTCTTTGAACTTATAATGATCACCAAGAATATGGAAAGACTGAGAAACTTTCAGAGACTGAAGGAAGCTAAGGAGACATGATGACTAAATGCAACTTGGTGTCTTGGATTGAGTGTTTGAACAAAAGTAAAAATACATAAGTCATTAGTGGGAAAATCATGAAATCTGATTAAGTAAGTAGTTTAGTCAATAGTATTGTAGTGACATCAAATATTTAGTCTTTATAATGCATCAGGGTTATGTAAGAAGGTAACATTAGGGGAATATGAGATTCTTGCAGATTTCCTATTAATGTAACATTGTTTTCAAATAAAAAATCAAATTCATAAATAATCTGACTTATTTTTTGCACTTTTATTGAAGTATAGTTGATTTACAATATTATATTCATTTTAGGTGTGTGTGTGTGTGTCTAGTGGCTCAGTCATGTCCAACTCTCTGCAAACCCATGGACTGCAGCTTGCCAGGTTCTTCTGTCCATGGGATTTTCCAGGCAGGAATACTAGAGTGGATTGCTATGCCCTCCTCCAGGGGATCTTCCCAACCCAGGGGATCAAATCCATGTCTCTTGTGTCTCCTGCATTTGAAGGCAGGTTCTTTACCACTAGTGCCACCTGGGAAACCCATAGTGATTCAGTATTTTTACAGTTTATAGTCTTTTAGGCTATAGCTATAATTCCCTATGCTATGCAATATATCTTTATTGTGTATCTATTTTATACATAGTGGTATCTATCTCTTAATTTCATACCCCCAATTGCCCATCCACCCTCCCTTCTCCCCACTGGTAGCCACTGGCTTGTTTTCTGTATCTGTGAGTACATTTCTGTTTTGCTGTATACATTTGTTTGTATGAATTTTTGCATTCCACATATAAATGTTTATTTTGTAGAAAAAGTATGAATAGAGAAGTACATGAGTAAATGATGCTTGTGAAACTAAACTGCCACTTCTTTTGATATCTCCAGAAATTAATTTTAACTTTATCTTCTATTTTTATGGAAGAATTTATGCCATTCCTTGAGAAATTTAGAAAAATATTGGGGAAGGAAATATTGAAAGGACATGTATAAAACTAAGAAGCAAATCTGCTAAAAAGATTTCATTTTAGTATTCTGGGAAGAAATGAAAGTCATTAAAAAGATTAAATTCATATCAAAATTCTCCACAATTTGTAAGAAATAAGTGAAATACAGAGCATCGGTCTCTGTTTTTAAGATAACTGACTTAAACTGTATAAATGGATATTGTTGGCACATTTAAGATTCACTTCAGAACTCTGTAATCTTACTAATGTTAACAATGGAAGTTTTAAAAATTTGAACCACACTTATATATTTTATATATATATATATTATATACAAATATAATTTATTTAAAACTGCTTCCTTAATTAGAGACTATGAAGTAGCAATAAGATAAATGCAACAATCAATTTTATGCTCAGCCTCCAAAATTTAAATGTATTATGATACCTTTTTTTTTTTTCAGTGTGCCTAGAGGAATCTTAGCTCCCTGTCCAGGGATCAAACCCATGCCCGCTGCTGTGGAAACATGGAGTCTTATCCACTGGATCTCCAGGGAAATTTCCATGATACCTTATTTAAATAAAATGCATACCTCTATTTTTTTCTGGAAATAAGCATTCCTCTTAAATAAATTATTTCTAAAATCTTGGGGAGAAAACGTCTCTAGCCATTCTCAAATATAATCTGATATTTTCATGTGCTTTCCAGTGTCCTACTTCACTTATTTGTACCTAGTAACAGGAGTTGATTTTGAGCTGTCCATTCCAGAGCTCTTTAAGGCATTATTTACATGTGTTAGGGAAAAATGCCCCATATTTCAAATGTATTTTTGACTTAGAGTGAAATTTACTGAACCTCATAATTATTTTTAAAGTTTAAAACTGGATTTATATTAGATCACATTAATACATTTAAAGGTCTCTGTAATAGTCTTCTAGCCCATGAACAGAATGATTTTATCTTAACTATGCACTGTTAATTTCATTGCAGTGATTAATAATCCCTGTCACTATGCATTTATAAACCTGCTATTCCAGGGTTGCATTTATTGCTTTCCATTTTTTCAAACTGCCTTTTCATAGGAGCAATTTAACAAATGTTAAATTTCAAAGACAGATGATAGATAATTACAGACATTTAAATGATGGATGCTAATTTGATCCTTATAAAACATCAGGTAAATTAAGGTCATGTCTATAGAAGACACACATTCTAAACTAATTTTTATTGTTAGATAATAAATATGTCTCCCCTCTTACATCCTATCCATACAGTTATCTACTCAGAATTTAATGTAGTTTTTAAATAAACATTAGATATGATCAAGTAGTTCTCATCACTCATCAACACAGATTTGAAATCGAATGAAATGTTCTAACATAATATAATGATATTGAATAACCTCACAACAACACACATAGGTCGAGAAATTATATTATAGTACTTTTTCCACTTTACCCATAAGAAAAGTCTGGCATAGAGAAGTTCAGATACCTGGTGAAAGTGATGAAATACATCTTCTAAACATTGCCAACTCCCAACTCTTCACACATAAAATGAACAGTTACAATAATTAGAAGTTTATCAGTTATATATGAGTATAATGCTACTAACTTCTCAGGTGGTACTAGTGGTAAAAAAAAAAAAAAAAAAAAAAACCTGCCTGCCAATATAGGAGAAGTAAGAGACATAGGTTTGATGCCTGGGTCGGGAAGATATCCTGGGGAAGGAAATGGCAGCCCACTCCAGTATTCTTGCCTGGGAAATCCCATGGACCAAAGAACCTAACAGGCTACAGTACGTGGTGTCTCAACACACAACTGAAGTGACTTAGCATGCATGCAACATGCAACTAAAGCAATGTGAAAGTGTCCCAATAGAAATTGTATTTCTAATTGGTCATCTGCAGTCTATGTATAATTAGCAATTACTCTCAGGTTTACCACTTTCTTTAAGCCTTAATTAAAACTAATAAAATTAAAGTAGATGCTCTAGAGATATGATCTAAATACTTATCAACAAAATAAAATTGAAAAAATATTTTTAAAATATTTGCGAAAAATAAACTTTTCCAGTCATATTCTGTTAGCTGTGCATGCCAACTACTATCCAACTAAAAATCTTTATATTATCATTATATCTATTTTAGATTTTTAAAGGCAGTGTTAAAGAAAATTTATCAAGCAATTATGATACTAGGTGAAAATACATGTCTGGACAGATTTTTAGAAAAAGGAGTGAAAGAATCAGAGAAGAAATAAGTAACACCAAAAAACTGGATTCAGTGATAACCTGTGAATGTACTTCTAAGGAATCATACAATATTGTTTCTCAAATAATTCAAGCTGCAAATTTTAAGAAAATTCTGGAGCCTTCTCTGTTTATTTTTATTGCACGATATTTAAAATGTATACATTTTTTGTTACTTAATAGATGAGTTAGATAACTTTTAAACAAAACTAAATGGAATAATTTTATCTTCAAGTATTAAATATTACAAAGACAGAATACTGACAGATTCATTTTCCAGAATGGAGTTCCAACCAGTCCATCTTAAAGGAGATCAGTCCCGGGTATTCACTGGAAGGACTGATGTTGAAGCTGAAACTTCAGTACTTTGGCCCCTGATGTGAAGGGCTGACTCATTTGAAAAGACCCTGATGCTGGGAAAGATTGAGGGCAGGAGGAGAAGGGGATGACAGAGGATGAGATGGTTGGATGGCATCACCGACTCAATGGACTTGGGTTTGGGTGGACTCTGGGAGTTGGTGATAGACAGGGAGGCCTGGAGTGCTGCGGTTAATGGGGTTGCAAAGAGTTGGACATGACTGAGTGACTGAACTGAACTGAACTTTGATTTTGGCTTGCAAACACATATATTATAATGGGAAATTTGATTTTTTAAATCAATGTGAAAATTAAGTCCATAAAGAAAATAATCCTATAAATGTATTTTATTTTGTATGCTACATGTTCTGGTACTTATTAATAAATATAGCTAGTTACATAATAAAATCTTGTTAAAAATATTATACTTTAAGGCTAAAAGTTTATACTATTCACTGGACATACTAGTGTTTGAATATGCACTTTAGGAAATATCCTATAAAACAAGTGGAATTTTGTTATAATATTATCAGTTTCTCTACACAAAAATCAAGACATAATTAATGGTCAGTAATAGACACTGTGGAATAATAGATGGACTGTGAAAAATTGTTAAAGAGATGGAAATACCAGACCACCTGACCTGCCTCTTGAGAAATCTGTATGCAGGTCAAGAAGCAACAGTTAGAACTGGACATGGAATAGCAGACTGGTTCCAAGTCAGGAAAGGGGTACGTCAAGGCTGTGTATTGTCACCCCACTTATCTAACTTATATGCTGAGTACATCATGAGAAATGCCGGGCTGGATGAAGCACAAGCTGGGATCAAGATTGCCAGGAGAAATATCAATACTCCAGATATGCAGATGGCACTACCCTTATGGCAGAAAACAAAGAAGAACTAAGAGCTTCTTGATGAAAGTGAAAGAGGAGAGTGAAAATGTTGGCTTAAAGTTCAACATTCAGAAAACTAAGATCACGGCCTCCAGTCTTATCATTTCATGGCAAAGAGATGGGGAAACAATGGAAACACAGAAAGATTTTATTTTCTTGGGCTCCAAAATCACTGCAGATGGTGACTGCAGCCATGAAATTAAAAGATGCTTACTTTTTGGAAGAAACGCTATGACCAAACCTAGACAGCATATTAAAAAGCAGAGACATTAAACAAGAGCCACAAAAGTCCATCTAGTCAAAGCTATGGTTTATCCAATAGTCATGTATGGATGTGAGATTTGGACTATAAGGAAAGCTGAGCACCAAAGAATTAATGCTTTTGAACTGTGGTGTTGGAGAAGACTCCTGAGAGTACCTTGGCCTGCAAGGAGATCAAACCAGTCAATGATAAAGGAAATCAGTTCTGAATATTTATTGGAAGGATTGATGCTGAAGCTGAAGCTGAAACTCCATTACTTTGGCCACCTGATGTGAAAAACTGACTTATTTGAAAAGACCCTGATGCTAGGAAAGAGTGAAGGTAGGGGAAAAAGGTGACAGCAGAGGATGAGATGGTTGGCTGGCATCACCGGCTCTATGGACCTGAGTTTGAAAAACTCCAGGAGTTGGTGATGGACAGGAAGTCCATGGGGTTGCAAAATCAGACAGAACTGAGCAACTGAACTGAACTGAATAGACAGAGTCTGCATTCAGATGGGTATATGTATCCTTTTTTCCTTTGCCTTTAGCATCTCTTCTTTTTTCACCTATTTTAAGGCCTCTTCTGACAACCATTTTGCCTTTTTGCATTTCTTTTCCTTGGTGTGGTCTTGATCACTGCCTCCTGTACAATGTAATGAACCTCCATCCATAGTTCTTCAGGCACTCTGTCTATCAGATCTAATTCCTTGAATCTATTTCTCACTTCCAGTGTATAATTGTAAGGGATTTGATTTAGGTCATACCTAGTGGTTTTCCCTACTTTCTTCAATTCAAGTCTCAATTTTACCATAAGAATTTAATGATCTGAGCCACAGTCAGGTCCTGGTCTCATTTTTGTTGACTGTATAGAGCTTCTCCATCTTTGACTGCAAAAAATATAATCAATCTACTTTCAGTTTTGACCATCTGGTGATGTCCATGTGTAGAGTCATCTCGTGTTGTTGGAAGAGGGTGTTTGCTATGACCAGTGCGTTCTTTTGGCAAAACTTTTAGCCTTTGCCCTGCTTCATTTTGTACTCCAAGATCAAAGTTTCCTGTTACTCCGGGTATCTCTTGACTTCCTACTTTTGCATTTGAGTCCTCTATGATGAAAAGGACATCGTTTTAGGGTGTTAGTTCTAGCAGGTCTTGTAGGTATTCAATCAGTCCTGAATATTCATTGGAAAGACTGATGCTGAAGCTGAAACTCCAATATTTGGCAACCTGATGTGAAGATTTGACTCATTGGAAAAGACCCTGATGCTGGAAAAGATAGAAGGCAGGAGGAGAAGGGGACAACAGAGGACAAGATGGTTGGATGACATCACTAACTCAATAGACATGAGACTGAGCAAACTCCAGGAGAAGGTGAAGGACAGGTAAGTTTGGTGTGCTGTAGTCCTTGGAGTTGCAAAGTGGTGGACGTGACTGAGCAACTGAACAACAACAATAATAGTCAATATAGTTCATCCATTAATTAAGTTTGAACTTGGAATAAAATATAAAAATCAAATATAGTTTCTCCATTTTATTGTATCTATTCTGGCAAGTTAATTAACTTTTATCCTTAATTATGAAATGGAATACTATAAGCATATTCTCAATGTTATTAATACTAAGTACTGTCTCTGTATATAGCCGTACTCCTGTTTAGGCTGAGGTCTTATTCAGCGAGATAAATTGACTTGGCTTAAGCATTTATCTCTCTGAATTTTGACTTCAATATACTTCATAGATAAATGCAACATACACTTCAAGTATTTGTAGGAAAAAGTTTCTGTTGATCTAAATTATACTACTTTAATTTTTAATGTTTTCCATATATACCTGGATAGATGGTTAAATCAGTCAATTTGTTTAAAATGACCAAGATCTTAATATTAGCTAGAGATCTCTTCATTAAAATATTAATATAAAATGTTCACCAAATTTTAAAATGCAATATTTAAAAAAAAACTTATTGTAATTTGTATTAGTTACCCTTAAAGTATTCTAAAATATATATATAAAACTATATATTGATAATGAGAAAGCCTGATGCAATGAGAGTATTCATGAGAGATAATTAATAATAATAGCCAAGGCTTTTTCTGGTTTTTAATTTATCCAACTAATAAAAATAAATGGAAAAAATATTTTATAAGTTCTTATCATTCACTATGTGGTTTCAAAATTGTAGGACTTGTACACTTTGTACATTAATTAAATTATTAGCTTTAATTTGATTCATTTTATAAACTTCAATGATTTTATCAAAGCAGAACCTTTGTCCTTCTTCAAACAGTGCCAGAGGAATAAAGATAGGGACAATCTAATCACAGAAAATGCTATCAAGTTGACTAGTCATGTCCTCATATTTAGTACATTTTTTAAAGGAATATCTTTAGAGACCTTCTCTGAAATAAGAATAAACAACTTAAAAACTAAGGCATGAGGGTTTTATTATTTCTATTATAAAATCATTCATCTGACTAGCTTGTGTGGCTCATTAAAATGGACCCCTAATGATGGTTTATACATGGTGCAGTATTTTTTTCAATCTTAAGAGATTGAAATAATACATTTTGACAATAGTGAGATTATTCTTTTATTTAGTTTCAACATAAAGGATTACAAAAGCATTATCAAGGAAATAACAGAGTGTCTTGCTGTGTTTGTTTTGTTAAGTATTTTCAGGAACTAATGAACAGACATTTTAAGAAGGGAACATATGAAGTCAGAATTTTGGTATTCAAATATTCGAATTCAAATTAATTCACATAGGAATTTTAAAGCAGGCTAATTGATAGTCTAAAATCTATGAGACTGATGGAGGCTAGAACTTCAGTTCAGTTCAGTTCAGTCACTCAGTCGTGTCCGACTCTTTGCGACCCCATGAATCGCAGCACACCAGGCCTCCCTGTCCATCACAAACTCCCGGAGTCTACCCAAACCCATGACCATCGAGTTGGTGATGCCATCCAGCCATCTCATCCTCTGTTGTCCCCTTCTCCTCCTGCCCCCAACCCCTGCCAGCATCAGGGTCTTTTCCAATGAGTCAACTCTGCGCATGAGGTGGCCAAAGTATTGGAGTTTCAGCTTCAGCATCAGTCCTTCCAATGAACACCCAGGACTGATCTCCTTTAGGATGGACTGGTTGGATCTCCTTGCAGTCCAAGGGGCTCTCAAGAGTCTTCTCCAACACCATAGCTCAAAGGCATCAATTTTTCGGCACTCATCTTTCTTCACAGTCCAACTCTCACATCCATACATGACCACTGGAAAAACCATAGCCTTGACAGACAGAACTTAGGTAAGCACAAAGTAAGAAAGGCAGAGTTGAGAACCAAGCACTGAAATTTTGTGCTTAGGATGTTTCCGCTACAAAATCCACAAATACCCCCCATTTTGTCCCTGGAAATGTGAATATAGCAAATGATCTGGGAATGGTCTTTCTTCAGTCCTGCAACTTCGTGTGCATCTCTAAAAAACCTAGAGTCTCAGGAAAGCGTGCATTGATAGTCTGTGCATCGAGCTCATCCTTATATATTAAAAGACAGGAAGAGGTGTATATAACTCCTTTTAAACCTCTAAAAAGAAAAGTAGTTATTATGCGATCCAAAGGAGATTCAACCAGTCATTAAAGGAAATCAGTCCTGAGTATTCATTGGAAGGACTGATGTAGAAGCTGAAACTACAATCCTTTGGCCACCTGATGCAAAGCACTGACTCAATTGAAAAGACTCTGGTGCTGGGAAAGATTGAAGGCGGGAGGAAAAGAGGATGACAAAGGATGAGATAGTTGAATGGCATCACCGACTCAATGGACATAAGTTTGAGTAAACTCCAGGAGTTGGTGATGGACATGGAGGCTTGGCGTGTTGCAGTCCATGGGGTTGCCAAGAGTCAGACACAACTGAGTGACTGAACTGAACTGAAGTCTAGGGCTTATGTTTTTTAAAATTGTTTTAATTGCCATCTTTTTAATATCATCTACTTTTTAATTGATTATGTGATAACAACTTAGCATAACTAAAAATGTGTTCACTAACATTTTGGAAAATGTGAGTCACACTATTAAAAAGCCTGAAAGTATATTGGTTATATCTTAACCTTCACATTTCTTCCTTTACTTTTGTTTGTATTTAATATCATTTATTTCCTGGTTGCTTATTTATTTTATGCATATTAGTTTGTTTCTCTTAATTCTGTATCTTTATCTAACCCCTCCCTGCTTTTCTTTTTCCACTACGTAGTAACCACTAATTTATTCTATTTATGTATTTATGTATTCTATTTATGTATCTGTGACTCTGTTTGTCTTTTGTTATATTCACTTGTTTTATTTTTGTGATTCTGCATATAAATGACAACACAGATTATCTGTGTTTCTCTTTCTGATTTATTCCACTAAGCATAATAGCCTTTAAGTGCATCCATGTTGTTGCAAATGATAGAATTTATATTTTTAATGACTGAGCAGTATTCCATTGCATACATGTTCCACATCTTCTTTATCTAGTCATTTGTTGATGAATATTAAGAAAGTTGCTCAGTCGTGTGAGACTCTTTGAGACCCCATGGACTACAGAGTTCATGGACTTCTCCAGGCCAGAAGCCTGGAGTGGATAGCTGTGCCCTTCTCCAGGGGATCTTGCCTTTCTCAGGGATCAAACCCAGGTCTCCCACATTGCAGCAGACTCTTCACCAGCTGAGCCACCAGGGAAGCCCTGTTGAACATTAGATTGCTTTTATATCTGGCTACTGTAAATAATGCTGTTGTTAGCATTGGATTGCATATATCTTTTTGAATTAGTGTCTTCGTTGACTTAGGTACACTTCCAAAAGTAGTACTAATGTATAATATGGTAGTCTTATTTTTAGTTTCTTGAAGAAAATTCATTTTTCATAATTCAATGCAGTTCAGTCACTCAGTTGTATCTGACTCTTTGCGACCCCATAGACTGCAGGATGCCAGGCCTCCCTGTCCATCACCAAATCCCAGAGTTTAATCAAACTCATGTGCATTGAGTCAGTGATGCCACCCAACCATCTCATCCTCTGACATTCCATTCTCCTCCTGCCCTCAATCTTTCCCAGCATCAGGGTCTTTTCAAATGAAGTCAGCTCTTTGCTTCAGGTGGCCAAAGTATTGGAGTTTCAGCTTCAACATCAGTCCTTCCAGTGAACACCTAGGATTGATCTCCTTTAGGATGGACTTGTTGGATCTCTTTGCAATCCAAGGAAACTCTTAAGAGTCTTCTCCAGCACTACGTTTCAAAACCATCAATTCTTCGGCACTCAGCGCTCTTTACAGTCCAACTCTCACATCCATATGTGACTACTGGAAAAACCATACGGTTGGAACCAATATGGTTGGAAAAACCAACCATAGATGAAACTTAGTTGGCAAAGAAATGTCTCTGCTTTTTAATATGCTGTCTAAGATGGTCATATCTTTCCTTCCAAAGAGTAAGCTGCTTTTAATTTCATGGCTGCAGTCACCATCTGCAGTGATTTTGGGGCCAAAAAAAAATGAAGTCTGCCACTATTTCCACTGTTTCCCCATCTATTTGTCTTGAAGTGATGGGACCGGATACCATGATCTTAGTTTTCTGAATGTTGAGCTTTAAGCCAACTTTTTCACTCTCCTCTTTCACTTTCATCAAGAGGCTCTTTAATTCTTCATATTCTGCCATAAGGGTGGTGTCATCTGCATATCTGAAGTTATTGATATTTCTCCTGGCAATCTTGATTCCAGCTTGTGCCTCATCCAGCCCAGCATTTCTCATGATATACTCGGCATATAAGTTAAATAAGCAGGGTAACAATAAACAGCCTTGACATACTCCTTTCCTGATTTGGAACCAGTCTGTTGTTTCATGTCCAGTTCTAACTGTTGCTTCCTGACCTGCATACAGGTTTCTCAAGAGGCAGGTCAGGTGGTCTGGTATTCCCATCTGCAGAATTTTCCACAATTTATTGTGATCCACACAGTCAAAGGCTTTGGTGTAGTCAATAAAGCAGAAATAGATGTTTTTTTCTGGAACTCTCTTGCTTGTTCTATGATCCAGCAGATGTTGGCGATTTGATCTCTGGTTCCTCTGCCTTTCCTAAAACAGGCTTGAACTTCTGGAAGTTCATGTATTGCTGAAGCCTAGCTTGCAGAATTCTGAGCATTAGTTTACTAGTGTCTGAGATACATGTAATTATGTGGTAGTTTGCACATTTTTGGCACTGACTTTCTTAGGGATTGGAATGAAAACTGATCTTTTCCAGGCCTGTGGCCACTGCTGAGTTTTCCAAATTTGCTGGCAAATGGAGTGCTGTACTTTCACAGCATCATCTTTGAGGATTTGAAATAGCTCACCTGGAATTCCATCACCTCCACTAGCTTTGATTGTAGTGATGCTTCCTAAGGCCCATAGGACTTCACAGTCCAGGATGTCTGGCTCTAGGTGGTTATCTGGGTCATGAATTTATTTTTTGTATAGTTCCTCTGTGTATTCTTGTCACCCCTTCTTAATATCTTCTACTTCTGTTACTTCTGTTAGGTCCATAGCATTTCTGTCCTTTATTGAGCTCATCTTTGCATGAAATGTTCCCTTAGTATCTGTAGTTTTCTTGAAGAGATCTCTAGTCTTTCCCATTCTATTGTTTTCCTCTATTTCTCTGCACTGATCACTGAGATAGGCTTTCTTATCTCTCCTTGCTATTCTTTGGAACTCGGCATTCAAATGGGTATATCTTTCCTTTTCTCCTCTGCTTTTCACTTCTCTTCTTTTCACAGCTATTTGTAAGGCCCGCTCAGGCATCCATTTTGCTTTTTTGCGTTTGTTTTCCTTGGGGATGGTCTTGATCCCTGTCTCCTGTACAATGTCACGGACCTCCATCCATAGTTCATCAAGCACTCTGTCTATCAGATCTAGTCCCTTAAATTTATTTCTCACTTCCACTGTATAATCATAAGGGATTTGATTTAGATCATACCTGAATGGTTTAGTGGTTTTCCTCATTTTCTTAAATTTAAGTCTGAATTTTGCAATAAGGTGTTCATGATCTAAGCCAGAGTCAGCTCCCAGTCTTGTTTTTGCTGACTGTACACAGCTTCTCCATCTTTGGCTGCAAAGAATAGAATCAATCTGATTTCAGTGTTGAACATCTAGTGATGTCCATGTGTAGAGTCTCTTGTGTTGTTGGAAGAGGATGTTTGCTATGACCAGCACGTTCTCTTGCCAACACTCTATTAGCCTTTGCCCTGCTTCATTCTGTATTCAAAAGCCAAATTTGCCTGTTACTCCAGGTGTTTCTTGACTTCCTACTTTTGCATTCCAGTCCTCTATAATGAAAAGGACATTTTTTTGAGAAGTTAGTTCTAAAAGGTCTTGTAGGTTTTCATAGAACCATTAACCTTCAGCTTCTTCAGCGTTACTGGTTGGGCCATAGACTTGGATTACAGTGATACTGAATGGTTTGCCTTGGAAACGAACAAAGATCATTCTGTTGTTTTTGAGATTGCATCCAGGTTCTGTATTTTGGATCCTTTTGTTGATTATGATGGCTACTCCATTTCTTCTAAGGGATTTCTGCCCACAGTGGTAGATATAATGGTCATCTGAGTTAAATTCAACTGTTCCAGTCCCTGTTAGTTTGCTGATTCCTAGAATGCTGATGTTCACTCTTGCCATCTCCTCTTTGACCACTTCCAATTTGTCTTGATTCATGGAGCTAACATTCCAGGTTCCTATGCAATATTGCTTTTTACAGCATTGGACTTTGCTTCTATCACGAGTCACATTCACAAATGTGTGTTGTTTTTGCTTTGGCTCCATCACTTCATTCTTTCTGGAGTTATTTCTCCACTGATCTTTAGTAGTATATTGGGTGACTACTGACCTGGGGAGTTCATCTTTCAGTGTCCTATCTTTTTGCCTCTTCATACTGTTCACAGGGTTCTCAAGGCAAGAATACTGAAGTGGTTTGCCATTCCCTTCTTCAGGGAACCACATTTTGTCAGAACTCTCCACTATGACCTGTCCATCTTGGGTGATCCCAATGGCATGGCTTAGTTTCATTGAGTTAGACAAGGCTGTGGTCCATGTGATCAAATTGGCTAGTTTTCTGTGATTGTGGTTTCAGTCTGCACTCTGATGCCCTCTCTTAGCACCTATTGTCATACTTGGATTTCTCTTTCCTTGGACATGGGGTATCTATCATGGACACTCCAGCAAAGCACAGCTGCTGCTCATTACCTTGGATGTGTTGTATCTCCTCATGGCTGGCCCTCCTGACCTTGTACGTGGGGACCTCTCAGCCACTAACTACTCCAGTGCTGCACAGTTTTTCATAGTAACTGCACAAATTTACATACCCTCCATCACTGTACCAGTACTCCTTTTTTTTCCAATTTGTTCTTTGTAGACTTTTTGATGATAGCCTCTCTGACGAGATATGAGGTGATATCTCTTTGTAGATTTAATTTGTGTTTCTCTGATAATTAGCAATATTGAGAATGTTGTCAGGTGCCTCTTGGTCATGCATATTTCTATCATTGGAAAAATGTCTATATGGGTCTTCTCTCCAGCTTTCAGTTGAGTTATACATGTTTAGTAGTCCAAGAATCAAGGCAAATTGGAAGTGGTCAAACAAGAGATGGCAAGAGTGAACATCAACATTTTAGGAATCAGTGAATGAAAATGGACTGGAATGGGTGAATTTAACTCAGATAACCATTATATCTACTACTGAGGGCAAGAATCCCTTAGAAGAAATGGAGTAGCCATAATAGGCAACAAAAGAATCCGAAATGCAGTACTTGGATGCAATCTCAAAAAAAAAAAAAAAAAAAAGAAAGAAAAGAAAAAATCTCTCTCCGTTTCCAAGACAAACCACGCAATATCACAGTAATCCAATTCTATGTGCCGACCAGTAATGCTGAAGAAGCTGAAGCTGAATGGTTCTATGGTGACCTACAAGACCTTTTAGAACTAACTTCCCAAAAAAGATGTCCTTTTCATTTTAGGGGCCTGGAATGCAAAAGTAGGAAGTCAAGAAACACCTGGAGTAACAGGCAAATTTGGCTTTGGAATACAGAATGAAGCAGGGCAAAGGCTAATAGAGTTTTGCCAAAAGAACGTGCTGGTCATAGCAAATACCCTCTTCCAACAACACAAGAGAAGACTCTACAGGGAGGAGCCAAGATAGCGGAGGAATAGGACAGGGAGACCACTTTCTCTCCTACAAATTCATCAAAAGAATAACTGAACGCAGAGCAATCTTCACAAAACAACTTCTGATCGCTAGCTGAGGTCATCAGGTGCCCAGAAAAGCAACCCATTGTCTTCGAAAGGAGGTAGGACAAAATATAAAAGATAAAAGGGGAGACAGGGGAACTAAGGACGGAGATCCGTCCCGGGAAGGGACTCTTAATAGAGGAAGTTTTCAAGCACCAGGAAACCCTCGCACTGGCGGGTCTGGGGGAAGTTTTTGAACCTCGGAGGGCAACCTGACTGGGAGGGGAACAATAAATAAAACTCACAGATTACTGCCTAAAAGCAACTCCCAGCGGAAAAGTACCCCAGACGCCCGCACCCGCCACCAGCAAGTGGGGGCAGCACGGAGAGGAGCCGGCAGCATTGCTTAGGGTAACGACCGGGCCTAAGTGCCCTGAGGACAATCGGAGGGAGCTTTTGTGAGTTACCAACTTAAACTGTGGCACAGTAAGAGAGAGAGAGAAAATTAACCGGCCCGAACACACTGCCGGCCATTCGCAGAACAAAGGGACCGAGAAAGTCCAGAGTAGAGCTCGCAGGCTGCGGACTGGCCCAGCCCCGCAGGAGGCAGGAGGCAGGGGGGAGGGGAAGGGGCAGGCTCGGCCCCAAAGACCGCATCCCCTGCCGCTCTGCTAACAGGCCCACAGTTTCTAATCAGAGACCTCCTGAGATTCTGGATGGTCGACATCCGCCAGGAGGGTCGCAGCGAGACACACGGCGCAGGCACCCGACCGGCGCGAGCGGAGTCTGGGGCTGGGGACGTGGAGGGCAGAAGGCGCACGCACCCAACCAGCGCGGGCGGAAACCGAGACTGGGACCGCGCAGGGCAGAAGATGCACCGCACCCGGGAGAGAGCGCCCGTCAAGCCCCTGGCTGCCTGAACCGCTGGGACGGGGAAGGCACAAAACGCAGGCGCAGCTTTGTGTTCCGCGCTTTTGTGGAACACCTGAGGGCTGGAACCGCGGGCAGCGCAGGGCACGCTCCCTGTAGAGAAGCCGGGAGCCTGAGCAGCGCAGACGGGGGGAAAACAGCGCCAGCCCCTCCCCGCAGCGCGACAGAACTAGCTACCTGAATAAGAGACTACCTCCGCCCGCCTGTGTCAGGGCGGAAATTAGGCACTGAAGAGGCCGGCAAACAGAAGCCAAATAAACAAAGGGAACCGCTTCAGATGGGACCGGTGCAACAGATTAAAATCCCTGTACCTAACACCGACTACATCGGAAGGGGCCTGTAGATATCGAGAAGTGTAAGCTGGAATGAGGAGCTATCTGAAACTGAACCGAACCCACACTGACTGCAACAGCTTTAGAGAAATTCCTAGATATATATATATATATATATATTTTTTTTTTTTTTTGAGTAAAGAAAAAAAGATTTTTTTTTCTTTTTTCTTTTTTATGTCTTCTCTTTTATTTTCTTTTAAAATTCCCTATTACTCCCCCATTACTCCTTAACTTTCATTTTCAAAGATTTTTACGATTTTCTTAATTAGGGAAAAAAAATTTTTTTTTTTACTTGTGGTTTTTTCTTTGTTCTTTCTTTCTTTTTTTTTTTCTTTTTCTTTTCTATTTTTCTTTTTCTCTTATCTCCTTTTAAAGTCCTCTATTACTCCTCTACTACTCCTTAATTTTCATTTTCATTACACTATAACCTTACCAAAAAAAAAAAAAAGAGAGAGAAGCCCTATTTTTAAACCGAACTTCATATATATTTCTAAAATTTGTGTGTGTGTGTGTGTTTTGGTTTTTGCCTTTAATATAGTATTTTTAAGAGTCTAACCTCTACTCTAGATTTTTAATCTTTGTTTTTCAGTATATGATATAAATTGTGGACATTTAAGAATCCAGTATTCAGTTCCCATTTTTATACAGGAGTGTGTTGATTATTCTCTCCCAATCTTGACTCTCCTTTTTCTACCTCAGAACACCTCTATTTCCTCCTTTCCCCTTCTCTTCCCAATCCAATTCTGTGAATCTTTGTGGGTCTCTAGGCTACGGAGAACACTCTGGGAACAGACAACTGGATAGATCAATCTCTCTCCTCTTGAGTCCCCCTTTTTCTCCTCCTGCTCATCTCTATCTCCCTCCTCCCTCTCCTCTTCTTCATGTAACTCTGTGAACCTCTCTGGGTGTCCCGAACGGGGGAGAATCTTTCGCCATTAACCTAGAAGTTTTATTAGCAGTGCTGTATAGTAAGAGAAGTCTTGAGACTACTGGAAGAATAAAACTGAAACCCAGAGGCAGGAGACTTAAGCCCAAAACCCGAGAACACCAGAAAACTCCTGACTACATGGAACTTTAAGTAATAAGAAACCATCCAAAAGCCTCCATACCTACACTGAAACCAACCACCACCCAAGAGCCAATAAGTTCCAGAGCAAGACATACCACGCAAATTCTCCAGCAACGCAGAAACATAGCCCTGAACACCAACATACAGGCTGCCAAGGTCACACCTAACACATAGACACATCTCAAAACTCATCACTGGGCACTCCATTGCACTCCAGAGAGAAGAAATCAAGTTCCACGCACCAGAACACCGACGCAAGCCTCCCTAACCAGGAAACCTTGACAAGCCAAATGTCCAACCCCACCCACTGGGTAAAACCCCCACAATAAAAAGGAACCACAGACCTCCAGAATACAGAAAGCCCACTCCAGACACAGCAATCTAAACAAGATGAAAAGGCAGAGAAATACCCAACAGGTAAAGGAACATGAAAAATGCCCACCAAGTCAAACAAAAGAGGAGGAGATAGGGAATCTACCTGAAAAAGAATTTAGAATAATGATAATAAAAATGATCCAAAATCTTGAAAACAAAGTTTTCTTTTCTGATCACAGTGCAGTAAGATTAGATCTCAATTACAGGAAAAAAAATTGTTAAAAATTCAAACATATGGAGGCTAAATAACACCCTTCTGAATAACCAACAAGTCATAGAAGAAATCAAAAAAGAAATCAAAATATGCATAGAAATGAATGAAAATGAAAACACAACAACCCAAAACCTATGGGACACTGTAAAAGCAGTGCTAAGGGGTAGGTTCATAGCATTACAGGCTTACATCAAGAAATAAGAAAAAAAGCCAAATAAATAACCTAACTCTACACCTAAAGCAATTAGAGAAGGAAGAAATGAAGAACCCCAGGGTTAGTAGAAGGAAATAAATCTTAAAAATTAGGGCAGAAATAAATGCAAAAGAAACTAAAGAGACCATAGCAAAAATCAACAAAGCTAAAAGCTGGTTTTTTGAAAAAATAAACAAAATTGACAAACCATTAGCAAGACTCATTAAGAAACAGAGAAGAACCAAATTAACAAAATTAGAAATGAAAATAGAGAGATCACAACAGACAACACTGAAATACAAAGGATCATAAGAGACTACTCCCAGCAATTCTATGCCAATAAAATGGACAACTTGGAAGAAATGGACAAGTTCTTAGAAAAGTATAACTTTCCAAAAGTGAACCAGGAAGAAATAGAAGATCTTAACAGAGCCATCACAAGCAAGGAAATCGAAACCTTAATCAGAAATCTGCCAGCAAACAAAAGCCCAGGACCTGATGGCTTCACAGCTGAATTCTACCAAAAATTTAAAGAAGAGCTAACACCTATCTTACTCAAACTCTTCCAGAAAATTGCAGAAGAAGGTAAACTTCCAAACTCATTCTATGCGGCCACCATCACCCTAATTCCAAAACCAGACAAAGATGCCACAAAAAAAGAAAACTACAGGCCAATATCACTGATGAACATAGATGCAAAAATCCTTAACAAAATTCTAGCAAACAGAATCCAACAACATATTAAAAAAAAATCATACACCATGACCAAGTGGGCTTTATCCCAGGAATGCAAGGATTCTTTAATATCTGCAAATCAATCAACGTAATACACCACATTAACAAATTGAAAGATAAAAACCATATGATTATCTCAATAGATGCAGAGAAAGCCTTTGACAAAATTCAACACTCATTTATGATTAAAACTCTCCAGAAAGCAGGAATAGAAGGAACATACCTCAACATAATAAAAGCCATATATGACAAACCCACAGCAAGCATTACCCTCAATGGTGAAAAATTGAAAGCATTTCCCCTAAAATCACGAAGAAGACAATGGTGCCCACTCTCACCACTACTATTCAACATAGTATTGGAAGTTTTGGCCACAGCAATCAGAGCAGAAAAAGAAGTAAAAGGAATCCAGATAGGAAAAGAAGAAGTGAAATTCTCACTGTTTGCAGATGACATGATCCTCTACATAGAAAACCCTAAAGACTCTACCAGAAAATTACTAGAGCTAATCAATGAATATAGTAAAGTTGCAGGATATAAAATTAACACACAGAAATCCCTTGCATTCCTATACACTAACAATGAGAAAACAGAAAGAGAAATTAAGGAAACAATACCATTCACCACTGCAACAAAAAGAATAAAATACTTAGGAGTATATCTACCTAAAGAAACAAAAGACCTATACAAAGAAAACTATAAAACACTGATGAAAGAAATCAAAGAGGACACAAACAGATGGAGAAACATACCGTGTTCATGGATTGGAAGAATCAATATTGTCAAAATGTCTATTCTACCCAAAGCAATCTATAGATTCAATGCAATCCCTATCAAGCTACCAATGGTATTTTTCACAGAACTAGACCAAATAATTTCACAATTTGTATGGAAATACAAAAAACCTCGAATAGCCAAAGTAATCTTGAGAAAGAAGAATGGAACTGGAGGAATCAACCTGGCTGACTTCAGACTCTACTACAAAGCCACAGTCATCAAGACAGTATGGTACTGGCACAAAGACAGAAATATAGACCAATGGAACAGAATAGAAAGCCCAGAGATAAATCCACGACCTGTGGACACCTTATCTTTGACAAAGGAGGCAAGGATATACAATGGAAAAAAGACAACCTCTTCAACAAGTGGTGCTGGAAAAACTGGTCAACCACTTGTAAAAGAATGAAACTAGAACACTTTCTAACACCATACACAAAAATAAACTCAAAATGGATTAAAGATCTAAATGTAAGACCAGAAACTATAAAACTCCTAGAGGAGAACATAGGCAAAACACTCTCCGACATGAATCACAGCAGGATCCTCTATGACCCACCTCCCAGAATATTGGAAATAAAAGCAAAACTAAACAAATGGGACCTAATGAAACTTAAAAGCTTTTGCACTACAAAGGAAACTATAAGTAAGGTGAAAAGACAGCCCTCAGATTGGGAGAAAATAATAGCAAATGAAGAAACAGACAAAGGATTAATCTCAAAAATATACAAGCAACTCTTGAAGCTCAATTCCAGAAAAATAAATGACCCAATCAAAAAATGGGCCAAAGAACTAAACAGACATTTCTCCAGAGAAGACATACAGATGGCTAACAAACACATGAAAAGATGCTCAACATCACTCATTATTAGAGAAATGCAAATCAAAACCACAATGAGGTACCATTACACGCCAGTCAGGATGGCTGCTAACCAAAAGTCTACAAGCAATAAATGCTGGAGAGGGTGTGGAGAAAAGGGAACCCTCTTACACTGTTGGTGGGAATGCAAACTAGTACAGTCACTATGGAAAACAGTGTGGAGATTTCTTAAAAAACTGGAAATAGAACTGCCATATGACCCAGCAATCCCACTCCTGGGCATACACACTGAGGAAACCAGATCTGAAAGAGACACATGCACCCCGATGTTCATTGCAGCACTATTTATAATAGCCAGGACATGGAAGCAACCTAGATGCCCATCAGCAGACGAATGGATAAGGAAGCTATGGTACATATACACCATGGAATATTACTCAGCCGTTAAAAAGAATTCATTTGAATCAGTTCTAATGAGATGGATGAAACTGGAGCCCGTTATATAGAGTGAAGTAAGCCAGAAAGATAAAGATCATTACAGCATACTAACACATATATATGGAATTTGGAAAGATGGTAACGATAACCCTATATGCAAAACAGAAAAAGAGACACAGATGTACAGAACAGACTTTTGGACTCTCTGGGAGAAGAGGGCGGGATGTTTTGAGAGAACAGCATGTATATTATCTATGGTGAAACAGACCACCGGCCCAGGTGGGATGCATGAGACAAGTGCTCGGGCCAGGTGCACTGGGGGGACCCAGGGGAAACGGGTGGCGGGGGGGGGGGGGTATTGGAAGGGGGGATCGGGATGGGGAATACATGTGACTCCATAGCTGATTTATGTCAATGTATGACAAAACCCACCACAATGTTGCGAGCTAATTAGCCTCCAACTAATAAAAATAATTGAAAAAAAAAAAAAAGAAGACTCTACAAATGGACATCACCAGATGGCCAACACCAAAATCAGATTGATTATATTCTTTATAGCCAAAGATGGAGAATATCTGTACAGTCAGCAAAAACAAGACTGGGAGCTGACTCTGGCTCAGATCATGACCTAATTGTTGCCAAATTCAGACTTAAATTGAAGAAAATGGGGAAAACCACTAAACCATTCAGGTATGACCTAAGTCAAATCCCTTATGATTATACACTGTAAGTGAGAAATAGATTTAAGGGACTAAATTTGATAGACAAGTGCCTGATAAACTATGGACGGAGATTCATGACATTGTACAGGAGACAGGGATCAAGACCATCCCCAGGGAAAACAAATGCAAAAAAGCAAAATGGATGTCTGAGCAGGCCTTACAAATAGCTGTGAAAGGAAGAGAAGTGAAAAGCAGAGGAGAAAAGGAAAGATATACCCATTTGAATGCCGAGTTCCAAAGAATAGCAAGGAGAGATAAGAAAGCCTATCTCAGTGATCAGTGCAGAGAAATAGAGGAAAACAATAGAATGGGAAAGACTAAGATCTCTTCAAGAAAACTACAGATACCAAGGGAACATTTCATGCAAAGATGAGCTCAATAAACGACAGAAATGCTATGAACCTAACAGAAGTAACAGAAGTAGAAGATATTAAGAAGAGGTGGCCAGAATACACAGAAGAACTGTACAAAAAAGATCTCCATGACCCAGATAATCACGATGATGTTATCACTCTTCTAGAGCCAGACATCCTGGAATGTGAAGTCCTGTGGGCCTTAGGAAGCATCACTATGAACAAAGCTAGCAAAGATGATGGACTTCCAGCTGATCTATTTCAAATCCTAAAAATGATGCTGTGAAAATGCTGCACTCCGTTTGCCAGCAAATTTGGAAAGCTCAGCAGTGGCCATGGGACTGGAAAAGTTCAGTTTTCATTCCAATCCCTAAGAAAGACAATGCTAAAGAATGCTCAAACTACCACACAATTGCACTCATTTCACAGGCTAGGAAAGTAATTCTCATAATTCTTCTAGCTAGGCAACAGCAATACGTGAACCATGAACTTCCAGATGTTCAAGCCTGTTTTAGGAAAGGCAGAGGAACCAGAGATCAAATTGCCAACATCCACTGGATCATTAAAAAAACAAGAGAGTTCCAGAAAAAAAACATCTATTTCTGCTTTATTGACTATGCCAAAGGCTTTAACTGTGTGGATCACAGTAAACTGTGGAAAATTCTGAAAGAGATGGGAATACCGACCACCTGACCTGACTTTGAGAAATCTGTATGCAGGTCAGGAAGCAACAGTTTGAACTGGACATGGAGTAACAGACTGGTTCCAAATAGGAAAAGGAGTGCATCAAGGCTCTGTATTGTCACTCTGCTTCTTTAACTTATATGACGAGTACTTCATGAGAAACCTGGGCTTGATGAAGCACAAGCTGGATTCAGGATTTCCAGGAGAAATATCAATAACTTCAGAAATGCAGATGACACCACCCCTATGGCAGCAAGTGAAGAAGAACTAAAGAGCCTCTTGATGAAAGTGAAAGAGGATAGTGAAAAAGTTGACTTAAATCTCAACATGTGGAAAACTAAGATCAAGGTATCAGGTCCCATCACTTCATGACAAATAGATGGGGAAACGGAAACAGTGGCTGACTTTATTTTTAGGAGGTTCCAAAATCACTGCAGATGGTGATTGCAGACATGAAATTAAAAGATGCTTACTCCTTTGGAAAGAAAGTTATGACCAACCTAGATAGCATATTAAAAAGCAGAGACATTACTTTGCCAACAAAGGTTTGTTTAGTCAAGGCTATGGTTTTTCCAGTGGTCTTTTATAGATGTGAGAGTTGGACTGTAAAGAAAGCTGAGCACTGAAGAATTGATGCTTTTGAACTGTGATGTTGGAGAAGACTCTTGAGAGTCCCTTGGACTGCAAGGAGATCCAACCAGTCCATCCTAAAGGAGATCAGTCCTGGGTGTTCATTGGAAGGTCTTATGTTGAAGCTGAAGCTCCAATACTTTGGCCACCTGATGTGATGAGCTAACTCATTGGAAAAGACCCTGATGCTGGGAAAGATTGAGGGCAGGAGGAGAAGGGGACAACAGAGGATGAGATGGCTGGATGGCATCATGGACTCAATGGAGCTGAGTCTGAGTAGACACCAGGAGTGGGTGATGGACAGGGAGGCCTGGTGTACTGTTGGCCATTTGGTTGGGATGAGTTGACTGAACAACTGAACTGAACTGAACTGAATAGTTTTTTAGTGGAAACCCTAAGTTTTTTATATATAGTGTCATGTCATATGCTAATAGTGACCATTTCACTTCTTCCCTTCTGATTTTGATGCACTGTATTTTTTTTTTCCCTTGTCTGATTTCTGTGACTAGGACTTCCAATGCTATGTTAAATAAAAGTGGTGAAAGTGTGCATCCTTGTTTTGTTCCTTAATTTAGAGGAAAAATTTTCAACCTGTCATGGTTGGGTACGATGTTAGCTATAGTTTTGTCACAAATGGCCATTATGTTAAATTATTGGCTAGTATTATGTTGAGATATGTTCCATCTAACCCAACTTTAATGATTTATTTTATATATAATATATATACTATTAATATATAAACCTCAGTATAGAGAATTATTTAGTACATGGGTACATTCATAAATGTTCAGGTTAAAATTATCCAGGAATCAAGACACTGGAATTTATGAAGATGATTAATTTCCTGGAGTTGTGCTTGAAGAGACTTTGTGTTATGTATATCTCTCTTTCAAAAGTTCAACCCATTCCAATTTCATCAATATTAAAACTGTGGAGAGAAGATTAATGAATTATTCAAATTAAGAATATTATAATTTTAGCTACACTTTTTTATGTATTTTTCAATTAGTAGTCATTTGGGTTGTTCCCAGTTTGTGGTTATTATAAATAAAGCTAATATAAATATTGATATGCAGGTCTTTGTATAGATATGATTTGTTTCTTTTGGATGAACATCTAGGAATGGATTACTGGGTCATGTGTTAAGTGGGTGGTTGTAATAATGCTACATATTTTCAACAGTGGCTGTAGTATTTTACATTCCCATCTGGAAATGTGTCGGAGCTCACTTTCTCTTTACCTTGCATTCATGTGGTTTTCAGAGGAATCCAATAAAATTATAGCAAGTAACTTCAAACTTACTTTTGTTTCTCTTATTTTAATCATAGGTATTACATCAGTAGTATTTCATATTTCTAAACTTTAATCTTTCTTCAAAGACAGCTGCCACTTCTTTTCACATTTCTCACTTTCTCTCTCTTTCATCATACTATTAGATAAGTATCTCAAGGAAAATTTTAGAGTTCTTCAAAGAAAAGCACCTCAAAAATAAGACACTTTGGAACATTCAGGGCTTTCTGTGGACAAAACCTTTACATGAATGAGATAGGTAATCAGATTGCAGCTTCAAAACCACAGCAAGTCAAATTTTAGCTGAAAACATGTTTTCTTATTGATATATAAAATCTTAAAATTTACAATTCTAAGTTTGATTACAAGTGATTTATTTTTTAATTGAAAAAATGCATAATATAAAATAAATATTTGGCATTTTCAATAAAATTAGAATAATACTAAGATAAAAAAGAAAGAAAGAAAACTGAAATGTTGACACTAGAAAGAAGCAAAGGTTACTGACTGAGAGCCTGTAATGATGCAAATCAGGCTGTAACAGAGGTAAAAAAAAGCACTGTTATAGATATAATATATCTAGGGCTTCCCTGGTGGCTCTTGTGTTTTTGGAAGAGGGTGTTTGCTGTCACCAGTGCATTCTCTTGGCAAAACTCTATTAGCCTTTGCCTGCTTCATTCTGTACTCCATGGCTAAATTTGCCTGTTACTCCAGGTATATCTCGACTTCCTACTTTTGCATTCCAGTCCCCTATAATAAAAAGGACATTTTTTTTTTTTTTTAGGTGTTAACTATAAAAAGTTCATATAGCTCTTCATAGAACCTTTCAACTTCAACTTTTTCAGGATTACTGTTCGGGGCATAGACTTGGATTACCATGATATTGAACAGTTTGCGCTGGAAATGAATAGAGATCATTGTGTCATTTTTGAGATTGCATCCAAGTCCTGCATTTCGAACTCTTTTTTTTTTTTTTTTCACTATGACAGCTACTCTGTTTCTTCTAAGAGATTCTTGCCCACAGTAGTAGATATAATGGTCATCTCATTTAGTCACCCAATCCAGTTCATTTTAGTTTGCTGATGCCTAAAGTGTAGATGTTCACTCTTGCCATGTCCTGTGTAAGAGGAGAGTGGAAAAGTTGCCTTAAAGCTCAGCATTCAGAAAACTAAGATCAAGGCATCTTGTTCCATCACTTCATTTCAAATAGATGGGGAAAGAGTGGAAACCGTGGCAGACTTTTTTATTTTATTTGGCTCCAAAATCACTGCAAATGGTGACTGCAGCCATAAAATTAAAAGATGCCTACTTCTTGCAAGAAAAGTTATGACCAAACTAGACAGCATATTAGAAAGCAGAGACATTACTTTGTCAACAAAGGTCCATCTAGTCAAGGCTATGGTTTTCCCAGTAGTCATGTATGGATGTGACAGTTGGACTATAAAGAAAGCTGAACACGAAAGAATTGATTCTTTTGACCTGTGGTGTTGGAGAAGACTCTTAAGAGTCCCTGGAACCTCATGGAGATCAAAACAGTCAATCCTAAAGGAAATCTGGCCTGAATATTCATTGGAAGGACTCGTGTTGAAGCTAAAACTCCAATATTCTGTCCACCTGATGTGAAGAACTGACTTATTTGAAAAGATACTGATGCTGGGAAAGATTGAATGTGGGAGGAGAAGGGAACGACAGAGGATGAGGTCATTAAATGGCATCACGGACTCAATGGACATGAGTTTGGGTAAACTAGGGGAGTTGGTGATGGACAGGGATGCCTGGCATGCTGCAGTCCAAGGGGTCACAAAGAGTTGGACACGAATGAGTGGCTGAACTGTCTGACTGACTAACTTCCTGGTGGCTCACCTGGTAAAGAAACTGCCTGCACTGTGGGAAATTGTGTTTGATCCCTGGTTTGGGACTATCCCCTGGAGAAGGGAAAGGCTGCCCATTCCAATGTTCTGGCCTGGAGAATTCCATGGGCTGTGTAGTCCATTGCATTGAAGACATTTGGACACGACTGAATGACTTTCACAGATATAACATAAATATAAAAAGAAGTGATTATTAAAAGAAATAAGCATAAATGCCTTTGTTAAACTAGAATCAATATTAGATTGGTGTAATGAGTTCACTTATCCCAAAGAAATTCTCAAACTGTTAAGAAAGTTCTAGGACCCACAACAGATTTTTCAATCTGGGGTTCCAGCAAAGGGACTGAGAACCCCCACAGAATTTGCCTTTGAAGCCAGTGGGATTTCATTACATAACTTCCACAGGACTGGGGAAACAGACTCTTGGAGGGCATAAACAAAAACTTGTGTGCACCAGGAGAAAGGAGAAGTTCCCCACAATAGACTGAGCCAGACTTGCCTGTGAATGTCCAAGAGTCTCTGGTGGAGGCATGGATTGACAGTTTGGCCTCAGACCAAACAATAGGGAGGGAACACAGCCCAACCCACCAATAGAAAATTGGATTAAAGATTTATAGAGCATGGCCCCACCCATAAAAAAAAAGACCCAGTTTCCCCCAGTCAGTCTCTCCCATCAGGAAGCTTCCATAAACCTCTTATCTTTATTCATCAGAGGGGAGACAGAATGAAACCCACAATCATGGAAAACTAACCAAACTGATCACATGGATCACATCCTTGTCTAACTCAATGAAATTATGAGCCATGCCATGTAGGACCACCCAAGACAGACGGATCATGGTGGAGCATTCTGAAAAAAAGTGGTCCACTGGAGAAGGGAATGGCAAATCACTTCATTATTCTTGCCTTGAGAACCTGATGAACAGAATGAAAAAGAAAAAAAAAAAAGATATGACACTGAAATATGAACTCCCCAGGTTGGTAGGTGTCCAATGTGCTACTGGAGAAGAGTGGAGAGATAACTTCAGAAAAAATGAAGAGGCGAAGCCAAAGCAAAAACAATGCCCAGTTGTGGGTGTGACTGGTGATGAAAGCAAAGTCTGAAGCTGTAAAGAACAATATTGCATAGGAACCTAGAATGTTAGGTCCATGAATCAAGGTAGATTGGAAGGGGTCAAACAGGAGATGGCAAGAATGAGCAACAACATTTTAGAAATCAGTGAACTAAAATGGACTGGAATGGGTGAATTTAGTTCAAATGACCATTATATCTACTACTGTGGGCAAGAATCCCTTAGAAGAAATGCAATAGCCCTCATAGTCAACAAAACAGTCTGAAATGCAGTACTTGGGTGCATTCTCAAAAATTACAGAATGATCTCTGTTCATTTCCAAGGCAAACCATTCAGTAACACAGTAATCCGATTCTATGACCCAACCACTAATGCAGAAAACACTGAAGTTGAACAGTTCTATGAAGACTTACAAGACCTTCTAGAACTAACACCCAAAAGAGATGTCCTTTTCATCATACGGGACTGGAATGCAAAAGTAGGAAGTCATGAGATACCTGAAGTGATAGGCAAATTTAGCCTTGGAGTACAGAATGAAGTAGGGCAAAGGCTAATAAAATTTTGCCAAGATAATGCACTGGTCATAGAAAACACCCTCTTCCAAAAACACAAGAGAAAACTCTACACATGGACATCACCTGATGGTCAATACCAAAATCAGATTGACTATATTCCTTGCAACTGAAGATGGAGAATTTCTATACGGTCAGCAAAAACAAGACCCAGACCTGACTGTGACTCAGATCATGGACTTCTTTTTACAAAATTGAGACTTGAATTGAAGAAAGTATGGAAAACCACTAGACCATTCATGTATGACCTAAATCAAATCCCTTATGATTGTACAGTGGAAGTGACAAATAGATTCAAAGAATTATATTTGATAGAGTGGCTATAGAACTATGGATGGAGGATCATGATATTGTGCAGGAAGCTGTGATCAAGATCATACCCAAGTAAAAGAAATGCAAAAAGGTAAAATGGTTGTCTGAGGAGGCCTTACAGATAACTGAGAAAAGAAGAGAAGCTAAAGGCAAGTGAGAAAAAGAAAGATATACCTATCTGAATGTGGTGTTCAAAAGAATACAAGGAGAGATAAGAAAGCTTTCCTCAATGATCAGTGCAAAGAAATAGAGGAAAACAGTAGAATGGGAAAGACTAGATATCTCTTCACAAAAATTAGAGATACCAAGGTAACATTTCATGCAAAGATGGTCTCAGTAAAGGACAGAAACTGTATGGACCTAACAGAAGCTGAAGATGTTCAGAAAAGGTGACAAAAATACAAAGAACAATGCAAAAACGATCTTAATGACCCAGATAACCATCATCATGCACCTAGAGCCAGACAGCTCTAGGAATTCCAAGACTGCAGCACTCCAGGCTTCCCTGTTCATCACTAACTTGCAGAGCTTGCTCAAAATCATGTCCTTCGAGTCGGTGATGACCTCCAACCATCTCATCCTCTAGCGTCCATTCTCCTGCCTTCAATCTTTCCAGCATCAGGGTCTTTTCTATTGAGTTGGCTCTTCTCATCAGATGGACAAAGTGTTGGAGCTTCAGCTTCAGCATCAGTCCTTCCAATGAATACTCAGCGTTGATTTCCTTTAGGATTGACTGGCTTGATCTCCATGCAGTCCAAGGGACTCTCAAGGGTCTTCTCCAACAACACAGTGCAAAAACATTAATTCTTCAGTGCTCAGCCTTCTTTATGGTTCAACACTCACATCCATATATGACTACTGGAAAAACCACTACTGGAAAAACCACAGATCTTTGTTGGCAAATACTCCAGAAATTGAATAACTCCAGAAAGTAAATATTACAGAAATAAAATACTCCAGAAATTAAATAATACACTTCTAATTGATGTGTTCAGCATCTAATTGGAGGTTAGAAAATATTTCAAACTGAATCATAATAATATTATGCAACATAAGTGTAGAGATTCAGCTAAATTAGTGTTGAGTGGGACATTTGTAGCTTTATTTGTTTTATTGAAGTATGGTTGATGTACAATGTTATGCTAGTTTCAGGTATACTACATAGTGATATGATATTTGCATACATATGAAATGGTCCCCACTAAAAGTAATCATCTGTCCTCACAAAACATTGTTACAATATTGACTTTATTCTTTATGCTGTATATTGCACACATTTGGGCTTCCCTGGTGTCTCAGACAGTAAAGAAACTGCAGTACAGGGGACCTGGGTTTGATCCCTGGCTTGGGAAGATTCCCTGGAGGAGGAAATGGTAACCCACTTGAGTATTCTTTCCTGGAGAATCCCCATGGACAGAGAAGCCTGGTAGGCTACAGTTCATGCAGTTGCAAAAAGTCAAACATGACAGAGTGACTGAGCACACATACAACACACACCTTTAGCTTCCTTACTGTATGACTAGAGGCTGATACCTTTTTTTTTTTTTTTTTAGTTTATTTATTTATTATTTTACTTTACAATATTGTATTGGTTTTGCTATACATTGACTTGAATCCACCATGGGTGTACATGTGTTCCCCATCCTGAACCCCACTCCCACCTCCCTCCCCATCCATCCCTCTGGGTCATCCCAGTGAACTAGCCCTGATCACCCTGTCTCATGCATCAAACCTGGACTGGCGATTAGTTTCACATATGATAATTTCCATGTTTCAATGCCATTCTCCTATATCATCATGCCCTCGACCTTTCCCACAGAGTCCAAAAGACTGTTCAATACATCTGAGTCTCTTTTGCTATCTCACATATAGGGTTATTGTTACCATCTTGCTAAATTCCATATATATTCATTAGTATACTGTATTGCTGTTTTTCTTTCTGGCTTCCTTCATTCTGTATAATAGGCTCGTATCATCCACCTTATTAGAACTGATTCAAGTGAATTACTTTTAATGGCTGAGTAATATTCCATTGTATATATGTACCACAGCTTTCTTATCCATTCATCTGCTGATGGACATCTAGGTTGCTTCCATGTCCTGGCTATTTTAAACAGTGCCTTGATGAACACTGGGGTACACGTGTCTCTTTCAATTCTGGTTTCCTCAGTGTGTATGCCCAGCAGGGGGATTGCTGGGTCATATGGCAGTTCTATTTCCAGTTTTTTAAGGAATCTCCACACTGTTCTCCATAGTGGCTGTGCTAGTTTGCCAACAGTAAAAGAGGGTTCCCTTTTCTCCACGCCCTCTCCAGCGTTTATTGCTTGTAGACTTTCAGATAGCAGCCATTCTGACTGGCGTGAAATGGTATCTCATTGTGGTTTTGATTTGCATTTCTCTGATAATGAGTGATGTTGAGCATCTTTTCATGTGTTTGTTAACCATCTGTATGTCTTTTGTGGACAAATGTCTGTTTAGTTCTTTGGCCCACTTTTTGATTGGGTCTTTTATTTTTTCTGGAATTGAGCTTCAGGAGTTGCTTGTATATTTTTGAGATTAATTCTTTGTCCGTTGCTTCATTTGCTATTATTTTCTCCCATTCTGAAGGCTGTCTTTTCACCTTACTCATTGTTTCCTTTGTTGTGCAGAAGCTTTTAATTTTAATTAGGTCCTATTATGCTTATTTTTGCTTTTATTTCCAATATTCTGGGAGGTAGGTCATAGAGGATCCTGCTGTGGTTTATGTCAGAGAGTGTTTTGCTTATGTTTTCCTCTAGGAGTTTTATAGTTTCTGGTCTTACATTTAGATCTTTAATCCATTTTGAGTTTATTTTTGTGTATGGTGTTAGAAAGTGTTCTAGCTTCATTCTTTTACAAGTGGTTGAGGAGTTTTTCCATCACCACTTATTAAAGAGATTGTCTTTTCTCTATTGTATATCCTTGCCTCCTTTGTTAAAGATGAGGTGTGCACAGGTGTGTGGATTTGTTTCTGGGCTTTCTATTCTGTTCCATTGATCTATATTTCTGTCTTTGTGCCAGTACCACACTGTCTTGATGACTGTGGCTTTGTAGTAGAGACTGAAGTCTGGCAGATTGATTCCTCCAGTTCCACTCTTCTTTCTCAAGATTGCTTTGTCTATTTGAGGTTTTTTGTATTTCCATACTAATTGTGAAATTATTTGTTTTAGTTCTCTGAAAAATACTGTTGGCAGCTTGAAGGGGATTGCATTGAATCTATACATTGCTTTGGTTCATATACTTATTTTCACTATATTAATTCTTCCAATCCATGAACACGGATTTCTCTTTCTGTTTTCTCATTGTTAGTGTATAGGAATGCAAGGGATTTCTGTGTGTTAATTTTATATCCTGCAACTTTACTATATTCATTGATTAGCTCTAGTAATTTTCTGGTGGAGTCTTTAGGGTTTTCTATATGAGACTTATACCTCTTAATGCCCCTACCTATTTTGCATACCACCTCATGCCTCTCCCCTTTGGCTACCACCTGTTTCTTCTCTGTATCTTTGAGTCTGTTTTCATTTTGTTTTGTTTAGTTGTTTTTTTAGGATTCCACATATAAATGAGGTCATATGGTATTTATCTTTCTCTGTCTGACATATTCCACTGTAATAAAATACATTTTGGATCCACCCTTATAGTCACAAATAGCAAAATTTTATTTTTTATGCTGAGTAATATTTTATTGTGTGTGTATGTATATCAATGGACACGCATTGTTTCCATATTTCACTCTTATAAATAACCCTGCAATGAACATTGATATGCATGGATTTTTTTTTTTTCAATTTAGTGTTTATGTTTTATCCAGGTAAGTAGCTAGAAATTGCTAGGTCATATGGTAGTTCTATTTTGATTTCTTTGAAGAGCCTTTGTACCATTCTCTGCAGCAGCTGTACCAATTTACAATTCCATCAAGAGTACAGAAGTGTTCCCTTTTGTCCACATCCTCACCAATACTTGTTATCTGTTGTCTTTTTGATGTCAGCCATCTGAGAGGTGCAAGATGGTATGTCAGTGGTTTTAATTTGCATTTCTCTGATGATTAGTGATGTTGAGCATCTTTTCATGTGTCTGGTGGCCATCTGTATGTCTTCTTTGAGAAAATGTTTATTCAGGCCCTCTACCCATTTTTAATCAGGTTTTTTTGTCTTTCTGATGTTGATTTGAAAAATAAATAGATAATCTCCAATCAGTAATATTTTTGTAATGTTTAAGATGATTTCAAGTGACAGGGCAAGGTGTGGGGTATCTATTTTTGTTGGTTTGACCAAGAGAGACCTGTCTGCTGAAATGACCTATAAATAGTGTATGAGTTTTGAGGACTGCCATAATAAAGTACCATAAACTCAAAGTGTCAGCAGAATTGTACTTTACTCTACAAGGACTCCTCCCTTGCCTCCTTCTAGGTATAAGTGATGCCATCCATCCTAGGCTTAAATCTACATCACCTCGATCTCTATGTTGGTAATCACACGGTGTTCTCTATGTGTCTCTGTCTCTATATATAGTGTTCTCCTGTGTCTTCACACCGTTTTAAAAGCACACCTATCATAGATGGTAAAGTGCCCTCTCCACTCCAGCCTGAATGAATCTGAATTTAACTATTTACATCTTCAATGCCACTATTTCCAAAGAAGTTCACATTCTGAGCTAATAATCATTAGGACCTTTTGAGAGGAGGAACAATTAAATGCATAACAAAGAGTAAGCTGAAATGCAATGAGAATTTAGCCAGAAGACCTAGAAGAAGAGCATTCATAGTAGATACCATAGCCTTTAAAGCAGAAGCAAGTTGATATGTACAAGTGGGGAAGTGGGGTGACCATTCACTTCAATTTTCCAAGGGAAGTCATAGTTGTCTTAGTATAAGTATCTGTTGCCTTTTTGTTAAGTCACTCAGTCGTGTCTGACTCTTTGTGACTCCATAGACTGCAGCATACCAGGCTTACCTGTCTTTTATTGTCTCCTGGAGCTTGGTCAAACTCATGCCCATTAAGTTGGTGATGCCATCCAACCATCTCATCTTCTGTCATCTCCTTTTCCTCCTGCCTTCAGTCTTTCCCAGCATCATGGTCTTTTCTAATGAGTCAGTTTTTCGCATCAGGGGGCCAAAATATCGGAGCTTCAGCATCAGCTCTTCCAATGAATATTCAAAATTGATTTCCTTTAGGATTGACTGGTTTGATCTCCTTGCAGTCCAAGAGAGTCTCAAGAGTCTTCTCCAATGTGTCAGTTCAAAAGCATCAATTATTAGGTGCTCATGGTCTAACTCTCACATCCATACATGACTGCAGGAAAAACCATAACTTTGACTGTATGGACCTTTGTTGGTAAAGTAATGCCTCTGCTTTCTAATATGATGTCTAGGTTTGTCATAATTTTTCTTCCAAGGACCAAGCATCTTTTAACTTCATGGCTGCAGTCATCATCTGCAGTGATTTTGGAGCCCAAGAAAATAGTCTGTCACTGCTTCCACTTTTTCCCCATCTATTTGCCATGAAGTGATGGGCCTGGGATGCCGTGATCTTAGTTTCTTGAATGTCAAGTTGTAAGCCAACTTTTTCACTCTCCTCTTTCACCTTCATCAAGAGGGTCTTTAGTATAAGTATTAATAGATTCCTATTTCACCTAAGAAGCAATATTCCCTGGTGTACCATGAATTTAAGTGCTCTCCTTGCCTCCTGTGAGAGGCAAGAAGCTCAGTCTTGCTGAAACAGAGTGCAAGGGAAATTAAAGAGATGAAGGTCCACCATACATGACTTTGCCCAGGTTATGTCTTTCATTTTATTTTGCATCTCTTGGGAGGAGTTTTTTTAACTTTTTAATTTTTTAGAGCAAAATGATATGTTTATTGAATTATAGCACATAAAAAAATCAAATCTTCAAAAATCATAAATTTATCTTACTAAATATTTCAAAAATTAACACACAAATATAATCATTACCAAAGTTAGAACATCACTACCAATCTCAAACACCACTTTGTCATCTCTAGACATTTCTTCCCTTCCTCATCCAAATATAAGACACTTATTTGTTAATTTTAAACACATGGAATCCATCCATCTGTATCACATGATGTTTGGATCTTTTATGTTCAATATGTGATTGGTAGATTAATGCAAATTAATGTCTGTACATACTTTATACTGTTGACAGGGAATTTTGTCATGTCTAATCTTTAACTCCATCACCTGTGGGCAATATTAGCACAGACTATAGAATTAATGCTTCTGAACTGTGATTTGGAGAAGACTCTTGAGAGTCCCTTGGACTGCAAGGAGATCCAACCGGTCTATCCTAAAGGAGACCAGTCCTGGGTGTTCATTGGAAGAACTGATGCTGAAGCTGAAACTCCAATACTTTGGCCACCTGATGTGAAGAGTTGACTCATTGGAAAAGACCCTGATGCTGGGAGGGATTGGGGGCAAGAGGAGAAGGGGACGACAGAGAATGTGATGGCTGGATGGCATCATTGACTCGATGGACATGAGTTTGAGTAAACTCCAGGAGTTTGTGATGGACAGGGAGGCCTGGCGTGCTGTGGTTCATGAGGTCACAAAGAGTCGGACATGACTGAGCGCCTGAAATGAACTGAACTGAACTGAACTGACAGAGACCTTTAGCAGCTAATACTCTGAAGGTCCTGTGAGTGGCAGTGGTGGCCAGGATTGTTGCAATACTTGAAGGTAAAACTACAATGCCCTGGGATCCTTGGACTTGAAGCTACAGAAATGGTTTCATGGAGTTTCATGATTATATATAATCAAATGTGAGTGTCTTTGCTCGGGTCCTTATTTCATGCTGTTTTGTTTTTTCTAACTCCTTTATGGTTCTTTATAGCTATCACTTTTCGTGGTTCTTGAAAAGAACCTACTTGCCTCCTCTTATTTGTTGCCCATTCAAAATCTTCATTATATTTGAGAGCACTCTTAGGCTTGAATTCCCCACGGTTTGTTTCAAATAAAATGGGTTCCATCAGGGAGGGCTTTGGAGTTCCCTGTCTTTACGAACTTTCAGCCCTCAGTGGGTAAAAATCACTGAGCCATACTGATCCTGGGCTAGAAATGGGAATATGGCCTGTTTTTGTTTCTCTTAGAATGACCCCCTTCTTGAAAAGGAGGGGCTAGGCTGGAATGGTAACATCTAGTTTTCTCAACCTGACACTTTCTGGTATGGAATCCCCACCAGTTGATCAAGCTGATTGGGAGTAATCAGGGTTCCAATATCCTTGGGTGTTCCTAGAGTAGAGATTCTATCCTATGAGTGGGAGACAGGTGGAAGAATGAGAACATAGTCTCAGAGTCATAGCTTCCAGGTTATACTCTGTGCCTCAGAAGAGGGGAATGAGAAACGTTGTGGCCTGTCCCTCCTAGAAAAATACTGTATTCCTTGACCAGGAGCTGAAGTGAGATGGAGCCCAGTTGTTTGGCCATATTTGTTCAAGTTGCACTTCTATCACATAGGTGGGAAGCAGGTAGAACAAGGAGGACTGAGTCATGGTTCAGGTGCTACAGACTCTCACTGTTCTTCATATCTATAAGATTTGAATACATGTTAAATACATGTTTCTTAACTTACAGTATATCCTTAGGGTAATTTTCATAATTTAAATGGTTATTTTAAAAATAATTTTCAGTTGTAGGTGTTTTGCTGGGAAAAGGTATGGAGAACTGTTTAGATGCTATTGTAGAAATGGAATGAATACCTTATATTCTTTAACAGTTGGTACCCAGTAGAGTATATCCTTCTACCTTGTTCTTATTCTTCAATGCAGTTTCCTATTTGGTTCTTGGTCAAAAAATCTTAGAATAAGTTGCATAATGACAACTGAAAAAGATTTTGTGTCAATAAGAAAATTCAAGAGAAATAAAGAGCAGAAGTCAGTAAAATAGAAAAAAAAGTAAACATCAGACATTTTTTCCATGAAAAAGAACTCAAAAATTATTTTTAAAAAAGTTTCCCTAAAACAAATCTATTTGCAAGGTGTTATTGTGGTTAATTGTAACCTAAATGCTAGGAAGCAGTTAACTTCTTGTGTGCATGCGTGCTTAGTTGCTTCAGTCATGTCTGACTCTTTGCACCCTATGGACTGTAGCCCACCAGGCTCCTCTGTCCATGAGATTTTCCAGGCAAGAATAATGGAGTGGGTTGACATGCCCTCCTCCAGGGATCTTGCACACCCAGGGATCAAACCCATATCTCTTATGTCTCTAGCATTGACAGGCAGGTTCTTTACCATTAGTGCCACCAGGGAAGCCCAGTTAACTTCTTAGAATTGTTTAAAAACAAACAAACAAAACAGACCATGCCCCACTCTTTATTCACATTTATTATACCATTGGCTTTTTAAATTCTAAAAGACAATGCAAAAGGATATATAACATGTAGACATATTTCACTTATAAATTATGGTGAAAAACAAATTTTAGATAAAGCATTATATAATTCAAGCCACAATATATTTTTTTAAATGGACAAAATGAACTCTACTATATATAGTTCAATAATGTTAAGATGGCTTATACAGAACATCTAAAAATGTAAACCAACATATTAATAAATTAATAGAGAAATTATTTGATTTTTTAAATAGATAAAAGATGATATCTAAAACACTATATGCATAAAATTATTTGTTGCACTTGCATAGAAGTGCATAAAGTAAAACCTGTTAATATTTATGTATGATAAGGCGTTTCTGTTACTTATTCCATAGTAGCAATTTATAAGAACTATTTGTTAATTTTTTATGAGGCCATAGGTCACTTAAGCTAGTACTGTTTGACTGATCTCAGCTGGACTCATTATATTTCAGTGGTTAGTTACACACATCTGGTGGGAGACCAGCTCTTCTAAGTAGACATCTGACACATATATGGCAGTTGGTTGTCGGTCTGCTGGGTTAAGTACTGTGACCAGACATTGTGTTTCTCAGGATCCAGCACATTAGCCAAAACCTTTTCCCATGGTAGCAGCAGGTTTCCAAGGGAGTGAAAAGAAGCATGCCAGACTTTCTGAGGTTTGCATTTGGAAGTGGTACAACAGTATTTCTACTACATACTATTGGCAAAAGCAAATCATAAGGCCAGTGCAGAAATTTGCAATGTGGAAATAAACTCAATCTCATCATGACAGAAACTGCAAAGTAGTATTGTTAAAGATACAGAAACAGAGTGGGCTTGAAAGTCAAGAACATTTTTGTAATCAATCTACAAAATAAGCAAGAAATAAAACTATTATTGTTGGCAATTGATACAAGCATCTACAAAACTAAAAAATGATTAATACACAGTATATGTAATTGTTTTGTGAAGAAAACAAGTGTAAATGATGACAATGTGGTGTACAGTCAACAAATGTGTCTAAAATCCATAGTAAATACATACATACATACATACGTACATACAAGTATATGTAAGTCTTTTTAAACTTTTAATTTTGGAATGAGAAAAGTTATAATGTCATACAGAGGTTTTTTGAATACCCATCATCAATTTTCTGACACTATTAAAACCATACATTTTGATGATATAATTATCAAGTTAATAAATTGATATTGGCAGAGACATGCAAATCAAAACCATAATGAGGTACCACTACATGCCAGTCAGAATGGCTGCTATCCAAAAGTCTACAAGCAATAAATGCTGGAGAGGGTGTGGAGAAAAGGGAACCCTCTTACACTGTTGGTGGGAATGCAAACTAGTACAGCCAGTATGGAGAACAGTGTGGAGATTTCTTTAAAAACTGGAAATAGAACTGCCGTATGACCCAGCAATCCCACTCCTGGGCATACACACCGAGGAAACCAGAATTGAAAGAGACATGTGTACCCCAGTGTTCATCTCAGCACTGTTTATAATATCCAGGACATGGAAGCAACGTAGATGTTCATTAGCAGACAAATGGATGAAAAAGCTGTGGTACATATACACAATGGAATATTACTCAGCAATTAAAAATAATACATTTGAATCAGTTCTAACGAGGTGTATGAAACTGGGGCCTATTATACATAGTGAAGTAAGTCAGAAAGAAAAACACCAATATAGTATACTAATACATATATATGGAATTTAGAAAGATGGTAGCGATGACCATATATGTAAGACAGCAAAAGAGACACAGATGTGTAGAACAGTCTTTTGGACTCTGTGGGAGAGGGCAAGGGCGGGATGACTTCAGAGAATAGCACTGAAACATGTATATTATCATATGTGAAACAGATCGCCAGTCCAGGTTTGATGCATGAGACAGGGTGCTCAGGGCTGGTGCACTGGGATGACCCAGAGGGATGGGGTGGGGAGGGAGGTGGGAGTGGGGTTCAGGATGGGGAACACATGTACACCCATGGCTGATTCATGTCAAAGTATGGCAAAAACCACTACAATATTGTAAAGTTATTAGCCTCCAATTAAAATAAATAATTTTTTTTTAAAAGAAAAAATAAATTGATATTGGTACATCACTAGTAACTAAGTTCCAGCTTTATTTGGGTTTCATCTTGTTTTTCCATTAATGTCTTCTTTCTTTTCCAGGATCTCATCAAAGATTCCACAATGTACTCACTTGTCAGGTGTCCCCAGCATTCCCTCATATGTGCTGTTTTCCCCTTTCCTATTTTCCATGATCTTTATAATGTTGAGGAATGTAGACCTGGTACAGATGGCACAATCTAGGTTTTTGATTTTTCTATTTCCATTTTATTAGACTGAAGTTACAAGTTCTCTGGGGAAGAATACAAAGGATTTGTGCTCTGTTCACATTTGTGTAGGGGATTACATTCTATACCAGTGATATGATGTTAAACCATATACTTGTTTAAGTGCTTGCCAAGTTTCTCCAATGTAATCATTATTTTTAAAATACAAATTAACACATTTTAGAAGTAAAACAGGATGTATAACCTCATAATACATGATTGCCTAAAGCTATATTAATATAGACAACATGTAAAATAAATTTATATTAAAATATATTTAAGTACACAAAATAACAGATGTACAAAAGCATAAATTATGTAATAAGTGTAATCTACTTTCATTCATCTACTAGTAAACAATGACTTTCCAATTATCTTTCAAAGAGCTTACTTAATTTGATATGATATCCATTTGAAATAACAGGGAGGAACTTTTAACCTACTGGCACAGATGTAAATATGAACTGAAATATATTTATATCTATATTTATAAACAACTTTGAACTCTGTTTATATATATTTTATAGATAAAAGCTGTTTTATAGAAAAGAGTTTAACCTGAGAGATAACATAGGGCAAATTAAACTGAAGACTCTAAAAGAGTATAGGGAGTAGGACTAACATCTATAGTTTTTCTAATGAAAGAAGTTTTGGGGTATTAGCCATAGGAAAAAGTTAGAAAGAAGGAGTTAAATTCTACCTGATACCAGTTCAGTTCAGTTCAGTCACTCAGTCGTGTCTGACTCTTTGCAACCCCTTGGAGTGCAGCACGCCAGACTTCCCTGTCCATCACCAACTCCTGGAGGTTACTCAAACCCCTGTCCATCGAGTCGCTGATGACATCCAACCATCTCATTCTCTGTCAATCCTTCTCCTCCTGCCTTCAATCTTTTCCAGTATCAGGGTCTTTTCCAAGGAGTCAGTTCCTCACATCAGGTGACCAAGTATTTGAGCTTCAGCCTTAGCATCGGTCCTTCCAATGAATATTCAGGATTGATTTCCTTTACAACTGACTGGTTTGATTTCCTTTCAGTCCCTTGGACTCTCAAGAGTCTTCTCCAACACCACAGTTCAAAAGCATCATTTCTTCGGTGCTCAGCTTTTTTTATAGTCCAACTGTCACATCCATACATGACTACTGGAAAAACCATAGCTTTGACTAGATGGGCCTTTGTTGGCAAAACAATGTCTCCGTTTTTTAATACACTAAGGTCTTCCCTGGTAGCTCAGTCGGTAAAGAGTCCGCTGGCAGTGCAGAAGACCCAGGTTCAATCCCTCAGTTGGGAAGATCCCCTGGATAAGGAATTGGCAACCCACTGCAGTATTCTTGCCTGGAAAATCCCAGGGACGGAGAAGCCTGGTGGGTACAGTCCAGGGGGTCACAAGAGTCCGACATGGCTTAGTGACTAAACCACTACAAAATTTGTTATAGTTTTTCTTTCAAGGAGCAAGTGTATTTTAATTTCATGGCTGCAATCATCATCAGCAGTGATTTTGGAGACCATAAAAATAAAATCTGTCACTGCTTCTACTTTTTCTCCTTATTTACCATGAAGAGATGGAACTGGATGTCATGATCTTAGTTTCCTGTTAGGTCCGTGGATCAAGGTAAATTGGGCGTGCTCAAGCAGGAGATTGTCCGAATGAACATCAACATCTTTAGGAGTCAGTGAACTAAAATGGATGGGAGGAGAAATTATTTAGATATTAAGCAGAACACTCCACTTTAAAATAATGATGAGAATTTAGAAAGTCTGTTATTTAAATAACTAAGTACTTTGATACCATGTTATTTAATGCAAAAATAGTTCAAAGTGGTTTGCAAATTACTTGCATAAAATATTGATTTTTTAAAAATAAATTAAATAAAATGTGCTTATCTATATAAGTGTTTTTGACACTGTATCATTGCCTACAGTTCATATAAGCCACTACTTCTTATATCAATATTTTCTATTGATTTTCTTATTCTGGAATTTGTTCTCGATTAATTTCTACACACAAAAAAATGTATGGAAATGTTATTTATCTGTCTGTATGCAACGGTAAAGAAAATGTATGATATTGTTTTCATACCCAACAAGATTTTGCTCAGAATCGGAAGTTATTTATCAACTGTCTTATAGCATCCAATATTATAAATGCTAATTCTACTGAGCATGGAATTATCATTATTTTGTATATGTGTCATATTTGCTATATCTATCTAAACACCACGAAAAGCTTCAAGGATTAGAATTTTGCTGAAAAATATTATTATATTTGCATTCTTATTACAGATCATTTTTTAAAATTCCAAGTATTGGTAATTAAATTATCAAAATATGAAAAATTAATTGTATGAAAATTCAAACCATTAGTTTGCTGAGTATATAAGTTTATGTTAATTAAAAATTTTAAATTTATAGAAATATATTTAATTGATATAAATTCATTTATTTTCATTTTATTTCTATTCCTTTATTTTGAACTGAGTAGACAGTTTTATGCATATGTATTTTTAAGACCAATATACATGTTCTAATAAGCAAATTGCTAAAAGCTTTTGGTGTCATTATTCAACTGATTCATTGCCAATGTTAACTGAACACCGAATAAATAAGGCAGCTAAAATAATATCTACAGGGGATAATATTTAGAGTCCATGTTTAGCAAGTCTTATAACTCAGAGTGATAAAAAAAGGTAAGCGTAATGAGCCTAGTATATTAGCGACAAAAAAGAAGTTAAAGAAACTAATGGATTCAGAGAATATTATACATCACAATATGTTATTTCCAGACTATTAAACCACACCATGACTAACAATTGCAGGTTTATAAAATCTCCATGACTTCATAAAACATTAATTAAACACTGAATGTCAGAAGAAAATCACTAACACTGTTTTTCAAAGAAAAGTGCTTGTCCATCTGTATCTGAATCCTTCCTGGAATTTTGCTAAATTCGTAAATGCATGTCCTCTATCTGAAATTTAATGAATTAGAATACTAAACAGAGGTGTCTTGAATTTGACTATATAATTAATACCTTAGATAATCCCATGCACATTACTATATGTCACAGTATGTTAGGGAAGAGAGAGTGACCAAAAAAAAAAAAAAGTCCTCATATTCATTATGATGATTAATTTTATGTGTCAGACTTGGCTGGGCCCTAATGCCCAGATATGTGGTCAAACTTTATTATTCTTGATGTTTCTTTGAGGGTATTTTTGGGTGAGATTAGCACTGAGATTTTGGATTTTGATTAAAGCAGATTGTCCTCCATAATATAAGTTCATGCATACTAGGTTGCTTTAGTTGTGTCCGACTCTTTGCAACCCTGTAGCCTGCTGGGCTTCTCTGTCCATGGAATTTTCCAGGCAAGAATACTGGAGTGGCTTGTCATGCCCTCCTCCAGAACATCTTCCCAACCCAGGGATTGAACCCACATCTCCTGTTGCTCCTGCATTGCAGGGAGATACTTTACCACTGAGCCACCAGGGAAGCCCCTTCATAATGTAAGGAGGCCTTATCTAATCAGCTGAAGGCCTGGATAGAACAAAGGGCCGAGCAAGAGCGAGACCTGCTAGCAGATGGTCGTGAGCCTTGAACTCCAATGTCAGTTCTTCCCTGGTTTTCCATCCTGCCAAGTCTGGATTTGCCAACCTCTGCGACTGCATGACCTAATTCCTTAAAATAAATAAATATATATATTTATGTAAAGAAACCTTTTGCCTCTGGAGAATTTTGACTAATATACCCATGATGTATGGAATGATTGTGTTTCAGAATTTATATTTACTTCACATTAATTTATAGTCTGTAAATAAGGACCCTAAGGATTCTGATCTTAGATTCATTCTCAGCCTGAGGCAAAATTAGAAGGCAGAGCTGTCCCCACCAACTGAACAGAGCTCAGGAACACATTTCTTGGCCAAATTCCTGATCCTGGTTCCATCTAACTTTGTTTGGCCTCCTTATAAAAGTCCTTTTATTCCTAGTCTTTAAGATGCTTTTATTCCTAATCTTTAAGATGTTTGCTTGGTGGCTCACACAGTAAAGAGTCTGCCTGCAATGCTGGAGACCTGGGTTTGATTCCTGGGCTGGGAAGATCCCCTGGAGAAGGAAATGGCAACTCCCTGCAGTATTCTTGCCTGGGAAATCCAACAGACAGGGGAGCCTGGCAGACTACAGTCCGTGGGTTGCAAACAATTGGACATGACTCAGCAACTTCACTTTCTTTTAAGATGCCTGCAGATCTTTTGGTTGGTGCATTCTTCTTATTAAAATAGTCTTCTCAAAACATATATTTTTATTAATTTCAGATGTTTTGACTTACTGATACATACTGGGCTTGCCAGGTGGCACTAATGGTAAAGAACCCACCTGCCAATGCAGGAGACATAAAAGATGTGGATTCGATCCCTGGTCGGGAAAATGCCCTGGAGGAGGGAGGGCATGGAGACCCACTCCAGTATTCTTGCCCGGAGAATCCCATGGACAAGAGGAGCCTGGTGGGCTACAGTCCACAGAGTCTCAAAGAGTCAGACACAACTGAAGCAACTTACACACAGACACAGGCACTGCTACAAACTACATATATTTTTAAATGACTTTTTAAATAGCAATCAGTATCTATCATATTTATACAAGATGTATGAGGACAATTTAAAAACTCTGGTGAACAAAATCAACCAACTAAATGAATAGAGAGATATTCCATTTTTATGAATAGAAAGATCCCATACTGTCAGAATGTCAGTTCTTCCCAACTTGATCTATAGACTCAATGCAGTCTCAATCAAAATCCCTGCAATTCGTTTTATGGATATTGACAAAAACACTATAAATTTTATATGGAGAGGCAAAAGACCCAGATGAGTCAACATAGCACTGAAGAAGAACAAAGTGGAAGGACTCACACTGAGTTTAAGGCTTAATATAAAGATATGGTAATTAAGACACTAGTATTGGTGATGGGCTATCATGAGCACTTGGTCTAGTACTTCCTACATATCAGGCACTATCCTACATTCTTAATAAATATGAAGTTATTTAATCAACACAGTTCAAACTAACCAGCTATCCTCCAATATAAAATACAAACTTAAAAAGAAAAATGGGTCATGGGGCCACACTTCACTTCAGAAAATAAATAGGAACATGGTGCTGAACATGAGCTGATAGGGGGAGAACTGGAAGGAGCTGACCATCACAACTGATTCCCGTGTGTATACTTTCAGTACAAATCTTCGATGCTCTGCAAACTGTTCTAATCAGGGGATTGGGAGGGGTGTATCTCATGAATAACTGACCCTAATAAACAGAAACATGAAAACAAGGAAGCTAAACAAATTCTAAAAATGATCATAATCACACTACTTCACAGAGAACATCAAGTAATTGTCATTATTCCAGCCACATAGTAGACAGGGAGCTTTAGTGGCAATGGTCATACAATGTAAAATATAGAGGTGTGCAAGAGGTTGCTCTTTCTTTTTTTTTTAAGAGGTTGCTCTTTCATATTTTACAACTGTTATTTTAATTTTGCACTAGTTCTGGAGAGGTCACCTAGTGTGACAATTCATGAAATTCTAATAGCTGAAACAATCTTAACTTATTAAATATGTAGTCTTTGATACATATATAATCTCTGATAGTAAGAGAATAACAAATATATAGTTTAATTCAACTCTAGCAATATACAGTAAATTGGACAAACAGGAATTTGAACTGTGCAGGTCAACTTATATTTGGATTTTTTCAAAAATACCTATAGTTCTACAGAATCTTACAGAATCTCCAGAATCCTGGAGTGGGGAACTGTGGATAGAGAGGACCCTCTATTGAGCATACTGGGATTTTTGTATTCATAGGAACTCTCGGAAACAATGCCCCCTGGATACCAAGGTACGACTGTGTGTCTTTTTTTTAATAAGATAGGCACTATTTTCTCATAGACCAGTATGTGTTACATTAATGTTGTCTTATGAAAGAGAATTGCAGTGTTAGAAAAAAAGACACATATAGTATGCATGTATTTTATTAAATGCTTGAAGTCTATGAATGAAATCTATGAAGTATTAAATGCATGTGTGTGATACTAGCTCAGTTGTGTCTGACTCTTTGCAACCCTATAGGCTGTACCCTCCAGGCTCCTTTGTCCATGGAATTCTCCAGGCAAGAAAAGTGGAGTGGATTGCCATTCGCTTCTCCAGGGGATCTTCCCAACCCAGGGATCGAACCCTGGTCTCCTGCATTGCAGGCAGATTCTTTACCATCTGAACAACCATGGAAGGAAGTAACCTTTGAAATGTCTGTGCATGGAACTTAATGAAAGGAGAAAAGCAATGTGTCATATCTTTCCTCCTACTTATGTTTGAGTCAATTGTGGCAGTTTTAAAATACTGTGGAGATAACTTAAATACACTTTATATAGGCACTTGCTCATAAAGTAACTCATATTATTTAAAAAAAAAACCTGTCTTCAGCAAAACAATTAAAGAGTGGTTATTGAGAAATTATGCATAGGTGTTTTCTTAATTTTAATTACTCCTGTTACACCATCTACTGGTAGTTTTTGAGAATGCTATCAATTTCCTTAAAAATCATTTCACTTTTTCTAAAATGTTACAATTTTTTATTCATAAAAAATATTTCAAAATTCTCTATTTATTTACTGATTCTTTACTGCACACAAATTTTCTAAAATCATTTTGTTTTCTCTGTCCTTTTAATACTACTTGCTTTGGCAATCACAACATGCATTGGAAAAGTAATAGTGTTCCAACCTCTTTGAGTTTAGAAATCAATTCTTTATGAAAACTCCTCCATGAATGCACTACACACTTGCACACATACAAACACATACAGTTTGAGGGATATTACATACTATCATATATATTATAATTATTTCTTTAACTTTTCTCAGTCTTTCTTTTTATCTCTTTATATCATTATTTCATCAATATAAAAAGGGATATCATAATTTGTTAGTGAGTGTATTTGTTTGTTCAAGATGCTGTAATAAAATACCATACACTAGATGTCTTTAACAACAAAATTTATTTTCTCACAGTCCTGGAGGCTAGAAGTCCAAGATCAAGGTACCAAAATGGTTGGTTTCTAGTGAGACTTCTCTCCCTGTCTTGCTGATACATCTCTGCGTCCACACACAGCCTTTCTTCTGTTCATATACACTTCTGATATCCCTCTATTTATAGGAAAATAAATTCTTTGGGATTAGGATCACACTAGTGGGAGTTGGGGCTTCCACATGAATGTTCGGGGAACACAATTCAATCCACAAGAGTGGTTCTATGAACTGATACAACTTTTATACAAAGCAGTCTTGCAGTATGCATGATTGACTTGAAAGCTATGTTCCTTCTCATTAATCGTTTACTTAGAGGTTGTTCTTATTCAGTCTCTTATTCATACCCAATTCTTTGCAACCTCGTAACTGATGCATGCCAGGTCCTCTGTCCTCTGCTGTCTCCTTGGAGTTTGCGCAGATTCATGGCCATTGAGTTGGTGATGCTATCTAATCATCTCATTTTTTTACTTAGAGGAGTTTAATCTAATATTATTGCATGCTGGGTCGCTTCAGTTGTGTCAGACTCTGTGTGACCCTATGGGCTGTAGCCAACCAGGCTCCTCTGTGTATGGGATTCTCCAGGCAAGAACACTGGAGTGGGTTGCCATGCCCTCCTGTAGGGGATCTTCCCAAACCCAGGGATCAAACCCACCTCTCTTATGTCTCTGCATTGGTGGGTGTGTCTTTACCACTAGTGCCACTTGGGAAGCCCAATCTAACATTAATAAAACATGAAATACGGAATATGCTTTGGCTCATGAATGTGTTCATCACAGTATCCTTAGAATGTGAGACTTCAGCAATGTCTCCTAAATATTTTCAGACTGAGGCATGCATAGATAATTATATTGTACAATGCCCTCAGGTTAGTAGATACGGCCATTACCAGCAAGAGAGCTTGCATATTCAAGGGCCCATCCAGAAACCCCAGCACTAGGACTTTGGCTTATATGTGACCCATTTGTGGTAACTACTGATACTGGATGCACGAGGAGCTCTGACAGAAACAGATTACGAGAACAGTTACTGGGGAGAAACTGATATGTGATGTTAATGTGTCTTCTACTTGAAAAAAAACAAGATAAAGAGAAGACAGACAAACTGATGAAAGATGAAAAATATGCTACCATTTGTACCTTTTACTCAAACATTTTTCTGATCATGTATTTATAAAAATATTTTAAAGCCTTTACAAATCACTTCTGTAGAGTTTATTTAAATAGAAATAAACATCATAATATTAACTTTTTAAGTTTTTTTTTTTTTTGTACAATGACATATACAGAATTGTGACTATAATGAAATGTTGTAATACTGAGCATTTGCCGTGGGAGTAGGAATGTAGATAATTTTGTTCTTATTACTTATTTATTGCTTTCTGTTTCCACCAAAATAAATGGGGTTTATTTAATAATAAGCAAATCATAATGTTTAAATTTTTCTATAGACTGATTTGTCTTCCCATAATTTATATGTTAAATACCACCTGTGTGTTGGAGATAAGACCTTCAAAGAGATCCTCAAGGTTAATTGAGCTCATAAGGGTGGAGTCCTGTTTGACAATACGGATGCTCTTATAGGAAAAGGAAGATACACCAGAGCTGTCTCTGACATGTGAAGACACAGCAAAAAGAAGGATGACTGAAATCCAGGTAGAGTAGCTCACCAGACCAGATACAGACACTCTGATCTTGAACTTCTAGCCTCTGTGCTAAGTTATGTCAGTCATGTCTGACTCTTTGTGACCCTATGAACTGTAGTCCTCCAGGCTCCTCTGTCCGTGGGATTCTCCAGGCAAGAATACTGGAGTGGATTGCCATGCCCTTCTCCAGGGGATCTTCCTGACCCAGGAATTGAACCTGTGTCTCTTAAGTCTCCTGCATTAGCAGGCATGTTCTTTACCACTAGTGCCACCTGGGAAGTCCTTCTAGCTTTAGAAATGTGAAAAAAGAATTCTGTTATTCAGCCAACTAATCTGTGGTTATTTTGTTATGGCCACCTGATCAGGCTAGTGTAACTTTATAACTTCATAAATATCTCAAACCTTTTTATAATACACACATATAATTATATATAATTAAAAATATTAGTATTCCAGGAGGTATTTTATTCATAAGACTATGTAGTTTTCAAGGCCCTAGGGCTCTTGAGAAGCCTAAAAATATCAATAATTTCCCCGTACATTTTTGAAATCCATCAATGGTAATTTATGGTAATTACTGCTGCTTTATCAGAAGTTGACACAAAAGGTTATACCTTTGTGACACTGTCACATTGTTAAAGCTCTTCCTTTACCTGAATTTCCTGAACTATGTGAGTTCTGTGTCTGAGGCTGGCATTTTCAGACCTAGATTGATCTTAATCTATGAGCAGGTTTTGACCCTGGGGTTAAACCTAATTCTTACCCTGAAAAGAGTGGAAAGAGCCTCTCAAGAGAATCATTCAATCTGTCACTTCCACTTTTTCCTCGTACCCAGTCTTGGTGGCCAAGCTTTTCTCTTAGTTATTTGGTTGTTTACTTGGTCATTGGGTTCTGCTTCTGGCCTCTTATAGTATTATCTTTGCATTTTGTCATAACTGACTAGTCTTTTTGACTTAATCACAAGCTCACTACACCAGAATATTAAATTCTCTTCTCGCACCCAATTCATCCATATCTCTGTAGCCCAAACCATCTTCCTATTTCAGTACTTGGTACCTGACCTTTAAAGTCTAAGTTCAAAACCTGCAAAATCTTGCTATTTGGCTTACCACTCTGTGCATCTGGCCTTGAACACAATATTATGACTTAACACTCTGTGAATCTGACCTTGAACGTAATATTATAACAGAATATTAAACTAAACATATCCTTAAAAAGTAACCTACTAAATGTTGTCCTTTTACATGTGGGGAAATTAAGAAAAGACTTGGCCAAATTTACACAAGAAATATATTAGTTTCCTATTATTTTCATAACAAATTTCCACATATATGTTGGCTAAAAACAATGCAAATTTATTATTATACAGTTCTGTTAGTGATAGATTAAAAATAAAACAATGGACTAAAGTCAGGAGTCAGCTGATCTGTTTCCTCCTGGAGGTTCTCAGGGAGAATCCATGTCCTTGCCTTTTCCAGCCTTTAGAGGAGGCTTGTGCTTCATGATTGTTTGCATCATGGGACTAGGGTTGTGCTATGCTTTGGCATCATTCCAACATCTGTTCTGTGGTCATATCTTCTTTCTCTAACTCTGTCATTCTCTTCTCTGGGGGATCTTCCTGACACAGGGATTGAACGTGGGTCTCCTGCATTGCAGACAGTTTCTTTACTGTCTGAGCCACCAGGTTCCCCTAACTCTACTGCTTCCTCTTATAAGAGTCCTTGTGAGTACATTAAACTGTATAATTCAAAACAAATCCGGGGTTATGTTAGAAGAAACTTTATTTGGAAATACTTCTGCAATAGAGAGAATGTTCTAAACATAAGATCTGCAAGTGTCACAGAAGATATGCAAAATAAGATTTTTATTTTTGTTTTTTTATTGAATTATATATGCTGTACAATATTATATAAGGTGCAGATGTATAATATAGCAATTCTAAATGTTTAAGGTTATCTTTCATTTATAATTATTATAACATATTGGCTATATTCCACATGTTGTACAGTGTTTCTTTGCAGCTTATTTTATACCTGATAGTTTATACCTCTGGCTCTCCTGCTAAGATTCCTGTTTTAATGGAAGGAGCAAGCTAGACTAGAAAGAATACAGTGCAGGGAAGTGAGATGAAATGGTTCAGGAAATTGGGGTAAAACAGGTGGCCTGATTGGATAGTAGATCAAAGAAAAACATACCTTGAAGACAGCCTCTTCCCCAATATTGTTGTTCAGTTGCCAAGTTGTATCCAACTCTTTGCGACTACATGGACGGCAGCATGCCAGGCTTCTCTGTCCCTCACCATCTCCCAGAGTTTGCCCAAGTTCATGTCCATTGCATCAATGATACCATTCACTCCATCTCACCCCTATCGCCCTCTTCTTCTATCTTCAATCTTTCCCAGCATGAGGGTCTTTTCCAATGAGTCGGCTCTTCACATAAGGTGACACAAGTATTGGAGCTTCAGCTTCAGCATCAGTCCTTCAAGTGAATATACTGGTTGATTTTCCTTAGGATTGACTGGTTTGATCTCCTTGCTGTTCAAAGGACTCTCAAGAGTCCTCTCCAGCACCACAGTTCGAAAGCATCAATTCTTCAGTGCTCTGCTTTCTTTATGGTCCAACTCTCACAACTGTATGTGACTACTGGAAAGACAATAACCCAGAGTTTACAGACCTTTGTTGGCAAAGTTATGTCTTTGCTTTTTTAAAAAAAAATTTACTTTTTAATTGAAGGATAATTGCTTCACAGAATTTTGTTGTTTTCTGTCACACCTCAACATGAATCAGGCACACTGACAAGATTTGTCATAGCTTTCCTGCCAAGAAGCAGTTGTCTACTAATTTCATGGCTCCAGTTACCATCTGCAGGGATTTTAGAGCCCAAGAACAGGAAATGTGTCACTGCTTCCATGTTTTCCCTTCTATTTACCATGAAGAGATGGGGACAGATACCACGATCTTACTTTTTTTAGTATTTAATTTTAAGCTGCTTTTGTACTCTTCTTCTTCACTCTCATCAAGAGGTTTTTAGTTCCTCTTTACTTTCTGCCACATATCATCCACATATCTGAGGTTATTGATATTTCTCCCAGCAGTCTTGTTTCCTGCTTGTGACTCATCCAGCCCAGCATTTCTCATGACGTTCTCTGCATGTAAGTTAAATAAACGGGGTGACAATAAACAGCCTTGTCATACTCCTTTCTAAATTCTGAACCAGTCAATTGTTCCACACAGGATTCTGATTCTTGCTTCTTGACCTGCATTCAAGTTTCTCAGGAGACAGATAAGATGGTCTGGTATTCCCATCTCTTTAAGAGTTTTCCACAGTTTGTTATGATCCAGACCTTTAAAGACTTTAGCATAGTCAATGAAACAGAGGTAAATGTTTTTCTGGAATTTCCTTGCTTTCTCTATGATCCAGCAAATGTTGCCAATTTGATCTCTGATTCCCCCATAGGGTCCCTTAATGAGGGACTGTAGGCTGGCACAGGCTGAGGGTGGCCACATTTCTGGGGCCTAAGGAAGGACAGATTATTTACTGAAGTTTGATTTACAAATATTTGTTATGATTAATCAGTAGGGCCACAATAGGTCAGTTAATCATTTATGAAGTGAATAATGGGAATATGGAGAGTGTGTGTATGTGTTCACTTTTATTACAGGTGAAAAAAGTGTGTGCCCCTGCATCTTAGCTAAGTCACATGGGGAGGGATGGTTTTTTGCAGTAAGCTATTTTCCAGAACACAGAAGACTGGGGAATATCTTTAAATATGGCTGTTCTCTAGGATCACAGGTAAAGTTCACGATCATCTGAAATGATCCCACTTGGTTAATTCAAGATAGCCTTCTCATTTCAAAATGAGTCAATCCTAAATTAAGAATACACATATGTGATTATTGAATTTAATAATTCCTGCAAAGACACCCTACCATAGTGGTTAGTGGAGAATCCTGGACAGAAATCCAGGTCTTCTTATTTCTAACCAGAGAATTTTTCTGTCACAGCTTTAGAAGAATTGGGCCTTTTTGAAGTGTCAGTTGATGCCCCTTGTCCTGTCTGAGAAAACATATTTCCAATTTTATCAAACCCCATGAGCTTTTTCACCTATTCTGACTTTGTTCCTTAATCACTAACTCTGGTTTCAAACTCTAATACAGATTTCATGATTCTCACAAGTACTATCAATATTAGGAGCTTTAAAAGCTCCCCATGCCTGGTTTTAGCCATTTACTGTCTATTAGGCTGTGGTGGGCCAATCAAGCTTTCCTAATCTTCCCAGTTCCATTATCATTCTTGTCTTTGTTGTTCAGTCTCTTAAGCGGTATCCAAGTCTTTGCAACCCTATGAACTGAAGCACACCATCCTTCCCTGTCCTCTATCTCCCACAGTTTGCTCAAACCCATGTCTATTCGGTCAATGATGCCATCCAACCATATCATCCTCTGTCATTCCTTTCTCCTCCTGCCTTTTATCTTTCCCAGCATCAGAGTCTTTCCAATGAGTCAGTTCTTTGCATTAGGTGGCCAAAGTATTGGAGCTTCAGCTTCAGCATCAGTCCTTTCAATGAATATTAGGGCTGATTTCTTTAGGGTTGACTGTTTTGATCTCCTTGTTGTCCAAGGGACTCAAGAGGCTTCTCCAGCATCACAACCTGAAAGCATCAGTTCTTCAGTGCTCAGACTTCTTTACAGTCCAACTCGCACATCCGTACATGACTACTGGAAAAGCCATAGTTTTACAGACCTTTGTTGGCAAAGCAATGTCTCTGCTTTTTAACAATCTCTTCTGTATATAAATCACATACCTGCTTTTTTAGTCTAATTTCTCTAGTGGAATCTATCCTTGCCATAAAATTGTTTTTGCATTGTTTTACTCTAATACATTATCTAGAACATTAAAAAATAATTCACAATATGTGTATAAAAAATAAATTTATGTACAAAATAATTGTATAATCTGTTTAATATATTTACATATACAGCTGTCATTCAGTACATAATTTGACCTTGCCCAAGAAGTCTCACATCTGCCTTAAACTCCTAAAATGTAATCATGGTTATTGTCTCTAGGAGTGTTTTTTTTTAAGATGTGATTGTCCAGACTGCTTTATTCTTAGGATCAGGGCAGCTCATGCCAGAAAACCAACACTGTAGCTCAGAGTGGTGCTTGGGGTAATGCAGTATCAGTCAACTTGGACACTGAGATCACCCACATGAAAATACAGGGAATTAATCATGAATTCCTAATGGAGCCCCAAATAACAATTTGAAACATCTAGCGTGAGCCTCATTGTTTGACAGTCCTCTACATTGTTACACATTAATACCCCAAGGTAAGGTACCCTGACTCCACAGAGAAAGGACAACAAAAGACCCACATTTGTAATCCTACTAGATCTTGTCTTCTGTATTTCTTCCTTTGGCTGATTTTAATCTGTATCCTTTCCCGAAGGACTGGTGCTTTTGAACTGTGGTGTTGGAGAAGACTCTTGAGAGTCTCTTGGACTGCAAGGAGATCAAACCACTCAATCCTAAAGGAAATCAGCCCGAATAGTTATTGGAAGGACTGTTGTTGAAGCTGAAACTCAAACACTTTGGCCACCTGATGCAAAGAACTGACTCATTGGAAAAGACCCTGATCCTGGGAAAGATTGAAGGCAGGAGGAGAAGGGGACAAAAGAGTCTGAGAGGTTTGATGGCATCACTGACTTGATGGACATGAATTTGAGCAAGCTCCGGGAGCTGGTGATGGACAGGGAAGCCTGGTGTGCTGCAGTCCATGTGGTCACAGAGAGTCAGACATGACTGAGAGAAAGAACTGAACTGAACTAAATCTGTATCCTTTCCCTATTATTCACTTTAACTGTGAGAAAAATAGCTTCCAGTAAGTTATTTGAGATATTCTAAAGAATTATCAACCCTGACAGTTTTTGAAAATTGAATTTTTTTTGAAATTTTCCAACTTGCAGTTGATGTAAGAAGTGAAGTCATTCTTCTGGAGGACTGTGTGCCCTCAGACTGCAGTTCAGTTAACTCTGAGCACTGTCTTTGGATGAGAAATTTGCTAAAATGGCCTGGAGTCACATAAATATATGCTGTGAAAAAGGAGAGTGAGACAGTGGGAGATGACCAATCTGATTCCTGGATGGCTGTGAGGTTTATAGAAATATAGCTGTGTTACATTCAGTTACTAAAGGTAAAAGTTGTCAATTGGATTTAGAAATGATGAACCTAACTTTTGAGCAGTTTATTCCCTGGATGTATAAGGAAGTGAAATGAACAAGAAATAAGAAAAACATGTCATCTGCGTATTGTTTTCTGTAATAACTATAATTAAAGTAAGAAAGAGTGTTGGGGTGGATCCTGAATGTTGGTCCATGGTTGGATCCCAGCAATTCAGAGCATCAGCCTCTAGCTTCAGAGTCACTACTAAAGGGAAGAAAAATTGAGATAAATATCAGATAGTGAAGAAAATTAGAATGATATTCAAGAAAATGGGGAAAGATGACCTGGAGAATCAAGATTTTTGTCCCAGCAGGGTGGAAATCTTTAAACAGTTATTAAGAAATGGGATAAATACAGTGAACACACTTGGGGTCAAAACAAAATCTTAAATAGCACCCTCCGAAGTAGGTGGACTGATGGTGCCCCAACACTGAAGAACACTAAATAAATCTGCTTAATAATCTCAATCTGGAGAAAGTTACAGAGCCATTAGGCAAAGATGACAATAAGAAACCCAGCCTCCAAATTCCTGGAACAGTGGTCCTGAATGTAATCAAGACAAGTGCTGAGAAGTAGACCTGAGTCCTTTGGCCCCACCCCCAGCTATGAATCCAAAGCCACATGCACATGAGTGGGTAAAATGCTCAGGAAGGGTGAAGAAATCCTGGGATTCCTTGAAATGGGATCCCATGCATGTGACCTACCAATAAGTTTCCAGCAGGAGCTACAGTTAGGCTAGGAGGATGTAGAAATATAAAGGTTGATGAGAATGAAGGTAAAACTTTAGATGAAAGCTGATATGTTTGAGAAGCCTTTATCTGAAGTGATTGTGTTTTCTTTTCCTGAAAATATAATGAGGACAGATATTGAACCTGTCTGGGGAATGCTCCCCCTACCTAGTATTGTAAAACAGAAAGTATGTGAGGCCACCTTTCCCCCTCTATTGATTGGACATGCTACATGGGAACATAGAAGATGCTTGAAACCACATGGGTTATTAATTTACTCTACAACAGCCAGTGCGGTGTACAGATTGGAGCTTCTAGGAAAAGCCTGTGAGTGCCACCCAGCAACAATGCTGGAATTTGAACCAGAAAGTTTCCATTTGGGAAGCAATTACTAGTTGCTATTAAAAATAATCAGGATTGTTTCTGTGTGTGAGGGCCATGAAATATTTCTGAAACTTACCAAGCCTATGTTGTCTTGAAAGTGAAAGTGTTAGTTGTGTACAACTCTGCAACCCTATGGACTGTAGACCATCAGGCTCCCCTGTCCATGGGATTATCCTGGCAAAACGACTGGAGTGGGTTGTCATTTCCTTCTCCAGGGAATCTTCCAACCCAGGGATCAAACCCTGGTCTCCCTCATTGCAGGCAGATTCTCTACTGTCTGAGTCATCAGGGAAGCCCTATGTCTTGGGTGATTTCAGAGAAGGTTAGAAAGACAATGCCAATGAGTTCCATAGTAAAATGGACATGTTTTATACAGAACATGATAGCTGGGGAATGCAAGGAGATACTCATGGGCAGGTAGCCTAATTTCCCTTCGGGTTGACTCCATAATTTGATCTGTTGAGCCTCTTGGGCAGTGCTCTCTAAACAGCTCTTTGTGACCAATAGAAAGCTTCTTGTTTTATGGATGTCAGTTCCAAGATGAATGTACACTATCCTGTTTGTCCCCTGTTACGAACTGTCGCTAAGAGTGTAACAGCCTCCAGGAAACTTTGAATCCTCCTGGCAAATTGTTGAACCTGAGAATGATTCCAGGAACCTCCTGAACCTGTTAGAGTCAGTCTCATGGAGAACTGTATGACATCGGACTGTGTAGCTGGCCTGAAGCTCCTAATACCTATTTCAGATCTTTCAGAATCTCTATTTTACTTTATTTTAATTCTGCCATTGTTGCTGCTGTTGTTTATCAGTCACTGAGTTGTGTCTGACTCTCATGGACTGCAGCACTCCAGGATTCCATTCCACTGCTTAATTTAATGCAATAAAACTCTACTGAACCTTTATAAACTTTCATCACTATAAACGGAGAATGATATTTCAAATTTATTAAGATGACAAGCATGCCTTTCAGTGAATAATGGCATCTAGAATTTGAAGAATTGCCTTCATGCAATATATATTCCTATTCTCATATCCATACATAGTCATAGATATATGATGCATTTTGTCAATTAGTTTTGTTATCATTATTCATTTTCATATAGATGCCTAGGAAAAACTATTAATTCTGTGGCTAAAAATATGCTTTTATCTTTTGAATATGTGTGGATTTCTTTCCGTTCTTTTCTTTTTTTCCTCATTGTTTGCTCATAAGATCCACACAGAGCAGACAATCTTATCTCCTGCTGATTTTCATTCATTTGAAACAACTTGGGATTCCATAACTTTATTTTAGCAGGATTTTTACACTCGTTATTTCCTTAGGCACTAGAACAACATTCACATTAAATAGATTTTATTACTCTATACTATGAGAAAGCATTTTTTATTTATTGAGTTTGTATTCAGTAACCATTCTTGAATTTGAATTTTTGCTTCATGTCTTACTAAGTTGAATTCTTAGCCACGTTTCAGTTTTTCTCACCTGAATTTTTAAGATAATTGACTCAGTATCTTCCAAAACATACCATTGTTTCTATAATGATTGTCATACTTAAGGGAAACCCCATTGCTCAAGTGCAATGCAGTTTGCAAAGCGCTTACTCCTGTGTATTATACAGCAATCTGCAAATCCCTTGTTTCCATTTCCCCGTGACAAGCCTTGTTTCACAATAGTGCAGCATTACCGGTGCTCTGTGTCAATATGATGGGTTTAAATTTCAATCATTTCAACCGTTAGGGTTCTAGAATTTAGCTGAGTCTTCACTATAGAGAAGTGTGGTAAGGTAGTTTTGATAACACGCACATTGTTCCCTTTTGTTACACCTCAGGTGTTTTACTGTCTAACCACACAAACAGGCTCTAACAAAGACATGTGCTTTTTTTATTTTTACTGATTCTGGTTATAACCTCATTCTTTCATATAATCATTCTGCTGTGTGTTCCCCTGACCTCTTTTAGCCCCATTTCTCTCATGCCTGTTGCTTACCTCCTGTTTTACCACTAGATGGTACTCACATATTTTTGGTATCTTTCAAATACATAACTTTGTTGTTTGCTAAGCAGAATTTAAATAATTTAGAAATATGAATAACTCTAAATATAAAGTCTAAGCAAATTTAATTATAATTTTACATGCTTTTATTAAATTTAGTTACAATTATATGCATTTCATAGAAAAATCAAATGCAAAATATATATATAGTTTTTCTCCCTGATTTCTATAATGTACTTTTTCAAAATTTATTTTAAAATGTGGAAATAGAAGAATGACAATAATACTTACTTTACACTACATATATAAGCATACTTTTTAAAAAATTCTTAATACTTTGTTTTTAGGTAGCCCATGTTCCCATAAATTTCATCTCAGTTTACAGTACACACTTTGTCTTTCTGTTTATCTGGTATTTAATTCTCCCATAGAACTATTGACTTTTAATTAAAGAATACATTTGATTAAAATTATCTTTTGGTTTTATATTGTTCAACTACTATTCTAAATATTATACATTTTTAAAACATTTTATCATTGCATCAATCAAATGAGAAGCAATAATACTGTTTTGGTTCTCATTTCACATACTAGGAAACTAAGAATTAGAGAGGTTAAGTAATCCCCCAAGCCACACAGCTACCTATTTATGGAGCTTAGAAACTGTTTCCTTTAAGTCCCACAATCTTAATTATTATATTAATATTATACTAACATATTAATAATACTAATAATATACAAATTGTTATACCAAGGTGGTAGTGATGATTTTATTATTATAAAAGTTTGTATTCTTTGGAAACAATGAAAAATTATTTACTCATGCATTTCTTTAAGTAAATAAAATTTTCTAGTTTTGTAGTGTCTATGGAAATACTATCAATACATATAATCTCAATGTGGTCAAACTTGGATAGTAAGGATCAGTGGTAGATGAAGAGATTTTATTATAATGACAACTGTGTCAGAATTTAGTTCTCACTCCTCTATTTCTCTACTGTTCATTGATATTAATCTAGTGTTTCTATGTCAATTTGTTTCTGTGTTTTCAAAGGGGAAAATATATACATAAAAAACCTTGTTTAAAGCAAGAACTATAACAAAACAAAACTTGATTTTATCCATAACCTATGTCTAAGCATTAAGTTGCTTAGAAATGTATATTTAGGAAGTTATATTTTGAGCAAATTAAATTAACATTTTTATAGTGCATGACTTCAGGTTGCTTGTGAACACTAAAAGCAAGAAATTTTGCCTAACAATTTGATTTACTAAAACAAATCCCTTAATTCCAGTTCAGTAGTGGTTATTTTTACTGATAGAAGTTTAAAATCAAAATCAATGGCATTTGGCTTAGAAGATTACCTCATTTACACGTATATGTATGTATATATGTATATAGGCAAGATGGTCCTGGAATAAAGTATCAACAAGAGAGAACTAAACTCATCAGTATATGGGGAGAAATATTAACTTCAGACCACTATTTAGAGAAGAGTAAGGAAAGGAGACATGGGATAAGGAGGATGAGAGGGGGGAAAAAGGAGAGGTGAGCGCAAAGAGAAAACCGCATAGAAAGAACAGCATGTTCCCAATGACAAAATGGGAAATTGAAAGCTTTGGATAAAGTAGTAGTGTAAGTCGCTCAGTTGTATCTGACTCTTTGTGATCCCACAAACTGTAGCCCTCCAGGCTCCTCTGTCCATGGGATTCTCCAGGCAAGAATACTGGAGTGGATTGCCATTCCCTTCTCCAGAAGATCTTCCCGACCCAGGGATTGAACCTGGTTCTCCTGCATTACAGACAGATTCTTTACTGTTTGAGCTACAGGAAAGACTATGAAGGTTCATATAATAGTAAATATGCATGCGTGCTAAGTCACTTCAGTCGTGTCTGACTCTTTGAGACCCTGTGGACTGTAGCCTGCCAGGCTCCTCTGTCCATGGGATTCTCCAGGCAAGACTACTAGACTGGGTTGCCATGCCCTCCTCAATAGTAAATATATGTTAACATAATTTTAATGTCTTTCAGTATGATAGTTTGCTTTAAAACTTCCCAATTTCTACCTTCTCATTCCAAAGATACTAAAAATCTACATCACACATGCTTAGGTGACACCTTGTAAGATAAGACAGATTCAATATTCTGACAACTAGGGAAGAAAAAGTACTGTAGAATAGAAGGTGTGGAGAAGGCAATGGCACTCCACTCCAGTACTCTTGCCTGGAAAATCCCATGGATGGAACAGCCTGGTGGGCTGCAGTCCAGGGGTTGCACAGAGTCGGATATGACTGAAGCGACTTAGCAGCAGCAGCAGAATAGGTGAGGTTCAGAATGGAGATTGCAAACCCTGAGGAAGGACTGTCAGAGCCAGAATTGCTTAGGGGTGAAGCATACACCTCTTCCAAGAATCTCTGAAGATAAAGAAGGGATTTTCATCATGAATATAAAAAAACAAAAGCCATTTGTTTAGGGAGTTGGCCATTTTCAAGCACACATTTAAGCTAAATTTGGGGAGTATATATGGTAAATACATATATATATATGTCTCATATCTTTTTCTTCTTTAGTTGTCAGAATATTGAATCTGTCTTATCTTATGAGGTGTCACCTAAGCTCGTGTGATGTAGATTTTGAGCATCCTTGGAACAAGAAGGTAGAAATTGGGAAGTTTAAAAGCAAACTATCATACTGAAAGACATTAAAAATTATGTTAACATATATTTCAACTCCAATTCTGTAATTATACTATTGTATTTTTTGAAACTATGTTTCTCTGTATCTGTTTCACTTTTTCAGATGACTGGCAAAATGTTATGAGAGCTATAGAAGAAATATATATAAGACGGCCAGTTGCAGCATACTGTGTAACAAGAATACATAAACACACAGTATATGCTCTGTCAATGGAAGATCGAGTTTACAATCAATACCTCTTTTTGAGCAATTTAAATGAAATGCAATGACTGAATAATTTTAAGAAAAAACCAGAATGTCTATTACTATGCCACTTAAAAATTCATGGAATGCACACATGAATTTTTGCTTGTATGAATGCTCAACTAGTTATAGTTTGAATAGTGACTGCCTCTGAAGGAAAGTTCTGGAAAATTCTGGAAATAAAGTTAAAGGATAAATTATTCTTCACAGTTTACTCATTTTAGTAACCTCATTTTTTTTTCTTTTTACCACATGTCTGTACTACCTAGTCAAATGAACAAAATACAAATATGAGAAAATATAACTATTTAAAACACAAGATTAAAGAGAACTCTTTGTAATCCAGGCAGCTTTTGCTTCTCCTGGACATTGTGTGTAGCTTCTGATTATAGATGTGAGTGTGCATGGAAGAGAGGGAGGCAAGGTTAGTGGATTTCTCATTCAGGCAATGAGTTTTTCTCTGTATATATTCCTGGTTGTACTCGGCCTTGTTTCTTCTCTGGATGTCACTCTTCATTCAAGGAGACTATTTTGTTAAATTTTTATGTATGACAGCATTAAAATTATCAGGACTGTTTCTAAGAAAGGAGAGGGCAAACAACAACAACAACAACAAAATACCCAAATAGAAGAGACATGACCTGTACATTTATCTTGCCATACAGATTTGTAAAATATTTACTCAGTCATTTGAGGATGGAGTCAAATATACTTAAATTGTAGAACTGTTGGAAATATTAACTTGCTCAGAAAACTAAGAATGTGGCTTGTGTTATGGATGGAACTATGCCCCCTCAAAATTCTTATATTGAGAACTAACCCCCAATTGACTGTATTGGAGATAGGGCTTTTAGGAGGTAATTAAAAATAAATTAGGTCCTAAGGGTGGGACCCTGACCCAAGAAGACTGGTGGCCTTATAAGTAGAGGAAAGGAGAGAGATTTTTTTTCTCGCTCTCTCTCTGCCACGTGAGGACACAAGGAGAAGGCAGCTATCTGCAAGCTAGGAAAAGAGCTCTTACCAGGAACAAAGTAGGCTTGTATCTTCATCTTAACTTCAATTACTCTAGAGCTTAAAGACATAAATTCCTGTGGTTTAAGCCACTCGTCCATGGTAAGCAAACTACTGAAGATGGAAATAAAAATTGTATATATTACCAGCCCAAGAACTACAAAGAATTAAAAAAAAAATCCAGGTACCAAACTGGTAAATGATTAGATATAATTAAATGTAAAATTAGCATAATATTTAAATTTACCTTTACAATTTAGATGCTTAACATATAAAATGTACTTACTAAAAACTGTCCATATGTTATAAGGTAAAATAGATTGCCACATTCAGGACCTTCTCAGGCCAATCTTATATTCCCATTTTCATTTGATGATTGAGTACTGCTGTGTGTGGCCGAATTTGTGTCTGGATAAATCTGATAACCCGCAGTTCACAATTGGGAGCTCACTTGCATGGTAAATTGGTGACCCATGATTAAGCATTCAGTGTCTGCTAAGATTTAGCAGCAGACAAAAAGCTGTTTCTTGAAAGTAGAGTAATTATCTGCAGTAGACAGCAGAACTTTTCTTCTAAACCCTGAGGGACTGCACTGTGAGTCACTTACTGGTCAAAGGATCCCAATAGCTCAGTCACTGTTGGATCATTCGGTTCAAGGAACAGAACAACATATAGCAGCCTGGACCTACTGTAGAGCATTCTCTTGTTTTGGCCCCCACTGAAAATTAGCAGCTCTTAGGTCACTTGGTAAATGAACTTGCACAACACACCCAAGTAAGGACTATGTTGTCTCTAGAATCCAAAGAAGACCATGAGCTGTTATATCATTTTTTTTTAGTTGTAGGAGGGACTAGATGCAACAACTTACCCTTCAGTTTAGAGGGGATAGCTCAATATGCTCCACATCACTGGTCCCCTAGAAATTTCACTTGAGGTAGAAAGCTCTGAAACTTTGTTTGATTTATTTTGCACCATTTGATACACAAATGTCTCATCAATAGAGTTAGAGTATCTGCCCCTTCTTGCTTACTGCATCTAATCAGAGTAATGACATCAATGTAATGGATCACTGTGATATCCTGTGGAAGGGGAAGATGATTAAGATCACAGAAAATTAAATTATGACATGGAGCTAAAGAGTTGATATACAACAGAGGTAGGCTAATGAGGTGCACTACTGGCCTGCCAACTAAAAGCAAATTATTCCTGGTGATCTTTATCAGCAGGGATGTTATTTTATTTATTTATTTATTTATTTTTTGCCAGCTCAGTAGTTGTATACTCGTTACTTGGGAATGTGTTAATATGCTCAAGCATTGAAACCATATCTGGTGAAGTTCCTGCAATTTGGAGTCACCACTTGGTTATGCTTGTGATACTCAACTGTCATTCTCCAAGATCCACGTGTTCTCTGTGCAGACCTAAAAAGGTAAATTGGATGGGGATGCGGTAGGAATCCCCTATAGAGAAGAACAATTACAGAGAAATTCATTTCTTCCGATAACATTGGATGATTTTTCTTCTGGACTGTCCCAGTCAGGGTAAGATGTTCTTAAGTGATAAATCCACTCTCACATCCCAGTCTCTTTAACTCTTTGAATCTCTTGCTCTATAGTAAGCCAAGTCATGTCCACCATTTCAAGTTCATTTAATGTGGGCCAGCTTTTCTTTCCATGTTTCAGCCAACCAAGCAAGCAATCTGATAGAGTCCTTTAAAATTCTCTAAGTTGTAGTAGTAAATGCATACATTTCTGTATGAAGGGCCCATATCAATAAATTTGGTCCGTTCCAACTATGTGATCCTTCCATCATTAAGGTGCATCCTTAATGTTGATTCCCATATATATTCCTCAGATTTCTATCTATATAAATTAGAAAAATCACGTAGTTTTTGGAGGGTAGCACACTTTCTCCTGGGCCTCCTTGGTGGCTTAGACAGAAAAAATCTGCCTGCAATGTGGAAGACTTGAGTTCAATTCCAGGGTAAGGAAGATCCCCTGGAGAAGGGAACAGCTTCCCCCTCCAGTATTCTCGCCTGGTGAGTTCCATGGACAGAGGAGCATGGCAGGCTACAGTCTATAGGGCCGCAGAGTCGGACATGACTGAGCAACTAACACACACACCCACTTTCTCCTGGGTCAAATTTCCCACCTCAGTTTTAGGAGCTTACTGAGACTTGAGTCTAGTGATACATCTGGAAGCAAAGAGGGATTAGAAATTAGTCAACAGTGTTGTGTAAGGCAGCTTCCTCAGGGGAGGACATTACATTTTCTTCAGGCAATAAGAGGCTGCTCGTATTGACAAATAGGTCATCAGAATTTAGAGACTGAATGTCTCCAGTTTCCACTTTCCAACTTTCAGTATACCCACACCTTCCCAATCACTATTCTCACTTTAGCAGTTGACACCCTGTGAACCTGGCCATTCAATTTGCATTGTGATTGACAGGATGAGATTGTGGGTTTGGTTTTAACAATCTCAGCCATGTGATTATAGGAGATACGGGTCTCTTTCAAGGCGGATGTAGAAGCTTCCAGGTCATTTTTGTATCTATTACCTGGAAATTCAAATCGCTAAACTCATCCTTTTCTTTATCTACTTTCTTTAGAAACAGGAGCAATAGCTAATCTTATTTTACTCATTTATTTGACAAAAAATATTTGAAGGCATCATATAAATGTTCAATCAAATCTTTGCCTCATAAATGCTTTATTATAAGTATCCAATGATTGTATTTTGCATTTCTCTATTGTTATATCACATGATGAACTATCAGTGTTCTCTTTGCTCCTGGAAATTGAGATTTCAGTATCTATAAGTCTAATCAGAGTAGAGAACTAATTCTAGAAAACCTAAAGCCAATTCAGAAAACTCATTCTTAAGATTCTATTCCTTACTACTGGTACCAAAACCTGTACAAGTCAGGGTTTCCCAAAGAAACCAATAGGATGTGTGTGTGTGTGTGTGTGTGTGTGTGTGTGTGTGTGTGTGTGTGTTTAGAGAGACACAGAGATAGATAGAGACAGAGTAACAAGAAATGTTTATTTTAATAAATCATATCACATGATTATAGAGGCTTCCAAGTCTACTGCTGCCAGGTAGTCCAGTGGGCTGGAAAATATTTGATGATTTGATGATTTGATGATTCAAGTCCAAAGGCAGTCAGAGTGGAGAGCAGAAAAAAGTTGATGCTACAATTCAAGTCTGAACAGTTCAAGTCTAAAGGTCATTTCCTGGCAGAATTCCTTCTCACTTGGGAGAACTCAGATTTTTGTTCTATTCAGACCTTCAACTGATTAGATGAGACCTATCTACACTATGAAGTACATTCTGTCTTATTGGAGTCCATTGATTTTAATGTTAACTTCATCCAAAATCACCCTCACAGGAGCATCAAGGGTAAAGTTTGAACAAATATTTGAGCACCATGACTCAGACAGGTTGATACCTAAAATTAAACATCATACCTTACACTAACATGAGGCATAAGATTGTGTATTTCTCATTCAATACCAAATGCATTTTTATTTCATTAGCTTTTACTACCCCTAGAAATTTTTCGGGAAAAAAAATTTAATTAGTGTTTAATAACTTTTTTCATTCTTTCTTTCCTTACTCTATAGAGTAATATATAGTTTATATTTCCTCTGTATGTAAGTTATTTTAGCACATGTTTTAATTTTTCCTATGGTAATGAATAATGCCCAATTTCAGTGGCTTACAAAAACAGATTTTTATTTCCTCCTGTGGTGTCTGCATCTTTGTAGGACTCAGCTGGACTCCACGAGTTCTTTCATTTTAGAACTCAGGCTAAAGAAACATCTGATCTCTGGACATAATATTGTTATAAAAGAGAGCTCAAGAGGGGCAAGCATAAGGTGATGTGCCTGGACTACATACAAAGCTCTTTTTAAATTCTGTTGTTGAAGGCTGTTTTTATGGACAATATCAGAATTGATGAGGTGGGAATGTCCATTGTTTTTAATCTACTGGAATGCATCAGAGTCACATAGCAAAGGGCAAGGGCATATAATACTATTACCAATAAGTAATATTGTAATATTACCAATAAGACTTGTGAATAATAATCAAATCTATGACAATGTCATGAAAGAAAAGTGTTGCACTCAGATCAATGACATCATAATAACTAAGAAGTAAGTCTTTTCCAATTCATCCTGGTTTCTCTGTTGAAAAAATGTTTTTCCCATTAATATATGGTGGAAGTATGAACATTATGATTAGCATGGATAATTTTCATACACTCCAAAATAATTTTGCCTGGATTATAAAATCTGAATCAAAGGCACATAATAAAATTATTATTATATTATCAATTTCTATTGCATTTACAGTGTCTTGGGTTTTCTTACATGCTTAATTTGCATGTTCTTATTAATTGGCCTAAGGGATTACTTTAATTATCTCCATTTTAAAGAAGAGAAACAGGAAACATAAGTCTACCCAAGTATGTTTGAGTAGATAGGCAATAACACAATGAGAATTCAACTTCAATCATGTAAGAGCCATAGTGTAAAATAGTTACTTGTGTATTATAGCACCAGAAATTGTAAATCTTATTTTTTCTATGTTTAAAATAATAAAGGTGACTCTATATTTTATTAAGAATGCCTAATAAAACCATGCAGATATGTATTGATATCCAGATGATTTCTTCTAAAAAGAGTGTGAAAATATAGATGCATATGTTCTCAAGGTAACTTTTTCTAAAGATCTTTGCAAGCATTCAGTTCAGTCATCACTCAGTCGTGTCTGACTCTTTGTGACCCCATGAACCGCAACACGCCAGGATTCCCTGTCCATCACCAACTTCCGGAGTCCACCCAAACCCATGTCCATCAAGTCGGTGATGCCATCCAACCATCTCATCCTCTGTCGTCCCCTTCTCCTCCTGCCCTCAATCTTTCCCAGCATCAGGGTCTTCTCAAATGAGTCAGATGTTAGCATCAGGTGGCCAAAGTATTGGAGTTTCAGCTTCAACATCAGTCCTTCCAATGAACACTCAAGATTGATCTCCTTTAGGCTGGACTGGGTGGTCTCCTTGCAGTCCAAGGGACTCTCAAGAGTCTTCTCCAACACATAGTTCAAAGCATCAATTCTTCTGTGCTTAGCTTTCTTTATAGTTCAACTCTCACATCCATACATGACGACTGGAAAACCATAGCCTTGACTAGACTGACCTTTGTTGACTAAGTAGTCTCTGCTTTTTAGTATACTGTCTGCTGCTAAGTCACTTCAGTCGTGTCCGACCCTGTGAGACCCCATAGACGGCAGCCCACCAGGCTCCCCTGTCCCTGGGATTCTCCAGGCAAGAACACTGGAGTGGGTTGCCATTTCCTTCTCCAATGTGTGAAAGTGAAAAGAGAAAGTGAAGTCGCTCAGTCGTGTCCGACTTGTAGCGACCCGATGGACGGCAACCTACCAGGCTCCTCTGTCCATGGGGTTTTCCAGGCAAGAGTACTGGAGTGGGGTGCCATTGCCTTCACCTTAGTATACAGTCTAGGTTGGCCATAACTTTCCTTCCAAGGAGTAAGCGTCTTTTCATTTCATGGCTGCAATCACCATCTGCAGTGATTTTGGAGCCCCCCAAAATAAAGTCAACCACTGTTTCCACTGTTTCCCCATCTATTTGCCATGAAGTGATGGGGCCAGATGCCATTTTCTTAGTTTTCTGAAATTTGAGCTTTAAGCCAACTTTTTCACTCTCATCCTTCACTTTCATCAAAGGCTCTTTAGTTCTGCTTCACTTTCTGCCATAAGGGTGGTGTCATCTGCATATCTGAGGTTATTGATATTTCTCCTGGCAATCTTGATTCCAGCTTGTGCTTCATCCAGCCCAGCATTTCTCATAATGTACTCTGCATATAAGTTAAATAAGCAGGGTGGCAATAATACAGCCTTGATGTACTCCTTTTCCTATTTGGAACCAGTCTGCTGTTCCATGTCCAGTTCTAACCGTTGCTTCCTGACCTGCATACAGGTTTCTCAAGAGGCAGGTCAGGTGGTCTGGTGTTCCCATCTCTTCCAGAACTGACCACAGTTTATTGTGATCCACACAATCAAAGGCTTTGGCATACTCAATAAAGCAGAAATAGATGTTTTTCTGGAACTCTCTTGCTTTTTCAATGCATTAACAAACTTAAATTTAGAAGACTGTTTTTCACATCAGGATAAGATTGAAGTGATGGATTTTATATTCACTGATTAAAAAAGGCTTCCTGGTGGCTCAGTGGTAAAGAATCCACCTGCCAAACAGGGCAGATCCCTTGGTTGGAAGATCCTGTGGTGTAGGAAATGGCAACCAACTCCAGTATTCTTGCCTGGGAAATTCCATGGACAGTGGAGCATGGTGGGCTAATGCTCATGTGACTGAAACGACTTAGCAACTAAACAAAAACAAAAATTTAGGCAATAGATAATTTGACCTAAGCAGAATACACAAGATTTTTTTAAGGACAATCCTATCATTCATCTCATTAATTTCTGTTAAGATATCCGTATTATGAATTTCCCTCTCTCATGTATGTATGTATATAGACAAAGACATCAATTGTATATGTTTTGAGTAAAATGTCTTTAAAAATGTTAAATTTTAGCATGTATTTTATGAGACGTTGTTTTTAAAGCATTAGTTGTTTAAAAAAAGCTAACAGCAGTATATCTAATTCAGTTCAGTTCAGTTGCAAAGTCATGTCTGACTCTTTGCAACCCCATGGACTGCAGCACATCAGGCTTTCATATCCATCACCAACTCCTAGAGCCTACTCAAACTCATGTCCACTGAGTCGGTGATGCCATCCAACCATCTAATTCTCTGTCATCCCCTTCTCCTCCCACCTTTAATCTTTCCCAGCATCAGGGTCTTTTCCAGTGAGTCAGTTCTTCACATCAGGTGGCCAAAGTATTGGAGTTTCAGCTTCAGCATCAGTCCTTCCAATGAATATTCAGGACTGATCTCCTTTAGGATGGACTGATTGGATCTCCTTGCAGTCCAAGGGACTCTCAAGAGTCTTCTCCAACACCACAGTTCAAAAGCATCAATTATTTGGTGCTCAGCTTTCTTTATAGTCCAACTCTCACATCCATACACGACTAATGGAAAAAGCATAGCCTTGACCAGATGGACCTTTGCTGGCAAAATAATGTCTCTGCTTTTTAATATGCTACCTAGATTGGTCATAGCTTTTTCTCCAATGAGCAAGTGTCTTTTAATTTGATGGCTACAGTCACCATTTGCAGTGATTTTGGAGCCCCCCCAAAATAAAATCAGCCACTGTTTTCATTGCTTTCCCATCTATTTGTCATGAAGTGATGGGACCAGATGCCATGATCTTAGTTTTCTGAATGTTGAGTTTTAAGCCAACTTTTTCACTCTCCTCATTCACTTTCATCAAATGGTTCTTTAGTTCTTCTTCACTTTCTGCCATAAGGGTGGTGTCATCTGCGTATCTGAGGTTATTGATATTTCTCCCAGAAATCCAGCTTGTGCTTCATTCAGCCCAGCATTTCTCATGATGTACTCTGTGTATAAGTTAAATAAGCAGGGTGACAGTATACAGCCTTGACGTACTCCTTTCCCAATTTGGAAACATTCTGTTGTTCCATGTCCAGTTCTAACTGTTACTTCCTGACCTGCGTACAGGTTTCTCAAGAGGCAGGTCAGGTGGTCTGGTATTCCCATCTCTTTAAGAAATATTTAATTATAGAAATCCAAGTCAGAACCTTATGTGACAACATATGTTCTACCCATCTATAACTACTAAATTTACACAGAACATGCAAGTTGAGTTATGTTTTGTCTACAATGGGAATATAATGACCTAAGTATTTTTCAGTTATACTGAAGAAGTACTAAAGGCCTTGGGATGTTTAAAAATATTCATGTATATAAATATATCTAAACTGAAACTGATTGACACTTTATACTGCCCTATTGAAATAATTACAAGAAACCTTTCTTTTGATATGCCTAGCATTATCTATTGAAACACCTGGATCCTCATATCAAATAAACAGCTCTATTTGCCACAGTTTCTCAGGTCTTTTTTAGGTAGCATTTAAGAAAAAAAATGATAAAAGCATATAAAGCAAAAGTACACATACATTTAGAGATTAGAAGTGACTTACACATGTCTCAAATTGGTAATGGGGGTGAGCATAAAAAATTGGGATGTTGAATAAGCAGATCATGTGTAATAATATCTATGTATAATACAAAGAATAATTTTTTGCTTATTTCTAAACATCTCTAAAATATTTTTGATAACAGGGCTCACTTTTATGTCTATATACACACATTATAATTCCTATCACACAATTGAATGGGTTTAGGGAACATGAGTGAATAGCTCCACAAAACACTGATCATGTATGCATCTCCTCAAAATGATGCAGCATGGTAGCACTGCTATAAAGGAAAGAGTGGATTTATTTGATGAGCAGCAAACCATTTCATACAAAGTTAACATTTGAGGGAAAACATGCATTAGCTTTTATTACTGCATCAAGTCCAATAAGTGTCTGTCAAAAGAACACACCTGAAAATTGTAAAGCATGCAGCATTCTCATATAGTACAGAAGCCAGTTTCCTGTCCAATTACTCACCAGGACTCAGCATTACTTGTCAAGACTCGATGACTCCTTCAGTTTTAAATCCTCAGTGACCTTGCTAGCAGTGAAGCAGGAGATGAAAGAATCTAAGATGAGTCAGAAATTTGAGAAACCACAACACTATACTTGCATGTATGCAAGTATAATTGTATGTATGCAAGATACTTGTCTTTCTGCATACACCCTGGCATTTGATGTTGCTAATATGTATACGATTATGCTGTATATATTCTTGTCTGGAGATTCCCATGGACAGAGGGTCCTGCTGGGGTACATTCCATAGGGTCACAAAGAATCAGATATGACTGAAGTGGCTTAGCACACATGCATGCATGCATACTGTATATTTAATGACACTTAATGTGTTATATATATACATATATATGAAAGTGAAGTGAAAGTGTTAGTCACTCAGTTGTGTCCCACTCTTTGCGATCCCATAGATTGTAGCCCACAGGCTCCTCTGTCCATGGAATTCTCCAGGCAACACTAGTGGAGTGGGTAGCCATGTCCTTTTCCAGAGGATCTTCCCAAACCAGGGACTGAACCCGTGTCTCCTACATTGCAGGCAAATTCCTTACCATCTGAGCCATCATATATATATATCTTCAACACATGGAAAGATATATATGTGGAAAGAATATATATATGGAATATATATATTATATATATGATATGGAAAGAATATATATATGATATCTTCAACACATTTCTAAGTGTACACAAATCAGTCCTACCAACTATAAGCACAGTGCTTCAGCAGATTTCTATAACTTATTTAACTAGTGTTATCAGGCCCTTTCCAAATTCTTGGGCAGCAGTACCACAGAAATGAATATCACACCCTCAAGATTCTTAGGAAAGCAAACTTATTTTGAAAAGATAGCTTTTGCACAAGAGAGAAGACAGATATATTTTCAACTCCCCTAGAACTTTTAGGGAAGACGTTTTCAAGGCACTGTGAGGGTGCCTTATCAGTATGTGTGCACTTCTTAGACTGAGTGGTATCGGGTGAAGTTTTGAGCATCATCAATCTTACAGTTTCAACTGTTCTGGGATCTACATGCTTGCAAACAGCATTTTTCATCTGGGAGGGTGGGGTGAGGGGGGTCTGCTTCCTGCAAAAGCAACTTAGGAATGTGTGTTGGGCCTATATATATATCTTTCAGAGAACTGGGAGTTTGGTGATTCTACAAGGTGACAAATGTATAGTCCTGCTGTTGATTTTTGGAAATTATGTACATAAATTGATGGAAGAGAGATAGAGCTAAACTTTTACTCTTGTGGGTCTTTGGTTATCCTCTGTGAAGCCCAAGTCTTTAGCACTTTGTTTTACTGGGTGTATCAAGTCTCCTGGCTCAAGGCCGTTCCCTCAGTCCTTTTCCAAAATGGCTGTACTTTTGTCTTATTTGTAGAACTGAAACTATTACTGAACCCAAACTCTTACTGTTCACAGAATAAGAGGCCAATAAATCAAGAGATGTGTTGTCAGGGCATGCAATAACAACTATTCAGAAAGCTAACAGACTGAAATGATGATAGACTAGTGTCTCCAAGAACCATCTTACCTGAATTCAGAGCTCATTTGTACTGAAAGGGGAGGGGAGTGGCTGGTTGTTGGAAACATCTTGGTGTCAAAATCATTTGTCCATTTAGCTGTCTGGATAGGTCTCATCACAATTATTCTGTAACCCTCCAACAACACAAGTGTTAGTCTCTGTTCTGTAACTTTTTCTCTTTATATGAATGAAAAGTGTTATACCTTTAAAAGTCAAGCCTGGGAAGCACAGTCTTGAGAATGGGCTATGATGTATATTTCATACTATATGTGACATTATTTTACAAAGGTGCAGAGCCAGCATGATGAAGCACAGAACACAAAGTTTAGAGCTAAAGGAATAGATCCAATATGGAGTCAGATTTGTTCCTCTCTATCACAAAAGTTCATACCCCTTGAACAACAACTTGTAATTTCCTCCTCTTCCTAGCTCCCATTAGTGACCACCATACTTTCTGTGGAGCCCTATACCAAGATCACAGGTGTAAAGCCTTGTGCCAAGGCCACAGCTTTAGAACCTGTACCAAGGTCGTCTCCAGAACTAACAGCTCTGACCAGCCAGCTCCCTGACTCCATATTAGGTAAAATATATACCTTATAGCACCCTAACCAATCACCTAATGCCAGCCTTCCAGCAGGAATTTTCTTTGAGATTATAAAAATTGCTTACTAACCTGTGAAAGGGGTTGGCTCTCCGTTGGCCAGCCCACTATTCTAATAAGGTCTCCTGCTCTAACAAACTTTATTCTGAAATGCTTTGTGCCTGGAAATTATTTTCCAACACATGCACAGACTATGATACTTTCTGGTGCTATGAGTTTCATTATATTAGATTTCTCATGTAAGCAGTTAGGCAGATTCTGCTAAATTTACTCCATCTCTGGATATTTATATTCTGGAAAAAGTCATAAATGTGTAATTTAGTGATACATGTGTAGTATTTTTGAAAAAAGTTTTCCCACATTTTCTTATTTGTCATCATTGGAGGCATGAAAAAAAATTCTTCAGAAACAGATCACATTGAAACCAGCTTTCTTTATAATAAGAGATATTTGTTAAAACTTAGTATTTGCTATACATTTTAAACAAGTATGTTATTTTATTGATTGTAAGTTGCATTACTTTTCTAGGATTGCCATAATGAAGTATCATACACTGGGCAGCTAAACAACAGAAACTTATTTTCTCACATTTATGGAGGCCAGAAGTTCAAGATCAAGGTGTAAGCAGGGTTCATTTCTTATGAGTTGTTGTATGGTTGGTTTGTAGATGACTGTCTCCTTCTGGTGTTACATGGTTTTCCCTCTGTGTGTGTCTTTGTGATAAAAATCTCCTCTTCTTATAAGGATACTAATCATAATTGGATTAGGATCTATCTCTGTGCATGTAAGTTCAGTCTTTCAATCATCCATTCTTTGCAACCCCATGAACTGTAACTCACCAGACTCCTCTGTTCATGGAATTTCCTAGGCAAGATTACTGGAGTGGGTTGTCATTTCCTTCTCCAGGGGATCTTCATGGCCCAGAGAGTAAACCTGCATCTCCTGCATTGGCAGGCAAATTCTTTACCACTGAGCCACCTGGAAAGCCTCCACTAAGCTCATTTAGCCTTCTACATAATATTTAATTCTCCAAATAAGAGATAGGTCATGGAGGAATATACTCTATAAAAAATAACACAAATACTATAAAAATAAGAGAAAAGGAATTGGTATATTCTTTAAGTAGGGAATCTGTTATAACTGTGTCTCTATTCCTGATTATATTAGGCATAGCTACTCCTTTGCCTGTTCCTTTTGCTCTTGGGGAAGGGCTTCCCTCGTGGCTCAGTAAGCATTCGCCTGCCATATGGGAGACCCCAGGTTTGATCGCTGGGACGGGAAGATCCTCTAGAGAAGGAAATGGCAACCCACTCCAGTATTCTTGCTTGGAAAATTCCAAGGATGGAGGAGTCTGGTAGGCTACAGTCCATGGGGTCACAAAGAGTCGGACACGACTGACTGACTTCACTTTCTTCTCTGCTCTCCTCTCTTTTATCTTAATATAACAACTTTCATAATTAACTCAACCACAGTGAACATCATATGCATTCCCATAACTTCACCTTTAACTCTTATTCTTATTTTACATCCCCTTCCTTAGATTGTCACTTAAAGTACCTTGCTGGTATTTCAAGCAACATCCATATAACATGGATAAAATGAACTCATTTTATTCTTCATCCAGACCAACTTCCTGACAGATCAATACAGTCTCCACTTATTTTCTCTCCTTTTAAAAATATCAGTCTAAAAGCAAATCTTCAAGCATAGTGCTATAATTTATATTTTATCTTCTTTTCCCCCATTTATACAAGCAACTTGTAAATTGTACTATGGAAAGTATTTTTCTTTTTACTTATTTTCACTTTTGCCTCTAGCCTAGCACAGGCTATTCTACCTTGTCCTTCAACTCCTTTACAAGCCTCTTAAGCAGCCAATTAAATTATGATCTGTTTATCATATTCCCTGTGGCTCAGATGGTAAAGAATCCACCCACAATACAAGAGACCTGGCTTCGATCTCTGGATTGGGAAGAACCCCCCGAGGAGGGCATGGCAACCCATTCCAGTATTCTTGCCTGGAGAATCCCCATGGACAGAGAAGCCTGGTGGGCTGCAGTCCATGGGGTCACAAGGAGTCAGACACAACTGAGTGACTAAGTACAGCATACACACAGCACATCATATTCATGATGAGACTGCTTCCAATTATTTATCTAACTCCTATCTGTAACAGAATATTTCATGACTATGTTATTTACCTCCTTGAGACACAGTTACATACAGGAAAATGTACAGAATGTATTGACATTCACAGTCCTCCACATTTTTTAAAATTAATTTATTTTTTTATTGAAGGATAATTGTTTTATAGAATTTTGCTGCTTTCTGTCAGACCTCAACATGAATGAGCCATAGGCATACATAAACAGCAAATGATCTTTTCTTTTTCTCATTGTTCTATCATAAGCTTGCCATTTAAAAAGCTGAAAGTTTAGTTCTTGTATCAGTTGTCTGTTGCTGTGCAACTGTTGCATAGACTTAGTGGCTTAAAATAACCAAGATGTGGTTTTTTGGTTTTTTTTTGTCTCAGTTTCTGTGAGTCAGGAGTTACAGAAGAGCTTAGTTAGGTCCTCTGCTTCAAACTCTAACACAGCTGAATTCCAAGTGTTGACCGGGGTTGCAGTCTCATCTAAGGCTCAAGTGTGGAAGAATCTGTTTCCAAGGTCACATGGTTGTTAGCAACATTCCATTTCTTGCAGTATCCGGGTTTAAGACCACACTTTCTTGGTAGCTCTTGACTGGAAGCTGCCTTCTCCACCTTGCTGTGGCCTTTTCCAAAGGAGAGACACAGCGTGGCAGCATGAGACTTAAGAGCTAGCAAGGAAAATAGAATCTTCTAATAACATGATTGACATTCTTGCAAAATAATGGTGTACCATTAGTCACTATGTGCATCCTATCACATTAGCTCTGTAATATTGGGTAGAAGCAAGTCTCAGATGCCACCCACACTCAAGGGGAGAGAATCACACAAAGATGAGAATACCATGACATGGGTCTCTCAGGAACCATTCTAGAGTTTGTCTGCCACAGCCGCATTTATATAAGTCATGTCCTTTCTTGACTGTAAGATTAACTCGTGTTGTTGTTGTTTAGTCTCTAAGTCATGTCCAACTCTTACAACTCATCTTAATATTTTGTTTTTATCACCTCTCCCTCTGTGTTAATATATGATTTATCTTCAGAAAGCACCTTCTAACCAGTATAATCTCAGAGCTGTTAAGGAAGTTATTGTTGCAGTCACTTGACAGTTTGACATTTAAATAAACATAAGAATTTATATGATATTTTTCCTATCTGTTGTTTAGCCCTGCTAATACAAGAAAAGCTGAATATTTTATATGAGAAACATGTCTCTCTGCCATATACTTTTCTAAGATATTGTTAATAATCTTTCAGTGCTTAATATGATCAGGTTCATGAATTTATCATATAAGCAACTTGACAGAAACTGTGTCTTATAAACTACATAGGGGCACATTATAGATATGTAGCAATAATTTGTTAAATATTTATGATTGATTGAGTCAAGTCTGAGTAACAAGTGATTAGATACAGAGTGCAGAATTGCTTTTCACCAAGCAATTTAATGTGATTTTGTAATATAATCTGCATAAAAAGCTATGTTGGAAAGATGAATATTTCAAGTGTAGCTTAATGGCTACTAGGATCCAACATGATAAAGATTACTTTTGACATAAAGAAATGCACTGCTCAGTAAATATTTCTTGCTGATTAAATGGATTCTTTAAATTAAATTCAGCATCAAATAGCACTGTCTTTTTCTCCTTTTTTCTTTAATAGTAATTTGTTTCTAGAGTTTATTAGTGATTTTAAATTGCTGTTGAAACTTAATCCAAGATGAGAAAATCATGTTTTCAGAATATAAAATGATGACACATAATATAAACTTGGTAATAAAAAAGCAAATCCCTTCAGTTCAAAAACATCACATTTAATAGCTTGCAATCTAAAAGAGGAGTATGGCTGCCAGACAAATCACTAACACTTCTATATAGAGCTGTGACATGCATTTGTTAGTGGTTGCCAGCAGATACTTATGTAAATGTGCTGCCTAGCACCTCATATTACTTAAACCTGGGTATTTTTGATCATTCAGCATATATTTGCTTACAATTATTTGTCTGCTTTAGCACATGCATCAACATCAGATATAAAAAATTGTTACTATATTAAATATAATGGGTTTGCTAGATACATGAAAAGTAGACTCTATGATTAAAATGATTTTTTACATGGTTAGATACCAAAATGAAATTCTTACAATAGTAGTACTTCATTTGAATTGGTTTATAAATATCACTTTAGCTATAATGCAATGAATTGTGTAATGGTTTTTAGAAATTTTTTTTGTGTGTGTGTCACGTCATGTAAAGCACTTCAGAGTTGAAGTTTCAAAGTCATGTAAACTTTTTATCAGACTAATATTAGTAGAGGATATGGATAAGTTTTCAACATTTGTTAGTTTTTAAATAAATGTATGGCCACAAAGTGTAATCTTTTCAGATAAGGAAGATTCTAATAGCTATGCAAGGAAACTGAATTTGAAGGCTTAAAACAAATTGATAATTCAAGAACAGAGATATTATTGACTTATTAGCTGGTTCCATTTAATAACTATGTTACATATATTGAATAACCATAATGGAAAAGATTATATGCAACCCTCTTGAAATGATGTAGTAATAGATAAGATGCTTCTTTCTTTCTTACCAACTTAAAATAAGAACCAGATTTGAATAAATGAATACAAATAGGTCGAGTACAAAGCTCTAAATAGTACAATCATAGTAGTGATCAGAATGCAGTGCTATGATTAGTAAGACCAAGCATAATTTCTAGATGGGAAAGTAATGAAAACTTTATTGGAAATAAAACAGATTGGTACTGAACCTAGAAAGTATGATTTTAATATTAAGCTATCATACAGTATAGAGAAACAGAAACTTCAAGCAGAAACATAAGTATGAACAATACTTTTTTTAAATAGGAAACTTCAGAGTTATAATATGTATTATAATTTTCCCATTGGTCAGTCCACCTTGTGGACACACACTTGGCCATGTGTATGACATTAAAGCTCCATGTACTAAAGATGTTCAGTATGCTCTTGACTTTGGTTTTCTATACTTGACTTGTTTCCACTCACCATTTTCTTAAGCCATGTGGTTAGGACTACACACTTGGGCGATGATTCTAATTTCAGGAGGAGAATAAAATGTAAATAGAGCAAAGACATTTCAGATAAGACAACTCTCTCTAAGCTGACCCACTGATACAAGCTTGACCCCTACATGGATTTGGAGCTGTCGTCTGACCCATTTCCTTCTGTTGATTTTATGCTGACATATGGGTGTATATATGAAAATAAATGTTTTCATTTTCAGTCATTGAGCTTAGGGGTTATTTGATACATAACATTTCTTAGCAAATTTAAAATGTGACACGGGAAGTGAAGATACAACTATAATAAAATAGTTGCTTTATTACTGTCACTGTCATTAGAACCACATAAAGAATGGATGCTTGGGGAAATGGTGAAGAAACTTTTTAAGGAGAATAAAAACATGTTGGCCTTTATTACTTAGTTGTAAAGCATTTGGTAAAATTAAATCTACAATAGCCTAAAAGACTGAAAATGTACATAATATAATGTCAACAGAAGCATAGTTTTTAGGTAGAACATTTGAAATTAATTGTTCCTTTTTAGCTGCGTATGATAAGATATAAAAATCAATCATCTTCAGAAAATAAAATGAAATTACTTCCCATATCCAGGCCCTTCAATAAGTAAAAGACCTTCAAATTCAATTGCATCATGTGGTCCTAGACCAAACCTTACCCAGTATTATATGGTTTCCAGATGAAAATATGTAACTCATGTACAGGTGGACTCTAGTAGTCTCTGTAACAGAAAAGAAGAACCTCTAGGAAGTATAGAGCATGCACAGTAGCCTGATTTTTATTCTATTGTTACTGAAGAGAGAAATATATATCTAATAGAATATTTGGACTTCCTAGATTGCTCAGTGGTGATGAATCTACCTGACAAACAGAAGATGTGGGTATGATTCCTGGGTTAGAAAGATTTACTGAAGAAGGAAATGGCAACCCACTCTAATGTTCTTGCCTGAGAAATCCCATGGAGAGAGGAACCTGGTGGGCTACAGTCCAGGGGGTCACAAAAAGTCAGACATGACTTAGTGACTAAAACAAAACAACATACTATTTAGCTATAGCTTTTGTTTAATGGAGTAAGTAGAATTTAATACACAGAAAACCATACTGTTTTAGAAAGTCTTGAGGAAATTATCTACATCTGACCAAATATATGACTGAAGTGTCTTAGATATGAAATGTTCATTGGAATTTGAACCTTCTAAAGGCAGATAGAAGGTTTAAAAGAATTGCCTACCATCAAAGAGATAATATTGTTCAGTGATCTCTTTATAGGTGACTGAAGATAATAACATAAAAACTCTTGGAGAAAAATGAACAGAGACTATACTGAGCAAAACTAGAGCCTAATTAAGAAACATCCTCTATTCTCATTGTAGAAGCACCTGTCAATCCTTACTCAGCAAAACTTCCAAATTTCTAAGATTCAATGACTGTTATGCATCTCCCATTATCCTTTGTGTTGAATGAGACTTTGTTGCAGTTTTTCTCTTTAGGCCTTAACATTTTGTGGAGAGTGTAGAGAAGAAGGGTATATAACTTGCTTTGTCCATAGGTCACCTGATCAGGAGAAGCCATACTTAAATCCAATAGAGAGAAAGGTGTGATTTGGTGTCTTGGGGTGGGGATGGACATTCAGAACAGAGAACAAAATGAAAAAAAATAGTACAGTGATGAAAGCTAATGATACTGTATTACATACTCAAAGTTACTAAGAGCATAGATTGTAAAAGTTCTCATCACCAAAAAGAAAGGGCAACTGACCTGATGGAGGTGTTAGCTAATGCTTGGTGGTGACCATTTGGTGATATTTTTGGTGGTGCTAGTGTTGGGGAACCCGCCTGCCAATGCAGGAGACTTAAAGAGACATGGGTTTGACCCCTGGGTCAGAAGGATCCCTTGGAGGAGGGCATGGCAGCCCTCACCAGTATTCTTGCCTGGAGAGTCCCATGAACAGAAGAGCCTAATGGATTATGATCCGTGGGGTCACGAAGAATCAGACACAACTGAAGCAACTTAGCATGCAGGCATAGTTGAGAACAACCTGGATTTTGAGTATCACAACATGATTGCTGAGGGGACTGGGAATCTTGGAGTGAGCACATTTTCCAAGTAGGGGGGGCATAACTCCTTCCAACTAAGAGTGTACTGTGGTGGACTATGTTATGAATTCTAACTATTCCCTCCAAGTTCTTCTATTGTGGTATTTATTTCCTTCTGCTTTACGTTCAGTTTGGCCTCATGACTTGTTTTGACCAATAGAATTAGACAGAAGTGACTGGTTTCCACTTTTGAATTTAGGTTTTAAGAGTCCTTGTCTGTTCTACGTCCTCTCTAGGGCAAATGCTAGCATTGTGAGGAAGATGGAAAAAACAACAGTAACAGAAAAAACTCTTCACTTTAAGCTTATAGTTCCTGAAGGAAAATTGAGAAATGAGAATCAGAGTAGTCTCAGATGAGTCACTTTATCCAAGTCCAGCAATAAGAAAGTATATTTGTTTTGATTCTATGCATTTTAGAGTAGTTTGTTATACCACATTCAGAAATAGGAAGGAGGACATGGACCCAACATACACATTTGCTCGTTGGCTTTGAGGTCATCTAGTATAGACTGGATTAATTGGGGAGGCTGCTTCACAAATCGATTACCCTCATTGGGCCACTTATTAAAGTATTAATGTGGATTTGCATATTTTTCATGTAATTTCTGTCAATTTATTATTATGTGCTTAGTCTCTCTGTCGTGTCTGACTCTTTGCAACCCCAAGGACTGTAGCGTGCCAAGCTCAGCTGTCCATAGAGATTCTCTAGGCTAGAATCCTCCAGGGGATCTTCCCAACCCAGGAATGGAACTCCAGTCTCCTGCATTGCAAGTGGATTCTTTACCATCTGAGCCACCAGGGAAGCCCAGTTTATCATTCCATTTATATTTTTAGTTCTCTACAGTAATTTTTCACATAGAAAAATATTCTGCAAACAGAAAGTTCCTATATAACCTTCATAGAATTTAATGCTGTATTAATATAATAGTCAAAGCAATAAATTGATATTTTAACACTATTATTTAAAATTGTATTCAGCAATACTCTATTTTTGTGTTCTTAACCACCACCAATTAATTTGAAAGACATTTTAATTTGTATAGAACTCTAGGCTATGTTCATTCATTATGTTTTTTGATCATCTTCTTACTTTCTGAGTTATCTGTCAAGCTTATTGGTGTTTCTTTGAAGAAAACTTTTTTGTTTCCTCTACTAGATTTTATGATTTCATCTGTGACATATTTCTCTAGAGCTTTTCTGTAATTGTATAGGGACACTGGCTTGAAATTCAGTGAGAGTTTTGATTCTGTGATGGCATTTTCATCAATTTTAGAAAATTATCAGCATTTATATCTTCATTCTTTTATTTTTTCTGGCATTAAAAGTGCATATATGTTGAAATTTTACTTGTCCCACATGTCTCTTATTCCCTGTATTTCCAATGAATTTTGTTTATTGTATTCAGATTGACTTTTTTTCATGCTATGTCATTCATCTTAATGTTCCTGCCATTTTCTGCCTAATCTTTTGTTCAGGTAAATCCTTAATCTCAGAAAGTATATTATCATTTCTATAGTTTTGATTTATTCATATTTTAATAAATACAATTATGCTTACTTTTATATCACTCCTTCTATTTTTTAATACTTTATTATAAACTTTTAATTTTATCAATTGTTGTTTAAAATATTCTCTAATTACTCATTTACTTATTATACCTGACATCATGTTACGTTTCTTCTGCTGTTTTTATTTTCATCTATTGTGTCTATCTCTTAACTGGGTTAGTAATTTTTTATAGGATTCTGGACATTGTACAAAGAATGTTAGCCAAAGATATAGCCATATTAATCCAATAAGTTGTGTTAAGTCAGAATTTTCCTTTTTGGTAAATATAATCTAAGTTATGAAAAGCTTTCTTGTAACTTAAGCACAGGGAGGAAATTTGGGGATTTATAGCCAAATTTATAGCCAGTCAGAGGCACAGATAACAAACTGGATTTATGATCAGCATCCTGAGTTGGAAGGGTCTTTGGAACTTCCTGTTTGTAGCCAGTTGGTCATAAGCACGGGGACAAGCTAGGCTTTAGGCTGGCATCTCAAGTGAAGGGTCGTCTCATGGGACTGAGCCACTTTTACCTATGAACTCTTATTCTGTCTCACAATAGAGAGTGTCATAATTGAGTTGAATTGAGTTCTTTTACACCCTGCTGGCCTCAAAAAATTGTTTATTGGTGAGGGGAAGTCCCCCCCCCCCCCACCACACACACACACACAGGCACACAATCACATTAGAATTGGGTCTGGGAAGCCTGTTTCCTTGGATTATTCATTAACCTGCCTAAATATCTTTAGAAACTATACTTAACTTCCATTGTCTTACTTTACTTTTCTTTTCTTTTTTAATTAATTAATTTATTTATTTTACTTTACAACATTGTATTTGTTTTGCCCTACATTGACTTGAATCCACCATGGGTGTACATGTGTTTCCCAATCTGAACCCCCTTCCCACTTCCCTTCCTATCCCATCCCTCTGGGTCATCCCTGTACACCAGCCCTGAGCATCCTGTATCATGCATCTAACCTGGACTGGTGATTCATTTCACATATGATAATTTACATGTTTCAACACCATTATCCCATATCATCCCACCCTCGTCCTCTCCCACAGAGTCCAAAAGACTGTTCAATACATCTGTGTCTCTTTTGCTGTCTTGCATACAGGGTTATCATTACCACCTTTTCTGGCTTACTTCACTCTATATAATAGGCTCCAGTTTCATCCACCTCATTAGAACTGATTCAAATGCATTCTTTTTAATGGCTGAATAATATTTCATTGTGTATATGTACCACAGCTTTCTTACCCATTCATCTGCTGATGGACATCTAGGTTGCTTCCATGTCCTGGCAATTATAAACAGTGCTGCAATGAACATTTGGGTACATTTGTCTCTTTCAATTCTGGTTTCCTCAGTGTGTATGCCCAGGAGTGGGATTGCTGGGTTATATGGCAGTTCTATTTCCAGTTTTTTAAGGAATCTCCACACTGTTCTCCATAGTGGCTGTACTAGTTTGCATTCCCACCAACAGTGTAAGAGGGTTCCCTTTTCTCCACGCCCTCTCCAGCGTTTATTGCTTGTAGGCTTTCAGATAGCAGCCATTCTGACTGGCATGAAATGGTATCTCATTGTGGTTTTGATTTGCATTTCTCTGATAATGAGTGATGTTGAGCATCTTTTCATGTGTTTGTTAGCCATCTGTATGTCTTCTTTGGAGAAATGTCTGTTTAGTTCTTTGGCCCATTTTTTGATTGGGTCATTTATTTTTCTGGAATTGAGCTTCAGGAGTTGCTTGTATATTTTTGAGATTAATCCTTTGTCTGTTTCTTCATTTGCTATTATTTTCTCCCAGTCTGAGGGCTGTCTTTTCACCTTACTTATAGTTTCCTTTGTAGTGCAAAAGCTTTTAAGTTTCATTAGGTCCCATTTGTTTAGTTTTGCTTTTATTTCCAATATTCTGGGAGGTGGGTCATAGAGGATCTTGCTGTGATTTATGTCGGAGAGTGTTTTGCCTATGTTCTCCTCTAGGAGTTTTATAGTTTCTGGTCTTACATTTAGATCTTTAATCCATTTTGAGTTTATTTTTGTGTATGGTGTTAGAAAGTTTTCTAGTTTCATTCTTTTACAAGTGGTTGACCAATTTTCCCAGCACCACTTGTTAAAGAGATTGTCTTTTCTCCATTGTATATTCTTGCCTCCTTTGTCAAAGATAAGTTGTCCATAGGTTCGTGGATTTATCTCTGGGCTTCCTATTCTGTTCCATTGATCTATATTTCTGTCTTTGTGCCAGTATCATACTGTCTCAATGACTGTGGTTTGGAGTAGAGACTAAAGTCAGGCAGGTTGATTCCTCCAGTTCCATTCTTCTTTCTCAAGATTGCTTTGCTATTCAAGTTTTTTTTTTTTTTTTAATTTCCATACAAATTGTGAAATTATTTGCTCTAGTTCTCTGAAAAATACTGTTGGTAGCTTGATAAGGATTTCATTGACTCTATAGTTTGCTTTGGATAGCATACTCATTTTCACTATATTCATTCTTCTGATCCATGAACACGGTATATTTCTCCATCTATTTGTGTCCTCTTTGATTTCTTTCACCAGTGTTTTATAGTTTTCTATGTATGGATCTTTTGTTTCTTTAGGTAGATATATTCCTAAATGTTTTATTCTCTTCATTACAATGGTGAATGTAATTGTTTCCTTAATTTCCCTTTCTGTTTTCTCATTGTTAGCGTATAGGAATGCAAGGGATTTCTGTGTGTTGATTTTATGTCCTGCAACTTTATTATATTCATTGATTAGCTCTAGTAATTTTCTGGTGGAGTCTTTAGGGTTTTCTATGTAGAGGATCATGTCATCTGCAAACAGTTTGAGTTTTACTTCTTCTTTTCCAATCTGGATTCCTTTTATTTCTTTTCCTGCTCTGATTGTTGTGGCCAAAACTTCCAAAACTATATTTAACAGTAGTGGTGAGAGTGGGCACCCTTGTCTTGTTCCTGACTTTAGGGGAAATGCTTTCAATTTTTCACCATTGAGATTAATGTTTGCAGTAAATGAAATATCAAAGTTCCAAGTTGTTTTGAAGATTAATTAAATTCAAATGTGTCAAATGCTTGGCAGAATATTTGGCAGATGATAACTAGACATATAAGCATTCTTTTTCAGTCATAAGATGATATAAAAATAACTATTAGTTTTCTCTCTACTTCACTATGATGTTTGATTCACCAGTTTTTCCCCTCCTTCAGAGTATAGATCTCTGAGTTTTAGACCAACATCTTGCAGAAATTTTGTTCTCCAGGGTTCAACACAGTGCCTGATACATAACAGTTCATCCCAATTTCTTTTTTAAATAAATTAATGGATGGATGATTGACTTGGGGGAGGGGAGAAATGTCTGAATGTCATACCTAGAATTAGAATATACATATGAACTGCCTGGTTCTATGACTGTCTTGCCATAACCACCCCAGTGCATGCCTCCAGCCAGCACTGGGCTCCTGCTCCAGCTCTCTTGCTCTGGTGGGTGCTGCTCCCCACTAAGGCTGAGGCTGCCATTGCCAACCAAAATGTACATACATGGAGGAAATAGGTGAGTGTGCAAGACATTCATGTGCACATCCAGCAAGAGACTGCACATGGAGGGGATGAAGCTCTCTTGGACACTGACCCTGTCTCTGACCAGGATGGACATACCCATTGCCAGCAGGTGATTTGGTGCACACACTCAGGAAGGATCCAGACTAGTTCCAGAATGCCTGTCACTGCCCACACACTTGGAAGGGAGCTAAGCTAGCTCCATGGCAAACTGCCACTGCTGCAGCACACATCACTGTGCGTACTTGGACAAGGTGGGGGAGAGACAGCTCAGTGTTCTCACACCAATGCCTGCTGCCCCAGCCCATCCTCTAATCAAAGCACGTGTACCTGGGAAGAAGTGAAACCAGCACAGAGTTGCAGCCTCCAGCTCTTGGGCCCTGGCTACATCCCAAAACAAGGCTGAGACTGCCAGCATAGTCAAGAGAAGCCCAACTCCCCTAGAGTTCCTATTCCAGCCCCTTGGGCTATGCCCCACACTTAATAACTGAAATAAAAAATACACTGCTGCTTTTGTTAAATCGCTTCAGTCGTGTCTGACTTAATAGCAGGTTGGGTGATACAGAAGAACACAGAAACAATTTGAAAGGTAGAATAACAGAAATCACCCAATCAGAACAGCAAAGAAGAAATTTTTTAAAAGTGAGAACGGTTTAGGTGAACTGTGAGACAACATCAAAAGTGCTAACATTTGCATTACAGGGGTTCCAGAAGGAGAAGAGAAAAAGAAGGGGAAATAGAGTAAGTATTTGATAAAATTATGGCTGAAAACTCCCTGAAGTTGAAGAAGGAAACATATTTCCTTCTACCGAAAACAAAGAGTTCCAAAGAAAGTGTACCAGAGAACCACACCGAGACATATCATAATTTAAATGGCAAAAGTTAAAAAATATTTTAAAGGTGGCAAGAGAAAAACAAAGATGCACATACAAAGAAATCCCCATAATGTGATTATCAGCTGATTTTTCAGCAGAAACTTTGCAGTACAGAGGGGAGTAGTGTGAAATACTTAGAGTGCTAAAAGAAAAAAAAAAAACCCTATAAACTAGGATACTATACCTGGCAAGGTTATCATTAATAATTGAAAGAGAAAGAACTTCTCAGCCTAGCAAAAACTAAAAGAATTCACTAATGTTAAACTGATCTCACAAGAAGTGTTAAAGTGTCTTATTTAAATGAAAAAGAAAATGTTACAAAAAATAAGTTATAGGAAGGGAAAAATTCCACTGGTAAAGACAAGATTTTAGGAAAGGCTATGGATAAACCATTTAATCAGCTAGTATGAAGGCTGAAGGACAAAAAGTGTAAAATCAATTAATAGCTACAGTAAACAGGGGATAGATATAATGATGTAAAATGTGATGTCAAAAACACAAAAAGTTAGGGAAAGGAATAAAAAATGTAGAACTTTTAGAATGTGCTTGAACTTAAATGAGAAGTAGATGTGGTTAACATACAGAAACTCCATGGTAACTGGAAATCAAAACCTTGCAACAGATATACAAATATAAGAAAGAAAAAAGCAGATATAACACTAAAGAAAATCATCAGATGATAAGGGAAGTGACTAAAAGAAGAAGAAAGAAAACAACTACAAAAGCAATCAGAAGTCAAGTAGCAAAATGGCAGTAAGTACATACATAGCAGGAATCACTTTTAATGATAATGGGCCAAATGCTCCAATCAAAATACATACTGTGGCTAATTGGATTAAAAAAAAAAAAAACTCATCTATATGATGTCTACAAGAGACTCACTTCAGATCTAAATATACACACAGACAGAAAGTGAGGGCATGGAAAAAGATACTCCACACAAGTTGGAAACAAAAGGAAGGCTGAAGCTGAGGTAGTGATACTCAGACGAGACAAAGTAGACTTTAAAACAATGTCTATAATAAAAGAAACAAAAGAACATTATGAAATGATAGAGGGATCAACACAAAAGAGAATATGGTTTTATATATATATAAAACCATGGTTATATATATATTATATGTTTATATATATATATATATATATATATATATATATATATATATATATCTTTATTATATATATCTATAGTTAAAGTCTGAACAGTTTCTCAGGCAAATATGTCAAATGGTAATTTGGCCTTTTTTGTTTTGTATATTATTTAATTTTTAACTTTCATTTTGAAATAATTTCAGACTTACAAAAAAAGTTGCACAGATGTACAGAGAATTAATTCACATACAGCCTTTACCTTTACACCCTAAATGTTAACATCACCATATGAAAGCTGTTACTAAAATTAGTGTTTCTCAGGGTTCTCAGAGGAAGGACCCATGAAAGTAGCCATAATATTCTCTTGCAGGTACTTCTCATTTTATTTTTCATTTTCTACGTAGTCCTTCTTCTCTCCTTAAAAAAATCATCTTTCATTTTCTTGAAGTGAATCTTCACCCTTGGTCACAAGACAATATTTTGATTTCTGGATCTGTCTTTATTTTCTGTCCCATGGTTATACTGTCTGTCATTCTTTATAGTAACCCTGGAATGTAGTATTAGGATCACTGTTGCCTACCAAAGTCCACCCCACAACCATGGTCAAGGCTGGATGTAGTCATGTTTCCCTTCTAGTTAACAGAAAATTGACAAATGAAAGCATGATTGTTTAATATTAATTTTTTCCAACACTCATACATCTTTCAAGCAAAAACATTCATTTTGAGGGCCAGTACAATACCAAGAAATTAGCTAGACATCTCTGTATTCCTCAGCAATTCAAGAATTGTATTATTGTATAAAGTAGTAATTGGTTTATCTTTTACTAAAACTTGGAACCTTCTACATTTTAAATAATATACATTGCATTCTTCTGACCACTTTCTATAGCAGAGATCCACCTGTATTAAGAAATCAAATTAGTTTCCTTAATTTTTGTTTGGCACAGAGAGGGAGATAGTAAATTATTCCAGTTAGATTGAGATCATAATGTATGTTTAAAATATCTAGTATGTAAGCTAAATAGTCCAAAGTATTTAATCATGCCAAACTAGATGATTATATTTAGTCATGATTTATATTCATTTGATTTGTCCAAATCAATGGTAGTCTTATTCTTGGATGTCTTGTAGTTACAACTAAGTTATATTTCTGATAAATGTTCATTTTATCTACTTCAAATAGAAAAGTACAATTCATCACACATTGAGATAGGTTAAAATATGCTTTGCTGTTTTGTATTTCTAACATACTCTATTTTTTACAAAGGAAATGGTGATTTACAAAAGATGACAAGTTGCAAAATAGGCTTCAGTAAGATTTATGAATTGCAGAATGCTCTCTTGATAGTAATCAATGGTAGAATCACTGTTGAAATTTTCTCATTTATTTGCAAGTTCATACATTACAGTGCTGGAAATAGAAGCAACCACTTCCAGCTTTCCATATTACAGAAGATTGTATCTTTACTACAAAAGAATCAAGTTAAGGCCTTAAAGTCATAAAATTTTATATTTGAGTCTATCCATAATCTTCTGATGATGTCAGGAAACATTTTTCTGTCTTTATGTTTAGAATCTTGAGAATATGGTCACCGTAGATACAGAAGAGTCTGTGACTTCATCATGCATGGTTTCAAACTAATTTTTAACATCAATGCTTCTGGAGAGAAGCAAAATTGTACTTAATAACTAATATATAATAATTTAATGCTAGATACACAGTTATAAATGCTTAATTTTCATACTAGGATTTAAGAATCTGAAACATGTGGTATATTTAATGATTTTTATAAAAGTGACAAAGGTTGACAGCTAAATTATTTTTGTGTATTCATATATTATGCTAACCAAATAATGAAATGCTTAGCAACCCTTGTGACTGTTTTTAGCATATTCCCTTTATAAACCTTTACATAAGACCCTGATGCTGGGAAAGATTGAGGGCAGGAGGAGAAGGGGATGACAGAGGATGAGATGGTTGAAAGGCATCATTGACTCAATGGGCATGAGTTTGAGCAAACTCCAGGAGATGGTAAAGGACAGGGAAGCCTAGTGTGCTGCAGTCAATGGGTTTGCAAATAGTCAAACATGACTTAGCAGCTGAACAACTTTATGAATTTACTTAAATCCTTCTGAGTTTTGTCTGTTTTCTCTACTTGTGTTTCCTATTGGTTTCCAGAATTCCCTTGAATATACCTCAGTATTCCGTCTTTGTTGAAGTTCTATTCCACCCTAAAGTGTGTTTTGTTTTTGTTTTTCTTAAAGGTTATCTTCCATTGAATATTTCTAAGATCTCTGAGAACCAGTCTACTGCAGTAAGTGCTAGTATTTCTTTGGTCCTCTGGCATTCATCAGTAAGAGGAACTGTAGGAAGATTCCTCCTAGTTTTGACTGTTGCATTCCTGTACCTGCTTCTTCCTGCAAACTTACAAGGTAATCTTCCTTTTGGTAAACTGAATATTAAATTGCATTTCCTAGGTTTTAGGTTATTAGGACTATCAAAAACAGTCCGGTTTTGTCCCTTTTGTTTTCTCACACACAGTTGCCACATTAAATTAGCCATATTAATATTAGTGATTTGACCCAAGGAAATTATATTCTGTGATTCATGACAGTGCATCCAGGTTGTGAAGGTGATAACTGTGTGTGTGTGTATGTGTGTGCACACCCACATGTGTATTTTATGTGAGGAGGTTTGGAAAAAATCTAAAACCTCCTTTACTTCTATGTAAACTTTTCTCTCCCTGTTCTCACTCAAAGCCTTTTAGTCATGCATTTGGCTGCCTTTTAATAAACTTCTAAAATATGGTATACAAACTAAAGTCATTGTATTATTCCTCAATAAACTCTCTCCATGGTTTTTTTTCTTTTTTTGTCCATTTTAATGGCATCTCAGTCCTTCAGCACTCAAGCATAATAGTGTTTGACTGCTCACCTGATCCCTCACACTCCACATCCTGTTCACTTGCAGACATTCTCAATTTCACCATCAAAACATTTCCAGAGTTTGAATATTTCTCACCAACTTCACCATTACCATCCTGAAGCAAACTCCTGTTATCTCTTTCCTTTCCTTGATTAATGAAAGAAATTCCTGACTTCACTGACTGTTAACTTGTGCTCCTCTATCTACTTTCAGCAGAGCAAATAGATTGATCATTTTAGAATTTAGATTATTTAGAATGTGGAACACATCTGCTATAGACTGAATGTTTGTGTCCTTTATAACTTCCTCTTTTGAAAACTAGTCCTCAATGTGATGGTGCTTCCAGTCAGGGCTTTTATGGGGTGATCAGGTCATGAGGGTGTAATGCTCATGAATGGTATTAGTGCCCTTGTAAAAAGCAGGTGGGAGCAGGGTTCAGGATGGGGGATACATGAACACCCATGGCTGATTCATGTCAATGTATGGCAAAAACCACTACAACATTGTAAAGTAATTAGCCTCCAATTAAAATAAATTAATTAATTTGAAAAAATAAAGAAAGAAATCCCAGGGTGATCCCTTCCACTGTGTGAAGACTCAGGAAGAAGACGGATATCTATGAACTAGGAACCAGGTCCTCATTAAATACCAGATTTGCCAGTGCCTTGATCCTGAACTTTTCAGCCTCCAAAACTATGAGAAATAAATTTCTGTTGTTATAAGTTATGCAGCATATGGTATTATCTTGTAGTTGACAATATAGACTAAAACATCATCTGATCAAAGCAATCACTGTCTCTCTGTGCTAGATATTGTCCTTCTGTCTTTATATGTCTTCTCTTTTACCATAAGGACTGAAATCCCTAAATCTCATTTCATAGGCTCTTAAATATCAAGCTTCAGGTTAAATGTTGCTATTGAAATGTACTCATACAAAGTTTTGATGGAAAAAGAGAATGAAAACCTATTTATCTAGCTGACACTGGGGACAGGTGTGTTTGCTTTAAAATAAGGCAAAAATTAAGTTATTGTCATTGGCTTTTCGGCATCTTTCTACTAATGTTCATCATCTCTTTCTGGTGTTGAAAGCAACTGATGCTATATATCATTATTTCCTCTGATTTCTATGGTGTCCAATAGCTGAAACCTAGAAATGCTCTCTCCGGTCATTTTCTGGAATGGTTTTCAATCATCAAAATTCCTGTATTCAATACTTATTTGAAACAGATAATGTAAATTTCTGTTTTCCCATTTAAATCTTTCTTGATAAAGTATTATATGTTTGAAATATTTTCACATAGATCATTAAACAGAAATTTGGAACTCCATGTATGACTTGGTTTGATTTCAGGTTAGTAAGAGTCTTATCATCAGTGGTAAATTGGGTTTGGATAGACACAGAGAGAGAGTAGAGTAGCAAAATATTTACTTAAGCTATAACATTATTTTCTGGAATGATGTTCTCACAGAAAGCAAGGATTTAGGAGATGAAGCTGCACAAGCTACAGAATGGCATATTGGAAATGATGATTAAGGTGACTACGAGGTGATGACAGCTTCTGATTACACTGCAGAACTTACAGAAAGTAAATGACCAGAAAATTATTTTCAATCTCCATTCTGGACCAGGTAGGAAGACCAGAGATCTTCTATGTCTGTCTTGAAATAATCTTCTCCAAGGTCAATATATCCAATTTCGAATCCAAATATTGGTTACTATACTATGAAGTGAAGTGAAGTTGCTCAGTTGTGTCCAATTCTTTGTGACCCCATGGACTGTAGCCTACCAGGATCCTCAGTCCATGGGATTTTCCAGGCAAGAATACTAGAGTGGGTTGCCATTTCCTTCTCCAGGGGATCTTCCCAACCCAGGGATCGAACTCGGGTCTCCCACATTGTAGGCAGACGCTTTACCATCTGAGCTACCAGGGAAGCCCTTTATAGACTATACTATAAAGAGTTACAAAATGAGTGTAATACACAGCCTTAAAGGTTGTTTGTACTAAATTTAAATGGTTGAGAAAATTTGGAGACAGAATGGCAGGCACCTGGGGTAAATTCTAATGAATCTACCTATATTACATTGCCCCATAACATTCTGCCTCCCTTCTCAGCCAACACTTTCTCCTCTCATCTGAAGAGACCAGTCTCCTCTTATTCAGAGAACCTAAGCAATTCCTTAAAAGGACATTTGCTTGCACACAGATACCAGCCTTGCTCAAGGCCCACCTTACTACCTGTCATCACATTCAGACCCACCTAGATATGGATCATGATGTGGATGTGAAAGTGAAAATCATTCAGCTGTGTCCTACTCTTTGCAATCCCGGGGACTATACAGTCCACAGAATTTGCTAGGTCAGAATACTGGAGTGGAGAGCCTTTCCCTTCCCCAGGGGATCTTCCCAACCCAGTAATAGAACCAAGGTCTCCCACATTGCAGGTGGATTCTTTACCAGCTGAGCTACAAGGGAAGCCCAGAAATATTGGAGTGGGTAGCCTATTCCTTCTCCAGTGGATCTTCCTGACCCAGGATTGAACCAGGGTCTGCATTGCAGGCAGGTACTTTACCAACTGAGCTAACAGATATGGATAAAAAAGGGTAAAATAACAAAATCACTCAAGAACAGGACACAGTCTTACTTGGATGGGGCTATAATCCCTACTAAAGTACTACAAATGTTTTACCATTTATATTGGCAGAACTTTAGGAATATTTATGAGAAAAAATCCTAGAGGTTATTTCATAGAGGAATGCATGTAATGTTGGACAAAGCTGGACTAACCAGAGTGTTTGGATTCATTGAATTAGTTCCTGCCACAGAAGTGTCTCTAGAAGTTAGCCTGACTGAATGACATGAACCCAGATTCAATAAAACTAAAACAATAACTCACAAAACCAAACTTATAATCCACATTGTTATTGTTGTTGTTTAATCACTAAATCGTGTCATACTCTTTGTGACCCCATGAACTGTAGCCCGTCAGGCTCTTCTGTCCATGGAATTTTTCAGGCAAGAATACTGCAGTGGGTTGCCATTTCAGTAGTAGCTTTTAATAAACATAGCTTTAGAATTTCTTTTTTATAATATAGTTGAGACAGTATTTACAGTGATAGAAGTATTTGAATGCATTTATAATAGTCAAGGGTTTCCTTTGTGGCTCAGCTGGTAAAGAGTAAGAGTCAAAAGCTCTAAACAGTGTCATCTACCTGCCGTGTCCCTCCAATGCACCACTAAGAGCTGAACACTATGTTCCCTTAAAGAAAGGTTGTTTTAATAAATACTATTGATTAACACAGAACATAATGATCGATGAGTGTGGAACTAAGAGGAAAGAAATTCATAAATAACACAAGAAATCAAATTACAAATGAAGAGGTTTATCTAAACCTATCCTAAACCTACCCATAAATACACATTTTACTATTTTCCTGTTTTTAAATATATAGTTGGGAAAAAACTGGCAGGATTTCTGTGTCAGGTCCCTAAATCACAAGTTACTGTTTATTACAGTAAAAAGGTAAAAGTGGAAGTCCTCAGTACTTTCCTTTTCCTATTCTAACAAAATATTAAACCAAAAGCAATATAGCATAGCTGACAGATTGCAAATATTGCCACACTCAGAGACATGAAAAATGTAGAAGTGTCTTTCCTGTCACTTTCTCTGAATTTTTCTATTTGAATTCTAAAAAATACAGATATTGATAAATGAGTGTCTACTAATGTAATTCTTATCAGGTGTTGACTACAATTCCACCTGCTGTGCTAGTTATTTTATCTTTACTGGATCTAACCACCCAAGCCTTTGTCTTTTGGTAGACAAATGCCACCTCCCCCAGCTTTATCAAAAAGGAAATGCCAGCAGAAGCCATGCATTCTCATAAGGACTTCTATACAACTTTACTATCTAAGATCAGGGTTTTTGAAGTCCTACAGTTCCCTAGAATAATCAGACTCACTGTTACCTTGATCTTTTGTTGTTGCCCAAGTTATCATGCTGAATCATTCAGTTAGGGATAGCAAAGTGAGAGGAACTTGTAAGTAAAAAGTGGCAAATGCCAATGTGACTTCTGTTTGCCACTTATGTGGCAATATGTTTGCCAGAAGGTGGGATGAAGACACAGTGAAAATTCAGGGACCTAGAACCTCAGAAAGAAGTTCCATAATTACTGAACATTTTAGATTTATAGAGGTAATCTTTTTCACTTATTTCTGTGTTGCTTTGAACCGCTTACTGAGAAAACCTATAACACAACTACTTTTGAGCAGGGATCAGATGGTAAAGAATCTGCTTGCAGTGCAGGAGATCTGAGTTTGACCCCTGGGTCAGGAAGATCCCCTTGAGAAGGAAATAGCAAGGCACTCCACTATTCTTGCTTGGAGAATTCCATGGACAGAGGAGACTGGAGGATATAGTTCAAAAGGTCACAGAGTCAGAGATGACTGAATAACTATTTTATTTATTTAAGACTGGATGAATCACAAGCCAGAAACAAGATTGCCAGAAGAAATATCAATAACCTCAGATATGCAAATGACACCACCCTTATGCCAGAAAGTGAAGAGAAACTAAAGAGCTTCTTGATGAAGGTGAAAGAGGAGGTGAAAAAGCTGGCTTAAAACTCAACATTCAAAAAACTAAGAGCATGGCATCTGGTCCAATCACTTCATGGCAAACAGATGGGGAAAAAATGGAAATAGTGACAGGCTTTCTTTTCTTGGACTCCAAAATCACTGCAGATGGTGACTCCAGCCATGAAATTAAAAGACACTTGCTCTTTGGAAGAAAGCTATGACAAACCTATACAGAATATTAAAAAGCAGAGATATTACTTTGCCAACAAAGGTCAAAGCTATGGTTTTTCCAGTGGTCATGTATGAATATGAGAGTTGGATCATAAAGCAGGCTGAGCACCAAAGAATTGATGCTTTTGAACTGTGGTGTTGGAGAAGACACTTGAGAGTCTCTTGGATTTCAGGGAGATCAAACCAGTCGATCATAAAGGAGATCAACCCTAAATATTCATTGGAAGGACTGATGCTGAAGCTGAAGCTCCAATACTCTGGCCACCTGATGCGAAGTGCCGACCCATTAGAAAAGACACTGACGCTGGAAAAGATTGAAGGCAGGAGGAGAAGGGGACAACAGAGGATGAGATGGTTGGATGGCATCACTGACCCGATGGACATGAGTTTCAGCAAGCCCTGGCAGTTGTGATGGACAGGGAAGCCTGGTGAGCTGCAGTCCACGGGTCACATAGTGTTGGGCATGCAAAGAGTTGGACACGACAGAACAGCAACAACAACTATTATAGTGTACAGGTCAGTGGCTCAAACTCTCATGGGATTTACTTTCATTTTATTGCTACCTATCTCTCAACTCATGTCTATGGTTTCGGGGAGCTCACTATATATGACCACACAAAATAGCCTGGGCTTGGCTTATAAGTTGTTATACATAAGGTGCAAAGACCAAAATTAGGTGAATGATTGCAGTCTTACTATGAGTATCTCTAATCGTCCCAGTCAAAAATGTGCATTAATTTCTTTTGTAATTTTTAGATATTTTCCCTGTTTAGAATTCCTTATGTCCAATTTTGGGTATATCAGATACCAGATGATAAGGAGATTTTCTTATCTTACACTATTAATTTTTATTTGAAATTTGTTTTAGCCTGGGAAGTAGATCATATATTGTTAAAACATGTTTCATTACATACTCTTTATTTTTATTTTTAATAACAATCATTTTGAAATGTGGCTATGAATAGAAAACTATGGTCTTTTATCATTAAAATAATATATGCTCAATTAAACTCCTAATGTATGCATTATTCTTTCAATTTGGGATTGTAAATATATCATGGAAAGTTATCACTTTAATAAAGGTAAAAGGAAGGTATGGTTACAGTCTACCTTTTGAATCAATAGTTCAATTCATTTCAGTCACTCAGTTGGGTCTGACTCTTTGTAACCCCATGAACTACAGCACACTAGGCTTCCCTGCTCATCAGCAGCTCCTGGAACTTGTTCAAATTCGTGTCCATTGAGTCTGTAATGCCAACAACCATCTCATCCTGTTGTCCCCTTCTCCTCCTGCCTTCAATATTTCCCAGCATCAGGGTCTTTTCCATTGTGTCTGTTCTTTGCATCAGGTGGTCAGAGTATTGCAGCTGCAGTGTCAGCATCAGTCCTTCCAATGAATATTCAGGGGTGATTTCCTTTAGGATTTACTGATTGGATCTCCTTTCAGTCCAAGGGACTCTCAAGAGTCTTCTCCAACACCACAGTTCAAAAGCTTAAATTCTTTGGTGCTTTCGGTTCAGTTCAGTTCAGTCACTCAGTCGTTTCCTACTCTTTGCGACCCCATGAATCGCAGCACGCCAGGCCTCCCTGTCCATCACTAACTCCCGGAGTCCACTCAAACCCATGTCCATCGAGTCGGTGATGCCATCCAACCATCTCATCCTCTGTCGTCCCCTTCTCCTCCTGCCCCCAATCTCTCCCAGCATCAGGGTCTTTTCCAATGAGTCAACTCTTCGCATGAGGTGGCCAAAGTACTGGAGTTTCAACTTCAGTGTCAGTCCTTCCAATGAACACCCAGGACTTATCTCCTTCAGGATGGACTGGTTGGATCTCCTTGCAGTCCAAGGGACTCTCAAGAGTCTTCTCCAACACCACAGTTCAAATGCATCAAATTTTTGGTGCTCATCTTTCTTCACAGTCCAACTCTCACATCCACACATGACCACTGGAAAAACCATAGCCTTGACCAGACGGACATTTGTTGGCAAAGTAATGTCTCTGCTTTTTAATATGCTGTCTAGGTTGGTCATAACTTTCCTTCCAAGGAGTAAGTGTCTTTTAATTTCAAGGCTGCAGTCACCATCTGCAGTGATTTTGGAGCCCAAAAATATAAAGTCTGACACTGTTTACACTTTTTCACCATCTATTTCCCTTGAAGTGATGGGACCATATGCTATGATCTTAGTTTTCTGAATGTGGAGCTTTAAGCCAACTTTTTCACTGTCCTCTTTCACTTTCATCAAGAGGCTTTTTAGTTCCTCTTCACTTTCTGCCATAAGGGTGGTGTCACCTGCATATCTGAGGTTATTGATATTTCTCCCAGCAATCTTGATTCCAGCTTGTGCTTCTTCCAGCCCAGCATTTCTCATGATGTACTCTGCATATAAGTTAAATAAGCAGGGTGACAATATACAGCCTTGATGTACTCCTTTCTTGATTTGGAACCAGTTTGTTATTCCATGTCCAGTTCTAACTGTTTCTTCCTGAGCTGCATACAGGTTACAGGTTTCTCAAGAGGCAGGTCAGGTGGTCTGATATTCCCATCTCCTTCAGAATTTTCCACAGTTTATTGTGATCCACACTGTCAAAGGCTTTGGCATAGTCAATAAAGCAGCAATAGATGTTTTTCTGGAACTCTCTTGCTTTTTCGATGATCTAGCCGATGTTGGTAATTTGATCTCTGGCTCCTCTGCCTTTTCTAAAACCAGCTTGAACATATGGAAGTTCATGGTTCACGTATTGCTGAAGCCTGGCTTGGAGAATTTTGAGCATTACTTTACTAGCATGTGAGATGAGTGCAATTGTGCAGTAGTTTGAGCATTCTTTGGGATTGCCTTTCTTAGGGATTGGAATGAAAACTGATCTTTTCCAGTCCTGTGGCCACTGCTGAGTTTTCCAAATTTTCTGGCATATTGAGTGCAGCACTTTCATAGCATCATCTTTCAGGATTTGAAATAGCTCAACTGGAATTCCATCACCTCCACTAGCTTTCTTCATAGTGATGCTTTCCAAGAACCACTTTACTTCACATTCCAAGATGTCTGGCTCTAGACAATCACACCATTGTGATTATCTGGGTCATGAAGATCTTTTTTGTAGAGTTCTTCTGTGTATTCTTGCCACCTCTTCTTAATATCTTCTGCTTCTGTTAGGTCCATGACATTTCTGTCTTTCATCGAACCCATCTTTGCATGTGATGTCAATGTCTTTGGTGCTTAACACTATCTTATTATTTTGTTAAAAATTATATTGTCACTGTGACAGTAGTAATAGAAATACCCTTTGGTGGTAGGGAAATTTACATACTTATCCTTTGACATACTTTTGTATTATACATTCTTATGTACTTTTTATACTTTTATAACTTTCAGTTAAGTAACATCTTGATTGTGTTTTTGTGTAACGGTAAGATTGTTCCTGCTTATAAGAACATACTGCTCATATATATATATATGCGTGTGTGTGTGTGTGTGTGTGTGTGTGTATATATATATATGTATATATATATATATATATATATATATATATATATATATATATAGTTCATTTTCCAATCATGGGTTATTATTGGTGTCCACAGCTGTAATTATCTGCAGCTTTTTAAAAATTCAAATGAGAAACCATATGTATATACAATATTTATCCCACTTAGGGATTTCAAAAGTATCTCAATACATAGTAGTGATATAGTCTAAGGTATTCTTTGATGTTTGTCAAAGAAAATTCTAAGGTCTGCAGAAACATCACACAGTAACATTTGAGCTTAGATCCCATGAGCAGAGGCTGGTGATCACAGTCCATGGGGTCACATGGAGTTGGACATGGCTGAAGCAACTTAGCATGCAAACACACACTTGAAAGCAACTTTAAAAACCTGCATATAATCCTTTTCCCTCTTCTTCCTTATAATATTTAGAGACATATGAAACTATATAATATGTGTAATGTCTGAAATAAATACTTCAATTCACATTTGCTGACTGCAAAAGCAAAACAAAGGAAGTTACTCTTTTGATAAACAGTCTTCAGCGCAGTTTCTTCAGAGATTATAATGGCACTGATCCTAAAAATATTACTGTGAAATAAAACAGGGGAAGCAATTGACAGGAAGTACATGAAGATGAAGTAAAAGCTTGATATTTTTATATGAAAAATGATACAAAATGAAAAGTTTTATACTAATATAAATTAAGCCAAGTATCTAGGGGAGAAAGAGGAATATTTCTTTTCCTGACAAATAGTGTGGTTGGAGTGCACAGAAGAGTAAATGACTTTTGCAATTGCTTCTAGGAAGTCAGAAATACAACCTAGGGAAAATTCTTAGATTTAAGTTCTCAATAAATTAAGAACCATGAAATGATGTTATATTTCTTGACAAAAATAGAGGCATGGACATAGTTCAGAGAGTAAGTCATTGGTTTTGATTTAATGGGGTTATAAGCTGAACAATCACAGGACAAGAATTCCTACTACTGGTCCCACGTGTTTGCAGAACTTGAGACATGATTGACAGCCCTGTTCTTGTTCTATTCTTGATGGACAGGAGTCAGTGGAAGAACATGGTCATGATAGATTCCATACACTCACCTCTTCCTGACAAAATTTCATTGACTTTGAAATTCTCATCTTTACCTAGTTCAGGCCATGTGCTTCCATGTTGATTAGCCACTGATAATAAGCCTTCAGAACAAAAAGAATGAATTCTTAAATTACTGTTTATTTTCATTTTTAGCCTTACTCATGCAACAGACATGCATACATGCACATATTTTCCTTCATAGAGCTAATAATTTTCAACCTCTAACCAAGATACATAGATTAGTAAGTAGTGGCCTCCCTGATGGCTCAGACCCAGGTTTGATACCTGGGTTGGGAAGCTCCCCTAGAGGAGGGGGTGGTTACTCAATCCAGTGTTCTGGCTTGGAGAATTCCATGGACAGAGGAGCCTGGTGGGCTACAGCCCATGCGGTCAGAAAGAGTCAGACACAACTGGGCTATTTATATATCATTTTTTTTTTTGACTCTACTCATTCAACAGACACACAAACAGACACAGACATTTGCACACATTTTCCTTCATAGAACCAATAATTTTCAATCTTTCAACCAAGATGTATCGATAGATGAAGGTATAAAGTGGGTAAGAACAAGCTTTTTAAGGACTTAAGTTAGTTAGGTTATTTTCCTACTGCCTAATATTTATGAAGTTTTCTTCAAGACTGACACAAGAAATGTTTCTTTAACAAACTCAATAATATGAATGTTTTTCCAATTCTATGATTAGCAGTAGAAATATGTACCATACACAGGCCAAATGCTTCCCCAAAAAGTTAAAATAAAATAATTAAGCAGGATATATTTTTTGTCTTTGCGTTCTACAATTTGACTAACAGGAGAATGTAGTGTCCTGTAATCCTTAAATCTCATAATATCACCACACATTTAAATCAAATGTTACTTGTTCATTCTAAATTAATTGTATTAGTTAAAATTTTAAAATTATTAAAAACCTAGATGCGTGTCCATGTAAGTGGTTTAATGTTTTGTTAGCACTAGTAACTAACTGGTCTTTCTTTCAAATAGATTTCTTTACCATATGTAGAAATCAATACAAATTCATTAATTAATGACTTAAATGTAAACAAATCAACTTTAGTCATTTTAAAAGTTCTGTTTTGTGAAAGAAGGTACATATTTTCCCATTTAATTAATATTTTCTTTCTTGTAGTACATTAGGCATGCAATACCTAAAAGCAGGTTAAATCTCCTCTCCTGATTAAAAAAAAGAAAAAAACTTTAGTTAATGCAATGGAGCTATTAATTTCATTTTATTTCATTTCTGTGGTATGTATAATTTTTGTTTTGTGTTTCAAACATTGGGCATGATCTTATTTCTTCATAAAAGTATTGCAATTGTAAGTAAATAATTTGAACAATCATTGAAATCTCTCACCATCCTATGACAACGGCAGAGTTTCTATGTTTTGAAGACTGATAGTATCATGTGCAAGGGCTTCCCAGGTGGCGCTAGTGGTAAAGAACCCTCCTGCCAATGCAGGAGATGTAAGAGACACAGGTTTAATCCCTCGGTCCCAAAGATCCCTTGGAGGATGCCATGGCAACCCACTCCAGTATTCTTGCCTGGAGAATCCCATGGACATAGGAGCCTGGCAGGTACAGTCCATGGGGTCACAGAGTCAGACACAACTGAAATAACAGCTTGCACACACACACAGTGCTCTGTGCACAAAACAGTGTCTGGTACAAACACTGTCTGATGTTTGTATTTATGAAACAGAGGTTGATTCACAGGAGATCAATGCCAGAAAATACACATAGTAACTTTTAATTAGGTAGATATTTTTTGCCTATGACAGTCTCACTTCTCAGTTCACCCTTTTTCTCTCAAGGTGTCCCTGTCTGGATTGCAAAATAGATTATCTCCCTATTTTATCTCTAAACCATTCTGTGTTCTATGTGTTTTATATTTATCAACTCATTTAATTTTTAACAGATCCTTCACAGCAGAAGGATCTGTTGGTATCCCTGACTGACCATTGAGGAAGTTGAGTTAGAGAAGTTAGCTCATCCAGACTACTTGACCACGGAAGACCTCAGATTCAAATTCATGGTGTGTTACACCAGAGCCTTTGCTCTTAAATTGCTACACGGTGATGACCCAAGTTCTTAATAGACATTTATAGACATTACATTACAGATATGTAATGCCAATACAATCACAATGGAATTTTGAATTGTTTTACGAGTGGACTAACCACATAGAACTGATGTCTATTTCTTACTGCTCATTTTTGTTATTCTAGCTTTCCTCCAAACTACTGTATGATCTCTTTTATAGAATAAAGAAACAGTGTGTGTACATTTGCATGTCAACCTCAAGAAGGGATTGTTTGGATTTCCTCATTGGCTAGTACTCAAAAAATCAAGTTCAAAAAAAATAAATTAAAATCAACCTACCTCCAAGCAGACTGGTGAAAGTGGAAGTCGCTCAGTCGTGTCCAACTCTTTGGAACCCCCTGGACTATACAGTTCATGGAATTCTCTAGGCTAGAATACTGGAGTGGGTAGCCTTTCCCTTCTCCAGGGGATCTTACCAACCCAGGAGTCAAACCCAGGTCTCCCACATTGTAGGTGGATCCTTTACCAGCTGAGCCACAAGGGAAGCCCAAACAGACCATGATTTCCATAAAACAAAGATAAGGGAACATCAGTCTCCTACACCCTACTTATCCTGCTTTCTGCCCTTCCCTGGACAGGGGAGCCTGGCAGTATACAGTCGATGGGGTTGCAAAGAGTCGGATACAACTTAGAAACTACACACAGAACACACTAATTTGATATCATTTTAGACAATCATTATTGATGCAAAACATTCCAGAATATATATGTTTTACTGGAACTCTTTGTTAAAATTATTATGAGTTTACTTTTCTTTAATTAGCATTGATTAAAAATCAATTTTTTGTTATTGATTGTGAATTATATACAATATGAAACAAGCAGAGGCTCAGGAAGACTGTTGGGGCTTAAATCTCAGATCAGGAAAAGCTGGAATTTTCCATTTCTTAATGCCATCATTCATTAAATTGATAGTGACTTTTAAACTAAATTATGCTAATGGTGATATGATAGTACCATGCTAATTGTTTGGTAATTATGTCTGATAATTCTTTATTCTGTATTTTGATTAAATAAAATTCTATTACTTCATCTTTATTGCTAACCCTTTATTTCATACCCTCCTCTAATACAATATTGTCTTGAAAATTGTTATTGCTTATTCATTGTTTTTCTAGCTCTCTGCATATACTTGCTCCAATCCATTTCTCATATTTATACAGTTATGATTCTGAAATGCCAATCTGATGTTGCATTTTCATGCTTGAATTATACATAACCTGGGGATAACTTCGAAAATGCTTAGCTTGTCAAAAATCCTTCTATGTCCTCCATTAGATTTCAGTATCTTTTCCTCTGTGTGCTTATTTAGTATTGTGTACATACATCCTTTAAGGAGACTATATTCTGGATTGTTAAGGACAGTCCTAATTTATGCCTGTTTTCCATGCTTCCCATCTGATTTAACATTTCCCTTAATTTTTATTTTTGTAAATGAAGTATTCTTTTGAAATTTGTAGTAAAGTAGCCTCAATGATTTAGAAAAACATTTAAATTTTATTTTCAGTTTTTTCTGGGTGGCCATTTAGTAGTGACTGAAATACATGTTCCATAACAGATTACTGCTAGAAAATGACTGGTGATAGCACTTCTGTCTGGAACCATTCTAAAAGCAACATAACTAATACTTCGCTTTCAAGGTCGGTGTAGGGCATGTTGCTAAAGCAAAATGCTCACTTATAAATGATTAAGAACATTTTACTCCTTGCAGTAAAAGAGAATCTTCTATTTTGTTTCTGGCCATTCCATATACCAGCCTGCAATGCTATGGCCCAGTGACATGTCTGGTAAGATCCAAGAAACCTCTAGGTGGCAACATATGGCAAAAACATAGGGAATTATATAGGTGTAAAAATAGAAATATGTAGAAAACTTTACTCTCCTTATCAGAAATAAACCCACTTGAGTAATAAATTGCATGCTTACTGGAGTGAACTTCATTTTCTAAAGTAGGTAGTTTTCCATCTTCTTGAATCTGGGCAGGTAAGAAGCTGGGTTGACCTAGAGTGTAGGGCATTTCAAGGAATAGCCTTTACATAGTCTTGTATTTTTCTGCTTCCTGGTCCTTAGAGTGCTCACTCTCAGAACCCAACCTCCATGCTGTGAAGGCCAAGCTTCATGAAAAAGCTGCATGTTGATGTGCTTGTCAACAGCTCAGCTATGCTCCTAGAAAGCAACTCTGTACCAAATGTCATTTTGGATTTCCAGCCTAATTGAGCCTTAAGTTGATTCAGTTCCTGCCAACATCTTCCTGAACTAGCAGAGTTATAATAATAATAGTAACAATAATTATACTAAATTGTTTTTAACCACTAAACTTGAGAGAAGATTGTTCTACAACAAATAACCAGACCAGCTCATCTTTCTACAATAGCCCAATCACATTTTATTTGCATTTTTGAATACTGTAAGCTTTTTATCCATTGGGCACTAGGTGTAGTAAGAATAATTCAGGTTCACTTTATTCATCATTTGACCCTTCAGGAGGCTCAAATCTTTCCCAGTTCCTAGCTCAGAGTTGGTGCTTATTGGATGTTTGTTGAACAAGTGAAGAAAGAAATATTGTGGGACTTGGATGCACTCCCATTGACCAGCATATCCCCTTTTTTGAGACTGTCTGGTGAAGTCATCACAGTTTAGAAACAGTAGTGTATAGCTCCCTAAATATCAGTCAAGAAAGCCTCCTTTTTAAGTGCACTGCTGCATGGTATACACACATTCATTGTTTTACCCAACACACTATATTTTAGATGTTTATATTGTTACATCTATTTTACTATGCAGAGAGATAGGTACTATATTTCAATGATTTTTAATAAGCAAAAGTCAAATTAAGGGATAAATAAATGCATTAAAAATTTTAAAAATCATCACCTTAAATAAGTCAAGAGAGGTTCATGCTGATTTAGAAGACCGATGAAGCCTCGTAGAAAAGTCCATGAGAACTTGGCCCCAAAGACTGACACTTTATAAATCCGTTAATTAATGCTATATTATTTATGTAATTAAATATTTTAAGTTCTATTTGCCCTCACATTTTCACATAAAGTAAAGAAATAGGAAAGAAAATATCTCCATTTCCATATATTTAATTTATATTTTAGGGACTATGAAGGATAAAGCAATTTCTATCCCATTTAATAAAAATGCATAAGTTTTTTTGATCCCTTATATTAGAATTTAATTCTAAATGTCACACAAAGTGAAAGAATAATGACAATGATCTACATACAAAGAAAGAAGTAATAAGCTGCCAATCTATACATGATTCTGTTGCTATTTATTTTGGAAGCATGCAATTAGAAGGTTTTCTGAGGGATTTTCCCCAATTAAAAATACCATCAATACCCTTAAAATTGAATCATCAAAAATAAAATGTCAAGCCTTTCTGATTCTTTTTTCTTGTTATTTTATTTTAGAGTTTCATTTAATTTGGTTTTAAACCTTTTGTTGTTGGTGTTGTTTGTTTTTGAAATGTGGCAAGGATTTGCACTGTTGATTTAAAAAAAATAAAATGTCAGATATTTCTCCAACAAAGGTTGGCTTATTTGTGATCAGTAGAGAATTGCAATTCTGAGTCTGCAACCATAGGGAGGAATGTGCAAGTCCCTACAGACCAGACAAGGGAAGAACACTTTTAAAGGAGGGAAATGAAGTTGAGAGGGCTATACAGTCAACAAAGAGTGGGTTTTTCTTTTGCCTGAGGAATCTTTCTTCTTCCTACTGGACTCAGCTGTTGTCTCAATGTGAGAGTTCCCCTTGCTGGCCTCCAAACTCTATTTAATTGAGGTTTCTGTTTATTTATTTATTTTTTTTACAGTTATTGTACTCTGGTAACCTTCCTGCATAAATTTTAGTTTCTTGATGTAAACAAATTAAAAGTGTAAAGCAATGTCTGCATGTAAGTATGAATTGTTTTATGTATTAACCAAATAAAAAACTGCCATTTTAAATTCATTGCCATGTATTGAATTCTTCATACTTATTTTCTGGACTAGACCTCAGTTATCATATATATTCCTTTTAGAATTGTGGGATCACAATGAATATATACAGAGTTTTTCATGGGAGTAGCTTTGCAAGTTTTCATTCTAAATGTTATTAGCTTTTAAGCTTTCTGTCAAGAGTATATTTTCTAAAAAAAAAAATTCAGCTGTACGGAAACTCTTTTATGTTAGATGACAGATTATGTTAGTAAAGATGACTAAAAGGTCATCTAGGGACCAAACATCTAGGGACTAGCTAAATTCATTACATAAAGGGAATTACTCTTTATGGGAGGACTATTTCTTAAAACATAGCATCTGTTAAAGTATGTTTCTTTCAATTTCTCATATAAATAAATATAACTTCCAAGAACATTTTATTACTAATAAAATAACCCTCTTAGAAAACACAACTGCTGCTTTATTTTGGATAATAAACATAGCCGGAATCTGAGCACCATATTCAGAGACATCTGCTTCTGTCTAGTTACATTTTTGTACCTGAGACCGAAAGCTTTCATTTATTGTAAATGAGTATGCTTCACTATAGGAAATTATAGCCCTTTCAGTGGCCAGAAATTCCTAAAATATTGAAGAGAATTGAATGCTTCTATCAAGAAGTATTAACACTAAAGACAAAAATTTAAGGAAAGCATGTTCCAAATAAAAATATACATATGCTTTTAGCAGCCAGACCCATAGCAAATCTAGTCTGTATATTAGAGGATGACACTGTTTGGAAAAGGTAGGTAGGGATTAAGCAGATGGCTGAGAGAGGAATCAATTCTTCACTATGAACTGATTATCTAGTCAGAAGCACATCATTTTATTTAAACTTTTTATTGTAGAGCGAGATATATATATATATCTATATATATATATATATATAAACAAATCAGTGATTTTTTACAAATGGAAAACTCGCATATAGTCAGCAACCAGATCAAAAAATACTGCCAGCACCCTGGAAGACCCTACTGTTCCCCCCAAGTTGCTATCCCCCAAGGATAAGCACTATCTGGACTTCTGAGAGCACAAGTTAGGCTTGTCTGTTTTTGGACATTATATTATTAGAACCAAATGCATGTGTTCTTTCATATTGGCTTATTTGCTTAACAGAGTGACAGACTTTTCTCACATGTATTTGTACATAGTTCATTTTCATGTCTGTATAGTATTCCATCGTGTGACTAAATAACATGTTATTAATATATACATATATATGCATATGCTAAAACAAAATATGAGAATGTCTCAGAGTTCATATAAACATGACCATTTATAATTAGCTATATCCATGGAAGATATTTAGTTGAAATAAGAAAAACAAAACTGAGAATAATATCTGAACTTATTTATTTTTAATATAGCATTTCTTACAATCTTAAGGGAGTTGCCAGTAAATCTTTAAGATAAGTTTAGTAATTTTTTAAATCAATTCAGAATTTATAATGTAATGAATGAGATCAAAATCAAAAGTAAGCTTTTGTTTTACTTGTTTATAACAATGTGTGCCTAATATGAGTCAGCTTATAATTATTTTACTGTTCTACATAAAATAAATGCTTTGATATATTTTACAAGCAATTATCAATGAGCTACTATATTCTAAGCATATATATATTTTTTCAATGGCATATAATTAGCACCTAATATGAATCAGGAAATGTTCCAATCCCTTAGGATACAACTCTGAAGAAGGCATGCACATACACAAAACCTGCCTTCATGTTGCATATTTTCTAATGAAGGATGGCAGATAAATAATAACTAAAGTATATAGGATTCCAGATATTAATAAACACAGGAAATAATGATGAAAGGGTTGTAAAATAGATTTACTTAATACTCATTGACATTCAGGAGATTTAGAGCTTGTGAATAAACAATATCCTAAATCCAAGTTTCTTGTGGTAGACATAACAGAAATAAATGGTGTGATGAATGACACAGATCTCATTTCTCAGTGTGAAACTCTGGATGAGATGGGAGGGTAGGATACTTCCAGGTCATGCGGCATTTGAAGCCACCTCTTCTGACATGGTAATGTTGTTGTTGAGTTGCTAAGTCATGTCAGACTCTTTACAACCCCATGGACTGCAGTACTCCAGGCTTCCCTGTCCTTTACTATCTTCTGGAGTTTACTCAAACTCATGTTCATTGAGTCAGTGATGCCATACAACCATCTTGTCCTCTGTCGTCCACTTCTCCTTCTCTCAATCTCTGTCAACATCAGGGTCTTTTCCAATGAGTTGACTCTTCACATCAGATGGCCAAAGTATTGGAGCTTCAGCATCAGTCCTTCCAATGAATATTCAGGGTTGATTTCCTTTAGGATTGACGTGTTTGATCTCCTTGCTGTCCCAGGGACTCTCAGCACCACAGTTCAAAAACGTCATTTCTTAGGCACTCAGCCTTTTTTATGGCCCAACTCTCATATCTGTACATGGCAATTGGAAAAACTACAGCTTTAACTATATGGACCTTTGTCAGCAAACTGACGTCTCTGACTATGGTGATTTGGAGGTAAAGGGAAATGACGGCTCTTCTCTTACTTGTACCAACAAAGGCAAGAGTACAAAGGAAGGTAGTTGTATAAAACACATTTCAGTTCAGTTCAGTTCAGTTGCTCAGTTGTGTCAGATTCTTTGCGACCCCATGAATCCCAGCACGCCAGGCCTCCCTGTCCAGCACCAACTCCTGGAGTTTACTCAAACTCATGTCCATCAAGTCAGTGACGCCATCCAGCCATCTCATCCTCTGTCGTCCCCTTCTCCTCCTGCCCCCATCCCTCCCAACATCAGGGTCTTTTCCAATGAGTCAGCTCTTTGCAGGAGGTGGCCAAAGTATTGGAGTTTCAGCTTCAGAATCAGGAATTGCCTTCACTTCATTGACTAATGACTAGATATTTGCAGAGATCCACCTCAAATAATCTACCCTCCCATATAAAAGTGAAGTGAGCTTTCATTATAGAGTAAGAGAGCACAGACAGAGGCAGTATTTGAGGTGGATCTCTGCAAATATCTAGTCATTAGTCAATGAAATGAAGGCAATTCCTAGAGGGAAGAATATAAATAGAGCCATAGCAGCCTGAAAACGACTGGTTTGTTCTTGAACAAAGGACTCTTTGATGCCTGTTGAGTGACAGAGGGAGGGTCTGATTTTTAGTTGGAGGCTGAAGTATATCCCATATTCCAAGTGCCCCAGGGCTGGCAAAATTGTCTTATTCACTGCAGTTTACTGTCATTTCCAAATCTTAATCTTTTTTTTTTTATCTTACAATGATAATTGCCTCTTCAAGATTTATGTTTTTGAAGTAAAATGCTCTCTTTGCCTATATGTTCTTGTAATCAGCATACTTCCTGCAAAAACCTCTCCTCAAGCGCAGCTCTGAAACTTCCCCCAAACCCTCAATGAATCTAATCTTACCAGTGCAGACAACACATTTTGTTGTATTTACTTTTACAATATTCTTGATTGTTCTAATTTTGTAAACTCTTTTAGAAAGCATTTAAAGAATTTAAATTCTGATTAGACCAGGAAGTACAGTGATATTTTAATATTATCTGTCTTCAAGAGCTGCGAAAAATGCTTTTATTTATGGTAGGTTGTTCAATTTAATAACGCTTAACAAGTTTTAAAATACATAATGGTATTTGCATTCCAAGCAAAACTTCTCAGAAGGCTACTACCATTATCTGCCACTCCCTCCTCAAGCCCTCAGTTTTGTTAGTTTGGGCAAGTCCCAACTTTCCCTGAGGCTTCTGTGAGTTCCCACAGAGTGTAAGAATCTCTCATCTCCAGTCCTACAGTTTCCATCTGCTATCTATGCATTCTCTGTGATTTAGTTGAATAACTCATCCTCTCTTTATTATTTTATGCAAGAATAGTTCCACCAACCATTTTGTTATTTGAAAGTTTTAATAAAAAGGGTCAGTCAAAATGCAAATATTTTGATCTTTTTCCTTGTTTTTGGACTACTGAATCATCACAGATCTTCTTTTAAAATAAATTATTGAATGAACTTAATATACATATACATATATTTATATATATACACATATATACATATATTTATATATTTAATTTTTTTAATTTTTATATAATAATTGAGAAAGTGGGTAAATATGAACCAAACAGATATTAATGAAAAAGTTTATCAGTCAGTTCAGCTCAGTCGTGTCCAACTCTTTGGGACCCCATGGACTGCAGCACGCCAGGCTTCCCTGTCCATCAACAACTCTGGGAGCTTGTTCAAACTCAAGTCTATTGAGCTGGTGATGCCATCCAACTATCTCATCCTCTGTGGTCCCCTTCTCCTGCCTTTAATCTTTCCCAGCATCAGGGTCTTTTACAAGAAGTCAGTTCTTCATATCAGTTGGCCAAAGTATTGGAGTTTCAGCTTCAGCATCAGTCCTTTGAATGAATATTCAGGACTGATCTCCTTTAGGATCGACCGGTTGGATCTCCTTGCAGTCCAAGGGACTCTCAAGAGTCTTCTCCAATACCACAGTTCAAAGCATCAATTCTTCAGCCCTCAGCTTTCTTTATGGTTCAACTCTAACATCCATACGTGACTACTGCAAAAACCATAGCTTTGACTAGACAGACCTTTGTCAACAAAGAAATGTCTCTGCTTTTCAATATGCTGCTGAGGTTTGGCATAGCTTTTCTTCCAAGGAACAACCATCTTTTAATTTGATGGTTGCAGCCACCATCTGCAGTGATTTTGGAAAAAGTTCTTACAAGAGGTTTTAAAAAGGGTGATCATAGTGTATTTATGTCTATGAACTCAATGTAATTTGCAAGATAGATATTATAATACTAATGTATTTCACCATCTATTATTGACTGAAATATGTTTCCCCAGATTCAAATGTTATAGCCCTATCCTTACCCAATAGTTCAGAACATGTATTTGGAAATGGAGCTTTAAAAATGTAATTTAGTTAAAATGGGACTTCTCTGGTGGCTCAGACGGTAAAGTGTCTGCTTACAATGCAGAAGACCTGGGTTTGATCCCTGAGTCGGGAAGATCCCCTGGAGAAGGAAATGGCAACCCACTCCAGTACAATTGCCTGGAGAATCCCATGGATGCATGAGCCTGGTGAGCTACAGTCCAAAGGGTCTTCGGTCCATTGGGTCACAAGGAGCCGGACATGACTGAGTGACTTCACTTACTTATTAAGGTGTGTTCTAATCCTATTTGCCTGGTGTCTTTATAAGAAGAGACTAGAACAGAGGGATACCAGAGGTCTTATACACAGAGGGATGACTCTGTAAAGATGCCACAAAAGCTGACCTTGTGTAAACCAGGCAGAGGCCTCAGAGGAAGTCAGTCATGTTGGCTTCTTGACCTAGGGTTTCTAGCCTCTGGAACTGTGAGAAAATAAATTTCTGTTGTTTAAGGCACTCAATTTATGGTTATTTATTTTTTTAATGGTAGACCTAGCAAACTAAAACACCATGTAAATTGTTTTTCTCCAAGAATATATGTGCTAAAATCAATTTATCTATGGAATGTTTTCCAAAACCTCTGCAGAAGAGGAGAGATAAAATATTTCTAAGTATAATCCAAAGAATTGTCATAAAATATAATTTGATAAAAAATGTTCCTTATTAGTTATCAAGCTTTGGAATGATTATAGACCATTAGTTAAAACCATATGCATGCTTGCTAAGTTGGTTCAATCATGTCATACTCTTTGTGACCCTGTGGACTGCAGCCCACCAGGCTCCTAGTCCATGGGATTCTGCAGGCAGGAATACTGAAGTGGGTTGCCATGCCCTCAAACCTGGTTCTCCTTCATTGGCAGGCAGATTCTTTACCACTAGGGCCACCTGGGAAGCCCTAAAACCATATGAGGTCTAGTTATTTCTTACTCAATATTGATTTTCTGAATTAAAAAAATTGGCTATTAATTTTTTTTATTTGTCTCTATGATTAATATTTCCATTAAGATATAAAGAAAGGTGAAACCTATATTTAAAGGGTTGAAGAACATTTGAATATTGGCATCAATAATATATATTTGTAAAATTTTATTGATGAAGGGTGGGGAGAATAGCAGTTTTTTTAGAATTCAAGAAGAAATGATATTTTTTTAATTTTTATGACAATATGTTTCTTCCAAATGTATGTTTTTGAATGAACAGAATTCATACATTAATTTTCTATTTCTATTGCAACAGATTACCACAAAATTAATGACAATACACATTTAGTAGTCTATAGTTCTTTGGTTCAGAAGTATAAAATCAGTCTTAGTAATCTAACATCAGGTTTTCCTAGGTGGCTCCAGTGATAAAGAATCCACCTGCCAATGCAAGAGACAGATAAGAGAAGCGGGTTTGATCCCTGGGTTGTGAAGATCCCTTGGAGGAGGGCATGGCAATCCAATCCAGTATTCTTGCCTGGAGAATTGCCTGGACTGAGAAGACTGGTGTGCTACAGTCCATAGAGTCGCAAACAGTTGGACATGACTGAAATGGCTTAGCATACACATGCCGGCAGTCTGACATCAAGGTCTGACAGTGCTGTGATCTTTTTGGAGACTCTAGAGAAGCATTTGTCTTCTTTTTTCTAGCTTCTACAAGATACCTGAATTCTTTGGCTCATGGCCTTACATCAATCCGATCTCTGCTTCCATTTTTACATTTCCCGTTTCCCCTCTGTTTCTGCTGTCACACCACCAATCTACATGATTGAATACTCTGGCATTTTGACACTTTGGGGGCACTAGTTAAAGGTTAACTTTCTCTCAAGAGCATACTTTACTGACAGTAAATCTTTTCATTTTAGAGTCTTTGGCAATTTGAATAAGCTCACAGTTTCCCAAATCATTAAAGTCTAGTTCCATTTTGCTTAACAGTTCTTCCTTCAATTTATTTCTTTCCTCTAAATTTTTCTATGAGCAGTAAGAACAATACATCTTCAACACTTCACTAGGAAATCTCATCTAAACATACAAGTTCATTGCTTAAATGTTCTGCGTTCCACATGTCTTTACAATGCAATTCAACTAAGTTTTCTGACACTATATAAAAAGGATCAACTTTCCTCCAGTTTCCAGTAACTTTTTTTTTTTTTCATTTCCTTTTGAACTCTCACAGCCAGAAAGTCTTTCTAAGATGATTTAGATATTCTCTAAGATGAGACAGATTTTCTCTTTCATGCTCAATTTCGGCTAAGCCCTCACTCCAAATGCATGATCAAATAAAACCAGGATTATCAAAATCTTCTATCCTCTGTCAACTTCCAAAGTCTGAAGCTGTTTCCATATTTTCAGGAATTTTTTATTGCAGTACTCCACTCCAGGTACCAAAATCTGTATAAGTCAAGGCTCAACCAGAGAAATCAAACCAATTTGAGAAATATATATCAAACCAATATGAGAAATATATTGAGAGATCTGTTGCAAAAAACAAACAAACAAACAAAAAAACCAAAAACTGGTTTCTTTCTGTGCCAGCCAAATAGTTTGGTTGAATGGGAATAGGGTCATATCACCACTCCTGAACCTTTCAAATAATAGTACTAAACTCTGCAATCCCTCGAGGAATTCAGTATTGCTTTGGTTTGGTATTTTGTAAGGAGAAGCTGTTCTAGTCTTGTACTTCATCACACCTACCATAAAAGCCCAGAAATGATTACTTTTAAAGTGGGTAAAAATAGCTTTACAAATTAGCATGATCTTGTGCCTAAAAGCCTACGAATGCCAGGATTTTACCCCAGATGTTATTTGGAGTCACCAAAAATATTAATAAATGTAGTAAAAAGTGTATCTAGTCAAGTGTGAAAACGAACTCAGTTTAGATCACATGAATCCCTCTCTACCTTTCCTTTTCTACCATAAAAATCCCAAATGAAGGGTGTCAGTCACAGATAGAGATGCTGTTTTGGGCATTTTGCAGGCTTTTACAGATAATCTATAAAAAGAGTTACAAAAAGTCGGACATGACTGAGCGACTGTATCGATTGATAGATGAATCACAGAGCAGAGTCTTAGGATTTGGGGGTAAAATTCTGCCACTCTCACAAGTGAAAGTTACTCAGTCATGTCTGACTGTTTGAAACACTATGGACTATAAAGTCCATGGAATTCTCCAGGCCAGAATATTGGAGTGGGTTGCCATTCCCTTCTCCAGGGGATCATTCCAGCTGAGGGATTGAACCCAGGTCTCCTGCATTACAGGCAGATTTTTTACTGTCTGAGCCACCAGGGAAGACACTTCAGGACAAAAATTGTAATCTAGCTGACTTTTCCCTCCTTCAATTTCATTTGGTTGGTACATCTATCAGAAATCATTAGAAACAAATAGGGTTATTATCTTTTAGTTAGACACAGGGTAAGTAATATCACATCAAACAATCAGATAATTGTAGAAAACATTTTTCAGTTCTATAATTGGGAGAATGAATTATCATGCAGTAAATGGAAATGTATTGTTAACATTTTATCTCTGATATAGAATTGGTGTTCCCTTCAATAAAAAGTTTATGAAAGATTTAGAAGACAAATTAACTTCTGTTAAGCACTCTGTGCCTAAATAGCACATAAAATAGTTTAAAACTTTTGTCAAAGATTGTATTACATAGTGATTAGCAATTATTAATGTGCAATTCATGGCAAAGTATAATGGTCAAAATATTTAACCTAAGGTACAATAACATTTGGTGATTTTGTTTTTGCTTTAAATTGTGTATTGACTTACTTATGGTACATAAAATATTTTTGTAATCAGACGTTATTGGATTTTTTACTGCTTTATTACCTAAGTTTATTGTTCAATCAAAAAAACATATATTTTAGGGCCCTTGTTGACAGGAAGTAATTCCAAATCCTTCATGCTGAAATTCCTCTTCATATTTTCTCCTCCTGCCTTTAGTAAAGCAGAGAGGAGCTAGTCAGCAGTTTCTATATTTTCTCAGTTCATTTTCTCTTTTCATTTTACCTAAGCTGGGTTGGTATTATGCACATGGAAAGTATTGACTATTCTTAATATAATGAGAGAATTATTCAGAAAAGGTGACTATTGCAGAATTTTGTGTGAGATATACATTTTGAAATCTCTGACTACATTTATTAATTAAAATTTAGAACATATAAGCTAAAGACAATTAAATGGAGAGAGATAAGAAGTTTCTTTGCACCACTGAGCCAGTTTTGAATAAGGTAAAATACCTGCAAGATTAATTCACTTCTATGATATTTCAATAAATCAAGAAGATTAAAGTTTTAAAATTATGTTTGCTAAAAAAATTATAGTATCCTTTGCTAAGTTCACATGCATGTTAAACTCTATCAGGTAGTTATTACAGAAGGTATTTTTATAAATAGATGGCATATTAAAAAGCAGAGACATTACTTTATCAACAAAGGTCCATATTGTCAAAGCTATGGCTTTCCCAGTAGTCATGTATGGATGTGAGAGTTGTACTATAAAGCTGAGTGTTGAAGAATTGGTGCTTTTGAACTGTGGTGTTTGAGAAGACTCTTGAGAGTCCCTTGGACTGCAAGGAGATCAAACAAGTCAATTCTAAAGGAAATTGATCCTGAATATTCATTGGAAGGACTGATGCTAAAAGCTGAAGCTACTATCCTTTGGCCACCTGATGCAAAGAGCCGACTCATTAGAAAAGACCCTAATGCTGAGAAAGATTGAAGGTGTAAGGAGAAGGGGACGACAGAGGACGAGATGGTTAGATGGCATCACGAAGTCAATGGACATGAGTTTGAGCAAGCTCTGGGAGACAGTGAAGGACAGGGAAGCCTGGTGTGCAGCAGTCCATGGGGCCATAAAGAGTCAGACATGACTGAGTGACTGAACAACAAAATTTTTATAAATTAGAAAGGAATTTTTTTTAAGAGATAAAATGTTATTTACCCTTCTTGTAGTTTTACTGAGAAATTTTTAAAAGATTGTTATATTATCTGGTAAATTCTGATTCATGTTCATCCAACAAGCAATAGTCATTTATTGAACATTGGGGGATTGAAGGCATATATTGCACAATAGATAAGGTCAGGTAATTGTCACAACAACTACACTAGTGAAACATGGCATGCCTTACACACAAAACCTTTATATTTCTTATATGCTAATACATTGCAGTCAGTTGAGAGATTTTATATCATGTACCCAAATCATTCAGTAATCTAGGCTCCTTTGTTCTTCTGACTGGTTTCCTGAGGAAAGAGAAAAAACATGGAGGATTGTGCTAGATGTCATGATTAAATGCACCTGGAAATGACTTGATCTCTATCATCCCCACTTATTTAGCCAAAATTCACTCTTATAGCCATACTTACTTGCAAAGGGAAGAAGGAAAATTAGCCGAGAGATGAAAAGAAGAAGAAATTGGACTGGAGTGTATATATTGAGTCTCTTTTTAAAAAGTACACAACTTTTGGCCTTCACTTGATTTGGGCTGTTGAAACAGGTAGTCTACAAAAGGATTCTCTATGCTGAAGCACTGGAAGATAGGCCAGAAATGATAGAGCAGGGTCATTTAAAAAGCAGGTCACAGCTTGACATTTCCTAGTGTCACTACGTATCATTGACAATTCTGGGAGAAAGGAATGAGGAAATGGATGAGTGGTGTTACGAAGACACAGTGACAGGAAAACAAGGGACAATACCATGGCCCACACACGTATACCTGACTCCTTGCTAAGCATTTCTCGTTATTAACTGCTGTAAAGCTCAAAACCACCATATGAGTCAAGTATTATTTTTAAACACTTTTTATTCAAGAGGAAATAGGTGAAAAACAGTGTTTTTGAAAGAGAGGCTAAATAATCTGTTCCAGTTCACACAGAATTGTAGGTCATAGAAATTAAATATTAAGATGAAGAGCCCCCAGATTCTATGTTTTAAACTCCACATTATATTACTCTTGGACTTCCGAGGTGGTGCAATGGTTGGTAGTTCACCTTTCACAGGAGCCGCAAGAGACTCTGTTTTGATCCTTGGGTCGGGAAGATCCCTGAAGAAGGAAATGGCAACCCACTCCAGTATTCTTGCCTGGGAAATCCCATGGACAGAGGAGCCTGGAGAGCTACAGTCCACGGGGTTGCAAAGAGTTGGACACAACTGAGCACACACATCAAAAAAATATATATTATTCTTATGAAAAAGAAAATTCAGCCATACTATACTGACAAAAGGAGTTGCAAAACCATTCACTGTTAGAAGCTAACTACTGTTCATGTTATAGGAAGCTTGGAAGAAAACATGATAATCAAATTCTATCAATATATTTAACACAGGTATCCAGTAATATAAATGAAGTTATTTAGATAGTTATATAGTTATGTAGTATTAGTTCAATTATGAAATTAAATCATATCAGGAAAAATAATAGCCTAATTAAATTTATATACTTGCAATCCTGTGTTAATAACAAATAAAAAATATGCATAAGTGTAAATCTGAACAGAAATCATCAAATTTCTCATTCATAATCTTAACCATGTCTATTCAGATGGTATCTCTTCTGTAAACACTAAAAATTATTGAATCTGATGATGCCTTAACATATTCACAAAAACATTTTTTAAGTTTATGGCTTACATGAAATATTCACCTGCCACCACTGGAAAATTATCATATGATTTGCAAGTCTTTCATTTTCTAAAAACTGTTAAAGTCTTTAAAAGTGAAGTCGTTGTTTGCTTCAAGCTACTGTGTGCTTTTCATTCTTAATGTGTATGGTTTTCAGAATCAGTGCTCTTTCTCTAAGGAAGAATGAGAACTAGGTGATAACTTATTTTCTAATTGCATGATACTGTGGTAAATGGTTTAGTCAGAGGTGGGTGAAATGTAACAATATAGTTATAAATAAGAAAATTGGGTAACCAAGGCTCACTTGTAATTGGCCAGTAACAGCAAGTGGGGCAGTGCTGTAAGACTGTTTAGATTCTCAACTATTTTCAAATTACCAAGCACACAAATATCTTAAGTTATAAGTTTGCTTTAAAATTAAAATCAAATTTCTCTGTTTCATGAAACCATTTGCAAACAGCATAGAAATCTCTATGTTCTAAATGTTACACCATTTGACAATTATTTGTAGAAGTTGAGTTGTTATTTCTTCTGGACGTATTTTAATTTGCTTTCCTAAAATAGACCCAGTTACCAATGGTAAGAACTTTGATGAGTCATTAAGATTAACCTTAAAAAATGGGGGATCACAAACCATAACTTATTATTTACTTATAATTATTAATTTCTACTGATAGATATTTTAATACATTGTTAACATATTGAAAGTGCTATAATACCTCTTTCCTGATGTGATGACTGTTTGATGCTTCTTTGGAGACTACAAACTGGCTTCACTGTGTTCCATAATTTAGATTAAAAAAAGAAAGCATGAGATAGAGACACAATCCAGAATTGTCCCTACTTCTCAAAGTGACCTATCTAGAATAAACTATTGCTTTGTTAAACTCTCATCAAAATTGCCTAACATATTCTAGACCTATAACAGCCCCTCCTAAACTCTTTTTCTGAGACACTCCATGATTCCACATGCTCTGTCATCTCCCTTTTTCTCTTGCAACAAATATTAATAAGCTAAACTTTTTCCAGCTACAGGTATCATCCTGGTGGTTTACTAATGGACATCTGAAGTTGTTTCTTATTCCTTCAGTTTTACTGAATTATAATTGATAAGTAAAATTGTAGACAAAGAATATAATGTGATGATTTGACATACACATACTTTGTGAAATGATTACCACAATCCAGTTAACTAACACAGGCAATACCTCACACAAGTACATTTCCTTATGTGTGGTGAGTCAGTTCAGTTCAATTCAGTTGCTCAGTCATGTCCAACTATTTGCGACCCCATGGACTGCAGTATTCCAGGCTTCCCTGTCCATCATGAACTCCCAGAGCCTACTCAAACTCATGTCCATTGAGTCGGTGATACCATCCAACCATCTCATCCTTTGTCACCTGTCAGGAGCCGCCGGGATGCGCCCATTCCATGACAAGGTCATGGGACAAGAAAGGAATCTGCAAGGCAGCTCTTCCCCTCGAGATTGTCCCAGGGGCCCGGTATGTCCCTTTCTTCCTTCTGTCTTACTGTTGTTGGGCTTTCTATTAATTTTTAGAAAGAATAATATATAGTAATAAGGCCTTGCTGGAAAAATCTAAGCCTTTTGGAAATGCTCATGATTGCTCTGGCTCAGGACACGACCATAAACATTAAGTCAGAGAAGAAAAGGCCACAGGTATAGTTTGGCTGCTTGCTTAAAAGATTATAATGTTCTAGAATAGAAAAGAGTAGAGGTATTTAGATTTAGAAGTAGATATACTGCTTTAGTTTACTTGCTCCTTGGTTGAAAGGGTTTTCATCATTGCTATTTCCTTACTGCTATTTGTTCATTGTTTCCCTTTCTTTAAACAACACGGGATATTTGGGTATGTTTGTAAAATTAGAAAATGGGGTACATAGGATTTTAATAGGAGATTTATATTAACCAGCTTCACTGCCATTATCTCACTATTAATAGAGGTGTCTTGCTGCTTTAGAGGTGTTTTTGCTCTTTAATAGTTAATCATTGTAAATTGAGATTTTGTGGTTTCAGGTAAAGAAAACTATCAGATTTTTCTTGTGATACTATTCTCAGAAATGTCAAACATGTTACTGTGACCCTTCCCATGTGTTGTTTTATTGTCCAAAGAATGTACACTATACCTGAGATTTGTGGAGCATTGTTTTTGTTAGCGTGAGAATGTTAGGCCATTGAGGCAAGAAGACTATGTACGAGACATTTAAGTATAAACCCTGTAATCAGAAATGTTCTAGATTGAATGCTTAGGGGAAAAACATGGGGAAAAAAATATTGAAAGAAGCACAAACCAATATCTGATGTAATATGTGGTGACTTAAGGGGGAAGTAACATTCATTCTATAAAAACTGAGCTATCCTAAAAATTAAGAAAAACCTACCTCTTCTACACAACCATCTGTGTGTGTGTGTGTGTGTCTGTCTTCTTCCTCGCCGATGCCACTCATCCCTTGGGTATTCCTGGTCCTGCCAGGGCTGGACCTCGGCAGTCGCCCCTTCTTCAATTATTCCCAGCATAAGGGTCTTTTCAAATGTGTCAGTTCTTCACATCAGGTGGCCAAAGTATTGGAGTTTCAGCTTCAACATCAGTTCTTCCAGTGAATATTCAGGACTGATGTCCTTTAGGATGGACTGGTTGGATATGATAGCTATCCAATAGACTCTCAAGAGTCTTCTCCAACACCACAGTTCAAAAGCAACAATACTTCAGTGCTCAGCTTTCTTTATAGTCAAACTCTAACATTCATAAATGACTACTGGAAAAACCAAAGCTTTGACTAGATGGACCTTTGTTGGAAAAGCAATGTTTCTGCTTAATCTAGCTTGATCATAAATTTTCTTCCAAGGGGCAAACGTCTTTTAATTTCATGGCTGCAGTCACCATCTGCAGTGATTTTTGGAGCCAATAATGATAATAATAATAAAGTCTGTCCTGTTTTCATTGTTTCCCCATCTATTTGCCATGAAATGATGGGAACTGATGCCATTATCTTAGTTTTCTGAATGTTGAGCTTTAAGTCAACTTTTTCACTCTCATCTTTCAATTTCATCAAGAGGCTCTTTAGTTCCTCTTTACTTTCTGCCATAAGGGTGGTGTCATCTGCAAAACTGAGGTTACTGATATTTCTCTGGACAATCTTGATTCCAGCTTGTGCTTCTTCCAGCCCAGTGTTTCTCATGATGTACTCTGCATATAAGTTAAATAAGCAGGGTGACAATATACAGCCTTGATGTACTCCTTTTCCTATTTGGAACCAGTCTGTTGTTCCATGTCCAGTTCTAACTGTTGCTTCTTGACCTGCATACAGATTTCTCAGGAGGCAGGTCAAGTGGTCTGGTATTCCCATCTCTTCCAGAATTTTCCACAGTTTGTTGTGATCCACACAGTCAAAGGCTTTGGCATAGTCAGTATCACAGAAGTAGATGTTTTTCTGGAACTCTCTCACTTTTTTGATGATCCAGCGGATGTTGGCAGTTTGACGCTAGGTTCCTCTGCCTTTTCTCAATCTAACTTGAACATCTGGAAGTTCACGGTTCACATACTATTGAAGCCTGGCTTGAGAATTTTGAGCATTACTTTGCTAGCGTATGAGATGAGAGCAATTGCGTGATAGTTTGAGCATTCTTTGACATTGCCTTTCTTTGGGATTGGAATGAAAACTGACATTTTCCAGTCCTGTGGCCACTGCTGAGTTTTCCAAATTTTCTGGCATATTGAGTGCAGCACTTTCATGGCATCATCTTATAGGATTTGAAATAGCTCAACTGGAATTCCATCACCTCCACTAGCTTTGTTCATAGTGAGGTTTTCTAAGGCCCACTTGACTTCACATTCCAGGATGTCTGGCTCTAGGTGAGTGATCACACCATCGTGATTATCTACAGCATGACAATCATCTAACCCTTAGCAAATTTTCTGTCTACAGCACAGTGTTATTAACTATATTCACTATGTTTACATTAGCTCCCCAGAGCTTATTTATCTTATAACTGAAGGTTTTCCTGTTAGCTCAGGCAGTAATGAATCTGTCTGCAATGCAGGAGATGTGGGCTTGATCCCAGGATTAGGAAGATCCCTTGGAAAAATAATGGCTACCCACTCCAGTGTTCTTGCCTGGAGATTCCCCATGGACAGAGGAGCTTGGTGGGTTACAGTCCATGGGGTCGCAAAAAGTCGGACAAGACTCAATGATTGAACCACAACAATATTCTACTCTCTGCTTCTAGGCATTCAACTTAAATAATTATAACTAAGAACATAAAACAAAAGAAAATCAAGTTCTCAATTTGGTGTTAAACTTAGTGGAGGTCTGCCAGTTTAATGGAACAGATTTATCCCAGAAGAATATGTTTAAAAGAAAAAGAACATTGTTAAAATATACCTTTCTCAGGTAGTTCCGTATAATAAAATATTTATAAAGACTAATTATTCATCATTTAAATATTGCCAGAGTAACCCTGTCATCCTATGGAGGAAAATAGGAACTGAGTTTGGAGGTGTAGAATATATTGTAAATAACCTTCTATCATGGGATGAGAGAGATGAATGATAGAAAAATTTAAATATTTTAAATGAACAAACATAACTTTTTATTCAGAGTTTCAGAAGTCATTACTTATAGAATTCTGGTGCCAGCACAAAAATGTGAAAGCTATAAAAATCTAGGAAGATATTACCAGAAAAAATCAGAAATCATTGTAATATTTTTAAAAAAATGTCCTAAGGGATTTATTCATATCCTTATCATTCATAAAGTTAATTAAGAAGTTCTACTGAAATAGAATTAAACAAATGCTGTCATTTTTGGTGCAACAATACCAACTGCTGTGTTGAAACCATCGAATCAAAGAAGTGACTCTAAAATTTAATATGAAAGAAACCTTACATAAGATAACCTTAATCATGATTCTTAACAAGGTGTGCACACTTGGCTCACCCACTGAGCTTTTAATAAATTAAACCTACAGAGGTCAAATATGAAAACTCATAAAGTGCAAGAGCTTTGCTAAAATGTGTGGTTGGGAGTTGGAGCCCTGGTACATAATAGCAATTCTTTATACTCTTGGAAAGCTATTTTATTAAGATATACCATGGTATTCATTTCTAAAGTGAACAGAACATTGTAGAATCATTGCTTGAGAGAATGACAGATTAAAACGTATTACAAACCTTTTTTTTTTTTTTTAATAAAAAGAAAAAATTGCAATATAAGAAATCTCTGTGAATGATTTGGACAGTTCTGCTTTCTCTGTGCCAGACTCTCCTAAGTATTTTACTTCAAGACAATTTTGCTCTTCCTAACAACCACGTGGAGGGCACAATGACCCACTCCAGTATTGATGCCTGGAGAATTCCATGGACAGAGGAGACTGGTGAGTTACAGTCCATGGGATCGCAAAGAGTCGGATGTAACTGAGCGACTAAGCACAACAACAGTGTGAGCTATCATGACCCCTATTTTCCAGATAAGCAAAATGGTATATAAAGAGGTTAGGTAATTTATGCAAATGTGTATTTCTAGCAAGTGATGGAGTGGAGATTTTAACCCGTGATGTATGACTCTGGACCCCTATATATACTATATATATACCAAAGAGCATTTAAAGTTTCACCCAGCATTTCATAATCTGACATATGAAATTAAAGTTTATAACTGACTAATAATAGAAGTTTTAGATTTAAATGCACTTTAAATGTAGGCTACAGCATCTTTGATAATTGTAAATGCCACACAACATTAATTATACTCTTTCTTCTAATATGAACGAAATAGTTTGTATTACCATTTTTGTTATATAATCTATTTTATCCCCTCCCCATTTTTTTCTGTTAAATCCATGTATATAGCTGGTTAAATAACAAAAGACAGATTTGTTGCAAGCAAACTCATCAGTCGAGTGGATTAGAGTTGCTTACAAAAATATAAAATCTGATAAAACTACCACTGCCAGTAAATCCAAGATTAAGGTAGTAAAAATCAGCAATGTGATAAAACTTACCACCATTTAAATTATATATATAGCATATAGTTAAGATCACTTTATGATCAGAATTAATTTACCATTTTATAGCCATAATTATTTCTCCTCATTAAATCTTCAAACAGATTAGATAATAAAACATTAATCAGAGGGAAAATCCAGAACACTTTTTAAAAATTAAGTTTTCATTATTCTGATAGTAATAATACTTGTCAATACTGGAAAGTTAAATCACCATTCAGACATATCACTTATTTCTGATGATGCAAAATTCAACTATCTCATTCTTAAAGCATCTTCTGAAAACTTTATAATGAGATCTATAATTCTCAGATCAAAATCATGTATATTCATGTACATCAATGTGCAGTGTGGGGATACAGCCAATAATAATGTAATATCTCTCTCCCTGCCTACAGGTGGTAACTAGACTTAGTGTGGCAATCATATCATAATGTACAGAAATGTCAAATCACTATGTTATGCACCAGGAAGTGAAATAGGAAATGAAGGAAGGACAGAAGCCAGGAAAGGAAGAAGGGCAGAAGGGAGAAATGAAGGGAAGAATCGGGTATATTCAGAATTGTTACACATTCTCTGCAATGTTTATTAGATTTTCTCATTTTTTTCCCATTCAATTTAGACTCCATTTAGCTCAAAAATATGTCTGTCACACATCAGTGTGCATAGTTGAGCATGTGTATTTGATTACTCCCATTTCCCTGGGTAGCCTTTGCCTATCCGTACTGGTTTAATATCACTCAGGCCTTGTACAGCACTCTGCAATACTTAATTTACTGCCTCTTGTCACTCCATCATTAACCAACATGGTGACCTTATGTAAATTAAAGCACTTCACTGGTATTGCGAGGAAGAGTTTCTGATAACTGTATGTACCCATGATGACTACACTGAAAATGGCATCCTCTGAAGGGACAAGAAGTGCAGCATGCATAGTCATCCTTGCACTTGATCCAGTGATGTCCTTCTAGATACCCTATTTGATAGCTACACCTCTCTCAAATTCAGTTTTCACACTACTGTCCCTTCTTTCTCTATCTTTAGTCTCATTAGAAGTAAGGTTGCTTAGCATCTAAAGATCTCTAATTTTACAATTTTTTTTCTTCTTTAAAATTTGTGTCCAGTATCAGGAGAAGGGCCAATTGCCCAATGATTTTCTAAAAGTCTTTACATTAAGAAATGATTTACATTTTCTCTCCCTTGTAAGGCAATCAGCAGTCTCTCTCCTTTCATGATCTCTAACCAAATCTCAAAAATTCTGCTGGCTCTTTTTCTTTCAGCTTCAAACATAACATTCAGTTAAACAAAATTTTAAAACTACAAAAGTTAAGGAGAATCATCCAATCCCAACTTCTCCTACAATTAAAATGATAAATTTGCCCTTTATTTTTCTCCATCTATCAAGGCTCTATGATCTGTCTATTATCACAGTTCTATCACTGAATCTATTCACTATTCAGTCTCTAATTTAACATGGAAAAAAGCTGAATGAGCAAATGAGAATATTATGACCTTTGAGTACCTGGAATATTAAGTGGAGAAATATTATACTTCAGTTTTTGTCATCAATTCTGAATATAATCTTTGGAACCAGCAAAAACAAGGACAACTTTAGAAAAATCTGTGCTTAATCATAAGCATATATTTAATAAAAAGTTTACAGAAAAAAGCCATTAAATGAGATATTAGTTTTTAAGGCTGAAGTATATTTTTATTGAATTAATTATGACCTTTCTTACTATTTTCTGAAGTTACTATTTATGCTTTTTTGTGAATAATCTTTAAACTTTTGTCTTCCTTTACAAAAAATGGAATATCCAACTGTATTTAAATATATTGATTTTTTTATATTTGTCACATATTGGTAGCACAAATTATGATTGGATCATATTTGTGTTGCCCAAAGAATACTACATGTAGTTGATACTCAATATTTGTATATATGTATATTTCTACACTAAATTAGTCAAGATTTAGAAAGTGGCACTAATTCTTCCCTTTCTTTAAATAGATAGAAACAGCTTATTATATGCACAGGCTCAGAGAATTTATAAACAATCAAAGCTTTCATTCTCAATCTGAGATTTTTAAATGATTAAATAAAAGTGAAATTGGTGAAATGCTACAATATATACTTTAAGTTAAGGACTTTTGTTAAGTGATTGAGATGGTAGATACATGAGATGCAGTTTAGATAACAAGACCTGTATCTGATATAAACTGGTACAAAACTTAGAAATATGACAAATATCTCCGTATCTAAGCTCCAGTTTCTATGACTATGTTACACCCGATGGAAATTTCTCATAGTCTGGAGGCAGAGAAATCTAAGAGCAAGACCCTGGCGTGTACAGTGTCTGGTAAGAGCCTGCATCCTAGGACATTGATGGCCTTCTTCTCACTGTGCCCTCAAATGGCAGAAAAAGAACAAGAGAGATTTTGGGGTCTCTTTTATAAGGGTACTAAAACATATCTGTGAAGACACCACCCTCAGCACCTAATCATCTCCCAAAGGCCCCCAACAGGCAAAATTTAAAGGGACACAAGCATTCATTCCATAACATAAATTCTTAATTTTGTGATTTTAGTTTGAATTCAACTGAGGACTGATGCTTTTAATTATTCATGCATGCATTCATTTGATTTCATAACATTTTTGGGAGGAAGGCTCACTTCTATTTTCTGGAAGAGTTTATATAGAATTAGTGTTAATTCTTCCTTGCATGTTTGGTAGAATGCACCACTGAAGTCATTAAGGCCTGATTTTTTTTTTTTTGGATGACTTTAAATTACAGTTTATTTAATGTATTTATAATTTCTATTTTTTTTTCTTGGGTTAATGTTGGTTTATCAAGGAATTGATGCTGCCTCTTGAGAAACCTGTATGCAGGTCAAGAAGCAACAGTTAGAACTGGATATGGAACAATGGACTAGTTCCACAATGGGAAAGGAGTACATCATGACTGTGTATTGACATCCTGCTTATTTAACTTATATGCAGAGCACATCATGTGAAATGGCAGACTGCATGAAGCACAAGCTGGAATCAAGATTGCTGGGAGAAATATCAGTAACCTCAGATATGCAGATGACACCACCCTTATGGCAGAAAGCAAAGAGGAACTAAAGAACCTCTTGATGAAAGTTAAAGAGGAGAGTGAAAAAACTGGCTTAAAACTCAGCTTTCAAAAATCAAAGATAACGGCATCCGGTCCCACCCTTCATGGCAAATAGATGGGGAAACAATGAAAACAGTGAAAGACTTTATTTTCTTGGGCGCCAAAATCACTGCAGATAGTGACTGCAGCCATGAAATTAAAAGACGCTTGCTCCTTGGAAGAAAAGCTATGACTAACCTAGACAGTGTATTAAAAAGCAGAGACATTATTTTGCCAACAAAGGTCCATCTTGTCAAAGCTATGGTTTTTCCAGTGGTCATGTATGGATGTGAGAGTTGGACCCTAATGAAGGTTGAGCACCGAAGAACTGATGCTCTTGAACTGTGGTATTGGAGAAGATTCTTGAGAATCCCTTAGACTGCAAGGAGATCAAACTAGTTCATCCTAAAGGAAATCAATCCTGAATATTCATTGGAAGGGCTGATGCTAAAACTGAAGTTCTAATACTTTGGCCACCTGATGCGAAGAGCTGACTCATTGGAAAAGACCCTGATGCTGGGAAAGATTGAAGGTGAGAGGAGAAAGGGAGGACAGAGGATGAGATGATTGGATGGCATCACCGACTCAATGGACATGAGTTTGAGTAAACTCTGGGAATTGGTGATGGACAGGGAGGCCTGGCACGCTGCAGACCATGGGGTCACAAAGAGATGGACATGACTGAGCAATTGAACAATGGCAATCAAGGAATTATCATCTCATAAAAGTATACAATTGTCAAAATAGCTTCATAAGACTCCAGTGATGTCATTTGAATTCTAGGAGCTTCCCTGGTAGCTCAGACAATAAAGAATTTGCCTGCAATGCAGGAGACCCGTGTTTAATCCCTGGGTGAGGAAGATCCCCTGGAGAAGGAAATGGCAACCCACTCTAGTATTCTTGCCTGGAGAATCCCATGGACAGAGGAGCATGGTGGGTTACAGTCCTTAGGGTAACAAAGAGTCATACACTACTGAAGTGACTTAGCACAGAGCACAGTGTTTTTACCGATGTCTCCATTTTCATTACTGATAATGATTAATCATTCTCTCTTCTTTTTATCTGTATCACTCTAGATAGAGATTGATCAGTTTTATTTATATTTTCAATAACTGAGTGTGGTTTCATTGTTTTTCTCTATGATTTTTTCCCTTCCATGTTCTCTTTCAGTGATATATTCTCTTTTGATTAATATGTCCTTTTTCTTTCCACCCTCACACTTCTAGGATTGCCAGTATACTGATATTTTAGACTGCTTGTAATTTCACATATCACTGAGTCTCTGATCATAATTCTTCTACCTTTTTCTGTTTGTGTGACTTATGTAGAATAGCTTTTCTTCTCTCATCTTATTTACTGATCTCTTATTCTGCAATATGTGCTATTAAAATCATCTCATGAAATGTTATTTCAGATGAAACATTTATAATAGCTGACTTGAAATTACATATTACTGTCATTTTTGTTTCTATCGATTTTTTTTTTCCTCCTGGCTACATGCCACATTTTTCATTGTGTGCCAATAATTGTGTAAGTTATATTAATTGTCAGATTTTATTATCTTCTTTTAAATAACATTAATGTTCTTCTGATAGACACCAACTGTACCTGTTGAAAAGAAAGAAAAATTTTTGTGGGACCAGAGTAGATTTTACTTTGGGAGTCATTTATATACTTGTTCACCTAAGGAATGGTCTTTCTAAAACATCTCCTGAAATATCCAGGGACTCAACAAAGTGAGTACACTCCAGATGTTCAGATATGGGACTTTCCCCTATGTTGTGTACATTGCTTTCATTTTCTACTTTAGAGCTACCTATAGTTCTTCATTCCCTGAGAGCTGTTCTTTACTCAGTCTTAGGAAGTCTCAGTCACAGTATGAGGCCTTAGTTCTTAGCCTAGCACTCAGGCGGTGCCTTATGGAGATTTCTTTAGCTCCCTCTTTACATGTGTTAAAATGCAAATTTGTGACACATTAAAATTTTATTTTATAATTTATTCAAGCTAACAATTGTTGGAATGGAAAGCATCACACCAAAGTTGGTTATGAGCTCTTTTGGCAAGGTCTAGAGCAGAGAAGTGTATTGCACACACAGTGAAGACAAATGATTAGTCAGCTGACTATAACTTATTTGTTTACATTATTTGGAAATTTTAGATATTTGGCTGCTTTAATATTTGTTTTTCAAATTTCATTTTCTCAGAATGAAGACAGTCTTGTTTACTCTTCATGAGTAGTTATTCTTGAGTTGCATTTTCTCACATTCAAGAAAACCCTGGGCTTCTTTTGTTTAGACAAGTTATCAAAAGCACTAGAATTGTCGCGGACTAAAGAACTTGGATGCATGCATGCTAAGTTGCTACAGTCCTGCTATAACTCTTTGGGACCCCATAGATTTTAGCCCACCATATTCTTCTGTTCATGGGATTCTCTAGGCAAGAATACTACAGTGGGTTGCCATGGCATCCTCCAGGGGATCTTCCTGACCCACGGATCGAACCCACATCTCTAATGTCTCCTGCATTGACAGGTGGGTTTTTCACCACTAGCACAACTGGGAAGTCCCAAACACCCTCTTACTTAACTGTTAATACAGTGTCCACAGACAACTCCTCTCTTCTATTGTACCCAATAGATTCCATCCGTCTTAGTTCTGCAAATACTGATCTATGACTCCTTAGCTGAATAGGGCCAGCAAGTTCTGCCAGGTTTCCCCTTCCTAAGGAAAGAAAGTGTCTCCAGTCAGACTTCACAATGTCATGTGTCCTAGTATCTGAAAATAAATACGTCTTACATCCTGTCTGGTTTTCCAGTTGTTTACAAATGGAGAGCTTTCTAGTTCCATCCCTCTTTTATAGCTGAAAGCAGAAGGTCCCTGTTCACTAAGCTTTGAAAGCTATTAACTTTTAAAAAAAGCCTAGCAAGAAATTCAGTATTTTCATCATACTCTTTCTGGTTGCCCTAGCTTTGTGATTGCATTTGCTATTCTTGACCACACTTTCCCTTTTTTCATAGACTTCCTCTTTTCTTTTCCATAACTTATCAGAAGAACATGCTACAAACCTAGCTTAAATGGTCTATTGAATCCGTTGTCTGACTTCAGAGTCTTTAACTTTTCAATCCATCAAGATTTCAATTTCTAGATAGATTATTCTTAAACATATTTTGATTGATCTTTAGATCAAAGCTTTAAACAGTCTAATCTTTGTAATTTAAAAAGTTACATTTCTCTGCCTAACATTTAATCCTGATCAGATCTGGATTTCTATCTAATTGTATATTTTTCTATTTCCACCATATGCCTTCACCCCAGTATGTATGTGACATGTTTATCAGACCTCACTTTTAGTTCAGTTCAGTCTCTCAGTCTGACTCTTTGTGTCTGACTCTTTATGACCCCAGGGACTGCAACATGCAGTCCATGTCCATCACCAACTCCCAGAGCCTGCTCAAACTCATGTCCATTGAGTTGGTGATGCCATGCAACCATCTCATCCTCTGTTGTCCCCTTCTTCTCCTGCCTTCAATCTTTCCCAGCATCAGGGTCTTTTCCAGTGAGTCAGTTCTTCACATCAGGTAGCCAAAGTATTGGAGTTTCAGCTTCAGCATCAGTCCTTCCAATGAATATTCAGCACTGATTTCTTTTAGGATTAACTGCCTCGATCTCCTTGCAGTCCAAGGGACTCTCAAGAGTCTTCTCCAACACCACGGTTCAAAAGCAACAATTCTTCAGAGCTCAGCTTTCTTTATAGTCCAATTCTCACATCTATATATGCTACTGGAAAAAAACACACTTTGACTAGATGGACCTTTGTTGGCAAAGTAATGTCTCTGCTTTTTAATATGCTGTCTATATTAGTCATAGCTTTTCTCCCCAGGAGCAAGCAGTTTTCCTTGTTGGATTGCTATTTTCCTTAAAGGCTGAGTTTGCCAGATAAAATACAGGCTATTCAGTTGTATTTGAATTTTACATGAATAATGGATGAATTTTAGTATAAAAAACACACAAAATATTGTGTGGGATATACTTATAGTAATAAATTGTTAATTATTAATCTGAACTCTAACAACTTTTTTGCTAAGTCTGGCAACTCTGAATTACTACCTGTTTTTAAGTTCAGACTTATGTTTATAGATCATATGAAAACTTTCAAAAAAAAAAAAAAGAAAACTTTCATCTCTAAACATCTACCTATGTTGTCTCTCTATGTTCTATCCCATCTGATTTTACAATTAATATGTACAAAATACATATACATGCAAAGTTAAATAACTTATTTTTAATTTTACTAACTTTATTCCCATGTAAATACAGAAATTTTAACTTATATTTATCATGAATTGTTTCAGCAGTTGCAGTACAAATCTTAATTATTGCCAATTGCTTATTCATATTGTTACAGTGTCCTAATGTGTTACCTACATATTGCTTTTAATCCTACTTCAAATGAATAGTTTCCAGAAGGAACATATTCTGTGACCTAATGCTTCAATTTTAAAGTGATAAATGTTACACTTAAACAAGACATGAAAACAGAGTACAAAGACCTCATATACTTGTCATAGAATAAATGTCCAATTTCTCCTTTCTGCATATGGTATTTTCTACCTCAGTACCATCTGCTTCCTTCATAGATATGGTTGATCTAATTTGTGCCTTCATTATCTGGGTTTTGGCTAGAGTCCTCCAAATATCCTCTAACTATAGTCTTTCGTAACTTAAATCTATTTTTTTCAGCAGAGCAGACAATTGGCATCTATCAAAAATATACCTGTTTATTTTAATTTAAATTTCATTGATTTTGTACAGTCATCGTGAGAATTTCAATCTGCTCAGCATCATATCTGAGACCTACTATGACAGCCACCTGCCTTTCAACCACATATTCCACTATTTCTTTTTAAGGTTTACCTTTTATAAGTGGGCACTGCACTTGAGAACATTTTACCTGTGTAAAAGAATCCATTCCAAATAATAAGAAACAAAAAAAATTAAAGGGAGAGAAAAAGTAGAGTCTAGTCTTTGTGTGGATCGTATGCTTTGGTTACTTTTATTAAGAACAGTATCTCAAGAGAATATTAAGGGTAGACAAGTTATAGACATTAAAACTACAAAGTGATACTGTTTTTAATGGGCAATATATATTAAAAAAAACAGTAGGATGAAATATATCACTAGGTCACTTAATGAGAGCTACTCCTTGAAAATCTATTCTTTATAAATTCATTAGAATTGTTTATTAAAATTTTAATTATCTAAAAATAAAGGATAAAAAACTATACCATTTTCTTTCTTTCCTATAATTTGAAATATAAAATTGTAATTTCAAAAGAAGAGGACATAATTTATGAATAAAATAACTTTTAATTATGATAAAGTACTTTCTCTTAAATGATCAAACCTATAAATTAAAATAAAAATCAAATCAATAAAAGTAAAAGATCTCCTAATTATCTTGAAAGCTTCAGGTCAGTGATTTCAAATTGATTATTATTAAATATTTATTTCTCAGGCATTAACTTAGAGGCTCTGGAAACATAGATGTATGTGGATATTATTTTCATGTTTACTAAAATTATAAATATTTGAAAAAAAGTGATATTTAAAAAATGTGTCTTAAAGATGTATATCAAAGCTACCCTGTCAAACTTACCCTTGGAGCACATGTATTGAATATACTTTCTATACCAGATATCTTCACTTATAATTTTATAGCATATGTCCAACAGATCTAACCACATTTTGTCTTACTAAACTGAGACAACAGATTGCCAGAACTGTTATTTGAATGCAGCAGTACCTAGTATCAAAGATAAGTTAATACTCTATACATCACCCTTCTAAGTCCCCCATATCATATTCTAAAAAGAAAACACCTGGGCTTCTTGTTGGGCATCTACATAAATTTCAGATTACTACTTTTATTTTTGAAATTATTTTTAGTGGAGTATAGAGACTATCACACAGAGTGAAGTCAGAAAGAGAAAAACAGATGTCATATATTAATGCATATATGTGGAATCTAGAAAAATGTTATAGAAAATCTTATTTGCAAAACAGAAATAGAGACACAGATATAGAGAACAAGCGTATGGACACCAAGGAGGGGTAAAGGAGGGGGATGAATTGGGAGATTGGGATTTACATATATACACTATTGATATTATGTATAAAATAAACTAATGAGAACCCACTGTGTAATTCAGGAAACTGTATCCAGTGCTCTGTGGTAACCTAAATCTCAGACTTTCAAAATCAACGTAACGTAAACTAAATGTTTTCTACTACTGGGTTAGTACCAACCATAGCTCTTTTTGAATCTTATGCTATTTCAGCATTTTTCTGATGCTGAAAAAATGAAATCTCTTTACACCCAACTTTATTCCCTCTTAGAATGATCAATTCAGGAAAATAAATGTTGTTTATATAACTCAGGCTTCCATTATGATGAATTCCCATCAGCAATTTTCAAAAGCTATCTTCATTTACTCTTCCAAGTGCTCCTAAAACTTTGAAATTGGTCATTTATTCCCCTAGTCACTAACAGTAATCTAGGCAATGTGTCTTTTCCAACTGCCAATAATGCTGATTTAATACTTTCTGTTTGGAGTTTTCCTTGCTACAATCAAACAGCAATTTTATTTTACTTAACAGTAACTTGTTGAAAATTTATAGAATTTGTTTACATTTAGCCTTATAGAACATCACATACTTTAGGCATGATGTGTTTAAAAGAAGAAAGATATATCTGAGTTACCAATCTGCATTCAGAGTCAGTTTGTGAAACTATTACTATAACCCTGATTAACTTGAAAATCTATTAGCCTCATTAGTGTAGAAGTAAGACTTTGTAGAGTGACAAGCTGTGCATAGCATTTTTTTAAATATGAATGTGTCTGTGACAGTTCACAAGTCATAATTATCTTGCAATAATACATATAGATGCAATTATATATATAAATATAATATATATAATATGCAATTATATATATATATATAATATATAATAAGTCAATACATCTGGGCTTGAATAAAGTACAAGAATTCCATATTTATCACTAAGAATTTGTACATTTGTTTTCAGAACTTGCAAGTAGGTGCTTCACACAAGGATGTTAACAAATTCAGAATTAATTCCATGAGGAAGAATTTCCTTCAATTAATTTTTAAATGGATAATGTTTAATGTGACAGGAAATGTACATATTTTGGCCTCAAGACCTTAAGAGATGTTGATGGCAGTTGAGGGGGATCCATGTGGCAAGTTATTAACATTTTAGTACTTACAACAATTACTCTCTCACTGCAAAATGTGTGTGTTTTTTCCGTGGAGAAGAAGTACAGTTCTTAAAAAATAGTGAAAATTCCAGTAATATGAAATACTTCTCTTTTTAGTGAAGAATCAGTTTATAATTGTGGAAGATAAATTTTATTTTTCAAAGTGACTAATTGCTTTCCACAGAATACAGTTAAGTAAAGTCAAGTAAACAAAAATCCAATAGCCATATGTGACTATGATTATCTGTCCTCACAGGGCTCACCTGGTGTGCATTTGCAATCAGTAAGTAATGGGAAAGACTTAGAGGTCACAAAAAGCAAATTACCTGCCATCTCTCCCTCCTTGTCATCTCATCAGGCAAAGGACTTCTTATGCCTTACTACTGAATACCATGGGGCATGTGCTGTATTGAATTTTATGTCAGGTCATGCAGAGCTGGTAATGAACTCTGAGCAGTACACTCCTGACATGACAGAGAACATAGCCTCAAATCATTAAATTAGTTTTCTGTCATCTAAACCTATACTAAATGACAGTTGTTTCCTCAAAGTCTTTAAATGATTGATAGTCTGGTATAAAATACTCAGAAGGAATTTTTAACTGTAACTCCTCTAATTGACCACATGAATTAGAAATAACATGTTTTGTCTCTTTATAAACATTGAACATGTCTCTTTATAAACACGTGACACTAGAAAATTGCATATTACTTATATGTCAGAACACTGGATTTAATCATCTCACTGCTGTGAAAGCAACGATTATTCATGCCATGTACTAGGTATGGGTATTTGTACTGTAGATGATCTTTACAATAGAAAACAATCTGAAGAATCTTAAACTTGTATTATAAGAATAATGTTCAAAAACAAAGGAAAGCATAAAGAGTAATATTGTGAACACTCAAGTATACTAATGTCTAGATTCAATAATTTTTCAGTTTGGATAATCTGTTTCATTTGCCCACACAAAAAACAAATAATGAAGGTGAAAGTGAAGTGAGTGAAAGTTGCCCAGTCATGTCCGACTCTTTGTGACCCCATGGACTATACATTCCATGGAATTCTCTAGGCCAGAATACAGGCGTGGGTAGCAGTTCCCTTCTCCAGGGGGTCTTCCCAACCCTTCCCAACCAGGGATCAAACCCATGCCTCCCACATTGCAGGCAGATTCTTTACCAGCTGAGCCACAAGGGAAGCCCAAGAATAACTGGAATGGATAGCCTATCCCTTCTCCAGCAGATTTTCCCAACCCAGGGATCGAACTGGAGTCTCCTGCATTGCAAGCAGATTCTTTACCAGCTGAGATACCAGCGGAGCAATAATGAAAGTATTTAGGTGTTAAATATCTAAAAGTTATTAACGGGTGTCATAGCACTTTATGTTTAAAATCGTGAACAAGTATGTTCAAATCATAAAGTTTTCATATTTTACTGCAATTAAGTACCCTGCTAACAAAATTAATACATTTCATTTCTGATTTATCCAAAGTTTCTCCAAAATTTCTTTAGTAACTGTTTTTTACACCTAAATAAAATATATAACCAATGCCCACATTTTAAATTTTTTGTTATATTTTAACAACCTATTTAACTTAGTATAATGCTAGCCTTCATCCTTTTTTCTCATATTGGCTTATGGGAAAGTTGAAGACATTTGACCTGGAAAATGTTATCTATTCTAGATTTCTGTCACCTTTTCCAAATTGCTATTTAGCATATTCCTCTGTCTCCTGTTTTTATGTAAACTGGAAATTATCTCCAAAGGAGAGAGGTTGGATTCATATTGAATGTTTTAACATCAAGAGATGAATTATGCTATTTTGTTTTCTCATTGCATTGTTACCACATTTTGTTGACAAATGATTTTACGGCATAGCACTTTGGAATTCTGTGAATGTTCAATCATCCAACAGCATTTCACCTGTTGGGTTTAGCACTGATTGGTGGTTCTTTTCTGAATTAATAATTTCATTGGGGGCCTTTGACAATTTTCAATTTCTTGATTCCTTTGCTTTTATCAACTAGCATTGTTGTCATGAGAGTATGATTTCTTACTTATCTAGAATTATATGTTGAATGAAGTACACTTTTAATCAAAAGCAGACTAAGAGTTTGCCTGTTTCTTTAATATCAATTTCTGGACTGAAAAACTTTTATTAGAGACATCTAATTGTGATAACCGGTTTTTATTTACTTGTTAGATTTTTGTATTTCTTTCATTGGGGTCCTCCTGTGCTGTCATAGATCTTTGTTTATTCAATCTGTTCCAGTCAATTAAAATAATTAAAATTTTGATACTCCAATTTTTACAAATTTAAAAAGTACTAGAATTTTCAAACTGAATACTGTATCTGTATGAATGAGTCATTAGTCTTGGAGAATTTATTTCTGGTGCATCATAAACTGTGATGCTCAACTTGTACTTGACTTAAGCCGGGTCTAACACGACTGAGCAACTAAACACAGCACAGCATTAGCACCCACACATTTAGGGGGAGTCGAAGTAGGTTGTGGTTGGAGTGATTATTGGTACTTGAGTATCAGTGCTTTTAAATACTTTCATGGGAAAGATATATGGGCTTCCTAGTGGTGCAATGGTAAAGAATCCGCCTGCCAATGCAGGAGATGCAGAAGACAACACATTCGATCCCTAGGTTGGGAAGACTCCTTGGAAAAGGAAATGGCAACCCTCCCCAGTATTCTTGCCTGGAAAATTCCATGGACAGAGGAGCCTGATCAAGTACAGTTCATGGGGTTGAACAGAGTCAAAAATGACTGAGCACATATGCATGCAATATCGTGCATGGCAGAGATACAAGCTTAGTATCAATTAAGTTAAGACTTTATTTTAATATTTGAAATTTCCAATGCATACTTAGGGTTGCAGACAATTTAAATAAGATTTTTGAAAATATTCTATTTCACTTAAGCATTAGTTTGTAACTTTAGTTTTTACCTGAATATATACCAGGAAAAATATTTCTAAGGTGTTAAAAGTGACTGAATAAAGTTGAAGGCTTATTTGTAGCAGTTCTTCTCTAGGACAAATAGTAGTAGAGTAGTTCTCTCTCTTTCTCACATACATACTAGCGTTGTGATTGTACACAAAGTATTTGGGGACTTCCCAGGTGGTGCTAGAGGTAAAGAACCCCCTGCCAATGCAGACGTAAGAGATGTGGTTTGATCCCTGGGTTGGGAAGATTCCCTGCAGGAGGGCACAGCAGCCCACTCCAGTGTTCTTGCCTGGAGAATCCCATGGACAGAGGAGCCTGGTGGTTTACTGTCCATGGGGTTGCAAAGAGTAAGACATGACTGAAACGACTTACCGCGCATACACATATAATATTTTATTTTAAGAATATTTTTGCAGAAAGATTCTTTGTTTTAAATATATTAGAAAACATTATAAGGCAGATTCCATTAAATGTTAAGGATAGGATTTTGAACATTATTTTTATTGATAGGTCTGCCTTAACAAAATTTTGTGGACTGGGTGGCTTAAACAACAGAAACTTATTTTCCTACAGTTCTAGAGGCTAGAAATCCATGATCAAGGTGCTGGCAGGTTTGGTTTGTCTTAAGGCCTTTCTCTCTTGGGTTGCCAGACAGCTGTCTCCTGACTAAGTCCTCCCAAGGCCTTTTCTCTGAGCATATTCCCCACTTTCTTTTTCTCATGATGTATGGACACCGCCATATATAATCTCTTTGTGACCCTGTGAACTATACAGTCCAAGGAATTCTCCAGGCCAGAATAGTGGAGTAGGTAGCTGTTTCCTTCTCCAGGGGAACTTCCCAACCCAGGAATGAAAACCAGGTCTCCCGCATTGTAGGCAGATTCTTTACCCGCTGAACCACCAGAGAAGCATATATAATCCAATTTAAACTTAATTACTTTTTTAAGGTCCATCTGTAAATATGGTTAAATTTTGAGGTACTAGGCTTTGAGACCTCAACATATGAATTTGTAGGGAGTACAATCCCCTACATAACAAGCATGCTGAATTATGTAGTGAAAGATTCACTGTGGGTGAGGCAATAGGCTGTGGGTCAAATTCTGGCTTTAACATTCGGTGACCTGTGATTAGTAATTTAACTCTTCAACCCAGTATGCTCCCATGTCAAGTAGTAGGGAAATGGAATTGAGCAAAATAGACTGTTCTGAAAATTAACAATTATATTTGTGATGTGCTGGGCAATAATATGTCAATTTATAAGCTCTCTTAATACAAAAATTAATGTCCTTCTTGTTTTATGGAGGACAAATTCAACGATATGCATTTTATTGCAATAATTCTGAAAAAAGTATTTAATTATATTAAAATTTTAATTATTGTGTGTTTATATCTAACACTGAGCATCTCTGTTAGTGTATCAAGAATGACTTCCAGGTTTTTGATAAATCTATCCCCTCAGTTCCACATTTTGGACAACTTCCTTTTTGTCCCATCATTTTTTATGAGTTTACTTTGTTATATAAAAGTTTGAGAAGCTATGTGTTGACAAGATACATACATGTAACATAATGTCAAAGGACATGTCATATTAAATTAGTGGCTTATTTCATCATCATACACAATTACAAGCAATAAGATATTTTTTTGAAAGTTTAACTTTTAGAATAATTTTAAGAAGTTCCTATATTTTGTTTAAACTTTTGACAATGAATCTAAGATTTAACTTTGATCTGTAGAATTATATTCCCATTGAAATATCTTGTGACAGTATGCTATAGAAAATTGAAGTAAATATGTTTTCTGCATTATTAACATAAACAAAAATACTTGCATGGGGATAGGTATCATAGAAAAAAGCAAAAAGATAGCTTTAGTAGCTAGAATCTGTACTTATAATTTATGAAGGCAGAAAAAATGTTTTTAATTTTGTAATAGCCAACAAACTATAAATAACATGTTACAAAATCAGCTTATTCACATTATCTTCTGAATAAAAGCCTGATTTAAATTTCTTCAGCTGCAATTCATTAATCTGAATTTATGACACGTCCTGGGAAACAGCAGAGACTGCTTTAGCCTTTTGCTCTTCCGATTACACAGGAATGCCATCTAGTGTCAAAACAGTATCTGCAGCCTTTTTGTCCTATGAAAACTCTACTTTATACTGTTTTTCTGTAAAATATGCTTTAAAGAGATATATCACAATGGATAGTTGGGGGCTACCTCTATATCAATAAATAGAAGAATGTCAGCCAAGTAGCCTTATAGGTATTCTGGTTTTTTTTTTGTTATTGTTGTTGTTATAAAAGTAAATTATATTTAATTTAATATAAAATGCATTCATTCAAGCATTCTAAATAAGCAACTGTATTAAGGAAAACAATTCAAAAAGATAATTACTATGTAATAAGCTCAAGGTTATATCAATTTATTTTATAATTTTAGATTAAGCAATTCAGAAATACATAAAAAACATATTCTTTTTTGTTGCTGTTCACAATTAATCTGTTATAATTAATATCTTATGAAAGTGAAGAAATCATTGGATGCAAATCTAGTTGATAGATTGATAGTATAATAATTTTATCCATTGGTGTTTATTAAATGCTTAACACAAAATAAAATTTACCTATACATTTTTTAATACAAACTTCTCATGCTCTGTTAGCTTGCTACTGAAATTTCTACTTGAATTTTACTTAAATTAAATACTGAGATAGTGCAAATGAAAGTGAAAAACAACTTTATTAAGTTGGTTTATTAGTTTTTGCCTTTGTAGCTGACTTTTATAATTAAGAGAATTTTCAGTCATTCCATTTCTTCTCCGGGAAGCCAGTTCTTTTTCCAAGTGCAATGAAGTATCACCTTACCAATTAATTTTCCGTCATGGAGAACAGTGCTATACCAATGGTGGCAGGCCCTAGAGTGGAATTTGATAATCAAAGCAGAATATAGAGGTTCAAGTGTAGGGGAATTTCAGTTGAATTGGAGAAATTGTGGAAGAAGAGGATGGGAGGCAGCAGGTAATGTGGTAATTCAGTTCCAGCAGCCACGGTGGCTTATTTTTTTGGATGTAGATAACAGTCTTCCATATGCCATTACCAGAGGTTTGACTATCAACTTGTGGCCCACACAAGGCTTCCTTCAACAACTCCAACACTGGGCTACTGCAAAAAGGAACATTCCCAAAACCTGGCACCTTAAGAGAACCTGGTTTATAGCTAAAGCCAGTTAGACCCTACCTAGCACCATGCATCCTGAGACTGACATTTATATTTTTCAATGAATCTGAAATGTAGAATCATTGTTTCATAGAAAACGAAGTAACTACTAATAGTCTGTATTTCTGACTACCAATTCTGGTTTCACTCAACCTGACATATCAGAAGGCAGAGTTAAAACTCAGCTGTAAAATCAAGCATGTCTGGTTGTCATTTGTGGCTTTCCTATGCCCTATGTGTAATCTGAAGTAATCAGTCTGCCTTACAGATTTATTGAAAAAAATAAAGTGTTGTTATCATCACATTCAGAGGTAAGTGTTATTGTAAAAAGGAACCATAGATGAATTTATGTATTAATAGGAGTCAAAACCCAGGATTCAAACCCTAGTGTGACTGATTTTAAAATCTACCCTTTCGCAGCTGTACTGTGATGCAACTCTAAACCAAGTTTTAGCAGATTCTATATACATTTGAGAAAATAATTTAATCATTGTCCTTGTTGGCAGAATAAGACTGTGGTATTATCGATTTTTTAAAAATTCATTAAATAATCTGGCTTGCCAAAAAAGAAAATGTTTGATATGATTTATCTCATCATTATATTGCTAAAAGATCAGTAAGGAGGTGAATGATTGAAAAAAGACTTTAATAAAACTTTAGAGCTTTTATGATAGAAATGTCTAAAATGAACGATGGGGAGTAAGTCAACACTAACATTTGAAGTGGCAGCAGAAAGTATTAATAGAGGAGGTAATAAAGGAACAGTCTGGGAGGATTAGCCAATAATCACATAGCAGACAGGAGAAAGGGTATGTCACCATGTGATGGGGAGGAAAGAGTAGGAAACTGAGGCACACATTAGCTTGATATACTCATTGTGTTGTCAGTAGTTTAGTAGGCTTGTACTTTGTGAGGATTACATGAAGTAACCCATAAAAGTCACTTTGGACAACTCTTGTCCTGATTAGTAGCACATACTCCACAAATGTTAACTATGCTCTATAATAATAGCTTAGAGTAGGAAAGATAGAGCAGGAGAGAAGGACAGCAATGAAGAGAATAATTCTCAAGTACCTGTTACAGAGCACCATAAATACTTTTTTTCTGTATATAATGAAAAGCCACAGAAGAATGCTGTTTGGAAGTGTCCAGATAAATTTTTAATATTCGAATGACCACTCTACTAGCTAATGGAGGATTGATTAGAAAATAACATGAGACAATCAAATTTAAAGAATGATGCTCAAAAAAGTGAAACAAAAAACAAAACAAAAAAAAAAAGAATGGTGCTCAAGGCAAGAACACAGGCAATAGCAGGGGGGTGAAGAGTAGACACTCATGATTGAAATTTTATAAGACAGTACAGATAGGACTTTGCCAATGACAAGATACAGATGGAAGTCCAATGTGACTCCCAAGTTTCTGACTGGTTAGTGTGGCGATGTTAATATTTCCAAAAAATTCAGAGCCAGAGCAGCATTGCTCATGAGACACTGACCAAAATACCACCATATCTCAGGACTTAACAAAAATCTCCTTCCCCACCAAGAGGAAGCACATTATCACATCAGCTTTTTCAGAGCTGCCAATAGTTGCAGGTTAGCTTTCTGGGGACACAGACTCCATGACAGAGAGGAAGATGCTGAAGTTTCACGAGGCTGTGTGCTTAGGACTGAGTTCCTTTACAGCCGTGGCTCTCCACAGGCACACGTCTGCCCCCAGGAGATGTTTGCTTATGTTCAAAGGTATTTTTTGGATGTCATGAGCCATTTTTCGTTATCACAAGTGGACACAGGTGCTACAGGCATGGAATCAAAAGAAAAATCAAGAGTACTGTTAAGTATCCTACTTTACACAGGGCAAGCACTGACCATGAAGAATTGTGTGGCTCATATTTTCAATAAAGAAAGCGTTGAGAAAAACCTCCTTTGCAGAGTGCAGGAGTTCAATAACAAAAATGTTTCACATTATTGATTCAGAAAGCTTCAAGATCCAGTATTATAGCAATATTTAAGTCTAAGAAGTAGAGTTTAAGTAATGTAATTTCAAAACAGCCAAATATTGATTTCAATATAACACAAGTACTTTTCTGTGTCTCTCAAACACCAGCCAACAGAAACATTACTTCAAATTGCCTTTCTTTTTTCTGACTAGTTGCACTACAACTCACAACTACTGTTGTGCTTTCTCTTCTAGTATTTTTTCAGCCTATGTGAGAATTAATAATTAATTGATAATAATAAATTATAAGTAATTGAAATTGATAGCACAAAGATAATTGGGAAATTCCCAAATTTGGTGATTAAGCAATCTGATTGTAAATAACCCACAAGTCAAAGAGGAAGATTAAAATGAAATAAAAATTTTTATGTGAATAAAATGAAAACACAGATATTAAAATTAGTGGACTGTAACAAAGATAGCAATTCAGAGGAAATTTGTGGCATTAAATATTTTCATATGAAAATATGATTTCAAATAAGTAATAGATATTTCCATCTAAGAAAGTAGAAAAAAAGTGAAAGTGAAGTCGCTCAGTCGTGTCCGACTCTTTATGACCCAATGGACTGTAGCCTACCAGAATTCTCTGTCCGTGGGATTTTCCAGGCAAGAGTAGTGGAATGGGGTGCCATTTCCTTCTCCAGGGAATCTTCCCGACCCAGGGATCGAACCCGGGTCTCCTGCATTGTTGGCAGACTCTTTACTGTCTGAACCACCAGGGAAGTCAAGAAAGTAGAAAAAAAGAGCATATTAAATGAAAAGCAAGTAGAAGCAAGTAGAAAGGAGGAAATAAAGGCATTAGAATAGATATCTATTAAATTAGAAACAACAAAATAATACACAAATTCAGTGAAAGCAAAAACTGCTTTGAGGAAAGAATTTTTATAAATTTAATCACTCTCTAGCCAGACTAATCAAGAAAAAATAAGAGAAATGACACAAATTACAATATTATAAATTGAAGAGGGAACATCACTACAAACAATGTAGATGGGAAAAGGAATAAAATGTAATAGTTTATGGTTATGAATTTGAAAAATTGAATAAAATTAGCATTGTTTCATAAACAAAAACTAAGAAATGTCATTTAAAAATTATCACTTTGCAAGCTTAGTTTTTAATGCAATTATCTTTGTCTTATTTACCACTTCACACATGTTTTTTTAACTTATTTTAATATTTTAATTATCTTTTGTCAGATATAAACACTTTGTTAGATGAGGCATGCAAATATTTTATCTCATTTTCAAAGGTTAAAGCGTCTGTCTGCAATGTGGGAGACCCAGGTTCGATCCCTTGGTCGGGAAGATCCTCTAGAGAAGGAAATGGCAACCCACTCCAGTATTCTTGCCTGGGAAATCCCATGGATGGAGGAGCCTGGTGGGCTACAGTCCGTGGGGTCGCAAAGAGTTGGACACAACTGAGCGACTTCACTTTCATGAACCTTTGTCAATGTATGGCAAAAACCACTACAATATTATAAAGTAATTAGCCTCCAACTAATAAAAATAAATGAAAAAACAAAACAAAACAAACAAAAAAAGAAATAGAAAAAAATTCCATTATTCTTTTAAAATATTAATAAAAATTTCATATGTGGAAAAAAATAAAAGAAGAAATAAAATAATATGAAGTCAAAAATCAGAACACAATTCACCAAAGATATACAGTGTGTTAGTTGCTCAGTAGTGCCCAACTCTTTGTGACTCCATGGACTGCAGCCCACCAGGCTCCTCTGTCTATGGGATTTTCTAGGCAATGATGCTGGAGTAGGGTGCCATTTCTTTCTCCAGGAGTTCTTCCCTACCGAGGGATAGAACCCTGGTCTCCTGCCTGCAGGCAGATTCTTTACCAACTGAGCTATGAGGGAAGATGGTAAAGAAAAAAGCACATGAAAAGAAAATCAGCATTAATCATGAAGGAAGTGCTAAACAAGGGCTTCCTAGGTGACGTCAGTGATAAAGAATCTGCCTACCAAGACAGGACAAATAAGAGATGCCGATTCCATCCCTGGGTCAAGAAGATCACTTGGAAAAGAAAGTGGCAACCCACTCCAGTATTATTGCCTGGAGAATCCCGTGGACAGAGGAGCCTGGCAGGATACAGTCCAACAGTTCAGTTCAGTTCAGTCGTTCAGTCATGTCTGACTCTTTGGAACCCCATGGGCTGCAGCATGCCAGGCCTCCCTGTCCATCACCAATTCATGAGTCTACCCAAACATGTCCATTGAGTAGGACATCTCATCCTCTGTCATCCACTTCTCTTCCTACCTTTAGTCTTTCACAGCATCAGGGTCTTTTCAAATGAGTCAGCTCTTCACATCAGGTGGCCAAAGTATTGGAGTTTCAGCTTCAACATCAGTCCATCCAAAGAATATTCAGGACTGATTTCCTTTAGGATGGACTGGTTGGATCTTCTTGCAGTCCAAGGAACTCTCAAGAGTCTTCTCCAACACCACATTCCAAAAGCATCAATTGTCCCGTGCTCAGCTTTCTTTATAGTCTAACTCTAACATCCATACATGACTACTGGGAAAATTATAGCCTTGACTAGACAGACCTTTGCTGGACAAGTCAGGTCTCTGGTTTTTAATACGCTGTCTAGGTTGGTCATAACTTCCCTTCCAAGGAGTAAGTGTCTTTTAATTTCATGGCTGCAATCACCATCTGCAGTGATTTTGGAGCCCCCTGAAAAATAAAGTCTGTCACTGTTTCCACTGCTTCCCCATCTATTTTCCATGAAGTGATTGGGCCAGATACCATGATCTCAGTTTTCTGAATGTTGAGCTGTAAGCCAACATTTTCACTCTCCTCTTTCACTTTCATCAAGAGGTTCTTTAGTTCTTCACTTTCTGCCATAGGGATGGTGTCATCTGCATATCTGAGGTGTCTGATATTTCTCCCAGCAATCTTGAGTCCAGCTTGTGCTTCATCCAGCCCAGCATTTCTCATGAAGAACTCTGCATATAAGTTAAATAAGCAGGGTGACAATATACAGCCTGATGTACTCCTTTCCCTATTTGTAAACAGTCTGTTGCTCCATGCCCAGTTCTAACTGTTGCTTCCTGACCTGCATACGGATTTATCAAGAGGAAAGTCAGGTGGTTTGATATTCCCATCTCTTGAAGAATTTTCCACAGTTTGTTGTAATTCACACAGTCAAAGTCTTTGGCATAGTCAATAAAGCAGAAATAGATGCTTTTCTGGAACTCTCTTGCTTTTTTGATGATACAGCAGATGTTGGCAATTTGATCTCTGGTTCCTCTGCCTTTTCTAAATGCAGATTGAACATCTGGGAGTTCATGGATCATGTACTGTTGAAGCCAGGCTTTGAGAATTTTGAGCAATACTTTGCTAGCGTGTGAGATGAATGTGATTGTGCAGTATAGTTTGAGCATTCTTTGACATTGCCTTTCTTTGGGAATGGAATGAAAACTGACCTTTTCCAGTCCTGTGTCCAAGGATGCATTTTCCAAATTTTCTGGCATGTTGAGTGCAGCACTTTCACAGCATCATCTTTCAGGATTTGAAATAGCTCAACTGGAATTCCATCACCTCCACTAGTTTTGTTCCTAGTGATGTTTCCTAAGGCCCACTTGATTTTGCATTCTAGGATGTCTGGCTAGGTGAGTGATCACATCACCATGATTATCTGGGTCATGAAGATCTTTTTTGTATAGTTCTTCTGTGTATTCTCACCACCTCTTCTTAACATCTTCTGCTTCTGTTAGGTCCATACTATTTCTGTCCTTCATTGAGTCCCTCTTTGCATGAAATATTCCCTTGGTATCTCTAATTTTCTTGAAGAGGTCTCTAGTCTTTCCCATTCTATTGTTTTCCTCTATTTCTTTGCATATACACCATGGAATATTACACAGCCGTTAAAAAGAATTCATTTGAATCAGTCCTAATGAGGAAGGCTTTCTTATCTCTCCTTGTTATTCTTTGGAACTCTGCATTCAAATGAGTACATCTTTCCTTTTTTCCTTTGCTTTTCACTTCTCTTCTTTTCATAGCTATATGTAAGGCCTCCTCAGAAAGCCATTTTGCTTTTTTGCATTTCTTTTTCTTGGGGATGGTCTGATCCCTGTCTCCTGTACAATGTCATGAACTTCCATCCATAGTTCATTATGCACTCCAGATCTAGTCCCTTGAATCTATTTGTCACCCCCACTGTATAATTGTGAGGGATTTGATTTCGGTCAAACGTGAATGGTTTAGTGGTTTTCCCTACTTCCTTCAATTTAACTGTGAATTTGGCAATAAGGAGTTCATGATCTAAGCCACAGTCAGCTCCTGGTCTTGTTTTTGCTGACTGTATAGAGCTTCTCCATCATTGGCTGCAAAGACTATAATCAGTCTGATTTTGGTGTTGACCATCTGGTGATGTCCATGTGTAGAGTCTTCTCTTGTATTGTTGGAAGAAGGTGTTTGCTATGACCAGTGCATTCGCTTGGCAAGACTCTACTAGCTTTTACCCTGCTTCATTCTGTACTCCAAGGCCAAATTTTCCTGTTACTCCAGGTGTTTTTTGACTTCCTACTTTTGCATTCCAGCCCCTTATAATGAAAAGGGCATCTTTTTTTTACAGTCCATAGGATCGCAAAGTCAGACATGGCTGAGGTGACTTTAGCATACATGCATGTACTAAACACTTTGTACGTGTTTGAAAGGGTTAATGGCATTTTGGGGCGTTATTTTTTTTTCTCTTATGCAAATTTAGTTCATTTTTTATTTTCCTCATTGTCATTGTATTTTTTCTTAATGAATAGTATGTTCAGAATGAATGATACTTTCTCTCTCAATTTTCTTCTCTTTCTAGATAAATCCTTCATTCATTCGGGCTTATGGTCAGACAAATTGAAATTTTCTTTATTTTTCTTTGCTTTAATTTCACCCTTGTTTTCTAATTGCTTTGCTGCTATTGCTGCTGTTGCTATACTTTTGCTTGACTCTTTATTTACTATAATTATCTAAATCATTTTAATTTCTTAATTGTTTGCTTAATCTCTCCTGAGGATGGTAATTTAAATTATATTTTACCTTCCAAAGAAAAAATAAAATAGCAATTCTAGTCAAAAATTGCACAAGTATATTTATCTTTAGAGAATATGTCATCAAATAAGTATAGCATAATAGAGATAAGTATTAAAAATTTCTTAATTCAAAATTATTCTTTAAAATCTTCTTGTCTAAAATCACCCCAAATATTGATCACATACTTTAATGAAATTTTAAATAATATGAGCAATTCACAGGATTTTATTACTCCAATTGATTTATTATCCAAAAATATATATGATAATAAAATGTATATATATGTCTGTGTGTATATATATATATATATAAAGAAAGAGTTGTTACTATTGACCTTTCCTCTTTCATGTATTCTAGGTTTCCTTTAAATTTGTTTCTGGGTATTTTGTCAGATATTTCTGCTTCCCTCTGATTTCCCTCGCAATTCAGTTTTATTTGATTAGGCAATAGCACTCATTTACCACAAGATGCTAAAGAAGCATAATTTTCTTTTTTCATCCTCTCTTCCTTAGGCAGTGTTTTAAGTTCTACAATCTCATTAACTGCAGTACAAAATAAAACATGAAACTTTTCAAATAACTCCTTTAATAGTTATTAGAGGCCATCATTTGCAAAACAAATATGTTGACTGTTATTTTCAACAGCATATAAGATCTATTTATTTTGTTGTTGCAATTTAGTTTTGCAATTCGATCTCTAGTTTATTGTTTCTGCCAAGCCCCATCCCTCTATTCTGTTCTGTTTTGCTAAGGCTTCTTTTGTTAATGTTCCTTACAAGCCCAATTTATGAAATATACTTTAACTTCCCAGCAATGAATGACTTAATTCAATGCCTTTCAAAGTGTGAGTCAAACACAGGCCATAGAATTTGAATTATTTAATAAAAATGATTAGATTGCTCTGCATCCCAGGGTATGATTGAGCATGTCTGTGATGAGTTTCAGTGCATGTAAAAAACACCTTCAGCACTTGTCATTTCTTTGATCTGTTGCAGAATGAACAATCTACGTCTGTGCCGATGGCTCTTTTCATTAGCCTCTCAGTGATCTGACTCTAATCACTCTTTTCTGCTGTGTAAATTATATTTACTATAGATAAAAGCTGACATTTTATAATGTCTACCAATTATCTTTCTGTAACTGCATGAAGGCAGGTTATGAAATCATTTGCCATACTTTTCCTGTATTTTCAATTCTCTTTCTAAATCCCATTCTCTTATCATAAGTAGGACAAGATGGAAAATTATGTAAATGTATGGCTACTTTCATGATAAAATAAAGTTGTACAATTTCACTAGCACTATGTAATATTCAATGCATATGTTAGTTGGATCATGAAAATATTTATTTTCTTGAAAACAGAAATATTGTTATTTCATCAGAGGATATATGGAGAATCAATAACTCTGACATTTACATCTATTTCTTCCTTTCTATAGGTTCAGTTCAGTCGCTCAGTCGTGTCCGATTCTTTGCGACCCTGTGAACTGCAGCACGCCAGGCCTCCCTGTCCATGACCAACTGCCAGAGTCCACACAAACCCATGTCCATCGAGTTGGGGATGCCATCCAACCATCTCATCCTCTGTCATCCCCTTCTCCTCCTGCCCTCAATCTTTCCCAGCACCAGGTCTTTTCCAATGAGTCAGCTCTTCACATCAGGTGGCCAAAGTATTGGAGTTACAACTTCAACATCAGTCCTTCCAATGAACACCCAGGACTGATCTCCTTTAGGATGGACTGGGTGGATCTCCTTGCAGTCCAAGGGACTCTCAAGTGTCTTCTCCAACACCACAGTTCAAAAACATCAGTTCTTCGGCACTCAGCTTTCTTTATAGTCTAACTCTCACATCCATACCTGACTACTGAAAAAGCCATAGCTTTGACTAGATGGACCTTTTTTGGCAAAGTAATGTCTCTGTATTTTAAAACGCTGTCTAGGTTGGTCATGACTTTTCTTCCAAGGAGCAAGCATCTTTTAATTTCAAGGCTGCAGTCACTATCTGCAGTGATTTTGGAGCCCCCAAAATAAAGTCTGTCACTGTTTCCACTGTTTCCCCATCTATTTGCCATGAAGTGATGGGACCAGATGCCATCATCTTAATTTTCTGAATGTTGAGTTTTAAGCTAACAGGATAGAGATTATCTATTTCCTTCTACCGTGTGATGATATATCAAGATGGCCCTCTGTTAACCAGAAATGAGCTCTCACTAGATCTCACTATTGAATAGGTCAGCACCTTGATGTTGGACTCTCCACCCTTCAGAATTATGAGAAATAAATGTCTGTTGTTTAAGTCACGCAGTTTACAGTATTCTGTTATAGCTGCCTGAGCAGACCGATTTAAATATAATTTTACAAGATGTTTTACCTAATTATTTCTCAAATCAAGCAGGGACATTGATCCCATTCTTTCTTCTTTCATGGTTCTTTTGTAAATATATCTAGACGCTCTTGTGACCTGCTCTCACTTCAGTCGTGTCAGACTCTTTGCCACCACATAGACTGTAGCCTGCCAGGCTCCTCTGTCCATGGGATTTTGTTTTTTAATGGGATATTTTAACAAAGATAGAAAACTTATAGTATACTGGATTTCATTTTTGATAAGGGATATGATTAAACATTAATAATTCATGGTAGCTAGGTGAAACATTCTCAAAATTAAGCATAATTTGTTTATTATATATGATTGCTCTTTAGGATGTCCTGTATTATGGCTTTTTAAATGGAAGAGATTATGATATAATAAAGAAAGCAAGCATATGAATTTTCTTTCAGAAGCTCTAAGCCTTCAAGTATGTTAAGAGATTTATGTTGAAGGAAATGTATGTCATATACACACATATATATATATATATCTGTGTGTGTGTGTGTGTATATATGTGTATGTATATATATATATATAATGGAGATTATAGATTATAGTGAAATTTGCTTGGTCATTTCCAACTCTTTGTGACCCCATGGACTATACAGTCCATGGAATTCTCCAGGCCAGAATACTGGAGTGGGTAGCCTTTCCCTTCTCCAGTGGATCTTCTCAACCCAGGGATCAAACCCAGACTCCCATATTGCAGGTGGATTCTTTACCAGCTGAGACACAAGGGAAGCCCATCGAGCATATGTCAATATTAAATATTCATACCTATGAACTATAAATGCAAATTCTGAGATTCCTGTCCAGTGAATTATCCAGCAGAAAATATGTATAGGAAAGCAAAATGAAATATGAGCTTTCTTAGCTAGCATTTAATTGGAGCAAATAATTTTCATATGGTGATTTTATTGGTCATATAAAAATTATAACACATGCATATTGATTTTTCTTCTAAAAGTCTATTACGTATAAATGTGAGAATATTTATATACCACCTCCATCTATACAGACCTTTAGTTAATGCTCTTCTAGTTTGACTCTGGGCTTGGCTATATGACTTTCCTTAAAAAGGTAAGGAAGGCAGAGGAATGTAAAGTAATTGTACTTTTTTGGGGACATTTTCTCTCTCACTTATGGAATGTCTTCTACCATGTGAACCAGTGATGAGAGATTGGCTGGACAATGAGAGACCAACTAGAGAGTGGTTCCATACATCCTTGCTACTCCAGTTTTTTTCAGCTGAGAACCCACAGATATGAGTCAGATAAGTCGAACACTATGAGGTCAATTAGCCACAGGTTGGCCAACTCAGGCTGGAAGAATGCACAGCCAACACACAGAAATATGAAAAACAATAATTGCTTGATGGAGGAAGGACACTAGGTTTTCCAGTGATTTATTACAACTGATAGGGGAAAGGAGTACGTCAAGGCTTTATTGTCACATGCTTATTTAACTTATATGCAGAGTATATCATGAGAAACGCTGCACTGGTTCATCCAGCCCAGCACAAGTTGGAATCAAGATTGCTGGGAAAAAACATCAATAACCTCAGATATGCAAATGACACCACCCTTATTACAGAAAGCAAAGAGGAACTAAAGAGCCTCTTGATGAAAGTGAAAGAGGAGAGGGAAAAGTTGGCTTAAAACTCAACATTCAGGAAACTCAGGTCATGGCATCTGGTCCCATCACTTCATGGCAAATAGATAGGGAAACAGTGGAAACAGTGACAGACTTTATTTGGGGGGGCAGGGGGGGGCTCCAAAATCACTGCAGATGGTGACTGCATCCATTAAATTAAAAGACACTTGTTCCTAGAAAGAAAAGTTATGACCAACCTAGACAGCATATTAAAAAGCAGAGACATTTGCCAACAAAGTTCCATCTAGTAAAAGCTATGGTTTTTCCAGTAGTCATTTATGGATGTGAGAGTTAGACTATAAAGAAAGCTGAGTTCCGAAGAACTGATGCTTTTGAACTGTGGTGTTGGAGAAGACTCTTGAGAGTCCCTTGGACTGCAAGGAAATCCAATCAGTCCATCCTAAAGGAGATCAGTCCTGAATATTCATTGGAAGTACTGATGCTGAAGCTGAAACTCCAATACTTTGGCCACCTGATGTGAAGAACTGACTCATTGGAAAAGACCCTGATGCTGGGAAAGATTGAAGGCAGGAAGAGAAGGGGATGGTGGAGAATGAGATGGTTGGATGGCATCACTGACTCAATGGACACGAGTTTGAGTAAACTGTAGGGGTAGCGGATGGAGAGGGAAGCATGGTATGCTACAGTCCATGGGGTCTCAAAGAGTCAGACACGACTGAGTGGCTGAACTGAACTGAACTGATATTAATATTTACATTCCTTGTCATTATGAATTTTATTCTGCTCAACTTCACTCCATCTCAATTGTTATTTTACATGCTATGACGTTAAGAGAACAAAGACAAAATCTCGAGTGAATACAAGACAGAACGTGTTTCAATAGCAGCAACCCTAATGTGATATCAAGTGTTAATATCATTAATTAATAATGGATTGCTTTCATATTGAGAGAACATTTCCTAATCTGTAACTGAATAGTTTCATATGTGAATGGTTATTCTAATGGTGTGAAATTATAGTGACATATTTAAGGAGCTAGCTTCCCTGGTGGCTCATATGGTAAAAAAAATCCCCCTGCAATGTAGGAGACCCAGATGTGATATCTGAGTGGGGAAGATTCCTTGGAGGAAGGAATCTACACACTCCAGTATTCTTGCCTGGAGAATTCCATGGACAGAGGAGCCTGGCAAGCTATGGGGTCACTAAGAGTTGGGCAGGACTGAAAGATTTTCACATTCGCTTTCATCCATACAGAATGTATTAATAAACTTTCTAAAGTTATAATTAAGCAATCTTTAAGTTTAAATTGACCCCGTAATCAGATAACAGTTCCTTTGAGAATCTCCATTTCTAAAAAGGTATTTTTATCAGTGGCACCACTCGCATATGAGTATTATTTACAGGAAGTCTATTGCTGAAGAGATTCTGGAGGAAGGAATGCACAAAACTTTCAATTGCAAAATAAACAAAAGCCACTCTAGTTGTTTTTAACAGAGAGATATTTTGATGCAGGGGGCTGGATGCTTATAAATTTTGCTTTCATTTCTAGATAATTTATTTGTTCCTTTATCAAAATGTTCTGTTCTTCTAAAACTATGATCCCATTTTATTCTGGCAGTGGGAGGATTTTTGAACAACTTAAAACTATATATATTATGCTATTTTCCGTTTGTTCCTTTTTATTTCTGTAAAATTTTTCTGTGTTCAGTGTATATTTTTTTATCACAGTATTTTTTTTTCTTTTCCCTTCTTGAGATTTTTGTTTTTTTCCCCCCTAATAGCATATGTGGTTTATATGGATTTGTTTGGTTGCTTTTCATCTGTATTGTTGGGGTCATCAACAGTTATTGGACAATTTTTTTTTTTTTTTTACTGTAGGGTAGATGTAGATTTTCTTTTTACCTTCACAGATTTGAAGAACTCCAGGCCACTTTTTTTTTTTTTTTTCCAGGCCACTTTTAATTAATTTCTAATTATTTGGGTTTCTGTATTTGTGGGTGTAATAAATTTTGATCACTACTTCCTGAACTGATTTACTATGACTCCACACAAAAGAATTTATTTTTGTTTTCTTGGGTTTTTTGTGTCTGGCTTACCTTCTTCATGTTTACCTCATCAGTACAGTATGGTACTGGCACAAAAACAGAAATATAGACCAACGAAACAAGATAGAAAGCCCAGAAATAAACCCAGCACCTATGGGTACCTTATTTTTGACAAAGGAGGCAAGAATATACAATGGAAAAAAAAAATCCTCTTCAATAAATGGTGCTAGGAAAACTGGACAGCTACATGTAAAAGAATGAAATTAGAACACTTCCTAACACCATACACAAAGATAAACTCAAAATGTAAGACCTAAATGTAAGACCAGAAACTATGAAACTCTTAGAGGAGACCCCACTTTTATGGGGGATCTCATTCTTTGATATATGATGTGTCCTGCTCATTGATTAAGTCTGTTTTCTCAGTGCACACTCAAAATTCCTATCCCCAGTTGTCAGCTCCTTGACACCTTAGTGTTAGTTTCTGCTTTTTCATCTCTATGGTCCCAATTTATTTTTATACTTAAAATTTTTCATTACTAATTATCTTAGATAGTATATCCATTTTACTTGTGAATAGAAATGGCCTGCTGCATCACTTTATTTTTCCATTTTACAGAAAGTTACCTTATTTACTCTGAAAATACTATGTAAGTGTAAAGCATATTAGTATATAACTTATTTTTTTCTAAATCCTCATTGGTTTTTACTTAAAGTTGCAATATAATCAGCACAAATCAATTAAATGCACATTAAAGAAATTCAAGTCTATGTCTAGAATTTTAAGCAATCAATAATAATAAATAACAGCTCTGACCTCAAAGTGATCAAGACAAATGAAAACATATGTAGCAGATAAAACATAAACATAAATCAAAGCATTTTTATCTATGCCTTTTGATCTTTACCACTTCTCAGTGTGAAAATGTTCAAATTATATGAAGAGTAAAATTTCAAAGTTAATCAGTCTTCTTTAAAGTCTATAGACTGAACTGACCCCATTTGAACATTTTTCTGTAAAATGTTATATATTTTATTGTTGGTTATCTCTCATTTAAGAATTCTTACCATATGTTTTTATTCCTCATCCTAATTCTACCCTGTGGATAAAAAAGGGAATGAGTCATTTTCATTCCAACATAAAGATTATTCAAAAATTTGAAAAAAAAAATAGCCTTATTCTAGGTATTAACTTTCCTACCCCTCTCGTCATTCCTCAGATAACATTGTTTCCAAAGTTTTACCCATCTGTTCATTTCTTCAGTTTCTTGAGTTAATTTTAAATTTTTGTATCTAAAATTAATACAGCATTCTATAGGTAGCTCAGTCTAGACAGAAAGTAATTTTTACCTCCTTTGAAGTAGACATTATTATATCAAATTACATTAAATTTGCATTTTCTCTTTCAATGACTTTTCATTTGAAAAGTCCACACATTCTCTCATACATTTATCTTAATGCTAAAATGTCTCTCTCACTTACTTTCTGTGTAGTGCTTATATTTCATCAGCTGAAAGAATGAGTGAAACATAATTTATTTCTTACAATTCTGGCTATCTTCTTTAGTATATCTTCCATGATACCCTTTTGTGTCTTCTGTAATTTTTTTGGCGGCGGGGGAGCTACACAGTGCAGCATGCAGAATCTTACTTCCCTGACCAGGAATCAAACCTTGCCTCTGTTTTGGGAGTGTGACAAGGGAAGTCCCTTCCATAATATTTTTAATTGAACTTTAATTTGCCAGCTACTTTTACCTACTCTTAGCTTTTATTATTTAAATTATCTAAAAATACTTAAAATAATTATTTCAGTTGTTTTCTTTGGGACACTGAAATTGATTTTACAAGGATAATAATAAATGAAATGATATCATTACATTTATAATTCTATATTATTGGGTGAAAATTATGTCTAGAAGCTAATTTTATCACCTCCTGATCTGCTCTTGCACTTAATTCACTTTATTATTATTAATATTATTATTTTCCCTACCAATACTAATTGTATTATTTTTATCAGGAAATATCTATAATTTTAGCATGTTGCAGAAAGTTGTTATTTTGTTACATATTGTCTTTACACATTTTCCTCATTTAGCATATGTCAAACAAATTACTGTTGACGTTTTTCTCAGTAATAGATTAGAAGTGGCATATTTGGGGACTACATATATATTAACATATGGATTTTTAAAATTTTACATTATCTCATGCTCTTTTAAGTGTCAGTTCTATAAATGCTTGATAAGCGCATATGTGAAAAACACTCAAAATATGTATCTTTTGTCCATATACCTATAATAACCTAAATTTATCATTTTTTTCCTTCTTAAAATTTCTGGAGCAAGTATGAGAGTTGTAATTAGAACAAAAACTATTTTTCTCAAATACTTTACATTTCCATATAAAATTTTGTCTGAAAGGCTTCTTAAGTGAACAATGCAAAGAAATAGAGGGAAACAATAGAATGAGAAAGACTAGAGATCTCTTCAAGAAAATTAGAGATACCAAGGAAACAGATCACACAAAGATGGGCAAAATAAAGGACAGAAACAGTATGGATGCAATGGAAGCAGAAGAGATTAAAAAGAGCTGGCAAGAAGACACAGCAGAACTGTACAGAAAAGGTCTTAATGACCCAGATAACCATGATGGTATGTTTACCAACCTAGAACCAGACATCCTGGAGTGTGAAATCAAGAGGGCCTAGGGAAACATTGACATGAACAAATCTAGTGAATGGGATAGAATTCCAGTTGAGCTATTTCAAATTCTGAAAGATAATGCTTTAAAGTGCTGCACTCAATATATTAGAAAATTTGGGAAACTCAGAAGTGGTCACAGAACTGGGAAAGGTCAGTTTTTATTCCAATCCCAAAGAAGGATAATGCCAAAGAATGTTCAAACTACAGCACAATTGTGGTCATTTCACATGACAGCAAGGTAATTCTCAAAATCCTTCAAGCTAGGCCTCAACAGTATGTGAACCAAGAATTTCCAGATGTACAAGCTGGATTTAGAAAAGGCAGAGGAACAAGAGATCAAATTGCCAACATCTGTTGGATCATAGAAAAAGCAAGAGAATGCTAGGAAAAAGTATCTACTTCTGTTTTATTGACTACACTGAAGCTTTGACTGTCTGGATCACAACAAACTGTGGAAAAAAGTCTTAAAAACCACATCACCTGCCTCCTGAGAAATCTGTATGCAGGTGAAGAAGAAAAAATGAGAACTGGACATGGAACAATGGACTGGTTCAGAATTGGAAAAGGAGTATGACAAGACTGTAAATTGTTATACCCTGCTTATTTAACTTATATTCAGGGTACATCCTCCAAAATGTCATGCTGGATGAATCACAAGCCAGAATCAAGATTGCTGAGAGAAATATCAATAACCTCAGATATGCAGATGACACCACTCTGATGACAGAAAGTGAAGGCAAACTTAAAGAGCCTCTTGATGAAGGTCAAAGAGGAGAGCGAAAAAGCTGGCTTAAAATTCAATGTTCAAAAAACTAAGATCATGGCATTCAGTCCCATCACTTCATGGCCAATAGATGGGGAAAAAGTGGAAGCGGTGACAGATTTTATTCTGTCTTTATTCTTTATTCAAAATCACTGCAGTCAGTGACTGCAGCCATGAAATTAAAAGACACTTGCTCCTTGGAAGAAAACCTATGGCAAATCTAGACAGCATATTAAAAAGCAGACATTACTTTGCCAAAAAAGGTCTAGTCAAAGCTACTGTTTATCCAGTAGCCATGTACAAATGTGAGAGTTGGACCATATGGAAGTCTTAGCACCAAAGAATTGATGCTTCTGAACTGTGGTGCTGGAGAAGACTCCTGAGAGTCCTTTGGATAGCAAGGAGATCAAACCAGCCAATCCTAAAATAAATCAACTCTGAATACTCATTGGAAGGACTGATGCTGTAACTGAAGCTCCAATACTTTGGCCACCTGATGTGAAGCACCAACTAACAGGAAAAGATCCCTGATATTGGCAAACACTGAGGGTAGGAGGAGAAAGGGGCAATAAAGGTTGAGATGGTTGGATGGCATCATTGACTCAATGTACATGAGTTTGAGCAAACTCCGGTAGATAGTGAAGGACAAAGAAGCCTGGTATAGTGCAGTCGATGGGGTCGCAAACAGTCAGACATGACTGAGAGACTGAACAACAACATATATGCTTTTCTAAAGCATGTTAAACATAAAAAATTAAACCACAACTGAGATATGCTTACATTTCTTGATGTGATTTTTTTACAAATCTTGTACTGTGGAGTCATACTTTTCCCATAAGCTAGGATTTGATCTTCACTGCATTTGTCTAGTTTCTATGCACTGAAAGCAAAGAATACCAATACAACAAAAAGAAGGAACAGGAGACATAGTTTTAGTTTCTGTACATATTTAGAATGCATTGCTGGATAAACAGAGTGATTCTAAGATTGCAAACACATGTTTTTTAAAGAGGAACAGCTAAAGTGAAATATAAAATAGCATGCTGGAAATTGACATTGTAAGTGAAGGGCGCTGTTGAGCTTTCCCTTATTGAAATTAAACTACTATTATACCCAAACATTACATTTTTTAGGTCTTCTTTGTAATCATTTTACCATTTTAATCAGTCTCCTCATTGTTTCCACTTCTGGACTTGGTCCATTTCTTCTTTCAATCTAATGTTATCCTAGAGTAATGTAATTGATGTTTCACCCATATACTGATGAATCTTCCTAGATGTTTAAATCCTTGAGAGCAAGAATGATTTCCTGTTAGTCTTTTCATCCCTCTTTCTTTAACTAAAATATACTACTTGCTCAGTAATATCCATTAAATTAAGCTAAAATGAATTGAAATGTAACTCAGAGACCCTTTTCTCTCCCTCTGCCTCAGAAATATATTCAATTGTATGACATACACTTCTATATAAATATTCAACAGATATTTCAATCTAAACTTAGACAGAGCATCAACTTCTATCCAGTTTTTAAAATCACAATTCAGGCTTGTTATGCTTGCATTTCCTCTCTCAGTTAAATTTAACATCACCTACCCAATCATCCTTCATCCTTTGCGTACTTTCTATACCTGATAAAATATCAATTTCTGGAACGTTTAATGCCTGCATCTGAAATACACTCCCCTTTCATTTATGTCTATATCTCTCATTAGTCATATCCTGACATATTTCACACACAGTTATCTCTAAATGGTATCCCAGCCTCTATTCCTAAATTGTCTTAAAGTTCCACAGCACAGGACCATCAGATCTTAAGTCTGCCTTACTGCATTGTACCTGTTTTAACAAAACTTTAAATGACTAAAGGAAATAATTAGGATAAGGTGAATTTACTCAGCTCACTGTTACCTGTTTAGTAAGATGCTAAGAATGTTGGATCAAGGATAAGGCTACCTGGGTTTTCAATCTGTCTCTTCTGCCATTAGCTTTGTGATGCTCTGCAAGTTACACGACAATTCTAAGTTTTGGCTTTCCCATCTGTAAAATTGGTATAATGATAGGATCACCTCCATAGAGTTGTTCTGAAGATTTAAATAATAACCCATATAAAGTGTTTAGGGGCTTCCCAGGTGGCACCAGTGGTAAAGAGCCTGGCTACCAATGCAGGAGATATAAGGGACATGGGTTTGGTCGCTGGGTTGGGAAGATTGCCTGGAGAAGGAAATGGCAACCTACTCCAGTATTCTTGCTTGGAGAATCCATGGACAGAGGAGCCTGGTGCACTACAGTCCATAGTGCCGTGAAGAGTCAGACATGACTGAAGCAACTTAGCGCACACACAAAGTGTTTAGAAGAATTTCAATGGCAAGCAGGCACTGAAATAATAAGAAAGCACTTGAATAAATTTTAGCTCTTATGATAGTCAGTCTTTGATAAGGTAGCCCTCTGGCCTTTCTAACATTTACTTATCTTTAAAGGCTCAAATATATATTAATTTCACAGACTAAAAACATGTGTATTCTATTATAATAACTATAACATACATACCATTATATAAACAACAATATCTTTAAAAAGCTCTTCATACTATTGGAGGAACAGAGATTAAGTCTATCTAATCTCCGTGTTTCCCACACCTAGTTTGTCACACAAAAGTGCCTAGTAAATTGAGGCTTTTTTATGAATTGCTTCCTGTTCAGAACTAAAATGATTCTATATGTCCCAGTCCTCAACAGGTTGAAGGTAAAAAATCCTTGAAATAATCATTAATTTTTGAAGTTTCAGTCTCATTCATTCTTCAAAACTTCTAGCCTCTTTCAAGTCATTATGAAATAGAAGAAATTGATATTATCTTTTCACTTAAAAAAAAAAAAGTTCTTTCAGATATTTTATACTGACCAATTTCTTCTATCCATCTATATCCTTATCTGTCAGCATTTTCAGTCGCTACAATTACCCAAAGCAACATCTATTTTGGTGAAACCACTATTACTGCTGATAAATTATGGAATTCACAGTGAGTCTTTAAGGCTTGATATGGAGAGTACTGATAATCCCCCCACCCTCCCAAATGATAACACTTGATTTCTTGCCTTGTCAATTATTTAACATGAATATGAGCTGACTGATATTCTTGCTACCTTTGCAATGTGGCTATAGTTACCTGTTGACTAGTATCAAAAGAGTTGATGCAGATATTAAAGTTTTCATGTCCAGTTTTTATTGAAGTTATTACTGGTGCTATTGCTTTTGCTTTGAATTCATGATGCCTTGGAAATTCTAGAAAATTTCCTTCCACTACTTTGTGTATGAGTGTGGGTGTGTGTAATTGCAACCCACATGCCATTTTACCATGTTATGAATCATTGGGAATGTGCAGAAAATAAATAAATGAGAATAGGCATGTAGCAATGATGCAAACAGATTTATGAGTGAATACTGTCACTTCAGTCACTTCTGACCCTTTGCAGTCCAATGGACTGTAGCCCACCAAGCTCCTCTGTTCATGGGATTCTCCAAGTGAGAATACTGGAGTGGGTTACCATGCCCTCCCACAGGGGATCTTCCCAACCCAAGGACTGAATCCTCATCTCTTATGTCTCCTACATTGGCAGGTAGGTTCATTACCACTAGCACCAACTGAGAAGCCCAAACATATTTATCACTTTCCATAAAACCTGGTCTGTGTTCCCTGAGCCAAACTGAAGTCTTTTACTTTATGTCTCCACAGGTCTTTATACAAGCACGGCATTATTGTCAAACACCCATTTCACTCAGGTGTGTATTGATTGTGCCTCAGGATGAATAAAACTTTTGTTTAGATCATAGACATTAATTATTAATAGAGCACAGTTAATAAAAACTATCCTACATGTATTCCAAGCTCAATATTTACCCAGAAATAAATTATTAAGAAATTAATGATATGAAATCTCCACACTGTTTTCCATAGCGGCTGTACCAGTTTGCATTCCCACCAACAGTGTAAGAGGGTTCCCTTTTCTCCACACCCTCTCCAGCATTTATTGCTTGTAGACTTTTGGATAGCAGCCATCCTGACTGGCGAGTAATGGTACCTCATTGTGGTTTTGATTTGCATTTCTCTAATAATGAGTGATGTTGAGCATCTTTTCATGTGTTTGTTAGCCATCTGTATGTCTTCTTTGGAGAAATGTCTGTTTAGTTCTTTGGTCCATTATTTGATTGGGTCATTTATTTTTCTGGAATTGAGCTTCAGGAGTTGCTTGTATATTTTTGAGATTAATCCTTTGTCTGTTTCTTCATTTGCTATTATTTTCTCCCAATCTGAGGGCTGTCTTTTCACCTTACTTATAGTTTCCTTTGTTGTGCAAAAGCTTTTAAGTTTCATTAGGTCCCATTTGTTTAGTTTTGCTTTTATTTCCAATATTCTGGGAGGGGGGGTCACAGAGGATCTTGCTGTGATTTATGTCGGAGAGTGTTTTGCCTATGTTCTCCTCTAGGAGTTTTATAGTTTCTGGTCTTACATTTAGATCTTTAATCCATTTTGAGTTTATTTTTGTGTATGGTGTTAGAAAGTGTTCTAGTTTCATTCTTTTACAAGTGGTTGACCAGTTTTCCCAGCACCACTTGTTAAAGAGGTTGTCTTTTTTCCATTGTATATCCTTGCCTCCTTTGTCAAAGATAAGGTGTCCATAGGTCGTGGATTTATTTCTGGGCTTTCTATTCTGTTCCATTGATCTATATTTCTGTCTTTGTGCCAGTACCATACTGTCTTGATGACTGTGGCTTTGTAGTAGAGTCTGAAGTCAGGCAGGTTGATTCCTCCAGTTCCATTCATCTTTCTCAAGATTACTTTGGCTATTCGAGGTTTTTTGTATTTCCATACAAATTGTGAAATTATTTGTTCTAGTTCTGTGAAAAATACCATTGGTAACTTGATAGGGATTGCATTGAATCTATAGATTGCTTTAGGTAGAATAGCCATTTTGACAATATTGATTCTTCCAATCCATGAACACGGTATGTTTCTCCATCTGTTTGTGTCCTCTTTGATTTCTTTCATCAGTGTTTTATAGTTTTCTATGTATAGGTCTTTTGTTTCTTTAGGTAGATATACTCCTAAGTATTTTATTCTTTTTGTTGCAATGGTGAATGGTATTGTTTCTTTAATTTCTCTTTCTGTTTTTTCATTATTAGTATATAGAACTGCCATATGACCCAGCAATCCCACTTCTGGGCATACACACTGAGGAAACCAGATCTGAAAGAGACACGTGCACCCCAATGTTCATCGCAGCACTGTTTATAATAGCCAGGACATGGAAGCAACCTAGATGCCCATCAGCAGATGAATGGATAAGGAAGCTGTGGTACATATACACCATGGAATATTACTCAGCCGTTAAAAAGAATTCATTTGAATCAGTCCTAATGATATGGATGAAACTGGAGCCCCTTATACAGAGTGAAGTAAGCCAGAAAGATAAAGAACATTACAGCATACTAACACATATATATGGAATTTAGAAAGATGGTAACGATAACCCTATATGCAAAACAGAAAAAGAGACACAGAAATACAGAACAGATTTTTGAACTCTGTGGGAGAATGTGAGGGTGGGATATTTCAAAAGAACAGCATGTATACTATTTATGGTGAAACAGATCACCAGCCCAGGTGGGATGCATGAGACAAGTGCTCGGGCCTGGTGCTCTGGGAAGACCCAGAGGAATCGGGTGGAGAGGGAGGTGGGGGGGGGATCGGGATGGGGAATACGTGTAACTCTATGGCTGATTCATATCAATGTATGACAAAAAAAAAATATGTGTACATACTAATAAATGTGAAAAGGATAAAAAAAATAAAAGAAATTAATGATATGGTTACTGCACAAATTCTAAAAACAAATGACGGCTTTTGTCAGTTTGTGAGACACGAAAAAGTAAAGATTAATATCTGTGTAGAATTCACTTGTATTTTGGAAGAAAACAAATGTGTACGATGTAGAATTAACAATTTAACATTATCTATGATAAGAATTAAAAAAATGAAAGCAGTAAATGATATAGAACCTGAGAAGGGGAAAATTGCTGAAGACCATATCTAAGTAATAATAGACAGCATAATATGTTGCATTCATAAATCTAGGAAAAAATATAATGCAGTTATCTAGAGCCTATAAACTATTGTGATTTTATTCTGAGAAGACCAATGTATTGTCAAAAATGATCCCAATTACTATAAATCAGAAACATTCATACTTGAATAGAAGATAGAAATATCTGTACTTTTGAAGAAATATATATATGTATATATATATATTCTAGTTAGCAGTCATATCATAATGAGTTAAATTCACAAATTGTTTTGGGGTTTAACAGTTTTCAGACACATTCAAATACACTTTAATAGGAAGTGTTTTCAACTCATTCCAACTCTAAGTTTTTCATTTGCAAATAAATTTGAGTCTTTTCAGCCTTGACTTAAATTTTAGATAAAATAGCTTTGTGCAACATAGAATAAAGGGCTTTTAAGAAGTTTTAGAATATTTACAGATAGAAAACATCTCATGCAAAGCATTGTGATAAGTTTAAAGAATTCAGTACCATATGGATTAATTTTCCTTTAAAATAAAAATTGAATGTGGAACTTTGAGACAAATTACTTAGAAGAATACAAGTAGATCACAAAATATTAAAAAGTATTTTGAAATATTATCTTATCTGTTGCTTTTAAAGACTTAAATGGGTCATCTAAACATGTACTTTGTTTTAATATCTATTAGTCATAAAATACAATGTCTTGTTATAGTATAGATAATATATTTCTTAAATTATTGCAATTGATTATGCAAATTTTTATTGCCTGAAATTTACATAAACATTTGCCTCAAGACTTTTTTTATATTCCAAATATCTAAATAAAAATACTCCGTGAAAACAAAATAGATTAAACACAGAAAGCAGTGTGCTAAGATGGTTTACTTTGGGTTAATAAGGCATAGTGGCAGACCATTCTGCTTTCTTCTGTCGACTCTTTCTTCTTATATCCTCCTGTCACCTCCAAACCACATCTCGCCAATCTATGTTGAATGTACTCATATATCTTTAAATTTTTTTATTTAATATCAAATATTTAATAATAAAATTTAATTTAATATAAAATTAATAGTATAATTTAATATTTAAATTAATGATATAATTTAATAATATGATTTAATGATCATATATATTTAATATATTTGACTGTGTGGATCACAATAAACTGTGGAAAATTCTGAAAGAGATGGGAATACCAGACTACCTGACACGCGTTTTGAGGAATCTGTATGCAGGTCAGGAAGCAACAGTTAGAACTGGACATGGATCAACAGACTGGTTCCAAATCAAGAAAGGAGTACATCAAGGCTGTATATTGTCACCCTACCTATTTAACTTATATGCAGAGTACATCATGAGAAATGCTGGGCTGGATGAAGCCCAAGCTGGAATCAAATTGCTGGGAGAAATATCAATAAGCTCAGATATGCAGATGACACTACCCTTATAGCAGAAAGTGAAGAAAAACTAAAGAGCTCTCTTGATGAAAGTGAAAGAGGAGAGTGAAAATTTTGGCTTAAAGCTCAACATTCAGAAAACTAAGATCATGGCATCCGGTCCCATCATATCATGTCAAATAGATGGAGAAACAGTGGAACAGTGTCAGACTTTTATTTTTTTTGGCTCCAAAATCACTGCAGATGGTGATTGCAGCCATGAAATTAAAAGACGCTTACTCCTTGGAAGGAAAGTTATGACCAACCTAGATAGCATATTAAAAAGCAGAGACATTACTTTGCCAAAAAAGGTCTGTCTAGTCAAGGCTATGGTTTTTCCAGTAGTCACGTATGGATGTGAGAGTTAGGCTATAAAGAAAGCTGAGCTCCGAAGAATTCATGCTTTTAAACTGTGGTGTTGGAGAAGACTCTTGAGAGTCCCTTGGGCTGCAAGGAGATCCAACCAGTCCATCCTAAAGGAAATCATTCCTGGGTGTTCATTGGAAGGACTGATGTTGAAGCTGATACTCCAATACTTTGGCCACCTGATGTGAAGAGCTGACTCATCTGAAAAGACCCTGATGCTGGGAGGGATTGGGGGCAGTAGGAGAAGTAGACGACAGAGGATGAGATGGTTGGATGGCATCACCAACTCAATGGAAATGGGTTTGTGTAGACTCCAGGAGTTGGTGATGCACAGGGAGGCCTGGCGTGCTGCAGTTCACAGGGTCACAAAGAGTCGGACAAGACTGAGCGACTGAACTGAATATACATATATATAGACACTCCTATTTGTTTTGTTTCTCTAGAGAACTTTGACTGATAAAATTTATCTGAGCTTCCTACTGGTAAGACATACATTGAAAGAACACTCAATGGGCATAGTTTTCAGTTTCCACAACTGGTCAAGGATAGTTATGGAAAAGAAATGAATATCCTATAGGGCAGAGTAATGGAAAAGAAATGAATATCCTATAGGGCAGAGTCATAAGTCATTTTGTCCAATGAAGTGGAGAATTAATCCCAGGGAGCAGAAGCAGGGTCTAATCGGGGGTCACATCCTATCTCTGGTGTAGGATACATGCAACAATTGCCTGGTGGCATTGAAAAATTGCTATTGAGCAATATTGCTATGTACTTATAATTCTCCCATGTTTCAAACTAGACAGTTTATTACAGTTGTTCACTACTGTTAGGTGTTGAAGAGCACATCTTGTCCTTTTAGTTTGCAGACCCCAAAATCAAGAGAAGTCATACCCTGAGCTGCTATAGATCACACTAGACTGTGACACAGATGAACAAGATCACTAGGATTTCTGAAATAAGGCTAAGAATATTTGACAGTGTGGGAGGGGCATGGATAATTTCTGCTGAGTTCTGACTATGATACTGTAATATCCCTAATTCCTACAAGCATAGCGTTTGCTTTATAAATGTGTAGTGCTCTCCATTTTGACTCTGGCCAGATATTACAACTTATTTGGGCAATGGAAAATGGGTCAAATGTATTCTAAGCACAAACTTTTAAAAAGGGCTTACACTTCTGTGCTTGTGCAATTACTCTCTGCCACTTTTATGATACTGTTCATAGGGTCCTCAAGGCACGAATGCTGAAGTGGTTTGCCATTCCCTTCTCCAGTGGATTATGTTTTATCTGAACTCTTCACCATGACCCATCCATCCTGAGTGGCACTACAAGGCATGACTCATTGTTTCACTGGATTAGGTTTGCTCCTTGGAAGAAAAGCAATGACAAAACTAAGCAGCATATTAAAAAACAGAAACATCACTTTGCCAACAAAGGTCTGTATAGTCAAAGCTATGGTTTTTCCTGTAGTCATGTATGGATATGAGAGCTGGACAATAAAAAAGGCTTTGAACCAAAGAATTGATGCCTTCGAAGTGTGGTGCTGGAGAAGACTCCTGAGAGTCCCTTGGACAGCAAGAAGATCAAACTAGTCAATCCTAGAGGAAATCAATCCTGAATATTCATTGGAAGGACTGATGTTGAAGCTAAAGCTCCAATACTTTGGCCACTTGATGCAAAGAGCTGACTCATTGGAAAAGAACCTGATGCTGGGAAAGATTGAAGGCAGGAGAAGGGGACGACAGAGGATGAGATGGTTGGGTGGCATCACGGACTCAGTGGATGTGAGTTTAGCAAACTCTGGGAGATGGTGATGGACAGGGAGTTCTGCAGTCCCTGGGGTTGCAAAGAGTTGGACACGACTGAACTATTGGAAAACAACAAAGTTGTTATGATATGGGTTTTCTCAGGATATCGTCATGGCCCCAGGAAGGAGGAAGATAATAAAACTGAGTTTCCCTGATGCTCTGAGTCACCACCATCTTAGATTAATTTTCAGCCAGCTAGTGTCTATTGTTAATCAAATCCATCCAAGTTTAGCAGATCCATATAGCTTATCTCTCTAGATGTGCTTCCCATAAAAAAACTGAGGTTTTGACACTGTTTGTTGAGTCCTCATCATATATTTCTGTACAGAACAACCTCACTTTTATATCAAATCATACTGAATTATTGGAAAAATAGTAACTTTGCCATTATTCTAACTGCATATAAGTAATTCATTTCTGAACTGTTGTTCTATTTCAGTTTAATTACCTTCATCTTATATTGACTTGAAAAAATATCCAATATTTTAAATGACTGTTAGTTTTTAGGTAGTATATTTCTTACCATTTAAGAATAGAAAGTATTGAATTCCAAATAGAAAAAAAAGTTACCCAAGCATGAAATGATTTAACAAAATATTTATATAGCCATAGATATTTTTGTTTCTTAGAAAAGGTCATTTGACTATAAATATGGCTTTTTGAAAAGTGTGACTGTGGTGAAGCAAATCAATTTCAAACTATATATCACATAGTAATAAGTCCATGCTTATCCTCATTCTTATTATGGGTTAATTCAGTCATGTCTGTGTAATTATTACCTCTGCATATGACCTTCTTATCTTTCCAGGCAATTAGCTTTTTTCTGTGTACTCATGCATGAGATATGGATCTTTAAAAAATTTTTAAGATTCAAGTGCATGTTATTTCTTGTGAAATTCTATAGGCTATGTTTAGGTTACGTTTCTTTGCATTTAATTAATGAGTATTGTTATGACTTTTTATTTTGCCTTTCAGAGAACGGACTCACGACATATTTCTTTCATACTTTCTGTAGACCACACCCCATTCTAATGATATTTCTGATGAAGAATAATCTCTGCTGTCATAGTCTTACTTTTTCTGCTTCTTTTTAACCATTAGTATTGCTTCATGGAAAGCCTTGAGGTTCCTTTCTTTCTGTACCAACTTGTACCCACACATACTACCCAACTGATGAAGACCAAGGAATAACTCTCCTGCCATCAGGAATGCCCTGTGAAAATAGAGATCAGACAGTTCATAAGATGTCTGGGACTTAAAGAGAGTCATTTCAAGATCTGAATGGTTTGAATGGATCTTTAAGCCGTTTCAAGAATTTCCTTTGTAAATGCTATCCCCAAAATAGAATGTTTAGTTTTTGCAACTTACCACTCAAGTAGTACGAAGGGGCACACGTGTCTCCCACAGATACCACACATTTTTATCCACAAGTTTCTCAATTATTAGAATAGGAGGCATATTTTCTAGCCTCAGTTTTGCATCCTAGTTGTCAGTTTTGGAGCAATGAGAAAATGCTCTTATGTAAGAAGCTGAAATTTCAAACAATTATTGTAAATATAAGATCGATGCTGATATTGGGGTTTTATTTGTGTTTTAATACAATCTAAGAGATCCAACTTCTGTTACTAATTGCCACAAATTTAGTGGTTTACAGCCTAAATTGAATATCTTATAATTGTGGAGGTTAGAAGTCTAACACAGGTCTCACTGGGCTAAAATCAGTGAGCAGGCAGGCCTGAATTGCTTTCTTGAGGCTCTATGGGAAAATCCATTTCTTTGCCTTTTCTAATTTTTTGAACACACTTCATTCCTTAGCTTGTTCCCATCCCCTTAATCTTCAATTGTCACATGTAATTAACAAATGACACTGCTTTCCTTCCATTGTCACATCTTCTTCTGACTGTTAATCCCTCTGACTATAGCTTCCTCAGAACATGGCTCCCTCTAATGATTCTCTGCTTAAAAACTCATGTGGTAGACTTGCCTGGTGGTGCAGTGGATGGGAATCTGCCTGCCAATGCAGGGGACATAGGTTTGATCCCTGGCCTGGGAGGATTTCACCTGCCTCAGAGCAACTAATTTCTTGCACTAAAACTACAGAGGCCGTGCTCTAGAGTCTGTAAGTTGCAAATACCGAAACACATGCACCTAGAGTCCATGCTCCACAAGAGAAGCGACTGCAATGAGAAGTCCATGCACCACAACTAGAAGGTCGACCCTGCTCTCTGCAACTAGAGAAAAGCCCTCACAAGGTAACAAAGACCCAGCACAGACATAAGTTCATTCATTAATTAAAAGATAAAACTCATGTGGTTAGGCTGGGCCTACCTGTGTAATTCAGGATAATTTTCCCATCTCAATATGAGTTTTAACCTGAATGACATCTACTTAAGTCTCTTTAACATGTAATGTAACACATTCACCATTTTAGGGAATCAAGACACTGGCCTTTTGGAGGGCCATTATTCTGCCTACCACAGACTATTAAAGAAAGTACTGGTTTTTCCACACAAATCATAGAAATACGCAACAGAACTTTAAAAGTAAACCTAGGGAAGGGAAGGACCTCTCTCAAATCTACTCCCTTGGAATTTTCAGTGAAGGTTCCTTTAAAATGTTCATTTAAAGTATTTCTGAGCTTCTGCTAATTGACAAGCATGAGTGCAGAAATATGACAATATATAAACACAGTGTTTTTAAGAAAAAGCACATAAAAATTTATCACATCAACTCACTCAAAATATTTGTCCACTCTAAATTGCTACAGAAAAATTATATCATGTGGCCACAAAACACCCATATGCATGTCCCCATGCTTGACATATATGCATGGATCTTAAAACATGAAATCAATGCCACTTGCAGAAATTCAGATTTGTTACATGTGTAGAGATGTGCGCATGTAGCAGGAGTTGTCTTTGCAGTCTGAGAGAAACTTGGGCATGCCCCTGGTTATAGATGAAATGTGTAACCAGAATATACTTCCAGACACCCACTTCAGTGAGGTTATATGCACATGGACTTCAGTTTTTCAGTGAATTATGGAGGAAGGATTGGATTCAAAGAAACCCATAGCAAGAACTCATGAGGATTATGAGGAAATGTAATAAAATCTGTTCTACTTCTGTGCTGTGTAGATCAATATTTGAACCCTGACAGAGAGAAGCCATTATGAGCAGAAGATAAAGGGTGTGAGAGACATCAGAGCAGGACATACTATCTTTAGGAAACTGGCTGCATTTAAATCTTAACTTCAAAACCACAAGATACATTATACAACCCCGAGTTTGTGCCTCATTATTCTCACCTATGAATGGGATAATAACTCATCTGTAGGAAAGAAAGCTGCTAGCTCAAGTGTAGCCTCAACAGAAAAATCAGCTCTTCCTTCACTCTGAAGGGAGAAGATAAATTGAAAAGGAAATTGTGTACAAACAGCCAATTAAGAATCATCTTTGGGACAAAAATATGATTAAGTGTATTTGTTTCCCACATAAATTTGGGTTGTCTCAAGGTAGCTGTAATTTGTTTGGAAAAGAATTAGAAAGAATTCAAAGCAAGGAAATGAATTGCATTTCACAAATTTTTCTAACACAGAATTCCAGTATGGTTACTGGCATAAGGTACAGTACTGACTAGAAACAAGTAAATCAGAAGCATATTATTCTTTTGAGGAAATTATAATGCCAACAATGGGCTTCCCTCATAGCTCAGTTGGTAAAGAATCCACCTGAAATGCAGGAGATCCTGGTACAATTCCTGGGTTGGGAGGATCCCCTGGAGAAGGGATAGACTGCCCACTCCAGAATTCTTGGGCTTCCCCTGTGGCTCAGCTGGTAAAGAATCCGCCTGCAATGCAGGAGACTTGGGAGGCCCTTGTTGATAATTTTTTTTTCCATTTATTTTTATTAGTTGGAGGCTAATTACAACATTGTAGTGGTTTTTGCCATACATTGACATGAATCAGCCATGGATTTACATGTATTCCCCATCCCGATCCCCCCTCCCACCTCCCTCTCCACCCGATTCCTCTGGGTCTTCCCAGAGCACCAGGCCCGAGCACTTGTCTCAGGCATCCCACCTGGGCTGGTGATCTGTTTCACCATAGATAATATACATGTTTTGATGCTGATCTCTTGAAACATCCCACCCTCACCTGCTCCCACAGAGTCCAAAAGTCTGTTCTGCACATCTGTGTCTCTTCTTCTGTTTTGCATATAGGGTTATCGTTACCATCTTTCTAAATTCCATGTATATGTGTTAGTATACTGTATTAGTCTTTATCTTTCTGGCTTACTTCACTCTGTATAATGGGCTCCAGTTTCATCCATCTCATTAGAATTGATTCAAATGAATTCTTTTTAATGGCTGAGTAATATTCCATGGTGTATATGTACCACAGCTTCCTTATCCATTTGTCTGCTGATGGGCATCTAGGTTGCTTCCATGTCCTGGCTATTATAAACAGTGCTGCGATGAACATTGGGGTGCACGTGTCTCTTTCAGATCTGGTTTCCTCAGTGTGTATGCCCAGAAGTGGGATTGCTGGGTCATATGGCAGTTCTATTTCCAGTTTTTTAAGGAATCTCCACACTGTTCTCCATAGCGGCTGTACCAGTTTGCATTCCCACCAACAGTGTAAGAGGGTTCCCTTTTCTCCACACCCTCTCCAGCATTTATTGCTTGTGGACTTTTGGATAGCAGCCATCCTGACTGGCGAGTAATGGTACCTCATTGTGGTTTTGATTTGCATTTCTCTAATAATGAGTGATGTTGAGCATCTTTTCATGTGTTTGTTAGCCATCTGTATGTCTTCTTTGGAGAAATGTCTGTTTAGTTCTTTGGCCCATTTTTTGATTGGGTCATTTATTTTTCTGGAATTGAGCTGCAGGAGGTGCTTGTATATTTTTTAGATTAATCCTTTTATCTGTTGCTTCATTTGCTATTACTTTCTCCCAGTCTGAGGGCTGTCTTTTCACCTTACTTTTGGTTTCTTTTGTTGTGCAAAAGCTTTTAAGTTTCATTAGGTCCCATTTGTTTATTTTTGCTTTTATTTCCAATATTCTGGGAGGTGGGTCATAGAGGATCCTGCTGTGATTTATGTCGGAGAGTGTTTTGCCTATGTTCTCCTCTAGGAGTTTTATAGTTTCTGGTCTTACATTTAGATCTTTAATCCATTTTGAGTTTATTTTTGTGTATGGTGTTAAGAAATATACTGTGTTCATGGATTGGAAGAATCAATATTGTCAAAATGTCTATACTACCCAAAGCAATCTATAAATTCAATGCATTCCCTATCAAGCTACCAATGGTATTTTTCACAGAACTAGAACAAATAATTTCACAATTTGTATGGAAACACAGAAAACCTCAAATAGCCAAAGTAATCTTGAGAAAGAAGAATGAACTGGAGGAATCAACCTGCCTGACTTCAGACTATACTACAAAGCCACAGTCATCAAGACAGTATGGTACTGGTACAAAGACAGAAATATAGATCAATGGAACAGAATAGAAAGCCCAGAGATAAATCCACAAACCTATGGACACCTTATCTGCGACAAAGGAGGCAAGAATATACAATGGAAAAAAGACAACCTCTTTAACAAGTGGTGCTGGGAAAACTGGTCAACCACTTGTAAAAGAATGAAACTAGAACACTTTCTAACACCATACACAAAGATAATTTGTTTTATACAGCAGTTTGTATCTGTTCCCTGGATTGAGAAGATCTGCTGGAGAAGGGAGATGCTCCCTACTCAAGTATTCTGGCCTGGAGAATTCCATGGACTGTATAGTCCATGGAGTTGCAAAGAGTCAGACATGACTGAGCAACTTTCATGTAATACCAACAAAACTAAACACTAAACCTATAACATATTTTGGCTAAACAGATTTTAAAGGTACTCTTAAGATCTCAAATGTTCATGCATAGGACACTGTTTATGGAAATCTTACATTCCATAAGAAGTAGCCTTCTGCCTCCATACTCATTTTATGTGCCCTCAAAAAGGCAAAGATTTTCCCAGAAATTTAAGCAAGGACTTCAAAAGACAAGAGACCAGAGATTTTTATCCAGAGAACAGAATTAGGTTGTAATTAAGGATCTTCCCCCACTTTTCATCTCACCATTTCTCTGGCATGTAGTCTCCACACTTTATTTTCAAAATAGGGATTAATTACAATGATAGTACTTCTTCCCCACCATTGTATAGTGTATGAGCTGGGAGTAAAGGGTCTTTGGTTCATATGTTCTAGCGTCCCAGCTTCATCTAACTGGGTGAAGAAATTTGATGGAAACACATTGGATCTCCACTAGGGAAAGAATGAGAATGATTTATCTGCTAAAAGGATGATGAAATTGATATTTGATGAACAGAGGGGCATACTATAGTAGAGACTAATAGCACAGAAAAATGCAATTTTTTTCCTGGGCTAATAAGGCTCCCTGTTTCTGAGACCTTTTTCTGTGACATATTTAGAGCCAGAGGCATATGAAGAGAATCTGGCCCATTATAACCTCCTGTGTGTGTGATTCTATCACTCTTCCCCATCTACCGAATAAGTATCGATCCTCACAGCAGTATTGTGTTAAAGTGGGAAGAACTTTTGTCAACTTGGTTCCCTGAATGACTTGGTGGAATTGAGTCCCAATCAGGAATCCCTTATTTAGACTTCACATGCATAAGAAATCAAACTATATTGTGCTAACTAAGTCATTAATATTTGGGCCCTTATAGATTATGGAGGCTCACATAATCACTGCCTAATGGGCTTGTTGAGAAAATTACTTGAGCTGAATTACCTGAACTAATTTATATAAATCCTCAATAAAACTTAGCTGACACTTTTACTAAAATGTGTATGATATTTTATACCTAGGTTAATATTTGCAGTGCTGCTTTGGCTTGTCAATGAAATATGAATATTTTATTATGTCATATGTAAGCTAGAGTTAATAAAATAAGGGAAAACAATATTTCTATCTAGCTAAAAGTTCTTTCCTGGTGGCTCATACAGTAAAGAATCTGGGTCGGGATCAATCCCTGGGTCGGGAAGATCTTCTGGAGAAGGCATGGAAACCCACTGAAATATTCTCGCCTGGAGAATCCCATGGACAGAGGAGCCTGGCAGGCTACAGTCCATAGGGTTGCAAAGAGTCGGACGTGACGATTCATTTGAATTTTTCCATAAAATGTTAGAACAAATATCTTAACCAACCCAAATACACTAAAATGAGCATTTTAATTAAGAATATGTGTTTACCAGACTTTTGGAATCTGTGGGAGAAGGTGAGGGTGGGATGATTTGAGAGAATAGCATTGAAATATGTATATTACCATATGTGAAACAGATGACCAGACCAAGTTTGATGCATGAAACAGGGCACTCAAACCTGGTGCGCTGGGACAACCCAGAGGAATGGGATGGGGAGGGAGGTGGGAGAGGGGTTCGGGGTTGGTAACACATGTACACCTGTGGCTGATTCATGTTAATGTATGTAGGGCAAAAACCACTACAATATTGTAAAGTAATTAGCTTCCAAATAAAATACATAAATAATTAAAAAAAGAATATGTGTTCACAAAACATGTAAATAGACAAGCATGCTTGTAGAAAAATATCTTCAAATATTAAGCAATTTTATACATGTAATAGTTGATGGTCCTTTAAAACACTTTAGAGGATATGTTATCGGTAACATGCTAGCATATTTAATCAAAATCAATATAGCTTAGTTATATTAATATTATGTTCCAACAAACACCCTAGAGAGAGTATTATTGCTTAAACTGTGAAAAGGTCACACATTTATAGAATATTATCATGCTTCAAAAATAATTACATTTTCCTTGTCACTTGGGAAAATAGAGAAAAAGATAAGATCTATAATATATGCAATTAAATTTGACCTTCTTAATGGAATATTAGTGATCTGGGATTTACTTTCAGCATTTATTAAAAAGGTATCCCTCATATGCATATTTGTGAAAATTATTCAGTGTGTGAGAAAGATTTTGACCCATTTCTTGAGTTCTAGACGTCAGCTATCACATGATTTTCACATAGGCCCATGTGAATTTCCAAATGCCGAGTCATACGTAATATATAAAAATGGGAATTCATTATTCTTTAGTTTCTTCTTTACATTATTGATCACATTTATCATCCCATTTACAACTGATTACAGCATATCTCTTTCTTGTAAAATGTCTTTTTCTTGGATGATGTATATGGGTTGGAGAGAAACCCACAGTTTGAATGAACTATACAGCTATATCAGTGTGACTGCACTTGACCTAGTCAAAATCTTATTTCCATTTATCAAATGTATCTTAAGAAATATAAAATAACTAAAAACACTTAGTAACCCCTATCTCCAGCTACAACTCCAGAGAAAATCAGTCTACTAGAAATGATCCTTGAGAAAAATGCAACGGTGAGTATTGATCTGCAGAATTAGAAGGCCTCTCAAATGTACAAAGATTCACTCAGTCCTACTTCCAATTTTGTTACTACCAGTAACTCCAATAGTGTGTCACTTAAAAACAATATCAAAGAAAATAAATAAAGAGGACCTTTATTCTGTACTTCTATTTCCACTGTGCATTGAAACCAATGTGTCAATAGTGTTACCTGTGCTAGTCGTTGTTTGTTGTTTAGTCGCTAAGTCGTTTTTGAGGCTTTGCGACCCCATGGACTGTAGCTCACCAGTCTCCTCTGTCCATGGATTTCCCAGGCAAGAATACTGGAGTGTGTTGCCTTTTCCATATCTAGGGGATCTTCCTGACCCAGGGATCATGCTAGAAAGAAGTTAAAACAATTGATGAAAATAACTACCTTAACTATATGAAAACAGAGGTATTGCTATATGAATTTTCTTGCTGAAATTGACAATTTTGATATTGGCACATTTATCCTGGGAAGCCAAAGGATTACTACATACAATGAATTGAGAGTATAGTATCTACTTTAAGCTTTCAGAATTGCACTTTAACACTACTGTACAAAATTTTATAACTACTTCAATGAAGAATTTGATATGGCAAAAATCAGCTGAAGAAACAATGACATGTTTCAGGAGAAACTAAACTCAAAGGCTGAGTAAAAATTAAATTTTATTTCATTGTGAGCATGGTGTAAGGAGCTGTAAGCTGTCGGACTGTGGAGGTGTACTTTAGATAGCATAATTTTACAGGAGAGCATATTCAGAGGGCTCGTATCAGCTGGTATTAAAATTATTTGATAGAAAATGATCTGTAGGAGTGGAAGTGAATAGAGTTGTATCTGATTTCTTTCAGAAGACTAGAACTTTGTGGTTTATGTTTGGCATTACACCTCCATACCACATGATACTCTGAACATCTCCATATCTTTTCCATCCCTGAGAAGGCAAAGATGGAAACAGTAGGAACTACTTGCTATAGAGTTATATTAATTTCCTTATTCAGTTAGAGAGCTGTCAGGTTTTTGTTTGATCAATGGCAAAGATATATTTCTTTGTAGCTTGTTGTGGCCAAATTCTTGCACCAGTGTACAGCTTGTCATTTCTAAAAAGGAAGAAGCACCTACAAGTCTACTTCTACATCTCTTTGCTTTTGCTGGGCAACTGATAATGGCAGCAGCCAAATATATATATATATATATTTCATCCAGGTCCACAGTATTTTTACAGGTCCACTGTATATTTACAGTAGAAGAGTGCTCTACTAGCTCTGATCATCTTTATTTGAACCATTCCTTTACAGAGAAATAAACTTCTATTTTTATATGCCAAAGATTTGTGTGTGTGCGCTTCCACTGACTATCAAGAAATGGCTATAGGTTGAATTTGGAACTTGGAAAAGCTATCAGAACTTTGTGACAAGCTATATCCATGTCAAAGGGCAGACTGCCTCAGGACATTATTTGAATGAATGGGAAATATGCAACTGGTGTTTTTTCCAACAATGCCTGCTTTCCACAACCCCCTTATAAAAGCATCATGGCTTCTAGCCATGTCAAAGTTAAAGCCTCCTTGAGAGACCAATTATAAGCACTCAAGAAAATGCACAAAAAAATTATTTGAAGGCTTCAGAGTACAACCTAGACAGACTAAACTTGAATGACCATTACCTTCGAGAAAAGGATGGCACTTAGCCAAGACTCACATATTTCTTGCTGCTGTTTCACTCAGGGCATTCAAGGATTAACCGTGCAGTGAATAGAAATTGAATCAGAGCATCTCATTAGGCTGAAGAAGGAAAGAAACCACTCAGGGTTGCCAGAGTTCCAATTTTGAAAGGGTTGAATAAAACAACCAACAAATTAGTCTGATATTTTGCATTTCACTTGCTATTGAACATCTTAGTGTATGACACTAAACTGTTTTCAGTCAAAATAAACTAAAAACCAGATGTATATGCTATAAAAAGATACATTTAATTATGAAAAAACATTAAATTTAAATAAAACTATAAAATTCCTAAATTTTAATGAAACTAATAGCATAACTTCAAAATGTATAATAAAGAAACTGATTAAAGTTGAAATTTTAAAATATTGAACCATAAAGATTATCAACACAATTCCTTCATAACATAGAAAAATCTGACAAATTCAAAATAGATATTTGAATAACAAGATTAGCAAATATGATAAAATTCACATGTTTAGAACCATAACTCCCACCAATGAAATTAAGTTTAAGAAAATATGAAAACTTTTAATATTTATCAATTCTGGGCAAATATATATTTATGTCAAAGACCAAAGGTATACTGAGACTATTAACCCCAGTGAAAACAATCTAAAATTCAATACAAAAAGAATAATAAAACAATGTCATTAAGCAAAACAATTCTAAGTATTTTATGTACCATATTTCAATGAAGAAATCACAAAATATCTTGAATCAATAATGCTAATAGGATGTATATATAATACTTATAGAAATAGTTTGAATCAAATAATAATACAAGTAAAATGTATCATAACTTGTGGCACAGAATCTGTGTTCAGTGGGAAGTTTATAGCCTTAAACGCATAAAAGAAAGTCCATAATTGAAGCATTTAACTAACACATTGCATTGAGTTGAATGTTAGATTTCAGAAAGTTATGTCAGTATCCTAATTCCCAGAACATGGGAATGTTTACCTTATTTAGTAAAAGGGTCTTTGCAGATGTCATTAATAGATATTCCCTTAGGTATTTCCTTGGGCCCTTAATCCAGGGACAAGTCCAGAGGAAGATTTGATAGACTGAAGAGAAGAACATTACAGCACACTAACACACATATATGGAATTTAGAAAGATGGTAACGATAACCCTATATGCAAAACAGAAAAAGAGACACAGAAGTACAGAACAGACTTTTGAACTCTGTGGGAGAAGGTGAGGGTGGGATGTTTTGAAAGAACAGCATGTATACTATTTATGGTGAAACAGATCACCAGCCCAGGTGGGATGCATGAGACAAGTGCTCGGGCCTGGCGCACTGGGAAGACCCAGAGGAATCGGGTGGAGAGGGAGGTGGGAGGGGGGATCGGGATGGGGAATACGTGTAACTCTATGGCTGATTCATATCAATGTATGACAAAACCCACTGAAATGTTGTGAAGTAATTAGCCTCCAACTAATAAAAAATTAAAAAAAAAAAAAAGACAATGCAACCACAAATGAAAGGGGTTGGAGGGATACATCCCTAATCAGGAAATTCCTAGAGCAATCATAACCTGGAAAAGACAATCTAGAATTTCCTTAAGAGTCATTGGAAGTAATTCAGCCCTGCCAACATCTTGATTTTGGATTTCTGTCATCCAGACCTATGAAAGAACAAATGAATGTGGTTTGAAACCACCATATTTGTTACAGTAGCTGTAGGAAACTAATACACTACACAGAGCTAGAAAAAACAGAGCAACATAATCCCAAGGGAAGCAGAGGAAATTATGATAAACAAGAAATAAGAAAACAATATTAATAAAAATAAAATTCATTTAAAAAGAAGCATTACCATATATCTTAATGTTATAAAAAATAAGTAGTAAGAAAATTTTAGTTTATATATTAAAGTAATTTTATGGAAAAACAATGTAATTGACAGAATAACTAGAATATCTAAATAATCCACAACTGTTAATGAACTTGAATTCATAATTTTGTATTTTCTTAAAAAGAAAACTCCAGTCTCAGATGAGCTTCACTTGGGGATTCTTTCAGACATTTAAAGAGAAAACACCTGCTCTATACAAATTCATCTGAAGATTAAAAACAAATATTCTTCCCATCTCATTTTGCCAAGTCAGCAGAACATGGACTTAGAAACAAGAATAAATTATTGACTACAAATACAAATAGATATTCATGCAAAAAATCCAGTTAATATTCAAAACACCTAATGTGTGTTTGATTTCATCACCTATCTTAGTGCTTTAGATCTATATGGTTATTGATATTTTCATATTTTCTTGAACAAACTCCACTACTTAATATTTCATTGTGATGAAATGATATTATTATTGCATCTTCTTCAAGGGTACTTTAAAATTATCAAAATAATTATATCACTATTTAAAAATAGTTTCACTTTCAGATACTTAATTCTCAATTTGATCCTTTAGAATTTTTATTATTTGTTCTTGATCACTCTCTTTTCATTTATCAGTTACACTTTCAATACCTACAACCTGACAATTAACTTACTACACTGAAAATATTCAGTTCAGTTCAGTTAAGCTGCTCAGCCATGTCTGATTCTTTGTGACCCCATGGACTGCAGCCTGCCAGGCCTCCCTGTCCATCACCAACTCCTGGAGTTTACTCAAACTCATGCCCATTGAGTTAGTGATACCATTCAACCTTCTCATCCTCTATTGTCCCCTTTTCCTCCCACCTTTAATCTTTTCCAGCATCAGAGTCTTTTCAGATGAGTCAGTTCTTTGCATCAAGTGGCCAAAGTACTGGAGTTTCAGCTTCAACATCAGTCCTTCCAATGAACACCCAGGACTGGTTTTCTTTAGGATGGGCTGGTTGGATCTCCTTACTGTTCAAGGGGCTCTCAAGAGTCTTCTCCAACACCACAGTTCAAAAGCATCAATTCTTCAGTGCTCAGCTTTCTTTTTGATCCAACCCTAACATCCATACATGACAACTGGAAAAAACATAGCTTTGACTAGACAGACCTTTGTTGGCAAAGTCATGTCTCTGCTTTTTAATATACTGTCTAGGTTGGCCATTTCTTCTAAGGAGCAAGTATCTTTTAATTTCATGGCTGTAGTCACCATTTGCGGTGATTTTGGAGCCCAAAAAAAGTAAAGTCTGCCACTGTTTCCACTGTTTCCCCATCTATTAGCCATGAAGTGATGGGACCAGATGCCATGATCTTAGTTTTCTGAATGCTAGGCTTTAAGCCAACTTTTTCACACTCCTCTTTCACTTTCATCAAGAGGTTCTTTAGTTCTTCACTTTCTGCCATAATGGTGGTGTCATCTGCCTACCTGAGGTTATTGGTATTTCATCTTAATTCCAGGTTGTGCTTCATCCAGTCCAGTGTTTCCCATGATGTACTCTGGATATAAGTTAAATGAGCATGGCAACAGTATACAGCCTTGACATACTCCTTTTCTTATTTGGTACCAGTCTCCTGTTCCATGTTCAGGTCTAACTGTTGCTTCCTGACCTGCATACAGACTTCTCAAGAGGTAGGTCAGGTAGTCTGGTATTCCCTTCTCTTTCAGAATTTTCCAAAGAACAACCAAGAGGAGATACCCCATGTCCAAGGTCAGGAGCAGCGGTTTTGCTTCGCTATACTGGCCGTGTGGAGATACCAACGTCCAAGGTCAGAGAAACCCCAGTAAGATGGTAGGTGCTGGAGCAGCTGTGAGGAGATACCCCATGTACAAGGGCAGAGGAAAAGGCCCAGGAAGACGGTTCAGTTCAGTTCAGTTCAGTCCTCAGTCGTGTCCAACTCTTTGCGACCCCATGAATCGCAGCTCACCAGGACTCCCTGTCCATCATCAACCCTCAGAGTTCACCCGAACCTATGTCCATTGAGTTGGTGATGCCATCCAACCATCTCACCCGCTGTTGTCCCTTTCTCCTCCTGTCCTCAATCTTTCCCAGAATCAGGGTCTTTTCAAATAAGTCAAATCTTCGCATCAGGTGGCCAGTGCATTGGAGTTTCAGCCTCAACATCAGTCCTTCCAAAGAAACCCAGGAATGATTTCCTTTAGGATGGACTGACTGGATCTCCTTGCAGTCCAAGGGATTTTCAAGAGTTTTCTTCAATACCATAGTTCAAAAGCATCAATTCTTCTGTGCTCAGCTTTTTTTATAGTCCAACTCTCACATTCATATGTCACTACTGGAAAAACCGTAACATTGACTAGACAGACCATTGTTGGCAAAGTCATGTCTCTGCTTTCTAATATGCTATCTAGGTTGGTCATAACTTTCCTTCCAAGGAGTAAGCATCTTTTAATGTCATGGCTGCAATCATTATCTGCAGTGATTTTGGAGCCCAAAAAAATAAAGTCCATCACTGTTTCCACTGTTTCTCCATCTATTTGTCATGAAATGATGGGACCAGATGCCATGATCTTAGTTTTCTGAATGTGGAGCTTTAAGCCAATTTTTTCACTCTCCTCTTTCACTTTCATCAAGAGGCTCTTTAGTTCTTCTTCACTTTCTGCCATAAGGGAGGTGTCACCTGCATATCTGAGGTTATTGATATTTCTCCTGGCAATCTTGTTTCCATCTTATGCTTCCTCCCTCCCAGCGTTTCTCATGATGTACTCTACATATAAGTTAAATAAGTAGGGTGACAATATACAACCTTGACGTACTCCTTTTCCTATTTGGAACCTGTTGTTCCATGTCCAGTTCTAACTGTTGCTTCCTGATCTGCATATAGGTTTCTCAAGAGGCAGGTCAGGTGGTCTGGTATGCCCATCTCTTTCAGAATTTTCCACAGTTTATTGTGATCCACACAGTCAAAGGCTTTGGCATAGTCAATAAAGCACAAATAGATGTTTTTCTGGAACTCTCTTGCTTTTTTGATGATCCAGCAGATGTTGGCAATTTGATCTCTGGTTCCTCTGCCTTTTCTAAAACCAGCTTGAACATATGGAAGTTCATGGTTCACGTATTGCTGAAGCCTGGCTTGGAGAATTTTGAGCATTACTTTGCTAGCATGTGAGATGAGTGTATTTGTGCAGTAGTTTTTAGCATTGTTTGGCATTGCCTTTCTTTGGAATTGGAATGAAAACTGATCTTTTCCAGTCCTGTGGCCACTGCTGAGTTTTCCAAATTTTCTGGCATATTGAGTGCAGCAATTTCACAGCATCATCTTATAGGATCTGAAATAGCTCAACTGAAACTCCATCACCTCCACTAGCTTTGTTCTTAGTGATGCTTCCTATTACCCACTTGACTTCACATTCCAGGATGTCTGGCTCTAGTTGAGTGATACCATTATTATTATCTGAGTTGTAAAGATCTTTTTTGTACAGTTCATCTGTGTATTCTTGCCACCTCTTCTTAATATCTTCTGCCTCTGTTAGGTCCATACAATTTCTGTCCTTTATTGTGCTCATCTGTGCATGAAATATTCCCTTGGTATCTCTAATTTTCTTGAAGATATCTCTAGTCTTTCTCATTCTATTGTTTTCCTCAATTTCTTTGCATTGATCACTGAAGAAGGCTTTCTCATCTCTCCTTGCTATTCTTTGGAACTCTGCATTCAGATGCTTATTTTTTCCTTTTCTCCTTTGCTTTTCATTTCTCTTTTCACAGCTATTTTTAAGGCCTCCTCAGACAGTCATTTTGCCTTTTTGCATTTCTTTTTCTTGCAGATGGTCTTGATCCCTGTCTCCTGTACAATGTCAGAAACCTCCATCCATAGTTCATCAGGCACTCTGTCTATCAGATCTAGTCCCTTAAATCTATTTACCACTTCCACTGTATAGTCATAAGTGATTTGATTTAGGTCATACCTGAATGGTCTAGTGGTTTTCCCCACTTTCTTCAATTTAAGTCTGAAATTGGCAATAAGGAGTTCATGATATGAGCCATAGTCAGCTCCCAGTCTTGTTTTTGCTGACTGTATAGAGCTTCTCCATCTTTGGCTGCAAAGAACATATCTTTGAGAATAAATCAGTCTGATTTCAGTGTTGACCATCTGGTGATGTACATGTGTAGAGTCTTCTCTTGTGTTGTTGGAAGAAAGTTTTTCCTGTGACCAGTGTGTTATCTTGGCAAAACTTTAGTAGTCTTTGCCATGCTTAATTCTGCACTCCAAGGCCAAATTTGCCTGTTATTCCAGGTGTTTCTTGACTTCCTACTTTTGCATGCAGTCCCCTATAATGAAAAGGGCATCTTTTTTGGGTTTTAGTTCTAAATGGTCTTGTAGGTCTTCATAGAACCGTTCAACTTCAACTTCTTCAGCATTACTGGTCGGGGCATAGACTTGGATTACCTGATATTGAATGGTTTGCCTTGGAAATGAACAGAGATCATTCTGTTGTTTTTGACATTGCATCCAAGTACTGCATTTTGGACTCTTTTGTTGACTATGATGACTATTCCATTTCTTCTAAAGGATTCCTGCCCACAGTAGCATATTTGATGGTCATCTGAGTTAAATTCACCCATTCCAGTCTGTCTTAGTTCACTGATTACTAGAATATCGACATTCACTCTTGCCATCTCCTGTTTGACCACTTCCAATTTGCCTTGCTTCATGGACCTAACATTCCAAGATCCTATGAAATACTGCTTTTCATTCTTTCTGGACTTATTTCTCCCTGATCTCCAGTAGTATATCAGGCACCTACCGACCCGGGGAGTTCATCAACTAGCCAATCTGATCACACAGACCGCAGCCTTGTCTAACTCAATGAAACTAAGCCATGCCCTGTGGGGTCACCCAAAATGGACGGGTCATAATGGAGAGGTCTGACAGAATGTGGTCCACTGGAGAAGGGAATGGAAAACCACTCCAGTGTTCTTGCCTTGAGAACCCCATGAGCAGCAAGATGGTAGGAGGGGTGAATTCACATTTAGAATCAAACCCCATTCCTGCCAGAGATGATCAGAGGCCTGAAACAAACCTATTACACACCAGGACCCAGGGACCCCACAGAGACTGAGACAGAACTGTGAGTGTCTCCTGTGGAGGTACCAGTTGGTGGTGGTCTGCTGCAGGGACAGGGGCTCTGAGTGCAGCAGACTTGGGTATGATATAAGCCCTCTTGGAGGATGTTGCCTTCAACTCTACCGTAGAGCTGCCAGAACTTACACAGGACTGGGAAATATACTCTTGGGGGCACAACAGAAACTTGTGCCTCAGGACCCAGGAGAAAGGAGCAGTGACCCCACAGGAGACTCTCTCAGACTTGCCTGTGGGTATCTGGGAGTCTCTGGTGGAGGCACAGGTTGGAGGGGGCCTGCTACAGGGTTGTGGGCAGTGAGTGTAGCAGTACATGCATGGGGTCTTTGGAGGGGGGTCACCGTTATCTTCATTACTTCCACCGTAGTTTGGCCCCGGGTAAATAGCAGGGAAATTCAAGAGATGGGGATACCAGACCACCTGACCTGCCTCTTGAGAAACCTGTATGCAGGTCAGGAAGCAACAGTTAGAACTGGACATGGAACAACAGACTGGTTCCAAATAGGAAAAGGAGTATGTCAAGGTTGTATATTGTCACCCTGCTTATTTAACTTGTATGCAGAGTACATCACGAGAAATGCTGGGCTGGAACAAGCACAAGCTGGAATCAAGATTGCCAGGAGAAGTATCAATAACCTCAGATATGCAGATGACATCACCCTTATGGCAGAAAGTGAAGCTGAACTAAAAGCCTCTTGATGAAAGTGAAAGAGGAGAGTGAAAAGCCTAGCATTCAGAAAACTAAGATCATGGCATCTGGCCCTATCACTTTATGGGAAATAGATGGGGAAACAGTGGAAATAGTGGCAGACTTTCTTTTTCTGGACTCCAAAATCACTGTAGATGGTGATTGCAGCCATGAACTTAAAAGATGCTTACTCCTTGGGAAGTAAGTTATGACCAACCTAGAGAGCATATTAAAAAGCAGAGACATTACTTTGCCAACAAAGGTCTGTCTAGTCAAGGCTATGGTTTTTTCCAGTGGTCATATATGGATGTGAGAGTTGGACTGTGAAGAAAGCGGAGTGCCAAAAAATTTGAACTGTGAAAAACTTTGAACTGTGGTGTTGGAGAAGACTCTTGAGAGTCCCTTGGACTGCAAGGAGATCCAGTCAGTCCATCCTAAAGGAAATCAGTTCTGGATGTTCATTGGAAAGACTGATGCTGAAGCTGAAACTCCAATACTTTGGCCACCTCATGTGAAGAGTTGACTCATTGGAAAGGAGTCCAATGCTGGGAGGGATTGGGGGCAGGAGGAGAAGGGGACGACAGAGGATGAGATGGCTGGATGGCATCACCGACTCGATGGACATGAGTTTGAGTAAACTCCGGGAGTTGGTGATGGACAGGGAGGCCTGGCGTGCTGTGATTCATGGGGTCGCAAAGAGTTGGACACGACTGAACAACTGAACTAAATTGAATTGAAATAGCATGGAGGGAAACACAGCTCCACCCATAAATGGAAAATTGGATTAAAGATTTACTGAGAATGGCTCAGCCAATCAGAGCAAGACCCAGTTTCCCCCTCAGTCAGTCTATCAGTCAGGAAGCTTCCATAAGCCTCTTTTCCTTCTCCATCAGAGGGCAGGCAGACTGAAACCAAAATCACAGAAAACCAACTCATCTGATCACATGGACCACAGCTTTGTCTAACTCAGTGAACTATGAGCCATGCCATGTAGGGCCACCCAAGACGGATGGGTCACGGTGGAGAGTTCTGACAAAATGTGGTCCACTGGAGAAGAGAGTGAAAAACCACTTCAATATTCTTGCCTTGAGAACCCCATGAACAGGATGAAAAAGCAAAAAGATAGGACACTGAAAGGTGAGCTCCCCAGGTCGGTAGGTGTCTAATATGCTACTGAACATTTTAGTATCCTAGTATAGTGACTGATTCAAGTAGCAGTACGTTACCTGTGGTAGTTCACAGCACATATACTGTTATTTTTGTTTATTGTAGATCATGTATGTTAGAAGCATGTATCTTAGTTATATGTAATTGGAATATGAAGTGCACTGATATAATCCAGTTAAGATGAGATCTGACACAACAGAGATTCTGGAAATAGAACTTAATGGAACACTTGAAATAGAATTTGACTTGTCTCCCTTTAAAATGGTATGAGTATGATGAATTTAAACAAACATTTTTTTTTTTAAGCTTTCTGAATGAGAAGGAGGGCATATTATCAACATTATGTGGACAAATGATAGATCCTGGACATTGCTATTTTCTTTTTAGCGATCCTGCATGCCCTACTTTATTGGGTAGCAGTTGTTTTGCTTGGATATGATTCACTCAGTCATAACAGTAAGAATATACCATGATTAGTCTAAGTAAAACAATACTATCTCATGCGCAATATTTATGGTTCAAGGTTATTCAAGGGACCTGATATCTTCAAACCAGAAGAAAATAAGGGTTTTATATAAAAGCTGTTTGAAAAGTTATTTTTCCTCTGCCCTTGTCTGAGTAATAAAACATATATGTCTCTGTTTGTCTATTAGTGGGTCTGTGACCTTAGATTGAAACTCAGATACAGATAAGGGTAGAGAAAAGAGATCCAGAGTTTTTGTTGGTAGCCTGTCAGGTAGGCATAGGACATCCATCTGGTTGACCTCAGCCACCTGAACTCCAACCCCCCACAGGTCAAATTGACATAGAGTGGCCCTGAATCCCAGGCAAACAACAATAAGTTTTCACCATAAATTACATGTTAGGATAAGCAATATATACCCCAACATCTCAGGTTTATGAAAGCATTCCCATCAGACAAGATATTCTAAAGGTTCAGGGGTTATCTACCTGGAGCAAGTCAAAAGCCAGCATTTTCTTGGGAATGTGCAGAGTTTCAGTACCCTATGAACCCATTAGTACACAAAATTAAACTAATGCTCAGGAAATCCTAAGGTAATTCAATCATCTGAGAAATAATTTTGAGTTTTTTTCATGTTAGGTGTTAAGGATAGAGCAACGAACAAAAAGTCCCATCCCCTGATTACACAAAGCTTATGTTTTCCAAGAAAAAATGGTAAATACAAAGAAATACCAAAAAATTAACAAGAAAATATCATATTAGATGGTGATTAGTGCTATGTGAAAAAATAAATCAGGAACAACAGTAAAGGTGTGAAATAGGTTCAATTGTAATTAAACTTTTCAGGAATAGTCTCACTGTAATGGTGATAACCTTAACAAATGTGTGCAGGTGATAAGGAAGCAGGCTGTATGGATGACTGGATTAAGAGCATTCAAGTAGATAGAACAGGCTTCCCAGGTGGCTTAAGTATTAAAACAACAACAACAACAACAAAATCCACCTGCCAATGCAGAAGACGCAGGCAGGAGATGCAGGTTTGATCCTTGGGTCAAGAAGATCCCCTGGAGAAGGAAATGCAACCCACTCCAGTATCCTGGCTGGGAAAATCTCATGGACAGAAGAGTCTGGCATGCTGCAGTCCATGGAGTCAGAAAAGAGTCAGACACAACTTAGCACATGAGCACACCACACACACGCCAAGTAGATAGAATAACATACCAAGGCCCAGTTGGAGGTGCTTCTTGTGTTGGAAGGACAGTAAGGGAGTCTTGTGGCTGAAACTCAAGATGAACGAGAAACAGGGAGAGAAAGTGGAGGAATGAGAAAGAAGTGGTGGGGTCAAATGTGTTAATGATCATATAATTTCCCCAAAGTATTATTTTCAGCAATAATTATGCATATGAACATTTATTATAAGATTATTATTGTTCTATTGTGAGTGCTAAAAAATGGTTTGAAATGATAGATTTCTAGAAAGACATAAAAGCAATTTTGATCCTGGGCAATGAGGACAAATGGCAGAGAAAATGCTTGGCCCCACGTAGCTTTTTTTTTTAGAAGTTCTTCATCTGAAATGTCGAATCCAAGTTGTCTTATAAACAGTATTTGTTTATGTGCAGTACCAATGATTGAGGATGTCATAGGTGGTCCCTTTTGTGGGATAACAGACAGATCTTGGCACCACAGAGCTACTCAAAGAGATTGTCATGGATCACTACCTTGTTAACAATGTTTCCTCTGCCCTGTTCTTTCTTGGCCACTGCCTTTTCACATGCTTTCCTTCACACAGCTGGACCCCTTTGTTGTATGTAACATATCATGTGGAGCCCATTTTCTCTCCTATTGCCCATGATTGAGAACAGATGTTATATGCCTTTATAATTGTCTTTGGGAAATCTTGATACCTTTTAATGGCACTTTGTACCTTTTGCAATCAGGAGGGCTAGCTGCATGCTTAGAGGCCTGTGAAGTATAGAACTTCTTTTTATTGCACATGGTTACATTCAACCCCTGGTCCTGCTGTTCCCTATTCACTGCTTGCTGGAACAATTAGCACTAATAAAGGCTTTTCACAACAGGTATTAATGCCTTGCTGAAAAAGGTAAGGCCATTTGGCTTTTCTTGGAATGGGCAGGCATTGAGCTATGGAAGATAAAAAGTTTCTTAATGACAGAGAAATTTTTATTTTCCTTAATTTTTTTCCATTCAAAATAAGTTGATTCTTAGTCTTTAATCATATAATGAAAAAGACTGAATAAAACACAGGTTGTTCTTAAATTTGAGTCATCAGATTCAACATATATCTTCCTGATTTATAATTCTTTTGATTAGATTGAGTAGAATAATTTGAATAAAATCACAGAGAAAGGCTTCTATATAAATACTGAATAGTTTTCACTGGAGAATTATGGATAAACTTACTAAGATGAATTATGAGGAATTTAATTATAAATAATAAACTCAATTTCACTGAATATGTTCTATTCAGATAGAGAATATACTTTGAATTAATGCAAATGGTCTTATTTTCTTTTTTCTACTTTCCCAAAGTAAAGCAAAGTCTGACTAGGGTGAAACTCAGAGTTTGTAAAACTCTATGCTTTCATTTAGTTTCCAGTATTAATATTGGTAATGATAAGTTTCTATATAAGTTTTAGCATGTGTTAGATATTGACCAAGGACTTTACAGCTGTTTCCCTTACTCCTTGCAGTAACACAAAGCAGCAGTGGAGTTGGGTTCTGGACCCACTTCCCTTAACCTCTAATCTATTTGATTTCTCCAAATCTTCCTTTGTCCATATCCTGGTTAGTACTCAAATGTTATGCCTAATATTACTTAAAATAACCATGTATCCTGAAGTTTCATTGTACTCTGAAATAATACAAATATATATATATATATATATATAGTATATACACATACACACACATATGTATTTACATCAACTAGTTGTTTTCTCTAATTTCCTAACTAGACTTGAAATTATAATTTAATCCAAAATAGTTCCGGCTCATATAATTCTCTTTAGCACAGAAGGGCCTGGTCAATTTGGTATTTTTTTTTTTTTAATGTTTGGGTTGATTCAAGAAGAATAGACATCTCAAAAATAATGAAACTTCCAGTCTATTAGCATCATATATCTGTCTAGTTTTCCCCATCATCTTAGTTTAAGCCATGGCTGTCCATTTTTTGCTGGCCCCTTAATAAATGAAAAGTGTTACTTCTTTTATGTTATCTGAATTATTTTGTATAATGCTGCCATTGTGTCTTTAATAGATGTTGAAATTACTTGTAAAGAATATAGATGTAATATTTCCTTTAAATTTAAGATTTTTATTCTTGGAATATCAGATTCTCTTATAAATACATGATACTTGAGACTTTTTCTTCCTTCTTATGCCAGTGTGGTAATCTGTTTCTTTCTTGGAATTTATCCATGTCCTCTGAGCAGTAAAACTAATTCCCATAAAGTTGTACATACTTTTTTTCTTATTTTCTTTTTAATTCTTGTAGGATTTGTAGTGATGTCTCCTTTTCCACTTGTCATATTAGTAATTCTAACAATAATTAGTGAGAGTGTAAGAGGATATCTAAGCTTAAGTGAGATTGTAGTTCAGTTGATTCTTTGCTTTCAGTCTTTTCTTGATAACTCTTGCTAGGGTTTTACCAGTTTCATTAATCTTTTCAAGTAACTTGCTCTTAATTTTATGCATTTTAATTTTATTTGTCTTTTTCTTATTGGCTTCAGGTTATATTTATTCATTCCATATTTTAACTTAATTTAGATTTAATTTGCTCTTTTCCTCATTTCTAATGAAGGAAACTTTGCTAATTGATTTAAAAGATTTTTCTTACAAATGCAAATATTTAAAACCATAACAGTTCCTTTAGCATTGATGTACATACATCACACAAATTTTGATTATGTTTTTACTGTTGTTCAGACATTCAGTCGGGTCCAAATCCTTGAGATCCCATCGACTCTAGCACACCAGGTACCCTGTTCTTTACCATCTCCTGAAGCTTGCTCAAACTTAGGTCCATTGAGTTGGTGATGCCATCCAACCAGCTCATCCTCTGTTGTCCCCTTCTCTTCCTGCCTTCTATCTTTCTCAGAGTCAGTGTCTTTTCCAAAGAGCTGACTCTTCACATCAGGTGGCCAAAATATTGGAGCTTCAGTTTCAGCATCAGTCTTTCCGATGTATACTAGGGTTGATTCTGTTAGGACTGACTGGTTTGACTCCTTGCAGTCCAACAGACTCTCAAGAGTCTTCTCCAGCACTGCTGTTCAAAAGTATTAATTCTTCAGTGCTCAGCCTTCTTTATGGTCAAAATCTCACATCCATACAAGACTACTGGAAAAACCATAGCTTTGACTATATGGACCTTTGTTGGCAAAGTAATGTCTCTGCTTTTTAATACACTGTCTAGGTTTGTTAAAGCTTTTCTTCCAAGGAGCAAGCATCTTTTAATTTTATGGCTGCAGTCACAGTCCACAGTGATTCTGGAGCCCAAGAAAATAGTCTTTCACTGTTTCCATTGTTTGCCAATCTATTGCTATGAAAATTATGGGACCAAATATCATTATCTTAGTTTTTTTTAATGTTGAGTTTTAAGCCAACATTTTCACTCTCCACTTTCACTTTCATCAAGAGGTTCATTAGTTCTTCACTTTCTGCCACAAGGATGGTGTCATCTGCATATCTGAGGTTATTGATATTTCTCTCCCGGCAATCTTGATTCCAGTTTGAGCTTCATCCAGGTGGGCATTTTCCATGATGTACTCTGTAATATAACTTAAATAAACAGGATCATAGTATACAGTCTTGAGTCCCTCCATTCCTAATTTTGAACCAGTCTGTTGTTCCATGTTTGATTCTAACTATTGCTTCTTGACCTGCATACAGGTTTCTCAGGAGACAGGTAAGGTGGTCTGGTATTCCCAACTCTAAGAATTTTCCACAGTTTGTTGTGAAATGTTCTTATTTCACAGTTCTAAATAATTGTTTTCTTACTTATTTATTATTTATTCATGACTATATGAAAACTGCTTAGTTTTCAACTATTTGAAGAGTTTCCAGATACTTTTGTTGCTAATTTTAATTTCATTTTGGTCAGGGTATATATTTTCTATGATTAAAATTCTTTGAAATATATCAAGACTTATTTCTTGTTCCTTTGTAAATGGTCCATGTATGCTTAAAAAAACTGTGTGTTCTCCCGCAGAGTCATTTAACATTACAGATGGGCAATGTCTATTCAAGTGTATATCGTTTACAATTTCTGTTTTCCTCACAACCTTCTAGTACTGTTTTCTGCCAGGTCTTGCAGAATTTTGCTCTTTATATGTGTAACTTAGTATTAGAACACAGGCTAAAGTAAACAGCTTTCAAGATCTGCCTACTTGTAAAACTAACTTCTCTGGTTAATTGTCCCTCAAATTCTGGAAGCCTCACTTTGGTGGAGCTGTGATGTAGTAGAGTTGTTGAACTTTTTAGAGTGTAGTTAGCCAGTGCTTATCATAATTTAAAATAGGAGTTCTAGCAATTCTGTTTCTAGAAATATATCTTAAAGCATTATATAATTGCTTATAATGAGATAAAACTAGAAACAACCTAAATGTTCAACTAGAAAGTGAAAGTGAAAGTCACTAAGTCTTGTCCGACTCTTTGTGACCCCGTGGACTGTATAGTCCATGGAATTTTCCAGGCCAGAATACTGGAGTGGATTGCCTGTCCCTTCCCCAGGGGATCTTCCCAACCCAGGGATCGAACTTAGGTCTCCTGCATTGCAGGAGGATTGTTTACCAGCTGAGCCACAGGCGAAGCCCGTCCAACTAGAGGGGAGTACTAAATTATGATATATTCACATGGAGGATTTTTACTCTAATGATTACCTATCACTGTATAACAAAATTATCGCAAAACTTAGTAACTTAAAACAATAAACATTTGTAATCATTATCAGACAAATTTCTTCTTTTAAGATATTTTCCTTAAAATCAACATCTGTCACAATGCTTTGGGAGATCAACAGCTTTCTCAATGAGAGAAAGAGAAGAGCTTGTTTTCCACATTCCCAAATTAACTGTTCCTTTTGAAAGTCAGTTTAGAACACTGGGTAAGCACAAAGATCCTATAACCACATTCCCTGTTTTCAAATCCTTGACATATTACTTGCTTGTGTAAAATTTTATTGATAGATAAAATACATTATATCTCTTTTCCCAGCCATCAAGTAGAAAGTTTAACAATAGTGGTCACCATTTAGTGGTTTTTCACTATTGATTAAATGCACCAGTGGAAAATACTCAGCCCAAGGTTTAATTCAGTATATATGAACTAGTCTACAATAATTGTTTTCTAATTTCACTCTGTTGACTGTTTCTTTGTTTGTGCAAAAGATTTTTAGTCTGATGTGGTCTCACTTACCTATTTTTGCCTTTACTTCTTGTTTCACAATCAGTGTCATGAATCTTTTCACTTATGTTTTCTTATAGGAGTTCTACAGTTTTACTTCTTACAGTTAAGTCTTTATTTTGAATTAATTTCTGTTTATGATGTAAGATAGGCATCCAGTTTCATTCTGTTGCATATGAATATCCAATTTTCTTAACACAATTTGTACTTCAGAGTGTAAAGTCTCCACTGTGTATTTTTGACATCCTTTATCAAGACTAGTTGACACTGTATAGATAACTATTTTCTGGGGGTTTTATTCTGTTTCATTGGCCTACATGTCTGACTTCATGCCAATATCATGCCGTTTTAATTACTGTAACTCTATAACACATTTTGAAATCAGGAATTGTGATGCCTCCAGTTTTTGTTCTTGCTGAAGATTGCTTTAGCTATTTAGGATCTCTTGAGGTTCCATATGACTTTCAGGATTTTCTCTATGTAAAATATGCCATTGGAATTTTGATAGGGATTGCAGTGAATCTATAGATAGGTTTGGTTAGAGGAAATATTTTAACAATAAGTCTTTTGATGCATGAACATGAATGTCTTTCCATTGAGTTGTGACTTCTTTAATTTCTTTCATCAATATTAGGATTTCATTATACAAGTCTTTAACTTCCTTGGTTTAGTTTATTCCTAAGTGTTGTGTTCCTTTTTTGGTGATACTGCCTAATTGATTTTCATGTTGAACCATTCTTATAGCCCAATAATAAAACCCTTTGATTATGGTTATGACTTTCTCCCTTAAAAATTCACCTGATAGTTTCATTCAGAATCATCTCCCTTTTGATTATCTTACTATCAAGTGCTTAAGGACATTTATTGCACCTGCAAAATCTATTTATCTCTAACCTAACCATGAATGTGAGTCCATCACTTTCACTGGCCCCAACCCACTTAAGGAGAGAGGATCATACAGGGTGTGTACAGCATCTCAACTTTCGGCTTTCCACAACTCAGATACATTTTTGTTAAAATATAAACATTGTGTAGTCAATTTGTGTCTCAAAAATTTTGCCCAGGTAAATGACTCTATTATTATAAACATTTTGCTAGTATCACAATTGTAATGGGTTATTATTTTTTTCTTTTACTAAATTATAGCATCAAGAACTCCAGTAGTTTAGTAAATTATAGCATCAAGAATTCCAATAGCCAAAGCAATCTTCAGCAATTTTTCCAATATTGAAAGATGTAATAAGCTTTTATTTCTTTTAGAATCTAATCGTCTGTGATTCTAATCACACAAACTGTGGATTTTACTCAGACTTGTACTGTCCAAAATAATAGCAATTGGCCACATATGGATTTTTACCTTTAAATAAATTAAAATTAAATAATATTAAAAATTAGTTTCTGGCCATACTAGGCCTTTAGTGGCGTATGTGCCTCCTGGCTACTGCATTGTAAAATACAGATATAAAACAGTTCTATCATCAAAGAAAGTTCTATTGTGCAACCCTGATTTATAGCTGTACTTCTCAGCTTTCAGTATGCTCCAGAATCACCAAATCACACCTTTCTACAGAAAGGCATGTAGAACAGTGTGCTAGGACTGAGGTGAGGTCTGTGAATTTGCATTTCTATTAAGTTCCAAGTTAAGATGGAAGTTACTCCTCTGGGAAGCACAATTTAAGAGCCATTAATTTAGTTATTGATCTATTTGCATAAACTTACAGAAATACAAAAAGTAACTCTATTCTAAGGAATTTAGGAAGCCTGCCTCTAAGCAAGTATTTTATAATAAAAGTCCTGATAGCAAAGAAGATAATTGCCCTCAGTTAAGAGTATTTTGCTGCTACCTGCAGGTAAGAATACATATAAACTATCATAAAAAATGTCAGTCTTTTAGACAAACTGAATCGTTTGGTCAGGAAAATATGTTCAATAAATAAAAATCAGTGTGTAAACTATAGTTATATTTCTTGTCAAGAATTTCCTGTGATAAGAGAATGGCAGAGTAATAAACAATGGTATTATTTAACTAACCTATTTTCTATCTAATAGAAGAGAGTAATCTAAAATTATATTTACTCAAATACAGCACTTATTTTAGGAACAGAAACCATCATGGATAGTAATATTTTCATTTTAATTATGTTCTGCTTATCAGTAAGACTATTTACTTTTCATTTTGCTAATCATTAAGACCAGGACTTCCCTGGTGGTCAAGTGGATAAAATTTCGTCTTCCAAGGCAGGGGGTACAGGTTTGATCCCTGGTTGGGAAGCTAAGATCCCTGATGTCTTGTGGCCAAAAAATGGAAACATAAAACAGAAACAATATCATAACAAATTCAAGAAAGACTTTAAAAATGGTCCACATTAAAAAAAAAATCTTTAAAAAACTAATTTATCTTTAATCAGATAAAAATTTGAACTCAAAAGTATTTTGTGAAAAGTATTCTAAAAAAAATTTAATAAAAATAGTAGGTGAAAGTGTTAGGTCCTCAGTTGTGTCCAACTCTTTGTGGTGCTATGGACTGTACCCTGCCAGTCTTCTTTGTCCATGAAATTCTCCAGGCAAGAATACTGAGTGGGTAGCCATTCCCTTCTCCAGGGGATTTTCCCAACCCAGGGATCAAACCCACAGCTCCTGCAACTCTTGCATTGCAGGCAGATTCTTTACAATCTCAGCCACCAGGGAAGCAGATATCAGTGGCTTAACAGTGTCTCTTTGAAGGAAAGTCTGGAGATATTATTCTGAATTTAAATTTTCTATGCATGACATATATATAACTGTTTGTATGATTTTCTTTATTTTAGGGATAACCCTAGAATTTATAATATGCATTTTTATTTCATTTAAAAAAATTTACCTTTTCCAGGCAGTATAAATTATATGAAAAAGACAATGCAAAGGTGAAATTCCCTATGACATATTTTTGACATATTTCCTATTGCCTAGATTAGAGCTTTCATTGATTTATGAATCTCTTCAACTCTCTTGATTAAAAAAGATCAACCCAATCCTCCAGCTTCTACCCTTGGCTTTGAGTTGGCTAAACCATATAGGAAAATTATTAGATAATAAGCAAACTGGTAGGATATCACATATTATTGCCTTCAATCCCCAATTCTCCTCAATATTTAGTTTTGCTACTCATTGTCTCTGTAGGTAACTCAAGACTACTCTGTTACATGTAAGGTTCTTTACTTTTCTGACTTTCTTTTCACTCAATACAAAACTTGTTCTATAGAAAAATGTAAAAACATCAAGTGTGATTCTCTCAGTATATTGCAATACCAATTACTAGTTTACCTACACCTGTACACACTCATGATTTCACTGTTTCTTCTCAGGATGGAAGGGAGAGTTGCCTCCAACTCTCATGACAAAACTCTTCAATCATATTACAGGTTTGCTCTTATCGCTTCTCTTCAAGTATATTACCTTCCTATTCAGATTCAGTCTCTCTCTTTCTCTCTCTCTCTACATACATAAAATTTTTAATGAGTATTTAAACCTTTGAAATCTCGTCCAATACATAAACAAACCAACAAAGCTATATTGACTGCATCTCTTTCAGCTTACCTGTAGTGTCAGGATTCTTAACCAAAAACAGAACAACAAACAAACCTCCAACCATTAATTCCTTACTATTCTGAGATGTACTGGTGAAGATTTAGCAACTGATTCTATGAATTTCAGTGAGAGTGTTGGTTGGCATTACTGTTTATATTAATGAGTAAAACAAAAATAAAATAATGATGATTTATGTTGGAAATCCACTCACTTACCACTGATGCAAGGGACTATTTTATTGTATCAGAGGTGTTGGAATACTGGAACACTATTTTCTCTCTCTCTCTTTTTTTTTTTTTTTTCTATTTACAAAATATCAGCTGCAGGCAAAACATATTCAAGTGTGTTGTCTCAATCACACTCTTAAGAGATTTAACAAAACAGTAAGCAAATTCCTGATTAGTACTGGTACTATTTGCTAACATATGTGGAGTAAATATGCCTTTTATGATAAGTTTCCAGTTACCATTATGATGTCACTAAGTGCAAAACTGGAAAGAGATGCACAGCTACACATCATTAGTATTATGCAGTAGTTCCACCACATAGATACAACAGAGACCAATAACTCAGGTGCATGGACAGTAGGAAAATGAAGTTAAACAATTAGGAACCAATGAGTTTTGTGTATATCTTGTAATATATTTGTCAAGTTCATATGATTTAATTATTAATAAAAACTGTGTAGCAATTAACTCTCAAAATTCTTATATATGTTAACAAAAATTTAACACTGGATCTTGTGAGCTGGTACAAATTGGCTCCAGCTTGCCTTTGTGATGATCCCAGGAGTTCTGCAAACTACTTTCTTCCCACATGTGGGAACTTTGAGGGAGCCAAATAAATAATAAATATCTTTTCCTATGTGGCTTCTGAACAAATTGAGATGTGGAGAATGTATTTATGGAAGCCAAAAGTTAACCTTTCTGATGAAAATAACTAAATTGGTGAATATGGCTTCAGGTTTGGTGGCTAATACTGGCACCAGCAATTAGGCAGACTTCCTACAGTTATGAGTTGGCTCATCCTCCCAAATGGTAATGAAATCCTAACCCCCAGTACCCGTTCATGTGACTTTATGTGGAAATAGAGTCATTGTATATGATCACCAGGTGGCACAGTGATAGAGTCTGCCTGCCATTGCAGGAGACACAGGAGATGCAGATTCAGTCCCTGAGCCAAGAAGATCCCCTGGAGAAGGGAATGGTAACCCACTCCAGTATCCTTGTCTGGGAAATCCCATGGACAAAGGAACCTGGAAGGCTATAGTCCATGGGGTTACAAAGAGTCGGACACAACTGAGTGTTGATATTGAAAAGAAAAAAAATAAGAGTCTTCGTATATGATCAAGTTAAGATAAGGACATTTAAGTGCATCTGAATTCAGTGTGATAAGTATCTTTATTAAAGGGGAAATTGGGACACAGAGATAGACAAGTACAGAGGCAAAACTATAGGAGGTCTCCCATAGATGGGAGAAAAACATCTACCAGCCAAGGAAAGCCTGAGATTACCAGAAGTCAGGAAAGAGGCGTGGGATAAATTCTATCTCAGAGCCCTTAGATAGAACCAATTCTGCTTACACCTTGCCTGCAGCTTCTAACCTCCAGAACCATCAGACAATATATTTCTGTTACCACTCAGTTTGTCAATCTGCCTTTCAGCAGTCCCAGTAAACTAATGCACCAGTTTCATCACAGTATCATTTGATAGAAGCAGGACTCTCCCTCTTGAGGAGGAAGCATCGGTACAAAAAGCACTGGAAAGTCATATGGTAAAGACCTACTCTCAAGGTGAAATAAGAGATAGCTCATGGGGTTGCGAAGAGTCGGACACGACTGAGCGACTGAACTGACTGTCTGAAGCTAAGCTCAATTATCCATTCCAGGTGTGATCTTCAAATAAATCTCTGTATGGCCTCACGTTTCCCAGGTGGCACAGTGGTAAAGAATCTGACGGCCAGTGCAAGAGGTGTAGGAGACTCAGTTGGATTCCTGGGTCTTGAAAATCACCTGGAATAGGAAATAGCAACTCACTCCAGTATTCTTGCCTGGAAAATTCCGTGGACAGAGTAGTTGGCTGGCTACAATCATGGGGTCTCAAAGAGTCAGACCCAATTTAGCAACTGAGCATACAGCACACACATAGTCTTATGCTGAGGGAATAAAGGTGTGAAAGAAAGACAAGAAGTGTGTTTAGAGGGGAAAGAAAAGACAGCTATTATCACACACATTAGGAATACTTCTTTAGCAGCCAAAAATCCATGAAAACTGCTCTTGCATAGATGAAAAAGTTCCTATGGACACATTTTGACCCAGTGTTACCTGAGCTTCAACAGCCTTGGGCACTTTTAAACATTCCCTTTCATAATTTATTTTTCATATATTTCAAAGCACCATTTTTCTGTTCTTTCTCTCATCTTGCACTTGGTCTCTTAAAAGGCTATCTCTCTCTAGCTATCCTGTTACCTATTAATACAATGCTTCTTTCATTTATATATCCCCAATATGCTCTGTGGATGACCTCGTTTATTCTCTTGGGTTCAGTTAACAAATAAAATGGATATAATTATCTGTACTTGAAATTCAGATGATTTTAGTGAGCTCACAACTATGTTGTTACTGACATTGTTCCTTTTTCCTGGTATATACAGAGGAAGTATCAACTTATCACTTTTCTATAGCAGACAGTACCAGCAGAATATATCTCAAACTGTATATTTTTGAAACTGAATGATTAGATTTCTCCCTAATATTTTCCTTTGCCCTGTTCCCTTATGTTATGTTCCCTGTTCCCTTATGTTATGTTCTGTTCCCTAACTTAGGCTAGGGAACCATCATCTATGGACTAAAATCTGAGGAACATTCTCTCTCCCTTCTTCCTAAATTGATCATAAAACCAAAATTGTCAACAGATCTTAGCAATTCCCCAAACAAATTCCTCACAGTTTTTTGTTTTTTTTTTTCCCCTCCCAGACTGCTTCCCTTCATTTGAATTTCTATACTGGAGAAGAGAATCTTCATGAAACAAAGACTTTATCATGTCATTCCCCTGCTTAAACATTTTTAATGGCTCTCAATGGAACTCAAAGGAAAGACTAAATTTCTAAAAAGTTCATTTAAATTGCTGTTTATGCCTAGATTTAATTTTAATCAGTCTTAATATATATAATATTATGTGTTTTACATTATATTATGTACATATTTACAAATTATGTGTACATAATACACATAATGAAATGTTGAATAAACATTTTATTGTTTTACTATAAATTGTCTTCCCTTTGGGCCTATACACCAGCTAGCCTCTGCTCCCCAACTTTCCTCTGTAATTTTTTTTCTTTTTTTACTTTTGGAAATAATAACTGGAGACAGAGTCAGCAACCTGTAGAAACTCTATACTCAGACATTCACATCTAAGGAAAATGGGGATCTAGGATCTCAAATCTGATGCTAACAAACCTCAACCCGAAGAAATAAGGTCACGCTTTACATTTTTAACAATGTTAGCTTTTCTTTCTTTTTCAATATTATTGATGAGTAACTGACATAATGTGTAAATTTGAGGTTGGTTTGACACCCTCATGTAATACAACATCATTATCCACCTTAATGTTACTAACACCTCTATCATGTCATATACCTTCCTTTGTTTGCAGTGAGAACATTTAAAATCTACTTTTTTAGCCACTTTAAAGTGTACAGTACAATATTGCTACCTATAATCACTATGCTTTACATTAGATTCCCAAAAGTTATTTATCTTCTAACTAGACATTTGTACCCTTTCACCAACCTCTCCCATCTTCCCCACTCACTGGCTCCCAGTCACCATTATGATATTATCTGTTTCTATGAGTTTAGCCTTTTAGAAGCCACATGTAAGTGGTATATATCATACAGTATTGTCTTAAGTGCCTACACTGTTCAGTCCAGTCCAAGCTGAAAGAAGTTGGAGGGTTGAGTTGATATAAGGTTAAGTTTTTAATTGAAATAGATGAAGGGACTCATACATCATTGAAAACACAGAGAAGGCAGTGTTTTAAGAGCAAGGTCCTCCCGTCCAGCCCGGGCAGAAATAAACTGACACCAGGAGATGGCTAATAACTAGAAGAAAGGTGAGGGCCAGCCATAGAGAACAGAAGGTGAAAAGAGTATCTGTTAGGGAATGACAGAGTGAACAAAAATAAAAAATTTCATTAATTATACTTTTCTCTGTTACCTAATTTTCTAATTTTCATATCTTGGTTTCTGTCATTTTTTCTAGCTTTTTTTTTTTTTTGCAACTTTCTTTGAATTCAAGAATAAAGGTATTTCAAATTTACTCTTTGTTATTGGCAAATATAAAATTAAATCACTAGAATTATATTTCAATTGAAATCATAACAATATTACAAGCTACACAATGTCCTTGGATACTTTCTTCCTGTTAAGGCTAATTAACAGTGAGATAAGAAAATGGTAAAGTGGTAAAATAATTTTCTTTTAACTATTTGGGGGAATTATTTATTGAGGTTTGCCTTTCCAGATGTAATCATTGAATGTACATGTTGATATTGTGTCAATTTCTTTTTTACATTTTCATGAAATGTCCAAATTATGAAATGCTGTTTTCTCTACTTCATATACTTCATAAACTGATAGTAGCTATGGACAGATGAAATCAATAAAAGAATTGTATCCTCTTATTTATTACATTCTTAAGTATTTATACTTGGATTATAATTCAATATTCAAATTAATGTATACAAAAATTCTTATATTTTATCAATACATTACTTTTAGTATCACTGATTACCACTCTTAAAACTTAGAAACTTTTAAATATACAGTATACACATGTAATGTTTAGTATGTTAGATATCTGTTTCAAAGAACATGTCTATTGCATCTTCTAAAACAATTATGAGAATTTGTATAATCCAGAAGATGGTGCTGTTTACATTTCTACTGCACTTTGGAACCGCAGAGAAACAATTTATTTTCAATTCAGCCATTGATGGATTGTAAATTACTGAGCATACCTTTGCAATAAGAGCAGTTAATGTGGCTTTGCTCTTGAGGATTTTACATTTACAAATAATTTGCATGACATTTCCACACGAGATATTAGAAAATGTACTACTTCACAAGCAATCTCACATTAATGGGACCTGATCAGTTGCAGCTCTCTCAGTCATCTTCTGCCAGGACTACACTCAAATGTGAAAATACGTATTAGATAAAAGACCTATTTAATTTTCTGGTTACTCATATTGCTATTAAAAAGCAACGTGTAGACCATTAAAGTGGTGATGATCCTTATTTAATGGAATGTGAATTTATTCTTCTAAATAGTGAATAGTTTTATAGTTAAGCTTTTGTGACAGGTTAATTATGTACTATCCAGGCACAAAGCTTTAGCCAGTTAATATAGATAAATGAAATACATGATATTCATAATATATTGGAACTATTCCACTTCATCTGAAGTTTGGAAAGGGATCATGGAAGCAGCCTTATCACTGCCTGCAAAGCTTTGGGAAAGAGATAGGAAGGTTCCCCACATGCATCTACCAAGACTGTCACCTGTAACACTCCCTGCTTCTGTTCAGGAACTCAAGGCCTTGAGGTGAAAGTCACTCAGTCGTGTCTGACTCTTTGCAACTCTATGGCCTATACAGTCATGGAATTCTCCAGGCCATAATACTGGAGTAGGTAGCTGTTACCTTCTCCAGGGATCAAACCCAGGTCTCCTGCATTGCAGGTGAATTCTTTATCAGCTGAGCTACCAGGGAATCCCCATGGCCTCAAAAGGAATCAAATAATGGAAACATAATCAGAGCTTTTCTATGTCAATTTGCAAATCGACAGAAAAATAAATGAGATTTGAAAATACGTAAATGCTTTCAGACAGACCTAGTTTTCACTAAGTATTTGAATATAGAATTTATATCACAACCTGGAGGACTTAGTCATCTACTCCTGTTGAAATTGGGGAAATTTATATGGTCTGAGTGAGCTACGCCTTTTTCAATCATAGGATAACATATAGATGATGTTTAAAGTATAAGAAAAGAAGCATCAATATAGACACATGATTTTGTTGATAGAGGCACCCACCAGAAAATCTAAGAAGGGAAAAAGGAAGTGAAGTGTTACTAGAGTTTTTTTCTGGGGAGAGGGCATTGGGTTGCAGAAATACAAGGTAGAGAATGATTATGCTAAGCTCAGACACTGCAGCCATGTCCGACTCTGCAAGTCCCCCCTGGGCCATAGCCCGCCAGGCTCCTCTGTCTGTGAGGTTCTCTAGGCAACAATACTGGAGTGGGTTGCCATGTCCTCCTCCAGGGGATCTTCCCAACCCAGGGATCAAACCCGCATCTCAATGTCTCCTGCATTGGCAGACAGGTTCTTCACCATTGAGCCAGCTGGGAAGCCCAGAGAATAATTACTTACTTATACTGTCCCTTACTGCAACTTGACTTTTTTTTTTTTTTTAATTACTGTATTTTGTGAAAAGTATGAAATATACCTGGGAAAACCAGTGAAAATAATTCAAAGATAGGATAATTTTGAGTGTTTTTTTATGTTTGTTTTTTGTAACTGTTTGTTATTTGTCTTTTCCTGAGTTCCCCTCACAGCTGATGAATTAGACTTTTAGAGTTGGGACTTGAGAGTCTAGATCATTTGCAAGCATCTAGATCAGTTACAAGCATCAAGTAACTGATACATAGCAAAGTGAAGATCTTGCAAAGTCTGAAACTGGAGAGGAATCCTTCAGTGGCTGGAGAAGGAAAATGATTTCTCAATAAACACAGGGCAACATAATGAAGTAAACAAGCAATGTTATTAAATAAAATAAGGAAGTACATAAAAGATTTATGGAGATGATCCTTTAAAACTTAGATAATACAAGCTTTTAGCAGGACATGCCCTCTTACCAAATGACTTTATTTCTGTTTTTCCTGTGCCACAATGAGCTTAATGCAACAATTAGTTGTCTTATTTTATTTTCATGGATCCCTTTTCCAAAGTAGTTCTAAGATTTAAGTTGCCTGGAGCAAAAATCTGAGGAGTGTAGTTGCAGCTGGTGTTCCTGATGACTGTAATTTAGGTAAATAGTCAGTGCTTCCGGAAATATAATATAATTGAGTTTTACTGTTGTCCTTGATAAGGTTTTTGTTGAACTAATTTGCAGATGCTATGCCTTTTCTAAAATTTTTACATTAAAAGTTTTTCAAGATTCTATATGCTACTTTTGAATGTTAGAAACATTTTGGAAAGACTATTCTTTTGAGCACGATGGTATTCTACCTGCAGTGATCTAAAAGCATTTGCAGAAAGGATATAATCTGGAAATAAAGTTCTTGATCCTGTCATTTTTTTGTTGTGCAGGATATACTCATCTTTATTGAATGTATGCTTTTTTATATTCCCAAATGCTCATGCCAATTTTCTTTGGAGTATGATTAGTTTAAATGTTGTTTTAATTTCTGCTGTAGAGCAGAGTGAGTCAGCCATATGTATACATAGCGCTTCCCTCTTGAGCCTCCCTCCCAGCCCACATTCCACCCCTCTAGGTCGTCACAGAGCACCCAGCTCCCTGTGTTTCCCAGCAGCTTCCTACTAGCTCTTTGTTTTCCATATGGTGGTGTGCGTGTCAGTGGTAGACTGTCAGTTCATGCCACCCTCCCCTTCCCCTGCTGTGTCCACATGTTCTCTCTGCTCCTGCCCTGAAAAATAGGTCCGTCTCTACCATTTTGCTAGATTCCATACATATGCGTTAATAGACAATATTTGTTTTTCTCTTTCTGACTTACTTCACTCTGTATGACAGACTCTGGGTCCATCACATCAGTACAAATGATGTGTTCCAATTTTGTTCCAGTGTTCATTGAAACACTGTTTACAGTAGCCAGGACATGGAAGCACCTTACAATGTCCATACACAGATGACTGGATAGAGAAGTTGTGGTACACATCTACAGTGGAACATTACTCTGCCATAAAAGGGAACACAATTGGGTCATTTGTAGTGATGCTCATACCATTTTAAGCAAACATACCAAAAGCCATGTTTCTGGAAATTTCTTTCACATGAGAACGCTGTCTAAAGTACTTGTATCAATTAATTCAGGTTCTACTGAACTATTTTGTGGTTCAGTTCCTTACTAAATAATGATCCTATTCTTGCTTTAATATTATTTGATAGTTTGTATGGAAGTTGCTCTTCAACATCTAGTATCTTGACTATTAATGTAATATTGAGACAAGTGACACACATAGAAAATATAATCTTGAAATCTATTAACTGAATCTATCCCCACAACATTGAAAAACACTATTATATGTGGGAAATCAAACTACATTTTCACTGTATTTTAAAAAATTTTTATTTAAGTGTAACTGATTTACAATGTTGGGTTAATTTCTACTATACATAAAAGTGCTTCAGTTACACACGCATAAAAATATGCATTCTTTCTTTCAGTATTATTTTTCATTATGATTTATCATAAGATATTGAATATAGTTCACTGTGCTATAAACAGGACCTTGCTTATCCATTCTCTATGTAATAGCTTACATCTGAACCCCAACCTCCCACTCCACTCCTCTCCCTACCCTCTTCCCCTTGGCAACCACTAGTATGTTCTCCATGTCTGTGAGTCTGTTTCTGTTTCATAGATACGTTCATTGGGAGTCATGTTTAGATCCCACATATAAGTGATATATGGTATTTGTCTTTCTCTTTCTGGCTGACTTCACTTAGTATGATCATATCCAGGTCCATCCATGTTGCTGTAAATGGCATTATTTCATTCTTTTTTTGATGACAGAGTAGTATTCCATTGAACTACATCTTATTTATCTGTTCATCTGTCGATGGACATTTTAGGTTATTTCTATGTCATAGCTTTTGTGAATGGTGCTGCTCTGAACACTGGGGTGCATATATCTTTTTGAGTTAGAGTTTTGTCCAATACTTAAATGTGATTTGTAAACTTATATGGACTTATTCTGGCAAAAGTGTGATTTAATATACTACCTCATGTATTATGATTAAGCACTACACATTACACAGTACTTAATTGCTTTATTTTAATGGGACCTTATGGGAAGAGTGATTAATCTTGTAATTAATGTCTCATCCCTCACATCCTGGTATTTTAACATATGAATTGTTTTCCTACATATATTGCATAATTTAGCATTTATTTTCTATCTGTAAATTTTCACTAAAATTCCCATTTTATAATTTTTCTATCTATAATATGATAGCACCACATTAAGTGTATATTTTATCTTAGTTTTGAGCATCAATATGCATAAGAATTAAAAATGAAGAATTTGAAAAATGTAATGGTAATGAGAAATGAATTAAGCCTCTCGGTACTATTCATGTGTGTGTGTGTTTCTGGGCATATGGGCAGGATTTTTATACTGTTCTCCCACAGTGTCTTTTAAATAAACATGCACTGCTTTTATATTTTGTATTTGTTTTAGGATTCTGGGTAAGGCTCTGTTTAAAGAGTTAGTTTCAAGACCAAAAAAATGGAAAACTCTTGCTCTAAGATATTAATACAAATGGAACGTCACAAGTGCATTCAAGTGTTTTTTATTCAGCGTGGTAAAAAATCATTTCTGAACACTGGCCTGCTTTTCTTTTTTATTGTATGCCTTATCTTTGCTTTTCAATTATTCATAGTCTCCTAAGGACCACTTTCAGTATAAAATAGTATCTATGGGAGGTAAAAACAGCAAGAAATGTACTTCTGAATTGATTACAGGGGAAGGATCTATTTAGAAATTTAAATGTATGTGGTCAACATTGAAGAAGATATATGCACCTGCTCAACAACTCTTTTAACTTACAGTTTTCTAGTTATAGCCTATTTTGCCCTTCATATTTTTTTTCTGGGAAGTGTGAGTTTATGTGTTTTTTTTTTTTTCCATTTTCTTTTGTTTTATGTTCAGTTTATTTTTATGTTGTACAATTTGATGTGAATTGAAGGGCTTTATTTCTGAGTATATTTGGGGGTTTTGTATTATATTTACCAGTACTCTGAATTGATTTAGGATATGTGTAGCCCATATTTATTTTTTGACCATCCATTAAAAAATGTGTTACTACTGCTCCTTCTTTCTAACCCATAAAAATGTTTTTAGTACTTGCAGCCCTTTACCCAACTATTCTTAAAATATAATTCTGCCCTTATTTATATTTTCATAGTCTATTTTTTCAAAGTTTTAAGTTGTATTTTTATTTGTAGATAATTTCAAACATTCTAAGAAATATAGAAAATAGTATAACAGAAACTTATTTGCATGCACAGTTTAGACGTATACCAAATTGACTTTATTTATACATACACTGATATAAAGTAAGCATGCCCCCATTGCAATATTCAAATGTTATAGACGATTATCTTTTAATAAAATTTTACTACTTTAAAAATTTACTATAGAATCAGATTGCTTTTCAAATCAAAATTTGAATTAAAAGGAAAAGTTATGAAAAATCACACAGAGAACATCATCTACACAGCCTCTGTACTATAAGTGTGCTTTCATTATATAGAGCCTGTAATCAAGTATCTAGCTGATACAAAAATACAGAATATTTTGCTTGTCTGTTTATTTTGTTTTTCCTAAAGCTTTATAAGAAATGTCACTGATTTATTTTTACATCTATGAAGCAGTTCTGAACTAAAGATAACTTTATATTTTATGTAGTTCAAACACCTTATTTTAGTAGAACAATCTGAATCTCGGTAAACTTCATTATTCAACTCTAAAATGGGACCTTTATTGTTGATGTAAGTGAGGTGACTACACATAGTTACACCATTTCTGAGAATGGACTTTGTTACAAAATAATCAATAGAATAAAGAACTACACAAATATGAAGAAACAAAGGACTGATCATCTGCTTAGTGTGAGCTTAGTATGTTCACATCACTGGGAATTTTAAAAAGAAGATAAGTGCAGTAAAAACCCATACACCTAAAGTGTGACAGCATAAAATGTAGGGCTAGGGGGTGTCCTAACAGGATGCTTCCCTGCCTTCCACTTTTCTTGCATCATGTTGGAAAAAAACAGTGTACTTCCAAAGCACTAGGAAAGCTACACTTTCCTCCTGCCTTACTGGCCATGACTGATGTCCATGCATTTTCACTTTGCCTTTAACCCCATATTTTCATGGTCGGTGTTCTCATAACTTACCTCAGAACCTTACCTCTTCTCACAAGGAATAGAGCTGAATCACCTGTCAGTTAAAAAGCTATTGCTGCCCACAGAATTTGTTATTTAGCTTTTGGCCCTGTAGGACCATTACAATATATTAAATCCATTCCAGGAAATACTTGAATGATCTAGATTTCAGGCCAAAGAGCTCTCTGGATATTGGCCGTATGTCAAGGCTTTCTTTGTCTACAGGGAGACAGCATTGATATACTGTCACTAGTAGTTCTGAGGTTTAGAGCTGAGGGTGACCACACCTTCTCCAGGGAGAATGTGAGAACAAGGAAAGAAAAGTGGTACATGTGATTTTAATGGATCCTTATGATACTTCTCTTTCTCTGAAATAGATACGGTTTTTACCTTTTAATATTTTGACAGCAAAACAAAAGTCTTCCTCTCAGTGTTAAATAGGATAAGAAAATGTATAATTGGATATTGGCTTTATTGATCATTGTCACTTTTGGAAAAAGATATAAAATGAGGTCAACCTATTTTCCTCCTTGAAAAATTCTTCCTATTTTCCAAAAGAATGTGGCTGTAAGGAAAAATAATTTTTCATATTTTCTACCTGCCTCACAACTGCTGATATAAGGGAATAAATGAAGAAAGGCAGAAGTGAGAAGAGGGAGAAGGGATAAAGAGATGAAAGAAGGAAGGAAGACAAATAGGATGAAAAAAATCTAAAACTCACATTAGCAGAACACAGAAACAAGTTTAAAACATGAAAGATTATTTTAGATGAATATTAAAGGGATACTAGAAATGGTTTGCTACCAATCTCTCTTTTTGCTGTCCTAAAATGTACCTCATTGCCTTTTTGGTAGTAAACATTAAACCTAATCCAAAGAACAGAGTCAACTCCCTTTATGAAACACGCTGAAATCAATAGTAAATAGTATGAGATAGAGAAATACATGCCCAGACAGTTCAGTGACAAAAAAACAAAACAAAAACAAATAGACGTTTACTTGGAAAAATGTCAATTATAGAAACAATGCAGGCAGTACAAGTCTGCTAGTATTGACACAACTTTATTTGTTAGTAACTCACAAGCTAATCTGCAAACACCATACCTTTTCTGGAACTGGACAAATTGGGCATTTGAAGTAGAAAACAGAGGCAAATAACTCTTAGTTTGTCTGATTACACAATTAAAGTAGCAAATTCATTTACTCTTCTCAGAAAGAAGAGCTGTTTCAAATGTAGTGAGTCAGAGAAGTTCCAGAAACCTCTGTTTTTTAGTGTTTACTTGCCAGTTATCTCTTAAAAGGTGGCTCAGACAGTAAAGCGTCTGTCTACTCTGCGGGAGACCCAGGTTCAATCCGTGGGTCGGGAAGATCTTCTGGAGAAGAAAATGGCAACCCACTACAGTATCTTGCCTGGAAAATCCCATGGACGGAGTCTGGTAGGCTACAATCCATGGGGTTGCGAAGAGCTGGACACGACTGAGCGACTTCACTTTCCTTTTTCACTTATCTCTTAAATAGGGTCTTCTTTCCCCAGGATCTCAATAAATCAGTTCTAGTAACACATACAGAGCAGGTTTTCATTGCTTTTGCTTTTGTTACATCTTATTATTTGATAACTTTCTCAGAAAGTGTGGCAGTACACCAGTGAGTCAATATAATGTGTTATTTCCCATGAAACACAGGCATACAGACATGCACACATCCTTGACCTCACTATTTTGGCTATCCATCACTATCTTCTTCTAATTTCCTTTAAGTCAAAATGCCACAAGCGATGTCACTACTGAGTGTACTTACTTCCATTTTCTGTTGAACACAGAATTAGCACTTAACTGCCACACATAGACTGAACCTTTATTACAAAAAAATTAATCATTGATCAATTGATCAATGGCTTCATCTCATGAAATATTAAAGTCAGTTCTCAATATTCAACTCCTCTGACCTGAGTTAGATTAAGTTGCCCAATCTTTTTTACCATGCTTATTTTCGTGGATCTGAAATAGCACATTCTTTTGGTTCTCCTAATACTTTTCAGGTGTTTCCTCTCAAATACCTCTGTTAATCTCTCTTCTTTTCCCAACTTCTTGATTTTGGAGTATTCCAGGAATCAGTTCTTAAAATTCTCTTTTCTTTATATAGTCATCTCTTAGGGTGTCTTCTTCAGTCTTATGGTTTTAAATATGGTTGTATTACTTTTCAACAAATTATGACAGAAACAGTTCTGGAGGCCAGAGATCTGATATCAGGATGTTGGCATGGGTGCATTCATCTCTTCTAGCTTCAGGCAGTTGTCACCATTCTGTAACTTATGGCTACATGACTCCATGCCTGTCTCTGGAGTCGTTTGATCTCTTTCTTTGCAAGTCTATTCTCTGTGTGTCTCTTATAAGGGCACTAATTCACCATTTTGATCCATTTGGATCATCTAGGATAATCTCTTTAAGACTGTTAACTTAAATCCATCTGTAAAGACTCTTTCCTCCCCAAATAAATTATTATTCATAATTCCAATGGATATATTTTGCAGCTTCATATTTTGGCCTATTTCAATAATTTGTAGACTAATAACTCCAACATATAAATCTCCAGCCAATACATCTTCCATGACATTTAGAATTAGTTTTCAGATATTTGACTGATATCTTCATTTGTGAGATTCACAGGTATCTCAAGTGAAAAACAAGCAAACAAGCAAACTGAAACCTACTATATAGCTTTATCAATCCAAAATCAACCATAGAAGCAAATCAGAAGATATATTGAGACATACTGCAAGGAATTGGTTTATACAAGCTAGCTAAGACAATTTCCAAATTGTACGGCGCTACTCTGGTTTCTCTTCAGGTCATATAAATTGTAGGGCAAACTGTAGGGGCAGACCAAAATTCTAGAGCTCAAGCTGAAGCTGCTGTCCAGAGGTAGAATTTCTCCATCAGGGAAGACTTAGCTCTGCTTTTAAGGGCTTTCAACTAATTGAATAAGGCTCACACAGATTATCCAGGTTATTGTCACTTCTTTAAAGTCAACTGATTATGGTCTTTAATCACATCTTCAAACTACCCTCACAACAACACCCAGATTCCAGTTTAATTGAATGACTAGAGCCTTTAGTTCAATCCATTCATTTAAAAAAAATAAAAAAAAAAAAAAACAAACATTGTATCACCCTTCAGTTTGTTTTTAAATCTACTCAATCTCAAGTTTTAGAACTCTGTTTTTCTGTCTCTAAAAAAGGTATATCATGCTGGACACTTGCCTTTCTCTCTCATCCCACATCTGTCATTAGCACATGCAAAACATATTGAGAAATGTTCAACTTCTCAGCATTTCCATCAATACCTCTCTAGTTCAGCACATCATAAGTACTCTCTTGAATTACTTCTGTGCCTTTGAAATGGTCTACAAGCTCCTACAGATTCTACTATACTCAGCAGATAGTGTGATTTCCATTGATTTTTATATTTTGGATTAAGAACCTCTAAGAATGTCCCATTTCACTTAAAACTAGACCTCTGACTGACTGCTGCCACTCTGATCCTTCCCAAATCAAATAGATCTGAACAATATTCTGTTACAGATTTTTTCATTACTTCATGTTAATCACTATCTGATGCTCTTATATATATACATTTTTTTTTCTGACACTTTACTTATAGAGTTGCTCACTTTATGTCTCTAAAATATAATCATGATAACATCTGACTCATACATGCTTTGGTTAAAAAAATATATATTAAGATACGTTAGTTGATTTTTAAGAGAAACCAAACCATGATAGATTAATTTAAATTTGCCTTTGATTTTACAAGACATTTCAATATCCACACTGACTTTAGGCATTATTGACTTTTTAATACTGCTGTCTGCATTATGTATTGCACCTTAAATATTTTTAAGCAAGAAATTGAATGTCATTGATAGTTAATTTGTATAACATTAAAATATGTGTGTGTGTGAGAGAGAGTAGAAAATTACAGTACTACAACTTATCCTTTAAAACTACATTGAAAAATAGAACCTAAGATGTATTCTTCTATTTGTCAAATAGCCATTGATGGTTTATAAAAACTGTGTTTGTAGACAACTCTGTACACCCCTATCCATGGGTTGAGACAGATGAGATGGACAATGTAAACACTGTGATAAACATCAGATATTGTATTGCAGTTAAAACCAAAAAAATACAGGCGACATAAGCTGTGCAGTTTGGGTTTGTTACTGTATGCAAAATAACCAGAGACGACCTCTCAAATCAGTGACTTGTGATCAGGTACCTCACAGAAGGGAGAGATTGAGCCATTGTATATCTGGGGTCAGGAACAGTCAGGAGATCAGTGTGACTGAAGGGAATGTTCAAGAACAGTGACAGGAAATGGGGTGAGTGAGGTAGAAGGAAGAGATCTTACTCACATTGGGGCTGGAAATTTATTAAAATAATTGCATTTGATTTTGGAATATGATCAAAAGCCACTGGACAGTTCTGAGAATGGAATGAAATGATTTCTCTTGTATGTTTAAAGGATAAGTAGGTGCTGAGAGAGAGGTGTGGGGATAGTGAGAATGGGAGCAGGGAGACCTGTTAGACCATTGGCTTAGAATAAGATGAATGATGTGGGTTTCATAGTAACACACTTGTATGTGATGGATAATACTATATTGCTTCATATTATCACACTTGCAATTTATAAACATTTGATTGTTTACTTTCTATAATCCACAGTTTTAAAATATAAGCATACTGAGCTTTGGACCAATTATGTTTAATTATAATAAGGTGTACTGAGACATTTATTAAACACCCACATTGATGTTTTTAATAAAGCTTCTATGTATATATTTTGTAGGTTAATAACTCAAAATAATAGTTATGATACAGAATTGTGAACAGTTTGAAATACTGCATTCTATGAAGGGCAGATTTATTATGACAGACTACTTGGTAGAGAGTGAAATCACATTGCCACTAGATTTGATATAAATTATTTTCATTATACTTTAAATGAGTACATCCAAACGATTAGAATGGCTTCTGGAGTAAACTGATAAATGAGGGAATTTCTCCACCATCACCAAATTTCCTCATTTTGCTTCAGTACTTTAGAAATAAGTAGTGCTCTCTTTTGTAATCATAACTTAATTGATTCTGTTTTGGCTTCCAAAAATAATAATATTGAGTGAGAGAAGTATTACTCACATCCTTCCAGCAGAATAAGTATTCCTTGAAAATATATAAATATATTTACAAGTTGTTTTCCAATATTTGAGTTAACAGGGCATCATTAAAAATAATTGCATAAGTGCAACAATGTTATCTCTGTGCCTGAGAGAAATAAGCTACCTCTTAAACCTTTAACCTTCCTGATGGGAAATGACTCATAACCAGAAAAACAAACTCTGACTAACATAAAGTACCTTATAGAAGAGATTTTAAATTAATGGATCTATACTCCATTTTATTGTTTCTTGCATGTTATCCTTTAGGATAAATATAAAATATTAAGAGTGTATTAATGACAATAGTTATGATAGTAACTATAGCATAAATTATTATGATATGTATTAATAGTGTATGTACTAGATATGATGGTAAGAAGTACACACATACACCTGTGTGTGTACACAAGTTAGAAGTATTTTAATACTCACAGTAAGAATTGAATGAGGCCCTATATTATTTGTATCTTAAGAGAAAAATGGTTAGTCCAGTGATTTGACCATAGCTTTTTAATAAATGGCAGCTTTTGAGCTGGCTCAACTTTTTCTGACTCAAAAATGCTTTTTCTGAGCACTGCCTAAAATGTATTGCATGAAAATTGCAAAGATTTTTCTGAATACGTTCTTTCTTTTCCTAAGGTCAACACCTAATTGCTGACCTACCAAAAATATAAACTCTCTACTTTTTAAAGAACAAATGATTAAACTTTTATAAACTGCACTGAAGGAGTTTGTGCCTAATGGCTTATCTAGGAGGAATATTGAGGTAAAGATACTTAAGAAGGGCAAATAGTGTTTTCTCAAAACTTGAAGATTTTCTCTTTTAGGCAAACTATTAAAAAAAAAATTAAGTTGACTTTAATGTAGTTAGCAAAATATCCTGCTCCTTAAAAACCGCCATTGTTTTTAACCACCAAAGTAAAAGGCAACTGAGTACTGGGAGAAAATAATAGCAATATATTTATTTTATAACAACTTTGTCTCAAAAAATATATAAAGAAGGTTGCAACTCTATAGTGAGAAGACAGCCCAGTTAAATTTAAAGAAGCAAAACAATTCAATAAATAATTTCCAAGAGAAAAAAAAAATAGAAAGCCAGTAGTTATAGAAAAGAGATACTTAAAGTAGTCATTTAAAAGTGCATTTTAAAATTGCAAGGAGGTATCGCTACACTTTCACTAGAATGACTAAAATTTAAAAAGAGTGACAATACCAAATGTTGGCAAAGTACTGGTAAAGAGTTCCTGGAAATAAAAATAGCATGTGCACTTTGGAAAACAATATGGTAGTTTCTTGTGAATCAAACATATACATATCTTGTGACCCAGCAAATATTTCTAGATATTTATTTAAGAAAAGGGAAAAAAGTTTTCAGGTCTGTAAGCAATTTATAGAAACTAAGCCCCACTGTCCATTGGTCAACAAAATTAGTTAAATCAGTTCTAGTAAAGTCCTGACACCTCAGGGCACTCAAAGTTGACAGCTACTTTCATATTTTAGCAGGTTAAGGCTAGTTGTAATAAGGCAACACAGTTAAGTTTTCATATTTTTTGGACAAGCGCTCCTATAATGAGAAATTTTCCTCTACAAGGTAACTGCAATTTTTTACTGAAAATTCCTTTCAGCAAAAGTTTTGTATAATTTGAAATTCATTTAGTCAAACATAATACCAATTATAATTCTTATAACATTTTGTTTCTTCTTATTAATTTTAAAACAGATGATGAAACAAATTAAATTCAGGAAAAAATATCACCACTTAAATGACTCCTAGGGCAGTTTATAATTTGTCATCTAAAATATTTACTTTTTCATTTACTGCTTATTAATGTTTTTAAATGTACAAAAACTTCTGACCTTAAAATTAAGTATTGAGGATAGGGGTATATATTTAAACTCAGATAGGTATATGTTGATAGTTTTTCTAAATATGCTATAAAGTGACAATGTATAGGCAAAAGGAAATAAATATACCTTGTTTTCCCTTTGATGTCTATTTGATTTACTAGATTAGCTTATTTATGCGTATATATTAAGCCTGACTGAGAAACACAAAATTGAGCAATATATCCAACTTTTACTTATAGCATTAAAAATAAGCCATGATACAGTAACCATATTTGAATATAGGTTCAAATCCTTGGAAGTAAATCATTTGGAACTTATAGAATTCCCAAAAAGTTTATTTTGCTACTTAGATATTCTGAACAGATTAAAAAGAAGAGCCCAACTTTAACAAAATGCTCATTGAATAGTTAAACATAAAGTTAAAATCAAAACTTTTTAAAAATTTGGAAATATCATACAGTCTTAAAATTATACATAAGGATTACAATTTTTAATGTATCAGGTATAATCAGAATGTATAATGTGTGACTTGGAAGGAATTGTAATTGATTTAATTATATATTTGTAAGATTCTGTATTTGGAAATTATTTGTACAGTTAACTTATTTTAATTTCAAAGCAAGAAGCTATATTTGGAGTTGGCTATGCTTTTGTGTTTTTTATCCCAAGATACCTATATAGATGAAAGAGAAACATTCAGGTTTTGACATGGTACAATTGTGCTCCTCTCCATGTTTCTCCATTCTCCACAGTGGGAGGGTGCTGAGTGCATGTATATTTCCCTCCCATCTATGAAGAAATGCACATGGTTATTCACAGAGTGAGGTTATTCACAGGCCAGTCTTAGTAGTCATGGCAGGGATGCCACTCCTCTTGAGAGACTGGAGAATAAAAGTAATGGACTCAACTCATCAGGAATGAGATTCAAGAACTTATGCGGTGGAAAAATAAATAGGTAGTGAAACTTCAAGGAGAAGTACTCACTCAGTTCAGTTCAGTTCCGTCGCTCACTTGTGTCCGACTCTTTCCGACCCCACGGACTGCAGCACACCAGGCCTCCCTGTCCATCAGCAACTCCCAGAGTTTACTCAAACTCATGTCCATTGAGTCCATGATGCCATCCAACCATCTCATCCTCTGTCATCCCCCTCTTCTCCTGCCTTCAATCTTTCCCAGTATCAGGGTCTTTTCCAATGAGTCAGCTCTTCGCATCAGGTGGCCAAAGTATTGGAGTTTCAGCTTCAACATCAGTCCTTCCAATGAATATTCAGGACTGGTTTCCTTTAGGATGGACTGATTGGATCTCCTTGAAGTCCAGGGACTCTCAAGAGTCTTCTCCAACACCACAGTTCAAAAGCATCAGTTCTTCGGTGCTCAGCTTTCTATAGTCCAACTCTCACTTACATGACTACTGAAAAAACCATAGCTTTGACTAGATGGACTTCTGTTGTTAAAGTAATGTCTCTGCCTTTTAATATGCTGTCTAGGTTGGTTATAACTTTCTTCCAAGGAGTAAGTGCTTTTTAATTTCATGGCTTCGGTCACCATGTGCAGTGATTTTGTAGCCCCCACAATGAATTCTGTTTGCACTGTTTCTCCATCTATTTCCCATGAAGTGATGGGAGCAGATGCCATGATCTTAGTTTTCTGAACGTTGAGTTTTAAGCCAACTTTTTCACTTTCCTCTTTCACTTTTATCAAGAGGCTCTTTAATTCTTCACTTTCTGCCATAAGGGTGGTGTCATCTGCATATCTGAGGTTATTGATATCTCTCCAGGCAATCTTGATTTCAGCTTGTACTTTTTCCAGCCCAGCGTTTCTCATGATGTACTGTGCATATAAGTTAAATAAGCAGGGTGACAATATACAGCCTTGACGTACTCCTTTCCTGATTTGGAGCCGGTTGTTCCATAGTACTCAGTACATTTTATGTACTTCTATATGTATTTTTCTCAAGGCAACTGTGATGGTACATTACTCTCTAACTATGTCTAATGATCAGTGAGCAGCTACAGGTGTCTGGCCTATAGTTATGTTTAATACATCTTTGGTTAATTAAATAAAAATGTAGGTAATTGAACGAACTCAGCTGTGTTTCTTCAAACTAAATACAAATTTTATCTATTGAAAAATGAATATTATGTAGGAATTCAAAAATTATGGAAATGTTTTCTCTTTAAACTTAACTTTATAATAAGTAATTTTAACTAGTGTTAACATATTTAAGGTTTATAAAAGTAGCTGAAATCAAGCTTAGTTGTTTGTCTAAATATTCTTTTTTTACAATTACTGTAGGGGTGGAAAAATTTAAAATATACACCCACAGGATTTATATATATATGTTTAAAAATTCTATTTAATTATTTTAAAAATTTAATTATAGATGCTGAAACATTTTATGACTGCATGCAACATACCATGCAGGCACAATAATTTATGCTGCAATATATATATATATAATGAACAAACAATTACCTGAAAGGATGCATTTATGTATGTTGAAAAATGTCATTACAGTTGGACATTAACTTATTTAACTTGTAGACCAGGGAATCAAGTGTTATTAGGACAAAATGTTTCTTTTAAAGACATATATTTAACCTCTGATTATACTTACATAATCACTTCCTGTTTTATATATATATTGAAAATTTCTAAAAAAAAAACCTCATTATTCAGGTACCCTGATGTTCTACTATAGTTATCTTTTCAATAAAAAGAGTTTTAGACTATGGCAGCTATAGTTGATCACATAATGACTATTCCATTAACCCACATAATTCACTATGTTCTCAAGTATTCAAACCTGTAAATAAATAGATTATACACCCTTAAAACAAAATAATGTAACTGACAATATGTCAAAACTGTTTTGTATATCTGTAAATGTGTAAGATATCTGCAGGTAGCTCTTTTGCTAAAAGTTTTTTGACAGATCATCATTATAACTGTAATACAAACTATCAGGTTTATGTATAAAGAATAAAACTGAACTTTCTGACCACATAGGTTTAAAGTTAATGAAACCTCAAAAATTGCAATTGTTTTATTTTTGAACTTAAGGGAAGAAAAATACAGCATCTATTATAAACTCATAAGAGTAAATAGAGTTAAATGCCCAGAACTTAAACTTTACTGTAGATTCCTTCAATAAATGAATGAGTCAAGCAAGCACTAATAGAAATATAGAATGAGAGATTTGTGGATGAAGACCTCTAACTTACAGGGAATTAAGGATAAGTGTTGCAGTGCATTTCTTGACAGAAATCATGCAAATGGAAAGAGACTAGAATATAGTGAGGTGGATGAACCTAGAACTTGTTATACAGAGTGAAGTAAATCAGAAAGGGAAAAACAAATTATGATGTATTAACACATATATATGAAATCTAGAAGAATATACCAATGAACCTACTTGCAGGGAAGAAATGGAGACACAGATGTAGAGAATGGACTTGTGAACACAGCAGGGGATGGAGAGGGTAGGACAAATTAAGAACTAGCATTGACTTATATACACTGTCATGTATAAAACTGATTTAAAAATAAAAAGTTGCTGTCTAGCACAGGGAGCCCAGCTTGGCGCTCTGTGATGAACTAGAAGAGTGGGATGGGAAGGAGGAGAGAGGCTGATGATGGAGGATATATATGTATAATTATGACTAATTCACGTTGTCATATGGCAGAAACCAGTGCAGCATTGTAAAGAAATTAACCTCTAATTAAAAAATTAAAACACAATTAAGAGTAGAAAAAATATTTCAATCATTGAAAGAAAGCAATGACAAAAGAAAACCTAGAAAGTTTTAGCTAGCAAAATTATCCTACAAGTGTGTGTGTGTGTGTATTAGTCACTCAGTTATGGTCGATCTTTGTGACCCCATGGACTGCAGCCCACCAGGCTTCTCTGTCCATAAGATTTCCCAGACAAGGATACTGGAGTGGATTGCCATTTCCTTCTCCAGGGGATCTTCCTGACCCAGAGATCAAACCCGGTCTCCTGCACTACAGGCAGATTCTTTACCAAATGAGCTACAAGGGAAACCAACAATAGTAAAAGAGAGATAAAAACTATCCATATATTGAGTTTAAATTCCATGAGACAAAAAAATCAAGTCCTGTGTGTAGAAACCCCTGTGTGTAGAATTGTACACACAATGTGTAATTTTCTCAAAAAATTGTTTCTGGAAGGAAGAAAGGTAGGCAAGATAGGAAGGAAGGGAAGAAGGAAGGAAAGAAGAAGGAAAAAGATGGAGGAAGGGAATGAATACAAACCAGCTCTCTTGGACTATGACCACCTTACCCACACCCACTTTATTTTAGCCACTGGGAATCATCAGCTGGAAATCAGAGAATGGAATAGAATTTGAAATAATTATTCCATAATTTTTCTTCTTCCAGGTCCATAGGTTGGTGAGAGTTCCTTTATCAAAGTCTTCAAATAATTTCAAATAATTTGCATTTGTTCTTTTTTACAGCTATAGCATTAAAATATTAAAAGCTCCAGTATCACTTCTTGTCTATCTCTTCAAGCCTTGAGGTGGGAATTCTTCCGCTAGAAAATCTATTAAGGATATATCTAGAAAAAAAGTATCAGGAAGGAAAAAAAATTGACATGATATGAAAGAAAATTGGTACACAAATAAATTTAGAAACTTTGTAAATCTTTGGAATAAAGTCTAGTGTCTATAATAATAGACACTAAATAATAATAATAACACACAATTGACTGAAAACATTAAAGCATTTGCATTAAGATGATCATAGTTAAAATATTCCAACATATTAACAGCAACAGAGGATGAAATGGTTGGATGGCATCACTCACCTATCAAACTCAGTGTATATGAGTTTATTACTGCACTTATTACTAGGCATACTATGTACAAGTTATAAACTATCAACAGTAGCTGTAAATAATATGGGATAATAAAAATATGAAAATAAATAAATATAGGATAAAAATAGATAAGAAATAAACAAACATGGAATAAGTAAAATATGAGAAGGAAGCCAGTTACAAAGAGACAGTGCATAATTCCACTTATGTGAAGTAGCTAAAGTAGTCAAATTCATATAATCAAAGAAGGGAATTATGGTTGCCAAGCACTGGGATAGGGAAAAAAGATGAAATTATTAATCAACAGGCATAAAGTTTCAGTTAAGCAAGATGAATAAGTTCTAGAGGTCTGCTCTATGACACTGTACCTATGACCAACAATATTGTATTGCACAGTGTTTTTTATAAACATGAATTTACTAAGAAGGTATACTTCATGTTAAATGTTCTTTCCACAATAAATAAACTTTTTAAGGCTGTTGTTGTTCAGTTGTCCAGTCATGTCCAACTGTTTGAGACCCCATGGACTGCAGCACAACAGGCCTCCCTGTCCCTCACCATCTTCCAAAGTTTGCCCAGGTTCATGTCCATTGCATAGATGATGCCATCCAGCCATCTCATCCTCTGACACCCTCTTCTCCTTCTGTCCTCAATTTTTTCCCAACATCAGGGACTTTTTCAATGAGTCAGTTATTGGCATCTGGTGACCAAAATACTAGAGCTTTTACTTCAGGATCAGTCTTTCCAATGAGTATTAAGGGTTGACTTTACTTAAGATTGGCTGGTTTGATCTCCTTTCTGTCCAAGGGACTCTCAAGTCTTCTCCAGCACCATAGTTCAAAGGCATCAAGTCTTTGGTGCTCCGAATTCTTTACAATCCAGCTATCACAACCGTATATGACCACTGGGAAGACCATAGCCTTGACTATATGGACTTTTGTTGACAGAGTAATGTCTCGGCTTTTCAACATACTGTCTGTTATAGCTTTCCTGCCAAGAAGCAGTCATCTTCTGATTTCATCCACAGTGATTTTAGAGCCCAAGAAAGGAAATCTGTCACTACTTCCACCTTTTCCCTTTCTATTTGCCATGAAGTAATGGAGGTGGATACCATGACCTTAGTGTTTTTGTTTTTTTTTTTAAATATTTAGTTTTAAGATGACTCTTTCACTCTCTTCCTTCACCCTCATCAAGAGGCTCTTTGTTTCTCTTTGTTTTCTGCCATTAGAGTGGTATCATATGCATATCTGAGGTGGTTGATGTTTCTACTGCCTATCTTGATTCCAGCGTGTAACTCATCCAAACTGGCATTTCTCCTGAAGTGCTCAGCATTTGGGCTAAACATGATGACAGCAGACAGCCCTGTCATGCTCCTTTCTCAATTCTGAACCAAGCAGTTGTTCCATACAGGGTTCTAGATGTTGCTTCTTGACCCACATACAGTTTTCTCAGGAGACAGGTAAGATGGTCTGATATTCCCATCTCTTTAAGAGCTTTCCACAGTTTGTTATGATCCACACAGTCAAAGGTTTTTGTTTCTCTGGTATCCCCTTGCTTTCTCTATGACCCAGGCTTCTCTGGAGGCTCAGCTGATAATGAAACCATCGGCAAAGAACCCAGGGAGACCTGGGTTCAGTCCCTGGGTTAGGAAGATCCCCTGGAGAAGGGAAAGGCTACCCACTCCAGTATTCTGGCCTGGAGAATTCCATGGACTATATAGTCCATGGGGTCACAAAGAGCCGAACACAACTGAGCAACTTTCGCTTCACTTCAGTCTATGATCCAGCGAACACTGGCAATTTGAATACTGGTTCCACTGCCTTTTCTAAACCCAGCTTGGATGTCTGGAAGTTCTTGATTCACATAATGCTGAAGTCTAGCATGCAATATTTTAAGCATGACCTTACTAGTATGAGAGATGAGTGCAATTGTCTGATGCTTAGCACATTCTTTAGTACTACCCTTCTTGGGAATTGGGATGAGGATCAACATTTTCCAGTTCTGTGGCCACTGCTGGGTCTTCCAGATTTGCTGACATATTGAGTGCAACACTTTGATAGCATCACCCTTTAGTGTTTTGAATAGCTCTACTGGAATTCCATCACATCCACTAGCTTTATTAACAGCAATGCTTCCTAAGGCCCACTTGACTTCACACTCCAAAATGTCTAGCTCTGGGTGACTGACCACATCATCATAGTTATATGGTTCATTAAGATCTTTTGTTTTTTGTACAGTTATTTGTACATTCTTTCCATCACTTTTTTTATCTCTTCAGTGTTTACTAGATCTCTAGCATTTCTGTCCTTTATTGTGCCCATCTTTGGGTGAAATGTTCCCTTGATATTTCCAGTTTATATTATCTATACAGATATTAAACAAAGTAGAAATAATTTGATAAATTCACTATATATTAAAGAAAATAGAACTTAAAATCAACTCAGACTGAAAACACCATTTTTGAATAGGGTCCCTTATGGAAAAGTCACAGAGAGAGAGAGAGCGATGGATGTTACTTTGTTTTCTAATAATGTTAGATAAAGTCTGACGTTAAAAATGATTTAATAATATGTATGAAATATTCTTTCTTTAAAAAAGGGAAATAAGCAAGAAATTTTCTTTTAGAAAGAAGATGTCAAAGATGCAAAGTGATGGTCAGGATTTCATGGATTCAGTCAAATGGGAGGATATACCCGAGAGGAAATGGATCATCTTTCTTGGTCCTCAATAACCTGCCTCCCTGAGTCCTCTTTATTTTTCTGGGAAACTACATTGACAAAGGTAACCCTCATATTCAGTGGACTAAAAAGTTGACGGTCTTCATTTTTGTCAGCAAAGGGGCAGTGTAACCCTACGTTGGTGGAGGCCAGCTCCAAGCAGCTGTGGTTCTTAGGAAGTCTCACTACTGAATCTTAAGTAAAATAATCATTACACAGATTTTGATCAATGCTGATATTTAACCTTGACTTGCATAGGTATCCAGATTAACTGAGTGTTAAAAAACTAGCCTTCCAATGCAGGAGATGCAGGTTCGATTTCTGGGTCAGGAAGATCACCTGAAGAGGAAAATGGCCACCCACTCCAGTATTCTTGCTTGGGAAATCCCATGGACAGAGGAACCTGGCAGGCTACAGTCCATGGGCTCTCAGAGTCCTACACAACTGATGTGACTAAACAACAACAAGACTCATCTTTAGAGTTAATTCAGATTCTCTTATGTTTCACACACCACAGCTGGAAACTTAAACAATTCAGGAGGAGTGAATATCCTTTACTTACAGAAATGAAAATTTAAATAGACAAGCTATTCTTGGGCAGGTTCTCTATGTACCAGTTTGCTGATAAAATCAGAGACATGAGTACAAATTCAAGCAGTACTTATTTCAACACTAACCCTCTGAAGTATTTAAGGTACCCAGGAATTGCTTATGTAGGTCAGGCTGATAATTCAAAATCTACATGGCAGAAACTTTAAATTGTTCCCATTTATTTTTCCCTTGTTTATTATACCTGCCTCTTTCCAAAAAGGATTTGAGACGTCAATGTATTGTTTAGATACTAGTATTATAAGTTACGAAGGAGTATTAAATTCTGGGAACTTTATAAGAATAGCAAGCCAAGAAATGAATGGTAAGGATTTTCCTCTATACATGCACCCATAAATAATTATTTGTAATCCACTTTGAATTAAGGGAGTGAAATGAACACTTTTAAAAAGCATAAACATAGTTTTATTTTTATGATCTTTTAAACACTGATTATGACTTTTTAAATATCTCCTTTATATATACTAGTAAAATTGAATCAAAATACTGTTATCTGCAGTAATTGATATTTACAATAGCACTACATTTTACAGTGCATTTCAGTGTATTAGAGTTTTAAAAATATAAATTTTTCTCAAGGACTCTAAAAAAGGTAAATAAATATTTTAGGATGACATATATTTAGGATGACATATATCTTACAAAATAACTTTCTTCCTAAAGTTTTATGTTTCTTTACCTAACATCTCATTTATAAGATATATGTGTATATATAACACCCTTTTGAATGCTTTTACTTTTTATAAATATTAAATTAATTGCTATTATATTTCATTAATGTTTGTTATTATGTTTATTGATATGATGTAACTGTAATTTTTATTGTATTATATTTATCTAAGTGTCTCTTTTTCCTTTTTTCTTTAACTTATTTTTTTATTAAAGGATAATTGCTTTACAGACATTCTGTTAAACCTCAACCTGAATCAAATCAGCCATAGGGATACATATATCCCCTCCCTTTTGAACTTCTCTCCCATCTCCCTCCGCATACCACCCCTCTAGGTTGATACAGAGCTCCTATTTGAGTTTCTTAGACATACAGCAAATTCCTGTTGGTTACCTATTTTACATATGGCAATGTAAGTTTCCATATTACTCTTTCCATACATCTCACCCTCTCCTCCCCTCTCCTCCTTTTTAGACTCGTGTCCACAAGTCTACTCTCTATGTCTGTTTCTCCATTGCTGCCCTGTAGGTAAATTCTTCAGTACCATTTTTCTTGATTCCATATACATGTGTTAGAATATGATATTTATCTTTCTCTTTCTGACTTATTTGATTCTGTATAATAGGTTGTAGGTTCATCCATCTCATTAGAACTGACTCAAAGGCATTCTTTTTATGGCTGAGTAATATTCCATTGTGTCTATGTACCACAACTTCTTTATCCATTCATTTGTTGATGGACCTCTAGGTTGATTCCATGTTCTAGCTATTGTAAATAAGGCTGCAATGAACAGTGGGATACATATGTCTTTTCCAATTTTGGTTTCCTAAGGGTATATGCTTTGGAGTCAGATTGCTGAGTCATATGGTGGTTTTATTCTAGCTTTTTAAGAAATCTCCATACCATTTTCCATAGTGGCTGTATCAATTTACATTTCCACAAATAGTGCAAGGGTGTTAACTTTTCTCCATATTCTCTCCAGCATTTATTATTTGTATACTTTTTGATGATGGCCATTCTGACTGGTGTGAGGTGATATCTCATTGTAGTTTTGATTTACATTTCTCTAATAATGAGCAATGCTGAGTATCTTTTCATGTGTTTGTTAGACATCTGTAGGTCTTCTTTGGAGAAATGTCTGTTTAGGTCTTTTTCCCACTTTTTGACTGGGTTGTTTGTTTTTCCAGTATTGAGTTGTATGAGCTGCTTGTATATTTTGGAAATTAATCCTTTGTCAGTTGTTTCATTTGCTATTATTTTCTCCCATTGAAAGTTGCCCTTTCACCTTGTCTATAGTTTCATTTGCTGTGCAAAAACTTTTAAGTTTAATCTGGTCTCACTTGTTTACTTTTGTTTCTATTTCTATTATTCTAGGAGGTGGGCCATAGAGGATCTTGCTTTGATTTTTGTCATCGAGTGTTCTGCCTATGTTTTCCACTAAGAGTTTTATAGTTTCTGGTTTACATTTAGGTATTTAATCCATTTTGAGTTTATCTTTGTGTATGGTGGTAGGAAGTCTTCTAATTTTATTCTTTTTACATGCAGCTGTCCAGCTTTCCCGGCACCATTTATTGAAGAGGCTGTCTTTGCCCCATTGTATATTCTTGCATCCTTTGTCAAATATAAGGTACCCATAGGTGCATGGGTTTATTTCTTTGCTTTCAATCTTGTTCTATTAGTCTATGTTTCTGTTTTTGTGCCAGCACCATACTTTCTTGATGACTGTAGCTTTGTAGTATAATCTGAAGTCAGGAAGGTTGATTTCCCTACCTCCATTCTTCTTTCTCAAAACTACTATGGCTATTTGGGGTCTTTTGTGTCTCCATATGAATTGTGAAATTTTTTTTGTTTTAGTTCTGTGAAAAATGTTATTGGTAATTTGATAAGGATTGCATTGAATCTGTAGATTATATTTGGCAGTACAGTCATTTTCACAATATTGATTCTTCCTACCCAGTAACATGAAATATCTCTCCATCTGTTTATGTCATCTTTGATTTCTTTCATTAGTGTCCTATAATTTTCTGTGTACAGTTCTGTTGTCACCTTAGGTAAGTTTATTCCTAGATATTTAATTATTTTTGTTGTGATGGTGAATAGGATTGATTCCTTAATTTCTCATTCTGATTTTTCATTGTTAGTATAGAGAAACTCAAGCAATTCTGTGTATTGATTTTGTGTCCTTAAACTTTCTAAATTCACTGATCAGCTCTGGTAATTTTCTGATACTGTCTTTATGGTTTTATATGTACAGTATCATGTTATCTGCAAACACAGAGAGCTTTACTTCTTCTTTTATGATCTGCATTCCTTTTATTTCATTTTCTTCTCTGATTGTTGTAGCTAGGACTCCAAAACTATCTTAAATAATAGTGAAGAAAATGAGCACCCTTGTCTTGTTCCTGATCTTAGGGGAAATGCTTTCAGTTTTTTATCATAGAGAATAATGCTTGTTGTAGGCTTATCATATATGACCCTTACAATGTTGAGGTAGGTTCCTTCTAAACCCATTTGTTGAAGAGTTTTAATCATAAATGGGTGCTGAATTTTGTCAAAGCCTTTTTCTGCATCTATTGAGACTATCACATAGTTTATATCTTTCAATCTGCTAATATGGTGTATTGCATTGATTGATTTGTATATTTTGGAGAATCTTTGCATCCATGGAATAAACCCAACTTGATCATGGTGTATGAGCTTTTTGATGTGCTGCTGAATTCTGTTTGCTAAAATTTGTTGAGGATTTTTGCATCTATGTTCATCAGTGATATTAGCCTGTAGTTTTGTGTGTTTGTGTGTGTGTGTGTTGTCTTTCTCTGGTTTTGGAATCAGGATGAAGGTTGCCTTGTAGAATGAGTTTGGAAGTGCTCCTTCCTCTTCAATTTTTTGTAAGAGTATTAGAAGGATAGGCATTGGCTCTTCTCTAAATGTTTGATAGAGTTCTCCTGTGAAGCCATCTGGTTCTGGGCTTTTGTTTTAGGAGAGATTTTTGATCACAGCTTTAATTTCAGTGCTTGCGATTGGGTTGTTCATAATTTCTATTTCTTCCTGGTTCAGTATTGGAAAATTGAACTTTTATAAGAATCTTTCCATTTCTTACAGGTCATCCATTTTATTGACATATAGTTGTTCATAATAGTCTCTTATAATCCTTTGTATTTCTGCATTATCTGTTATAGACTCTCCTTTTTCATTACTAATTTTGTTCATTTGATTCTTCTCTCTTTTTTTCTTGATGAGTTAGGCTAAATGTTTTTCAATTGTGTTTATCTTCTCAAAGAACCAGCTTTTAGTTTTATTAATATTTACTATTGCTTCTTTCATTTCTTTTTCATTTATTTCTGCTCAGAACTTTATGCTTTCTATCCTTCTACTAATTTGGGAGTTTTCTTCTTCTTTTTTTCCAGTTGTTTTAGGTATAAAGTTAGGTTGTCTATTCAATGTTTTCCTTGTTTCTTGAGTTAAGATTGTATTGATATAAACTTCCCTCATAGAACTGCTTTTGTTGCATCCCATAGATTTTGAGCTGTGTTTGCATTGTCATCTGTTTCTAGAATTTTTTGATTTCCCTTTTGATTTCTTCAGCAACCTATTTGTTATTTAGAAACATATTGTTTAATCTCCATGTGTTTGTGTTTTTTACAGTTTTATTCTTGTAATTGATATCTATTCTCATAATGTGGTCAGAGAATATGCTTGATATGATTTCAATTTTCTTAAATTTACTGATGTTTGATTTGTGACCCAAGATGTGGTCTATACTGGAGAATGCTACAGGTGCACTTGAGAAGAAGGTGTATTTTCTCATTTGCATGGAATGTCCTGAAGATATCAATGAGATCCATCTCATCTAATGAATCATTTAAGACTTGTGTTTCCTTATTATATTTCTGTTTTGATGATCTGTCCATTGGTGAAAGTGGGGTGTTAAAGTCTCCTAATATTGTGCTACTGTCAATTTCTCCTTTTATGTCTGTTATTGTTTGTCTTATGTATTGAGGTGCTTTTATGTTGGGTGCATAGATATTTACAAGTGTTATGTCTTCCTCTTGGAATGATCCCTCAATCATTATTAATGCCCTTCCTTCTCTCTTGTAATCCTCTATTTTAAGGTCTATTTTCTCTGATATGAGGATTGCTACTTCAGCTTATTTTTGCTTCCCATTTGCATGGAATAAATTTTTCCATCCTCTCACTTTCAGTCTATATGTGTCTTGAGGTCTGACGTGGGTTTCTTGTAGATAGCATATATATGGGTCTTGTTTTTGTATCCATTCAGCCAATCTATATCTTTTGGTTGGAGCATTTAATCCACTTACATTTAAAGTAATCATTGATAATACATTCCTATTGCCATTTTCTTAATTGTTTGGGGTTGATTTTGCAGATCTTTTTCCTTCTCTTGTATTTCTTGACTATATAAGTCCTTATGACATTTGTCATAAAGCTAGTTTTGTGGTACTGAATTTTTTGCTTGTCAGAAAAGCTTTTCATTTCTCCATCATGTTGAATGAGATCCTTGCTGAGTACAGTAATTTTGGTTGTAAATTTTTCCCTTTCAGTACTTTAAATATATTCTGCCGTTTGTTTCTGGCCTGCAGAGTTTCTACTGAGAGATCAGGTGCTAAACATATGGGGTTTCCCTTGTATGTTACTTGCTGCTTTTACCTTGCTGCTTTTAATATTCTTTCTTTGTGTTTAGCCTTTGTTAGTGTGATAAGTATGTCTTGGCATGTTTCTCCTTGGGTTATCCTACATGGGACTCTTTGCACCTCTTGGACTTGATTGACTGTTTCCTTTTCCATGTTGGGGAAATTTTCAACTATAATTTCTTCAAAATTTTTCTCATACCCTTTATTTTTCTGTTCTTTTTCTTGGACCACTATAATTCAAATGTTGCTATGTTGATATTGTCCCAGAAGTCTCTGAGACTATCCTCTGTTCTTTTCACTCTTTTTACTTTATTCTGCTCTTCAGAAGTTATTTCCACCACATTATCTTCCAGCTGACTGATTCATTATTCTGCTTCAGATATTCTGCTATTAATTCCTTCCAGAGTATTTTTTACTTCAGTAATTGTGTTGTTTGTCTCTGTATGTTGATTCATTAATTCTTCCAGGTCTTTGTTAATTGATTCTTGCATTTTCTCCATTTTGTTTTCAAGGTTTTTGATCACCTTTACTATCTTTATTCTGAATTATTTTCCATGTAGTTTGCCTGTTTTTCTCTTCATTTATTTGAACTTCTTTGTTTATAATTTGTTCCTTCATTTGTGTAGTATTTTTTCAGCCTTTTGATTATACACACACATATATATATATGTATTAACTTATCGTGTTTGAGGTCTCCTTTTCCCAGGCTTCAAGATTGAATTCTTTTTTCCTTTTCATTTCTGCCCTCCTAAGGTTGGTCTTATTTAACTTATATACAGAGTACCTCATGAGAAACACTGGGCTGGATGAAGCACAGGCTGGAATCAAGATTGCCAGGAGGAATATCAATAATTTCAGATATGCAGATGATATCACTTTATGACAGAAGTGAAGAAGAACTAAAGAGCCTCTTGATGAAAGTGAAAGAGGAGAGTAAAAAAGTTGGCTTAAAGGTCAACATTCAGAAAACTAAGATCATGGCATCTGGTCCCATCACTTCATGGCAAATAGATGGGGAAACAGTGGAAACAGTGGCTAACTTTATTTTTGGGGGGCTCCAAAATCACTGCAGATGGTGATTGCAGCTATGAAATTAAAATACCTTTATTCCTTGAAAGGAAAGTTATGACCAACCTAGACAGCCTATTAAAAAGCAGAGACATTACTTTGTCAACAAAGGTCCATCTAGTCAAGGCTATGGTTTTTCCAGTAGTCACATATGGATGTGAGAGTTGGACTATAAAGAAAGCTGAATGAAGAAGAATTGATGCTTTTGAACTGTGGTGTTGGGGAAGACTCTTGAGAGTCCCTTGGACTGCAAAGAGATCCAGCCAGTCCAACGTGGAGGAGGTCAGTCCTGGGTGTTCATTGGAAGGAGTGATGTTGAAGCAGAAGCTCCAATATTTTGGCCACCTGATGCTAAGAGCTGACTCATTTGAAAAGACCCTCATGTTGGGAAAGATTGAAGGCAGGAGGAAAAGGGGACGACAGAGGATGTGATGGTTGGATGGCATCACTGACTCGATGGACATGAGTTTGGGTAAGCTCCTGGAGTTGGTGATGGACACGGAGGCCTGGTGTGCAGTGGTTCATGGGGTCACAAAGAGTCGGACACGACTGAGTCACTGAACTGAACTGAACTGAGAGTTGGTCTAGTGGTTTGTGTAAGCCTCATATAGGGTGAAATTTGTGCTGGGTTTTTTGGTTTGTTTGCTTGTTTTTCCTCCAATGGGCAAGGCTGAGTGAGGTGGTAATCCTGTCTGCTAATGATTGGACTTGTATTCTTGTTTTGCTTGTTGTTTAGATGAGGTGTCGTGCACGGGGTGGTACTAGTGGTTGGGTGATTCTGGGTCTCGTGTTCAAGTGGTCTCCTTAGTGTGTGTTCTCACTATTTGATGCTCCCTAGGGTTATTTCTCTGGCAGTCTAGGATTTTGGAGGCAGTGCTCCCACTCCAAAGGCTCAGGGCTTGATCTCTGGTCAGGAATGAAGATTCCACAAATGGTTTGATATGGCATTAAGTGAGATTAAAACAACTACCCCAAAATGAGTAATCAAAGATGAATCTCAGAAGAATGGCAGTTACAAAATCAGGCAAATAATAAGTAAAATAATGGAACTATATTCCATTCCACCAGGTACTCAGTGGAGTTGGCGACTAGGGCAGCACTAAATATAGTGCTCTAGAAGGGTATGGCAACCAGTATTGACCAATATGCTCCAGTATTCTTGCCTGGAGAACCCCCCTGATGGAGAAGCCTGGCTGGCCACAGTCTACAGTGCTGCAAAGAGTTGGATATGACCAAGGCAACCCTGCCCACACAGATGCAAGATTTTTTTTTTTTTTTTGCCTGTGGTGGCTCTGCCCCATGAGAGGAGCTTGAAGGTGGCACAGCTGCTTGGCTTGTGGGGACCCTGGTGGTGCAAGGTGTGCAGGGACACGGACTGCCTACACCCCAGGAGTTATGGCCTTATCAGAGTCTTTTTTCGAGCCTCTTGTAGCTGGTGACCAGAAGGCCTCTTTGGACAGTCTTTCTCCATAGCTCCTTCTGTTCAGCCAATGAGAGGACTCCCTTTCCTGGAGTCCTCCTCTGTTGTTTGGTGTATCAGGCACATAGAGGGGACCCTGGCTAGGGTTCTACTCTATAGTTCAGTGCATCAAGTGTTTGATGAGCCAGCCTCTCTATCGTTCAGCTGCGGGTGTTGGCGTGTGGGGAGAGAGAGGCTATGGTGATGGCTCCACTCCCTACACATGACTCAGCAGTGTCACCTTGCTTCCACGGCTGCCCAGCTTTCCTCCACAGGGATTTCCCACCACAATCTTCTTCACATCCCCTCGGTCTGTCTTTGCAGTCATCAGCAGTCCTTGCCCTGGGATTGCGCTGCAATCCCTACACTCCAGCTCCCAGCTGCTGCGCCTTCCAGGCGACCCGTGTCCCTCTCCAAGGTATGTATGGCTGCGGCAAGGACTGTCTGATTCTCATTCCATTTAGGCTGCCACAGATCAGCTGTTTCACTCTCAGCCTTAAATGTGTCTCCTCCGACTCAGACAGTTGTCCCTTTGCGGGGATTGGACCCCTGCTTCATTTCCCCCACCCCCTGAGGGCAAGTCCAGTCCTACTAGCATTCTTGTTTTACCCCCTAATTCCTTCATCCTACTGAGTTTTATCAGTAGGATTGTGTGTATTCTTTTCTATGTATATTATTTTCTGGTGGTCAGGTACTCTTCTCTTCTCTCAGCTGGTGTTCTGCATGCACTTCTCTGTCTGAAGGTGTATTCCTGATGTATCCATGGAGAGAGATGTACTCCACGTCAACTTACTCCTCCACCATCTTGTTCTCCCATAGTGTCTTAAAGGCTAGTCATTGACTTTACAATTTCAGAAACTCTGTATTATCTGTTGATTCAGAAATATCAATATCTATAAAAGAGGAAATATACCAGTGAAATGACTTTGAGACTGGCTGATGTCAGAGTGGCAATTTGTCTACTTACATCATGTTACAAATATCTGATATTAGAATAGAGATGGTAAATTTATAATTCCAAATAGTAGAATAAGGAAGAAGAGCTTTTAGTATACATAGAGAAGAAAAAATAAATGTGTTGTATCTTAAGGCAAATTTCCATCCATTTATTCACATCTGGTGAATTTCCCTTCTCTATTTCAGGGAGAAAATCTGTTGCCTAAAGGACATACTTGTAGGTTTAAGATCCCAAAGAACCCTTATGTGAGACAAAATAACTAACATATCATTTTAACTTACCTTTTATATATCAAAATACATGAGAAATCCCCCTTTTTTGCCCTCTCTGTAGGGGTAAAAAGCACATTATTATTTTCAGGATTATATGTCATTTTGCCTCACTTATAGTTTGATGTGTAATTCTATTTTAGAAAACCATCTACTGTACATACACCTTAGCTAAATATGTCTTAATTTTGAAACAAAATGTAGAGCTCTGTTGTGTCTGGGACTTAAAGTCAATAATAATTTAACTTCATTCATATCTACTTGGTCTATTAACTTTCCAATGAGACAGCCAAATTGTGAAATTAAGTTTTGTTTTAAGGCAAGGAGACTGCCTCCATTTCTATATGATTTATTCCTATTGAGATATCTAGATTTTTGTAAGTTGCTAATATGGTGAACTGGGGCTTCCAGGTGGCTCAGTAGTAAAGAATTTGCCTGCCAATGCAGGAGACTCAGGTTTGATCTCTGGGTTGGGAAGATCCCTTGGAGAAGAAAATGGCAACCCACATGAATATTCTTGCCTGGGAAATCCCAAGGACAGAGGAGCCTGGCAGGCTATAGTCCATGGGGTCAAAAAAGGGTTGGTCACAGCTTAGTGAATAAATAACAACAGAATTATGCTGAATTAGACCTGTAAAGAGACATGCAAAGTTAAAAGAAATGAAGTTTCTGTGGACTTATTCATAGCTTTGGTGATGGATATGTTTATTAGGTTGAACTGGATGATTATTTCACAATGGAATGTAGATCAAATCATCACATTTGATACTAGTACACCTTATATGGATCTTAAATAATTATCATTTTACCTCAGTAACATTGAAGAGAGAAAGTATAGGGTTTCTTTAGAATAGTCATAGAAGACTTTCTCATGGAATCTCTTCCTTTGGTAACAGTTGAGTTCAGTCACTTATCCATGTCCAACTGCTTGCAACCGCATGGACTGCAGCATGCCAGGCTTCCCTGTCCATCACCAACTCCCAGACCTTGCTCAAACTCATGTCCATTGAGTTGGTGATGCCATCCAACCATTTCATCTTCTGTCGTCCCCTATACTCCTGCCTTCAGTCTTTCCCAAAATCAATGTCTTTTCCAATGAATCAATTCTTCACATCAGGTGGACAAAGTATTGGAGTTTCAGCTTCAGCATCAGTCCTTCCGATGAATATTCAGGACTGATTTCCTTTAGGATTGACTGCTTTGATCTCCTTGCAGTCCAAGGGACTCACAAGAGTCTTTTCCAACATCACAGTTCAAAAGCATCAATTCTTCAGCACTCAGCTTTCTTTATAGTCCAACTCTTATATTCATACATGACTACTGGAAAAACCATAGCTTTGACTAGATGGATATTTGTTGGCAAAGGAATGTCTCTGCTTTTTAATATGCTGTGTAGGTCGGTCATAGCTTTTCTTCCAAGGAGAAAGCATCTTTTAATTTCATGGCTGCAGTCACCATCTGCAGTGATTTTGGAGCCACCCCACCCCCCAAAAAAAATAAAGTCTGTCATTGTTTCCCCATCTATTTGCCATGAAGTGATTGGACCGGATACCATGATCTTAGTTTTCTGAATGTTGAATTTTAAGCCAACTTTTTCACTCTCCTCTTTCACTTTCATCAAGAGGCTCTTTAGTTCTTCACTTTCTGCCATAAGGGTGGTGTCATCTGTGTATCTGAGGTTATTGATATTTCTTCTGACAGTCTTAATTCCAGCCGGCATTTTGCTTGATGGTAACAGTTCAGATGTGAATAAAGTACTTAATTAGTATATACTACTACTTGATGACTATCAATTTCTTTAAGGTAAATGGTGTATAATTGAACAAGTAGAAGTTTCAAAATAATTTGGATATTGATATTTCTTTCTTTCTATGCAGCCATCTCTTGTTAAAAAAGTATCTGTATATTTTATTCAGCTATAGGTTTAAAACTAATATTTTTCACCATGGTTAGGAAACTATCTTTTCTCATCAATAGTTACCTTAAAATGTGTGATTATCTAGAGAGAGCTCTGACCAGTTGGGGAGGTAAATCAGTGATACCATGAATTGCATAGGCTATTAAGGAAGTTTTATTAAGTATTATTATGAAACCCATTAAAATAAAAATGGTTCATCTTATGCCATTCTTTGGAATAGAAAAATAAAGCTTTATTGTATTTATATTTTAAACTTTGGCTTAATCAGTCTCAACGAAAAAAAAATCAGACTGCCTTCAACTGATAAAACTTAAGGGTAAACTACATTAAAAAAATAATATCTCAATATTTTCAGAAATACAGACTAAAGCATGTAGAGAGTAATAGGGTCCTTTGAGTAAGAAAGAGCCTTTAAAAGATATTTTAAAATAATGATTCATCATCTATCACACTTACACTAAATTATAACCCTCCCTCTTCTCAATGTTTCCTATATTGAAGTAGCCAATTCCTTTCCTAAGGCAAATTATTTCCCGTGTAGAATCCTCAGACTATTTAAAGAGATTAACTAATTTACCAAAGATTCAAAAGGAAAATTAGTATTAGAATTATTACATATTAATTCTAAATAATTCATTTCAATAAAGAGTAATTATGAAAAGTTAATTTTTAATATTTTAATTCCACATACCATATTTACTTGAAAGATGTAATAATTTAACTTTGGACTGAATAAAGATAAAGCAATTAATCATTTTAATAAAAATCTCAAAGTACACATGGTCTAGTCATTTTATTTGAAAAGGGATTTTAAAAATAATCTTGGCACTTCTCAGACTATTATCTGTACTACTAAGAAAAGCATCTCATCTGCTTTCATGGATGTTTACACTTTAATTTAAATATAACATTGTTTTCAGCAAGGTTATTGTTTACAACTTCACTTACTGAGCAGTGAATCTTTAATATTTAAGTTAGAGCAACTTTCTTTTGATGCAATGTATCACCTTATATTAAAACTTTAGTCTGTTATGGTACCCTATTTTCTGCAATATTTGCATATAATTCTTTCTTGACTTTCATAGGGAAATAAATTACATCTATTTCTACTCATGAAACTCTACATATGTTCTGTCATGTGGATATAGGCTGCTATCATCTAGGATAACAATTCTGTTAGTCATTATCATGTGATAAATAATAGATAAGTAATTTTGGAAAAATTGAGCAAGAAGTCACTTGTAGTGATTATCATCAGTCATAAATTTTCAAAGTTCTTAAACTCTCTCTCTCTCTCCCTTCTGTCTCTCTCTCTTTCTGTTTCTTTACCCCTTTCCCTCTCCCTCAGCAAGACTGATGCATTTGCCAATACAAACTCTAAATTAAAGAGAATTACACACTTCTAAAGCACAGTTATGGTCTTGACAAAATAAAGTAAATAAATGAAAGACAGAAAATAGTTGATTTAAAGCCTTGTGATAAACCAGTGTTCTTTTTTTTTTCTTTCTTTTTATTAGTTGGAGGCCAATCACTTCACAACATTTCAGTGGGTTTTGTCATACATTGATATGAATCAGCCATAGATTTACATGTATTCCCCATCCCGATCCCCCCTCCCACCTCCCTCTCCACCCGATTCCCCCGGGTCCTCCCAGTGCACCAGGCTGGAGCACTTGTCTCATGCATCCCACCTGGGCTGGTGATCTGTTTCACCATAGATAGTATACGTGCTGTTCTTTTGAAATATCCCACCCTCATCTTCTCCCACAGAGTTCAAAAGTCTGTTCTGTATTTCTGTGTCTCTTTTTCTGTTTTGCATATAGGGTTATCATTACCATCTTTCTAAATTCCATATATATGTGTTAGTATGCTGTAATGTTCTTTATCTTTCTGGCTTACTTCACTCTGTATAATGGGCTCCAGCTTCATCCATCTCATTAGGACTGGTTCAAATGAATTCTTTTTAATGGCTGAGTAATATTCCATGGTATATATGTACCACAGCTTCCTTATCCATTCATCTGCTGATGGGCATCTAGGTTGCTTCCATGTCCTGGCTATTATAAACAGTGCTGCGATGAACATTGGGGTGCACGTGTCTCTTTCAGATCTGGTTTCCTCAGTGTGTATGCCCAGAAGTGGGATTGCTGGGTCATATGGCAGTTCTATTTCCAGTTTTTTAAGGAATCTCCACACTGGTTTCCATAGCGGCTGTACTAGTTTGCATTCCCACCAACAGTGTAAGAGGGTTCCCTTTTCTCCACACCCTCTCCAGCATTTATTGCTTGTAGACTTTTGGATAGCAGCCATCCTGACTGGTGTGTAAAGATGCTCAACATCACTCATTATTAGAGAAATGCAAATCAAAACCACAATGAGGTACCATTAAACCAGTGTTCTTAAGGATTTCAGATTTGGACAACTAGTGTCTGGAATGTATATTGAAGTCAGAGGTCAATTCTTTGGTTCATGTTATATTTTTATTTAGAACTGAGATGCCTGGTTAAAGCACTATATTTACTTGCAATATGTAATAATTTAGCTTCAAAAATATGAAACTTCAAAATGTGAAAGTGTATATTTAGCCTGTTTATAAGAGGGAAAATCAGTGTCTTCTCACAGTTTTTAAATTCAGATCTTTCCATCCACTATTTTGGGTTCAAATACACTCAGACCAGTGAGGCAAAAAATTAAATAAATATCATCTTAGGAGAGTGTTACCTTTGTTTTCCTGGCAGAAGCAAATGAAAATCCTTTCAGAAAAGAAACAAATTTGAGTTAAAATTTTTAAAACCCACATATAAAGATTTCCCATAATTCAGAAATAAAATACTGTACTTATTATGTAATAAATGAGAGTCAACATCTATGAAGAGTGGGATTCAATTTTGTACATCTTTACATAGTAAAACTATTACACATATTTTATAGAAAAGCCTCTATTTAAAATAAGGATATCTGGGATACTATTAAAATACTCAAGAAAACATAAAAAAAAAGAACCCCTATAAATGATATATATAGTTAATTTTTAAAGTAAATGCTAAATTTCAAATGTTTTAAATTAAACTAAGGAATTTAATGAGCTAGAACATAAATTTAAGGAAATTACCCTCAATGCACCATAGAGAGAAAGTGAAGTGAAAGCTGCTCAGTCATGTCCCACTCTTTGCGACCCCAAGGACTATACAGTCCACCGAATTCTCCAGGCCAGAATACTGGAGTAGTTTGCTGTTTCCTTCTCCAGGGCATCTTCCCACCCAGGGATGGAACCCAGGTATCCTGCATTGCAGGCAGATTCTTTACCAGCGGAATCACCAGAGAAGCCCAAGAAAGCTGAAGTGCACAGCCTACCCTTCTCAAGTGGATCTTGCCAACCTAGAAATTGAACTGGGGTCTCTTGCATTGCAGGTGGATTCTTTACCAGCTGAGTTACCAGGCAAGCCCATGGAGAGAAAAAAGAAATGCAAAATATAAGATAGGTGATTAGACTTGGAGGACCAAATGAAAAATTGCAAAGTATGTCTAATATGAGTTCTAAAACAGAATAAGGATAGATGTAATAATCTAATGAAATAAGGTTAAATTGTCTTAGAGGTGGTAAAATCACAAGACCTTTGAGTTCCAAATACAGTAAACAAAAATAAAAACTAAAATGAATTAATAATTGAAGCATAATATTGAAACTGTAGAATCTCAAAACAAAGAGGACAGAAAGAGAGCAAATTATTTAGACTATTACCTAGACTTAGCAGCAGACTTTTCATTAGCAACAACTTAAGTCAGAAAAACACTGGAAAACTATCTTGAGAATATTGGGGCAAAAAAATTCAAAATGAGATTTTACCGAATTAAATATTTTAACCATTTTTATAGAGTTAGGAAAAGAAAAAAAAAATTAGACTTTTTTTTTTTTTTTTTAAAGGAAGCAAACCAAGACCAGGACAGTTTTCTAGGAAGGTGGGGAGCAGACAAGAGTAACACTTTTTGAAATAAATGCTACAGGATCTAGTTCAAGTAGAAATAAATTGAACCCAGAAGAAAAAGTGAGATTCAAGGAAGGTTATTTATCAGGAATAGGCAAGCATGTTGGTGGTGGTTCTTTATGAAAAATGTTAGAATATAATCCATGCTCCTCTTTTCTAATCAAGCATTCATTTGCATGGGCATATAATAAATCTAGCTTGGGTGTCTGAGCCTGCACACACAGCATAAAATTATTTTGGGTTCAGAGTTAATGCTTGACAACTCAGATTTTCATTCAGAACCTAATCTTAGGTATATTCATGTTGGCATGTTGGCATCTTGGTGAAATGCTTCAACTGTCCTGCTGCAAGCACCGGCAGCATCCCTTTCCATAGAAAAGGAAATATACATGAAAACCACAGCAAGTTTCGGTTGTTAAGAGTAATGCTTTTACTGAGATTTAAGAATTTGCTTTTATGTTCATCAGATCTTCTGCCCTCCTTCTTTGGGCATGTGCCCCTTTTTTATCTTCTGGTAATCCCAGAACTACTGAGGATAAAACTGTAGAGGGCCAACTGAACATTCTAGAATTAGACATTGGCCAACCTACTGTTAAACTCCATTTCTCTCTCTCTATCACAAACATATACTGTTACACACTCATTCACACATACTCACACACCTTTGTAATATTGATAATACCTTTCCTTCCATTGCCCCGAGAACCAGCATCAGACAAAGCTATAGCTAGACATTGTCTACATCATAGTCACAGCTTCCTGTTAGACCTCTGTGACATCCACCATCCTGATAGCTGAGTATGCACATAGTCTGTTGCCATATTACCTTTGAATATACAGGCCACATACACATACAGCTTATCCCTATTTTGTGTTGGTAAGCTTCCCTGGGAGGCCTGGCATGTTGCAGTCCATGGGGTCATGAAAAGTTGGACGTGACATGGTGACTGAATAATAACAACAACAGGCTTCCCTGGTGGCTCAGTAGGTAAAGAATCCACCTGCAATGCAAGAGACCTGGGTTTGATCTCTGGATCAAGAAGTTTCCCTGGAGAAGAAAATGGCAACCCACTCCAGGATTCTTGCCTGGGAAATCCCATGGACAGACGACAATGTCAGGACAAAGTCCATGGGGTTGCAAAGAGTTGGACCTGGATTAGCGACTAAACCACCACCACCAGGAGTCTCCTGGAATCATTCCTCACACCCAGATTAATGTCAGCCTGCAGCTCTCTGTCATCCCTGAACTATCTAAGCCTTTTGTCAATGCTGCCCTAAATCTGTCAATATCATAGAGACACTGACTGAATTTCAGAAGAAAGAAAGAGGAAACATTTTGAAAACCATGTCAAGAGGAGTCTGGAGGAAAGGACTGGTTGAGTTCATACATAGTACTCCCTACTCATTTTATTTCTAATCTTATAAATGGAACTTATTTATGTCCTTATTTTTTATAAAAAGGAGCTCTCCAGTTAGATGGAGAAAGAATATGTTCAACACTATGAAAATGGAGATTGATGTGTACTGTTTTAGGTTTGCTATGTTGAGAAATATATATATATATATACACACACAACTCAACATTCTAGAATTAGACATTGGCCATACTGTTATTAAAATAGATGTCTTTGCTTATCACAAACGTGTGCACACACACACACACACACACACACATTTCCTTCTTTGTAGCAGAAAGTAAAAAGAATAGCCCAAACTCCAAACGAATTGCAAAATTATACACTTTCCTCCCATCCTAGAAAACAAATCTGGGATAAAGCAGGGAAAAAAGAATGCAAAAAAGGGCAATTCAGGCTAATATCTGTCATACACAGAAATGTTCATTTTCACTCAGTGTGTCTAACTCTGAGGAGAAGTCTCCTTGTCTGGGAACCAGTGTATCATGGTAATAACTGAGGTTGTCATGTGGACTGGATAACAAACCTTAGCAGGTCACTGGCCCTATTTAGGCTCAGTCTTACATCTAGGGTACCAGATGAGTGTTTCTAATCAAAGTGGTCTAGCCTGTTTATTAGGAATAAAAATATTGTAGTTCAAGGACAAAACTCAACATGGTTAATTTGTAGATTGTATCATTGCCTATAATACCATCTGGCTGTTGTGATGATAGTAGTTGACAGATCAAAAATTCAATGTTTGGAATTAAAGAGAAATACCTTTCATCACTGGACTTCTAAGCAGAATTTAAAAAAAAAAATGGTTCTTAAAGCAAGTGCTATTTTGAATGTTGGAAGACACATCAGAGTGATGACTGGAAAACAAACAGAAGCTTTTTCTCATTTGTTTTAGGTAGCTATGTCAAATTTTGCCTTCCTGGAAAAAAAACAACTTTAACTGTACCAGAATAGGCAATCCAGTTGACATTTTTATAACCATTTACACAGCAATATCTACCTAAGAAATTATTTTTGAAAATGCAAAAAAATAATTTGCATATGTAAATTTCATATATTAAATTAAACTGCAGTCTCAAATTAGAAAGGAAAGGGTGGTGTTTTACATAAATGGTTCTGGAATAACTATAGAGTCTTGTGGAAAAATTTAAAATTGGATTTGTTCCTCATAGCATATATCAAGATATGCAGTTCAATATGGAAGAACACGTGAGTAAATCCCACCCAACAGGTAGGGGATATATACTATTATACTTCTAGGTGATTGAAAAGAAAATATGGACACATTTAATGATATAAGAAGTTTTTAAAAGTATGTTAAAAAATATGATAGCTGAGTAAAAAGGCCAACCTCCCACTGGGAAAGTATTTGCAAAACATATTCTAAATATGTGAAATTCTTAAACAAGGGGAAAAAAAAGATTAAAAAAATATACTAGAGCTATGAACAAACATTTCATAAAATATAACTCATTATACATATATTTATATTCAGATGCCAAATAAAATAAATTCATGCTAAAACAACAATAAAATATTCTGAGAACTACAAATGCATTTGTTTTGGGATAAAATGATGTAAAGAGATATTTAGAAAGTGTTGAGCAACATTGATCACAATAAGACCTCTCTTTCATAAAAATTTTGAAAATTAAATCTCTAACAATTACTACCAGAACAATGCAAATTTTTGTTCCATTCATGAATAAAGTTAAAAAGAAACATACTATATATCCATAGTAGGAAGATTTCAGCATGGAAAGTGCTTCAACACTTAAGAATGCAGTGTTAAAAGCTGTATGCTAGCATAAATAGTTATAATATTTATGTATGTCAAAATTCTAACATGCCATTATGTATTATTTTCTAATTTAAAAAAATCTTATAAACTGACCAGGCTTCCCTGGTGGCACCTACAGTAAAGAATCCACCTGCACCCGGCAGACCTGGGTTCGATCCTTGGGTTGGGAAAATCCCCTGGAGGAGAGCACAACAATCTACTCAGGTTTTCTTGTCAGGAGAATCCCCACTGAGCACTGAAGAACTGATGCTTTTGAACCATGGTGTTGGAGAAGACCCCTGAGAGCCCCTTGGACAGCAAGGAGATCAAACTAGTCAATTCTAAAGGAAATCAATCCTGAAGAGTCACTGTAAGGACTGATGCTGAATCTGAAGCTCCATACTTTGGCAGCCTGATGGAAAGAACTGACTCACTGGTAAAGACCCCGATTCTGGGAAAGATTGAAGGCAGGAGAAGGGGATGACAGAGGATGAGATGGTTGGATGGCATCCCTGACTCTATTGACATGAGTTGGAGCAAGCTCTGGGAGTTGGTGATGGACAGAAAAGCCTGGAGTGCTCCAGTCCATGGAGTCTCAAAGGGTCGGACACAATTGAGAGACTGAACTGAACTAAATTGAAGAAACTGACCAGTTTTTTGCTTGTTTTTTGTTTTGTTTGTTTTTTAAAAACATTTACTATGAGTGCAGCATTCACGCTTAAATGTTTCTCAGAAGAAAAAATATAATGTTCCCTTCTATACTTCAATTTTTATTTTACTATAGAATGGGAAGGAATTTAAATATGAGTTGAACACAAATTATTTTAAATTAACTGATACCCAGAAAATAGCTTCTTTAAAATTCCACAAAGAAACATTTGCTAAATCCAGGGTAAGGCATCCTAGCCGGGTGGATTTCTTCTGTTTTTCTCTTCATGACCAACTTGATTCCTTTCATAACCTACTTACTTGTTTATGTTTGCTTAAACTCGTTTTGATATATTGTGCTAATCAGATATATCTCCTGCCCTTTTGTGTTAAAGCTCTTTTGAAAAATTCTTGTCTCATGATATTGCCATTTGAGTTTGCTGTAAATGATAATTTATATTGGGAGAACACTACTACATGAATTCCATCCTCCTCCCAAGAAATTGATACTTTATCATTTATATTTTTATGAAAGGTACAAAATGTGAAGTCAGCAAATTTCAGAAAGTATTACAATATTTATAATGGTATGAGGCAAAGATTCATTGAGTAGGTCTCCTATGTATATTTGATTGATATTTTTGGAACACTGAAGTGGAGTGCATAGGATAACGACATCCAAAAGGAAATAATCACAAATCTTAAGTTCAACTCCAAATGATTTATTCTCATCTACGTCTTTATTAAGATTTTTCTTCTTTCTTCTTTAGTGATAAACATAAACTTTAACATCTTTCATTTATTAGTATGTGTTTAAAAATAACATATTAAACAAATTCTCAAACAAAAGTCAGGGGCTTAATAAAAGATTTGCCTACTTTCCTTCTGTGAAACTCAGGCTATATAATAAAAATCACCTGCCGCAATTCATATATCAAAAGTCAATGAGAGTCTCATCTTAGAATTAATGACAAAACAGCACGATATTAGTTCTGACATCAACTGCTGCCTTTGAGCAATGAATTTCCACTTAGCCAACCATTATTTCTATTTAATCAAAATAATTGCCTCTGAAAATCGCAAACACTGGAACTGGCTGGAAAGAAAAGAGAACAGAATTTTTAAAAAATTTTTTATTATAGCCAATCTTGAAGATATTTTAAAAGTCAGGAGAATAATATAGTCAGTGAACATGTAGCAACTTACTATTTTTCTGCAATTATCCATGTGACCAATTTTGGTTTTTTTATAATCCACATATTTCTCTTGATGGATTATTTTGAAGCAAATTCCAGAGTCATATAAATTCACTGATAAAGATGTTAATATATATCTGTTAAAAAGGACTCATGAAATATGTACCTAAAACACTATTAATAAACCTAAAACAAGAAGTATAACTTCCTAATGTTATCAAAATCTACTTTTTGTATCCATCACTATTGAATACTGTGTATAGTGTTACTAACATCCTATATTGCTTCTGATTGTATTCCTGTAGAATTGTTAAACAATTGCCCTTATCGTCATATTATTTCTAAATTGGCAATTATATTTAGAGAATTGATTTAATTCTCCCATCTCTTTCTTTCTCTCTGTCTCGCTCACTTTCAGCAAAAATATTTGGTAGGTATTATTTTTTCTCAGGAGGCACATATAATTTATTTGTCTTTTATTTGTGATGTCAGAAGCTATTGATGATCATGCTTTAGTTCTTTGATCTTTTTACTGATTGCACACTGATGACATTTTAATTCTAAGTTTTTTTTACATTTATGAGCTGAAATAATCCCATAGAGATAGGCTTACTGATCTAAAATATTTATACATTTCAATCACTTATATTATTACTCTTATTGATTCTCAAAATGTCCTATTATTGACCTGTTAGGACTTCAAACTGACTACTGATTCCTTTATAAACTCTCAGAGCCTTTGATAATTTACAAAATCTCAGTCTTTGATAATTTACTTGCTTTCTTCTATAACAAGATATTTATAGAGATCTAAGCAATCGGGAACACTTTAATATTGAAATTTCCATTATTAATAATTAAGCCAGGAGAGCAAGTATAAATTACAAATATCCTGAATTATCCAAGATGGCTGCACGATGCTGGAGCAACTGTGAGGAGATATCCTGTGTCCAAGGGCAAAGGAGAAGCCCCATCAAGATGGTAGGAGGAGCAAAATCACATTTAGAATCAAACTCTTTACCTGCCAGAGACACTCAGAGGGCTCAAACAGACCTTGTGTGCACCAAGACCCAGAGACCCCACAGAGACTGAAACAGAACTGTGTTTGGGTGTCTCCTGAGGAGGTACAGGTCAGCAGTGGATTGCTATGGTGAGAGGGTCTCTGGGTGCAGTAGACCTGGGTATGGCATAAGCCCTTTTGGAGGAGGTCACCATTTACTCACCATAGACCTGGCAGAACTTACACACAACTGGAGAAACAGACTCAGGGCGGGGTGGGGGGGTACAAACAGAACCTTGTGCTCAAGAAGACCCAGGAGAAAGGAGCAGTGACCCCGCAAGAGACTGACCCAGATTTGCCTGTGAGTGTCCAGGAGTCTCTGGTGAGGTGTGGGTCAGTGGTGGCCTGTTGCAGGGTTGGGGGCACTGAGTGTAGCAGTGCATGCATGGGACCTTTTGAAGGAAGTCCCCATTATCTTCATCACCTCCACCATAGTTTTGCCTCAGGTCAAATAACAGGGAAGGAACACAGTCCCACCCTTCAACAGAAAATTGGATTAAAGATTTACTGAGCATGGCCCCGCCCATCAGAACAAGACCCAGCTTCCCCCTCAGTCAGTCTATCCCATCAGGAAGCTTCCATAAGTCTCTTATCCTTCTCCATCAGAGGGCAGACAGACTGAAACCAAAATCACAGAAAACCAACTCATCTGATCACATGGACCACAGCTTTGTCTAACTCAGTGAACTATGAGCTATGCCATGTAGGGCCACCCAAGATGGATGGGTCACGGTGGAGAGTTCTGACAAAACGCAGTCCACTGGAAAAGGGAATGGTGAACCAATTCAATATTCTTTCCTTGAGAACCCCATGAAGAGTATGAAAAGGCAAAAAGATAGGACACTGAACGATGAACTCCCCAGGTTGGAAGGTGCCCAATATCCTACTAGAGATCAGTGGAGAACTAACTCGGGAAGAATGAAGAGATAGAGCCAAAGCAATAACAACATCCAGTTGTGGATGTGACTAATGATAGAAGTAAAGTCTGATGCTGTAAAGATCAATATTGTATTGGAACCTGGAATGTTAGGTCCACAAATCAAGGCAAATTGGAAGCAGTCAAACAGGAGATGGCAAGAGTGAAGATTGACATTTTAGGAATCAGCGAACTAAAATGGACTAGAATGGGTGAATTTAACTCAGATGACCTTTATGTCTACTTGTCTAAGGCAAGAATCCCTTAGAAGAAATGGAGTAGCCATCATAGTCAACAAGAGTTCGAAATGCAATACTTGGATGCAATCTCAAAAATGACAGAATGATCTGTTTGTTTCCAAGGCAAACCATTCAATATCACAGTAATCCAAGTCTATGCCTCGACCAGTAATGCTGAAGTTGAACAGTTCTATGAAGACCTACAAGACTTTCTAGAACTAACACCCAAAAAAGATGTCATTTTCACTATAGGGGACTGGAATGCAAAACTAGGAAGTCAAAAAATACCTGGAGTAACAGGTAAATTTGGCCTTGGAGTACAGAATGAAGCAGGGCAAAGGCTAGTAGAGTTTTGTCAAGAGAACACACTGGTCAGGGCAAACCACATAGACATCACCAGATGGTCAAAACCGAAATAAGACTGATTATATTCTTGCAGCCAAAGATGGAGAAGCTCTATACAGTCAGCAAAAACAAGACCAGGAGCTGACTGCAGCTCACATCATGAACTCCTTATTGCTAAATTCAGACTTCAATTGAAGAAGGTAGGGAAAACCACTAGACCACTCTCAGGTATGAACTAAATCAAATCCCTTACAACTATACAGTAGAAGTAACAAATAGATTCAAGGGATTAGAACTGATAGAGTGTCTGAAGAACTATGGACCGAGGTTTGTGATGTTGTCCAGGAGGCAGTGATCAAGACCATAACGGAGAGAAAAAAAAAAAAATGCAAAAGACCATACACAAGAAAAGGAAATGTAAAAAGGCAAAACTGTTGTCTGAGAAGGCCTTACAGACAGCAATGAAAAGAAGAGAAGCAACAGGCAACAGAGATAAGGAAAGATATAACCATTAGAATGCAGAGTTCCAAAGAATAGCAAGGAGAGATAAAAAAGGCTTCCTCAGTGATCAATGCAAAGAAATAGAGGAAAACAATGTTTTTTGTTTTTTTTTGTTTTTTTTTCACTTTTTTTTTTTTTTTATTAGGTGGAGGCTAATTACTTCACAACATTTCAGTCGGTTTTGTCATACATTGATATGAATCAGCCATAGATTTACACATATTCCCCATCCCGATCCCCCCTCCCACCTCCCTCTCCACCCGATTCCTCTGGGTCTTCCCAGTGCACTAGGCCCGAGCACTTGTCTCAGGCATCCCACCTGGGCTGGTGATCTATTTCACCATAGATAGTATACATGCTGTTCTTTTGAAATATCCCACCCTCATCTTCTCCCACAGAGTTCAAAAGTCTGTTCTGTATTTCTGTGTCTCTTTTTCTGTTTTGCATATAGGGTTATCATTACCATCTTTCTAAATTCCATATATATGTGTTAGTATACTGTAAAGTTCTTTATCTTTCTGGCTTACTTCACTCTGTATAAGGGGCTCCAGTTTCATCCATCTCATTAGGACTGATTCAAATGAATTCTTTTTAACAGCTGAGTAATATTCCATGGTGTATATGTACCACAGCTTCCTTATCCATTCGTCTGCTGATGGGCATCTAGGTTGCTTCCATGTCCTGGCTATTATAAACAGTGCTGCAATGAACATTGGGGTGCACGTGTCTCTTTCAGTTCTGGTTTCCTCAGTGTGTATGCCCAGAAGTGGGATTGCTGGGTCATATGGCAGTTCTATTTCCAGTTTTTTAAGAAATCTCCACACTGTTTTCCATAGCGGCTGTACTAGTTTGCATTCCCACCAACAGTGTAAGAGGGTTCCCTTTTCTCCACACCCTCTCCAGCATTTATTGCTTATAGACTTTTGGTTAGCAGCCATCCTGACTGGCGTGTAATGGTACCTCATTGTGGTTTTGATTTGCATTTCTCTAATAATGAGTGATGTGGAGCATCTTTTCATGTGTTTGTTAGCCATCTGTATGTCTTCTCTGGAGAAATGTCTGTTTAGTTCTTTGGCCCATTTTTTGATTGGGTCATTTATTTTTCTGGAATTGACTTGCAGGAGTTGCTTGTACATTTTTGAGATTAATCTTTTGTCTGTTTCTTCATTTGCTATTATTTTCTCCCAATCTGAGGGCTGTCTTTTCACCTTACTTATAGTTTCCTTTGTAGTGCAAAAGCTTTTAAGTTTCATTAGGTCCCATTTGTTTAGTTTTGCTTTTATTTCCCGTATTCTGGGAGGTGGGTCATAGAGGATCTTGCTGTGATTTATGTCGGAGAGTGTTTTGCCTATGTACTCCTCTAGGAGTTTTATAGTTTCTGGTCTTACATTTAGATCTTTAATCCATTTTGAGTTTATTTTTGTGTATGGTGTTAGAAAGTGTTCTAGTTTCATTCTTTTACAAGTGGTTGACCAGTTTTCCCAGCACCACTTGTTAAAGAGGTTGTCTTTTTTCCATTGTATATCCTTGCCTCCTTTGTCAAAGATAAGGTGTCCATAGGTTCGTGGATTTATCTCTGGGCTTTCTATTCTGTTCCATTGATCTATATTTCTGTCTTTGTGCCAGTACCATAGTGTCTTGATGACTGTGGCTTTGTAGTAGAGTCTGAAGTCAGCCAGGTTGATTCCTCCAGTTCCATTCTTCTTTCTCAAGATTACTTTGGCTATTTGAGGTTTTCTGTATTTCCATACAAATTGTGAAATTATTTGTTCTAGTTCTGTGAAAAATACCATTGGTAGCTTGATAGGGATTGCATTGAATCTATAGATTGCTTTGGGTAGAATAGCCATTTTGACAATATTGATTCTTCCAATCCATGAACACGGTATGTTTTTCCATCTGTTTGTGTCCTCTTTGATTTCTTTCATCAGTGTTTTATAGTTTTCTATGTATAGGTCTTTTGTTCCTTTTTTTTTTTTTTTTAATTTTTTAATTTTTTAAATTTTTTTTATTATTATTATTTTTTTTTTTTCCAGTGGGTTTTGTCATACATTGATATGAATCAGCCATGGATTTACATGTATTCCCAATCCCGATCCCCCCTCCCACCTCCCTCTCCACCCGATTCCTCTGGGTCTTCCCAGTGCACCAGGCCGGAGCACTTTTCTCATGCATCCCACCTGGGCTGGTGATCTGTTTCACCATAGATAGTATACATGCTGTTCTTTTGAAATATCCCACCCTCACATTCTCCCACAAAGTTCAAAAGTCTGTTCTGTATTTCTGTGTCTCTTTTTCTGTTTTGCATATAGGGTTATCATTACCATCTTTCTAAATTCCATATATATGTGTTAGTATGCTGTAATGTTCTTTATCTTTCTGGCTTACTTCACTCTGTATAATGGGCTCCAGCTTCATCCATCTCATTAGAACTGGTTCAAATGAATTCTTTTTAATGGCTGAGTAATATTCCATGGTGTATATGTACCACAGCTTCCTTATCCATTCATCTGCTGATGAGCATCTAGGTTGTTTCCATGTCCTGGCTATTATAAACAGTGCTGCAATGAACATTGGGGTGCACGTGTCTCTTTCAGATCTGGTTTCCTCAGTGTGTATGCCCAGAAGTGGGATTGCTGGGTCATATGGCAGTTCTATTTCCAGTTTTTTAAGAAATCTCCACACTGTTTTCCATAGCGGCTGTACTAGTTTGCATTCCCACCAACAGTGTAAGAGGGTTCCCTTTTCTCCACACCCTCTCCAGCATTTATTGCTTGTAGACTTTTGGATAGCAGCCATCCTGACTGGTGTGTAATGGTACCTCACTGAGGTTTTGATTTGCATTTCTCTAATAATGAGTGACGTTGAGCATCTTTTCATGTGTTTGTTAGCCATCTGTATGTCTTCTCTGGAGAAATGTCTGTTTAGTTCTTTGGCCCATTATTTGATTGGGTCATTTATTTTTCTGGAATTGAGCTGCAGGAGTTGCTTGTATATTTTTGAGATTAATCCTTTGTCTGTTTCTTCATTTGCTATTATTTTCTCCCAATCTGAGGGCTGTCTTTTCACCTTACTTATAGTTTCCTTTGGAGTGCAAAAGCTTTTAAGTTTCATTAGGTCCCATTTGTTTAGTTTTGCTTTTATTTCCCGTATTCTGGGAGGTGGGTCATAGAGGATCTTGCTGTGATTTATGTCGGAGAGTGTTTTGCCTATGTTCTCCTCTAGGAGTTTTATAGTTTCTGGTCTTACATTTAGATCTTTAATCCATTTTGAGTTTATTTTTGTGTATGGTGTTAGAAAGTGTTCTAGTTTCATTCTTTTACAAGTGGTTGACCAGTTTTCCCAGCACCACTTGTTAAAGAGGTTGTCTTTTTTCCATTGTATATCCTTGCCTCCTTTGTCAAAGATAAGGTGTCCATAGGTTCGTGGATTTATCTCTGGGCTTTCTATTCTGTTCCATTGATCTATATTTCTGTCTTTGTGCCAGTACCATAGTGTCTTGATGACTGTGGCTTTGTAGTAGAGTCTGAAGTCAGCCAGGTTGATTCCTCCAGTTCCATTCTTCTTTCTCAAGATTACTTTGGCTATTCAAGGTTTTTTGTATTTCCATACAAATTGTGAAATTATTTGTTCTAGTTCTGTGAAAAATACCATTGGTAGCTTGATAGGGATTGCATTGAATCTATAGATTGCTTTGGGTAGAATAGCCATTTTGACAATATTGATTCTTCCAATCCATGAACACGGTATGTTTTTCCATCTGTTTGTGTCCTCTTTGATTTCTTTCATCAGTGTTTTATAGTTTTCTATGTATAGGTCTTTTGTTTCTTTAGGTAGATATACTCCTAAGTATTTTATTCTTTTTGTTGCAATGGTGAATGGTATTGTTTCCTTAATTTCTCTTTCTGTTTTTTCATTGCTAGTATATAGGAATGCAAGGGATTTCTGTGTGTTAATTTTATATCCTGCAACTTTACTATATTCATTGATTAGCTCTAGTAAGTTTCTGGTAGAGTCTTTAGGGTTTTCTATGTAGAGGATCATGTCATCTGCAAACAGTGAGAGTTTCACTTCTTCTTTTCCTATCTGGATTCCTTTTACTTCTTTTTCTGCTCTGATTGCTGTGGCCAAAACTTCCAAAACTATGTTGAATAGTAGTGGTGTGAGTGGGCATCCTTGTCTTGTTCCTGATTTCAGGGGAAATGCTTTCAATTTTTCACCATTGAGGGTGATGCTTGCTGTGGGTTTGTCATAGATAGCTTTTATTATGTTGAGGTATGTTCCTTCTATTCCTGCTTTTGGGAGAGTTTTAATCATAAATGAGTGTTGAATTTTGTCAAAGGCTTTCTCTGCATCTATTGAGATAATCATATGGTTTTTATCTTTCAATTTGTTAATGTGGTGTATTACATTGATTGATTTGTGGATATTAAAGAATCCTTGCATTCCTGGGATAAAGCCCACTTGGTCATGGTGTATGATTTTTTTAATATGTTGTTGGATTCTGTTTGCTAGAATTTTGTTAAGGATTTTTGCATCTATATTCATCAGTGATATTGGCCTGTAGTTTTCTTTTTTTGTGGCATCTTTGTCTGGTTTTGGAATTAGGGTGATGGTGGCCACATAGAATGAGTTTGGAAGTTTACCTTCTTCTGCAATTTTCTGGAAGAGTTTGAGTAAGATAGGTGTTAGCTCTTGTTTAAATTTTTGGTAGAATTCAGCTGTGAAGCCATCAGGTCCTGGGCTTTTGTTTGCTGGAAGATTTTTGATTAAGGTTTCGATTTCCTTGCTTGTGATGGGTCTGTTAAGATCTTCTATTTCTTCCTGGTTCAGTTTTGGAAAGTTATACTTTTCTAGGAATTTGTCCATTTCATCCAAGTTGTCCATTTTATTGGCATAGAGCTGCTGGTAGTAGTCTCTTATGATCCTTTGTATTTCAGTGTTGTCTGTTGTGATCTCTCCATTTTCATTTCTAATTTTGTTAATTTGGTTCTTCTCTGTTTCTTAATGAGTCTTGCTAATGGTTTGTCAATTTTGTTTATTTTTTCAAAAAACCAGCTTTTAGCTTTGTTGATTTTTGCTATGGTCTCTTCAGTTTCTATTGCATTTATTTCTGCTTTAATTTTTAAGATTTCTTTCCTTCTGCTAAGCCTGGGGTTCTTCATTTCTTCCTTCTCTAATTGCTTTAGGTGTAGAGTTAGGTTATTTATTTGGCTTTTTTCTTGTTTCTTGATGTAAGCCTGTAATGCTATGAACCTTCCCCTTAGCACTGCTTTTACAGTGTCCCATAGGTTTTGGGTTGTTGTGTTTTCATTTTCATTCATTTCTATGCATATTTTTATTTCTTCTATGATTTGTTGGTTATTCAGAAGCGTGTTACTTAGCCTCCATATGTTTGAGTTTTTAACAATTTTTTTCCTGTAATTGAGATCTAATCTTACTGCACTGTGGTCAGAAAAGATAACTGGGAATGATTTCAATTTTTTTGAATTTTCCAAGACCAGATTTATGGCCCAGGATGTGATCTATTCTGCAGAAGGTTCCGTGTGCACTTGAGAAAAAGGTGAAGTTGATTGTTTTGGGGTGAAATGTCCTATAGATATCAATTAGGTCTAGCTGGTCCATTGTGTCATTTAAGGTTTGTGTTTCCTTGTTGATTTTCTGTTTAGTTGATCTATCCATAGTTGTGAGTGGGGTATTAAAGTCTCCCACTATTATTGTGTTACTATTAATTTCCTCTTTCATACTCGTTAGTGTTTGCCGTACATATTGCGGTGCTCCTATGTTTGGTGCATATATATTTATAATTGTTATATCTTCTTCTTGGATTGATCCTTTGATCATTATGTAGTGTCCTTCTTTGTCTCTTTTCACATCCTTTATTTGAAAGTCTATTTTATCTGATATGAGTATTGCGACTCCTGCTTTCTTTTGGTCTCTGTTTGCGTGAAATATTTTTTTCCAGCCCTTCACTTTTAGTCTGTATGTGTCTCTTGTTTTGAGGTGGGTCTCTTGTAGACAGCATATATAGGGGTCTTGTTTTTTTATCCATTCAGCCAATCTTTGTCTTTTGTTTGGGGCATTCAACCCATTTACATTTAAGGTAATTACTGATAGATGTGGTCCCGTTGCCATTTACTTTGTTGTTTTGGGTTCACGTTTATACAGCCTTTCTGTGTTTCTTGTCTAGAGAAGATCCTTTAGCATTTGTTGAAGAGCTGGTTTGGTGGTGCTGAATTCTCTCAGCTTTTGCTTATCTGTAAAGCTTTTGCATTCTCCTTCATATCTGAATGAGATCCTTGCTGGATACAGTAATCTAGGTTGTAGGTTATTCTCTTTCATTACTTTCAGTATGTCCTGCCATTCCCTTCTGGCCTGGAGGGTTTCTATTGATAGATCAGCTGTTATCCTTATGGGAATCCCTTTGTGTGTTATTTGTTGTTTCTCCCTTGCTGCTTTTAATATTTGTTCTTTATGTTTGATCTTTGTTAATTTGATTAATATGTGTCTTGGGGTGTTTCGCCTTGGGTTTATCCTGTTTGGGACTCTCTGGGTTTCTTGGACTTGGGTGGCTATTTCCTTCCCCATTTTAGGGAAGTTTTCAGCTATTATCTCCTCGAGTATTTTCTCATGGTCTTTCTTTTTGTCTTCTTCTTCTGGGACTCCTATGATTCGAATGTTGGGGCGTTTCACATTGTCCCAGAGGTCCCTGAGGTTGTCCTCATTTCTTTTGATCCTTTTTTCTTTTTTCCTCTCTGCTTCATTTATTTCCTCCATTTTATCTTCTACCTCACTTATCCTATCTTCTGCCTCCATTATTCTACTCTTGGTTCCCTCCAAAGTGTTTTTGATCTCATTCATTGCATTATTCATTTTTAATTGACTCTTTTTTATTTCTTCTAGGTCTTTATTAAACATTTCTTGTATCTTTTCAATCTTTGTTTCCAGGCTATTTATCTGTAACTCCATTTTGTTTTCAAGATTTTGGATCATTTTTATTATCATTATTCTAAATTCTTTTTCAGGTAGATTCCCTATCTCCTCCTCTTTTGTTTGACTTGGTGGGCATTTTTCATGTTCCTTTACCTGTTGGGTATTTCTTTGCCTTTTCATCTTGTTTAGATTGCTGTGTCTGGAGTGGGCTTTCTGTATTCTGGAGGTCTGTGGTTCCTTTTTATTGTGGAGGATTTACCCAGTGGGTGGGGTTAGATGAGTGGCTTGTCAAGGTTTCCTGGTTAGGGAAGCTTGCGTCAGTGTTCTGGTGTGTGGAACTTGATTTCTTCTCTTTGGAGAGCAATGGAGTGCCCAGTAATGAGTTTTGAGATGGGTCTATGTGTTAGGTGTGACCTTGGGAAGCCTGTATGTTGACGTTCAGGGCTATGTTCCTGCGTTGCTGGAGAATTTGCGTGGTATGTCTTGCTCTAAAACTTATTGGCTCTTGGGTGGTGGTTGGTTTCAGTGTGGGTATGGAGGCTTTTGGATGGTCACTTATTACTTGAAGTTCCATGTAGTCAGAAGTTTTCTGGTGTTCTCAGGTTTTGGGCTTAAGTCTCCTGCCTCTGGATTTCAGTTTTATTCTTCCTGTAGTCTCAGGACTTCTCCAACTATACAGCACTGATAATAAAACTTCTAGGTTAATGGCAAAAAGATTCTCCCCCATTCGGGACACCCAGAGAGGTTCACAGAGTTACATGAAGAAGAGGAGAGAGAGGAGGGAGATAGAGATGAGCAGGAGGAGAAAAAAGGGGGACTCAAGAGGAGAGAGACAGATCTACGCAGCTGTCTGTTCCCAGAGTGTTCTCCGTAGCCCAGTCACCTACAAAGATTCACAGAATTGGATTGGGAAGAGAAGGGGAAAGTAGGAAATAGAGGTGTTCTGAGGTAGAAAACAGAGAGTCAAGATTGGGAGAGAATAATCTTCAGTTTAAAAATAGGGCTTCTCTTCTTTTTTTTTTGTAAGGTTATAGTGTATTGAAAATGAAAATTAAGGAGTAGTAGAGGAGTACTAGAGGACTTTAAAAGAAATAAGAGAAAAAGAAAAATAGAATATAGAAGAGAAAAAGGAAAAAAAAAAGAAGAAAAAAGAAAGAAAAAAAAATTTTTTTTTCCCTAATTAAAAAAATCGTAAAAATCTATGAAAATGAAAGTTAAGGAGTAATGGGGGAGTAATAGGGAATTTTAAAGGAAAATAAAAGAGAAAAAATAAAAAAGAAAAAAAGAAAAAAAAAGTAAAAATATATCTAGGAATTTCTCTGGAGCTGTTGCGGTCAGTGTGTGTTTGGCTCAGTTTCAGATAGCTCCTCATTCCAGCTTACACTTCTCGATATCTACAGGCCCCTTCCGGTGTAGTCGGTGTTTTCTACAGGGATTTTAATCTGTTGCACCAGTCCCTTCTGAAGCGGTTCCCTTTGTTTATTTGGCTTCTGTTTGCCGGTCTCTTCAGAGCCTCATTTCCGCCCTGACACAGGCGGGCGGAGGTGGACTCTTATTCAGGTAGCTAGTTCCGTCGCTCTGCGGGGAGGGGCTGGCGCTGCGGGGAGAGGCTGGTGCTGCGGGGAGGGGCTGTCACTGCTGGAAAACAATGGAATGGGAAAGACTAGAGATCTCTTCAAGAAAATTAGAGATAGCAAGGGAAATTTTCATGCAAAGATGGGCACAATAAAGGACAGAAATGGTATAGACCTAACAGAAGCAGAAGATATTAAGATGTGGCAAGAGTACACACAAGAACTATACAAAACAGAACTTCACGACCCAGATAATCTAGGTGATCACTCAGACACCTTGGAATGTGAAGTAAAGTGGGCCTTAGGAAGCATCACTACGAATAACTAGTGGAGGTGATGGAATACCAGTTGAGCTATTTCAAATCCTAAAAGATGATGCTGTGAAAGTGCTGTACTCAATATGCCAGCAAATTTGGAAAACACAGCAGTGGCCACAGGACTGGAAAAATTAGTTTTCATTCCAATCCCAAAGAAAAGCAATGTCAAAGAATGCTCAAACAACCACACAATTGCACTCATCTCACATGCTAGCAAAGTAATGCTCAAAATTCTCTAAGCCAGGCTTCAACAGTAGGTGAACTGTGAATTTCCAGATGTTCAAGCTGGTTTTAGAAAAGGCAGAAGAACCAGAGATCAAATTGCCAACATCTGTTGGATCATTGAAAACGCAAGAGAGTTCCAGGAAAACGTCTACTTCTGCTTTATTGAATATGCCAAAGCCTTTGACTGTGTGGATCACAATAAACTGTGGAAAATTCCTCAAGAGATGGGAATACCAGACCATCTGACCTGCCTCCTGAGAAATCTGTATGCAGGCTAAGAAGCAACAGTTAGAACTGGACGTGAAGCAACAGACTGGTTCCAAATTGGGAAAGGAGTCATCAAGGCTGTATATTGTCACCCTGCTTATTTAACTCATATGCAGAGTACATCATGAGAAATGCTGGACTGGATGGAGCACAAGCTGGAATCAAGATTGCTAGGAGAAATATCAATAACCTCAGATATGCAGATGACACCATCCTTATGGCAGAAAGCGAAGAACTAAACAGCCTCTTGATGAAAGTGAAGAGGAGAGTGAAAAAGCTGGCTTAAAACTCAACATTCAGAGAACTAAGATCATGGTATCTGGACCAAACACTTCATGGCAAATAGATTGGGAAACAATGGAAACGGTGACAGACTTTATGTTTTTGGGCTCCAAAATCATTGCAGATGGTGACTGCAGCCATGAAATTAAAAGACCCTTGCTCCTTGGAAGAAAAGTTATGACCAACCTACACAGCATATTGAAAAGCAGAGACATTACTTGCTGACAAAGGTCCATCTAGTCAAAGCTATGGTTTTTCCAGTGGTCCTGTATGAATGTGAGATTTGGACTATAAAGAAAGCTAAGCCCTGAAGAACTGATGCTTTTGAACTTTGGTGTTGGAGAAGACTCGTGAGTGCCCCTTGGACTGCAAGGAGATCAAACCAGTACATCCTAAAGGAAATCAGTCCTGAATATTCATTAGAAGGACTGAGGCTGAAGCTGAAGCCCCAATACTTTGGCCACCTGATTCTAGGACTGACTCCTTGGAAAAGACCATGATGCTGGGAAAGATTAAAGGCAGGAGCAGAAGGTGACAGAAGAGGATCAGATGGTTGGATGGCATCACCGACTCAATGGACATGAGTTTGGGTAAATTCCAGGCGTTGGTGCTGGACAAGCAGGCCTGGGCTGCTGCAGTTCATGGGGTCACAAAGAGCTGGACACAACTGAGCCACTGAACTGAGCTGAACTGAACTTACACTATTGGTGGGAATGTAAACCACTACAGACACAACTGAGAATAGTGCTGAGATTCCTTAAAAAACTGGAAATAGAACTGCCATACAGCACAGAATTCCCACTGCTGGGCATACACACCAAGTAAAGGAGAACTAAGAGACAAGTGTACCACAGTCTTCATCTCTGCCCCTAGGACATGGAAGCAACCTAGATGTCCAAAGGCAGACAAATGGATAAGAAAGTCTTGGTACAGATACACAATGGAATATTACTCAGCTTTTGAAAAGAACACATTTGAGTCAGTTCTAATGAGGTGGATGAAACTGGAGCCTATTATACGGAGTGAACTAAGTCAGAAAGAAAACAGCAATACAGTATATTAATGCATATATAAGAAATTTAGAAAGACGGTAACAATGACCCTATACGTGAAACAACAAAAGAGACACAGATATAAAGAACAGACTTTTGGACTCTGTGGGAGAAGTCAACAGTGGGATGATTTCAGAAAATAGTTTTGAAGCATGTATATTACCATATGTGAAATAGATGACCAGTCCAAGTTTGATGCATGAAACAGGGCACTCAGATCTGGTGCACTGGGACAACCCAGAGAGATAGGATGGGAAGGGAGGTGGGAGGGTTTTGGGATGGCAGGACACATGTACACCGGTGGCTGATTCAAGTCAATGTATGGCAAAAACCACCACAATATTGTAAAGTAATTAGCCTCCAATTATAATAAATAATATTTTTTTAAAAAGAATACTCATTATTAACTAAACTTTTGAACTATGGATACATCTGTATAATTTAAAATTTAAGTTAATCTAATTTATGCCATTTTAATTGGCAGAATGTCCATTGGGAAACCAGCTAAAGGAAAAAAGACTCAACATAGTATATTAAACAATTCCTATTTTTTTAAACAAACACTGATGAAAATACAATTGCTTTGGTATACTCCTCACATCCCAGCTTAAACAGTACTCACTGTAAGATATAAAAGAATCCTCAACCCAGAATTTGTGCTTCTGCCAAGACTCTCTTACACTCTCCCCTCCACCCCAAAACTCCATTCATTCACTATTACCATTGCCCAAAAATTGTCTCCAAACTAAGACCAATTATCAGATTTTTGTAAAACACTATCAGGAAAAATACCATTATTTCCTACAGATGTGTTTTTCTTAATCACTGAAGTATTCTTCTCACAGGACGTCCACATCAAGTGGCTTTTGCACATCTCTTATTTTGACACTAATTCTCATCCCTCCCTGACATTTCACCCTCAAGACCATCCACTGTGATCTCTGAAATTCAAGTTCTGTAACTAGAAAAACCCTTATCCCCTCATATCCTTCTTTTAAAATGTTCTTCACTTTTTTGTCTTATATGTGTGTGTGTCTGTATGTTCTTTGATAAATACCATATCACACCAAACCTCTCTTATGAACTTCTATCTCAGTTACAGTATTTCCATCTTATTCTTTTTTTCTAATAATTTTTATATTTTGCTGAGACTCTCAGTCCTTCCACTTATCACATTCATCCTCTTTGTTAAATGTTTTAAAACTTTTTCTTTCATAATTATAAGCCATCATCATTTTTGAATTTTCCTCTTTGCTAATGGAATGCATCTTCCTGTGTTTTCATGTATCTAGCACTTTTTATTATATATGATATATTGTTGACACTACATTGTTTAGTGTATAGATTTAGCGTTGACTTTAGCTTTAGTGATCAGTTAATTTACTGACAGTTCAATTTGATCTATTGATTGCTTCAGTTTGTCTCTGGTAGGCCTGTTCTCGAGGCCTCACTCTAAACCTATGGATGGCTTTCCAGGTGGCACAGTGGTACAGAATCCACCTGCCAATGCAGGCAGTGCTAGAGACATGGGTTCAGTCCCTGGGTAAAGAAGATCTTCGGAAGAAGGAAATAGCATCCTGCTCCAGTATTCTTGCCTGGAAAATTTTATAGACAGAGGAGGTTGGTGAGCTACAGTCCACAGGGTCACAGTCAGACACTACTGAGCACACAGTCTGGGTGTTACCTTATGTATACAGTAACCTTGCAAAGAAAGCAGAGCCCTTCTTGGGTCTGAACTGAATTCCTAGAGTGGTCAATGAAGCGTCTTCATTCTGGCTGGTTGTTTGTTCCCAGCGTTGTGCAGTCTCTGGAACTCTGTGGAGTACACCTTACATGTCTAACTTACTCCAGGAAGCAGACTAGAACTGCTGTTGTCCAAGTCCTGAAAACAGTTGCTTCATATATTATCTATCATTTTAAATTTCTTCTCAATAGGAGGGTAGTTTGATACCCAATAATCCATCATTGCTAGTCTATTATTACTTGATGAAACTTTTAAAACAAAGTAAAATAATAATTGCTACCATAAATAAGATCATTTTCACTTAAAAATGAAAATTAATGTCTCATACACATTTTTAAAAAGGTAAATGTTGCTTTTCATTTTTAAACCATGTGTTTTATCCAAAGGATATTTATTTTAGTATTATGATATTTTTACCAAGTTCAAGTTTCAATTCAAAACTTGTCATCTGTTATCTATTCTTAGCACTAGTATCATTGTTTTTGCAGAATGAAAAACTTGATGAAGTGTCAAATATAGTTCAGTTTCAGGATAACTGAAAATACCAAATATAGTACAATTAATATGCACTTCAATCTTATATTCTTATTAGCAAATTTTTTCTATTCTATACAATGACAGGAATGCATCAGGTGTCTATTTAAATAATCAAATTTCTGACACCATAACATAATATTAAATTTTAGTCGCTCACAAAGAGTTACAGTTAACAATTTGCTAATTCCTTCTAATTCTTTTTAAAACTTTACTTTTTTAAAATTTTAATATAATTATCAATTTTCCCTAGAGCATGGTCTATTTAAAATAAATTGTGAAAAATGCAAATTCCTAGATTAATTGTATTTAATAGCTATTTATAGAAAAACACTTCTTAAAAACTGAGGTTAATCTATAATATATTGTCTAAAGAATTAATATGTATTATCTGATCTTTGAGGACTATCACTACTATTGGGTCTTAGAAATCCTTAAGAAAAGGCATTTATGAGATATGTGGAGAAGTGAGGAAAAACTAAAGATTATAACTTTCTTATTCAGTGATTCATGATAGATAAGATTAAATTTAGCCATATTTTAAAATTCTTTGTTGTTTTGTTCAGTCGCTAAGTTGCTGCAACCTTATGCACTGCAGCACACCAGCCTCCACTGTCTCCTGGAGTTTGCTCAAATGCATGTCCATCGAATTGGTGATGCTATCTAACCATTTCATCCTCTGCCAGACCTCCTCCTTTTGCCTTTCATCTTTCCCAGCATCAGGGTCTTTTCCAATGAGTTGGCTCTTTGCATTAGGTGGCCGAAGTATTGGAGCTTTAGCTACAGCATCAGTCCTTCCAAAGAATAGTCAGGGTTGATTTCCTTTTAGGATTGACTGGTTTGATCTTCTTGCAGTCCAAGGGGCTCTCAAGAGTCTTCTCCAGTCCACAGTTCAAAAGCATCAATTCTTTGGTGCTTAGTCTTCTTTACAGTCCAACTCTAACATCTGTGCACGACTACAGGAAAAATAGCTTTGACTACATGAATCACTGGTTTTTAAAACTCTGTTTAAGTTTGTCATAGCTTGTCTTCCAAGGAGCAAACATCTTTTAATTTCAGTGCTTCAGTCATCATCCTAAAATTCTTATGATAATACTATTTGTATCTCACTCTGTAGCAATAAACAGTAGTCACTACACATATGTTACATTTTTAATTTATATACCATATGTCTCTGAAAGAAATATAAAAGTGTTTGGTCATGCACACTCACTAAACTTTACTGTTATGTAGAGATTTTTTGAATAGCCATAAATTAACTTAAAATATATTCTAAGATTCTCTCTCACTATGTGGGTTGTAGAAAAAAATATTTTAAACATTTAAATGCTTGGACAAGTTGTCCAAGAGTAACTGACTGAAGAACTATTGAAGTCTTCATTTTATATTTGCTTACTGTGTATCCTGTAAAATAAAAAAATCATTAGTTACTTCATATTTCACAAAGTTTCTTAAATCCTGACAAATAAAACACTTATTGAATAAGTTTAGCTAATGAATTCAAATACCTTTGCCCCAATGGTGGATACTTTGACTGTATCATGTCAATTAGATGGATATTGACTTGGGTTTACTTCTATAATTGAATGACAATGCTAATTATAGTTACTATTGCAGATCTTATTTACTAGTAAAGTGTCCTGAGTTATTAATTTTAGGAATTATTTTCTCAGTATTCTGGTTAGTAACTAATTTTGAATTAGCAGATTCGGTTATAACAGCTGATTTTCTTTTAATTTTAAGCTTGAATTAATTACAGAATACTTGTAGTTTTAGATAATCAACATTATGAGACATTGTAATTCATTAAGTGTGAGAAATAAACTGTAACATGAAAGTCAGTAGTTTTACTAAAAGAGTAAATCTGGTAAAAGGGAGGTAGAACATATTAGGAGGAAAAGAGAAAGAGAAAGTTATCTTTGAGTTTGAAATGAACAGAATCCATGACAAAAATCAGAGAACTTTGAAATATGAACTTGGTATTTAATCCAGGATGGTGAAAATAGAAAAGGAGAAATTCAGGTCAAAATTAGTTGGGGCTGTAGATTTCTACTGCCTTCCCAAGAGCCACAGTTGATAATCTGCCTGCCAAAGCAGAAGACTCAAGTTTGATCCCTGGTTCAGGAAGATCCCCTCCAGTAGGAAATGGCAACCCACTCCAGCATTTTTGCCTGGCCAATTCCATGGAGAGAGGAGCCTGACAGGCTACAGTACATGGGTCCCAAAGAATAATACACAACTAAGCACACACGCATGCATAGATTTCTACTATTTTATTGACAAAAATGTACAGAGAGAATTGCATGAGGGTATGGATTTCACTGGGCTTCCCTGGTGGTTCAGATGGTAAAGAATCCACCTTCAACGCGGGAGACCTGGTTCCATTCCTGGGTTGGGAAGATCCCCTGGAGGAGGGCATGGCAACCCACTCCAGTATTCTTGCCTGGAGAATCCCCATGGAGAGAGGAGCCTGGTGGGCTACAGTCCATGGATTTGCATAGTTGGACATGACTGAGTGACAGCACATAGATTTTATTAGTAGTACAGACTTTTTCCCCTCTCTAGCTATTATAATTGCTAAAATACCCAATATTGAATGCAATTCCATTTATAAAGTAATTTCTAATTTCTATACTTCTAGTCCCAATTAAGATGACGTGCATTCATTCTCATCTTCTTCCAGGTTTTAAATAAAATGAAATACTTTGGGAATAATTTTATAATCGTAAAAGTACTCTGAAAGGTGGAAAGAATTTTTAAGGTTAGGGTCCTTAAGTCTTGAAGAAACACTTTGGTCAGTTCCCTGAGTTTTAGGTTTAGCCAGAACTCCCAACAGGCAGAGAAAACATGAACACAGAAAAATATCTGCCCTCTGACCAACAGACTAGGAAAGGGTGGGCTCAGTAGAGACCTAGTAGGGAGATTCATCAACTGATTCATACCCAGGGGCAGTGGCAGCGCCAGCGAGGCAGGCAGATAGTTCCACCCGATACCCAACTCCTCTGGCAACCATAGAACTGATCTGATCGCATCCAAGCTCCAAGCTGTGCTTCCTGATGACACTTGTGCTAAAGAACCTGCCTGCCAATGCTGGAGATGTAAGAGATATGGATGGGTTCGATCCCTGGGTTGGGAAGATCCCCTGGAGGAGCAACCCACTCCAGTGTTCTTGCCTGGAGAATCCCATGGACAGAGGAGCCTGGTAGGCTATGGTCCATAGGGTCTGAAAGGGTCGGACACAACTGAAGTGACTTACCTTGCAAGCTCCAAGTCAGGTATTCTGTGGTTTCTTCCAAAAGCAGAAAGTGAATTAGTCTCAGGATTTACTGACTTTCACCAAGTGACAGAGGCTACCCAGACAGATATTTCCTTCCCCCCAAGAGCATTAGCAAAGATGAACTGGAAGCTTATGACACCATGTATGTGGTGAACAGTTCAGGGGAGACCTTGTCCACCCAGCTTCCTTACCACCTACATACAACATGGGCAGCCCTGGCAGGGTAGAGGGGGCTTTCCTGGAGGCAGAAGAAGAAAGACCAGACCAGAGGTGTAAGGGCTGAGTGAGTTAAGTTGTCCATGGCCTACAGTTTACAAATTTAGGCCAGAACCTACATACTGAACTTCAAGAGGGCAAAGACCTGATGAAATAAATTTAAATAGGATCCTAATACAGTACCCAAAACAATAAAAATCAAAAATCATTCACTATACCTAGAACCAGAGAAGATCACAACTAAAAGACAAGTGATGCCAAGCCTGAGGTGAATACAGATGTTGAACCACTTTCAATATGCATCATAAAGATGCTTTAACAAGTGACTAGCTTAATTTTTTTGGAGTAGCTCTCTTATATGATGTTCTTTTCTGTTTCAAAAATTATATAGAAACTGCGAGTTTTTGAGACCATAACACACATCTGCTCTTTCTAAACTTCTCACTGAAATACAAGTTCACAATTAGATCTCCCTTGGAATTTGGGTAGTGGATAGAAAATCTTATCTAGTGAATTTATTCCAAATTCCAAACCTGACAATTTGATTTTGATTCCAGGTAGTTCTCAAACCTATCTGTAAGCCTGAGTTATCAAGTGAGCATTTAGTAAATAAATGCCTAGATTTACCCTCAAATGAATTAAGACAAAATCTGGCAGTTTGTTTCCATAGCTATCATTTTTCAAAGACACCCAAATGATTCTAATGTTCAGCTATTTTAAAAAAATAATAAATTAAGACAGAAAGTATAAAGTGAAAGTGTCAGTCACTCAGTCATGGCTGACCTCTCTGACCTCATGGACTGTAGCCTGCCACGTTCCTCTGTCCATGGAATTCTTCAGGCAAAAATACTGGAGTGGACAACCCTTCTTCAGGGGATCTTTCCAACCCAGAAATTGAACCTGGGTCTCTTGCACTGCAGACAAATTATTTACTGTCTGAGCCACCAGGAAAGTCCTTAGAAAGTGTATCTTGTCCCACTGAATTTCTGAAACACGGTAAATCTAGAGAATGAAACACAAGTTTTACAGCTTGAATATTTCAATTATGAACCCTACTTTAAAAGTAAGAATATTTTAGTGTAGGGTTTTCCTTCTATTTGATAAAGAAATAATTTGCAAGTTTTCTTCTTCCCCAAACTAGTAAGTACTGACAATACTTTCAAAAAGGAAGCTTTCTTAGATATCTTGCCACCATAATATATTTTGGTGCAATAATTTTTAAAACTATACGAACTGGATTGTGAAAATATGATGTAATCCCTCTTTCCTAAGTTTTTTTTTTTTTTTTCTTTTTAAATAGAAAAGCAAAAATGAAGAGCAGGAGATGTCTGCCCATCTATCTGTCTCTCCATTTACCTATCGAGGATGGAGAGGACAGCTTGCAGCTGGCAGACAGCCAAAGGCACTCCAGATTTATCTTTAATGCTCTCTTTTATTTTAATGGACTAAAAAATTGTGATACAAAATTCAAAATCTATTCAAAAAACTAGAAAGCTTATCTCTTTCTGGGAAATAAGTTACTTTACTATTATACTATTTTATACATATGATTTTTGGAATGTATAATAAAATTCATAATGAAGAATATGTACTAGTTATTTAGAGAAGGGGAGGTGGGTCATAGTAGAAGTGAATTCTAGCCCTTCATTCAATTCTGTACTTTCTCATTTCATACACTTTTCTTTATTCTTGCACTTTTTTGGAAAAAAAAAATGAGAACCAGTTGTTTAATTTTTAAAGAACCTTTCATTTAAAAAAAGTATTTCACCAATTATAAGATTTTGACACTTGAAGCCTATGCATCTCTTCTTATAGCAACCTTCTTGGGAGAGAACATGCTTTGCTTCTTTTTACCTGGAATCTTTGATTTAGATGATCCTATGCAGTTAGACAGAAGAGTTACATTTTAAATTGGACATGTATTAATGTAAATGCACTATACTCTAAAATTAGGTGTAATATTTTGCAATCTACTGTCTTGTATGTTCAAGCTGTATAATGACATATTCAGAAAATCCTGCTAAGTGTTGCTCTCTTCAGCATTATGCTTTTATTTATTTTTCACTTACAACACAGTCTACAACTGTCAGCAAACTGTTCAATAATAGGCACAGTGCACAGTGAGGCCTTGTTCATCTTTTTGACATTATTGGAAAGTTTTATCTCTATAATATTTCTGTAGATTTATTCTGTTCCTAGGAATGCAAATATATGAAATGTATCTTCTATTTTTAGGTTTATAAGTCTTTATTCAGGAATAGATTTTGAAATTTAATCAACTTTTTGTCATCTACTGAGACTAATATATGGAGTTGAAATAATGAATAGCCTTAGCTAACCAAGTACTTAGCTGCCTATGATTTTTCAGGCACTTTGTGTAGATTTTTCCACCTTTATTCATAAGCGAGATGAAAGATTTCAATAATATCTCCTACTCTCATTTACTTTTTTCTTTTTTAAAAAATTGTATTAATTTTTTAACTGAGGAATATCTTTCACTGTCCTTCAAAACAATGTATATGATAAGAGATGAACTCAGGGAATTTTAAAAGAGACATAGATCTCAATATATTCTAACTCTTGAGGGAGGTTCAAAAGGGAGGGGATATATGTATACCTATAGCTGACTCGTGTTGAGGTTTGACAGGAAACAACAAAATTCTGTTGAGCAATTATCCTTCAATAAAAAAGTTAATTCAAAAAACATATATATCTTAACTCATGTGTGTGTGTGTGTCAGTTGTATCTGACTCTGCGACCCATGGACTGTAGCCTGACAGGCTCCTCTGTCCATGAAATTCTCTCTTTGTGCATATCTTAAATATATCACACTAGTGCCACCTAGATAGCCCCATTCTCTGTGTGTGCATGTCTTAAATATATCATACAGCAAGCAAAAACTCATCAAGTACTTATATGAATAAATCAAGCTAAATCAATACAAAAAGTCTTTTAGCAAATTGGATCTGGTTTAGGTCAAAATGAAACTAGCTAGTTTTTCAAGGGTAACCGCTAAAGATTTTTAATGATAATAGAAATTTCACCCAAAGAATTGTTAACTAAAATATTTCTCTTGACATTACCACAAAAATATGGGCTTTTATGTCATTTAAAAACTTGGAGGGGAAAAACAGAGCTTATTTAGAGATAAAGAGATTAGAAGAAATAGAATAATAATGAAGTGGAGGATTTGGGTGAAATATGATAAATTAAAAGATGAAGTGCTTCACGTAACAGGCAAAAAAAAATATCAAAATGCATAAAGGCCATTTAGCAAATAAATGAGTGGGGAATCAAAGTTTGAAATAAAGAATTACTAATGTCAGCTAGTTTAGAAGAGAATTCATGTTGAGATGCTCTAAAAAATAATGTCATTCAAAATTCACATTTAAAAGAGAGGAAAGTTTAATACATTATATAATTTAAAACTAGAAAGAAATATAGGAATGCATCAGGAGAATCTATTTGAAACTCAATTTCTCATCTAATCATGAAGTGGAAAATGTTCTTTTGTTTGAGATGTTCTTCATTTGGTATATGGAGATATTATAAGAAGCTAAAGGCAAAAAAATTTAAGGGATTATGGTAATGGCATTTGAAATAGCGTGAAGAAATGATAGGATTATCATGAATAAAAATGTCTTGAACTGTACTTGGAATTCTATTTCTTATTTTATGTGAGTGCTTTCTAATAGCAACGTATACTTTGAATGGAATATTTAGGGAACTGTACTTGATTGGAATCGTTATAGAGAATTGTTTGACAGATTCTGTTTTTGAATACTGATTCCTTCCATTTTCTGTTATATTTATGCATATAGTTTTGCTTCAAATGTATTTTAGCCATCAACTAAGCAATTTTTATTGTGTATTATAGCAATCTCAAATGCTTGGGATTAAAAATCAAATGTGTTAAGTAAAAATATAAAGAAACCAGATCAATTAGGTTGTAATCCATGTTTGTGATTGAATTAAAGCAAATAGATTAAGACCTTAAAATGAAGAGACTCATTTTAATTTTTCTTGTATATATGCATAAGATATAATTCTGAAACAAATGTATTATTTACAATACATTTTCTGAAACCCTTAAGAAATTAACTTTTTAGAAAGCTAGTGTAATTTACTCTTGGTTTGTGGAAACATATTATTTTCAGATTAAACTTATATATTATTATGTTATTATTAATAATTTTACTGGCTGTTGAGAGATCAAAAGATCCTCCTACATTTTGGAAAGATAATCAGTCTATGCTAGTTAGTATATGATATCACTGAGACAAGGTAAGAAAGAATAATTTTATTATGTCTAATAAGTTCTGAACATGTGAGTCAAGAACTATGTTAAACATAAAGCATGACTTGAAAATATGTGAATTTGCATAATTTGTAGAAAATCATTATTTTAGGGTTAATAAAGCTTTAAAATTTTCATTTGAAGATAAATACCTACTAAAGAGAGCTGAAAGGGATTGTGATGTAGGCTGTTTGGCTAAACCATTGAAAAATTATGCTATACATCCATTTAAAAAGATACATTGAACATAAAAGTAACTTAAATGCCAGATACAAAGATATGTACTAGGAAAATGCAGATATATGTTCTCTGGGATAAATACTTCTAGGTTATCAGAGTGCCTCTGGCTATCTAAAGTGGATGAATCTGGCTCACGACCAATTATTATGTTTCTCAAATCAAATAAAATTAAGAACTTAAACAACGCTGCTTAAATGAAGATTATTTCTGCCTGAGATACTAAACTCTGTGTTCTACATCCTAGACTGAAAATGATTATGTGAAGTGATATTACTAAAATATATATATCAAAAAAAGTAGGTCTACATGTATATATGTGTGTACATATAAACAGTTACAGGCTTCCCAGGTGGCACTAGTGGTAAAGAACCCACCTGCTAATGCAAGAGACATAGGAGATGCAGGTTCCATCCTTGGGTTGAGAAGATCCTCTGGAGGAGGGCGTGACAACACATTCCAGTATTCTTGCCTGGAAAAACCCCATGGGCAGAGGAGCCTGATGGGCTACTGTCCATACGGTTGCATAGAGTCGGACATGACTGAAGTGACTTAGCATTCAGCAAGCATAAACAGTGACCTTTAAATACTTACTCCCTTAATATTATCTTGCTTTCAATTGCAGCAACACTGGGCCCCTGTATTTCGCAGACAAGATTTTTGAAAACTATTATTTTTGCCTTTCTTGTTGTTGTTTTTCCCCTTTCCAGGAGACCTGTGTCAGAGCTCTTTGACCATGCTTACGAAACTAACAGGCATTCTCTCATCTCCTTGTTATTAACATGATACTCAAGTACAGGGCAAAGACACTTTGATTTTGAGAAAGACAGTCTTAGCTTCTTTTGCAGTATCAAGAATTGCCCATGAAAAACTGAAGTTATTTTGGAAGCTTACAGAAAAGTCCCCCTCTTATAAAAAGGGACAGGCATGAGAGAAGGGTTCACATTTGTCACTGTGCTTCTGTCCTCTTGTCATGAATTCAACAATGGCTCTAAGGCTATAGCAGCCATCTTGTGAACAAACACAAGAGAGGAACAGATGGATAATATTCCAAGACACTTAAGACAAGAGAGAAATGGACAGATGTTGAGCTGTTAGTCATTTTGTTAACTGTTAACCAGTCCTCAGACCACCTATTTCCAGACTATAGTTGGACTACCTCCATATCTTTCTCTAAAAAGCATTTCTAACCAGTATAAAGTATTATTCAAATGTGATTGGTTTAGTGTTTGGTTCTAATAAGTTGGATTTAGATAAACAAATCATCCAGAAATAATCATGAATAAAAATAGCAACAATATATCTAAAAAGGTTTGTTTAGCAACACAGGGAAGAACTATGGCTGAATATCAGAGATAAACTGCATATGAGCTAGGAGGAAGCTGGGCTTCCCTCATAGCTCAGTGGGTAAAGAATCTACCTGCAATGCAAGAGGCTTGTGTTTGATCCCTGTGTTAGGAAGTTCACCTGGAGAAGGAAATGGAAACCGACATTCTCACCGGGAGAATGCCATAGGCAGAGGAGCCTGGAAGGCTACAGTCCAAGGGGTCCCAAAAAACTGGACATGACTTAGTGACTAAACCACCACCAGGAGGAAGCTTGGTTAAATGTAAGCAACATTTATTTAAAATTTTGAGTGTGTGGAGGCATTCCTTAGGTTCTTTTTGCATTTCACCAAACTAATCTTTAGCCATATCATTAATCCTTCAATTGATTTACCCGTCTACTTTGTCAAACCTGTTTTTAATTACTAACTATGCTTGTTTCTTATTTTCTTATTTAATATGGTAAATATTACATTCCCATGGCTGTTACAGTTTCAAAATATATTATGGAACCAAATTAGACTTTTATCTTTCTGTATATATCTTACCTTTGTTTTAAACATTATTTCTTAGATATTGATACCCCTATTTTTTAATTTGTTTATTTATTTTGAGGATTTTGTTCGAGTTTGATGCCTGTGCCATGTGGTAATTTTTCTTGAATTTTTGAAGACTTTATAGACTACTTGTTTATATTTAGAAAATATGTTCAAGGTAACTCAATATCCATTGCTTGATTTGGTTTCTTCACTCATGTGAAATCACTATTCGTCCAGAGTGAACAGAGGTTATTACAGGAGTCCTGGTCACCATGAGTGTTTGGGGATCCACAGTCAAGCCTTCTGATCTCTGTGTTTGTAGAAAGGTTAGAAAATCTAACATTTCAGCTTTAGATAATCTCTGTCTCAGTATCACAGAATATTATATAAGGCACTGTTCCATTTTTTTCTACTTAAAAAATGCCCAGAGTAGGTTCTCCCAACATAACTGTTCCCATAAATTTTGTTGATAAAGCTTTTTCTTTCTTCTTATTGGACATTATTTTAGAGAAAAATGCTGTAACCATTCAACTAGCAGCTAGGGATGGGTCATTATTCTATATTCCTACATCTAATCATTTCAATAATTTTCCTACCAATTAACTCTGAACTACAATTCTTTCTATTTCTGATCTTGGAAAATTTTTCTCTGTTTCTAAAAAGAAGTACACTTGTCAGATTTTCACTCATTTATCAACACTCGATTCTGATTCTCTCAGCTCCATTATGTTTCCCTATCAATAAAATGAGAGTCACTTTATAACTCCTAGAAATATTTTAATATTTCTGGTCTTTTAAGGCAGTCTTCCTAGTAGACCACTCTGCTACGGGATTGTTTGTTACTTTTGCTATCTTGACATGTAATTTTGTTAGGGAGGAAAGGTACTATGTACTGAAATGCTTGTGAGGCCCTAAATTTCATATGTTGAAGCCCTACACCCCCACCACTAACCACCATGTGACGATATTTAGACATAGGGTTTTTAAGAAGTAATCACATTTAGATGTGATGGAGTTATGAGAGTGGGAACTTCATGATGAGATTAGTGCCCTTATAAAAAGAAACATGGGAGCTCTCACTCTCTTTCTGTATTTCTTCCTCTTTATTTGCATGTGTTATAAACAGAGAAGAGATCATGTGAGGACGCAGAGAGATGGGGCCATGTGAAAACCAAAAAAGGAATTCTCACCAGAATCTGTCCATGCTAGCACTTTGATCATAATGTTCCAGACTCCAGAATAGTGAGAAAATAAAGCTTGGTTGCTTAGCCATCCAACCTATGGAATATTGTTATAGAAGCCTGACTGGGCTGACTGACACAAAAGATAAATTTAATCAGTCATCTTCTACTAGAAGCCACAGAGAAATTTTGCACTGCCAACCCACCATTTCCTTCTTAAAATATGGTAGCTCTGCCACCCTCTTTGTCTCATCCTCATCTTCCCCTTCATCCTTCTTATTCATCTTCATAAAGATAACCTTTTGTGTTTCCTTACTACCTCTATTGGTTTTCATACTCATTATCCTTTTACACTCTTTCTTATAATCATATTTTAATATTCACATTTTAAAAATATCCATTGCTTACAAGTCACTGTTTCTGTCGCTTAATACATTCAATAACCTGGCATCAGTTAGTACTTCTCTACTGACTTGTTCTGAATCTAACCTATATGAGCCATTTTAGCCAAAGTAAAGGGTTCATATTTTATTCTTAGCCTACTGGGAAGGCAGTAAAGATACTAGGCATACAACTGCAGTTATCTCTCCTCTGTGTTATATAAGATGACACTGATTTCTAGGTGGTACAATGGTGTAAAAATAGGAGTGAAAGAGTACACTATTTTTACATCATTGTATCACCTAGAAATTAGAGTTGTTGTCAACAAAATGAGAGTTCCCAGGTGGCACTAGTGGTAAAGAACCTGCCTGCCAATGCAGGAGACATAAAAGATGCAGGTTTGATTCTTGCATTGGAAAGATACCCTGGAGAAGGGTATGGCATCCCACTCCAGTATTTTTGCCTAGAAAAATCCCATGGACAGAGGAGCCTAGTGGGCTAGAGTCTATGGGGCCACAAAGAGTCGGACATGACTGAGTGTGTGCGAATGTGCACAAACACACACACACACACTACAAAATAAAGCCAAGATTCAGAGGCTCTTGCTCCTTGGGAGGAAAGTTATGACAAGCCTAGATAGCATATTTAAAAGCAAAGATATCACTATGCTGACAAAGTGCTGTATAGTCAAAGTTATGGTTTTTCCAGTAGTCATGTACAGATGTGTAAGCTGGGCAATAAGAAAAGGCTGAGCAATGAAGAATTGATGCCTTCAAACTGTGGTGCTGGAGAAAACTCTTGAGAGTTTTCCCTTGGAAAGCAAAGAAATCAAACCACTCCATCCTAAAGGAAACCAACCTTGAAAATTCGTTGAAAGAACTGATGCTGAAACTGAAGCTCCAGTACTTTGGCCACCTGATGCAAAGAGCCAACTCATTGGAAAAGACCCTGATGCTGGGAAAGATTGAGGGCAGGAGAGAAGGGAGCAACATAGGATGAGATGATTGACTCATATCATCGACTCAATGGACATGAATTTGAGCAAATTTCAGGAGATAGTGAAAGACAGAGAAGCCTGGTGTGCTGCAGTCCATGGGGTTGCAAAGAGCTGGACACAACTTAGTGATTAAACAACAACAAGAAGAGTAGTACCCTGCAGAAAACTAAAATCGCAAAATTCTACTCTGTCTACAACTTGACCATATTCCCAGAATGGAATATCACTGATTCTGATATGCAGAATCATTCTCATTCACTGAATCTTTAAACAAACCTTTCCCTATAGTAGTGTGATAGTCTGAATTTTATTAAGCCAAGTAGACCTTCACCCTTAAATGAGATTGGCATTAATCTCTCTAAAGTTGCAAGATTTGAAATTCCATATTTTGTCTAGAAATAAGTAAAAGAGAAGGATTCTGCAATATAAACTGTCAATCCACTATGGCTTGTGAGGGAAATAATAGGAAAGTAGAATAAATTATTAGGAAGCTGTTGCAGCAGTCTGGCTGCAAATACATTCATGGCTTTGTTGCTATTTTAGCCAACAATATGGAGAAAGTAAGCTGTATATATATTTTAGATGCAAGATGAGCAGGACTTGGTGGTTTAAAATATGAATAAAGACAGATGAATACAGAAGTAGAGGCTTCTACATTAATGTAGAACACTAGGGAGGAATATGTTTCAGGAAAACCTTAAGATTTTACTGTTGGTATGTTAGATAAGAAAAGCTCATAATATAGTTAGGTAGAATAGTTAATAAGAAAGTTGAATATCTGATCTTGAATTTCTCAAGAGAGATATGCAACTGAGCTGTGTATTTAGAGGTCATCAAATGACAGATGAAAGACATAAAATAGTGAATGTCAATTAGAGGAGAGTATGAAGTGGGAAGAGAAGGGAAATCATCACAAAGTTTGTAAACTTCGAAATCTGTCATGAGCAAGGCAAGTTGATTATTTGACAGAGAATTAAGGGTAGCAATCCCAAGATAAAGAAGAAGACAAAAGTTGAGTCACAGAAACCAAGAGAAAAAGGGTCATGCTAAAGGGGAGAATTGCCCATCATATGAAGATCACAGAGAAGTTAAGAAAAATGAAAAAAATAATGATATTATTAGTGGCCTTGGACTATGAAATTTCAACTTGACTGGTTTATAGATGATATGAAATTAAGTAATAAATTGGAATAAATTTGTATTAAAGAAAACAATCTTTAATATTTTTCTCTTTGCAACAGATTGATGCAGCAGTGTCACAATAATTGACAGAGTGATGAGGTCTAAGATTTTGTTCATTGTATGGTAAAAGAGTGTAAAAGAAATTTATATGATGATTCATCAGAGAGTGAGAAATGCAGTGATACTTTCTATCATAAAGACAGTTGGCTTTTCATTCTTTAAGCACATAGTGTCTGAGAGAGTTAAGTGCCACCGAGTAGTAAGGCCAGGCCATTAAATATCCTGTCCACAGACTGCTAAAAACCAAATGAATTACAAGGCAATGTAAGCTTCTTGGCAGAAAATCTACTGAAGGATCCTGTGGAAATGCAAATGCCTTTAGTATATTGCATCATATTAAAATTCATAAATAGTATAATGCACATAAATCCCACGAAAATTTAGTTTGGGTTGAGAAAACAAAATATATTAATATGAGAGCATGCATACATTAGATAATGCCAATAAAGGCAGCTTTATAAAGATACTGCATTTTGTTTGCCATTTAATATTTACATTTTTCTAGTTTCTTGCAAAATAATCTATTCTAGGGACATTAACTAGTAGATATTCAAAGCTGAATATTAATTTCTCATTAGAAATTTGAACATAATAGGGGCAAGTATGTTTATGAAACATTAAATCTGATGAAATGTTTATTCCTTTATTCAGTATGTTGATATTTTCATCAACACTAGTACTCAGATAATTTTTTCTTTAAGCATTGATTCATTAAAATCTTTTGAAATAATACAAATTCTGATGAAACTGTTACCTTAAAAGTGTGTGAACTATAAACAGTTTATGTTGTTTAATTAGTCTGAAAAATGACAAATTCTCAATTACAAAACAAATTACTTCCTCTAGTGAAATTTTACTGTCACATGTAAAAAGAAATCAGTCCGTATTCAGACATGAGTAGTTAATAGTGTTCTGATTGATGTTCTGTAAAATTTCTTATATTCAACAGGAGAATACCAAAACCTAGCCATGAGTGTTAGACCAGTTCATAGCAACAACAATTGGTGGATGAAACTACCAGACTGTCTCCTTGCTACTATTCATATAACTATTCATGACTAGGTCCTCTATAAGTCTCTCCTTTATAAATCCCATAAATAGTTGGCAAACACATACATGCATGATGTATGTGGGTATGTGTATACACACACACACACACACACATATATATATATATAAAATGATCAAGATAGCAACCATGATCAACCACAAAATGTGTTATCAGAGTGAGAAAATGTGAAGAATCACCTGTGATCATCATGGTTGAGAAATAGAATAAAAGTCACCAAAACAAAAAACTACAGAAGAGCGTGACAATTAAAAAAAAAATAAAAAGTGATATCAGAGACACTCAAGTAATTATCAGTAAAATTAATTGAAGAATTTGAGGTAAATTGATGTTACTTTTAATATTTTTTAAAATGCAAAAGTATAAGAATAAAGAAAGCCATCCTGAAAATAAAATACAGATGTTTCTGATATTATAAATATCAAAAAGTTATGGTAGCTAAAATAACATGCTATTGGAACAATGACAAGAAAATAGACAAATAGAACATAATAGAGTCCAGGAACAGTCCCCATGTGTGTTCACATGGCACTGTCATGAGGTGTGGAGAGAATAGTAATTTCCTGAATGTCACTGAGCCAAGTTGGGGGTGGGGGGGATATTATATGTACAAATTAATGTGTGTACAGATATATAATATATAATGTATATATATATGCATTTATACATATATACATATCTGTATGCACATTTATTTGTATATATACTATCTTTTTTTTCCATTGGTCATAGCAAACACCCTCTTCCAGCAACACAAGAGATGACTTTACACATGGCCATCACCAATGGTCAATATAAAAATCAGATTGATTATATTCTGATAATCAATATAATACATTGAGTCAGTGATTCCATCCAACCATCTTATCCTCTGTCATCTCCTTCTCCTCCTGCCCTTAACTTTTCCCAGCATCAAGGTCTTTTCCAATGAGTTGGCTTTTCGCATCAAGTGGCCAAAATATTGGAGCTTCAGGTTCAGCAGCAGTCCTTCCAATAAATATTTAGCATTGATTTCCTTGAATAGTTTTGTTAGGTAGTTAGAATAGGAGACAGGAGTCCAGAATGGCGGTGGCTAAAAGACAAGGAAGGGAAAAGCCCATGAAAATAGAGCAAAGGAAGTTCTGAGGACTGGAGTGAGGACCTCAGGTAGAACAAATAGCACTCCTGGCTAGCCCAATTTACATAGGGCAGGCCCAAGGAGAGGAAAAGACACATAAAAAGAGGAGCCAAAGGGCCAGGAGTGTCTCTCTCTCTCCCATGTGCTGGCGCACTCCCCCACTTTCTTTTCTTCGCACCTTTGGGTCGGCATGCCCTCACGCCTTGAGGATGGATTTTCCTGTTATTATCCAAATAAAATAGAGCTGTAACACGGAGGTGTAACACTGATTTGTCTAAGAGCTATAACATGGTCTGTTCGAGACCTGAGAACTGTAATATGGTCCGTCCAAGACCCGACAGCTGTGACGCGCTGAGGGCTTTGATGTCCGTCACTCCAAATCTTTGCTGTGATGGGACAGAACTGAGGAGCACACACTCGCCTGACAGTTTGATTTCCTTGCAGTCCAAGGGACTCTCAAGGGTCTTCTCTAGAACAACAATCATTTGCATCTGGTATCATCTGCATATCTGAGGTTGTTGATATTTCTCCCGGCAATCTAGATTTGAGATTAAGTGACCATGTAACTCCAGCTTCTGTCTTAACTGTTCTCTCTCTCGTCCACACTCACATTGAGGAAGCCAGTTGCCATGATATGAATTACCCTATACAGGGGCTCACGAGACACAGAACCCATACCTCTGCCCAACATTCAGAATGGACCATGTGAGTCAGCTTGGAATCAGATTTTCCTCCTTTAAAGTTTTGAGTTGACTGTCACTTTGGCTTATACCTTGGCTGCAGCCTTTTGGTAAGCCCTGAGCCAGGATGACTAAGTTAAATTCTGTCCAGATTCCTAAGACATAGAAACTATAATATAATAAATGTGTTTTTCCTTAAGCTTTGATGTTTTGGGGTAGTTTATAGTGATAGATAACTAATTCACTGGAACATGAGAGAGTCATGAGAATGAACAAGTCTCAGTTTCATGAAAAAAAACTAGGTAAATTTTGAAAACAAAATATTGGAGCCATAAAAGCAGACACCAATGATGCATACTATGTGATTCCATTTATAAAGAGTATAAAAACAGGCTAAGTGAATTCATAGCATTGGAAGCTCAAATAATGGTTATTCTTGAAGAAGGAGTATAGCTGGAAGTTCTCATGAGGGAAATTTGTGGGTCTGTTTCTTCTTTTTAAAGAAATCTATCAAGATATATACTTTTGATATGTACATCTTTCTGTATGTTAAATGTAGACATTGATTACATTAAAACATCAGTTTCACTGTTTTTTCTTTTTTTATTTGACCCACTTTCTTATATAATCTTATTGTCAAGTTTTCTATTTCTTTTATTTTTAAAATGTGTCTATAGAAATAATATGATGAATTATTTTTAAATCAAAGTATAGTTTCTCTTAGCCAATTACTTTAAACCTTTGTATTTGTTGTAGTTACTGATAATTTAAGATTTCTTTCTACTAACTTGCTGCTTGTTTTCTCATTATCATTTGCCTTTATTTATTTTTCTTCTGACTGGATCAGTTTTCTTTTGTTCAACATCTCTGCCAATATGAATGTCATCATTTTTATGTTGATACTTGGTGTTGACCCATAGTACTAAAATTTTGTCTCCCATATCCTAGTCCAAATTTGATAAATTAGCAAGATTAATCAACGGGAGCCTTTTGATTATAAGATATTGGTCAAAAGAAGGAAAGGTATACAATACATTCAAAATTTTATAAATGCAAACTTAGTAAATTATGTAAAATTTACAGAAGACAGGAATATACTGTATGTATGTATATGTATATATATATACACACATACAGATGTGGACTTCTTTGCCTTTTTTTAATCAATGTAAATGTGAAGAAGATCAAGAATTCAGCATTTGAACTAGTAAACTTGAAGTTCTATAAAAAGCTGCACTCTACAGACACCACTTCCATTTACCCTGATAATGGGTTTGCACCCCATGCACTGACAATATAAAGGGAAAAGCTATTTGCAAATGGAGTAAATAGCACTTGGAAATGTAGCCACATGTGGTAGAGCTTAAATCTATTCAGGGAAAGTCTGTAGATGATTTTAGGACTAAAGTGAGGAATAAAACTAGTGATAAAGACACTAATACTCTCAAGTTCATTAAAAAAAATATGTATCCATAATTATTTATAGAACTAAACAAATAAAATTAAAATGCTGCTAAGTTCATAAGGGCAGTGAAAACAATAAATAAGCAGATGGGTCAGTTTGGCATTAGCTGGTGTATGCAAGAGATAACAGAAAGTAATTGCTTGATTCTTTGCATAATTCGCATCAGGAAAACTTAAGATGGTTGTACCATACTGAGAAGAAAACCAGGTCGCTCTAGACTTTTCACCCAGGAAAGACTTCTCAGTTGCTAAATTAGAAACATAGATTCTCTGTCAGTACAATGGGAATGTAATGAAGGGAGATGAGATTAGGGCCTGATTTAAGTACAGAAATGGAAAATTTATAGATAGCAAATTCTCTCCAAGGTGTTATTGTGAATCAGCAGAGAAAACAAAGGATGGAGGAGAGTTATCTTTAGCAAAATGGGATGTATGAAAACACCTAGGATGCTTTAGGCTTTGTTCTCTTTGGGGTCTGTATTAATGGGTCAGTGTTAAAACATTGCAGCTACTTTACCACCTTGTCTGTTGTTAGCCAACTGTATATATTTTCCTTCTTCCATGAAATAAAAAAATTCTTTCCACACAATAGGAAAATTCTTTCAACCCTGGATCTTATAAATTAACATAGAGTTAATTAGGATTTGAGCAGCTTATCGTAAATGAACTTTTTCAAAACAAAAAAAAAGAAAAAGGCAAATGGCGACCAATGGGGGAATTAGGTTGAGAGATTAGTTTAGTTAGAAGGTGAAGAGGTCTACTAAGGTTAGAGGATTAAATTACAATGGAATATCTGTATATAGGGTGTTAAATTGTTAAATACACATGTATATGCTTGTGTGAGGTTTTTTTTTTTTTTTTGATATGTATGTGTGTAAATTTATACACACACACACACACACACACAAATATATGCATTGAGCCTTAAATCAGCCTGCTACTTGTACCTGATATTTTGAGGTTTCTCTCAATTAGTTTGATCAACATCACTGTACTGCATTATACTATTGAATAGTTACAGGGTTTTTGAGTTTTTAGCAACTAATACTTAAGACAAAAAAAAACTGTAACTTTATGGGAAAACTGTAGAAGTTGATCCTCTTTGATCAGAAACATTCTTAGCAGGCTAGTTCTTTCCAGAGTAGATCATAAAATGGAAGAGAGATCTCCTATACCTACTAATATCAATATTGTCCTCCAAATACAAAGCTGGTATATTATAATTTTCTTTAGGTCTCTGAAATACCCACTGCATATCATCTGTTGTTTCAAGACCCATTTTTAAGATCTTTTTCTCCAGCGAGAAATTGGCTGGCATCCCTGGGTTAATTCACCACTTTGGGCAAAATCTGTTTGTATACTTTGTTGTTAAGTACAAATTTTTGTAAGCAATTAAATAGTTAAATAAAGTAACTTTTTTTTTTAATCATATAGACTTCCAACTTTATATATGTGGCAAGATTTAGTAATTTAACAAACTATACAGTTCATATTCTTTATAAAATAGTTATAGCCATTTTTATAATATAGATAATGATAGAAAGCAGATACCCAAAATATATGATGAGACCTTGTGCCAAACATGGCCCTATATGCTTCCAACCTGTGATTCCTTTAAACACCATAATAAGACTTAGAGGTATGTACAAGTCTAAATGACATTAGGGAGATAAATTAGTAGTACTATAAACATAAGAAAAACCAGGGTCTCGTGACTGGGACGTGATAGAGCCAGTACACAAACCCAGGCAGTCTAACTCCAATAACTGTATCTTAAACTTACTTTTTCTGCCCTTCATTACATATCATTGCTTGTGTGTGCTCAGCCGTCTGATTCTTTGCAGCCCCATGAACTGTAGGCTGCCTGTCTCCTCTGCCCATGGAATTTTTCAGGCAAAAATACTGGAGTAAGTTGCCATTTCCTACTCCAGGGGATCTTCCCAACCCACAGATCAAACCCATGTCTCCTGCATCGGCAGCCGGATTCTTTACCACTAGTGCTATTCTTTACCACAATCCCTATGTTAACCTAGTTTCTTCTTATGCACTGTTATACAGTATGAAAAATTTAAATAACCAAACAATGTTTTAATTATAAATTAACACATTACTCATATCAAAACTTTAGATATTTTAGGCTTGAAGTTTTGTTACTAAAATTTTTCTAAAATTTAGTGGATGGGAAAAAAAAAAAAATGTGTGTGTGTTGTGTAAGACCAAGATGAAATAGTCTATAAATAATTTTGCCTTAATATTTTGCAAACTAGTGGATGAAAATGCAAACCTATGAATGTTGTCTCTATTATTTATTCCTATGACCTTATTGAGGCAAAAATGGTACATACTACACATGCTGAAATCATAAATTTGTTCCTAAATATGGTTTTGACTACTGTATTCTAACCATCTGAAGGTCAAACAAAAAATTAAATAAAAGGCACAAAAGAAAAATAGGATAAATTTGCTGCTTCAATTACATCTTCCTGTGACCCTATAATTCCTATTAATGTGAATAATTTGGTATTTAGATTAGTATATTAAACTAAATATAAACTAGGAGAGCGTAGTTGTTTAAGTGGTATGTAATGAAACAAATTGTTTTTAAAAAGCTTTTGTACAAAATGCTCTCAAAGAAACGCTTCTTTCTGATAGCAGGGGATTGACCTAATTAAGATGCCTAGCTAGACTGAATGCCTATATATTTCCAGTCTAAATTCTCTAAATAATTCTGTGTGATGGCAGTTAGGAAAATATAAAGACCACAGGGGGATTGATCCTGTGACCTCAGCTTCATTAGCTGAATACATTTAATGAAGTGAGTTAGCAGGGTCCCAGAAATGGATGGAATACTTGTCATCATTACTCATCAGACCATGTATAGACATTTCACCATGATGAAAGGAAAAGCCACTTTAGTGATTATGTCCTTGAGTATAAAAAGGCTAACTTGTCTCTGCCTCTTTTCCTTTATTTTTTGATGTATATGAAACCATCACCAATATCCTCTGGTCTTTTTCAACTGATTCTTATCTCATTATTTCATAAATCACAAATGTGGAGCCTTTAATGACCTATATAATGGAGTACAGACACTGAAGTAGAGTGTTTTATCAGCTTTTTCAGGATACTTTCTTTGTATGATATGAAATGATGCAAGTTGTGCTGTCCTCTTTTTGATATCCAGGCATCCAGCAGTTTGTGTTACCCTATCATCATAAAATCATCAATGATAAATTCAAGTTACTCTTTAGATGTCTTCATCAGATATAGTTTTCTCAGATATAAACTATGAAAATCTCAAATGCCTTGAAACATATCCCATGTGACAAATTCCAGTAGTCATTTCCAGATAGTAACATAGTATTAATGTTTTTGAAATTTAATTCCTTTTAGACTATAGAAATGAAAATCAGCTATGTAATATTAACCAAGCATTAGCAAAATATTGGCCTATGATATCATCAAGTTCAAAGATTCCTGACAAAGTTATATTCATTCTTTAAATAAACTTTTAACTTCAGGATAATTTTAGTATATAAGTGGCACCCTAGAGGATCTACTTTGCAGACAAAGTGCTTCTTACTTCCACTGTGATAGCAGCAAACCAATTTCTACTTCATAGCTAAAATCAGTCTCCCCCACAAATACAGTAAACTTTTTCTTGGACTGTTAATTCGATGGCATATGAATTCCCAAAAAGCTAAAGGCAATATCATCTCATAGTTCAAAGGAGTATTTTTTCTGTTTCTTGGTGGAATATTCTTCCCTTTAGAACAAAAACCTCTAGGCCAGTCAAGCCTAATATAATGGGGACAGAAAGCCAAAGCAAAAGTTTTGTGAATGGATCAATCCTACTTCTATAAATGGGTTTTCTATCATATTAGATGGACATGTATTTTCACATCATTATTTTTTGTTTCCTTGGATCAAATGAATTGAGATATAGAGATATCATCAGAGGGAAGACAGACACTGTTCCTGTGTCTTTTGCATCTTCCCCTGAAAGACAAAAAACACATTTTGCCAATGAAATGGTTACAGTTGCAGAGCTCTTGCTGTCTTTCTTTTTACTCACCAAGGAAAGCATCCCTTTCTCAGCCTACATTGTTTGAATAAATAAGGTTGAACATTTCTAATCAGAATAATAAAAATAGTCATCACAAGTTGTGACAGAAATTCATATCCAACAAGAGGATTGGAAATTGATGGTGAATTTCTAACCTGTCATCTTAGATATCAACTTTGATGGTGCCAGAAATATTCCTGAGAGTGCATGGTACCCCTTCAGCTTCTCCAGCTGACTCTCACTTGATGGACCAGGACGAGAGAAAGAAGTGAATCCTAAATAGGTGATTTGGAGCAGAGTTCTTCAACTGCTTGGTGTGGAAGCACAACACTCAGTTATTATTACAAGGTGCATGCAGTTATTCAGTCATGTCCAACTCTTTGTGACCCCGTGAACTACTGCCCATCAGGCTCCTCTGTCCATGGGGATTATCCAAGCAAGAATACTGGAGAGGGTTGCCATACCCTTCTCCGGGGGATCTTTCCAACCCAGGGATTGAACCCAGGTCTCCTGCACTTCAGGCAGATTCTTTACTGTCTGAAAGGTGAGCATGACTGTTTTCTGGCAGTGGAAATACTGGAGTCAGCCTCAAGAGGCTCATGATGGTTTTGGCTTCTGCAAGAGGCCTGTGTGATCCTCATCCTTTGAATAGAGGTTAGGGAACAGAGCCTCTCAAAGATAATATGGAGCCATATGATTGTGCTGCACAGTGGAACACAGCTGACTTTGGTAGGAAGGAAAGAAGAGGAAAATGAAAGGTTTTCTTGAAGCAGGTGTGAATAAAGGATTATTGAACTGGGCATTCACTGGAGTCTGTTCTGTAAGCCTGAAGTAGTTGAGTTATATGGAAGCAGAAAACGTGGGTCAATCCTCATCAGTTTGGTAAGCACATGTTGATATTGTCTCTCTCTAATGGGGACGCTGATGATTGTTCTTTCTTCCAGAAAGGGTTAGATGTATTTTGCAAATAGAAGACGAATTGAGCAAAGCATCCTCCATGGGCTCTATGTCTGTGCTGACGTTGCTGGAGATCCAGCTGGCACTGCAGTTGGGTCACACACACCCAGGGGCTTCCTGCCCCCGTTTTAAGAGTAGAATTCTGCCCTTTAGCTCATATCAGGCCATGGTGTACAAGGAGCTCTACATCTGAATATGTTCATAGGACAGCTTTTTGTAGACAATGTATTAGGTGGTTGGACCTTCAAGGGGCTTCTGACACTTGGGAATCCCAGAGCTGAGGAAGTCCAGAATTTCTCTAACCAGTGTTTGGAACTTTAGATGATCATCCAAAAACCTCTTGCTGTTTCAGGAGGATCATCTTGGTGGTACTGTGTGTCCTGTAGGAAGGTGACTTGCTATTCAATCACTTGCCCATCTTCAGAATAGTCTTATCGGTGCTGCTAAAGAAACTATGATCATCTGAGCTATTTCTATTGCCTTCAACCTGCCTTCCTGCACGGGGACAATTCAGTCTTATGTGTGGATTTTCTCTTTTCTGCCTTTGCTTTACTTGCCTCCTTTCCTTCTATTCCTCACTACTCATTTGGAGTACCTTTTCGTGTATATGCTGGACTTCCTTGATAGCTCAGTTGCTAAAGAATCGCCTACAATGAAGGAGACCCGTGTTTGATTCCTTGGTCAGGAAGATTTGCTGGTGAAAGGATAGGTTACCCACTCCAGTATTCTTGGGTTTCCCTTGTGGCTCAGCTGGTAAAGAAATTATCTGCAATGTGGGAGACCTGGGTTTGATTCCTGGGTTGGAAAGATCCCCTGAAGAAGGCAAAGGCTACCCATTCCAGTATTCTGGCCTGAAGAAAGCCATGAATTGTATAGTCCATGGGGTCCCAAAGAGTTGGACACAACTGAGCAACTTTCACTTTCATACACACATGTAAATAAAATGTATTTTGGAATTTGCTGTTTTATAACAGAACTTGTTATTGCATGTGACTATCTGCATTGCAAACAGTTTTCAGGAAATTGACTAGTTACTAATGCTACTTATGGGGAAAATTATAGAGAGTTTAAGATCTTTATAACGAAAATTAAGATCTGTTTCAGTTGGATTATATTTTTACTGCGTTGAGTTTAAAGAGAATTGCATTTTTAAAACTGAACAAAAGAAGCTTTTGTAAAATTTAGTGATAAAAAAATTTTGAAAGGTGGAACTTGATATTACCATTAATGATAAATATGCCTTTTATCATAATTATAAAATATCATTTCTAAGGGTATATTATTTTGAATATGCATATCAGCAATTTTATTAATATTCTGGTTTATTTTCTTTAATGCTGCATAGCATATATTATCCTAGGAGTCCTCTTTCAGAGGATTTTATCTCTTGCTAGCTTTCAGGAATTTCCAGGTTCACAGCAGCTGACTTTTTACTACAAGTTTTATGACTCTAAAACCATTAGAAGAACATCAATGTTTCCCTAAATTGGTTTTTTTGGAGAAATGTAATATGTTTGATAAATTAAAATAAAAAGATGGAAACATAACAGCATATTGGATTACTTGTTAATTTTTCTTTCTCAAATGTTTTATATTGAAAGGGATTGATTTGTGGAGTACATTTTCAAACCAATTTCACCTTTGTTTCTAGAAAAACTACATTTTGTCCTAGAAAGCTATTGACATTTCATCAGAGGAAACAGATTCAGAATTGCTGCCCAGTAAAAATCCTTCTTAGTGATAGTACTCTATCTTTCACCAAAGACAATGCAATTGACCTTGGGTCAGAGGATAAAAAGCTGCCATTATGAAATGACAGAATAACTGGTTGTCTTCCTCGGCTGAGTTTCTGCCATCACAGACTTCTTTGAGCCATGCTGTTATATAGGGAAGGAACTAATCCAATATCCACAGCAAACTAGATTATACAATTACTTTGTCAATTTAAATTGGTAGGTTTGTCAGAAATAAAAGCAGAACTTCAAACATATTCAGAGATCATAAACATGAATGAAATAGAACTTAAAAGTATCTTGCCATCTAAAATGTCCCAAGTCAATTTCATATACTTCAATTTGTTTATCTTTAGGCTCTGCCTCATCTAAGATTAGAAGGCTAAAACACATTTAAATTATAATCATCTCACAATAGCACTTCAAACATAAACCCATTAATTGTCTCCTTTCAAATGATTATTTCAAATAAGCTTCTTAAACAGAAAACATCTAACAGTAAGCAACGACTTACTTCTTTCAAAAAGGGAGAAACTATTGTTTTAAATACAATGATTTCTATTATCACATCACATTGAATAGGTAAGATCATGCAAATATCCTGAAAGTTCTCACCTCCTTTTCAGGAAAGTATCAGTTCAGTTCAGTTCCCTTACTCAGTCATGTCCAACTCTGACCCCACAGACTGCAGCACACCAGGTTTCCCTGTCCATCACCAACTCCATGAGCTTGCTCAAACTCATGTCCATTAAATCAGTGATACCATTCAACCATCTCATCCTCTGTCATCCCCTTCTTTTCCTGCCTTCAATCTTTCCCAGTATCAGGGTCTTTTCCAATGAGTCAGCTCTTCACGTCAGGTGATCAAAGTATTGGAGTTTTGGCTTCAGCATCTGTCTTTCCAATGAATATTCAGGACTGATTTCCTTTAGAATGGACTGGTTGGATCTCCTTGCAGTCCAAGGGACTCTCAACAGTATTCTCCAAACCACAGTTCAAAAGCATCAATTCTTTGGCACTCAGCTTTCTTTATGGTCCAGCTTTCCATCAGGAAAGTATAGATGTAAGATAATCTCATAGGAAAATTCACAGTAACAGAGATAAATAAAAAGAAAGTGTTAGGAGCTGAGGGTATGGGTTTATTTTCCATTTATTCTTGGGAGGCTACTGAGTAGCTCAATTTAAGGACACTGCCTCAGACATTAAAGGTAGAAATGAGCCATCATTCTTGTTTCCATTGTGTCGTTGATTAATTTTGCAGTCATGGACAGGCCACTTATTTTTCTGAACTTTTTCTTTCCAGACATTACAATGGAAGATTTAAACCTTTTTTTCCTCCAAAGAGTCTTCTAGTTATAATTATACCATTATTTATTTTATTTGTATTGCATGAAGTTATTGAACTACCCAGATTTATTTTATTTTTTAAAAATGTGCACCATTTGATCATACTAAAAAAAAAAAAATCTCTGAAATGAATATTAATATTTGACTTCACACATGGGCCATGCATCAGGGACACCACTGATGCTTATACCCAGCAGTTAGAGGTGGCAGTCTTGTGGAACTCTGCCGGGTGTTTACCTTCCACCCAATGAGCTGGCTTACTGTACTTGGAGCAGGCAGACAAATGTGGTAGAATCCCAAGGATGCCCATGTCCTAATCCCAGGAATGGGTGAATATGTTACTTTATACAGAGAATTGGAAGATGTGATTAATTATCCTAAGATGGGGATATATCCTGGTGTATCCAAGTGGGACCAATGTAATCAACCTTGTCCTTATAAGTGAAAAGGGGAAGATGGAGGATCAGAGACGGGAACATGGTGACAGAAGGAGAGGTTAGAGTGATGGGATTGTTGGCTTTGAGAATAGAAAGCCAAAAAATATGAGCAGCCTCTAGAAACTCAAAAAAAGGCAGGAATGTAGGTTCTTCTTTCTGGCCTCCAGAAGGAAACTGGAGGGTTAATAACCTGTCAAAGGTGGATTTTAGCCATGTGAGACCCATTTGGGGCCTCCTACCTCAAGAACTGTAACATAAGAAATATTATCTAAATCATTATGCTTGTGATTTTTTTTTTTTTTTTTTGTAGCCTTTTTGGAGCTATAGGAATCTTACAGTTATATTTTCATCTCTATCTCTTTTTATCTCACCTGAAAGTAATAACCTCTATTAAATTTCACTGTACAATTGCTTAGTTTTTAATAGCATCTTATTTAATTATTTCAATGTCTTCCTAATTCATATGTAAGCAGACACTCATATTTTTAAGGTCAGGTCTACAGGATTTGCTGATGGTTTAAATGCATAAATCAAACATTAGATATTATAAATAAAATATCAACCTTAGGCATTGTTTCTGTTTTTCACCTTATCAAATGTAAGAATGGGTTCATTGGGTTTGGTGGGGTGAAGGAAGGAGGAGAATGCTGAAATGGAAACATCCTGAGTGGGACTAAGCACACGGCAAGTTTGAAATGCCTAGTAGATGTCCAACATAAGTGTTTTCTGAATAGTTGTATTCATCTGGATTTTAAAGGATCAGCATATAAACCTGGAACTCATGAGATACAAGTAGTGTTTAAGATTATGGAGCATGATAAGATCACCCACATAGTAAGTGTAGTATGGAAGAGAAGAGGGTTCTTGGGCATGCCAAGGTTAAGAGCTTGGGAATAAGAAGAAACAGAAAAGGAGATGAGCATGAGTAGCCAGTGAAACTGGTGATATACTAAGAGGATGAACTGTTTCAAAATGTGGTAGTAATCAACTGTGCCAAATGCTGTTGATGGGTTACATGAGAACTGAGACTTGAATGTTTAGTAAAGCAAGATGGAAATTATTGTTTACTTTGGCAAAATGGCATTAGAGATAGACAAAACAAGACAAAGTCATTTGGAGTATATTCAAAACAAAAATTTAAAAAATCAAGATAAACACTTACTTTGGAAAGAGATGTGGATCAAAGGAATTTTGTTCCTTTTTCTTTGAATATGGGTAAATTGCAGTTTGGTGCTATGGGAATGGTTCCACTTGATGATCTGAGAGATGAAGGAAATGAAGGAGATGATCACTGGAGTGAAGTTGCTGAATAGGTCAGAGGAGATGGGATCTACAGCACAACTAAAAGGATTAATTTAAAGCATAATTAGTTCAATAATTACAGAAAGGAAGAAAAACATATGAGTACAGTTGGTCCTTGTGTTCCTTTTTGCTCTGTAGTATTTTCTGGCCTCACTGAAACCCCTCTATCAGGAGTCCATAACCATGGTATCACATGTGACAATATTCCAAGCAATGTCTGATGGTTTAAACTCTTCTTCTAGAAATGCCCTATTGTGAAATAATCAGTTCTTTCTGCAGTTCTCTTTCACCAAATCTGTCATATAGGAAGATTGTATCACACTGCAGTTAGGGGCAGAGGTCCAAAGGTTGTTTCTGGTTAATTACTTTATGCATTCATTTTGTTACCAAATGCTAGTTGTGTGCTCAATGCAATGTGAGGCCAAATAAACCAACTCCTTGGAGTTTGGAGAAGAAAAAGTTTTAATTCAGAGTCATGCAAGGAGATGGGTGACTCACACCCAAGAGTTGTTGCAGACTTTTTGGTATAGGAATCCTGTGTTCTTGCAGCTGTCACATGATATTCCTGTAAACCTTCAACAAGATAAGTATTATTCTCTGTTCTGCAACTTTTTATCTCTGTATGATTGGACTCTTGAAGGTCAGAGTCCTGAGAAAAGGTTATTCTGTATATTTCAGGATATAGGCAACATACTCTTTCATAAAGGGAGCAGAGTTAGCATGACTAAGCACAGGCTCCAAAGCACAAAGGTCAAGGTAAAAGCAATAGATCTAGTGTGGAGTCAGACTTTTCTTCTCTATCACAGTTTCTTAATGATTAGATGTGTAGTTTGAATTTAATGCACACATGTATCCTTCTTTATCACTAGCACCACCTGGGAAGCCCCTAAAATATCTTCCCCTGTTCCATCAGAGCCTGCTTCTTTATTGTTTTATTCACTAAGTCAAGTCTGATTCTTTTGCAACCCTATGAATGTAGCCCACCAGGCTTCTCTGTCCTTGAGATTTTCCAGGCAAGAATACTGAAATGGGTTTCCATTTCCTTCTCCAGGGTACCTTCCCAACCCAGGAATTGAACTCTCATTTCCTGCTTGGCAGGCAGATTTTTCACCACTGGGCCACCTAAGAAGCCCTTGAACCTAATGAGATCTATATACATGTTAGTTTTTCTTAGTTAGTATAATCTGTTGAGTACAACAATATGTAACTTAAATAGACTTTAAAAAAATTAATGAGATAATATGTATCAACACATCTCATATCAAATGTTTGATAAATGTTTCTTTTTTTCTCTTCATATTTTTTATATTAGTTATATGATTTAATTCAAATGGTTGGTTTTTCTCCTCTATTCAGTCTATAAACATTCTGTATTTCAGAGATAATTTTTTGGTCCTCTTCTCTTTCTAGACTTTCTCCCTGAGTGATATTGCCAATTCCTATGGATTTAAATATTGCCCTATCACAATGACTCCCAAAAGTATAGATCCAGAATAGAATGCTCTTCTGAGCCCAAACCCATCCAACTTTGCACTCACACTTCTATGTAGATGCCTCCTTGATTCCTCAAAATTAACTTGTGCATAAAGTATCTCTTTTTCCCTCATTCCAATTTTCCCTTTCTTGGAACTTACTATGATTCCTTCAATTTAATCTTCTCTACCTTGGTTAAAAAAAAAACCACACAGTCCACTTATTCAGGCTTGAAACCTGAGTTTCTTTTGTACTTTTCCATTTCCTTGATAACCATTCTGTAATTCAAAAGCCTTATCAATTCCATCTCCTAAGTGCAACAACATAGTTTTTTTCCTCTTTTTCCCATCTAATGCATTTCCATGAAAGCATGGATTCAGTTGCAATCATATCTTTGCTGTTGTTTTTCAGTGGCCAAGTCATGTCCAACTCTTTGCAACCCCATGAACTGCTACATGCCAGGCTTCCCTGTCTTTCACCATCTCTTGGAGTTTCCTCAAACTCATGTCCATTGAGTTTTTGATGCCATTCAACCATCTCACCCTCTGTCACCCGCTTCTCTTCTTGCCCTCATTCTTTCCCAGCATCAGGGTCTTTTCCATTAAGTTGGCTTTTCACATCAGGTGTCCAAAATATTGAAGCTTCAGCTTTAGCATCAGTCCTTCCAATGAGTATTCAGAATTGATTTCCTTTAGGATTGACTGGTTTGATCTCCTTGCTGTCCAAAGGTCTCTCAAGAGTCCTCCAGTACCACAGTTGGAAAGCATCAATTCTTCACTGCTCAGCCTTCTTCATGGTACAACTCTGACATCTGTGCATGACTACTGGAAAAACCGTAGCTTTGACTGTACCGAACTTTGTCAGCAAAGTGATGTCTCTGTTTTTTAATATGCTGTCTAGGTTAGTCATACCCTTTCTTCCAAGAAGCAAGTGTTTGTTAATTTCATGGCTGCAGTCACTGTCTGCAGTGATTTTGGAGCTCAAAAAAATGAAATCTCTCACTGTTTCCACCCTTTCCCCATCTATTTTCCATGAAATAATGGGACTGGAAGCCATGATCTTCATTTTCTGAATGTTGAGTTTCGAGCCAGCTTGACTCTCCTCTTTCACCTTCAACAAGAGGCTTGTTAATTCCTCTTCACTTCCTACCGTTAAAGTGGTATCATCTGCATATCTGAGGCTGTTGATATTTCTCCCCACAATCTTGATTCCAGTTTGTGAGTCATCCAGCCCAGTATTTCCCATGATATACTCTGGATATAAGTTGAATAATCAGGGTGGCAATATACAGCCTTGAGGTATTCCTTTCCCAGTTTGGAACCAGTCCATTGTTCCCAGTCCACTTGTTACTGTTGATTCTTGTACTGCATACAGGTTTCTCAGAAGGCAGGTAAGGTGGTCTAGTACTCCCATCTCCTTAAGAGTTTTTCACAGTTTGTTGTGATCCACACAGTCAGACTTTATCATAGTCAATGAAGAAGATGTAGACTTTGTTGTTGTTGTTGTTGTTTTAATTCCCTTGCTTTTTTGATGATCCAATGGATGTTGGCCATTTGATCTCTGGTTCCTCTGCCTTTTCTAAATCCTGCTTGTACATCTGGAAGTTCTCAGTTAACATATTGCTGAAGCCTAGCTTGAGGGATTTTGAACATAATCTTGCTGGCATGTGAAATGAGTGCAATTGTATGGTAACTTGAATATTCTTTGGCATTGCTTTTCTTTGGGATTGGAATGAAAACTGATCTTTCCAGTCCTGTGGCCATTGCTGAGTTTTCCAAATTTGCTGGCATATTGAGTGCAGCACTTTCACAGCATCATGTTTTAGGATTTGAAATAGCTCAAAATAGCTGGAAGAGCTGGAATTCCATCACCTCCACTGGCTTTGTTTCTAGTAATGGTTCCTAAGGCCCACTTTACTTCACACTCCAGGATTCGGGCTCTAGGTGAGTGATCACACTGTCATGGTTTTCTGGGTCAATAAGACTTTTTTTTTTTTCTTTAATGGTTCTTCTGTGTATTCTTGCCACCTCTTCTTAACCTCTTCTGTTTCTGTTAGGTGTTTGCCCTTTCTGCCTTTATTGTGTCTCCTAACCAGGTTAACTGGTTTACTCCTTCTCAGTCATTTAGTCTCCCCCCTAACAGAATAGTATGTGATAGTAATGTGCATTTAATCACATACTGTTAAAGCATACTGTTTTCTCATTGTTCCTAGATAAACTCTAACTTTGATCCCTTTAACTGTATCCAATATCTTTCCTTATGTTCTTCATATATAAGAAATTATTTCCTTCCTCAGGGCCTTTGCATGTGATGTTTTCTTAGCCTGTAATGTTTCTTTCCCCAATCCTCACATGACCAGCATCTCATTCCTTGGATCCAGATATAAAGGGATCTCTTCAGTGAGATGGCTTCCTTCAATAGCCTATCTCCATACTCACAATTCATCTCAGTCCTTTATGTGTTTCCTTTAAAGTGTTAATATAACAAGCAAAATACATTAATATTTTATTTTTAAAAGAAAAAGGTGGGGAGGGAATCTATGAGATTCTGTTTCCTGGCACAGTATCTAGTACAATTTCTGCTGCAGCATAGGTATTCAATAAATAATCACCAATTTTATTTTAAAATTTTATAAATATATTTTGTTACATTTTTATAAAACATGATATAAAACAAAGCTGATTTAAGAAGTGAATTAATAAATTTTATTTAGCTGAGAATATCTACATTTATTTATTTAGCCTATGAAATATTTTATTCTATTTATATGACTAAATATCAAATGGCATAAATAGAATTAGTGAAAGTATGCTTACATACTATATATTGAAAGCCTTCATTTAATCAAAATTATAAATTTAAAATATAAATAGATTTATCTGATGTCACACACTTCAGTGGCTTTACTGGAATGAAAATAGAGCTTGAAGCAGAATAACAGACTGTCTTACATCTGTGAATATTCAAGTTTTGACCAATATCTGTGTGGCTTGAGGCTGTTGGACATCTGGTAAATTTCACTCCTGTATTTTGGCATATATTCCTTTGCTATGTTCAGGGAAAAAAAATAAATGCTTGCAATGGGTGACTGAAATACTCATGAGAAATTCATCCTTGAATATTTTAACTTTTTAAATAGTTTATTAAATCTCATTTTCCATTCAAATAGATGAAAGCACAGGTTAAATTAAAGTCATTTAATTGTGGTGGTCAGTGCCCAATTATTGATAAAGGAATTTTTTAAACAATTTACTGATGAAAAAAATAGTAAACTATGTGATTTAAGCTGACATTTTTCTGTAGTTTTGATGTTTCATTCTTATAAAATTCCTTTTCAATTACTGACTCAATGGCCATGAGTTTGAGCGAACTGTTGGAGATAGTGTAGGACAGGAAAGTCTGGCATGCTGCAGGGGGTTGTGACGAGTCAGACCTGACTGAGTGACTGAAAACAATACCACCAGAATATGGAAAGAGTTAAAGGAGGTGAATTTGAGATTTAACTCAAAGTTCACAAACTAAGTCACCTTTACTTTCCTTACCTCTAATGTTTCTTCTGGTTTCACCTTTAATACATAGATTTCCATGTCACATTCTACACTAGTCATAGTTTCTTTGCTCAAGAAATTCCCAAATATGTTGAAAATCAGACCTATGTAAATATAACCAGGGAGAAACTTCAGGAAGCTCTAAATGCCAGAGAAGCAGTTGTCCCTACAACTCTGACAGTGCTAAAAGGTCCGAAGGACACAAAACTCAAGTCCTGAATAAACAAATGAACTGTGTTCTCCATGTACTGAACATTCCAGCTGATGCATGCAAAAATTGCCTTAATGATAGTGTGCCCAATTTACAACCATTGTCCACCCTAATTATTAATAGTATCCCTTTTCATTCCCAAAATAACTGGTTTAAATGAGTTGATCCTCCTATTTAATGCTTTCATGAGTGCCAGGGGGTACAGCAGCAAAATAAGTTAAACTGCTCTCCCTTCCTCCCCTTTCTGTGAAGTACACAAACTTATTCCTTTCTCTACTTCCTCTTACCACCAGACCTCACTTGACTCAAAGTGCTGACTAGCTTGGAAAAACTTATCTTCATTTCAGGAATTCACTCTTAACACATTACAGGAGGCTTTTCTTTATAGGAGATCAAGATTCAGCTCATAATTTTATCATTAATATAAATCTGACCTTTAAAAGCAATTTATTAATGCTACAGTTGTAGAATCTGGAATGATTCCTTTGTACTGCAACTCCTGCCTTCCTAGAATTACATATACTTGCAACTCTAGAATTATAATCTCTAGGCATGGCCTCTCTGGACTCATTGTGAAGATTCCTGATCCTTCTGACATATTTATTGCTGTTTTTGTTCAGTCACTAAGTTGTGTCCAACTCTCTGTGACTCTGCAGACTGCAGCACACCAGGCTCCTCTGTCCTTCACTATCTCCTTGAGTTTGCTCAAATTTATGTCCATTGAGTGGGTGATGCTGTCTAATATTTACCCACCTTCTAAACCCTCACCTGTGTGTGATAGCCACACATCACACATGCTTCTCAACTATGATCTTAGCTCTTCTTCCAAAATAACCTAAGTTCTTTCCACATGTATATAGTCTTACATATAATCTGTTAGACCAGACTCTGGGAAACCCTAGCGTCCTATTCTGGATGCTTAAGTATTCTGTAGACAAATCAGACCCATTATAAACTCCTTCTTTTATTTACCAAAAGTTTCTAAAAAGTATTTCTCCTCACTTCTTCTCCCTCCCCCCCCCCAAAAAAACACTAATGAATCTAGGAGAAATTTTAAAACTGCTTTCAAATTAAAGTGTTGGAAAATGCAGCACAAAAGCCTTTGTTCAGAATCCCTTTGGATTCATTCCCAAATATCTAAATGCAAATATCCATTACCAGTCTATTTATCTATCAAATTATATATTTATCTATCTATATATGTCATTTCACCAAGGTTTCCATGGCAATTAATCTTTGTTTTGGGGTATCATGGAGGACATAAGGAAGAACTCTGATGCCAGCCTTTTGAAAAGAAATATTCAGGAGCTCTGTACTGCTGACACTCACAGTTAGCACCAGCCACAGCTACTGCAGTCGTAACTATCATTTTGGCGTGGACCCAAGAAGGCAGAAAGAGAAAGGGGTGACAGAAGGTGATATCGTTGGATGACATCATTGACTCAATGGACATGAGTTTGAGCAAACTCTGGGAGATAGTGAAAGACAGGGAAGCCTGGTGTGCTGCAGTTCATGGGGTTGCAAAGAGTTGGACATGACTTAGTGACTTAACAACAGCAAGGCAAAAACAACTTTATTCTTTGTGATTTCCATTGGGAAAAAAAATCTCATCTTTACTCCCTGCATGGCTTTTACCATGCACCAAACTCCTTTCCTCCACTGTTCTATTCATCTCCTCTCTCTTCTTGCCTCTGCTGAAGGGTGATTTTTCTGAGGTAGTGATTATAATCATGAATGCCTGCAAAGCTGTCTAGCTTCTCAGGTAGACACCACTGAACTTATAACTCACAATTCACCAGTTCATCCACATTCCAAAGTTTCCCTCTGAATCAAAACTTATGTCCTTCTTACCTCACATATTATAGCGTTTTCTGTTATACCTGTATACCTCTACCTATCCATGAGCCTTAGTTTCCCCATCTGCAAAACTCAGATGGGAACCATGAGCAGCGCTAGCCTTGGGCTTGTTGGGAGGATCTGATGATGGTGTGGAGTAAGTGGTAACTGGTTGAATGATTTGGATAAGGAAATGGCAACCCAATCCAACATTCTTGCCTGAGAAATCCCATGGACAGAGGAGCCTGGCAGGCTACAGTTCATAGGGTCGCAAAGAGTTAGACATGACCTAAAGACTAAGCATGCCCTTGTACATGCGCGAAGGTAACCAGGGGGCTACGTTTGAAAATGAGGTTGTGTCTGAATCATAGTGTCACGATTGGCTTTTAAATTTTTAATTTAATTTTAATTAAAGATTTGAAATTTTCATTTGCTAATTCTCTGACTCCCTTCTCTTATATCTTCTGAACGAAAGGAACCACTTTTATGTACATAGCCTAACTTGACTTCTAATATGGGTTTAATAGATGTTAGTTTCCTTTATTAATATTGACTTATAATTACAAAAGTATTGCAAATATTTAATCAGACTCAGATTAACAAACAGAACCTGACCAACAGTGCCATAAGAGTAATCAATTTTCTTACTTCTAACACCAAGAATTTCATTTGGAACATTCTTATTTTACAGATGTAGGAACTGAAGCTTGTTCTTTTGACCCCAGACCTGGGATTTAGTAGACCCTCTCCAATAAGCACTAACAAGAAGAAAATAATAGCTACTATGGTAGGTCTGTGACTTCATCAGGAAGGAATGGGCAGGGAGAGAAAGGAGGAGGAAGGAAGTATATATTTTATTATGTTATGTTATTATGGAACAACAAAATGTTTACAAATTGGGAAAGGAGTATGTCAAGGCTATATACTGTCACCTTGCTTATTTAACTTATATACAGAGTACATCATGTGAAATGCCAGGCTGGATGAAGCACAGCTGGAATCAAGATTGGTGGGAGAAATATTAGTAATCTCAGATATGCAGATAACACCACCCTTATGGCAGAAAGTGAAGAGGAACTGAGGAGCCTCAAGATGAAAGTGAAAGAGGAGAGTGAAAAAGTTGGCTTAAAACTCAGTGTTCAAAAAACTAAGATCATGGCATCTGGTCCCATCACTTCATGGCAAATAGATGGGGAAAACAATAGAAACAAGACAACTTTATTTTCTTGGGCTCCAAGATGCAGCTGGTGACTGCAGCCATGAAATTAAAAGATTCCTGCTCCTTGGAAAAAAAGCTATGACTAACCTAGACAGCATATTAAAAATCAGAGATGTTATTTTACTGACAAATGTTTGTATAGTCAAAGCTATGGTTTCTCCAGTAGTCATAGATGTGAGATTTGTACCATAAAGAAAGCTGAGCACTGAAGAATTGTTGCTTTTGAACTGTGGCATTGAGGAACACTCTTGAGAGCCACTTGGACAGCAAGGGGATCAAACCAGTCAATCCTAAAGGAAATCTACCCAGATATTCATTGGAAGGGCTGATGCTGAAGCTGAAACCCCAATATTTAGGCCAGCTGATGTGAAGAACTGACTCATTGGAAAAGACCCTGGTGCTGGGAAGGAGGAGAAGGATGGTTGGGTGGCATCACTGACTGGATGGACATGAGTTTGAGCAAGCTCCAGGAGTTGGTAATGGACAGGGAAGCATGGTGTGCTGCATTCACGGGGCCACAAAGAGTCAGACGTATCTGAGTGATTGAATTGAACTGATTACAAAATAGTTCAGTTGGAAGAGTATAAACTATATTCAAAGATCCTTCTTTGTTTTCAGATTTCACAAAGACCCCTTGTCAATCACAATTGGGTGTCCCTATCTCTATTTTGATTCTTCACATCTCATTGGCTATCACCGGCACCAGGCTCCAGGCCAAAGCTCTAAATGTTTGACATTATATCAAGTTATTATTAAAACATTTGGTAGAAATACATGCCTGAGAGAAGATGAGTATCTTAAAAATGTTTCTGATGCTTGACCTTCTAAAAAGCCAAGCTAGCTCATAATTCATATATAAATACATATACACATTCACTGTATAATTTCCTAGCTATTCAATATTAAATTCCTATGAGACTATGCTTTCAAAATAAAAAGTAGATCGATGACGACACCCTCTCATGCATTCCTCGGAAATCTGAACAAATTGAGTGAGAACTCACTACCGTCTCCTCATCGAAACTGAGGTCCAGCACGTTGAAAAAAATAAAATAAAATAAAATAAAATAAAATAAAAAGTAAACTTTCCATGACAAAACCTGAGTCTAAACCTGCTTGTTTAAGTAAGGGAGTAAATAACTGTCAAAATTCAAATGGCTGCTTCATCAATTCATTGCTTTTAGCTAGTTTGCCTCTTTTGAAATCCAGGTCTTCGTTGGCCCCTAGGCAAAGATGGAGCAGCTGTCGATGCAAGTTGTTGTCCAGCTGGGAGAAAATTGAAACTGTTACAGCTTCATTACTGTCCAGGAAGTTGTTTACATCACAAGAGTTAGATAGTCATCTGGAAGATATTACAGTAGTCAATTCTAATTTTAAGGAAATTCAAATATCTTCTGCTATTCTACACTTTTAAATGTTTACAGGTTAAATGTTTAACTCTAAAATTTAAGAAAATGAATAGCTCTTATATTTGTATTTGCAGTAAAGGTATATTGATTTTGGAAATATTCAAATAAATATTATTGGTATTAACTTTAAAAGAAATGTTTTAAAGATATGACATTCTACTTTCTATCAAAAATTCAACTGGATTTATAAAATAGCGAAAAGAGTAAAAAACATTTTCAGCCAAGAAAACTAGAGATTCAAAACTTTCACCTGAATTAAAGATTAGGTAATTTTAGGTATACCTTCTGTTTGAAGTAGACTATAATTCTTTATCCTTCAAAGGTAATTTAGAAATCTAGCTAATATATGTAGTATATATTAACCTAGAATTCTTTTACAATTTTACCTGTTACTTTTAAATGTGATATCTAGAAAAAAGTTAACAAGCACCAAAAAAAAAAAAATAAATAAATCTAAGAGTTCTTTCAAGTAGTCTTAGTCATTAAAAATTTAAAAGTATATGTCCCCTGCAACTTACCATTTAAGTCTCATTATTAGGAATTAGTCTACCATAAGAGAAAAAGAACTACTAAAAGGTTTAAAAATAACATAGTAAACAATACATTTGATAGTTTCACATTTCCTGTATTAGGCAAAAATAAAATTTTGAAGTTACCTTTTATCATCATAAATAATCTTATTAGTAAAATCCTTTGTGAAACTCCTTATAAAAACATACAGTCCACAGTTTTCCATAACTATATATTTCTGACATATATTATGAGAGAAAATAGAATTTTTCTTCATGTGTGTACTGATTGGTAATGGAGGTCAAAAAATATTTCTTCTCCAAACTAACAAAATTTCATTTTTCTTTTTCTTTTTTTTTTTTTTAGAGTAAAATGTGTTCTGTTCTTTTAGTAGAAAAAAATACATGCATATCTGAAAATAGATATGTTATATTTATTCTAGAATGTTTCATTATTTAAATCATTTGGAAAAATTATGCACAATTAATTCTAAACATAATTAGAAAGAATATTTAGCACTTTTATATAGTTTGTATTAGTTCTAAATGTGGTACAAAACTGGACTCATAGTCACTGAATTCTTTGCCATTATCCACTCAGTATTTCACTTTAAAATACTCTTGAAAACGCCCTAAAAATTACCAACTTTATTTAATCTTGACACTTGAATATGCATTATTTTCAATATTTTAAGTGAAGAAATGAGGAGTTTGTATAAGTCACCACAGCTATCTGAAGGAAAGCCAGCTGTATCATTTGCAAGCTCAACTATCAATTTTTTTCAAAGAAAAGCATTCGCATTTGAAAGACCGCCTAATAGAAAATTTCTGGGAGAACAAGATGGTGGAGGAGTAGGTTGACTTGGAGTATGTCTCTCTCCATGGATACATCAGGAAATGCCTTCAGAGACAGAAGTGCATGTAGAACACCAGCTGAGAGCGAACAGGAGTACCTCACCAGCAGAAAAGAATCTATAGAATCATGCAAAACTCGGTAGGGTGAAGAAACTAGGGGGGAAAACGGGAGTGTTAGTAGGACTGCACCTTCCCTCAGTGGGTGGGGGAACTGAAGCAGGGGTCCGATCCCCGTAAAGGGGCACTTGTCCGATCCAGAGGAGACACATTTAAGGCTGAGAGTGAAACAGCTGATCTGTGGCAGCCTAAATGGAATGAGAATTAGACAGTCCTTGCCGCAGCCATACACACCCTGGACAGGGACATGGATCCCCTGGAAGGCACAGTGGCTGGGAGCCAGAGTTTAGGGATTGTGGAGCAGTCTCCAGGTAAGGGCTGCTGTTGACTGCAGAGAGATGGATCGAGGGGATGTGAGGGAGGAGATTTGTGGTGGGAAATGCCTGTGGAGGAAAGCCAGGCAGCCATGCAAACAAAGCGATACTGTTGAGTCAGGCATAGCGGGTGGAGCCATCACCATAGCCTCTCTCCCCACACTCCAGCATCGGCAGCTGAACAATAGAAAGGGTGACCCATCAAGCACATGATGCACCAAACTACGGAGTAGGACCCCAGCCAGGGGGCCCCTTTAAGTGCCTGATGTGCCGATCTACAGAGTAGGACCCCAGCCAGGGGGGTTCATCTATGTGCCTGATGCACCGAACAGCAGAGAAGGTCCCCAGGCAAGGGAGCCCTCTAAGTGCCTGAACAGGTGGAGCTATGGAGAAAGACTGGCCAAAGAGGCCTTCTGATCGCCAGCTACCAGAGGCTCAAAAAAAGACTGATAGGGCCATAACGCCTGCAGCTGAGGCGGTCCGTGTCCCTGCACAGTTGGCGCCGCCAGGGTTCTGGCAACCCAAGTAGCTGCATCACCTTCACACTCAAGCCCCACTGGGGCAGAGCCACCAGCAAAAAGGAGTCTTACACCTATGCATACAGTCGTGTCCAACTCTTTGCGACCCTGAGGGCTGTGGACTGCCAGGCTCCTCTGTCAGGGAGGTTCTCCCTGAGTGTTCCCCAATACTGGAGTGTATTGGTCAATACCGGTTGCCCTACCCTTCTAGAACACTATATCTCCTGCTGCCTTAGCCACCAACTCCCCTGAGTACCTGGCGCTACCAGAACTCCTGCAGCCCAAGCAACTGTACCACCTCCACACCTGGCCCTCACTGCGGCAGACCCACGTCCTCCAGGGCAGCCTCAGGAGCAAACCCCAGTGGGCAATCCACATGCAGAGCTGGAAATAAAACCACAGTTGAAATGCAGGGACCGTGTGGCTAAGGAGGAAGACCCAAAGCCTTCCCACCAGGTGTGCAAGCTGCAGATGAAATTCACACGATCAGCTAGGCAGACTCTGTGCGTGTGGAATATATAAAAGGACATTGGGAGGTTCCGCAAAAGAAAATGCACTAGTTCTGATAGTTGTGGACATTGGAGGCAAGAACACAAAGAAGTAGGACCAGATTAGAATCTGAGTTGACCCCACAGCAGGTCCAGAGATCAGGACAGTGTTGGAGGGCATCCTAGGGAAATAAGGTGGACTATGACTTCCAGCAAGGGAAAGGACTTTGAACGTAGTGACTCTAGAAAAATATTTATTATTCTTACATTTTGACTTGTTCTGTAGATTCCTTTGGATTTTTTAAAAACTTTTTTTCTTTGTCTTTTTTTTCCCTCCACGCTCCCACCATTGTAGCGGTCGATTTTATTGGGACTATTCAATCTAAATAAGCTTTTGATGTTTTTTTTCCCCCTCAATTATTTTTTATTGTTGTTATAAACCTCTGCCTCTATGTTGGGCTTTTGCAGTTCTGTGGAATTTTTTTTTTCTTCTTCTTTTTTCCTTTCTCTTTTTATATTTTTAATTTTTAAAACCTATTATATTTTTTCTACATTTATTCTTCTGTTTGCTTTTCCTACAACTCTTTTCCCCTTACAGTTAATCTCTAATATATATAAATCTTATCTACCTCTATGTAACTTTGCATATATATTCTTTCTTTCTTTTCTTTCCTTCTTTTCCTCTAAACATATTTGTTAGCTTTGTTTTAATTGCTTTATTTCCCACTTGGCTCTTTGCTTTAGTTTTGTTTGCCAGTTTGTGCTTTAGCGAGTTTTGTTCTTAACTGGTAGGTATAATTTTTGGTTTCCTTTCTTTGCTGGGTCAATCTATTGTACTTTATTTTTGTTGTACTGTTTTGATATTGCTTATGGGTGTATATTCCATTATTTTAGTTATTATTTGCCTGATTTTGTAACTGCCATTTGTCTGGGGTTCATCTTCGGTTTCTCATTTTTGGGTATCTATTTTAATCTCACTTAATGCTTTGGCAAACCACTTGTGGAATCCTCATTCCTGACCCTGAGCCTTTGAAGTGGGAGCACTGATTCCAAGATCCTAGACTACCAGAAAATTAACCCTAGGGAGTATCAAATAGTGAGAACTCACACAAAGGAAACCACTTGAATACAAGACCTGGCATAACCCAACCTGAGTGTAGAACACTTTGCAGGATGCCTCATCTAAACAACAGACAAAACAAAAATGAAAACCTAAGAATCAGCAGACAGGATTACCACCTTATTCAGCCTTGAACGACAAAGGAAAAACAAAACAAACAAGCAAACAAACAAACAACAACAACAACAGCAAAACTCAGCACAAACCTCACCCTATAGGAGCTTACATAAATCACTGGACTAACCTTAGGAAGGCAGAAACAAAAAGGAACAAAGAATTCAACCTTGTGGACTGGGAAAAGGAGACCACAAACACAATAGGCTAAAAAAAAAAAAAAAGTATTGAAAAGGCAGAGAAATACTACTCAAATGAAGGAACAAACTAGAACACAGAAGTCCAAATAAATGAAGATGAAATAGGCAAACTACTTGAAAAATAATTCAGAATAATGATAATATAGATGATCAAAACCTTTGAAAAAAAGTATGGAGAAAATGCAAGAATCAATTAACAAAGACTTGGAAGAATTAAAGAATAAACATGCAGAGACAAAGAACACACTTACTGAAATTAAAAATACTCTAGAAGGAATCAATAGCAGGCTACCTGAAACAGAAGAATGAATCAGTCAGCTGGAAGATAAAATGTTAGAAATAACTTCTGAAAAGCAGAATGAAGCAAAAAGAATGAAAAGATCTGCAGATAGTCCCAGACACCTCTGGGGCAATATCAAATGCGCCAATATTCGAATTATAGGGGTCCCAGAAGAAGAAGAGTAAAAGAAAGGATATGAGGAAATTTTTGAAGAGATTATAGAGATTATACTCTTACAAAAAATTGAAGAGGAAGGAACACTTCCAAACTCATTCTATGAGGCCACCTACACCCTGATTCCAAAACCAGACAAAGGCAACACACAAGAAATAAAACTACAGGCAAACATCACTGATGAACATAGATGCAAAAACCCTCAACAGAATTTTACCAAACATAATTCCACAACACTTCAAAAAGCTCATATACCTGATCAAGTTGGGTTTATTCCAGGGATGCATGGATTCTTCAATATACACAAATCAATCAGTGTGATACACCATATTAACAAATTGAAAGATAAAAACCATATGATATTCTCAACAGATGCAGAAAAAGGCTTTGACAAAATTCAGCACCCATTTATGATTAAAACTCTTTAATAAATGGGCATAGAAGGAACCTACCTCAACATAGTAAAGGCCATATATGATAAGCCTATAGCAAACTTCATTCTCAGTGGTGAGGCATTCCCCCTAAGATCAGGAAAAAGACAAGTGTGTCCACTTTCCCCATTATTAATCAACACAGTTTTGGAAGTCTTAGCTATAGCAATCAGAGAAGAAGAAGAAAAAAAAAAAAAAGAATCCAGATCAGAAAAGAAGTAACACTCTCACAGTTTGCAGATGACATGATACTGCATGTAGAAAACCCTAAAGATAGTATCAGCAAATTTCTAGAGCTAATCAATGAATTTAGCAAAGTTGCAGGATACAAAAATCAGTATACAGAAATCACTTGTATTTCTACATACAGGTGGCTAACAAACACATGAGAAAACGCTCAACGTCGCTCGTTATTCAGTTCAGTTGCTCAGTCGTGTCCGACTCTTTGCAACCCCATGAACCGCAGTATGCCAGGACTCCCTGTCTATCACCAATTCCCAGAGTCCACCCAAACCCATGTCGATTGAGTCAGTGATGCCATCCAACCATCTCATCCCCTGTCATCCCCTTCTCCTCCTGTCCTCAGTCTTTCCCAGCATCAGGGTCTTTTCAAATGAGTCAGCTCTTCACATCAGGTGGCCAAAGTATTGGAGTTTCAGCTTCAGCATTAGTCCTTCCAATGAACACCCAGGACTGATCTCCTTTAGGATGGACTGGTTGGATCTCCTTGCAGTCCAAGGGACTCTCCAGAGTCTTCTCCAACACCACAGTTCAAAAGCATCAATTCTTCGGCACTCAGCTTTCTCTATAGTCCAACTCTCACATCCGTACATGACCACTGGAAAAACCGTAACCTTGACTAGACGGACTTTTGTTGGCGAAATAATGTCTCTGCTTTTTAATATGCTGTCTAGATTGGTCATAACTTTCCTTCCAAGGAGTAAGCGCCTTTTAACTACATGGCTCCAGTCACCATCTGCAGTGATTTTGGAGCCCCGAAAAATAAAGTCACCCACTGTTTCCACTGTTTCCCCCTCTATTTTCCATGAAGTGATGGGACTAATGCCTTGATCTTAGTTCATTATTAGATAAATGCAAATCAAAACTACAATGAGATATCACCTCACATCTATCTGAATGGCCATAATCAAAAAGTCTACAAACAATAAATGCTGGAGTGGGTGCGGAGAAAAGGGAATGCTCTTGCACTGTTGGTGGGAATATAAATTGCTACAGCCACTATAGAAGACAGTATGGAGATTCCTTAAAAAACTAAGAGTAAAGCCACCATATGACCTAGTAACCCCACTCCTAGGCACATATCCTGAGGAAACCAAAATTGAAAAAGACATATGTATTCCATTGTTCATTGCAGCACTATGAACAATAGCTAGAACAGGGAAGCAACATAGATGCCCATCAACCAATGAATGGATAAAGAAGTGTTGGTACATATACACAATGGAATATTACTCAGCCATGAAAGGAACACATTTGAATCAGTTCTAATGAGGTTGGTGAACCTAGAGCCTATTATAGAGAGTGAAGTAAGTCAGAAAGGGAAAGATAAATGTTGTATGCTAACCCATATATATGGAATCTAGAAAAATGGTACTAAGAATTTATTTGCAGGGCAGCAATGGAGAAACAGACATAGAGAATAGACTTATGGACATGGGGAGAAGGGAGGAGAGGGTGACATGCATGTTGAGAGTAACATGGAAACTTAACATACCATATGTCAAATAGAAAGCCAATGGGTATTTTGCTGTGTGTCTCAGGAAACTTAAACTGGGGCTCTGTATTATCCTAGAGGGATGGGATGGGGAGGGAGATGGGAAGCAGGTTCAAAACGGAGCAGATATATATATACCTATGGCTGATTCATGTTGAGGATTGACAGAAAAGAACAAAATTATGTAAAGCAATTATTGTTCAATTAAAAAATAAATTAAGTTTAAAAATTTCTAGTTATTCAAGCTTGGTTGTTCGGCATATTTTCTTTAAAATGCACGTAATGAGCATGTCATTTCAAAGAAATCAATTCTCACTACCTGATGTCAATGATGACATTCAGGCTCCAAGGAAAAAATTGTAAATTTGGAAAACTTGTATCTATAGCTATGAACTTAACAGCTTCCTGACAATTGCAGGTTTTCTAATGAAATCGTAACTAAAATTAAAAATATGATTTTTAGATATACACAAGTTTTACCCAATGCATTAAATTTTGGATAATCTGCACAATTAATAAACAAATACTTTCCAAATGAATAATGCATGGTGTTACAAAGTCCTACATGATAAAAGATACTCTCAAAGTGCAAAGTATGAGATTTTAATACAACAAAATGAAAAAAATAGGGTCAATATGCTTTTAGATTCCACATGTTACAACTAACTTTCAAGAAATGGCATTAACAAGTGTTGGGCTGAAACCCACAGGCCTACAGGGCCCGCAATTATCCAATTTTAAGATTGAAGAGAGAGTCTCTAGTCAGCAACAGAGATATCAGTGGTTTATGGATGAGGGAGCTTATACGAATCAACCATGATGATGGGCAGGACATGCTTGCAGGCTTTGCTCCCTGGGTGGAGGGAGGAGAGTGCCAGTTATAGGGGGAGTTGACATAGGCTTGGCTCATCAATTGCCATGAAAATAGCAGAGGGGCACACACCTCACCACCTCCTTGATAAGAATACTCATTAACTGGGGCCTGGGACCAGTATGTAGCGAGGTCAGTCACTTGAATAGGGGGTAAGTGTAGCAGGCACTGGTCTATCAGGGTGTACACAGATAGCAAGAGAATGGCCATCCTGAGAGGCCTAATTATACAACAAATACTGGTATAATAACAAAAAAATATTCACATCTATTTGAAAAGTTTACTCTTCACTTTTAAAATCTTATTTGGTCACACAAAAAATGTATGAGGCCCAATTTTCCTCATACATGCCATACAAACTCTATACTGAAACAGTTTAAATGCAGAAAAAATTATAAGCGACTTCTATGAAGTCAGATATTAAAGACATTTGCCAAAATGCAAAATAAAGCTGCTTTTTTCAGAAAGTGCTTTAAATTTTGTTAGTTTCATGAAATATGTTAACATGCAATGATTTACCATTGTTTTCTCAAACAAGTTATTGTGTAAATATTCTAACAGTTGCCCCAATTCAGTTTCTAAAATGGTAAACATTAATAAACATTGCTACATCTAAAAGGGCTTCCCTGGTGACTCAGCTGCAAAGAATCTGCCTACAAGGCAGGAGCCACAGGAGACACTGGTTCACTGGTTCAATCCCTGGGTCAAGAAGATCTCTTGGAGGAGTGCATGGCAACCACTCCAGTATTCTTGCCTGGAGAATCCCATGGACAGAGGAGCCTGGTGGGCTACAGTCCATGGGGTCACAAAGAGTCGGACAGACTGAAGCAACCTAGCACACATGCACGCACATTTAAAAGTTTCTTAGGCTACCCAATAACATCCTTTTTAAGTATTGTAAAGCATTTAAGAATGGAAAGGATTTCTGAAGCCAAAACCTGTAAGAAAAATAAAAAAAATTATAATCAATACCAAAAAAAAGGTCCAAAGGCCTTGATGGTCTAGTCGTCCTTTAGGAGGTTTCAACATAGTGCTCCTGTTTTCCTTTCAGTCCTAGAACCAAGTAGCTGTCCCACAGAGGTCTTCCAGGAGCTTCTCAGTCATTCCAGGTTTTCCTTATCTTCCATCAGATGAAAGAGAAAGTGTTAGTCGCTCAGTCCTGTCTGACTCTTTGCAACCCTATGGACTGTAGCCCGCCGGCTCCTCTGTCCACAGAATTCTCCAGGCAAGCGTGCTGGAGTGGGTTGCTACTTCCTACTCTATAGGATCTTCCTAAAGTAAGGATCGAACCTGGGTCTCCTGCATTGCAGGCAGTTTTCTTTTTACCATGTGAGCCACCAAGGAACAGCTTCTAAATCACTTCAGAGGCTTATTTACTTTCAAAATGGCTTTACGTTTTGGCAAATGTCTTTAATATCTGGCTTAATAGAAGACAGATGGGCTCCTATATTTTTTCTGCATTTGCTATTATTTTTTAATTTTTTTAAAATTGTATGAACACAATTTGCATACAGATTTTCATTTTGTTGTGTGTGTGTCTGTGTGTGTGTGTGAAATTAGAACATATACAAAATATGTGTCTGTGTTTTACCAAAGCATGCACCAACATCAAATAGTTTCTTAATGTGATGGAAATGAAATCATGACATAATATTAAAGGCAGAAAAAGATTGAAGTTTTTCATGACAGTTTGAGAAAAAGTATCTCACTTTCCTACTCCAAACTCTTGGATTTGTTCTATAGTCCTTCAGAGTAAAATCCAAATTTTATCATGCAAAGCTCTTTTATATGAATTCCTTATAATTGGCCCATTACCATTTCTTGGCTTTTATTTTTTAAATTGCCTTTGTATTATTGATTAATCTAATTATTTAAGGAAAAATATAGTTTTCCTTTGCAAATCCCATACTTACTTCTCTAGAGTAATGATTATTACCAATTTGTTTAAGTAAGATTTTGTATATTTATGATAATACCTCTAAGTGCCAAGTTCAAACAACATTTTTATTTTTCAAATTTAGGCATTATGAATTGACTTCCTACTAAGAAATGTCTTCCTACTAAGACAGAGGACAAGATCTTTGAATGGCATCACTGACTCAATTAATATGAGTTTGAGCAAACTCTGGGAGATAGTGAAGGACAGGTTAAGCCAGGCATGCTGCAGCCCATGCAGTCACAAAGAGTGGGACATGACTGAGCAACTGAACAACAACAGCAATTAAGTAAATGAGTATTTGTTTCTGTGATGTCACATTAAAGATCACATGTAAACATCACGTGTAAACACTCACGCTTCTCTCTGCTCTTATATGATAAGTCAAAATCAATACTCATTTTTAATTTTTATGACTAAATTTAATTCAATCATGGTCTGATAGTTTTCTTTTCTCAATAGAATATTTGTCTATTTGTTCACTTTGCTTGCTCTATATTTATTATTAATATTTATTATTATTTCATTTATAAAGGATTCAAGAATTAGAATTACTTCTAGTTTCTTATTAAATTTTTGCTTGAACTCATACAAATGTGTATCATTAGCAGTACTTATTCTTAATATCACAAATATTCTGGATAATAAAATTGAATGTTTATTAGAAATAAAAAATAGCATGAGAACAGTTTGTCAAAATGTAAACAATTATTTTGTAACAGAAGTGAAATTATTTCATAAAATACAAAAAGATAAACTATGATTGTCACCTCAAAATATAAATGACTCACTTTCTATGTTTTCATATTTACAATAAAGTAAAACTTTATTCCTATAACATAAAGTACTAAAAACCTAGTGGGAGCATTGAATTTTCTATCTCTAGTTGCTTCTCTTCTGATATTTATTCCTCTTTGGTTTGCAAATTGATTGATGCTTATTTTCTTTAATACGTGTTATCTTAAAGAGGTGTTGATTAAAAGCCCACTAGCTATTGGGTTTGAGAATATATCAAGTGCTCTATCAATAAATAAACTGAGGCAATTTCCAAGAATATTGTGTTACTCAAAACCACAAGTTTTTAAATTAATTCCTAGGAATTGATTATTTCTTAGTAAAACAATGATATATCTTCTGCAATCATCAAAAAAAGAACATTTACTGTTTGAACTATTTATTTTTTATGATTTAAGCCATTACCTTTGTCACAAATATGTGCAATAATCTCTCATTTTAATGTCAAAAGGGGCTATATTTATGAGATATGGCTATTTGTACAGAAATAGGTAATGCAAGGTCATTTGCTTAATAAGAGTAAATGAAGGAAGCAATTTTTTGATCATTATCCTTAATTCTCCAATTTTACTGTTTGCCTCTGGGATAAATATCCAAAATTAATTCTTTCATTTTTGTTGTGGCAAAAGTGTTTCAATGGTTTCTTTGGTACCCAGAAGGTCAGTGCCATTGGAGATTTCAGGAATTTCCGTCAATCCACTAAAAAAAAAAAAAAAAAGACAGATCCCTCAATTTCCTAGGACAGAAAATAGAATCCTCTCTAAGGCATTTCTCTTTTCTTTCTCTGAACTGGGTTTCTCTGTTCCTCACATAGTGTCACTTGGGAGTATGAGGTGAGTGTCAGAAAGTGAGAAAACTCTTCTGGTAGGTAAAACCTGATAGAGACTTCCCCTCTATTTATATCTTATGCTTTCTGTTCTGCAAGAGTCTTATTAGGAAGTACATTCCTGTCACTCCCTCCATTTTGCAGGCTAGTTACTGTTCAAGTCATGTTGCAGTGAATTCCAAAACCTCAGGAGAAACTCTAAAAGATTATATTAGCTGTGCAGAATTTGCCTTTAGTATACCACAGCAGACTAACACTTGTCTTCCCCAAAGGAGCACAAAATCACCAGGGGTTGACTTCACCAAAGTACTGCCTGTAAATAGCTTATAGGATAAGAAGAAAGGAAGTGAATTACTTAGAAGGATGTTATTGATAAATCATGAAGCCAGCTTTTGTGCTTTGGCGCTCTGAAATAAAGGTGCAGATGGGGAAAACCTCTGAGTATGCAATTTTATTTGGATTCTCCTGAAGGCCAGATGAGGCTGCAGCCTTGAATTTCTGGGCACTTTTATGTATGTAGCTTTAGTCCAGCTAATTTTTAGGGCATGAATAAAATATTTCAAATCTCAACTTTTGTGGATTATCAAAATCAATCTTAGGACTGATTTTCCATTACTTAGGGGTAACATAAAGTTTAATTTTATGCTATTTATTATGTTTAATAACTCAAGAGAACAAGGGAGAGACACAGTCAAGGAAAAGATATTAAAAATTTATAACACAAGAGGAATTTATAGGTTTCCACTAAAGAGTCATTTCATGGTTTAATGTGGCATAAGCGCCTTCCTTGTATATTTCTTCTAATGAAGAAAAGTCCATTTCTTAAAAAATTAAAATTACCCACATTATGGATGTTCTTTACATTTATTATAAAACTTTTCTTTCCATGAAGGAGAAAGCATGAAATCTAAATGTAAGTTATACTAGAATTATTTGTAACAAAAAGATATTCTGACCCAATTATATGACTTCTAATATAAAGCACTACTAAAATTCTGTCTTCTTCCTGATCACCATTGTTCTGTTGCTCTGTTTTTTACTTAATGTAGTCAATATTTTTATTTTTTATTCTTTCTTTGATTCTTATAATCATACCTCATATTTAGTTATTCCCAAAGAGTAAATTTTGATTGTTGCTGTTGCTACTGATCTTGTGAAAGTGCTATTGAGATAGCTCCATTTATTATTTCCCGAGTAGCCAGAATCACCCACATCTCCCCATAACCCTTGACTGTTTTTGACCAATGGCAAAAGGACACACGTGCCTTCCACACCAGAGCAAAGAAAAGTAAGCTATTTTGTGCATTTGCCCTTTATGTGGCAATAATGAGGACAACATTTTGAGTGGTAAATCCATAAATCGGAAACAATTGAGATTTCTGAGTCAAGAAGAAGAGATGCTCAAATGCATGGCTTGACTCATATAGGACTGTACAAGAAGAAATAAACCTTTTAGTTAAGTGATTGCTATTTCAGGGCAAAATTATTATCATGGCCTCTTCTCACTTTTGCAAGTATTAAGCTAAATGTACTTTTCTGTGCTTTATTTCTTTCCTCCTCACCACTGGTATCTAGTATCCATCTACAGTATTGTTGTAGCTAGAATTTACACCCTTATCCTGCTCAACATCATCCTCTTGTTATTTTCAACAATGTTGCTGTAAACTGCCTTGTAAGCTCTTGTAGTCCTCTTGTACATCTCGGAATAGTACATTAGGTTGTATGGCCTGGAAATTTTTAACACTTACAGACATGGTGCCTGAATGTCCTCAAGGATTAGAGCAATCTGTCTCCATTCTGGTTGTTTCAAATACTCACCAGTAATGGGATTGCTAAATGTTTTAATGCAGGGATGTAAAATGGAATCTCACCATGATTTTAGTTTTCATTTTCTTTATTTAATGAGTTTGAACATATTTTTGTGTGCTCAATTAATCTAATGTTTAATTAGACAAACATGGGACTTCTATGAAATATTTATTTATGTTATGACTTTTTTTCCACTGCATTTTTTTTTCTTATGGATATATCTGATTCTTCATGTATTCTGAATGCCATAATTACATGTTCAGCAAGTGTCTTCTCTTTTGTAGCATATGTTTTCATTTCCTTTATTGTTATTATTTGATCAAAAACTCAATTTTAGAATGGTTGACTAGTTCAACAGTTTCCTGCATTTTTGGAGCTTTCACATATTTTTATATTTTATATACTATATTTTTAATACTGGCTTTATAAGGATAAAATTTTTGTCCTGTTTTTTCTAAGTTTTGTAATTTTTTCTTTTCAAATTATGACTTTAATTATTCTGGTATTAATTTCTGTTCATGAAATGTGGTAACAATCTATTATATTTGTGTATGTGGATCATCAGCTTTCTTTCTTATTACTACAGAATCCACCATTAGATACTTAATCTAAGGCAATATCTATTATATATCAATGTTTTCATAAATAGGTTTCTTTTACAGTCTTTACCCTGTGCAGTTGGTCTACATTTTAATTTGTGTGTTATTACAAAAAACTTCTTAATTACTATAACTTTATAATAATTCTGACACCTGACAAGGAAAGTTCACTCATCTAGTTCTTTTTTTTTTTTTTTCTTTCCTTTTATTTTTTATTAGTTGGAGGCTAATTACTTTACAACATTTCAGTGGGTTTTGTCATACATTGACATGAATCAGCCATAGAGTTACATGTATTCCCCATCCCGATCCCCCCTCCCACCTCCCTCTCCACCCGATTCCTCTGGGTCTTCCCAGTGCACCAGGCCCGAGCACTTGTCTCATGCATCCCACCTGGGCTGGTGATCTGTTTCACCATAGATAATATACATGCTGTTCTTTCGAAACATCCCACCCTCACCTTCTCCCACAGAGTTCAAAAGTCTGTTCTGTACTTCTGTGTCTCTTTTTCTGTTTTGTATATAGGGTTATCATTACCATCTTTCTAAATTCCATATATATGTGTTAGTATGCTGTAATGATCTTTATCTTTCTGGCTTACTTCACTCTGTATAATGGGCTCCAGTTTCATCCATCTCATTAGAACTGATTCAAATGAATTCTTTTTAACAGCTGAGTAATATTCCATGGTGTATATGTACCACAGCTTCCTTATCCATTCATCTGCTGATGGGCATCTAGGTTGCTTCCATGTCCTGGCTATTATAAACAGTGCTGCGATGAATATAGGGGTGCACGTGTCTCTTTCAGATCTGGTTTCCTCAGTGTGTATGCCCAGAAGTGGGATTGCTGGGTCATATGGCAGTTCTATTTCCAGTTTTTTAAGGAATCTCCACACTGTTCTCCATAGTGGCTGTACTAGTTTGCATTCCCACCAACAGTGTAAGAGGGTTCCCTTTTCTCCACACCCTCTCCAGCATTTATTGCTTGTAGACTTTTGGATAGCAGCCATCCTGACTGGCGTGTAATGGTACCTCATTGTGGTTTTGATTTGCATTTCTCTAATAATGAGTGATGTTGAGCATCTTTTCATGTGTTTGTTAGCCATCTGTATGTCTTCTTTGGAGAAATGTCTGTTTAGTTCTTTGGCCCATTTTTTGATTGAGTCATTTATTTTTCTGGAATTGAGCTGCAGGAGTTGCTTGTATATTTTTGAGGTTAATCCTTTGTCTGTTTCTTCATTTGCTATTATTTTCTCCCAATCTGAGGGCTGTCTTTTCACCTTACTTATAGTTTCCTTTGTTGTGCAAAAGCTTTTAAGTTTCATTAGGTCCCATTTGTTTAGTTTTGCTTTTATTTCCCGTATTCTGGGAGGTGGGTCATAGAGGATCTTGCTGTGATTTATGTCAGAGAGTGTTTTGCCTATGTTCTCCTCTAGGAGTTTTATAGTTTCTGGTCTTACATTTAGATCTTTAATCCATTTTGAGTTTATTTTTGCGTATGGTGTTAGAAAGTGTTCTAGTTTCATTCTTTTACAAGTGGTTGACCAGTTTTCCCAGCACCACTTGTTAAAGAGGTTGTCTTTTTTCCATTGTATATCCTTGCCTCCTTTGTCAAAGATAAGGTGTCCATAGGTTCATGGATTTATCTCTGGGCTTTCTATTCTGTTCCATTGATCTATATTTCTGTCTTTGTGCCAGTACCATACTGTCTTGATGACTGTGGCTTTGTAGTAGAGTCTGAAGTCAGCCAGGTTGAGTCCTCCAGTTCCATTCTTCTTTCTCAAGATTACTTTGGCTATTCAAGGTGTTTTGTATTTCCATACAAATTGTGAAATTCTTTGGTCTAGTTCTGTGAAAAATACCGTTGGTAGCTTGATTGGGGTTGCATTGAATCTATAGATTGCTTTGGGTAGAATAGCCATTTTGACAATATTGATTCTTCCAATCCATGAACACGGTATGTTTCTCCATCTGTTTGTGTCCTCTTTGATTTCTTTCGTCAGTGTTTTATAGTTTTCTATGTATAGGTCTTTTGTTTCTTTAGGTAGATATACTCCTAAGTATTTTATTCTTTTTGTTGCAATGGTGAATGGTATTGTTTCCTTAATTTCTCTTTCTGTTTTTTCATTGCTAGTATATAGGAATGCAAGGGATTTCTGTGTGTTAATTTTATATCCTGCAACTTTACTATATTCATTGATTAGCTCTAGTAAGTTTCTGGAAGAGTCTTTAGGGTTTTCTATGTAGAGGATCATGTCATCTGCAAACAGCGAGAGTTTCAGTTCTTCTTTTCCTCTCTGGATTCCTTTTACTTCTTTTTCTGCTCTGTTTGCTGTGGCCAAAACTTCCAACACCATGTTGAATAGTAGTGGTGAGAGTGGGCACCCTTGTCTTGTTCCTGATTTCAGGGGAAATGCTTTCAATTTTTCACCATTGAGGGTGATGCTTGCTGTGGGTTTGTCATATATAGCTTTTATTATGTTGAGGTATGTTCCTTCTATTCCTGCTTTCTGGAGAGTTTTAATCATAAATGAGTGTTGAATTTTGTCAAAGGCTTTCTCTACATCTATTGAGATAATCATATGGTTTTTATCTTTCAATTTGTTAATGTGGTGTATTACATTGATTGATTTGTGGATATTAAAGAATCCTTGCATTCCTGGGATAAAGCCCACTTGGTCATGGTGTATAATTTTTTTAATATGTTGTTGGATTCTGTTTGCTAGAATTTTGTTAAAGATTTTTGCATCTATGTTCATCAGTGATATTGGCCTGTAGTTTTCTTTTTTTGTGGCATCTATGTCTCATCTAGTTCTTATTATTCAAAAAATTTTGAGCAACTCTTTGTTTCTACTCTTTATATAACTTTCAGAATCAGATTGTTAAATTTCATGAAAAACTGTTTATTTATTTAGGATTTGCATGAAATTTACCAACATATTCATAGAGAATTTATATGTTTCCTACATAATCTTTTTGTTGTTATTATCAATAATGTTTAAAATTATATTTTAAATCCTTTTATGATCTTGTATATATACATATGTAATTTGTTTTCAACATTCATTAATATCTAGTATCTTTGATAAGCTCTTATTCTTTTTTTAAGTAATACAGCTAATTTTGAAACTATCTTTGGCAGAATTGCTATCTCTTAAGTTTAAATAAACATAACTACATATTCAGATAAGAAATTTGAATTCTAAAAAGGTTGAACAATTGTATCAGCACATGCTTGTAAGTAGTCTATCTGGGTCCAGATTCTGTCTTTAGACACCTAGATCTGTGCTCTTTCATCCATAGAAAGGCAAGATGAAAAGTATCAGTTTATCACAAATTCCAGAGATTATTGTTTTTGTCAAATGGTAATATGCTTGTTATATTTCTTAATGTATAGATTTTACCTAAAACAGAAATAAGAAAGTTTAAAACCACAAGTTGGCATTAGCATGGAAGCAAAGAGACAATTTGAAGAGCTGATTTGATAAAACAATAGTATTTTTATGAAACTGGCCAGCATTCAGTAAAGTGACAGAGACTCATTATTAAAACTCTTATTCTGAAATAGATTTAGGGTTATGGAAGAATTACAAAGAGCTTACAGAGCTCTTGTCTGTCCCTCCTCCTGCTTCCCCTAAAGTTAACATCTTACCTCCTTGCAGCATAGCTGTCAAAATGAAAAAATTAACTGTTACAGTAGGATTAACTAAACTAGAGACTTTATTAATATTTCTCCAGTTTTTACACTAATGTCCCTTTTTTAAAAATTGCAAGTCATAGTCCAGAATAGTATGTTGCATTTAGTTCCTCAGTGTTTCCTTGCTTTTCACACTCTTGAAGTTTTGAAGGAACTAGTCCAATATTTTCTAGAATGTCTTTCCACTTGGTTTGTCTAACATTTCCTCACAGTTAGATGATGTTATGAATATTGGAGATAATGCCAGAGAGGTGAACTGCCCTTCTGATTGCAGCCTGTTGGGAAGAAGATGATATTAAATATCACCTGGTGATGTTAACCTTGACCACTTGGTTACAACAGTATCTGCCAGGTTTTGCTACTATAAAATTATGTTTTATAAAAGCTGTTGCCTCCTTTGTTCATTACAAGGGGTTTACTAAGTCCAACCTATGTGCAATGCGAGGATAACTAAATCTACCTCCTGGAGGGAAGAGTAGCAAAGAATGTGTGAACATATGTTAAAATCACCAACTAATTAAGAAATATTTTTGGTGTTATATTTTAGGAGACTCTTTATTTTTGCTTCATTCTCTTCATCTCAAAATATATTTGTGTGATTGCACCACTTGAAATCCAAATTTTCTAAATGCAAGTGATGATTCTAATTGTTGAGCATATTTTTATTATGTCAATTTTACAGTGTTAATAAGTAGAGAGTGTTAATAAGTGTTAATTTACAGTGTTAATAAGTAGTTTATTAAATACTAAAGAATAAACTAAATAACCTAATAAACTAAAACAACCACAAGTTTGAGTGCTCCAGTAGGACAAAATCATGCTAAGAGTATGTGAGAAAACATGGAATTCTTTGGTTATGTAATTCTTTTTTTTTTTTTTAAATTTTGTCCTGAAAGAAATTGCAACATGGAAACTGAAGATCTCCATGAGGTTAAAGGCTGAAGTTATTCTTCAGACAGATATTACCCAACATAGGGTCTGAAATATGATAAGTTGTCAACATGTTAAATGAAAGAAAAAATGCAAAAAACAAACAAAAACAAAAAACTTCCGTTGCAGAAATAATAAAAGCAATTAACACAACACATTGAGGACTTGTTACTTTGCAGATCGAGTAGAGAAAAACAGATAACCAAGAAAAATAAATTCAGAAAGGATGAACTTTATTCTGAAAGAATAAAATTGAGAAAGACAAGATTAAAAATTTTCTCCCAAAATCAGTGTTTTCTTTTTAGCATAAAAATTACATGCTTTTTTCTTATCAAAATCATGTTTATCAAAATCATGTTTATCAAAATCAGAACCAAAGATTATAATAGTCCTGAATAATTTATGCAGGACACGTTAGTATGTGTGTTTGTGTGTGTGTGTGTGTGTGTGTGTGTGTGTGTGTGTGTGTGCGCGTGTAGGGAGGGGATTGGTTAAGAACCACTGAATGGCAACAAAATAGTAAATATCCATCTCCTTACCATTTATTTATTGAATGGTTGTGATACAAAATATTCCATATGGTATAGAAACAATAGTAAATAATAAGGTACAGCCCAGTACAGGATTTCCTAGAGCTTCTTTTCCCATTTATCTCAATATAGTTGGTTAATCAAATATCTAAGTTATAAATAAAGATAATAATATCATTGCTTTTCTCATAACACTAAATTTTTATAAACTTCAATTAAAATTATGTTGTGTGAATACTCCTCAAGTATTTCTGTATCTATTCTCTCTGCTGTGCTCATCTACCTGTGTGCTGAGCTTGTTGCGCTCTCGTGTCCGGCTCTTTGTGACCCCATAGACTATAGCCCACCAGGCTCCCCTGTTCGTGGGGATTCTGCAGGCAAGAATACTGGAGTGGGTTGCCATGGCTTCCTCTAGGGGATCTTTCCAACCCAGGAATGGAACCCAGGCCTCCAGCATTGCAGGTGGATTTTTTTTTACTGTCTGAGCCTCCAGGGAAGCCCACTCATCTACCAGGGCTATGGTAAAAGACAGAATGATACATTTTTAAAGAGATTGAGGTAGTTAAATTATAAAATTACTAATTATGTTGCTTTAGGCAAACTATGGATATGTCTGTTCTGCAGACTCCTGGGCTACACAATCATCAACTGCTAAGTCACTTCAGTCGTGCCTGACTCTGTGCGACCCCATCCCTGGGATTCTCCAGGCAAGAACACTGGAGTGGGTTGCCATTTCCTTCTCCAATGCATAAAAGTGAAAAGTGAAAGTGAAGTCGCTCAGCAATATCCGACTCTTCGCGACCCCATGGACTGCAGCCTACCAGGCTCCTCCGTCCATGAGGTTTTCCAGGCAAGAGTACTGGAGTGGGGTTCCACAAGCATCAAAGCAATGGAGAAAAACTTGCAAATGAGTGGAATGTTTAGGGTCCCTTAGTCAAGCAGTCTTAGTATCTATCCGTAAGATATAAAACTGTCCTTTTTGAGTAAACATTGACCTTTGGTAAAGAGACCTTCTTTGGACATTCTTGGGTTCTTGGAGGGGAAAAAAAATAGAATATTGTTTGAAATATATTTGTATGTCATCATTTCCTGTATTTATTTTTTTAAAAAAAGTACAAAAGATTGAAGACAGTGATTCTCAGAGCTGGTTGGGATGGAGATGAGGACCTGTATTCCTAAAACCTGATAAACCTGTAGGAATTTTTGCCATAAGTAGTCACCAATGTGTATTAAATACTGAATGAGAGGCTGAATATATAAGTGGGCTTGGCCAGACCATATATGGCAATAGAACTTGGGCCTGCAATTTCCACAGCAACCAGCCCAGGAAACCAAACCACAGCCTCAGAAGCAACCCATCCAAAATCGTCAGGACATGATCAATGACTGCCAGCATCCCTCCTCCCTTTTTATGTTTCTGCCCCACTTTCAACTTAGGACCAACAATAGAACATCAAATGTGCTTCCCATACCTATCACAAAAGATGTCCTGCTTCTCATTAGTCTTTCTCCAACTTTCTTCCAGCAATACCTTTCATTCAGAACATAGCAGAACTCTTGTCCTTTTTTTTTCCTTGTAAAGCTTCCCTACCTCCTGCCTGCCTTTGAATCTCTGGCAAACTCAAATGATCGTGACTAACTCTTTGCTATAGAATGTTCTTAATAAATAGTCTCAGTTTGATTTCAGTTGGGTCTTCATTTATTTCAACATTAAGGTGTGACAGGGCATGAAAATAAAATAACTGTAGATTAAGAGAAACATAACAAAACATTGTAGTAAAGGCATTATCATCTTATTTCAAAATAGTTTGAAGTTAGTTGTGAACATGGATTGATTCATTCATTCTGTACACTACACCCAAGTATACACTTATATATAGAGAGAGAGACAGACAGATAGACAGACAGACACACACATACAGAGAGACAGAGACAGAGATTTTACTTAGAGGAATCACTTTTAAACAGCTCCCACAGCAATTTTCAACAAAGGGAGCAAATGATGTTTGAAAATTCAATGTGCTCTGGTGTGGAACAATGTCCTAATTCCCTCCATCCAGAAGGGTGATTTTATGCATTTCTAACAAAAACAAGTACTTGCCAGCAGTAGCTCTGCACATTAGTGTACTACCTCACCACCAGCAAAGAAAATATTAGATCTTAATTGGAAAGATATATTTAGAGTGAATTCATACATAGGAAAAAAAAAAATATATATATATATACACCTATACAAAATGCATTTTTAAATGTGAAAACTTCTTTATGAGACAGTTTCATGTGCATACTTCTCTGTTTTGGTGTGGATAGTTTGTGGAGGATAGTTGTGGTGATATTAAAGCCTCCAGTATTGAAATGCCTGCACACTGGTAAATATATTACTTGGGAAATGCAATACTACCTGTGTCCTCATCTCCATAAAATAGCCATGACCATTTGGAAAACACAGTAAAAGCTGATGTTCCACATTGTTCTCTCGATGCTAAAGTCCTCCCCTGGGGCTAGATAGATTTGCTAAACCACATGTTGTTTACCCAATTTTTGTGCCAAAGCATTAATGAGACTCCTATGGGTAATGATGCTTTGCCAAAATATTGGGTCTTTAATTCAATATCACCTTTCTTTTTGGCAATACATTTATTCATTGAATATACATTTCTTAAAAACCCAGGATATCATTCAATATAACACAAGATACTTAAATGGTCTTGTTGGATTACGTTACTTTACACAGAATTTAGGTAAAAATCTATTTCAGAGACATTATACAAAGGGAAAAAAAAACAAACAGTAAACAAAGTAAACTTCAATCCATTCTATTCAGTGTAGATGAGAAAAATAACTTAACACTTTGTCTAGATTCTGTTTTTTTTTTCCAATGTGCAAAGTAAAAATCATAAAGGAATTTAAATTGTCTATATATTTGGATTACAGAAAAGGTTTACTTAAGTTTGAAGAATCAAATATCACTTTAAATAATAAGAATAGTTTAATAAAGTTTAAATCGCCTTTTTAACAATACATCTCTCAAGATACTATTAGTAATTCCAAAACCCTGAAACCTTAGAAAACCAAAAGTCTGCAGTTGCTGTTATCATTGCTGTTGAAGGTTTTGCGCAAGTTCATTTCGCAGCAAAACTGGTCTCATATAGCCATTATTTAGCCCACAAGCTGTAACTATTCATGTTCAGCAATAAGAGAAATTTGACTACAGACTTTAGCCCTAGATCTTGGCACACTAGTGATGTACATGCTACCGATGTATATGTTAAAATTCAAAACAAACTGCATTCTGAAACATACAGGACCCAAGAGTTTGGAGAAGGAATTGATAAGGAATTATTAAAATATATTAGAGATATAACTGGACAAACAAATTAAACAGACAAAAACAATGATCTCCAGGGACCTCCTTAGACCTACAGGAAAGTAAATTTAAGGTTAACTTTCCATGAATATTCAATAGGAAAGAAGTTAAATGGCAATGCACTCCAGTATTCTTGCCTGGAGAATCCCATGGACAGAGGAGCTTAGCAGGCTACAGTCCATGGGGTCACAAGAGTTGGACATGACTTAGCAACTAAATCACCACCACCTGCCTAAGAATGTGATATTATTGATATTGTGTCAGGCTGACTTGTAACCTCCTGTAATAACTGCCAAATCCTCTTCATCTGATGGAAATGATTTGAAAAATATCCCTGTGGAATCCAAGGATATTAGAGGAAAAGGAAGATTACCACAAGACTGGAAATGAATACCCATGATGTCATACCTGCTTATTAAGAAAAGTAAAAATGTGATTTAATCAGCGATTCCCCAGATATTCTAGATGTTGTTTTGATATACAGAGAGCTACTTAATAAGATTGTTGTTGTTGTTGTTTTTAAAGAAGTAGGGGAAAAAAAACAAACCCCAAAAACCTTTAAACCTAGAGTGATAAATAGGATTTATCTCATCTTGAGTAACTAAGAGGACTGTCTGGAGTCCAGCAATGATGATTCTGATGCCCTAATCAGGCTCAACCAGAGAGAAAGTGAACCTCCTCAGAGCAAGAGGGGCTAGTGTCAGTTATACACGTGATCCCTGACATTTTCTTCCCTCAGTTTACATTCTCTTCCAGTTCTTCTTTTCTACACATTTCTTTTTCTGTTTCTATCCTCTCTCACCTATAGTGTACACATTCTTCCATTGTTTTTATCTATTGCTTTTTTTTTTTTTTTTGTCTTTTTCCCTCAGCTGCCATAGCTCCATGCTGCCAGCAAAGATTCTCATTGGTCCACTTATAAAGTAGAAAGTGGAATGCAGAACTTCCCTGGTGGAGTAGTGATTACAAATCTGCCTGCCAAGGGCAAATTACATGGGTTCAATCTCTGGTCAGGGAAGATCCCATGAGCTGCAGAGCAACAAAGTCCCTGTGCCACAACTATTGAGCTCTAGAGCTCTTATCTTGGTCTGCAACAAGAGAAGCCGCTGCAATGAGAAACCCCATGCCACCCACTGGCAGCAACTAGGGAAAGCCTGTCACAGCAATAAAGACCCAGCACAGCCATAATAAATAAATAAAATTTAAATAAATTAATTCTAAAAAAACAACACACACTCTCTCAAGAACCAAATTTTTTAAAAAGTACAAAAATGCACTAATCAATTAATTGTTTATAGTAATTATAACTGGAGAAGGAAATGGCAGCATTCTTGCCTAGAGAATCCCATGGACAGAGGAGCCTGGTGGGCTGCTGTTCATAGGGTCGCACAGAGTCGGACATGAGTGAAGCAACTTAGCATGCATGCATGCATTGGAGAAGGAAATGGCACCCCGCTCCAGTATTCTTGCCAGGAGAATCCCAGGGACAGAGGAGCCTGATGGGCTGCCGTCTATGGGGTCACACAGAGTCGGATACGACTGAAGTGACTTAGCAGCAGCAGCAGCAGTAATTATAACAAATTGTAAAAACTGGCTAAACTTAGGTCAACTTATATTTGTAATATAATAAGGAAAATATAAATATATAATATGGAAGTAAAAGATTATAATATAAATATGAGAGTAAAAAGAAAATTTAAGTCTATAGGTGCTTGTTTTGGTCAAGATTCTCTAACAGAATACCAGAGAATGGGTAGCTTATAAACAACAGAAATTGATTTCTCAACATTCTAGAGACTGGGAAGTCTAAGATCAAGGAACTGGATAATTCAAGATATGGTGAGATTTGACTTCCTGGTTCATAGACCAGTATTTTTGCTGTGTCTTCGTATGGTGGAAGGGTTCTCTGGGTCTATTTTATAAGCACATGAATCTCTTTTATGAGGGCTCTACCTTTGTGACCTAAGCATCTCCCAGAGGCCCCACCTCCAAATGCCATCACATTAGTGGTGTAGTTTCAGCATACAAATTTTGAGGTGACACAATCATTCAATTTTTAGTAGAACTGAAGTAAAGTATCTTTAAGATGAACAATTTATTGAAAAAGCATTTAGAGAAGTACCACATTATATAATATCAAAACAACCACACAATGCTACTGAACAGTCCCTTATCAAAAAAAAAAAGGTAACAGCTAAATCCTCAGAGATGAAAAACTATTAAAAAAATTTACATATGTACACTGTATGAAATACTGACTGTGAAATGCAGAACACTTCAGATGAAATAAGAAACCCAAACCAAATAAAAAAAAAAATCCATTTAAAATAGAATCTTAAATTTAAGGTATTTATATATACACCCATATCAATATAAAGATAAAGATACATGTGACAAAAATAGTATTATTAATCTGTTTCTAAAATTCTAGAGTTTATGAAATTAGAGAAACAGGTTAAACCACAGCATACTAAGAAAAGCTGACATCATTTCCTTAACACTTATAAAATGTAAAAGCAGATATATTTTCAAACCTTAAAATGTAATTGGTGAAATAAATGTACTTTCTCTAAATAACAGCAAATAAGCCATTTTTAAGAGGCACAGACAATTAAATTTTATTATATAAGTAAATAAACGTCAAGAGTAAAGAAAATTGTCTGCCACACTTGTGTTACTTTTCTGCTTCAGAAATGAAACTTTGGATATTTTTATCCTTTAAGAATTTTGTTTTCTACGTAGTTTATCTTACAATTGATCTATAAATTTTTATGATCAATTTCATATCATATAAAACTTCCCATACTTGTTCCAATGAAATATTACTTTAATATTATAAACCAGGGAACACCACTAGAAATTTCCATTTTGTTATAATATTAAATTTTATTGTGTATGAAATATTAAGTGTTATTTATTTAATTCTACAGAAACCATCTCTTCGTATATGTATTCCTCCAAATAAAATGTCCATTTTAACTTTTTAATTACTTTTTCAAAACCAGATTTATATTCATAACATAAACATACTGTTTCACACAGGAAATGCAAAGTGTTTAAGCCATGAACAGTGTAATATAGCATCTTGCAAAATACAAATAAGTGTTAAACTTTTAGAATCATACAAAGGTAATGTGTATTCATGGGGCTTCCCAGGTAGCTGAGTGGTAAAAAATCCACCTGCCAATGCAGGAGATGCAGGAGACCAGGTTTCAATCCTTCAGTTGGGAAGATCCTCTGGAGGAGGAAATGGCAAACCACTCCAGTATTCTTGCCTAGAAAATTCCATGGATAGAAGAGCCTGGCGGGCCACAGTCCATGGGGTCATAAAGAGTCAGATATAACTAAGCACATACACACAAAGGGAACTCATATTATTGCAACAGCCAAAAAATTTGTTCGGGGTTTTCAGTAAGCTATTGACATCTTATACCATGGGATATCAAGGGGATATTTCATGCAAAAATTGGCACAATAAAGGATAGAAATGGTTTGGATCTAACAGAAGCAGAAGATATTAAGAAGCAGTGACAAGAGTACACAGAAGAACTATACAAAAAAGATTGTAATCCAGATCACCATGATGGTGTGATCACTCATCTAGAGCCAGACATCTTGGGGTGCAAAGCCAAGTGGGCCTTAAGAAACATCACTAAGAACAAAGCTAGTGGAGGTGATGGAATTCCAGCTGAGCTATGTAAATCCTAAAACATGATACTGTGGAAATGCTGCACTCAATATGCCAGCAAATTTGCAAAACTCAGCAGTGGCCACAAAACAGAAAAATGTCAGTTTTCATTTCAATCCCAAAGAAGGGCAATGCCAAAGAATGTTCAAACTATTGCACAATTGCACTCATTTCACATGCTAGCAAGGTAATTCTCAGAATCTTTCAAGATAGGCTTCAACATTACATTAACTGAGAACTTTCAGATGTACAAGGTGGATTTAGAATAGGCAGAGGAAACCAGAGATCAAGTTGCCAACATCTGCTGGCTTATAGAAAAACAGATAATTCCAGAAAAACAACTACATCAGACTCACTGAGTACTCTAAAGTCTTTGACTGTGGGATCACAACAAACTGTGGAAAATTCTTCAAGAGATGGGAATACCAGACCACCTTACCTGCCTCCTGAAGAATCTGTATGCAGGTCAAGAAACCACAGTTAGAACTGGACATGGAACAATAGACTGGTTCCAAATAGGGAAAGGAGTATGTCAAGGTTGAATATTGTCACCGTGCTTATTTAACTTATATGCAGTGTATATCATGTAAAATGCCAGGATTGATTAAGCACAAGCTGGAATCAAGGTTGCAGGCAGAAATATCAATAACCTCAGATATGTAGATGACACCACTCTTATGGCAGAAATTGAAGAGGAACTAAAGAGTCTCTTGAAGGTGAAAGAGGAGAGTGAAAAAGTTGGCTTGAAACTCAACATTCAAAAAATATTGGCAAGATTATGGCAACTGATCCCACCACTTCATGGCAAAATGACTGGGAAACAATGGAAACAGTGACAGATTTTATTTTCTTGGGCTCCAAAATCACTGCTGACAGTGATTGCAGCTATTAAATTAAAAGATGTTTGCTCCTTGGAAGAAAATCTATGACCAACCTAGATAGCATATTAAAAAGCAGAGACATTGCATTGCCAACAAAGTTCTGTATAGTCGAAGCTGTGGTTTTTCCAGTACTCATATACAGATGTGAGAGTTGGACCATAAAGAAGGCTGAGCACCAAAGAATTGATGGTTTCAAACTGTGGTGTTGAAGACTCTTGAGAGTTCCTTGGACTGCAAGGAGATCAAAGCTGTCAATCTTAAAGGAAATCATTCCTGAATATTCATTGGAAGGACTGATGCTGAAGCTGAAGCTCCAATATTTTGGCCACCTGATGCAAAGTGTTGACTCTTTGAAAAAGACCCTGATGCTGGGAAAGACTGAAGCCAGAAGGAGAAGGGGATGCCAGAGAATGAGATGGTTACATAGCATTATGACTCAATGGACATGAGTTTCGGAAAACTCTGGGAAACAGTGAAGGTCAGGGAGGCCTGGCATGCGGGAGTCCCTGGGAGTTGCAGAGTCTGACACGACTGAGTGACTGAACTACAACACTGATTTTTAGGGAAAATCCTGAAGGAAATTTTGGCCAACTCAATAGTTGCTTAATGAACGTGAAAGTGAAGTTGCTCAGTCATGTCCGATTCTTTGCGACCCCATAGACTGTAGCCCACCAGGCTCTTCAGTCCATGGAATTTTCCAGGCAGAAGTAGTGGAGTGGGTTGCCATTGTGTGTACCCATTTTCATGCTCCATATTAATTTTATAATCTAATAATCAGCAAATCATGGACTTAATGGAACCTTGGGTTTGAAGGTGAAGGTGTCACTGTTATTTGAAGATATTCATTTAGATACTTTGTAAAGGATGTTGCTAAACAGTGAGAAGCCATTTCTTTTCCAATAAATATTTATGGAGTAGAAAATATATAAAAAATATAAATGAGTATTTATAAACAGGTGACTTAGTTGATTTCCTCTGAGACCAGAGAGAAATTTGGATGCAGGCAGCTGGAAGTGAACCCTGCAAACTGGGACAACACAACAGAGAACAGAGGCTGGCAGGGAGGATCCTCTGTGACTTTCTGAGAAGCATCGTGAGAATGGCTCCAAGAATTGTACAAGAGAATTGCAATATTTATTTACTACAATAAATTGTAATATTTATTCACTAACTCCTTTCCCCAGTTGTTTGAGCATTATCCCCATGGACACTGACTCCTCCACACTCCAGAGCATGTTTTTCTAGGCTGAGTGAGTTCCTCTAGTTTTGGAGAAGACCCCAGGGCAGACAGAAGAGATTTAGGGCCTATGGACCACAACTGCAGTGGATATAAAAGGGGCCAGGCAATGTGAAGGGGACTCCAGAGAAGCATCCAACTAGGGAGCTACGGCATGTCATGCACAGTTCTAGGGCTTTGGAATTCACAGCAGTTTTATCTGTGGATAAAACAGGCACTAGCCTTGATGAGTTGATAATCAAGTGCATAATTGTGAGACAAGCTTCCATTATCTTGAACAAAATAGCAATGCAAGATACCTGATTTAGATGAGATTGGCAGGAGTTAATTTGTTTAAAAGTCTACCTCCTATCCAGACTAAAACCTTCTTGAAGGCAGAGGACATGCACAGCTTGGTATTATAAAGGTCAAGTACGTTGCCTGTACTCAGTATTCAGTTCAGTTCAGTCACTCAGTCGTTTCTGACTCTTTGCAACCCCAGGGAGTGCAGCACGCCAGGCCTTCCTGTCCATCACCAACTCCCGGAGTTTACTCAAACTCATGTCCATTGAGTCAGTGATACCATCCAACAACCTCATCCTCTGTCATCCCCTTCTCCTCCCACCTTGAATCTTTCCCAGCATCAGGGTCTTTTCAAATGAGTCAACTCTTCACATCAGGTGGCCAAAGTATTGGAGTTTCAGCTCCAACATCACTTCTTCCGAAGAATATTCAGGACTGATTTCCTTCAGGATGGACTGGTTGGATCTCCTTGAAGTCCAAGAGATTCTCAAGAGTCTTCTCCAACACCACAGTTCAAAAGCATCAATTCTCTGGTGCTCTGTTTTCTTTATAGTCCAACTCTCACATCCGTACATGACTACTGGAAAAACCATAGCCTTGACTATTCGAACCTTTGTTGGCAAAGTAATGTCTCTGCTTTTTAATATGCTGTCTAGCTTGGTCATAACTTTCCTTCCAGGGAGAAAGTGTCTTTTAATTTCATGGCTGCAATCACCATCTGCAGTGATTTTGGAGCCCAAGAAAGTAAAGTCTGCCACTGTTTCCCCATATATTTTTCATGAAGTGATGGGACCGGATGCCATGATCTTAGTTTTCCAAATGTTGAGCTTTAAGACAACTTTTTCACTCTCCTCTTTCACTTTCATCAAGAGGCTTTTTAGTTCTTCTTCACTGTCTGTCATAAGGGTGGTGTCATCTGCATATCTGAGGTTATTGATATTTCTCCTGGCAATCTTGATTCCAGCTTGTGCTTCCTCCAGCCCAGAATTTCTCATGATGTACTCTGCATATAAGTTAAATAAGCAGGGTGACAATATACAGCCTTGATGTACTCCTTTACCTATTTGGAACCAGTCTATTGTTCCATGTCCAGTTCTAACTGTTGCCTCCTGACCTGCATACAGATTTCTCAAAGGCAGGTCAGGTAGTCTGATATTTCCATCTCTTTAAGAATTTTCCACAGTTTATTGTGATCCACACAGTCAAAGGCTTTGGCATAGTCAATAATGCAGAAATAGATGTCTTTCTGGAACTTTCTTACTTTTTCAATGATCCAGTGGATGTTGGCAATTTGATCTCTGGTTCCTGTGCCTTTTCTAAAACCAGTTTTAACATCTGGAAGTTCATGTTTCACGTACTGTTGAAGCCTGGCTTGGAGGATTTTGAGCATTACTTTACTAGCGTGTAAGATGAGTGCACTTGTGCGGTAGTCTGAGCATTCTTTGGCATTGCCTTTTTTGGGATTTTAATGAAAACTGACCTTTTCCAATTCTGTGGTCACTGCTGAGTTTTGCAAATTTGTTGGCATATTGAGTGCAGCACTTTCATGGCATCATCTTTTAGGATTTGAAATATACTTAATATAGAACTATACATATCAAATGAAAAAAGGAAGAGTAGAGGAATGCAATAGGGGGTGGGGAAAAGAACCAGTGATGTTTAGAGCAGTTCAGAAAAAAAAAATGCTTTGAAAAGGAGCTATTTGTGATGGGTTTTGCACCACATAAATTATTAGACATTTATCTATGCAATATGCTTATGACTGTCTATTAGCTTGATATGCTATCACCTAATATAACATTTTAGAAGAGATACACAACTAAAATATTAATGAAATGAAATAATTTTAACTAAATACACATCAACAAGACTACCTGAAGTTTTTCATTATATTTGAAAAATATAACTAACTTCAGAACTAGATTTTTTATTACTGAAAGCAAAATTTAATTACGAAAAAATGTTCAATGTTCTTGCAACCAGAAACAGGTTTTGCTTATTTTGTTTTGTTTTTTCTAATTTCTTTATTTACTATTTAAAGTGCTAGGAAGTGCATTATTTGGGTTTTCTGTATGACACTGGTCCTGACAATTAACAAACCCTACAAGACAAGTTAACAATATGAACTGTATTTGAATGACTATTCTTGAAATACTTTTATTTGGCAGAAAAGCTGGAGACATTTCAGCATATAGACAACTAGATTTGTAAAACAAAAGTCTGTCAAGTAGTTTACAATTTACAAAGACTGAATATTTTATGATGCCCTAAAGATCAAGAGCTGTAAAAGTTTGCAAAATTCAAGCAAATAACATAAATCTGTGATTTGAGTGTACAACAGTAGGGTCTGATTGATTCCAGTTAATTGGAAGGTGTATGCCTTTCTAAGTACATCCATTCAAATCACATTTTTTAATATCATGCTAGTCAAAAGCAAAACAACAAAAACAAACAGAGGATAGCCTTGTGAATTTGTGCATTAGTTACCTACTACCACAATTATGCTATGTAGAAAACAACCACAAAAATCTCAGTGACATATATCATTAAACATTTATTTAACTCACACATGTGGGGGGATTCCACTAATTTTAATTGAGCAAGTTCATGTATATTTCATCTTTCAATTTAGGTAGGACTTTCTCACATGCCTGTAGATTCTTCTGGCCTTCAGATGACCTGAAATAGCCTCTTTTGGGAAGACCATGTGGTCTGTCATTCTCCAGTAGGTAAATTCTCTTGTCATTCCAAGAAAAATAAGAGAGAAAATTAATACACATGAGCATTTTCCAAGCCTTTTTAGGTAACACGTATTTTAACATCTCATTAGCCTAAGTGAGTTACCTGTCTGAACTCAAAATTTGGTACTGGGGAAATAGATTCAAGCTTTTTAGTGAGAGAAATTGCAAAGTCACATAGCAAAAACATGGATATCAGGGAGAAGGGTGGAAAATGTTGGCCATCACTAAAATCAATTTCCTATACCTTGCATGTTATCTGTAACAAGAGCATTCATCCTTGCCCTCTGCTGTAGACTATAATTGTACATATTGAGGACTCACTTATGTCTGCAACTTATGGCTGGGTAAAATAGAAAAATTAGCCAAGTTTATCATAGATAAATGAATGGCCATGAAGTTCCTATCTCTGTTGTTGATAAAAGCAAATAAGCCAACAAACAAAAACAAATTATGAAATTAATTTGACATATTAGCTTGTGTAAATTAAATTTTCAAAGCATCCACAGTGGATATCTGTATCAGATTTGTCTAACTATCTTTGGCAATTCCTTCCCAGATTTTGTCAAAATGATGGTGAAAAGCTAAGAAGACAAAATGAGGTTAAAATATAAAAGTGAAGAAGATAAGTTCTTGCTAGGATTCTAACATGAAAGAGAATTGGCTTGGGCTAGTTTTCAGGGGTTCGTATGTATGTTCCTACACACTAGCTGGCTATTACTTTCCTGTCTGAATGTGTGCATGTGTGTGATCTTAATTTAACAAAAACATTTTTTTTGGCCGTGCCACATAGCATGTGCTGTCTTAGCTCCATACCAGGGATAGAACCTGCACTCCCTACCTTGGCAGCACAAGTCTTAACCACTGGACTGCCAGGGAAGTCCCACAATTTAATTATTTTAATATCAAGATTCTGACCAACCATGAGGGTCCTGTGTATATCTGAGGGTAGATGATTCCACTCTTAGGCTAATCTAATCTTCTCACAAGGATATATTCAATTCCAAAGAAATATATATTTCTTTTTGCTCAGAATTAAGCAAATGAAGCTTAATTAAGCTTACGCTACTTTTGTGAATTTAATATTCTGGTTACCAAAATACTGGAGAAGGAAACAACAACCCACTCCAGTATTCTTGCCTGGAGAATTCCATGGACAGAGGAGTCTGGTGGCCTGGTGGGCTACAGTCCATGGGGTTGCAAGAGTCAGACTTAGTGACTAAACTACCACCACCATAATACTGTCATCCCTACCAAATCTGTAAGCATTACAGAGATCAAATAGTAAAGAATCTGCCTGCAATGCAAATGGGTTCAATCCCTGGGTCCAGAAGATCCACTGGAGAAGGGCATGGCAACCCACTCCAGTAGTCTTGCCTGGAGAATTCCTTGGACAGAGGAGCCTGGTGGGCTGCAGTCCATGCAAAACAAAGAGTTGGGTACAACTGAGCCAGTAAACAGAGATTTGTAGGAGAATCTTGATACAATTAAGTGTGATAAAATGTAGAACATAAATAAGATCATATTTAATATTGAAAGATATTTAGTTCTTAAAATTTCTCAGGATCATTATAAAAAAAATCATAGTAAACTAAGCAAAGTCTATATTGTTTTCATATATATTATTAAGTGCCTGTTAGGATGAACCTCCATTATCCTATTTTTAAAACATGTATTATCATCACAAGCAGAAGGAGTCTATACATTAGGATTTGAAATAAATCCACAGAGGAAAAAATAATTGTGAATGTTTTCTTGCACTAATTGTATGTTTACAAATAATGTTCTTATTAATAATTCAGTATATCAAACTGGTAGGTTTTTAAAATACAGTTAAATTCAATGGAATTTTTCACTGTATGTTGAGTTCCAAGTCTAGCAAACACCTATCTTGTCACCCTTTCTACAGAAGAAAGAAACATTTTATTTAAAAAAACAATTCATATTGAGGAGAAATGGAATAAGAAAGTGGGTAATTTTCCCTGTTGAAAGCCTTGACCCATTACTATTGCTAGTACTGGTCAACTCTTGCACACTTAACCTTCCACACATTGATACATTGCTAAGTTTATATCTATTCAACAGGTGCATGCAGCAAATAGTTTTAAAGTATTATGAAAACACTGTAGAATTTCAACAAATCACTTACAAAATAATACACTAGAGTGACATCATTCAATAGATCAGCACAAGTGGAGTTCCTGACCTCCTGATACAATTTTTCCAGTATACCTCCTAAAGAATCATCAAGCATTCTCTTTCCAAACTATGTGACTAAATTTAAAGAGCTTTGAAGGACCTGTCAGCTTACTTAACCTGATTGCATTTACACTCTTAAGCCCGTTTGCTTTTGTGATGGCCACAAGTAACATTGAAATATTGAGGATGTTCAAGTTTTTCAAAAGAAAGGTATCGCTGTGGCATCCATTCAAATGTATTGTTTCACAGGGGATGTATTTTGAGAAAGGGCAGATGGTAGCATTTCCCAGAACATCTGTTACCCATCATTCTTTCACAGAGCAACCCAGATGCTGTTGACAACTTGTATGTAAATCATGCTGACAATTTGTTCAGAGTCTCTCCTGCGGAGACTGAGGTTGTCCTGGTCATACCATTTATCAGATATAGGAGATAATGGAGTCCCACAAGTACAGTTCCAACTGTGTTTGGGCCAGAAACAAAACAGCTATTAAATTAAGGGAATGATTTATCTACCTTGAAGTTATCTCCGGCAAAGATTTCCTACTTCAACTTTCTTAGTCTTATCTGAAGGTGTACATTTAGATATTAAATGCTCTACAGAACAGAAAAATGCCAAACTGCTTCCTGATACTTGTCCTCAACTTCTACTATTATTTGTTAGGGGTAATCATTTCTTTGACCTTGCATTTTAAAATTACTTTCATCTCAGGGAAATAACATGTAAGAGGGAAATTATGCATACATTGCTGTATAAATGTCAGATTTTTTACTTTGCAAATGCCTGCTATAAAATATTCACAGTACAGAAGTTGATTTACAATCCATTTCAGCCTGTAATCTGTCTTATTCTAATTTTGTTCCTTGTATCAGGGTGCATTTTTCACATTGATGAAAAGAAAACAAAAAGAAAAAAACAAGCATATCTTTAATTAACATACCTATGCAAAGGATAAACTAAAACCATTGGCATTTATAAAATGATTATAGATTTTTCTAAGCAAACGCGATTAGATCATAATATAGGTTGTAAAGAGGGAAAATGCATAATTAAATTTCAAAATACCTAAGCTTATAAAAGCATTACATATAAGCTAAGCTTCTTGTTAAAATAATGAAGATTAAAAGAAATTAACATTGGGTTAAGTAACTATAATATAAATTTGTACATCAAAATACCAATTTAATTTGTAAAATAAATAAATTTGACTTTGGGATATTGATTAATCACATTGATAGTAATTGATTTCATATCAAGCATTTTTGTTACACGATTACAGCTTAACTGGGACAACTGGGAAAATACATTGAGTTATAAAATATCATAAATATGTTTGCCATATAAAATTCACAAGTAAGACCAGAAACTGTTAGATTGACCTATCATCTTATTAAAATGTGCTCTGAACAGAACAATAATTTTTGCACTAGAAAAGGAAGCAAAGATACATTCACATGGGTTCTTTTTCAGGCAGCCAGCCTATTAAATTATAATTGTTTTAGACAAAAAGCAATTTTAAATCTCAATTGTACTTAAGATTGAGCCTCTTGGATCCATAATTTGGGATAATTAACCTACATAAAGTGCCAGAGAAGTTTAACTTCTTGGATGGGGATTTCTTAAAAAAAAAAAAACAACAAAAAAAAACTTTTGGCAGTGGTGGTAGAAGTAAAAGATTCATCTACAATTTCAATTCACAAGCACAAAAATCTGTGCATATGTGTAACATCTGGAAATAGTACTCATTTTTCACTTGCTTAAATAGAAATGATAAAATCAAACAGCAAACCAATAGTTTTATATTATTATTATTATACATTGTAACGATATTAGTTTTCAGACAAAGCATTCCAAATATTATGGCAGGCTTCCTTGGTGACTTAGAGGGTTTCTGTGGTGGCTCAGATGGTAAAACAAAACAAAGAAAACCTAGGTTTGATCCGTGGGTTGGGAAGATCGTCTGGAGGCATGGCAGCCCACTCCAGTATTCTTGCCTGGAGAATTTCCATGGACAAAGGAGCCTGGCAGGCCACAGTCCATGGGGTTCCAAAGAGTCGGGCACGACTGAGCAACTAAGCCCATAGCAAAGTATTTATCAAGCAACATTAATGTGTGTTTCCATACAGGTCAATTAGTTAAACTAGTTGGACCATAGAGTTAAGAAGTGTCAAGTCTGGGGTTTTATTTTCTTATTAATCAAGTAGTTTTAGAATAAGAAAATATCTGTATATGACTGTATATGTATCTGCTAATTAAACATACACTAATTAACATATACCTTATGGATTTGTCTGTTGAAACAAAAACCCCATCAGATACTACTTGATATTGACAGATTTCATGAATTTGCAAACTGGGTAAGCATATGCTAGAGCTTGCCCAAGACATTTCCATTATGGTTGTTTTCCTGAACAATTAATAACACCCCTCATTGATTCCAAAACATGCAGGTTTGGATAATAAATTACATGATCATAACACTTACTAACCACCCAACTACATCATGGTGCTGGAACAAGGCTTTATCAACTCATATCTGAGAATCTTTTGAAGCAGTTTTGTTTCTGATTTATGAATAATGCATCTAAATTGTCTGGGTCAATTTCCCTACAAAGATTTTGGTGGCTTCTTGTCAGACATCTTTAAAAGGAACTACAACATAGTCCAGTTAATATTAACATTCATACTGTGATTCTAAAAGAAAACAATAGTTGGCTTCCCATGTACTGGCAAGCAGGGAGACTTACTATTTTTAGGACCATAGAAAGCATTACATAAAGGGAAGTCTGTTTTCATTTGTGTCTGACAACTTGACTAGTCTCAGACATAGAGAGAAAATAGTAAATGTGGAAAGTGTTTAAATGGGAGAAGCTTCTCTGCATTTCAGTTCATCAGGACCTTTCACTAGTGAAAATACAAGATTCCAGGAACCTCAGGGAATAAATCATGGTTCAAAGTTGGTCCCCAAATGTATCCTGATATGAAAGTCAAATCACCTTCCTAAAATGTGGTCAGTTCACAGATGTACAGAACAGACTTTTGGACTCTATGGGAGAAGGCAAGGGTGGGATGTTTCGAGAGAACAGCATGTATATTATCTATGGTGAAACAGACCACCAGCCCAGCTGGGATGCATGAGACAGGTGCTCGGGCCTGGTGCACTGGGAGGACCCAGGGGAATCGGGTGGAGAGGGAGGTGGGAGGGGGGATCGGGATGGGGAATACATGTAACTCCATGACTGATTCATGTCAATGTATGACAAAACCCACTGCAATGTTGCGAAGTAATTAGCCTCCAACTAATAAAAATAATTGAAAAAAAAAAAATGTGGTCAGTTACACATCCTCTGTCTCACGTCTGTGAGAGCAATAGATCTTATTTCATTAGTTACAGAAATTCTTTTGTCTTGTTGGCTCGAAAATACAAAATATATTGGCTTTAAATTGAACATAAAAAATCAAGACCCCTTGAAAAGTGTAGATGTCAATAATGAAATCAGCTAACTATGTAAAGAAGAAATTCTTTTTAATTGTGACTTTTCCATGGATGTTAGTGCTGTATGAAATTCAAACAACACTTTGTATTTCAAGACACACCTCTAGTGAGTCAACTTGAGTATGTGTTAAAATACCAAGAGATGAAATTGGTGACAAGATGCCTCTGCAATGATAGGATCAGAGTAAAATCAGATTAAAACTGGTTTTAACACATACTGATCCAAGTCCAAGCAGTCACAGTTTATGACATTTACCAAATCCTGGAAATGAACCTTTTAGGCATTATTTTCAAAATGACAACTACATATCCATTCTTTCTCCTTTGTGCATCAAATCCAATACATCTAGGAAATGATATTAAGAAATAATACACATGCAAAATATATCAGTTCAATTCAGTACAGTTCAGTCACTCAGCTGTGTCTGACTCTTTGCAATCCCGTGGACTGCAGCACGCCAGGTTTCCCTGTTCATCACCATCTCCCAGAGCTTACTCAAATTCATGTCCATCGAGTCGGTGATGTCCATCTCATCCTTTGTCATCCATTTCTCCTCCCACTTTCAATCTTTCCCAGCATCAGGATCTTTTCCAATGGTCAGTTCTTCACATCAGGTGGCCAAAGTATTGGAGCTTCAGCCTCAACTTCGATCCTTTCAATGAATATTCAGGAATGATTTCCTTTAGGATTGACTGCTTTGTTCTCCTTGCAGTCCAAGGGACTCTCAAGAGTCTCCAACACCACAGTTTGAAACCATCAATTCTTTGGTGCTCAGCCCTCTTTATGGTCCAACTCTCACATCCGTACATGACTATTGGAAAAATAGTGGTAGGAGCAGTAGTCAAAGCTACTACCACAGCTATGGTAGCTTTGTTGCCGGTAGCTTTGACTAGACTGACCTTTGTCGACAAACTATTGTCTCTGCTATTAAAAAGATCAACGCTGTCTAGGTTGATCATAGCTTTTCTTCCAAGGAGCAAGCATCTTTTAATTTCATGGCTGCAGTCACCATCTGCTATGATTTTGGAGCCCAATAAAATTAAATCCCTCACTGTTTCCACTATTTCCCCATTTATTTGCCATGAAGTGATGGGACTGAATGCCATGATCTTAGTTTTCTGAATGTTGAGCTTTAAGACAACTTTTTCACTCTCCTCTTTCACTTTCATCAAGAAGCTCTTTAGTTCTTCTTCACTGTCTGCCATAAGGGTGGTGTCATCTGCATATCTGAAGTTATTGATATTTCTCCCAGCAATCTTGATTCCAGCTTGTGCTTCCTCCAGCCCAGCGTTTCTCATGATGTACTCTGCATATAAGTTAAATAAGCAGGGTGACAATATACAGCCTTGATGTACTCCTTTTCCTATTTGGAACCAGTCTGTTGTTCCATGTCCAGTTCTAACTGTTACTTCTTGACCCGAGTATAGATTTCTCAGGAGGCAAGTCAGGTGGCACGGTATTCCCATCTATTTAAGAATTATAAAGAATCCCCATCTCTTGACAGTATATAAAATATATACCTATACTCAAAAGCAAGAAGGATGAAATCTGATTTATCAGAAACTGTGAGAAATGCCTCAAAGTTTAAAAATAAAGAGGAACAGAGTTATAGTTTGAGAGGCATGTAAGGATTTATAAATATTCTTTAAAACCCTTTATGTTGTTTCCCCTTCTACCAGGTCTAAATATATTTTTACTGAATTAAAAAGGATAAATCTCATCAATTTATTTGAATGCCAGAGAAATGATCTCTGGGACTGTTCATAAAACAACAGAAGCTGATTTCTTGAAATTTTGGATACATGTTCTAATATAATAGAGAACAATACGTTCAAACATTCATAGTTTCCTCAAAACTTGCATGAAATCATTTTAGCTTCCTACCTTTAAATAGAAAATCTTTCAATGTCTGCGGAGCCTAGGCACCCAACAACTTATAATTCAGCAACAGAACCCTCACTATACATAGCTTTCCCAGAGTTGGATCCATATATAATCCAAATTAACATAATCCTTTCACTGTGTGGCACTTCTTAAGTGCTTCTGGGTCAAACTATTTTATGATCATAATTGTGAGTCAAATCTAGAGGGATATTTCCTATTTCCTAACTATGAATGATTCTATTAGTGACTTAATGTTTGGCATTTCCGAATCTGTACTCATTCTTGAAGGAAAAGTACTAGAACATTTGAAGATGATCACTGTTTCCCTCTCCAAGCATATTTGTTTACGTAACTACAGTGGCAAAATAAAAGGCAAAAAGAAAAATAATAATAATAGCTCCTTTCTATATCCTAAGCAATATGCTATTACCTTAAAAACAGATAATGTCTCTATCTGAATTTTTCCTTCTGTAGTTTATAAAGCAAATAAACTTTATAAAGCAAATCTTAAGTACAATTTCATTGCTACTTAGCACAGTTATTTTTTGTTTTACATCCAGTCATATATTACTATAATCACATAGTCAAGAAATATTTAATAAAGGCTTGCTAGGTAACAGGCAATTTTATAGAAAAATAAAGGAGTAAACTGCATTTGTCTTTGTTAACAGAAGTAATTTATAAGTAGACCATTCCAGATATGACTATCTGTCTTTGTCTAAGAAGTAGTGTAGGAGACTTGACTTCTTGATAAAGCATGTCACTACCTGAAACATTTTCAAGAGGACTGTAGGGGTTTTGTCTGAAATCCTTTTGTGTAAGAACATGAATTTGGGCATTTTAAAGACTGAACTAAATACAAACATTGTAGAAAAAGGAAGACATGGATTCTATATTCTACTCTTGTACTTTTATTTTTGTGGAGGAAGAATCAACACAAAAAGCAATCTTCCTAGGAAAGTAAATGGCATAAAATATAATTGTTTAACATTAGTTTTAATTAGCGAACATTTCCTTAGATGGAAATAATTGTTTCTTAAGGCTGCCATGATGAAATTCCACAAACTAAGAAGCTCAAGCAATGTAAAAGTGTTCTGTCAGTTTTGAAGCCTAAAAGTCTGAAATTCCGGTATCAACAGGGCCATGATCCCTCTGAAATCAGTAGAGACTCTTCTGGCTTCTGTTGTTTTGCCAGAATCATTGGTGTTCCTTACTGCAGGTGCAAAACTCCAATCTCTGCCTTTAAACATTCTCCCAGGGTTTCTCAGTCTTCATATCATCATCTCTTTATAAAACACTTATCATATTGGATTAAGAGCCCACCTTATTCCTAAACCAACTACATGTTCAATGTCCCTATTTCAAAATAAGATGAGAAGTACTTGGGGCTAGTGTTACAGGGAAAAAAGTGGACTCTGAGAGAATGGTCACATTCCAGGTCTCAGGCAAGTCCCTGGAACAGCCGCTGAGTGAAAGTTCTTGGCATCACACAGGAAAGGATCAAGAACAGGCCACAGTAAAGCAAAAGAAGGTTAATTCAAGGAGATACACACTCCACAGACAGAGTCTGGGGCATTTGGAAGGCAGGGGACACGAGGGTGTGGAAGTTGTCAGTTTTTATAGGGATAGGTAATTTCATCGGCTACATTTAGGGAGATGTGTAAGCTACTTGAAGAAAACTTGGATAAGCTCTGCTGATGCTGGAACTTTATGTGGAGGAGAAAGAACTCTGCTTTCCCTTTCTAACCTTCAAAGCACAATGGTTTAACTTATGCCTTCTTTTGGACCTGAGATAGCGCAATGGCTTCTACCCCATGGAGCATGGAATGGCTTCTTGAACATTCCTGTCTTGAATCAAGTATAAATTCTCCTTTTGTGGTAAAGAGGATTGTCCCCGCTAGTTGACCACAGTATAAAGCCACTCACAGACCCAGTGCCTAATGTCTTGAACTAGCAGGAGATGGCAGCCTACACATTGAAATTCAACATAAAATTCAAATGAACATGTCTCTACCATTTCATGGTAACAGTTTGCCAAAATCAGCAAAGATATTCAAAATATCTAACAACTATTTAAGAAAAAGCACAGGCCAATCAGAATAAATACTGCTCTTAAATAAACAGCATGTCTTCTTTTTAATGGTCATTTATTTATTTTTGACTGCATGAGGGAGCTTTGCTTCATGCAGTTTCTTTCATTGTGGTTCACATAGTCTCTAGTTGTGACATGTGGGCTTAGGCCCACAGCATGTGGGATCTAAGTTCACTTACCAGAGAATCACACCCTTATCCCCTGCATTGCAACATTGACTCTTAACCACTGGACCACCAGGGAAGTCCCCACAGTATGTGGGGGAGCTTTACCAACGCAGAGTGTCTCTTTACCAATGCTGAATGTCTCTCCCAGGCAGCAGTAGCAACTGTATTTATTTATTGTTATCTCTGTGGCTTTATGTAACATTTTTCTGTAATAGAGATTTTTTTGCTAGGTTAGCATTAACACAAAAATCTATCTAGTAAAATTTTAATTTTAGTTTTGAGACATGATTAGTTATTCTTTTTCAAAGTGTTTGCATTATTTGATGCTTTTAATTTGTTAGAAATTTTATAATATCTTAATAAAATAGGAACTGTAAGACACATGCAAATTTAAGACCATATGGATCTTGTAGGGGAGCAAAATCTGCCACCCCAAATGTGCCTCTTTGTTATGAGCATTATTTTGGGCTGATTAGTTTTAAGAGACTAAAGAGTCTAGAAGTTTTTTTTTTTTTTCACCTCCCCCTTAACTGCCTACAAGAATTTAGAGGGAGCGTCTATACCAAGAAAAGAGTAATCACAGAGATAACTATAAAGATTATAAACTGGTTTTGATAGTCTGGGTAGAATTTAGCAACACATCTTTTTTCAAAGCTTTCTCAGTGTCCCATTATGTCTACAAGGCAGGAAAATCATGTTGTTGTTTTTTATAAATGGTGGGTGTATGCTTTATTAAGCTTGTACCTTAGTACAGGCACTGGACTTTCCCTATGGGGCTCTTAATGTTCAAAACCCAGAGCTTTTGCCAATTTTTATTGAGCAGTGACACCAAGAATTTGAAAGCTAAGTGGATGCTTTATACATCATCTGTCATCTTTGCGTGGCCAAAAGCTACTGCCAGACACAGCACCTTCTTTATCTAGAACTTGATGCTTCACTTCATTAGCTTTGGCCACCACATTCTCGTTGTGGGTCAGCAAGGAAGGAAACTGCCAGACTTATTCAGGCCTCCACAGAGGAAATGTGGGATCTGTTTGATCAGTGACTCTGAAACAAAAAAGGCATCATACTTCTTGGCCATCTTCTTGACCAGTTTCTTATTCTGGTTGAGTTTCTTCAGGGTCTAACCATGTCCATGTGGGGGAAACCCACAACCTTGGCCTTGTCACAGTGGTGCTGGTCCCCCAGAACACATACAGAGAACCCGGGCATGGGGAGGACTTCAGCGTGACATGTCCCCAAAGCATCTGTCCTTCTGAGGGTCATAGTTCTTCAGACTGACCTGAAGCGCCACCGTCTCCAAAAGCTTCCAGTTCCCACGCTGGATCCCCTGCACTTTCTGTATCACCTCCTAGAAGGTGTCTCCGGAGACTTTGTTGCTCATGGTAGGTGACTCTGGGATAGCCTGAAGACAGCAGGAAAAACATTTTTATTTTGCTGCCAGTGGACTTACCTTTGAAGCCCCAGGCCCTGCCCCCTTCTCCTTAGCGGAGGATGGCAAATAAACCTGACTGTCCTTGAGCCTCTTATATGTACAAAATTAAATTAAATGTGTTTTTCTTTCATTAATCCGTCTTACATCATTTATCAGACTAGCCAAAGAATCTATAAGAGAAGAAGGAAAAAGTCATTATTTCTTACTATCTCTATTGCATTCTTGAGTTTTCTGAGATAATAAGACCAGGACAATGTTTTAAGTTAACCAAATTCTAATACATTCAGTGAAATTTGCATTATCTGTAATTGGAATATTAAGAGATTTATTATATATGTATATTATGTGTGTGTGTATTAGATCAGTTGCACTGTAGTTTGTCAACGTAGTAGTTTTTTTTTTTTCCCCCTTTGATTGGTCCTTACTAAGTCTACTAAATATCTTCCCACTTAGCAATAAACTCGGAGAAGGCAATGGCTCCCTACTCTGGTACTCCTCCCTGGAAAATCCCGTGGATGGAGGAGCCTGGTAGGCTGCAGTCCGTGGGGTCCCTAAGAGTCAGACATGACTGAGCGACTTCACTTTCATTTTTCCCTTTCATGCATTGGAGAAGGAAATGGCAACGCACTCCAGTGTTCTTGCCTGGAGAATCCCAGGGATGGGGGAGCCTGGTGGGCTGCCGTCTATGGGGTCGCACAGAGTCGGACATGACTGAAGCGACTTAGCAGCAGCAGCAGCTAACTGTGAGACTTAGGCAATACTTTCTTCCTAATTAAAGGGAATTTTTTTTTCCTTGTCCTTTGTCCTGTGCTTTTCTTAAAGGAATACTACTCAAAGATAAAGACACAATAATGTCATTGTTTTAAAATCAATTTAATGTATGACTGAAGTAGGAAAATGGAGTCTTTTTTATTATTGGGAGCTTTTATCCTGAGCTTATAAACACATTTTGTTTGTTAGTATTGTCATTATTGTTTGAACATAATTTTACTCATTGACTTTGGGGGGGAAAAAGTCAATTCCAAATAAAAGATGTGCTACTGAGTCTAGATTCTTATTTTTAAAACACAAAAGAACTACCTATTTTCTAATTTTATATTTATACACACTATTGTGCTGAAGTGTTGAGTGCTACTCTAGTGAAATTTGGAGCATTACAAAATTCTTCAATCATGCCAGACAGTAGTTCACTCTCAAAGTTTTAGACATGGTTAGTTAATGGAGCTCCATTTAACCCGCTGCAGCAAATAAGAAAAATTTAAGAGCATTCTGCTGTGTTTCTGCTCTGTTGTTACCGGCTTTGCTTTTTCTTGAGGAATCTTTTCACCCAATTCTAGTATCTAACTTTATTTTAATTTTTTTTTTCCTTGTAGACTCTTTTTTATTGTATTTAAACTGGTTTGGTGATCTTGGTGTAGATGAGTTCTAGAATTTTAAAATAAGCTATTACTAGATCCCAGGGGCACTTGTGTCCTTCCATTCAAAGTTGGGACAACCTAGCCTCTATCTTGCTTTCATCTCCAAGGACAGTCAAACCAACAGAAATTGATTTTAAAGAGATCATGAGATATTTTCCTGTATGAATCATAAAAATATATATACTGGTTTACACTGATGTGTTTTATAATGTCCTGGTTAATACAAATTAAGTTCTCCAAATATTTTCTGTTTCATTTCTTTATTTTTGGTTCACCAGACATGTATTTTAAGTTGTTGATTCCTAACAAAAAGTTATAAAACCATGAGAAATAGTGTTGTGTTTACAAAAGACAACTTTGTGTACTTTTTTCTCAAGGTGATAGCTAACAGCCCTTGATTGTTAGACTTAAGGCAATTATCAGTTCTTAAGTGATTTAAGATTAGCACTGACTCCACCCATGATCTTGCCCTGGGAGTCCCAATGTCACCAAATCTAAGACTGACATCTTAGAAAAAATTCCCTCAGACTCACTGCTACCTGTCTTTGTGTCTTGTTATCCACTTTACCATTCTACCATCTGCTGCACCACTGAAGTGACCTGTAATTAAGGACTTTGAAGAAAACTCACTCTAAATTATGATTTCACATGGCCTTTCATGGCCGTTAAAATAAAACGTTGTTTCTGCTTTTACTATTAGGCAAGAATCCCCTTGCATGGGGACATCAACAAGACTGGCATGTGCACGGAATAACCTTACTGTCTTAATGACCAATAATTATGCATTTTGTTTTTCAAACAGTACAGATATATGACAACACACAGCTGCTTCTCTGAGAAAGATAAAAGATGTTATCTGGTGGATATATTTTAGTTTATTTCCTTCCTGGGAATATGATGTATATTTTTTTATTTGTCTTAAATAATTTTTCAAACCATGAAGTTATTATGCTTTTAATTTTCTTTAAAAACCATACTATAATTCTCTTATTAAAATATTTTTAATGTAACATAGAAAGTTTTGGTCATGTAAAATATGTTTTGAAAGGAAAACAAGAACAGCTAACTTGAAAAATCTGCTTAAAAAGATCAATTATATAATGTGCACAATATTGTAAAATTTCATGAATTTTATTTTAATATCTGTTTTCCAAATGCCAGATGTTCCCATAATGATAGATCCTGTGAGAAGAGGAAATTTTCTCACTTTATTTTTAATGATTTCAAAATTTATTCAACTCACAGATTTGCAAAACACACTGCAGATATCTTCTTGAATTTCCATATTTTCTGTTTCTTAAGACAACACATTGCCATTTGGAAGAACTTTTATGCAAATTAAATGATATCATTTGGAAGTATAATGTCAAGGGAGATTGAAAAAAGGTGGTTAGGTTGTTACAAACTATTGAGTGAACTCTCACTCTTATAAACCTTTCCCATCTTTATAAATGACATGCCACATATTTTTTACAGATTTTCTCTAAACATGCTTAGCTACAGAGGTGCCCCTTGAAGCCCCAGGACAGTCCCCAGTCACATCCTTCTATGGCTCTAGGTCTCTAGACTTATGTCCCAAATCCTTCCATCCACTGTTGGATAGCTATCATTGCTAAAGTGATCTTTGTCATTGTTTAGTCATTAACTCGTGTCCGGCTTTTTTTTGATCCCATGGACTGTAGCCAGCCAGGCTCTTTGTCCATGGGATTTTCCTGTCAAGAATAGTGGAGTGGGTTGCCATTTCCTCCTCTAGGGGATCTTCCTGACCCAAGGATTGAACCAACACCCCTTGTGTCTCCTGTATTGGTAGGCAAATTCTTTACTGACGGTGCCACCTTGGATTTTTATATATGGTATTAAAATAATGTTGATAGCCAGCTATCATAGTTACTTATCATCACCTCTACATATAATTAGCTATGTAATCTTGATATATAGTCAAGAGAGACAGCAAATTATGCATTTTTAATACATTGCTTCTACTTTTCATATTCATTGTAAACTTTTTATGTTTGTATATATATGCATGTGTATATGTGTGCATGTGTATATATATGTATGTGTATGCATATATCTACGTGCATGTGTATGTATATATGTATGTGAAAGTTGCCCAGTTGTGTCTGCCTCTTTGCGATCTCCATGGACTATAGCCCACCAGGCTCCTCTGTCCATGGAATTTTCCAGGCAAGAATATTGGAGTGGGTTGCCTTTTCCTTCTCCCCTTTCACATACTTGTATGGTACATACCAACGTACTTACGTACACACATATATACATACACATAGTACATAATATATGAAGACTGTTGTCTGAGAAAATTTCTGAGATATGATCCCAAATATTCACTATTACATGCAAATTTACTGATCCTTAAATGACAAAAATAATTAAATTTAACTCCAGAACAGTGAAAAACACTGTAAAGATACTCATGTCCTCCTTTTCTTATTGTTTATTCTTCTTCACTCATTTTGGATAAATCAATGAGCAGAAATGAAATGAACATGTGAGTCTTTTAAAGGCCAGCTGCTGCTGTTGGCATGTATTTGAAGCTAATGGCTAATCTTCAAGTACACTGCCGATTTTGCTAAAACCTGAATCCTCTTTCATCCAGACAACCTATGTTTCTGAGCCAAAATCAGGGGACAGTTCTTGGATTCCCCGAGTCTCTTATTTGAGAACATTGCAGGATAAACAGATGCAGTCGAAGGGAGAAAGGATATGTTGTTTATCCTCATTCAGATCTGAATGATGCTTTATCTTTAGCTCAAGTTATTTCAAAACAAAATTATGGAAAAATGTTACTTATAAATTATCAAAGATATGCTCTATACTTAAATATTGTATACATTTTTACTTTATTATTTTATATCTGAGCCAGTAAATATTTGAAATTAAATATATTTACAACCACTTGAAAACATTTCAACTTTGTAGTATAATATTTTCTTGTTAATGTAATTGGGCATTTTAGCATTTTCCCTATTGATATTTGTGTTATTTTTCAATAATTTCTAAATGACATAACTCACAATCTCTGACAGAGAGATTCATTTTAGGATAGTGCAGGAGATATTTTGCCAGTTATAAACCTGATGTCTTCTATTTTGTTATAATGGTGATTTGACCTTGGTTTCCAATTTTTATGAATTTTAGAAAATATCCATCTAACACTGTTCAAATGAATAAACTGAAATAAGCAAATTGGACATTTTAGTGACAATTTAGTAAAATTAACTGCACAAAGTGATGGATTCTTTAATTGAACAGCAATCAATTTGGTGAATTATGTCATTATGTTAGACTATTTCATAATTGAGCTGCCATTTTATTTGTCTTAAAGTTTGACATCAGTTGCCAAAACAAATAAGAAATACAAGTTCTGTGTTAATTTTATATATATATATATATATATATATATATATATATAAACTGCATACATGTAAACATGTATATCTGTGTACTTTCTTCATGTTTTAAGAGTTGACAACAATGAAGTAGAGAAGGTCATACTGCATAGTTCACACATACACATATGTATTTATATATATTTACGTGTGTATTTATGTATAAAATATATATATAATTTATTTTTCATTTTTTATTTTATATTGAAGTATTATTAACAATGTTGTGATAGTTTCAGGTGGACAGCCAAGTGATTCACTTATACATATACATATATCTATTCTTTTTCAAATTCCTTTCCCATTTAAGTTGCTACGTAACGTTGAGCAGAGTAACCTGTGCTGTAAATAGATCCTTGTTAGTTTTCCATTTTAAATATAGCAGTGTGTGCATATCAATCCCAAACAGTCTCTTCCCCCTACTCTTTCCTCCCTGGGAACTCTAAGTTCCCTCTCCAAGTCTGTGAGTTTGGTTCTCTTTTGTAAACAAATTCAATTGTATCATTTCTTTTTAGATTTCCCATGTAGGCACTGTCACATGTTCATTCAGTATGAACTCTCTTTCTCTGTCTGACCTCATTCATTCAGTATGGACTCTGTAGGTCCATCCATATTGCTGCAAATGGTATTATTTCATTCTTTATAATGACTGAGTTATATTCCATTGTATATATGCACCACATCTTCTTTATTCTTCTGTCGATGGACCTTTACATTGTTTTAATGTTTTGGTTATGGCAAACAGTGCTGCAAAGAACATTGGGGAGCGTGTATCCTTTCAGATCATGATTTTTTCTGGATACATACCCAGGAGTGGAAATGTAGGATCAGATGGTAGCTCTATTTTTAAGGAAAATCCATACTGTTCGCCTATACATGTAGAATTTATATAGTGAGAAAATGTAAAGACTATTTTCATTCTTTAAATTAGTCCTCAATCTAGCCTATCATAAGTCTTTTCTGACTATTCAGTTCCCAGACACAATTACACATTATGAAATAAATGTCTGAATAAATTTTCTCCTCATTAAAAATAATAAAAAACAATGAAATGTGTTTGGAATATTCATTAAATATTAGAATAGATATATGTCTATTAAAGACACTGGGTATGTAATGATGATGATGGTTTTTCAGTACAATTAGTCTAGAGAAATATAAAAGACGTAAGGTAACTGGAAAAAAAATATGCAGTAATATGATTTTGTTACAAGATTTAATTTGGCATCTGTAAAACCCATGAGAATAATTCAAGATAACAATCAGAAACTTGATGAGACAGCCTTCTTGTATACCCCAAACTGTTCCATCATGCTTGGTAACTTCATTGTTGACAAAGATGAGTCAACCAAATTCCTGGAAAATTAGTTCCCTCTTCTGCTTATTTACATTCTCCCCACTTCCTTAGTGTCTCCTAATGTGACACTAAATTCTCCTCAGAAATCTCTAGTCACTCCTTCTTTTTTCTTCTAGGCCAATTACATTCACAGAAATTCTTTCTATCTTTTTGAGACTCAAACCCACTTTTATGTTCTAACTTTCTCAATCTCCATAATTCTGTTTTGCATAATGAAAACTTGTCACATTAATATTTTGAATCTCTTTTTCCTTCTTTTTTTTTAACACTCTCATTTGACAAATTATCTAAATTGAATCTATTTTGTAATCTGGGCCTACAAACTTTGAGAAAATTTCTGGACTTACACAACTATATTGAACGACCATATTAATTTTAAAAGAAAAATAAACACTCTAACTAGCACTCAATACCAGCAATTGCTTTTTAAAATAATATAATATTGAAAAGAAATATTTATAGTAACAATAGTTAAGAAGGTGACACTTTAGGGTATGCAAGACTTAGGTTAGATAATTGAAAAGTTGAACTAGAAATAAAAAAAGAAAAGTATTAAGAATGGAAACATAATTTTTTCTTGAATATAAATACTCAATGTTGTAAACATTATAAATAAAATGTTCTTTTATCTATTAAATTAAGCTCAATGCATCTATATAATGATCATTAAATAAGAAAAAAATCTCAGTATTATATAAATAGTAAATTGTAACTGGATAGATGAGAAAATTATTTAAAAAATGAATAACAAGATGATTAAAGTTGTAATAATTAGATATTTTTGACACTGGCTCACAATTATGCAGATTAATGAAATTTAGTGAATAGTAATGGGCTTCCCAGGTGGCTCAGTGGTAAAGAATCCTCCCGCCAGTGCAGGAGTTGCAGGTTCAATCCCCACATCAGGAAGATCTCCTGAAGGAGGAAATGGCAACTCATTCCAGTATTCTTGCCTGAAAAATGCCATGAACAGAGGAGCCTGGTGGGCTATAGTCCATGGAATTGTAGAGAGTCAAACAAGTCTTAGTGACTGAGCCCATACAGGGAGTGAATAATAATAGACACAAATAATATGGATAATTATTATATAAAGACCAATTGAAAAGCAATGCAAAAAAACAAAATGCTAATCATAGGTTACAGATGGCCAACTATTTAAAGAAAAGAATAATCTAAATATTAGCATAAGCATTTATCAAAATAAATTCTCTATCAAAGTTTTAAATTTTAAAATATGGAACCACATGAGTATGTGAAAAGGAAGGCAAGGATAAAACAAAAATTAAGATTACAGGACAAATCATATTTGTCATTTTGTGAATTGATAAAATCATCTTTCAAGTAAAAGATTAAACACGAAATTTTAAAATGTCAAAATTCATCTATGTTCTATTTATTTTTTAAAGACCTGAAAAATTATGAAGCTAAGTTGCATCTGCAAAACTTTAATGCAGAATTCTCTTATAGGCTTATTTTTGACACCAAGAAACCAAATCAAAATATAAGCAAAATACAGAGGATCTGTGTAATAACTAAATATAATACTTATATAAATAACTTTATAATCAACAAAGCTATAACTGATTTTATTTCCAATTCACAGAAACCACAAAGAAAATCTGATGATACATTAGGTCACAAAATAAAGGTCAACAAATTTCAAAATCCACCTTCTTACAAATCATTCTCCCTGAAGACAATGAAATAAAATCAGACATCTACAAAAACTAATATTAAATTATAAAGATATCTTCTTATAATGATGGAATGAAAGTAAAATAATTACATCCAAAAAACAGAAAAGCTGTTCTGCCAAAAGAGGTACAAAACTTAAAATATAGCAACTAAGTTTTCTTGTCAGGAAGCTATTTTAAAAATGGAAAAAGTAAATTACTAAGAATTAAAGTATGAATTATATAATTGAAAAAATAGTGCAATTTTTGAGTATAACATGCACAAAACTTAGGACAATCAAAATCAAGAAAAATGTGTAGGCATACATTTTTAAAACATACATAAAGGAATACAACTAGATAGATTATAATATAATTTATTATCAATAAAATGACAAGATATAAAAATCTCCCCAAAACCGTGTTGACAAATTTCTTGCAGAAATAAAAAATATGTGAATATAAGAAACCTATAAAATAATTACAAAAATAGTAGATTATCCCATAGTGAAGAATCTAATCAAGGTGGTGTTATAGCTTTTAGCTTCCTCTTCCTTCCCCACAACCTATATCCATTCCCAGGATCTATCATTTTCCCCTCAGATCAGCAATGGATCGCTCAACATTATATGTTTTGTCCCACATCTGGATTCACTGTGGATATTGGCATTCAAACCAGGTGTTGGGGGTGAACCGGCATATCTTGGCTTTTATTCTTGAAATGAATGAGGTCTGATTGTGCATGCTAAGTCACTTCAGTTGCAGCAATCCCATGGACTGTAATCAACCAGGCTCCTCTGTCTATAGGATTCTCCAGGCAAGAATACTGGAGTGGACTGAGATGCCCTCCTTCAGGGGATCTTCCCTACCCAGGGATTGAACCTCCATCTCTTATGTCCCCTGCATTGACAGGTCGGTTCTTTAAGGGCCTTCAAACACAGGGACCTAGACAGACTATCTCATTCCCAACTCCCTATGAGATTTTTGTACCTCCTTTATAGACTTATAGGGCCCCATGTGCCCAGGGAGATCCCCTTCATTGGGCCAAACCTCCTGCAGGCTAGAAGAATGCAATCTAAAAGGAAGCGAATACCTTGAACCCCTGAGCACTATGCTGGAATGCCTGAGAGCACGGTGCACAGTAATATTGCTCATTTTCCGTGCTTCCTGCCCCAAGTCAGAGAAAAGCTGTCACCACGCCATCCCCACCCCCGTCAGGTATCCCATAGCCTCGCTAACGATGCCTGAATGCTTTTCCTGGCCTTTTGCTAGAACACGGGGGCAATACCAACAAGTTCAGTGGGAATACATTCTCTCATCATCACCATTTCCTGAACTGGGAGTTGCCCCGTTGACTGGGATTGTTGCTGGTATCTTGGTTTCCTTTTGTACTGGGGATCAGACAGTACGGAATATTTTGTCCATTTCACTGTCAACGCTCACCATATATTCCTTCTTGCTTTTCTCACTTTCCAAAGAATCCCTCTTCTCAGTGTCCCACAGGCTTTGCCACAGTGGCCAAACCTGAATCCAAAGCAGATTGTGCTCTCCATATGCTTCCAACTCCAGTATTCTTGGCTTCCCTGGTGGCTTAGATGGTAAAGAGTCTGCCTGCAATTCTGGAGACCTGGGCTCAATCCCTGACTTGGGAAGATCCGCTGGAGGAAGGCATGACAACCCACTCCAGGATTCTTGCCTGGAGAATCCCCATGGACAGAGGAGCCTGATAGGCTAAGTTTATGGAGTCACAAAGAGTCGGACATGACTGAGTGCCTAAGCACAGCACAGCCTCGCAAAATGGCAAGCTGAGGTCTCAGACATAATATCCTACTCTCCCATCTTGTTTGTCAGCCCCAAAGTTTGCAGAGTTCCCCTCTAATCTTAGCTCTTCTTCCAACTTTCTAACTCAGCCTTCAACCTCTAGCTGAGGATCTGTGGCCAGCCGAATAGCCTGTGGCAAAGGCCAGCTCCTTGCACAGGCCTTTATTTCCTCTCTTTGCCACAGCGTACAGTTCCTCACACACAGGCATCAAACCAGCCAACATTTTTAGAGCATCCACATAGTCTACAGACATCTATCCTAGGTGTCACAACACCCCATGTAGAGGTTCATGGCCTATTTGGGCTTCCCAGGTGGTAAAGAATCTGCCTGTGAAAGCTCGAGACACTAGAGATCCATGTTTGATCCCTGGGTTGGAAATATCCCCTGGAGTAGAAAATGGAAACCCACTCCAGTATTCTTGCCTGGACAATTCCATGGTCAGAGGAGCCTGGAGGGCTAGAGTGCATAGGGCTGCAAAGAGTTGGACATGGCTGAGTGATTGAGCACCACCATTGGGATATCCCCTGTGGATGCCTCTTTCCTAAGACCCATTTCTTCAGTCTCCTGGCTTACTTCACTATTGCTGGTTTGACACCAGTGTGAAATTCAAAACTGGTCCCTGTATGAGAAGGGCAAGAAGAGACCAAACAAAGAGTAGAAGAGGCAGACCAGTCTCGGTTAATAAGTGGCAGGCTTAATAAGCAAGGGAACTTTACACATGAAACTTGTCTTGGCAGCCACAAGACAAGTAGTTCTCAGCATCTGCCTATCAGAATCTTAAAAGTTTATACAGAGGCCTTAATTGGGTTTGGTCACATATTCAGTCCAGATGGTCTCAACAACACTTCACTCTCTCAACTCTCAAAGCTGTGTCTTTTAAATAGCTCTTAGCATTGGAATGATGGGTGGGAACATACATTCTGCGGGGAGGGTGGGGGGCTGGTGGGTGGAGAGAATCTCTGATTGCCTGGGTCCAGCTTGCACATCAACCAGCAGTCAAGTCCTCGCCATGACCTCCTCCAACAAGAAGTTTGGGAAATGATGAATACAGTGAGGGAGTGAGAACTTCAGAAGATCAGATTTAAAGTGAATATATGCTTGCTGAGTGCTAAGTCAATTAGGTTGTGGCCAACTCTGCAACCCTATGGACCATAGCCCACTAGCCTCCTCTGTCCAGTGGATTCTCCAGACAAGAGTCATGGAGTGGGTCACAGTGCCCTTCTCCAAGGGGATCTTCCTGACCCAGGGATTAAATCCATGTCTAGTATCTCCTACACTGGCAGGTGGGTTCTTTACCACTAGCAGCACCTAATATGTACAATTAGTGCAGAAATAAACCAAACATAAAGGAAACAGAATCTCAAGCCCCAAACCAGTATAATGTTCATTCATTAATTGTCTAACTTAAAATATCAAACTTGTGCTCTTGTTCATAATATGTTATCATCAGAGGGCCAAAAATGGACAGTTCCTTTCTTTTATTTTTTTTCCACTCTATTCCTAAATCCTCACTGCTATTTCCCTAACTCCAGGAGCACTAAGTCAGTCTCTTCAGTGTTTGCAACCCTATGGACTGTAGTCTGCAAGTCTCCTTCATCCATGGGGAGTCTCCAGGCAAGAATGTTGAAGTGGCCCACCACGTCCCTCTCCAAGGGATCTTCCCATTTAGACGTTCTGCTAAAAAAATGTTGTATGTCTATTCATATAGGCATTTGAACACACATATTTAGTTGTGTGTTTTAGCCTGTATGTAACATTTAATTTACACGAATATATTTTTCACTTCTTGATTTTTCTCATTCATCATTATGTATGCTAGTGCGACCTATGCTGCTGTGTATACATCTAGTTTGTTGATGACTATATTCTGTAGTGTATGTCTGATATTTGCATAAGATGAAATCCTAGGTTATTGCTAAATGACCTTGAAACCCCCAAATACATTACAGTTACCAATGCGAAGTGTTTTAAAGTACTTTTGTAATAACTTCTCTTGGATGTATACAATGGAGATTAGATAGATGATGGAAAATTTTGGTGAGTCTTGTGGTATACAAATAACCACTTTCATTGCATACTCTCAGATGACTTTCCAGGGTTGTTGACAAACTTATACTCCCATTAGAGATACAAGATGCTTTCTTTTTCTTTTTTTAATGATTGTATTTATTTATTTATTTTTTACTTTGAGGCCTTTTCTCTAGTCGCAGTGAGCAGGGCTGCTCTTTGGTTGGGGTGTGCAGGCTTCTTATTGTGGTGGCTTCTCCTGTCGTGAAGCATGGACTCCAGGGTGTGCAGGCCTCGGTATTTGTGACTCTTGGGCTCCAGAGCACAGGTTCAGTAGCTGCGGTTCATGGGCTTAGTTACTCCATGACGTGTGGGATCCTCCTGGACCAGGGATCAAATCCAAGTCTCCTGCATTGGCAGGCAAGCAGTATCCAGCACTGAGGCGCAAGGGAAGCCCGCAGGATGCTTTCTGTTTTCCAAATCGTCATCAGACTTTTGTGTAACTTAACTTTTTTAGTATTTGGGTCAATGTCATGAGTATAAAGTTTTCTCTTTTCTCAAATTTGCATTTCCCTGATTACTTCTGAGATTAAGGAGTTTTTATACTCTATTCATAAATTATGAGACAGCAAACAATTTAAGATCCACTTCTCCATTAATTATGTACAGTTTAAAAATCTGTCAATTAAATCACATGAAACAATAAATGTAAGCTACATGCAAATTGCAGGGATGATAGAAAGTGAAAACAATAATTGTGTATCCTTTAATGTGCTTTACTTATTAATTATCTGTTTCCCCATCTATGAATTGCCTAATTATATCTGTGGTCATATTTTTATTTGTTGTCTTGTATTTATCTTATTGAATTTAAATATCCCTTTGATGATCTAAATTATATGCCTTTGTCGGTAAAAGATGATAATATAAATAATAAGACTTAAAATAATAGCTTATATTTTAATGCATATTAATAACTGTATTTATTTAGATGTTTATATTCCATGCACTGTTCTAATATTACCCCATGCATGAACTTGATTAATTTCCATAAAAGTACAGTGATCAAAATAACACTGGAACATCAAAAAAATCTGATCCACAAAGACATTAAGAAATATGCCTATGACAAAAACGACAACAATAAAAATCAGGCATGTGCCAATATTTGAAAACAGGCAATGACCTATAGTCTGTGCCATTTTGCACTGCATTCCAATTATTTTAGACATTGTACGGATGCTTTACATATCATTTAAATTGTGTGACTATCTGGCTTTAATTAACATACTATAGAATTTTACATTGAATACAGTCACTGGTTTTTATACACTCTAATCATTATATTTTCTTCTTATGAATTATTCTTTTTAGCTTTCTAAAATCTGTTTTCCTGACTCAAGATTGCAGTTATTTGTCGATTTATCATCTGGAATTTTCTATAATTAGCCCCACAATCTTAATTCTTTTTACTTTTTTTTATAACAAAATATGGGCCATTTTTTTCTTGCATGTGGTGTGCCAGATTGTTCTAAATCAAATCCTAAATATTCCACCCCTCCTCACTTATTTCAGGTACCTTTATTGCTGTATCTTCCTGGGTGCATCTGTTTCTGAACTTTCTAGTGTGTTCCATCAGTCTTATTTTCCTGATTTTTTGGCAAAAAAAAGAAAAGAAAATGTTTTAAAAGATATGGCTCTGTAGTATATTTGTGTACCTGCTAAGTTGATTTCTGTTTCTGTTCTTATAAGAAACTAATTATCAAAGAACCTTTACTCTTTTAAAATTCCAAATGTACAGAGTTTCAAAAATACACAGTTAAATTTTTCTCTTGAATACAAACATGTTTACCTATTACTGGAAAAAGTGATTACAAACTTAACAATGTTAAAATTTATTATTCATGAGCTGATTTATCTCTGTTTTTATTTAGATTTTTTTATGTTACTTATTGACAGTTCTTCATAATCTCTTGTGACTTGTTTGTGTATCAATTCTTAAAAAATGCTTTCTTGATTTTTAATTATATTAATCTTGCTTTTGGTTTTTATACTAAGTAATATTCTAAATAAAAATCACTAAATTTTATAAGTTGATATTATATTTAGCAATTGTGATGAAGTTTCATCACTTTTTAATTTCAATTCTGATGTATTTTTAAGACTTTTATAAAAGATAAGTTTTAAGCAAAATTGGGAGGAAGATAATGAAATTTCCCATATGATTTCTGCACCTACATACATACATATTCTCCTCAATTATCACATCACTCACCTCAGTGCTAATTTTTACTAAGGATGAACCTACATTGATATATCATTATCATCCAAAAAACATTAGGGTTCACTCTTAGTGTTGTAAAATCTATCATACATCAACACTCACTGCTTAGATAAATGTATAAGGACATATATTCATCATGATAATATGAGAGAATATTTTCACTGTATTAAATATCTCTAGTGCTCTACCAATTAATTTCCCCATTCCTCCAACCATACCAGCCATTGGTCTTTCTAATATCTCCAAGCTTTGCCCTTTCTAGGGTCATACATTTGGTATCAAACCATATGTAGCTTTTTTAGGTTGGCTTCTTTCACTAAATAATGTACGTTTAAGATTTCTCCATGTTGTTCCATAACTTCATAGCTCATTTATTTTTAGTGCTGAATAATATTCCATCATCTGGATATACCACAGTTTATACACTCAACTACTGATAGACATCTTGGTTGCTTCCAAGTTTTGGAAGTTACAAATAAGGCTGCTATAAATATCCATGTGCATGTTTTTGTACAGACATAATATGTAACTCCTTTGAATACATATGAAAGAGCTTGACTGCTCAATAGTATAGCAAGAGTATGTTTAGTTTGTTCAGATGTGTCTTCTGTAAACATTTTAAGTCTTGACTTGTCTTTTGATATTGTCTTTTACGGGTTAGAAGTTTTCGATGTCAATGAAGTAAATCTTATTATTTCTTTCATGGATGGTACCTTTGATTCTATATCTAAAAAGGAATCGACAGAACGTCCCTGGTGAGAGCCCTTTAGACAGCAAGGAGATCAAACCAGTTAATCCTAAAGGAAATCAACCCTGAATATTCATTGGGAGGACAGATGCTGAAGCTGAAATTCCAATACTTTGGTCACCTGATTCCTAGAGCCAATTCATTAGAAAAGACCCTGATATTGGGAATGATTGAGGGCAGGAGGAGAAGGGGATGACAGAGAGCGTGATGCTTGGATGGCATCACTGACTCAATGGACGTGAGTTTGAGCAAACTCTGGGTTAGAGGGAAGGACAGGGAAGCCTGGCATGCTGCAGCCCACGGAGTTGCAAAAGGTTGGACACGACTTAGCGACTGAACAAACCACCACCAGTGGTTAAGAATACACTTTCCTAGGAGGGTGGGGTGGGGAGGGAGATGAGAGGGAGGTTCAAAAGGGAGGAGATATACGTATACCTATGGCTGATTCATGTTGAGGTTTGACAGAAAACAATGAAATTTTGTAAAGCAATTATCTTTCAATAAAAAAATAATAACGAGGAAAAAAAAAAAAAAAACACCTTTCCTGGTTGAGCGCTCGCTGCACTGAGGAGGTTTCCTCGGCGCCGCGCATCCCGCCAACGTCTCAGGGCTGCTCTGCCCTAACAGGGATGCGCCTCCGCCCTCCTCGCAGCTTGCGCCCTGCCGCTCCGCTCGCAGTAGGCACACACACCATGAAGAAGAGAGGCAAGAAGTCCTTCAACCGGAGCCTGCCCAAGTGGAAGCTCTTCATCCACAACCAGACCACCAGAGAGTTCCTGGGGCGCAAGGCCAAGAGCTGGGGTTGATCTCGATCTTCTACCCAGTCTTTTACACGTTCTTGGCTGCGCTCTTTTCATTCAGAATGTGGGCCATGCTTCAGACTCTGACGAAGATGGTTCCAAAATATAGTGACCAGATTCCTAGTCCAGGACTTATGGGTTTTCCAAAACCGGTGCCAGCGTTGGATTTTTCATTCAGCCTGTCTTATTCAGAATCCTATCAAGGGTACATGGATGACCTTAAGAAAGTTTTAAAGCCGTATGGCTTAGAAGAACAGAAGAATCTCACAGATCATACCAATGGAAGTTTTTGGAGCAGAAGGGTCCAGCATACACAGCATATGTTTCCTCTTTCTTTACGTGAAGCGTACGGTGGTATGGATGAGCCCACCTTTGGCTACCAATCAGGAAACCCTTATATTCTTGTGAAAATGAGCAAGATAATTGTATTAAAGCCTCAAGGAGAACCAAGGATAGACTGTATTACAAAAAGTGAAAACACAGCAGTTCTATCAACTTATCCTCACAATGGAAAGATAGATTTAAAATATTTCCATATTATGGAAAACAAAACAAAACTGCATGGGTGCTACGCGCAGCCACTAGTTGCTGTCCAGCTCAGCTTTGGTAGTGATGGTGATGTAAAAGAAGTAATAGTTGAGTGCAAGATTGATGGATCACCCAACCTAAAAACCCAGAATGACCATGACAAGTTTTTAGGACGAGTTGCATTCAAGATCACCATGCATGGAAGGAGTTAAGATATCTCCACAGAGTAAACGTTGTGTTGTCTGTCTTCATTTTGTATCAGCCGGACCTGCCATTCCAGAATTATGAGACCGCCTTGGAGAAAAAGGTGGAGTGGTACGTGACACTGGGATCACATAGTGTGCTTCCAGATAACAGAGGTCCGTGTCCTTTGAGGTAACTGCCTGTTGCCTCTGCTGCCTTTTGAACCATGTACAGTCACCAGGTAGGGACTGTGAACACCTAATTCTGAACATGTAGGTTGGGGGTCCTGTCCAATTTTTATGTGGTTTGATTGCCAAGTGTCTAAAACTTAATGTGCTGTGCTATGTAAATATTTTTAGAGATTTAACACTGGTTAACTATCATATTTTGATGCCAGCAAAGTTATTTTAGGGGATAAAATGGTACCTGACCAGCATCAAATGACTTTACAGATGCAAGAAATTCAGTGTGTAGAAAAGTTCCGTATGTGAGGAGGAAAAGGAAAATAAAAGTGGATTAAAAAAAAAAAACAAAAACATACACTTTCCAATGCAGGGAACACAGGTTAGATCCCTGGCTGGGGAATTAAGATCCCACATGCTGTGGGGTAACTAAGCCTCTGCCACAACTAGAGAGAATCCAACATGGTGCAATGAAAGGCAATGAGACATCCTGCCTGCTGCAACTGAGACTGACACAGCCAAATAAATCATACTAAAAAATAAATAAGTAAAAATAAAAAGGCATCCCTATACCTAAAATCACATAGGCTTTCTCTACTTCTAGGGGTTTTACAGTTTTGTATTTTACATTTAGGTCTGTGCCCCCTTTTGAGTTAATTTGTGAAGAATATAAGGTCTTTCTACATTCATTTTTGTCTCATATGGATGGCCAGTTATTCCAGCACCATTTTTTGCAAAGATGAAGAGACTATCTTTGCTCCATTTCATTGCCTTAGCTACTTTACAAAAATCAGTTCACTATATTTATGTGGGTCTACTTCTTGGGTCTCTAGTTTGTGACACTGGCCTATTTGCCTGTTCTTTCGTCAGTACTGTACTTAGTCACTCAGTCATGTCTGCCTCTTGGCGACCCCATGAACTGTAGCCCACCAGGCTCCTCTGTCCATGGGGATTCTCCAGGCAAGAATACTGGAGTGGGTTGCTATGCCCTCCTCCAGGGGATCTTCCCAATCCAGGGATCAAACCCACGTCTTCCGCATTGAAGGCGGATTCTTTACCGTCTGAGCCACCAGGGAAGCCCTCATCAGTACTACATCATCTTAATTACTATAGCTTTATAGTAGGTCTTGGAGTATGGTTGCATCTGTCCTGCAATTCCATTCTTCTCCTTTGATATAGTATTGGCTATTCAGGATCTTTTACTTCTCCATGTAAACTTTAGAATCAGTTTATCAGTATCCATAAAATGACTTGCTGCACCTGATGGATTTATAATGTGGCTGATAAAGTTTAAAAATAACAAAAAAAGTTAATTCTCTTCTCATTCTAACAGGTATTACAGCATTCTCATACAGCATTTTTTTTGTTTTAAAATATTCATAGGACTTAACTAAAAACAATAGCAGTAGTGACAGACATGCTTTTTTTATAAATTATTTTTTTCAAGTTTAAGGGAAATACATTTTAGTAACTTCATGAATTTTGATGATTGTTTTCAGTGTGTGTAATATAGACATCTTAAGGTATTAATAGAATGTTCCTTTGCATTCTTTCTGATTGAATATATTTTTAAAGTCACAAATATGAAATGAAATTTATTGAGATATTTTCTTAATATATTGAATTATTATCACTCCAATATTTCATGAATGTAACAAAATATATAATGGATTGCAAGTGGTTATAGAGCAGTCCAAAATTTTAAAAGTGCACAAAAAGATTTTCCATTGTATGTTATCTTCTTTTGTCAGCCCCTCAAACATGCACACTGTATCCTAGGATGACATTTTTTTCTTAAATGCCTTCTATTTCTAAAGAACTTTCACACAGATTTTTGTGTCAGTTTTGCAGATCCACATATTTCTATGTCATCTCAAGCCTGAAGTATCCCTATTTTGGGGGAAAGCCAGCAACTCATACTAGTTATTCTTTTCTTTTTTCCACCTACATGGAAATTTATTATGTCATAAATTTAACATTTCAGATCTGTGGGATAAATATTAGTTACTCAGAAATTCATGTTGTGTAATAGCTTCTGCATATAGGAAATGAAATTTAGATTTTTATTTTGAATACACAAAAGTCAATTGAAATTACAAAGCTAATAATCATAAATAGAAAAACTCAAAAAGTATGGGAAAAATGTGTTGTTGAACACACCCAGATTTAACTATATCAATACAAAAAGCAACAGTATAGAACAAAGGACTTACATATTCAAAGGCTTACAAATCTATATTTGAAGAAATAATTTGCAACGTATATAGTACTGAGAAAGGATTATTATGTAGGCCAAAGGTAAAAAAAGGAAAATATATCACGAGTCATTTATTAGTAAATAAAATAAGTAACAGAACTAAATTCCCAATAGCCACAGATTATAGAAGTATTTGATAGCCTTTTAAAGAAGAATGCTTAATTTATTTAAAACAAATAAATTAATTAAACATACAAGAAAAGCAAACATAGAAACCGAAAGAGAAAAGATCATTTTAAATTCATTTGTGATATATCTAAGCATGTTATAGATAAAACTTATAAGCTTATTACATTTAATTCAGTGGATTCAATTCAGGTGAAAAAAATAGAAATACCTGAGATTGCGATGCATATTACAATACAAGGAAAAATAGAAAAGAAACTATAATGAACTAGGGGAGAGCCTAGCAGGTGTTATTGAAAGCAGGAGGAAACAGAAAGACTGGAGAGAAGGCAAAGGAATAATTTGTCGAAAGAAATGACCTCTCAGATTCAAAAGGCACAAGAATTCAATAGGATAAATCTTCATGTGGGCATATCTTAGTGAAACTGTAGGTAACTAAATATAATGAGAAGTTTTTAAAAGCTGTTAGATCCTGGTATATCAATATGTAGACTAGTTATTGAAACATTAATCTTAGGGATTGGTGAGGAAAGAAATTGGTTACCTATTGCACTGTATCCAAGTCTGTGCTGCCCTGGAGTAGATTATTTTAGGATTGCACACATCATTTTTAAAATTTGTTAGCTCTAGGACTCTGCTGTGTTCTGCTCAGTCTGTGTGTGTCCAACTCTCTGAAATCCCATGGATTGTAACCCATTGTCCTACAATCCATGGCTCCTCTGTCCATGAAGTTTTCCAGACAAGAATACTTAGTGGGTTGCCATTTCCTACTCCAAGGGATCGTCTCAATTTAGGAATCAAACCCGCATCAGGTGGATTCTTTACCTGCTGAGCCATTGGGGAAATGATTTTAAAATTAGACTTAAAAAAAAATAAAGAACAAGAGTGTGTAAATTTTAAACCAGTATGTGAATGGGTGGGAAACTAAAGAAACATCCAAAATCCAAATATATCAGGGAGAAAAATAGCATAAATGACTGAGTATAGGAAGACACAAATTATGATAGTAGAAATTAGTCCTTAATACACTGAAAAGTATAAACAGTAAAATGGTCTAAATTGCCCTGTAGGAAGTAGTATTTTTAAAATATTATACTAAGAAAATTCTAAGTAAAGGACATTTTTCATTGTTACCATTAGAAAAAGCAACTTTAAATAAAAAATCTATTAAAAGATAAACTGAAGAATATTAGAATTCCTAGGATTTTATTTGAGCAAATATAATTCCAACCAGGCAAAGCAAACTGAATTTGGTTAGAACTCCACAGACAGAAACGAGATGAAAGTCTTTTACAAAGAAGACTAGAAGGCAAAGCAAACATTAATAAATTATTTGATTCACTATTGCTTAAGTGGTTGCCTTATTTAGGAAAGCCTAGTTGGCTGTCTGTACTAATTGCTCTTAAGTTTTGTTCCCTAGGATTCAAGTGTATTGACTCTAGCTTAGATTTTGTTTACGTAAGCTACCAATGGATTGGACCACTTTGGTCTAATGGCCTCTTTGCTTAATTGTATTCTTACATATCAGTAATACACAATTAAAATGTGTACTGAAAAATTCCATTTCAAATAATATTTAGAAATATTTCAAATGTAAACTGAGAAATCTATATGCAGTTCGAGAAGCAACAGTTAGAACCACATATGGAATAACGGACTGGTTCCAAATTGGAAAAGGAGTATATCAAGGCTGCATATTGTCACCTTGCTTATTTAATTTATATGCAGAGTACATCATGTGAAATGCTGAGCTGGATGAAGCACAAGCTGGAATCAAGATTGCCGGGAGAAATATCAAATATGGAGATGACACCACCTTTATGGCGGAAAGCAAAGGGGAACTGAAGAGACTCTTGATGAAGGTAAAAGAAGAGAGTGAAAAAGCTGGCTTAAAACTCAACATTCAAAAAAACTAAGATCATGGCATCTGGTCACACCACTTCATGGCAAATAGATAGGGAAACAATGGAAACATGGAGAGATTTTATTTTCTTGGGCTCCAAAATCATTGCAGATGGTGACTGCAGCCATGAAATTAAAAGATGATTGTTCCTTGGAAGAAAAGCTATGACCAACCTATACAGCATATTAAAAAGCAGAGATATTACTTTGCTGACAAAGATCCATCTAGTCAAAGCTATGATTTTTCCAGTAGTCATGTATGGATGTGAGAGTTGGACCATAAAGAAAGCTGAGAACTAAAGAATTGATGCTTTTGAACTGTGATGTTGGAGAGATGACTCTTGAGAGTCCCTTGGACTGCAAGGAGATCAAAGCAGTCAATCATAATAGGAAATCAATACTAAATATTCATTGGAAGGACTAATCCAATACTTTGGCCACCTGATGTGAAGAACTGACTCATTGGAAAAGACCCCGATGCCGGGAAAGATTGAAGGCAGAAGGAGAAGGGGATGACAGAGGATGAGATGGTTAGATGACATCTCCAACTCAACGGACATGAGTTTGAACAAGCTCCAGGAGTTGGTGATGGACAGGGAGTCCTGGTGTGCTGCAGTCCATGGGGTCACAGAGAGCTGGACACGACTGAGCGACTGAACAGAACTGATGCAAGCTTGTTGACAAAATAAGATAGGAACAGGGTATTAGCAGTCTTTACATATAGAACTATTTTGTGTACATGCAGACACTGGCCATCTAGGAGAAGAGATGATATGTAACTAGAATTTACATGCACAGTGAGTCAATAAAATTTATTCCAAAAAGGAAAACTACGTCAGTTTAGAAATTAGAAATTTAGATGAGTCAGGTAATGATTGGCTTGTTATATCAAGTTACCAGAAATGGACCTTATTTTCTTTTCACTACTGAATGAAATGGAACTTCAGCAATTTGGAAGACTGATTTAATACTTTCCAAGCTATATTTTAGGAAGAAGAGAATTCTAGTAGATGGATTGAAGCAGGGCTAGCCTGATGACAGGGAGCCCTTTTAAGTATATCTTTCTTCTATATAATTTTAAATTTATTAGACATTAAAATTATTTTCCAGTGAAATGACTTTTTTAATCTATAACCATTCAAGCTGTGTTACTCTTGGAATATGCATTAGGACAGGGTTTTCCTTTAGCATATTTATTTCTTTTGTAGCCTATAAACTTCTTCATATATCTTCTTAAAATGGCAATCACCACTAAGAATATTCTTTCATACCTTATTAATATTGCAATAACCATTAAGACTATGCAACATATATTTCAGTAATATAGCAATAACCATTAGCTTTTTAATGCTAATAAAATGTATAAACATGTCACTGTAATATACACTGCTAAGTTCATGCACATTCATTGGTTGATGACTCTAATAGTATAATGGAAAAGGAGATAAGTCAGAGAGAGAAAGGCGTGACCTTTGGAGTCAGGCCTGAACTTAATTCCTGACTCTACAGTTCTGTAACTGAGAATCTTTTTTTTTTTTCCTTAGATTTATCGATTAATCTCTTTACCACTGTGGATGGTGATGCCAACCACTCAGTGTGTTGGGAGGACTAAATGAGATGACATGTGTGAGATTCTGAGCCCAGTTACAACATATTATAGGCTCCAAATAAAATGAGTTCAAGTTTCCCTTAACATTACAGAATATAGTGAGAGGGAATAGAAGGCATGATAGCAAAGCCTCTGCTTCTGTTCCTGTGTGTGTGTGTGTCTGTCTCACGGAGGGAGCAGAAAATTTCTTCAAGCTGGATAATGAAAAATATTAAAATGAGAACTAAAAAAATTAATTATTCATGTCCAATATATTCAAATAATTGAAAGCATACCAATGATTGACTAAAGGTTTCAGCAGTTCTTATAAATCTTCATTAATATCCTCATGAGTTAAATGAAGTTTCTGAAAATAAAGTCTGCAAACTGATACAAATACTGAGAGAAGTTATCATTGTTCATGCCTATATTACTCACATAGTAATATACAATCAATAAAGTATATATCTACTTTCTTGTAACACCTGTTTTTATGGTAAATATGGTATTTATCTTTAGAATCACCTTTGTTTTCACAGGAACTTTAAGAGGATGCATGCTGTAACTCTTTTAAAAGAGGATTCGTAAGCCTGTGTGTGTGCATGTGTTTCCAGTAGGAAGATAAGAAGAATAAAGTTTGAATACAAGAAGACCATTGCGATTGATGAATAAGAAGGTAGCATGGAATGATGGTAATGGAGATAACAGTAATAACTAAAGCTACTGACTTATTGTTCTAAGGGCTCCAAGGTAAGAGGACCAGTGGGAACCGAAATGTTCACCAAGCTCATTCCTGCATATTGCTGTAAGACCCTGTTATATGTAGCCTCCCTGCTAGACAGAATTTGTCACCCCTCCATTGGAAGGACTGAAACTGAAGCTCCAACACTTTGGTCACCTGATGCAAATGATTGACTCATTGGAAAAGACCCTGATGCGGGGAAAAATTGAAGGCAGAAGGAGAAAAGGGCAACAGGAGATGAGATGGTTGGACAGCATCACCGATTCACTGGCCGTGAACTTGGACAAACTCCCAGAGATGTAAGGGACACAGAGGCCTGGCATGCTGCAGTCCCAGGGGTCGCAAAGAGTAGGACATGACTGGGCAGCTGAAGAACAAATGACAGTGACTCCTATTTTTACCTGCTGTCCCTGGACACAGGGAGTCCAGGATGTTCAAGCAGCAGCCAAAGTTTATAGTCTAAGGAGCCCCTTGCTCCTTTGCTAACATCATGCCCTTTTTGGGGGACCAGAGACTCCAACCTTATGGCGAAGACAATTCCAGGTACACAGACCACAAAACACTCCAGAGGTTCAGTGAATGGAACCACTGTTGTTTCTCCCCTTTGTTTCTAGGATCCAAGCATTCTTCCCGCTGATAACACATTAAGTTCTCAAATTCAATGCATTCACTACATCCTAAAGGATGGTGGCACATCTTTCCATGCATGCATGCTAAGTTGCTTCAGTTCTGCCTGACTCTTTGCGACCCCATGAACTGTAGCCCATCAGGTTCCTCTGTCCATGGGATTCTCCAAGCGAGAATGCCGGAGTGGGTTGCCATTCCCTTCTCTAGGGCATCTTCTCAACCCAAAGATCACCTGGGTTGATGATCTTGCATCTGCATGGGCAGGAGGGTTCTTACCACTAGCGCCACCTAGGAAGACCACATCTTTCTATAGTATGAAGTTTCAGCTTTAGAAGGTTGCTCTAGTACTCTGAGAGGCAGGCTTCTTATGAACAGTTCTGTGTATGTATTGACCAGTGGAGGCAATTTCCATCACTTCTTTGCTGTCAAGTAGCCCCTCATCTCAGATGCTACAGTGTGTCGAATTATATGAGCATGGATCAGGCAATTGCTAAGCCCCTAAGTAGTCAACTATTGCAGGCTCTGCAAGCAAGATGCACAAATTGCAAGTTTGTAAGAATAAACCCTTAGCTTGTCAAGGTCAGATGGAGCCCAAAGCAGTCAACTTGCAGAAAGTGGCTGGTTGGTCTCTCCTGTTTTAAAGAGGTACTGCTTTCATTTTTGGAGTTTTTATTTATCTCACAGTGATGGTATGTATGTATACCCTCAAATAAATATTTTCCTCAATTAGTGTTAGCCTAACAAACTCAGTAATGCTAAAACATAACTTAGTAAAACATTATTGGAAGTGTGTGTCCATATCAGCAATTCGAGATAAAGAGACTTCAAAACTAAAAGTGCAGTCTCTTGGAAATAAACCACTTTTAAACTGTTAGTCTTTTCTGGTTTTTTTGCTCAATATTTTATCTAAACCAAATTATCCATAACATTTTTTTATGCACAAAATAGTCTTTGTTAGTGCTTATTTAGTTAGGAACTGTGATCTACAATATAAAATCATGCTGGGATCATCATATTAAATCACTCTTAAATATTGCATTTGCTTTCATTCTAAAGGCAACATCTCCAAATTCAAAAAGATAAAAAGGCATACTTAGAAAATTGAATATTATGGGTTTCAATTGAATATAAATGCTATCATATATTTTAGAGTACATATATCAGTGTTTTTTATAATTGTGTGACATTTATTTTTCAGTACATTTATTAAATTATACAGAGTCTACAGAAAAAAAAAAAAACATATCATCTTTTTTCAGGTTTCACAAAGTGAGCTCACCATTGTAAGCAGAACTCAGGCATAAAAACATTTCCAGTCTTCCAAGGACTCTTACTTCCTCATTATGGTCACCCCCTAGCTCAACAAATTCTGTCTTAAACAATATTTAGTCTTGCATGGCTTTTCAAATTCATGTAAATGAAATAGTGCATGATGTAGTGATTTGTGCAGGTTGTTTACTCAACATTATGCCTGTGAGATTTACCCAAGTCATTGTGTATAGTCATATGTTATTTATTTGCATCTCTGGTGGGTATTTAGTTATGTAAATAACTACAAATTATTTATCCATTCCATAGTTATGGACATCTATTAACTTCCTGTTTGAGCAATTAAAAATAAGTTGCGGTGACACTTAGGTTCAAGTTTTTAGTGAACACATATTGGGGACACAGGCCGACAATTCAGTTCAGTTCAGTTCAGTCACTCAGTCGTGTCCGACTCTTTGCAACCCCATGAACCACAGCACGCCAGGGCTCCCTGGTGTGGACCAACCCCCAGAGTCCACCCAAACCCATGTCCATTGACTCGGTGATGCCATCCAACCATCTCATCCTCTGCCGTCCACTTCTCCTCCTTCCCCCAACCCCTCCCAGCATCAGGGTCTTTTCCAATGAGTCAGCTCTTCACATCAGGGGGCCAAAGTATTGGAGTTGCAGCTTCAACATCAGTCCTTCCAATGAACACCCAGGACTGATCTCCTTTAGGATGGACTGGTTGGATCTCCTTGAAGTCCAAGGGACTCTCAAGAGTCTGCTCCAACACCACAGTTCAAAAGTATCAATTCTTTGGCACTCAGCTTTCTTTATGGTCCAACTCTCACATCCATACCTGAACACTGGAAAAACCATAGCCTTGAATAGATGGATCTTTCTGGACAAAATAATGTCTCTGCTTTTTAATATGCTGTCTAGGTTGGTCATAACTTTCCTTCCAAGCAGTAAGCATCTTTTATTTTCAGGGCTGCAATCACCATTTGCAGTAATTAGAATTACCGAATTGATACATTCAGCTTTATTAGAGATACTGCCTATGGAGACTTATGATATTTATAACTATAAAGATTTGTCAAGTATTTTTTAAACTTTTCAAAAGAAGTGATTTTTCTCCATGTTTTTATTTATTTGATGAGTTTTTTAAATCTTTATTTCTTTTCACTGTCCTTCAGTTAGATTTATTTTTCTTCTACTACTTTTCTGATTTTTCATTTCCCCCATCTTTTAATACATGCATTTATAGCAATAAGCTTCTAGTTAAGCAATAATTTACTTGCCTCTTCAAATTCTTTTGTGACCCCATGGACTGTAGCCCACCAGGCTCCCCTATCCACAGATTTCTTCAACCAAGAATACTGGTGTGGGTTGCCATGCCCTCCTCCAGGGGGGTCTTCCTGACCCAGGGATCTAAGCTGGGTCTCCTGCATTGCAGACAGATTCTCTACCACCTGAACCACAGGGGAACATCCAGACTGCTCTTCCACCGGACAGTGTGTGTGTGTGTTTCTGCCGGAGCATTTGCTTTTACTGTTTCCTCTCCCTAGAATGCTAGCTGAATCCCATCCCTGCTCAAACTCCAGTCTCTATCAAAGGCCTGAAGGACACCAACTTTTCCCTTGCACAACTGATACTTCTCATCACACACTGCATGTACTGTGTTTTTTTGTGTCCATTACTCACTCATGCAAGAATATTTTCTTCCATATATTATGAATAATGCTGCATCCAGGAATGAAAATGAATCCATTCACAAAAACACTCAAAAATAAAATACTTTGTAAATGACTTAATTTTTACAAAGTAACAAAGAAAATGAATCTGCTTTCCCTTTCAGGCTGTTATAGGTACACTGACTAAAGGTTAAAAAGCAGTATTAACAGGACAGGTGATCTGAGAATAGCTTCTCTGCATTTTACTGATGAAAACACTGCCTGGCTGGAATAAAAGGAGCAGTGAAGGAAGTTCTCTGCAGGTGAACTGGACTGCTCCACCTAACCCTGGCAGGTGCTTATGGCTCCACTCTAACTCCTAAATTGGGAACAGAGACTTTTAAAGTGGCCTCTCCAGAGCTCAAGAAGCCAGGCCCTGGACTGGAGACCAGAGGGGCCTCTCTCAGAGAGGACGGCTTCCCAGGACACAAGGCAGAACTTCTCCTAGACCTTGAACGTGCATGGAATCCCTGGATTCCCAGCCTCCCCTCCTCCCACCACCAGTGTATCCTGATCTTGTTACCTTCAGGGTAAGAAATATTGTTACCTTCAACTAAGACAGAGCCAGGAGCTGGTTTAAAGATTACTTGGTAATAGATCATGTTTGGAAATAGATCAACATGTAACATAACGGTAAATGCCACCTTACTTGGAATTGATTTACAGGAAGATTTAGTGACATATGTTCACACTTAATTCAATCATATAGAACAATTTTTTAAAGGTTGAAACTTGATGACAGAACTCTCCAAATTTGAAATTAATTAGTATTTGGTTTGCTGGAATGAATATTAAGCTAATCCAATTTTTAATAAAATAATAAATGATAATTATATTCTGTAAGCACAAGAATATTCTATAGTCTTTTTAGACTACAGAGCATTTTTTTTCAAATGCCAGAGTACTGGAATTTATTGAGAAAAACAGACTAGCAGTTTTTTAAAATAACCCACTTTGCTTACTTTTAGTTTGAATCAGAATCTATAATTATCTCACAGACCACTGAGAGTGTTATATGATGGATGTTTTTGTGTATGAGAAGGAATTTGACAAGTTTAAATTCCATACGGTTACCATTCACAAAATGCTTTCAGATTGCTGTGATGATACTAATCCACAATATTGTTAAGGTGAATATGATCTTTGACATTCATATTTAGGTATTTCACATGTTGAAATTGATTTATTAGTTTAAGAAAATTTGGGATTTTTGTTTTGTTTTGTTCAATCTCCCTGTCTTATATTTTTTAAAAATATAGATAAACATTAAATGTATAATTTATACTGGGTCAGCTCTGGTTGACAAATAGCAAATGTAATTAGTGGACAAGGGAAGACATTTTAATACTTAAAGGAATAAATTCTGCTCAAACGACATCTTTTCTTCAGTAGTATGTATTAACTTTCATTCAAATGTATAACAAATACTCAGTGTTTCATTATTCATTTCCCAAGTCTTCAATTTTTGACACTTGAGTATAATTTCTTCATCCAGTTTTGTAAGAGAACAGTAAAGGAGTTAGGTTAATACAGTGATTCAAGACAAATGCCAAGTGTGTGTCTTATGAAACTTATATTCTCCATGGAGAGACTCACAGAAGCTTGGAGCATGGTGATATATGTGAGTGTGGCACCAAAGTTCCACAGATGGATTCAGATATATAGAGTTGGGCACTTAAAGCAATTGCTTTCAGTCATCTCAGTGATAAGCAGTCACAGATGAGATGTGTGCATTTGAGATGAAAGAGCTGGTGTAAATTTAAATCAAATCCAAAGCCTGACATTTACCTCATTTTGGTTGGAGAGGAAAGGAATATATTTAGGGCTGAGAAACAAATTTAAATACTCAAGATGAGTTGAACAGAGTTAAAAATTCTGTGAGAGAATCTTCACTTAGATTCACTATAGAAAAATAGTTGATGACTGCCTCATGTATTTGTAGTTAGTTAAAGAGAAGACTTCTTTGATTGTGGACTGATGGAAGATTAACATGTGAAGATAAAGGGCAGTTGTTTGATTGCTTAATTATGAGAGACAATCAAGAAGGGGGTCCATGATCATAAAGAAGTATGTATAGTGTTCTAGGTCTAGTCAGTATAAATCACACAACACATAGAGTAAATAGAACACTATGATAATTTAAAAAAAGAAAAAAAAAAACCTACTGCATCCTACTGAACGTAATCTATAGCAAAATATAAGCTTTTGCTTATGATAAACCACTGCAAATTTAGACTTGGCCAAAAAATGTATTTTTAAATTATGAATGTTCTCCTTTCATATAAAATACCACCACTATCCTTTAATAGGTATGTCAGAAAAAAGCAGACCAATGAAACAAGAAATAATCAGACATACTGATGTAACATTTTAGTTGGCTATTGAGAATCTTGAGGAATTTTCCCAAACCCAAAAGTGTGCATTAGAAATTATTACTCCATATTAGTTTCTAAAAATAATTTTAAACAATAAAAAAAAATAGTTGGGGTGGAGTTTGTTTATTTTTTTTAATTATGCACAACACCTAAAGAAGGACTTACAGGTAATATCCAACTAACTTCTTTCACAGGACAGAGGCTTTCATGGTCTGGACATTGACCTTCACGATAAATGTGACTAAGAGACAGAGGAGATGATAATGACCAATACTCAGCAGTAGTTTTGACTGTGGACTCTTCCTCAGTTGTTTCTTTGAGATGGGAAATTAGGGAGAATTTTTTATTTAAGATGTTAACTGAAACAGTGGAGTCTGCAGCAATTCCCGAAAATGATCAGTTTAATTTTAGCTAAGGTTTCCTATAGTAAAGAACACCCTTCACCTAATTAGAAAAATATAGGTCTATCATCTCTGGCCATTGAAAAATATTTTCCCATCAAAAGCAGATACTTTTGAAAGAAAATTTTTTTTCTCCTTGACCCAAAATACCTCTTATTTAGAAACAAGGACTTTTCTTACTCAAAGAAGATATTTTTGAAATATATAATGTAACCTTCTTCTAGTCACACTCAAAAGGCTATTATTTCTGCTTTCTATCATCAGATTTGCAGGTCATAAATTCATCCTATATGTGTTCTACTTTTATCATTCCTCAAAATGAATAATCACAAAAAGAATTTGTCATTACAGATATAAAGAACTGTGAAGTGAATCTGCCACAGTCTCACAGATTCTAGCAGAGAACAGGTAATTCCTGGGCCACAAATAAGGGAGTTTATTATTCCCTGAACAATAGGCAGCTTGATTTTATATTTACATTGGCTTCTACTTGCCTCCCAAGTCCCATTACAGTAACCTGGAAGTAGGTCCAGTTGTACGCTGCGCTTAGAATGGATAAGTGGATTTGTACCCAAGCTGAGGAACTCCAAGGTTAAGAAAATCCCCATTTTATGAGAAGGTTCCTAGCGAAGTTGCCCAAACTTTGCCACAGATAGAGCCATTATCTCTATTAGACTCATCAGGAAACACATCTGCATTCTATCCACAAAGGATATTTCTATCCATTTCTGTCTTTCAAGGCTCTTTGCTGTACAAACATCTTTGAAAGTAGAGCTGGCAATCAAAGCTATCATAGGACATGTAAACACACCATTGAGAATTGCCTCTGAAATAAGCAAAAATCAAAATATTTGAAAATTAACTAAGAAATAAAACAGTAGAGAGGGCTGCCCAGATAAAAATGTGAAATCAAGTAGGAGAAAAAGCTAATCCCTCTTCAACACTGCATGTGCCAGTCAGCTCTGAGTGGTAGTCATTATCTAGCGTCTCAGCAGCAGCTTTCTTCCTACGGCTTTCTTACTTACTTTTCTTACTTCTTTCTTACTTCTTCTACATTGCCACAATATCTGAGGGAGTCTTCTGCTCTGTTGATCTTTTATTTAATTCATTAGTCATACTAAAATTATCAACAGATGCCATTTATCACCATTGAAGTATTTTGTGGCTAATACTTGCACACGAAATGGTATAGATGTTGTAAACCAAAATAATACTAGTCTCAGTCATTTTTCAAAGGACCCAAATGGCAATCCCCTTCAGGATTCTTGCCTGGAGAATTCCATGGACAGAGGAGTCTGGTGGTCTACAGTCCATGCAGTTGCAAAAGAGTCAGACATGACTGAGTGACTAGCATTTATTTTCCTTAAAAAACATAAAATAAAGTACAGTCACAGGAAGATAGACATAAATATTAGAGAATATGCACAGAAGAAAATGAATTCAGATAAAATAGAAGCCACAGAAAATAAGTTCTCATTGTCATAAATTATTGCTTTTTTTTTTCAGAGAATTTGTCTTTTACAATAATCCAAAACAAGGGTTTTTTTTGTTTCAGCTGGAGACATTACCTGTTTCTCTTGGCTTGAGTTTGCTATAGATTTGTAGCGCCGACTAAAATATATGGTCTATTTAACCTTCATCAGCCTTATTGCAACTTTTCCCCATGGTGCCCCAGAATAGATTTTCTAAAATTTACAGCCACTCTGTTCTTGGTATATTGAAAGTGGCACAGTGTACAATATCTCAAACAGTAATTCCTTTTACCTAACAGTACAACCTGAAGTGAGACAAATCCATTGTCCCAATCGAGCATGACCTCTTAGGCAGCTCATGACTAATTGAAAGTTCCTGTGGCTTTGTGTTTCTCCCACCCTGGCCAGTGATTTGTAACAATATTCTTCTCAGTTTTCTTTGTAACTGACTTTACAATAAACAAAAGAAAAATATTTGCTTTTTATTTCTTCAGAGGTTCTGATGGAGATTTTATAATATTTCATTTACATTAACATTTGGCACAAGTATAATTTGCCCTTAAATAAGCAAGCTATCGCATTCAGTAAATTCCATGCCCCACTCTTGTTTCTCTAAGTATGTTTGTTTGTTTGTTTGTTTTCCCCTTTGTAGTTAATTGATCTTATGTTTTCTTGCTCTTTGGTCTCTTGACCCATCAGGAATGTTGAATACCTAAGTATTTTTTGTTTCAATTTCTGAAAATAAATATTGATATAATTTTTGGTGGGTTGATTTCTACACTGCTAAAATAGCTATATTATCTACACAGTATGAATTCACAAGGTAGCAGATCTTGCTTTCTGCTGTCTTAATCTGATTTTCAGGGACTTTACTAATAACCCCTGAAAACCTCTTACAGATATATCAAATGTCTACATTTACACTGTTTTACGTTAAAGACAAAATAGAGAAATAAAGGAACCCAACTTATTAGCCAGTAATTCTATTGTTGAATTGCTTTGTTCAACAATGAATGACATTGTTGAAACCAATGTCATCAATATAGATGTTTTCCTTTTTGTCTTATTCCCTGTTTTCTGCCTACCTCATTTTGTTTGATTTGTTCATTCTTCCTCAATGATTGATTTCAAAATATTGATTGATTACTTCTAATACATTCTAATTACTTCTAATACTTCTGATACATAGTGAGCATACAGTCTGGGCAATAAAGACACGATCCTTTCCTTCTTCTAGCTTACACTACAGTGGAAGGGGGGAAATGGCAAAATAAACAAATACAATGCAGGAAAACGTGTTCTAGAGGATCTATAGCAGTGTATACTAGTTTTCAAAAGGTCAGGAAAAAGAAATCTAGACTAAGACCTGAAGACTGAAAACTTCAGTGTCCTGCTCACCTCTCCTTCTCCTTTATCACCACATACTCCTCCTTTTTAATATTATTACCACTGACATAAGGCTATATTTGAGTCTCTACAATGCAATTATGAGTGACAGATTTTATTTTCTTAGGCTCCAAAATCACTGTGGACAGTGACTACAGCCATGAAATTTAAAAAAAAAAAAAAAAATGCTTGCTTCTTAGAGAGCATATTCAAAAGCAGGAACTTTGTACTTCGCCTACAAAGATCCATATAGTCAAAGCTATGGCTTTTCCAGTAGTCACGTACAGGTCTGAGAGTTGGACCATAAAGAAACCTGAGTAATGCTTTTGAATCGTAGTGCAGAAGACTCTTGAGAATCCCTTGGACTGCAGGAGATCAAACCATCAATCCTAAAGGAAATCAACCCTGAATATTCATTGTAAAGACTGATGCTGAAGCTCCAATACTTTGGTCACTTGATGTGAAGATCTGACTCATTGGAAAAAACCCTAATGCTGAGAAAGATTGAGGGTGAAGGAAGAAGGGGGCAACAGAATATAAGATGGTTAAATAGCATCACTGACTCAATGGACGTAAATTTGGGCAAACTCCAGGAGATAGTGAAGGACAGGGAAGGCTTGTGTGCTACAATCCGTGGGGTTGCAAAGAATTGGATATGACTTAGTGACTGAACAACAGTGATCATTATTGTGTTATTGCTGTTGTTCAGTTACCAAGCCGTATCTGAATTCTCACAACCCCATGGACTGCAGCACCATAGACTTCCTTGTCCCTCACCATCCCTTAGAGTTTACCCAAGTTCATGTGCAATGAATCAGTGATGCCATCCAACCATCTCATCCTCTGTTGCCCTTTTCTCCTTCTGCCTTCAATCTTTCTCAGCATCAGGATCTTTTGCAATGTGTCAGCTGGTTGCATCAGGTGGCCAGTGTCGGAGCCTCAGCTTTAGCATCAGTCCTTCCAAAGAGTACTCAGGGTTGATTTCCTTGAAGTTTAACTGATTTGATCTCCTTACGTTCTGAGGGACTCTCAAGAGTCTTCTCCAGCACTACAGTTCCAAAGCATCAATTCTTTAGAGGTCTGCCTTGTTTATTGTTCAGTTCTCACATCCATACCTGACTATATGAACCTTTGTCAGCAAAGTGATATCTTTGCTTTTAAACACACTGTGTAGGTTTGTCATAACTTTCCTGCCAAGAAGCAATCGTCTACTAATTTCATGGCTGTGCTGACCATCTGCAGCAATTTTAGAGCCGAAGAAGAGGAAATCTGTCACTGCTTCCACCTTTCCCCCTTCTATTTGCCATGAAGTGATGGGACTGGATGTCATGATCTTAGTTTTCTTTAATATTGAGTTTTTTTTGTTTGTTTTTTTATTTTATTTTATTTATTTATTTATTTATTTATTTTGTCATACATTGATATGATTGAGTTTTGAACTGGCTTTTTCACTTTCCTCCTTCACCCTCATCAAGAGGCTCTCACATTTCTCTTCATTTTCTGCCATTAGAGTGGTATCATCTACATATCTGAAGTTCTTGATATTTCTCCCAGAAATTTTGATTCAAGCTTATAACTCATCCAGCCCAGCATTTTGCATGATGTGTGTTGCATAAAAGTTAAATAAACAGAGTGAAAATAAACAGCTTTGGCATACTCATTTCTCAATCTTGAGCAAGTCAGTTGTTCCATACAGGGTTGTAACTGTTGCTTCTTGACCTGCATACATGTTTTTCAGTAGGCAGGTAAGATAGTCTGGTATGCTCATCTCTTTAAGAGTTTTCCAGTTTGTTATGATCCACATGGTCAAAGGCTTTAACATAGTCAATGAAATGAAAGCAGATTTTTTTTCTGGAATTCTCCTGCTTTCGCTATCATCAAGAAAATGTTGGCAATTTGATCACTGGTTCCTCTGCCCTTTTTAAACACAGCTTGAACATCTGGAAGTTCTCCATTCGTGGAATGTTGAAGCCTAGCTTGAGGATTTTGAGCATAACCTTACTAGTATGGGAGATGAGTGCAATTGTCTGGTGGTTTGAGCAATCTTTATTAGTGTTTTTCTTAAGAATTGGAATGAGGGTCGACCTTTTCCAGTCCTGTGGCCACTGCTGGGTTTTCCAAATTTGCTGACATATTGAGTGCAGCACTTTAATAGCATCATCTTTCAAGATTTTAAATAGCTCTGCTGGAATGCCATTACCTTCTCTAGCTTTATTGGCAGGAGCACTTCCTAAGGCCCACCAGACTTCACAGTCTAGGATGTCTGGCTCTAGGGGAGTGATCACACCATGGTGGTTATATGGGTCATTAAGATATTTTTTGTACAGTTCTTCTGTGTATTCTTTCCATCTCTTCTTCTGCTTCTATACAGTCTTTACCTTTTCTGCCCTTTATTGTGCCCATCTTTGGATGAAATGTTCCTTTGATATTTCCACTTTTCTTGATGATATCTTTAGTCTTACCCTTTCTGTTGTTTTCCTCTATTTGTTTGCATTTTTCATTGAAGAAGGCCTTCTTGTCTCTCTCCTTGCTGTTCTCTGGAATTCTGCATTTAGCTGTGTGTACCTTTTCTAGGCATCTGGTCCCATAACTTCATGGTAAATAGATGCAGAAACAGTGGGAACAGTGTCAGACTTTATTTTCTTGGGCTCCAAAATCACTGCAGATGGTGATTGCAGCCATGAAATTAAAAGACGCTTACTCCTTGGAAGGAAAGTTATGACTAACCCAGATAGCATATTAAAAAGCAGAGAGACATTAGTTTGTCAACAAAGGTCTATCTAGTCAAGGCTATGGTTTTTCCAGTAGTCATGTATGGATGTGAGAGTTGGACTGTGAAGAAAGCTGAGCACTGAAAAATTGATGCTTTTGAACTTCCAGTAGTCATGTATGGATGTGAGAGTTGGACTGTGAAGAAAGCTGAGCACTGAAAAATTGATGCTTTTGAACTGTTGTGTTGGAGAAGACTCTTGAGAGTCCCTTGGACTGCAAGGAGATCCAACCAGTCCATCCTAAAGATCAGTCCTGGGTGTTCATTGGAAAGACTGATGTTGAAGCTGAAACTCCAGTACTTTGGCCACCTCATGTGAAGAGTTGACTCATTAGAAAAGACCCTGATGCTGGGAGGGATTGGGGGCAGGAGGAGAAGGGGACGACAGAGGATGAGATGGCTGAATGGCATCACCGACTCAATGGACATGAGTTTGAATAAACTCCGGGAGTTGGTGATGGACAGGGAGGCCTGTTGTGCTGCGATTCATGGGGTCGCAAAAAGTCTGACACGACTGAATGACTGAACTGAACTGAACCTTTTCCTTTCTCCCTTGCTTTTTGTTTCTCTTCTTTCTTAAATTATTTGTAAAACCTGCTTAGACAACCACTTTACATTCTTGCATTTCTTTTCCTTTGGGAAACAACAACCATTGTTGTTTGTTTTATTTAAATATATTTATTCATGTCTCATTCATAATCACTGAGCTCCTGAAACTTTCAGCAAAACTCAAAATATACAATTCTTAATCTGTGATTAGTTTTAAAATAGTAATAGAAATTACTTAAATTTTTCTTTTAGAGCATTTGTCGGGGTGGATACTGCAAATATTTAATTCATGTATACTAATTGGACACAACTACATACAAGCAATTTATAATGTTTCAACATTTGGGTAATATAGGAATTCTTTGTCATAAATATCAAGGGAAACTGGCTTTCCATTTGATAACATACTTCATAGTCATGTAGGACCTCTCTCCATATAATCTTATTTATAAGAATAACTTTTCTATTAGGCAAGCACTAGATGCTTATTGTAAAAGTTTTGAAGCTAGAGTTTGAAATATATTACAAAAAATTATCCTTTCCAGAAAAAAACTATAGACAGTTTGATATTTTACAGTTGTAGTTAGTTTATAATGGATATATGTATGCTTATATATATAAATTTGTTGGTATATATGAGTATAAATATATATGTATATATATATATTTATATATGCCTTCCCAGGTGGCACTACTAGTAAAGAACCCTCCCGTCAATGCAGGAGACATAAGAGACGTGGGGTGGATCCCCAGGTTGGGATGCTCCTCTGGAGGAGGGCATAGCAACCCACTCCACAGAAAAATCAATGGACAGAGGACCCTGGTATACAGTCCATAGGGTCACAAGAGAGTCAGACACAATTGAAGCGACTTAGCATGCATGAATATATATGTGTATATATACACACAGATAATTTACATATGACACTTATGCAACTTTTCCATAATAAACTTAATAGTTGTATAGTATTTCACTCGAGGAATTTTTCTATAAAATTAATAAATAATTTTTTACACTGCAAAGATTTTATTTCTAAAAATTATCTTTATAAATGTTACTGCATTAAATGTTTTTACATGGCTCTTTTATTGTGTTATGATACATTCTTCAGATTGGTTAATGAGATAAAGGAGAAAACTTAAACTATATGATGTAGCCAAAGGTCTTAATTTTAAACATTTTACTTTTAATCCTATTTTGCTAACTTTCACTTTTTCTAATCAAATATTTAAACTAATGCAAAGAATTTTTATTTCTGATGAGTTAAAATCGTAGTTGAATTAATCAATTAAAAATGACCCCACCACTTCTTATATAATGTGCTTAGTCACTCAGTCATGTCCAATCCTTTGTGACCCCATGAGCTGTAGCCCATGAGGCTCCTCTGTCCATGGGGATTCTCCAGGCAAGAATGCTGGAGTGGGTTTCCATGCCCTCCTCCAGGGGATCTTCCCAAGCCAAGGATCAAACCCAGGTCTCCCACATTGCAGGCGGATTCTTTACCATCTGAGCCACCAGGGAAGCCCAAGAATACTGGAGTGGGTAGCCTATCCCTTCTTCAGGGGATCTTCCTGACCCAGGAACCGAACCGGGGTCTCCTACATTGAAGGTGGATTCTTTACCAGCTGAGATACCAGGGAAGCCCTTCTTATACAATAAACTGAAGAAAAGAGACATCTAATGAGATAATCTCTGGTTCTGAGATATCTGGTCAGAAATATTAGTCTAAATATTCTGAAACCTAGATCCAGTCTAGGACTACATCACTGGATATTCTTTGTCTTAGTTTGGGCTGCCATCACAAAATACCAAAGATTGGATGGATTGCACAACTGAAATTTATTTCTCACAGTTATAGAGTCTGGAAGTCCAAGATCAGGGTACCAGCATGGTTGGGTTCTGGTGAGAGCTCTCTTCCTGGTTTGAAGACGCCCACATTTTCCCTGTATTCTCACATGGCAGGAAAAAAAGAGAGAGAGAGAGATTGAAACAGTTTCTGGTCTCTCCTTATTAGGACACAAATCCCATCATGTCTATGGCACCCTCATGGTTGCTCTAAACCTAATTACATGCCCAAAGTCCCATCTCCAAAAGCTATCACTTTGGGAATCAGGGCTTCAACATAGGAATTTGGGGAAGGAAGGACACAATTTAGGCCATAGCATCTTGCTTCTTCAGATCATCCCACTGAAAATCAAGTTCCCATCCATGCAGACGCCTCTAGTGGGTAGCACAAAGGCAGTGCCCCCGTGGCACAGAAGGAACCACCGCCAACACATATCATGAGCCACCTGCATACCAAGCTGGAAGACTTGACTGTTAAGAATCAGTTGTTCAAAGAAAAAGTGTAGAGAAATGGGCAGAGGATTACCTGAAGGTACTGCTCCTTTCTTCATTTTTTCATTTTCTGTTTTAAGAATCTGAATGAGCATATCAAGAAAAGTGTTCCTTTGCCTTTATCCTTCAGATTTATTCAACAATCATTGGAAATGCCAAACTCAACCCTGTATTTTGTCTCTGAAGTTGGCAAGAAGGCTTGAGTTGAGACATCACCTTTCTTTATCACAAATGACTTGTGCTCTATCTGCATCTTATGACCTTATCAGAAGTCCTTTAAAATGTATTTTTTAAAATGATATAAATGAATGTATTTACAAAACAGAAATAAACTCACAGACATAGAAAACAAATTTATGGCTACCAAAAGGGAAAGTGTTAGTCACTCAGTCGTGTCAGACTCTTTGCAACCCCATGGACCCGGGCTCCTCTGTTCATGGAATTCTCCAGGTAAAAATAGTAGAGTGGGCTGCCATTCCCTTCTCCAGAGGATCTTCCCAACCCAGGGATCGAACTCAGGTCTTCTGTAATGCAGGCAGGTTCTTTACTGACTGAGCCACCGAAGGAAAGGAAAGGTATAAATTAGCAGTTTGGGGATAAAATATATTTGCTACTATATATAAATAGAGGCTTCCCAGGTAGCACTAGTGGTAAAGAGCCCATCTGCCAATGCAGGAGACATAAGAGATGAGGATTCAATCCCTGGGTTAGAAAGATCCCCTGAAAAAAAAAAAAAAAGAAAGATCCCCGGATGAAGGCATGACAACCCACTCCAACATTCTTGCCTGGAGAATTGCATGGACACGGGAGCCTGGCAGGTTATAGTCTATAGGGTCACAAAAAGTCAGACACGATTAAAACAACTTATCACAGCACAGCATATATACGTAGATAAGCAACAAGGACCTATTGTAGAGTACAAGGAACTATACTCAACATCTTATAATAACTTATAATGGAAAAGAATATAAAAAAAGGAATATATATATATATATTCAAACTGAATCACTTTGCTGTTATACCTGAAACTAACAAAACATTGTAAATCAACTATATTTCAAAGACAGTTTATTTAAAAATGTAATGCTTCAACCTTCTACAGAGACTTTTAATGATATTTGGATTAAGTCAGCTAATCTGAAGAATTTATGACTTGTTCTCCTCCCTCAAAGAAGTCTTTCCTCCAAGCACATTTGTCACAGTACCATTCTCAAAATCTAGCATAGCATATACTTCTAAGCCCAAGTTAAAACACACATACACAGTTTCCAGGGGATTTCAATATTTGTTCTTTTTAAAAAAAAAATCTATGTTGGAGTACAGTTGATTCACAATGCTGTGTTCACATGTACAGCAAAGTAAATCAGTTATACATCTACACATATCCACTGTTTTTTAAGATTCTTTTATCTTATAGACCATTACAGATAACTGGGTAGAGTTCTCTGTGCTATATAAAACAATGTTTTAAATTATTTTTTTATTCATTATAGTCCACTTTTTGGTGGTTATATCACTGGGATAATATTTTACTTTTGTAAACAAAAATTATAGAAGTAACATGATTAAGAACATTAGCAATATAAATGTAGCATTTTACTATTTTCAAACACTTTCATAGGGAATAATATTTTTTTGGCATTGATATCAGCTCTGTGAGATTTGAAAATAATTGTTCTTATCCTCATATTATGAATTTAAAAATAGAGGCATATTAAGGATATAGTGTGTCTTTAAGCCCATAAATATTAAAAGAAAAGGTCAGAAATTGAATTAGGGATATTTAAATAAAAGCTTTAAAAAATCATACTCTTGACAGTACTTCATAGGGCTTTCCTTCATTATCAGCAGTTTCATGCATTTATATTTTCACTAATTTACTGAAATTAAAAGAAAATTAAAAATATATTTGCCTGGAGAATCTGAAATCACTATGCACAATCACACCCCCAAAATGTCTGCATTTCTTTTATAATAGCCATGGAGTCCTTGTATTTTCACAAATCCATTTCTACTTTTTGGAATAACTAGGCTTATATAAAGTAGTTCATTAATATCTGAATTTTATGCTTATATAATATAATTACCTCACTGTAATTAGCAGGATGCTTATTTTTGCCTAAAGTTAGACATTTCATTTTTCTTCCTTTGTGACTCTTGGGTCAGAGATATGAAGTTAAGAAGAAATTTATATAATTATCCTGTGTGTTTCAAAAGTTCTAGAATGTCTAATCAATTTAAGTCATGAAATAGTTTTTTCTCTTTCTTCAAAATCTGTATATTCAGGAAAATATAAAGCCCTTCCAACATAATTCAATCAGAAAATAATCTTTTATTTCACTCTGCCTAACCTAGTTCTCATTATCAACATTCTTAGCCTATAGTAAAAAATTAATTAAAATTTTATTTTAATTGCTACATTGCTGGCATTTTAAAAAGCAAGACCTATTTCAAACAATTTTACAACTTTTGTTCTCAACCTCACTTCATTCTTGCATTCATTTATCAAATATTCATTCTATTCCACTATGTAATTGAACAGAAAGATAAATAGGGCATATCCTTGTTTTGCCTGTCTCTATAACAGATTCTAAATGAGCAGGAAAAATAGCCACAGTAAAATATAATAAATGTCATAATAGAGGGGTGTATGTGGTACTTCCATAACACAGAGGATGAAGAGGACACACTCCATCTTCAGATGGGTTGGTTGTCAGGGGAGTTTTCCCAGAGAAGGTTGCTTTCAATCAGAATCCTGTAGTGTTTGAAACAGTTTGCCAGATGTACCAGATAGGAAATAGGGAAACAGCACAAAAAATCAGATATTTTAAAGTACAAGGATTTTTCATGCAGAGTGAGTAAAACATTATTTAAAGAAAAGGAAAGTAAAGGTTATGGGCCAGGTGGCTTAGTTGGAGAAAAACTTTTAAATGTTAGATTTGAAAGGGACATTGAGGTATGGATGAGCTGTGGGCAATGGAGTAGGGCAGAACTTGGCTTGAATCCTGCTTCTAGCCTGTAATAACTGTTTCACCTTGGACAAATTACTTGACAGCTCAAAGACTTGGTTTCCATGTTGAAATATGGGCTTAAACTAATATATTCATATACCTTTATTGCTTTTTCAGGTTTAAGTAAAATAATAAAATTTATGTGGATGAACACAGTGCCTAATTGTACTCAGTTTTCAATGCTATTGTTACTTGTTTCACTTTAATATTATTAGATTTTTTTTTTTCCATCTTTCCAGCAGCTGTGTAGAGGACTCACTGGGACAAGAAGATGCTTCAGGCTGGGGAATCTCTTCGTAGAATCTCTTCATATAGTACAATCATCCAGTGTATAGAAGAAAGTTAGCAAAATAACAATATTTATAACAAAAAGAGAAACATTATCTGAATTTATTTAGTGCCTCATAGCAGGACCTAAATACATTCAGATAATATTGATTGAGTGGCTGAGCATGCACACACACACACACACACACACATACAGACACATATACAGAGAGATAGAGCCAGAGAAACACAAAAGCAGAGAAAGACAGACAGAAAGGGACAAACAGAGGACATAGACAGACAGAGAGGGAGGGAAAGACATTTATTTTAAGGAATTGGCTCTCTTGATTGTGGGGGCTAGAAAGTCTGCAATCTGTAGGGTAGCAAGCAGGCTAGAAACGCAGGAAGAATTTCTGTTACAGTTTTTGGCAGAATTCCTTCTCCTTCAGAAAGCCTGTTTTGGATCCCAAGGCCTTTAACTGATTGGCCTTCACATTATGCAAGATTCTGCTTTATTCAATATCCACTGATTAAAAATGTTGATCACATCTAAAAACGATGACTTCACAGCAACATCCGGACTGGTGTTTGACCAAACAACTGGACAGCATAATCTACCCAAGTTGACATGTAAAATTAACCATCACAATAGGGCTGATGAAACCAAGATTATTATGTTTAATTTATAATATGTGATGCCCAGTCCTGGCGAGACCTGATGCTGGGAAAGACTGAAGGCAGGAAGAGAAGGGGGATGACAGAGGATGAGATGGTTCGATGGCATTAACAGCTAGATGGACATGAGTTTGAGCAAGCTCCAGGAGTTGGTGATGGATAGGGAAGCCTGGCGAGCAGAAGGCCATGGGGTCGCAGAGTCAAACACTACTGAACGACTGAAATGAACTGAATGATAATATGTGAAGTATCCAAGAGTTTGTGGAAAGTTGGAGTTGACATTCAAGCCCCAGTATATCTGATTCCGTACTCAGCATGAGTTACCCATATGTGGTACCATCTCCTAATAGAAGATATGAAGGAGAGAAAACATGTGTGAGCCATGTCTGTAAGTGGAAAATGAAGAAGAAGAGGAAACAATAGGAAACAATTGCTTTCTATACTTTATTTTAAATCATTAAGTGGTTGGTAGAGAGAATCTGTTAAGAAATGATTGTGGAAGATGAGGAAATGGTCTCTTTTGAATCAGGTAAGTTTTAGTCTTACAGGACCTTAAGATCAACATGGTACTTCTCTAAGCAAAAATTTTCCATGAAAAAAAAAAAAAAATCATCATTGTTCCTTGCCTCCTTCCTTTGCAAATGTCATCTATGCTGCATGAAATGTCTTTCCACGTTTATCCATGCACAACACACAGCTCCTCCAAATTTTAGATGGACTAGAGTCTTTATGAAGCCTTCTGTGAATTTCCAGGCACATAGTCATGGTTCTCTGTGCTTTTATAGGACGTATCTCTGTTAATGCTGGCACTCTGTACAGTGACCTTGAGGTGAGGACCCTTGTCTGACCCAGCTTCGAATATCCAGAAACTAACAAAATACTAAGACTCCATCACGGGGCAATGAATCACTGCTAAATGAATATAGATTAGTCTTCTCATTTTATTTATATCAATATGCCTATGGTTGTTCTGGAGTATAAGATACTATGACAGCTTTATAGATCCTCTTAAATATCCAGCTTTAAATATGAACTAATAGGTGGACTGTCCTGTAAAGTACAATTGACATTGTAAAATGTTGTTCCTGGACTCAATCATATCTCTCTCTGTTTGACTAGTCTCAGCATTGACGCCAAATTATGTATTATTCTCAAGCCTATATATTTATGTGATTAGATGTGTTAGAAAAAATTACCATTGATACATGTCAGGGTTGTTTATGGTGTAACTTGAACTAAACCTAAAAACAATTAAAGGACTAAAAGCAAAGGTATGGACCACCTTAATATACCAGCATTTAAAAAGGTTTTAATTTCTCTAAATTAGCCTTATATACAATATTTTCCTTTTACTGGCTTGTAACCCATGTGTTCCTTCATTGTATTTTGTTTCTTATTTTTGAGTGGGGTGGAGGGGGTCAAGTTATTTCACTGAAGGGTTAAATATTCCTGTGCTACAACTTAAGATTTCATAATCATATAACTGATGTCAATTCTAACCATTGCAATTTAGTTAATGACAGTGACTTTAGAAGTATATCCTGCTTCCCCGGTGGCTCAGTCAGGAATCTTCTTGCAATTCAGGAGACCCAGGTTTGATTCCTGGCTTTGGAACAACCCCAGGAGAAGGGAATGTGACAACTTAATCTTAAAAAGCATAAAAAACCTTTTTAGGTAGAAGAATGCTTTTGATTTAAAATAGTAGGCAGAGTATTCTAATGTTACTGAATTAGTCACATTTGACCTAAACTGATGTAGGTGAAATATTTGTGTCTGTATCCTTTTATTCTTTCACTGATTCCTTGTGTAACATGTGTGGTTGATTTTAAGCCTCTAAATAAACTGACTTGCTAACCTAATAACAATCTGTGAAATAGTAATACAAAATATTTTCTATGCAGATCAAAACCTCACATTTTCTCTGTTATGTTAAATCATTCAATTATGTGGATAAATTACAAATTATAACTAGGTTATTATATCCACATCTTAAAATGAATGTGCATATTTGGATTAGAAGGTCGTGTTCTTAATCTCCTTTTAGTTTTAAAGAGTCAAGACATTTGTATTAACGTCTAGGAGTATGCTCTTAAAGAGTGCCTTCTGGAAGCTTCTAAGAAGCCAGGTTCTTCCCTATTCTCAGCTGTACCTTTAGGCATTTTAAGGTGCATTATGTACTCTGCTGATAACTGGCCTCATTTCTTGCTCTCCTGTATTTTCACAGCATAATTTAACAAGCATTTAGTGAGTGCCCACTAGGTGTCAGACAATCTCCTAATCATTGCAAGAAACTATCTTAACATTTGTGAAAAGAATGAGACAAGGAAGAAGATAGTATAAGAAAGAGCTGATTTCTGCTATTTTTTCTTTGAAAATGTTGAAGTAGCCTACTTCATAAACACTTCACAACTGGAGCTGACTTCACAATTAATTTAACACTATCTCTTTAAAAAGTGGTTTTGCGTAACAAAGTAATGCACAAGATAATGATTCTCTTAAAGACTCATTTGTAGAAGATGTCACATTGTTCACACGGAAGAAAATATAAAGAAGTCTGTAAATAATCTTGCTGTATTCACTCATAAAACATTGTTGGAATATCCACATAAAGGGCGATTCTGGGCACAATTTCTGTGAAAAAAAAAGGCAAATAAAAATATGATTCCTATCCTCAAGGAATTTTTACTGAGGGAAAGTAAATTAACATCACAATCACATTCAGAAATGCAAGTTGGAATGTGAACTCTACATACTCAATCTGCAAAGCCAGAACTTAGGTGACAGTATAAAGTTTGATAATCCATTTTTACACTTTGGGACAATTTTTACATCAAAAAGATAAATAGCATGGACTATAAGATTCTGTTTATTTAACTAAGAATATGCAATCTTAAAACAAAAATAAAATTTCAAATTCAAAAAATACTACTGGGTGTCTTGACAATGTGTTATAAAGGAGGTCTATTTTTCTTTCCCTTATGCAATACTGCTTTGAAGATACTTTGGCATTCTCTTAACTGAAAATAAACTGTAAAGTAAAAGCAATTACTTTATAAAATAATATATAAATTCTATACAGTCACCATAGATAATATACATGTTTCGATGCTGTTCTCTCGAAACATCCCACCCTCGCCTTCTCCCACAGAGTCCGAAAGTCTGTTCTGTACATCTGTGTCTCTTTTTCTGTTTTGCATATAGGGTTATCATTACCATCTTTCTAAATTCTATATATATGTGTTAGTATGCTGTAATGTTCTTTATCTTTCTGGCTTACTTCACTCTGTATAATGGGCTCCAGTTTCATCCATCTCATTAGAACTGATTCAAATGAACTCTTTTTAATGGCTGAGTAATATTCCATGGTGTATATGTACCACAGCTTCCTTATCCATTCGTCTGCTGATGGGCATCTAGGTTGCTTCCATGTCCTGGCTATTATAAACAGTGCTGTGATGAACATTGGGGTGCACGTGTCTCTTTCAGATCTGGTTTCCTCGGTGTGTATGCCCATATCACCAGCCCAGGTTGGATGCATGAGACAAGTGCTTGGGCCTGGTGCATTGGGAAGACCCAGAGGGATCGGGTAAAGAGGGAGGTGGGAGGGGGGATCGGGATGGGGAATACATATAAATCCATGGCTGATTCATGTCAATGTATGACAAAAACCACTACAATAAATAAATAAATAAAATGTAAAATTGAAAAAAAAAAAATTCTATGCAGTCCATGAAATTCTCCATGCCAGAATACTAGAGTGAGTAGCCATTCCCTTCTCCAGGGGATCTTCCCAACCCAAGGATTGAACCCAGGTCTCCTTCATTGCAGGCAGATTCTTTACCAGCTGAGCCACCTGGAAAACCCAATTTATAAATGTTGTCCATTAAAAAAAGGAGAATATTTTAAACTGATACAAAGTCCTACACATATGGAAATTTACATTACTTTGAAAACAAAAATTTAATCTCTAACTTCATATCCAAAGACATCTCTCTGAAGATTTTCATTATATTCATCCTAAAATCTCCAATTTCCTATCTCCATTCTGTTTAATTCTATTGGTTTACCTTGTTTCTTTAGTCTCATTTGAAAGTTTTTCCCCATATTTGCTGACTCATTTAATATATTATTATTATTTTTTTTAATATTTACTGCTTGGAAATCCTACTTCTGTTGTGATTTGCTGTGGTTGTTCCCAGGTGTCATATAAAATGGACATTATGTACTGCTGCTACTGAGAGGATATGCCAGGGTCATTTCTTTTGGATATGAGCTGTTCCCTATCTCCTGGGTGTAATGAGCTCCCAAGAAAGTTTCTCTGTCTCTTCATTCTCAGGACTGACACTCACTACTCCAGCTCAAGATCAAGTGCCACTTCTGCTAGCTCTGAGCGGAAACGGGAGGGACTTAAACAGTCTAGTTCTTCCAAATCTATTTCTCCCATTAGTCACCTTGACAACAAATGTTTCCGAGTCCATTGCTGCATCTTGCATGCATTGACTCAGCTTGACATACAGATGCTTCTCCTACTACTTTTGAAGTGATTATCTGTTGTACAAGTTCTGGGAAGTGGAAGTATTGTACAAGTTTCTTCAGGCTTGTACTTCAGACTCTTCTGAGTCTGTCTATTTTCTAAATTCTAGGGTTCCCATCAGTATTTTTATCAAGATATATCAATTTTCTTGTTTTGCTGAATTCGTATAGATTTATTCTCTTTTTGTGAAATAATCTTTTTGGTCCATACATGAGATGGTAAATAAAAGAGAGTGTATTTTTTCTCACTTCATTATTTTGTTCCAATATTTTAACAATCTCTACTTTGCTATCGTCTGTGTTGTAGGTTTATATTTTTTTCAACACCTTAAATATTTTACTCTTTTACATGATTTTTAACTTTAATACAGAGATTTTTATTTGAAAATATGCTTCTTTCCTTGATTCTTTCTTTTGTTTTCTCAGGAAATGGCAGCAACATTCCCCCATTCTTTACACCAAACTGCAAAGTCCTTGTTTTCTCTTTGAAACCTATTCTTTCCGTGTTAATTAACCACTGAGATTTTCTCTTTTTAAAGAAAAAAAATTATTTATTTATTAATTTGGTGCACTGGGTCTTAGTTTCAGCACGGAGAATCTTCCATCATATGTGGGATCTTTAGTTGCAGCACAAGAGATCTAGTTCCAGGGCCAGAGATCAAGCCCAGGTCCCCTGCGTTGGGAGCACAGTGTTTTAGCTACTGAATCACCAGGGAAGTCCTCACCTGAAATTCATAATCTATGTAACTGTTCTTTTCTTCCCGATGTGCGTGTGTGAGTGCTCAGTCACTTCAGTCCTATCTGACTTTTTGTGCCCCCATGGACTGTAGCCCACCAGACTTCTCTGTCCTTGGGATTCTCCAGGCAAGGATACTGGAGTGGATTGCCATTTCCTCCTCCAGAGGATCTTCCTGACCCAGGGATCGAAACCGTGTCTCCCACACTTGCAGGCGGATTCTTTACCGCTGAGCCACAAGGGAAGTCCCTTTTTTCCTGATATTTTTATGTTAAATATTTTCAAAATTTCCCTCACTCTTTATTCCCACTTTCACTTTTGGTTCCAATCCATCATTTCTTGACTGGCCTACTGCATTCACCTCAATGGCCACTGCCTTTTTAACATGCCTAACTAATCAGCTTATTTCACAGCAAATATTTATGGCAAAAACCACTACAATATTGTAAAGTAATTAGCCTCCAACTAATAAAAAATTTAAAAAATAAAATAAACAACTCACCAGAAGCCAAAAAAACAAAAATTACTTCTAAAGTATAAATCAGATATATAAATCTCCAATGGATCTGGAGAATGACCTGTCATCCCAGATGGAACAAAAGATTCTTCATGATTTTCTGCTCAGCTCTTTGATTTTTGGAATCCATTAAATTTGGAGTCTTTTTTTTTTTTTTCCCCTCCTCTGGTTCTCGATGCTCTTTCTTGTATCCTGACTGTCTTAATCAAGAAATCTTGTAATCCTTGTGTGTAAAAGGATACTTCTTCTGAAAGATATTTCTAAATATTTCTTGAATACATATTATTACAGAAACCAAATACTGAACCAATGGATTCTTGATGCCATTATCTAAAGTTTCCTCCTGTTTTTGTTTTTTGAAGCATTTTGCTTCTGGCTTCAGTTTTCCATATGCTTCTCAGTAAGCAAAACCAAAAGACACCCTCAGCAAAATGTAAGTAGTACACTGGGCTCACCCTTCTTTGAAGCTTTTTATTGACCATCATCAACCTAGAAAAATCACCTTGGTGCTTCACCCCCTTATATAAATGCAAATTAATATTAACTTGCTGATATTAGATTGAGCCATGCAAAATTAAAAGTTTAAAACTGTTTTCTTGGTCAAAAAAGTCAGAAATGGGCAACTTTATGTGATTTAACCTACTATATACAGTATTATATAATAAACCACATATGTAATTATATAAATTACATAAAGTTTCCCAAATCTGACTTTTTTGACCAAGAAAAAATTTTAAACTTTTTATTTTATATGGCTTAATCTAATATCAGCAAGTTAATGTTGGTAAAGATGCCTACAATGCAGGAGATTCCGGTTCTATTCCTCGGCTGGGAAGATCCACTGAAGGGATAGGCTACCCCCTCCAGTATTCTTGGGCTTTCTGGTGATTTCAGACAGTAAAGAATCTGCCTGCAATGAGGGAGACCTGGGTTCAATCCCTGGGTTGGAAAGATCCCTTGGAGAAGGAAATGGCTGCCCAGTATTCTGGCCTGGAGAATTCCATGGACTGTATAGTCCATGGGGTTGCAAAGATTCAGACATATCTGATTTTCACTTTACATTGTAATGTACAGAATAATTTCACTGTCCTAAAGGTGGTCTGTGCTCCACCTATTCACCTCTCCCTCCCTTATCCCAAGCCCTGGCAATTGTTTATGTTTTTTACTCTCAATAGCTTTTGCCTTTTGTCATATAGTTAGAATCATAAAGTATATAGCCTTTCCAGATTGGCTTCTTTCAGTTATAATAAACATTTCAGGCTTCTCTATGTCTTTATCATGACTTGGTAGCTCATTTCCTTTTAATGCATCTTAATATTCCATTGTTCAGATGTACCACAATTTTTTATTCATTTACCTGCTAAAGGACATCTTTTTTTTTTCCCCTTTATTTTTATTAGTTGGAGGCTAATTACTTTACAATATTGCAGTGGTTTTTGCCATACATTGACATGAATCAGCCATGGATTTACATGTGTTCCCCATCCTGAACCCCCTCCCACCTCCCTCCCCATCCCATCCCTTTGGGTCATCCCAGTGCACCAGCCCCGAGCACTCGTCTCATGCATCCAATCTGGGCTGGTGATCTGTTTCACACTTGATAATATACATGTTTCAATACTATTCTCTCAGATCATCCCACCCTCGCCTTCTCCCACAGAGTCCAAAAGTCTGTTCTATACATCTGTGTCTCTCTTTCTGTCTTGCATATAGAGTTATTATTACCATCTTTCAAAATTCCATATATATGCATTAGTATACTGTATTGGTGTTTATCTTTCTGGCTTACTTCACTCTATATAATAGGCTCCAGTTTCATCCATCTCATTAGAATTGATTCTAAAAGAATCAAAGAAAAGAATCAAATGTATTCTTTTTAATGGCTGAGTAATAGTCCATTGTGTATATGTACCATAGCTTTCTTATCCATTCATCTGCTGATGGGCATCTAGGTTGCTTCCATGTCTGAAGGACATCTTTGTTGCTTTCAAGCTTTGTCAATTATACATAAAGCTGTTTTTAAGTTGCATGTGCAGGTTTTTGTGTACACTTAAATTTTCAACTCATTTGGATAAATATCAAGGGCATGATTGTAGAATCATATGGTAGCAGTATCACATTTAGTTTTATATGAAAATACCAAACTATCTTCCAAAGTGGTGGTGCCGTTTTGGATTCCCACCAGGCTTTACCACTTCTGATTGCTGAGGGGACTCTACCATTCAGATAGAAGGTAGTTCTCATTTCTTTAAGAAACCCTCCTCATCGCCTTTAAAACTAGAAATTTTGTTCTCCACTTCACCATAAGTCTTGATTTTTTAAAGCCTATGTTAAGTAGACCCTTTGTTGTGCTGTGCTTAGTCATTCAGTCATGTCCAACTCTTTATAACCTCATGGACAAAGCCTGCCAGTCTCCTCTGTCCATGGGGAATCTCCAGGCAAGCATACTGGAGAGGGTTGCCATACTCTCCTCCAGGGGATCTTCCTAACCCAAGGATCAAACCCAGGTCTCCTGCATGGTGGATTCTTTACCATCTGAGCCACCAGGGAAGCCCAAGAATACTGGAGTGAACAGCCTATTTCTTCTCCTGGGGAACTTCCCAAGCCAGGAGTCGAACCTAGGTCTCCTGTCTTCAATGGATTCTTGACCAGCTGAGCTACCAGGGAAGTCCTAAGCAGACCCTGTGCTGTGTAAGCTGCTTCCGTCATGTCCGACTTTTCGCCACCCCAGGGACTGTAGCCCGTCAGGCTCCTCTGTCCACGAGAGCCTTCAGGCAAGAATGCTGGCGTGGGTTGCCATTCCCTTCTCCAGGGTAGTGAAGTGAAGTAGCTCAGTCGTGTCTGACTCTTTGCGACCCCTTGGACTGTAGCCTACCAGGCTCCTTCCTCCATGGGATTTTCCAGGCAAGAATACTGGAGTGGGGTGCCATTTCTTTCTCCAGGGGATCTTCCCGACCCAGGGTTTGAACCCGGGTCTCCTGCATTGCAGGCAGACGCTTTAACCTCTGAGCCACCAGGGAAGCCCCAAGTAGACCCTAAATGGGGCCAAATCTAGGAAAGGAAGATGCCCTTCCAAGGGTCACCTTTAAAAAGGTTATGGTATGTGATGGTGACTCACATCAAATGCCAGAGCTGAGTAATTGAGAATGACATGTTTTAGGGCAGAAAAGATGTGGATGTGGCTGGTGTCTTTTTAGACTCTGCCACATTAGTCTATGGTTACACGGAATGAGCTTAATTACAGGCTGCTTAGCGCTTCTACTGTGGGAACCTCGATGTACTTTGGCATGAAGCTCCTGTCTGAGCACCACACTGGGAAGAGAGACTTCCTCCTTTTGACACTGAAGCAGGATTTGGCAGGTTAGAACAGCAGAATATTCTAACACATGGTGCTTCCTGTCAGGCACTGGACACAGAGATGACATAATCAGCAGGGGTCAAGATTTTGAGGGAGGAAGGGACCCCTCATCTCAATTTTATCTTTTGAAATTATGACCTATGAACAAAATTCTTCAGGATATTTGAGGAGAACTTAGTGATGTCCAGAAATCAGCAGATTTATGCATAATTCTTGAGGGTTAAGAATTGACAAAAATTACTTAGGAAAGGTAATCGGTAGGGGAATAAACACCTCAAAATCAGCAGAAAGCAAATGCCATTGAAATATGACTAATAAATATGAAACAAGATCTACCAGTTATAGAAACACTTGTTATTGTCATTGTTTAGCTACTAAGTATTTTTCAACCCTGTGGACTATGGTCCACCAGGCTCCTCTATCCATGGGATTTCTCAGGCAAGAGTATTGGAGTGGGTTGTCATTTCCTTCTCCAGAGGATCGTCCCATCTCAGGGATCAAACTCACATCTCCTGCATTGGCAAGTGGATCCTTTACCAGTGAGTTACCAGGAAGGCCCCATAGGAATAAAGATCAAATAAAATAATGTATATTATCATACTTTGGAGTAACATGTTATATAAGGCAAAATATTATTTATCATAAAAATAAGTATCTTTTAGCTCTCCTGTGAAAAAATTTAAATAACTGCATTCTAATTGTTAATATTCTTTATTGTGTAAGATCGATATGAGAAAAAGCCTCAAAATTATTTTACTTAGTATGAAAATACAAAAGTACTAATTTCAATTTTGTATTTCCTGTAATATTCTGGTGTTTTTATGGGGGCGGGGACTTTGTTCACAAACTAAAGAATAAAATGAAAGCCCTCAAGAGGGCTGAGCTGTTATAATTTTAACTTTTCATGTTGAAAAAATGTTTATCACAAACTTTTAAAACTGTAGTCACATGTTTAAATGCTTGCCAAACATTTATTGTTTTTCTCATCATTAAACCAAGAAGCTGACAGGAATGAGGCTTTCTGCCAAGAAGAGACATTTGTTTTTTCTTCCTTAAGAACTAGGAAATAGAGATTAGACACCTTAATTCCACAAATACTAAAATTTCTAAGAGATTTTACAAAGATTTTTGAACTTTAGTACATTTTTGTAACATCTGACAGTGTTCAAAATGCTTATATTGCTTTATTTGTAATATAGATTTGTATCATATATATTTTCTATAAAAGTATTAAGTGATTTTATTCATGTTGCTGATGAGAAAAGATTATCATTAAATATAGGAGTGGCTAAGAACATCGATTCAGGTATTAAATTTTCAGTGTCAAATCTTATTTTGACAAATTTTATCTGAGTGACCTTGGGTAAATTAATAAGAGCTCTCTCACTGAAATATTCTAAGGATTTAAAGAGTTGACATCTGTAAATGACTTAGAATGATGCGTTTGACATTCAGAATCAATCAGTGTAATTAACAACATTAACAGAATAAAAAATAAGATCAATATAACCATCTTAAGAAATGCACAGAAATCATCTGACAAAATTCAAAACACAATTGTGAAAAACAGTTTCAGTGACTTAGGTATCAAAGGGAACATCTTTCATATAATAAAAGATGTCCATGAAAACCAATACCTAACCTAATACCTAGTGTATGGACCACACATTTCCTATGATGGGAACAAGGCAAGGACAACTACTCTCAGTATTATTCAACATTTTGTTGGAGTTCCTAGCCAATGCAAACAGAAAACAAATAAATTTGTTTAGTAAATATTGAAAGAAGAAATTATTTTGTTTTCAGAAAATGCAATTGCTTTTTGTATAAAAGACTAATCAGGAAAAATACTCTAAAACTAACACATAAATTTAGCAACATTGTAAGACCCAAATCAACATGAAAGAATTAATTCTATTTTACTACACTAGAAACAAACTATTGAAAATTGAAGCCATTTTAAAAATAATACTATTCACAGCAACTTCAAATAAAAAAGAAAATTTGGAATAAATATGGCAAGCCTACTACAATGAAAATTGTAAAATAGAACAGAGAGAAATGAAAGATTTGAATAAATGGAGGCATGGATCATGACATAAATTTAAAGAATTTAAGCATATAATGTAAATCCTTCCAAAAATAATATGCAAATTCAAAGTCAACTGTGGAGTAATCCAACAGGTTTTCTTAATAGAAACTGTTGATTCTAAAATGAACATAAAAATGCAGAAGGGACCCAGATAGAATGTGTAAACTACTTGATTTTAATACCACAATTACTATAAAGTATCAATTCCTCATTTGTATCCGGCTCTTTGCGACCCCATGGACTGTAGCCTGCAGGCGCCTCTCTCCATGGGATTCTCTAAGCAAGAATACTGGATTGGGTTGCCATTCCTTTCTCCAGGGGATCTTCCAACCCAGAGATCAAACCCAGGTTCCTGCATTGCAGTCAGATTCTTTGCTGTCTGAACTACCAAGGAAGCCCCACAGTTACTATAAATCTATTAAGTTGGGAGAATGCAGGATATGTGAAAGATCAATGGGAAAAAATAAAGCGTAGGAGTAGACATAACCATATATGAGCAATTAAATGTTGATTAAACATTAAGGTAATTAACCAGGGCAAGGCTTTCCTCTTCAAGAAATGTTATAAAACACCTTGGTGTTTGTTCAAGGGAAAATGAGGATTAATATTCCTACCTCAAATGATTCACAAACATTAAATTGAAATGGATAATCAAACTGAGCATAAATATTCAAACTACAATGTCTTAGAGAAGATTTAAGATTTTATCTTTGTGACCTCGAAGTCAAGATTTCTTATAAAAGACACTAAAATCATTAAATGTAGAAAGAAATGGATAAATTAGACTTTATCAAACTATACATTTCAACTCCTCAAAATAAATATTGAGAAAATGATAGGACAAGTCACAATTTTGCTGAAAAAATTTAATAAATGTAAAGCTGTCTAAAAGACAAAGAATGTTCAAACTACAGCACAATTGAACTCATCTCACACGCTAGTAAAGTAATGTTCAAAATTCTCCAAGCCAGGCTTCAACAGTACCTGAGCCATGGACTTCCAGATGTTCAAGATGGATTTAGACAGGGCAGAGGAACCAGATATCAAATTGCCAACATCCGCTGGATCATTGAAAAAGCAAGAGAGTTCCAGAAAAACGTCTATTTCTGCTTTATCAACTATGCCAAAGCCTTTTACTATGTGAATCACAACAAACTTGGAAAATTCTTAGAGATGGGAATATCAGACCTTCCGACCAGCCTCTTGAGAAATCTGTATGCAAGTCAGGAAGTAACAGTTAGAACTGGACATGGAACAATAGACTGGTTCCAAATAGGAAAAGGAGTATGTCAAGGCTGTATATTGTCACTTTGATTATTTAACTCATATGCAGAGTACATCGTGAGAAATTCTGGGCTGGATGAAGCATAAGCTGGAATCAAGATTGCTGGGAGAAATATCAATAACCACAGATATGCAGATGACACCACCTGTATGGCAGAAAGTGAAGAACTAAATAGCCTCTTGATGAAAGCGAAAGAGGAGAGGGAAAAAGTTGGCTTAAACCTCAACATTCAGAAAACTAGTCATGGCACCTGGTCCCATCACTTCATGGCAAATAGAAGGGGAAACAATTGAAACAGTGAGAGACTTTATTTTCTTGGGCTCCAAAATCACTGCAGATGGTGATTGCAGCCATGAAATTAAAAGACTCTTGCTCCTTAGAAGAAAAGTTATGACCTAGACAGCATATTAAAAAGCAGAGACATTACTTTGCTGACAAAGGTCTGTCTAGTCAAAGCCATGATTTTGCCTCACATGTATGCATGTAGTCTCACATGTATGCATGTGAGAGTTGGACTATAAAGAAGCTAAGTGCTGAAGAATTGATGCTTTTGAAATGTGGTATTGGAGATAATTCTTGAGAGTCCCTTGGACTGCAAGGAGATCCAACCAGTCCATCCTAAAGGAAATCAGTCCTGAATATTCACTAGAAGGACTCATGCTGAAACTGAAACTCCAATATTTTGGCCACATGATGCGAAGAACTGACTCATTGGAAAAGACCCTGATGCTGGGAAAGATTGAAGGTGGGAGGAGGAGGGGACAACAGAGGATGAGATGGTTGGATGGCATTACCTATTCAATGGATATGAGTTTATGTAAACTCCAGGAGTTGGTGATGGACAGGGAGGCCTGGCGTGCTGCAGTCCATGGAGTCACAGAGAGTAGGACACAAGGGAACAACTGAACTGAACTGAATTGAAAGCTGTCTAAGGACTTGTATTCAGAATATTTATGTATGTGTCTTTATGGTTGCATGTATATCTAATAATTCAATCAAAAGAATAATAAATTATAAAATTTGCAAACTACTTCTGAATCACATGAACTAATGTTTTACATAATAGTCTTCAGGGAAATATAAATTAAAGCCACAAAGATATGCTATTTCATATTAATTTTATTGACTAAAATTAAAGGCTGATAGTATTAAAAGCTAGTATGTGAAGCAACTGAATCACACATGCATTTCCTCTGGAGTATATGATGCTAAAATCATTTCAAAACAATTTGGCAGGTTTTTTGTTTGTTTTATTAAAGAAGACCTACGCTATGAGCCATCTATCCAAACTTTTAGATACATGGCATAGCGATTATTCTCATAATAGTCACAAAAACTTTTCATAGTAGTCAGAAGGGGAAAATGACACTAATATTCATTAATGTTTTAAATCCATTAATAGATAAAGAAATTATGGCATTTATTCACTTCATATCCAACAATACAAGGGACAAACAACTGATGTGTGCAATGACATGGATGAGTTTCAAAATTTTGTGGTAAGTGAAAGAACCTAGTTACAATATAAGACACATTGTGTAATTTCATCCATATTAAGTTTTAGACTGGCAGAACTAATTGATGGTGAAAGAAATCAGAAAGCTGTTTTGCCCTGGAGGACTTGGGAGTATAGATTTACTAAAACCAGATGAGAAACCTAGAGCAATCATGAAAATATTCTATAGGTTAATTGAGGTGAGGATTATACTGTACACATATATGGCAAAACCCTAAAACCTCGATACATAAATTACACATTAAAAAAAAAGCATACCTCAAAGCAAAATAATGGATTTAATCTATGAATACTGATCTACAACAAAAACTGCTACAAAGAAGTATTATGTGTAAAAATACATGCATAATTATCTGTGTGATTATATAGATATATAAAATTACATGTATGTATATAACAATTTTATAGTATACATATAATGGCATTAAATATGTGTTTAAAACTCTTTAACTGTTTCTAAATGTGTGTACATATATAAAGGTGTGTGTGTAACATATATATTTGTTAAGATATACCAATAAACTGTAAAGAGATTTCCAAGAATAAATTAAAAAATTCAATGTGTATTTAAATAAATTTTAAAGTCTGGATGCTCTCCAGTATTTCAATCACATGTTAATTTGTATATCAGTATATTCAACTACATCTTAAAAAACATGATGTTTACATATTTAAATATTGTAGCCATTATTCTTCCACAGCTAAGTCAGCCCTATCTAATTTTATAATTTAAAGCATATTTTTAATATCTTGGTAATTTTGTTTATGCAGATAAGATAGATTTGGGTTTTATTCTCAATTTAATATGTTTTAAGAAGTAGTTTACTTATTTATTTATTTTTTGCTTTGTATCATAATAACAGAATGATAGCTTTTTCCTCACTTATAAGACAATCCTAAAATAGTCTTGGTAATTATGGTCTTAAATGTACTTAAAAACTTGGTAGGCAAATATGCCACTGCTTCTTGTTTCTCTTCTTTTGCAAAAAGAATCAATGATTGACTAATATTTCCTTTAATCTTACTATTTTTCTATACTTTTAAAATATTAGAACACCATCTTCTTTTTTTAAGTCTTTATTGAATTTGTTACAATATTTCTTCTGTTTTTTTCTTTTTGGTGGTGAGATGTGAGACTTAGCTGCCAGACACCAGATCAAACCCACACCCCCTGCATTGGAAAGGGACGTCTTAACCCCTGGACTGCCAGGGAAGTCCCTTCCCTATAACTTAAATCCAATTTTCTCAAATAATTAAAGTTAAAGTTAGGAAATACTTAAGCTAGCATTGACGATTTTGACCAAATGAAAAACAAGCATCTGCTTTCAGGCTCCATCCTGAACCCATGAGAAGGAGGATTGCAATTATAGCTGGACCCTGAAAACTCTGTGGGAATATATAGTCACCTATGTGGACTCCAGCACTGGAGAAATCACTGCCCTGAAGAGGGGCAGGGCAAGAGGCCCACCAGTAAGGTTAGAGCAGGTTGGAGAAATGCTTGCTTGCAGAGAACCATCTTAGTGGGCCACAACGAAAGCGTGTAAATGAAATGAAAGTGAATTGAAACACTTGGGCATATCACATGAGTGGCACTAAGTATATTTTCTTAAAATATAAGTTAAACTTTTCAAATGTGTGCGTGTTGTTGCTGTTCAGTCGCTAAGTTGGGTTCGACTGTCTGTGATCCCATGAACTGCAGCACGCCGGGCTCCTCTGTCCTCCTGGATCTCCTGGAGTGGGCTCAGATTCATGTCCATTGAGTCAGTCATGCTATCTATTTTATCCTCTGCAGTTCCCTTCTCCTTTTGCCTTCACTCTTTCCCAGCATCAGGGTCTTTCCCAGTGAGTCAGCCCTGCGCAACAGGCAGCCAAAGCTTTGGAGTTTCAGCTTCAGCATCAGTCCTTTCAATGAATATTCAGGGTGGATTTTCTTTAGGGACTGATTTGATCTCCTGTGTGTGTATCTTTATCTATTTCTAGCTGTACATCTATACTTGTCTCTCTGTGTGTGTATAGTTACCATATATTTATTTTCTTGTCTAATGTTAGCTCCCTAAAGACATACCTTATTGGTCTGTTTTATTCAGTCCTGACACCTACAGTCAGATTGTGTTGGTGCACAATACAATGTATTATTATTATTCAGTGTTTATTGAATATCTGATATTCAGTGAGGATTCAATAAATATTTTCTAATAAATACAAGTATATGTCACTTTATTAAATACACTATGAAAAATATATTTCCATGATTGTTTGCAATAAAACAAAAGTTTGAAATAACATGTTATAATTTTAACTAAAAGAGAATAAGACAGGGCTTAGAAATGAATCCTTCCATTGGCCCCAGTTGGCTATAACTAGCTGGAATAAAGCAAAACTCCATGCACATTCAAACTGAAAACATGACATATGAGAAAGACAACCACAGTTAAATACCATGAGGAATATAAATCACCATTAAAGAGAATCAGAGGTAATGTGTGTGTTTATGTGTTAATATGGGAAAGAAAAAGGAAAAAGAACATATTGAAGACATGAAGTAGGAATAAAAAGCAATTTTAGAAATAGAAAGCAAACAGAGCTATTATGTATAAAGCTATAATTATTGAAATAGAAATCATCTAGTTCAAATTCCTTTTATTCAAAGATAATTTGGGACTAGAAACTGAGATGGGAATTAATTGTTTCATATCTCTGCATGATTTTTTGATTAATATATGAACACTTGAATTTGCATATGGCATATTTTGTTTTGCCTTTTTGCTGTTTCTGAGATATTTAGGAATAGCAATTTTATTTAGTTCTAAAGAACCATATTTTTGCTGTACTTAATGATTTCAATTTTATTTTAGCCAGTCTTATGTCTCAACAAGTACAGAAAAAAAAAAGACAAAAAAAAGATGGCATAGAAGGATTTGCCACTTAGAAAAACATTAAAATCCCTGTTAAAAGCTTTATCTTTACTAGTATATTGTAGTTTTAAGCATCTTCATCAGAAAGAATATCAGCTCTTTAGCTGTAAAGAATAAATATACAAGAAAACTTGGACTCTAAAAGATAATAATGTTTGCTTTAATCACATTTTCTCTATATATTCTCCCCATCAAAATCTTAAGACCAATGAGGGATAAAACACACACTTGCACACATCTGCCACACCTTCAGCATTACTAAGAAACAGACTATATGATGAAAATTCCATTACTTGTGAGTAGAGACATAAACACTAACATTTCATAGTGCCGCAGCCTGCAGGTAAAGAGAGCAAAGGTAATTATGCAGGAGAGGAAATTTAAGAGATTTCTTGAGAAAGCACAAGGGAAAGAGGAAAATTTCAGCAAATCATAAACTAAATTACCTTCAGTTAGAGAAATTCCAGTACTAAAGGCCAAAATACTGAACACATATCTGGGATTTGATAGTTTTCACAACACCAGTTGTAGGAAGGTTGCTTGAAAGAGAAAAGGACCAGAAGTGAGAGAATTGTGGAAACATTTCTCCAGAGAAGATAATAGATCAAGAAGAGGAAAAAAATGAATGAGGGGTGGATTAAGTATCCTACAGAAATCAGGTAGAAACAAAACTCACCAGCTGTTCACCTTCCCCTGCTTACGTCCGACATTGAAGAGGTCATCACTTGACTAATATAAACTAAACTGGTTTCCCAGGTGGCTCAGTGGTAAGGAATCCATTTGCCAAAGCAGGAGACACCGGAGACATGGGTTTAAAACCTGGGTCGGGAAGATCTCCTGGAGGAGAGAATGGCAGTCCACTGCAGTATTCTTGTCTGAAAAATTCCATGGACAGAGAAGCCTGGTGGGCTACAATCCTTAGGGTTGCAAAGAGTTGGACACAACTGCACAGCTGAGCATGCACACACACATACAAAGTGACAGAAGTGGATGCTTTTGGACGTCAAACCTGTGTAGGGGACTTCCCTGGTGGCGCAGTGGTAAAGAATCTGCCTGCCGAGGCATAAGACTTGGGTTTGATACCTGATCCTCTAGGATCCCACATGTTGCAGAGCAATGTAAACCAATGTACCACAACTACTGAGCCTGTGCTCTAGAGCCTGGGAATCACAGTTACTGAACCCACCTCTTGTGCTACAACTACCAGAGCCCCTGCTCAGTAACAAGAAAGGCCCCGGCAAGGTGAAGACCATGCACTTCAATTGCAGAGTGGCCATCCCTCACCTGAGTAGAGAAAAGACCTCAAAGCAACAAAGACTCAGCACAGCCAAAAAAAAAAAAAGTGAAGGCAGAATAATGGCTCCCTTAAGGTAAAAACATCCTAATCTTGCGTATGTTTCTTTAATTGACAAGAAGTTCAGGATGCAAATGGAAATGAGGTTACAAATCAGCTGACCTTAAAATAAGAGGTTATTCCAGATTTTCTAGTTGAGCTCAATGTGATCAAAACGTCCTTCAGTTCAGCTCAATTCAGTCACTCAGTCGTGTCCAACTCTTTGAGACCCCATGGTCTGCAGCACACCAGGCCTCCTTGTCTATCACCAACTCCCAGAGTTTGCTCAAACTCATGTCCATTGAGTTGGTGATGCCATCCAACCATCTCAACCTTCATCATCCCCTTCTCCTGCCATCAATCTTTCCCAGCATCAGGGTCTTTTCAAATGAGTCAGCTCTTCGCATGAAGTGGCCAAAGTACTGGAGTTTCAGCTTCAACATCAGTCCTTCCAGTGAACACCCAGGACTGATCTCCTTTAGGGCGGACAGGTTGGAGTCCTTGCAGTCTGATGGACTCTCAAGAGTCTTCTCCAACACCACACTTCAAAAGCATCAATTCTTCAGTGCTCAGCTTTCTTTATAGTCCAACCCTCACATCCATACATGGCCACTGGAAAAACCACACCCTTGACTAGATGGACTTTTGCTGGCAAAGTAGTTTCTGTTTTATAATATGCTGTCTAGGTTGGGTCATAACTTTCCTTCCAAGGAGTAAGCATCTTTTAATTTCATGGCTGCAGTCACCATCTGCAGTGATTTTGGAGCCCCCCAAAATAGTCAGCCACTGTTTCCCCATCTACTTGCCATGAAGTAATGGGACCAGATGCCATGATCTTAGTTTTCTGAATGTTGAGCTTTAAGCCAACTTTTTCACTCTCCTCTTTCACTTTCATCAGGAGGCTCCTTAGTTCTTCTTCACTTTCTGCCATAAGGGTGGTGTCATCTGCATATTTGAGGTTATCGATATTTCTCCCAGCAATCTTGATCCCAGCTTGTGCTTCTTCCAGCCCAGAGTTTCTCATGATGTACTCTGCATTTAAGTTAAAGAAGCAGGGTGACAATATACAGCCTTGATGTACTTCTTTTCCTATTTGGAACCAGTTCATTATTCCATGTCCAGTTCTAACTGTTGCTTCCTGACCTTCTTACAGATTTCTCAAGAGGCAGGTCGGGTAGCCTGGTATTCCCATCTCTTTCAGAATTTTCCACAATTTATTGTGATCCACACAGTCAAAGGCTTTGGCATAGTCAATAAAACAGAAATAGATGTTTTTCTGGAACTCTCTTGCTTTTTCAATGATCCAGCGGATGTTGGCACTTTGATCTCTGGTTCTTCTGCCTTTTCTAAAACCAGCTTGAACATCTGGAAGCTCATGGTTCATGCACTGTTGAAGCCTGGCTTGGAGAGTTTTGAGCATTACTTTATTAGCGTGTGAAATGAGTGCAATTGTGTGGTAATTTGAGCATTCTTTGGGATTGCCTTTCTTTGGGATTGGAATGAAAACTGGCCTTTTCCAGTCTTGTGGCCACTGCTGAGTTTTCCAAAAGGTCCTTAGCAAGGGATCATAGAAGAAGGGAAAGTCACAGTCATGTAATGCAAAGACTCAACCCATCACAGAGGGATTTTAAGATAGAGAAAAGGAACTATAACTAAGGACTGCAAATGATTTCAGAAGTTAAAAAAGTCAAGGAATTAGGTTCTCCCCTACAGATACCACTAAGGAACCAAACCTGATGGATACCTGATTTTAACTTTTTAAGATCAGTATGGATGTAAGAGTTGGACCATAAAGAAGGCTGAGCGAGGAAGAACTGATATTTTAGAATTGTGTTGCTGGAGAAAACTCTTGAAAGCCCCTTTGACTGCAAAGAGATCAAACCAGTCTATCCTAAAGGAGATCAGCCCTGAATATTCATTGGAAGGATTGATGCTGAAACTGAAGCTCCAATGCTTTGGTCACCTGATGCGAAGAGCTGACTCATCAGAAAAGACTCTGATACTGGGAAGGATTGAGGGCAAGAGAAGGGGACAACAGAGGATGAGATGGTTGAATGGTATCACTCAATGGACATGAGTTTCAGCAAACTCTGGTGATAGTGAACGACAGTGAAGCCTGGTTTGCTGCAGTCCATGAAGTCGCAAATAGTCAGACATGACTTAGCCACTGAACAACAACCATCAGGTCACTGAATTACTGAAGTTCTGAATTGCAAGTTAATAAACACTTGCTGTTTTTATGGCAGTAAATTTGTGATAATTTGTAACAGTAGCATATCAAAACCCTGTTCCTTGTAGTTTAAATTGACCAACGCTTCCTTAGCCTAGGAATCAAGCACTACACATGTGACCCTAATAAAGTCATGGGCCCACATCCTTCCCTACTCTCTCTACTTGTCCCCTGCATTGAGCCTCATGTGTCCTCTCAGGGCAGACTCTGTACTTTTTTTCAGGATCTATGAGTAATGGATTTCTCTATTTCACTTCCTTTGTTGAACCAAGGCTCACCACCCAACACCTTAGGACTTTATGTTACAAATATTACCTTAGCAAACTCAGAACAATTGGCTTTATGGGTAGAGTGGATCGAATCAGGCTTGCTATTACCATGAGGAATGCTCTCTAGTTACACATGCCTTACTGAGGGGCTTTCCCAGGTGGGTAACTCTATCTAGAAAAGGTCCACTCTTATTGGCCTACACGTACTATTTGTCACTGCATTGTACTGATTCTGCTGAGTTTTATCTCGAATTCCCATTCCAAAATGCAAAGTCTGAAAAAAGCAACCAGAATCCTCCTGAACCTCAGAGCATTGATAACTGGAGCTGGTTTCAGGTGCTACAGATGTGTTTTCCACCTACAGGAAAGGGAGTAATGTTCCTCAGCAGGTGTTAGACTTTAGGTGTGCTTCCTAAAGTTATACATGAACCCAAGTACCAACTCTTAGGACAACTGGCTAAGTTTTCACAAGGTCCAATGGTGTTAGTTAGTGGCCAAGAGAGAAAAGTGGCAACTTCCTCCCTCCCAAGTGTGGGGTATTGTATAAAGGTGCCAGGCAGTGACCCTGGAAGGAGGACGGGGAGGTATCTTTCCCTGAAAGTTGTGTTTTCAGACTGTACCAGGACACTGAGCTCTAAACCCTGCCAGGCTTCTCTGTCAATGGAATTCTCCAGGTAAGAATACTGAAATGGGTAGCCATTCCCTTCTCCAGGGGATCTTTTCAACCCAAGGATCAAACCCAGATCTCCTGTATTGCACACAGATTCTTTACTGTCTGAGCTACCAGGAAAGCCCATGAAACTCCTAACCAAATGGGAAATGTCCATAGAAGCAGCCTGGGCACTGCTCAGCACTCAGGCATACCCACATTCCAAAACCTTAATTCTTCACTCTCCAGGTCTAGATCTGAATGATCCTGATGCCATCGCTCTAGGGAAGGCTGACCACATCTCTGTGAGATCTATTGAAACATCCTGGAGAGGGAAGTGACTACCTACTCCCCCACCAGGGGATGTCCACTGCAGATCTTTTCAGGGACCACCTGTCTTCAGATGCAAAATATTTTAAAAGACGTGGTACAGAAGGAGAGGTGGGAGGAAGGTAGGGGGTTGACTGACAGTTGGTAGGATAGTGTTTAATACTACCTCTGAGCAGCTACTCACTTCCCCAGAAATGAGGCAATAGGTTTTTCCAAGGACCCCAAAATATGCTATGCTGTGCTTAGTCGCCTCAGTCATGTTTCTTTGAGACCCTATGGACTGTAACCCACCAAGCTTCTCTGTACATGGGATTTTCCAGGTAAGAATACTGGAATGCATTGCCATGCCCTCCTTTAGGAGATCTTCCAGACCCAGGGATCGAACCAGTGTCTCCTGCGTCTGCATTGCAGGCAGATTCTCTACTGCTGAGCCACCAGGGAAGATGACCCCAATATACATAACCTTCTAAAAGACTCCCAGAGCCTGAGGGCCAAATTCTTGAGTGATTACTGGTGATCCCCACTCCACCCAACCATAAGGGGCCACCCCAGGACCAGGTCAATGAGAATTAAAGCCAAGGCAGCTTCCACCAAGAATCCCAACACCATCACCAAGTCTTCAAATGAGGAGGGAGAATCCAAACTAAAGGCACAAGCCCTATAAGAGAGAAAATCCCTTCCCCTGCTTACTAGGAGTTTTATGACTTGTAGGAAGCTCCCCCTTCTATTACAGTTGTTACATCAAAAGCTCAAAGCCAAAGGAGAGATTGGATGAAGCATGACTCTCCTTAGGTTGATAAGGTCCAGAGGATCTTTCACTCTTTTTGAGAGAGCGACCCAGATGAACCAGATTTCATCTCCAATGATGAGGAGGCCCCAGTCAACTCTGAATCCAGAGAATTCTTACAGAGTTTGTGCTCTTCCCCTTTGTGGGGACTTCCTATGGCATTCGGGAGTCCATGGAGAGAATAGACATGGAGCTGCTGGAGCTAGTAGGTGTGCGACCACCATCACTGGATCCTTGCGCTAGACTTTGTTGATGGATTTCCCTTAAAATGCTCCATCTCATCAAGTGATCTCCTCAGCCAGGTTTGTGCTCATCCCCGTGGGGCCACCAGAATCGTAGATTCAAATCAAGGTCTCATCTCTTCTCCCACAATGCAGTCACTGGGCTCTAGATCACGAACTCTTGTGGAATTGCCATCTAGCTTACCAAACTTAGAGACAAGCACAGTGGTTTATTCAAATATTTGCTCTTCAAGCTTTTAAACCTTAAGTTCCCCCCCCCCCCCCGCCACAGTGGATATATTTACCCTAAGCTCTGTTGTTGTTGTTCAGTCGTCCAGTCATGTTTGACTCGTTGCAACCCCATGGGCCAGAAGAGGCCAGGCCTGTCTGTCCCTCATTATCTCCCCAAGTTTGCCCAAGTTCAAGTTCATTGCATCATTGATGCTGTCCAACCATCTTATCTTCTGACGCCCTCTTCTCCTTCTGCCCTCAATCTTTCCCAGCATTAGGGACTTTCCCAATGATTCAGCTGTTTGCATCAGATGACCCAAATACTGGAATTCCAACTTCAGTGTCAGTCCTTCCAACAAGTACCCAGAGTTGATTTCCCTGCTCCAATATTGCTTAATTTCTGGCTCTGAGGTCTCCAACCCTCACACACGCCTATGACTAGTATTCTCCAAGGACTCCCTTGCTCGTGCTTACAGGAAACTCCCACCCCTTTAACATTAAAAAGGATGTCATTCATGTACACTTACCAGAGAAATACTCTCTTTACTATTTCAATTTTTCAATGGTCTCTCCACACACTTGTGGCCCAGTTGAGGAATGGATTCTAGAATATGACCCTCCTATGTTAGAGAGCCCAAGGGGGTAAACCCCAACTAAACTGAGAGATCAGAATTACAGAAATTTTACTGGCCTGGATGATAGCCTAGTCCCAGCCATGAAGCTAAGGCCAATTGTGTGTGTTTAAATGTAACGACCTATTGTTTAATTAAAAAGTTCATTCTCTATAAACAACACTTGATAGAAATCTCCTCATTATCATTACTACCCTGAGATATAAAGATTTTATTATTTTATCCCTACCAAAAAAAAAAAAACTTAGGTTAAAGAGCACCAACCTTAGAACTGAGCCAATTGTATTTCCCAGCTCCACTGTATAAAAAGAGTAGAAACTTGGGCAATTTTATTTAATTCTCACTTGTATTTCCTGATATATAAAATAGAGATGAAGCAGACGAATGGATAAGGAAGCTATGGTACATATACACCATGGAATATTACTCAGCCATTAAAAAGAATTCATTTGAATCAGTTCTAATGAGATGGATGAAACTGGAGCCCATTATACAGAGTGAAGTAAGCCAGAAAGATAAAGACCAATACAGTATACTAACGCATATATGTGGAATTTAGAAAGACGGTAACGATAACCGTATATGCAAAACAGAAAAAAGAAACACGGATGTACAGAATAGACTTTTGGACTCTGAGGGAGAAGGCGAGGGTGGGTTATTTCGAGAGAACAGCATCGAAACATGTATATTATCAAGGGTGAAACAGATCACCAGCCCAGGTTGGATGCATGAGACAAGTGCTCGGGGCTGGTGCACTGGGAAGACCCAGAGGGATCGGGTGGAGAGGGAGGTGGGAGGGGGGTTCAGGATGGGGCATACATGTAAATCCATGGCTGATTCATGTCAATGTATGGAAAAAAACACTACAATATTGTAAAGTAATTAGCCTCGAACTAATAAAAATAAATGGAAAAAAAATAAAAATAACATAAAATGGAGATGATAGTAGTACTTACCTTACAGAGTCATTGTGACACTTAAAGGTATATGTAAGACTTTGAACAAACTCTGGAATATTAGGCACATAAATGTTACTTAAAATTATCCTTATTATCATCATCTCTATCATATTAATCATTGCATGTGTGCTAAGTTGATTCAGTCATGTCAGATTCTTTGCAACCCCATGGACTGTAGCCCACCAGGCTCCCTTGTCCATGGTATTCTCCAGGTAAGAATACTGGATTGGGTTGTCATTTCCTGTTCCAGGGGATCTTCCTGATGCATTGGCAGGCAAGTTCATTACTATTATCATAAATTAAACATAACCTTAATATTCTATATATAAGAACACACATTAACGATATTCTTATTCATTGATATTTTAGGTCCTTATGTTTACTACTTAAGAGATGCATCACTATATTTTAAATGATTTGGAGAACAACTTTGGCATTTGTTTTTATTTTTCTTACTTTTCAATAAAATTGGGAAAAAAATACATCAATGAAAGCATCAAGGCATAAAACTTAATTGTGTTCAATGCTTTATATTAATAAGGCATTGAGATAAACTTCACAAAGGAATGAAAACCTATTATGATTATCTTTAAATAAATTACTCATTTCAACAAGAATAAACCAGAAATGGAACTTTACTTATTCTATTCTTATCTCAAAGCTTATAAAAGTGTGCATCAAGTTTGCATTTCCTCCCATCATCTAAATGCTGTCTGCTCAGACTATTGCTTTTGGAAGATGATGTAAAAAAGTTTCGATATATAGCTGGCATAATTGTGCATAGCTGCTGTCAAGAATTCCTAGGCAGAGACTGTCATCTTAAAAGGTTACTGTGACATTTCTAGAATATGCTTTTTCAAATATGAATGAAACATGTTGCCTTTTTGGTTGAGGGTAGAGAAGGCATGGAACCTGACATTTTCCACAGTGCCAAAATTAGAAAACAAAGTATTAGAATGCCAAGATTAATCAATCACTCAACAAGTATTAATGTAATATCTACTTAGGTGTCCAATGCATTGGTTGGAACTAGCATTTTATCAGGTTTAAGTGTTTAACCAAATGCAACCCCAAAATTAAGAAGTTGCTTTAATATAAATTAGGTCTAGCAATAGAATGTTCCATATGTTGGCACTACTAAAGTGCCTACTCCTTTTTGAAAGACTATTTTCTTTGCTCAGAGTCATTACAAAGGCAGAGATAAATTCTACCTGTAAAAAGGTTTAACTATTTGAATAAACAAATATGAAAGTTATGCAGTTAAGATGTATACATATATCATCAATATGTTGTACACTTAAGCTTACACAATGTTATATATCAATTATACCTCAATAAAGATGGGAAAACATAAATAATAATTTCAAATAAATAACTTTGTAGTGCTAAAGCACTGCTCTTCTAAAAGAAAAGTAGAATATGCCAGAAGTACAATCAATCACTGTTTCACTGTTTTTCACAATGTTTCATTGACATTGACAAAATCATTTAGGAAAGATTTATTTTAAGCTATATTAATAGTGGGGATAATGGAAATAAATGTAAACTGTAACACAGTGGCATAGATTTTACATATTGATTAAAAACTCATTTAAAATCTTCTTGATTGTAAAAAGAGAGAGGCAAAGATCATGGCAAGAGTCTTAGGAGAGCTTCTAAATATTTCACATTGTGTAGGAGGTTTGTTCAGATAAATTTGGGAATGCAGTTGCTGTGCTATCCCTCCTGTGGAGTTGTAAATGTCATGTTCCAAATTCAGGATAGTTCCACAGCTGGAAAAGAGCTTTGACGGGTTGTCTACCAGTTTTCTTTTATGTTCTTATTAATTATTAATTCTTTCTTATGTAAATCCTTTAATTTAATAAAAAATGTCTACTGCACTACTAATTTATGCATATTCTAAAAGAATCACATCTATAATAGTAGTAGAAAGTAAGGTTAAACCAAGTAATTTTATTTGCTTTTTTAGTTTGTTTTTGCTCTTACTAATTTGAGTTGTGAAATGAGCCTTTTCTCCTCTTCTTTTGCTTAGCTGGTTTCCACATCTGAAAATGACTTAGCTAGTTCAGCATGAAAGTAAATACAATATTTGTAATCTTAAAGAAATAAAGATAATTATGGAAAGTGGATGAAGGGTTTAATACATATAAAAAATATTTGAGTGGATGAAAAATTATAGATTTTGGGGGGAGTTTTGCTGGCTTATTTTATTTGTTTTGAGTTCATATTTGTTTATATTTTTATTTTTGTCTTTAACCCTCAGTGTACCTTTGACTCCAAGTATCTTTGCTCATTCGCATTAATTGCCTCAGATCATTTTCTTTTTTTGGGTGAGTTCTTTATTCAGGGTTGTCTCCTGAATTTGTGCTTGCATGTTCAGTATCCTCAGTCATGTCCCACTCTTTGGGGACCTATTGTAGCCCATCAGGCTCCTCAGTCCATGGAATTCTCCAGGCAAGAATACTGGAGTGTGTTACCATGCCCTCCTCCAGGGGATCTTCCTGACCCAGGGATTGAACCAGCATCTCCTGCATTGCAGGCGGATTCTTTACCGCTGAGCCGTGGAGGAAGTATCCATGCCTAGGTCAATTTGCAGGCTGTTCTCTTTGCACATCAGTAGCTTGGTATATTTTTGCAGTTTCAACAAGTGAGATATTTAAAAGTAATCAAGAAAATACAAACAGAACTCTATGCTAGTAATCACAGACTGTAGGAAACAAACAAAAAAAGAATACAAGAAAGAAGCAGATCAATCCAAACATTGAACGCCAGTGCCTTTTGGCAAAGAAGCAGGATAGTCTTCCTCAGGGCTCAGGTCTTCTGTTCCCTTTCATTATAATCTTTCTCAAAACTTTCCCTGATCAACTGTCCCTAAATTTGAGTTTTTGCAATCTTAATTTCCTGAAAGTCATGTCCCAGACTCCAGTCACATCAGAACAGAACTTGAAGTTAGTCAGTTTTCTTCCTCTAGCACTTAATTTACTTTATGTCAATTCTCACTATTATAGTTTTCAGCACTTTGTAAATATTCCAAACACATTTACCATATAACTTCATTTAAAACATTGTTTTGCCTTTCTCAGATTTGTGTGTCCTTCTCTGCTTCTGTCTTTAATTTGATGTGATACATTGTTTTGGTTGAGGTATATAATGAATATCTGGCCTCGCCCAGATAAGTAACTGGAAAAGAGAGAAGTATCTTAAAAGTCTTTTCAGATAATTGTGGAAATTCTTCTTTGCTGTAATACTATACAGAAAATCAGTGAGTGGTAATTTCTCAAAGGTTAGCTACAACGTTGAATCTGAAATCGTATCAAAAGTAAATATATGACAAAATTTTCATATTAAAATTTTAAAAAAGATGCGCCTCTAGTTTCCTAGAGCTATTAGCTAAGATAATTATTGGCTAATCAACATTTATCCTAAAACAATTTCAAGTGCTAAGTACTTTATTAGTCTTGAAGTAAAATGGTTCCTGGTAAGTGAACAAAGAAACACCTCCTATAACCTTGAGTAGTTCACTATCTAAAAAGGAGGAGACAGAAATATCATAAGCATAATATGTACACATATACATTTAAATTTTTAGTATAATAATGTGTGATAAGTAGCACAATATTTATGAATTCTTCCAAGTGTTTATTGAATTCCTAAACAGACAGATATATTTTGTTTATTGGACAGCATGATGAACAAAACACAAAATCCATGCTGTCTTGAATTTCACATTCTATTTGAAAGAAACAGAAAATAATTAGAGTAACAAATCAGTCATATAACACACTAAAACAGTAGTATTAGGGAGAAAACCACTGCAGTGTAGGAGCAATGGGTCAGCCTAGGGAAATTCTACAACTCTAAGTAAGGTTCACAAAGAGTCGGACACGACTGAGCGACTTTGGGCTTCCCTTATAGCTCAGGGCTTCCCTGATAACTCGGTTGGTGAAGAATCCACCTGCATTGTGGGAGATCTGGGTTCAGTCCCTGGGTTGGGAAGATTCCCTGGAGGAGGGAAAGGCTACCCCTCCAGTATTCTGGCCTGAAGAATTCCATGGACTGTATAGTCCATGGGATCGCAAAGAGTCCAACACGACTGAGGGACTTCCCATTAAGTAAGGTGGACAGGGAAGACCTGAATTAAAATAGCATTTCATAAAGAACCTGAGGAAAGTAAGGACACAGTGGGAGGTAGAAGGAATGGCCACACACATGAAGTCAGAGGGGAACAGCAAAGAGTGAAAGTTAATAAATGGGAACTGGAGTAAATAAATGGGAGATGAGGTCAATGGTTCCAGAGAGGACTTTAGGACATTATAAGGAGCTTGCCTTCTACTCTTGAGTAAAATAAGGAAGGAGAGAGTTTAGAACCAGGGAACAATTAAATGGGAAATTCATTTAAAAAATATTTCTTTGATCTCAGTGCTGATGGTGGAGTGTGAGTGGGACAAGGTGATAGGAGAGAGAACAGTTAGGGAAGTTAAGTGCTGCTAATAATCAAGAAAGCAGGGGTTGATGGTTCAGGTCGGCAATGGAAATGGTGAAAAACGATGGGATTCTGTATTCGTCTTGAAGATGAAATGTTTTCAACTTCTTAGATGGGGAATTTGCCCATAAAGGTATGGTCCACAACAACTAAAAACTCTTGGTGTTGAATGAAACATTGGAATGAAGAAGGAAAGACTCAGTTGTCTCCAGCAGCTAAGCAAAATTAACCATATGCTACATCTTAACATTATTTTCATCCTACAGGATGTCCAAGCTGGAGCCCCCTCTCTCTAGGCCAATCCTGCACTCTCAGAGAGCAATAGGAAGGGCTGACGGCCCAGTGAAAGAAGACCCCAAGAGTCTATTTTACCTCAAGCTCAGGAACAGGGGGCATTTGTAGTAGGTCTGGAGGGGCAGCATGTGAGTCACGGAGGTTCCTTTCACTGCCACCAGCAACTTCAGTTGCCTAGTTCTTCAGAGCCACCCAGGGGTGCCCACCCATTCACAAGGCCACTGGGTAAGGAGCTACAGTAGAGGGTAAGCCAGTGGCCACAGGGAGGGCCGTAGCTGGTGAAGGCATGGTGAAGGCATCCGTGTCCGACTCTACCTGTGGAGTATAGCCCACACAGGATCCTCTGTCCATGGGACTTTCCGGGCAAGAATACTGGAGTGGGTTGCCATTTCCTTCTCCATGGGATCTTCCCAATCCAGGGATCAAACCCAGGTCTCCTGCATTGCAGGAAGATGCTTTAATCTCTGAGCCACCAGGGAAGCCCTCACTTTCTTTCACTTTCACAGTAGATGTGTTGATAAATGAACCTGAATATGTAGACATCCCTAATTCTCAATTCTTAATCTTAAATTTATTTATTTTAGACTGTTCTAAACATCTAATTGTGCTGTGCTTAGTCGCTCAGTCAAGTCCAACTCTGCAACCCCATGGACAGAGGAGCCTGGTGGGCTACAGTCCATTGGGATTCTCCAGGCAAGAATACTGGAGTGCTGCCATGCCCTTCTCCAGGGGATCTTCCCAACCCAGGAATCGAACCCAGGTCTCCTGCATTGCAGGTGGATTCTTTACCATCTGAGCCACCAAGGAAACCCAAACATCTAATTACTCATGGTTTATATGTTTGAGTATACCAAAAATGTCTGGAACTCTTGCAGTTGTGTGACAATATCTACTTATATATGGAGAAAAACTCAGACTAAGAGCATGACTTTATTGTTACATAGATTTTCTTTGATATTTTGTTGAAAATATAAAAAGGGGAACTGATTAACTTAATCACCATTTCTAATGACCAATCATTTGTAAACCATTTTATTTCTCTTATCTGAATATTTAAAACATGAAAAAGGACAACAAAATAATTACTTTTCATCGTGCTTTAAAAGTTAGTAATAGGTATTTTGTTACAAATTCTGTTTGGGTAACTATTTTACACACCCCCCCCATTTGCATTAGTAGAGAAATTACATGCATATATAAAAATCACATATGATTATTAATATTACATCTCTAGTATCTAGAATATTCTGATTTTTATAAGTGATCAAAATAATTGATGCATGAAGGAATATGTGCATAGTTGTCTCATAAAATCAGCATGTCACTGAGAGATGTTTTTCCCCACTATAAAAGAAATTGTGGACATAGAATAATCTATATATTGGGCATGCCTTTGGGAGAGCAAAGTGTAAGAGAAACTTACAGTCTGAGCCCATCATTGTAGGTATACTTTTTAGTTTCAGAATCTCCAAGAAATTAATTATATAACACATCACCTTCATTATCAAAAAATATTAGAGTATCTGATACCAAGAACTGTCTCAATACTTTTAAAAATGATTTCTGTGCAATATAGATTTTATATTGCCAAAGAAGCCTGTTAATCAATCTCTTTAAAAAAGAATTTTTGTAAGCCTGGTTTGAATGATCCTAGAGCTCACTGATTCTTAAAATATATAAAATTTGGATGACAAAGTAAATGGCAGAGCAAGTTAATGTCAGTCTGAAATTATCTGAATGAGGATAATTATAAATATTCAAATAAGAATTCTAATTACTGACATCTAATATTAATAAAAATAACTAATGCTGGAACTCTTTAAACTAATTTTCAATCAGATGAATACTATAGTTTGAACATAACTAATGTAAAATGCTCTTGAGATATACTTTCTTTAATTTTTTCCATTTTTTGCTGATTTTCTTTGAATAAAGTGTTTTCTCTTTAGTTCCACATGTATGATTAAACGTTCTTTTTTCCCTTAAATTTTGTCTTTCTGACAGTCAACTTTCTGAGTGTGAGAATGGGTTCTTGGAATATAGGAAGCTGACCAACTTAGGCTTTCCTGTGGTCTGATGTGTCACTTTTCTTTCTAATGTAACTGTAATTTTAATTAAAACATATGGGTTGTTTTTCTTTCATGATTATATTACTATGAAAACTAAAACCTCTGTGGTCAGAGGGATGTACGTCTTTTAGCCTGGAAGCTGGGGGAAAAAATCATTCAAGAATATTGAAAAAATTAATTCTGCATTAAGGATATGTCAATATTGCCCTCTGACTCACTCCAAAAGCATACCATTTTCACTAATTGGAAAGCACACAGATCTTTGGTATTGTTTACGATAAACTCAGCAGGGGATGTGACTTCTTAGTGTAGACCCAACAAAGTGCTCCATTTGTGAATAAATCATGTTTGGATCTTGAGAAAAGAGGCATCAGTTAGTGGTAGTTGGCTTCCCTGAATATCAGGAACTCTGGATAATTAACAGTTAGTACTTCTTTTCCTTTCTATTCAATCATTCATTGACAGAAAAACAGACTTTGTTACAAATATGTAATACGTAATGGATTTCTGGAAACTTTACATAATTACATTGCTGTATCTTAATGGAATATTCAGCGTTATTACTGTCATTATGAGCATTTCAAAGTCACTGTGGGAGGTAAGCATATTTTCCATTAAAAGATTATTTCAGTATGAAATCTGTCTGAACTATTATTGCCCATAAACCTGAATAGCACAAATGTCATACAAAAATAAGAAAACGTTTCATTCTTTCAGATATTTATTTTAGTGAGTTAAAAACAAAATGAAATAACTGCATTGCTGGTGTTTGGGGATATTTAGCATAAAGATGGCCATGTTTTAAATTTTCTTACATGGTAAATTTTTAGGCAATCTGTAAATGACAATCACTTTTAATGTGAAGGGTTTTTCACATATCACAGAATAGTAAGACTGATTGGAAAAATAATTCTTATGTAAATCATATCAATTTGGTTACTCAATAGTAATTATAACAACTTTGTGTTCTTACCTGCATTCAGTGTAATTTTGTATCAAAATATTTAGTCCCCAGAGAAGGCTTTCTTCCTAGGGGGGAAAAAAAGAAGCTAGAGACAAGGTAGTTGTAAAAACTGGTTTATTTTTTAAAAATAAATACAAAAATATAAATATAAAACATTAGCAGATAGAATTTGATGAAATGAAATTGCACAAACGTTTGTATACCAGGTTGCATATCACATCTACTAACACCACATATACATGTTTTTGTTTTATTTAATGTACAGAACAGGATATACTTTAAAATTTTTCTTCACCTTTTTAAAAGCTTCATTTGCAAGGGCAGGGCATGTACCTATCAGAAGCGGCTTGTCTGTGAGGTTGTTTAAGGGAGGAGTATCCTGTTCATGATTCTGAAATTATCTTTTATTTCCTAAGATGGACGACACTAAATTTCCATAGCTTTGGCTCTTGGAAGTGATTAAATAAAATGTCGTATATATTCCATGAGACATCCTACAGGGAAGAATTAATGTAATTAATGAACAAATTAAAAAGGAAATGGGGAAAGAAAACTGTGCTGAGTGGCAGGAAAATTCTCCTGGAATATCAAACATTGTGAAGTGGAGACGGTGTGGGTCAAGTTAACTTCCTCTTGCAGGAGCAGAACAGACATCCTAGGTTAAGCGTCTTTGTCGCTTTCCCCGCCGCCGTACATCTCTGCCAACTTGTTAAACCGAGGGCCCCATTCTCGGAGGTAATCGTAGTTTTGGTCTCCATCAGTGGTACCTGATTCCAAGGAACTGAGAGACTCAGCGATGGAGTCGTTCCCTTCGTAGGCGTAAGTAGCGAGCGAGTCGTAGGGGGGCGCCGTGGGATCCAGGTCGTGCTCCTTGAGCCTTTCATTGATGAAATCCCGGACGTCCGCGTTATCCGGGGCCGTCGGAGTCCTCCGGGGGATAAATAAGGTTTCTGGAATAATATCTCGCCGCAGCTTTTTTTCCTCAATAGCGGCCGGATTCCTCAAGGTGCCGATATCAAAGGCCTGAGTGTCCTCCTCTCCTCCACCTTCATCGTTATAGCTCACGATGTTGTCTCTGATGTCTTCTTTAGACAAGATCAGAGGCTCTTTCTTCCGCTGTCTCTTCAGAGCTGCGAATAGTACTACTATAACTTCAGAAAAGAAAAAGGGGAAAAAAAAAAGGTGCATTAGAGATCCGTCTGAAACACTCTATGAATAACAAGGGGAGGTGTTATAAAAGAGTTTAAGTTATTTAGGTTTTTCTGGAACAGGTTAGAATTTAGAATTAATTTTGCACTTCCTTAAAATTTTTTTTTTTTTTTTTTGCAGGGTTGGAGGGGGCCATGGTGAGAGGAGAGGGGAGTGTTGAAGGATTTACTAGCATGGTTAGAGTTTAAGAACAGTGATTCTGAATTATTTTTAAAGCAATGTGTAAGAGTTTTTGAAATATTGTGACTTGCCTATTTTTCTAAGAACGGTTTAAAGATAGTTCCTGATGGTAGATAACATTTATATTTTGCATTAAATAGTGACATAAGATGTTGTATAAAAAAGACCAAATCAAATTCAGTTTCAAATAAAACAACTAAGAAGGGCAAACATACGCCCATAGTTTTACATTTGTATGCGATATTAAAAAGGCAGCTTTCTTCACGAGATATAAAGTATTCATATCTGTTAAATAGCTTTGATGATGGATCTATGTACTTTTTTTTTTCTTGTGCTATTCCTGGAGCACCTTAATTACTGGGGGGGGGGGGGGGGGGGGGGGTTGGAGACCACATTATTTAGACATTATTGGCTTAGACATTTACCAGATTTTCCATGGAAATATATATGACTCATGAGATTAAAGAAAATGCTGGATCACATGATGGCAAAGAGTGAATTCAAATTTCTACACTGAATTAACTACAAAAATCATGTATGAACCTCAACTCGCCTGTTTGCTCAGTCTCTCAGTCCTGTCCAAACTTTTCGGCCCCAAGGATTGCAGCACCCCAGGCCTCCCGGTCCATTACCAACTCCCAGAGTTTACTCAAACTCACATGTATTGAGCTGGTGATGCCATTCTACCATCTCATCCTCTGTCATCCCCTTCTCCTCCTGCCTTCAATCTTCACCAGCATCAGGGTCTTTTCAAATGAGTCAGCTCTTCACATCAGGTGGCCAAAGTATTGGAGTTTCAGCTCCAGCATCAGTCCTTCCAATGAATAGTCAGGACTGATTTCCTTTAGGATGGACTGGTTGGAACTCCTTTCAGTGAAAGGGACTCTCAAGAATCTTCTCCAGCACCACAGTTCTAAAGCATCAATTCTTCGGTACTCAGCTTTCTTTATAGACCAGCTCTCACATCCACACATGACTACTGGAAAAATCACAGCTTTGACTAGATGGACCTTTGTTGGCGAAGTAATGTCTCTGCTTTTTGATATGCTGTCTAGATTGGTCATAACGTTTCTTCCAAGGAGCAAGCGTCTTTTAATTTCATGGCTTCAATCACCATCTGCAGTGATTTTGGAGCCCCCCAGAATAAAATCTCTCACTGTTTCCATTGCTTCCCATCTATTTCCCATGAAGTGATGGGACCAGATGCCATGATCTTAGTTTTCTGACTGTTGAGTTTTAAACCAACTTTTTCCACTCTCCTCTTTCACTTTCATCAAGATGCTCTTTAGTACTTCTGCACTTTCTGCCAAAAGGGTGGTGTCATCTGCATATCTGAGGTTATTGATATTTCTCTCGGCTATCCTGATTCCAGCTTGTACTTCATCCAGCCCAAAGTTTCTCATGATGTACTCTGCATATAAGATAAATAAGCAGGGTGACAATATACAGCTTTGACTTACTCCTTTTTCCAATTTGGAAACAGTCTGTTGTTCCATGTCCAGTTCTAACTGTTGCTGCCTGAATTGCCTACAGGTCAGGTGGTCTGGTATTCCCATATCTTTCAGAATTGTCCACAGTTTATTGTGATCCACACAGTCAAAGGCTTTGGCATAGTCAATAAAGCAGAAATAGATGTTTTCTTGGAACTCTTTTGCTTTTTTGATGATCCAATGGATGTTGGCAATTTGATCTCTGGTTCCTCTGCCTTTTCTAAAACCAGCTTGAACATCTGGAAGTTCACAGTTCATATATTGCTGAAGCCTGGCTTGGAGAATTTTGAGCATTACTTTACTAGTGTGTGAAATGAGTGTAATTGTGTGGTACTTTGAGCATTCTTTGGCATTGCCTTTCTTTGGGATTGGAATGAAAACTGACCTTTTCCAGTCCTGTGGCCAGTGCTGAGTTTTCCAAATTTGCTGGCATTTTGAGTGCAGCACTTTCACAGCATCATCTTTTAGGATTTAAAATAGCTCAACTGGAATTCCATCACCTCCACTAGCTTTGTTCATAGTGCTGTTTCCTAAGGCCCACTTGACTTCACATTCCAGGATGTCTGGCTCTAAGTGAGTAACCACACCATCGTGATTATCTGGATTGTGAAAATCTTTTTTGTATAGTTCTTCTGTGTATTCTTGCCACCTCTACTTAATATCTTCTGCTTCTGTTAGGTCCATACCATTTCTTCCCTTTATTGAGTACATCTTCACATCAAATATTCCCTTGGTATCTCTAATTTTTTGAAGAGATCTCTAGTCTTTCCCATTCTATTGTTTCCTCTATTTCTTTGCATTGATCATTGAGAAGGGCTTTCTTATTTCTCTTTGCTATTCTTTGGACCTCTGCATTCAAATGGGTATATCTTTCCTTTTTTCCCTTGCCTTTTGCTTGGAGGGCTTAAACAGACCTTGTGTGCACCATGACCCAGAGACCCCACAGAGACTGAGACAGACCTGTGTTTGAGTGTCTCCTGAGGAGGTATGGGTCAGCAGTGGACTGCTGCAGGGGCAGGGGCTTTAGTTACAGCATATGTGGGTATGGCATAAGCCCTCTTGAAGGAGGTCACCATTAAACCCACCATAGAGCCACCAGAACTTACACAGGACTGGGGAAACAGACTCTTGGAGGGCACAAACAGAACCTTGTGCATACCAAGACCCAGGAGAAAGGAGCAGTGACCCCAGAAGAGACTGACCCAGACTTGCCTTTGAGTGCCCAGGAGTCTCCGACAGAGGTGTGGGTTGGCAGTGGCCTGTTGCAGGGTTGGGGGCACTGGGTGTAGCAGTGCCTACATGGGACCTTTAGATGGAGGCCGCCATTATCTTCATTACCTCCACCATAGTTTGGCTGGAGGTCAATAACAGGGAGGGAACACAGCCCCACCCATCAACAGAAAATGAATCTCAACTAGATGTATCTTAATAATGTGTATAGATCCACAAGTTGAAGTTTGTATCACTCACACAGGCTATTCCCCTACTCCTATGGGAGGTTTTCAATAAAAATACACATTACTTTTGTAATCATAATAATGGTAAAAGTATGAAAGGAGAAAGTTAAAATCAATTTCCCGTTGGGTGTGTTAGTTTCCCACCCTCATTCAGCATTCCAAAACATTTTGATCATAATCCTTTAAAAATTATGATTTGGAAAAACAAGTGTGAATTCAATTAGATGAGGAAAGGAAGGGAAAAGATCTTACCAGGTACTTATATGAATACATATATATTCTTAACCTCATTAGAACAAACATTTAAAGGATATTGGATTTATTACAGGCCTAGACTTAATGAAGTGAACTGAAAGTCACTCAGTCATGTCCGACTCTTTGCAACTATACAGTCCATAGCATTCTCTAGGCCAGAATACTAGAGTGGGTAGCCTTTCCCTTCTCCAGGGGATCTTCCCAATCCAGGGATCAAACCAGGATCTCCTGCATTGCGGGTGGATTCTTTACCAACTGAGCTATCAGGGACTTAATGTGTCTCCTACAAATTCACATCTTAAAGCCTAAATATATTCCCAGTGTGATGGTACATAGAGGTGCAGTCTTTGGGATGTAGTTAGGTCATGGAAGTAGAACCCTCATGAGTGAGTGGGATTAGGTTCTTATAAAAAGGGACACAAGGACTTCCCTGGTGGTTTAGTGAATAGGAATCTGCCTGCCAATTCAGGGGACACAGATTCAGTTCCTGGTCTGGGAGGATTCCACATACCATGGAGCAACTAGGCCTGGGTACCACAGCTAATGAACCTGCTCTCCCAAGAGCCTGAAACAAGAGAAGTCACCACAATGCAAAGCCCAAACACCACAGCTAGAGAGCAGCCTCTACTTTCTGCAACTGGAGAAAATCCCCATACAGCTATGAAGACCCAGCACAATCAAAAATAAAATAAATAAATGAAATAATTTTAAAAATAAATAAATGAAATTTTAAAACTTAAAAGAACAAATGAGGCACGAGAGAGATGATTACTGTCTTCCATGTGAGCATATAAGATGAGACAGCCATTCATGAAAGAGGAAGTATGCCCTCACCAAACATAAAATCTCGGACTCGATCTTGAACTTCCCTGTCTCCAGACTCTGAGAAATAAATTTCTGTGGTTCAAGCTACCAGTCTAAGGCATTCTGGTGTGGCAGCCTGAACGAAGGCAATTATATTATTATGTAAAGTGGCATTAAGTTATGTTTTTCTCTTTTATTAACTTAGAACTGTAAGACTTCTAGCCCTCAAGCTGGTCTAAGAGAGCAAACAAGGGGCTTTTTAAAATGCAACAAAAAAGAAAGTTTTAATCCATTTACAATTGTTCTTGACCTTCAAAGTGATTAAAAAATAAATAGGCCACCACCAAGAGAAAGAAACTGTTTATTCTACAAGTTTTTGAGAAAATATGACCTTTTATTTTGTCTAAATTCATAATTTGTGCCCACACATAAACTTGCGATCTAATGATTTAAAACCTCAGACAGCTTGTTATCAACTAAATGATCTTACACAGTAAAAAAGTTTCTAATAATGAGGATAATTAAATTTACTAAGACTGGCTTCAAAATCCTAGTTCATTTCACTGCTTCTTAAAATGTCAGGTACAGTGTTTTTTTATTAGGGTCACAGGAGTACTCACAACAGTTTAAGATAATGCAACTAGAGCATAAGCTATCTGATTTTTAATTCAAAAGCAGTTATAAAGCAATTTGCTCTGGGTTATAGAATCAAATATTGTCGTTTTAGGGACAAGTGAGCCAGATAAAGGGTTTTGTTAACATTCAACAGTAAAGAGGTACCATAGTGAGGACTTCATCCAACTATAATAAGAAAAAAGTGGAAATAAACTTTACTGAAAAACTATGTACATAATGACAACAGTGAGGTGCCTGGCCTTGGCTTAGCCACACAGAAATTGTGTAACCTTGCAAAATGTTTTAAATATCGCCAACTTTCAGTTTCATTATTTAAGAAAGACAGGTCATGACTTCATCTGATCAGATGTATTTTAATATAAACAACAGCCTTGGTTAATTGATATCTGGCTTACCCTCAGGGGTTAGTTTTGGGGGAAATATTTTAATAGACGGGCTTTCTTAGTGGCTCAGCAGCAAAGAATCCGCCTGCAATGCAGGAGACCAGGGTTTGACCCCAGGATTGGGAAGATCCCCTGGAGAAGGAAATGGCAGCCCACTCCAGTATTTTTGCCTGGGAAATTGCATGGAGAGAGGAGCCTGGCAGGCTACATTCTATAGGGTCACAAAGAGTCAGACACAACTGAGACACTATCACTTTTACTTTCTTCACTACAAAAGCTTTAGAGGGATTCCATCTTGGTTATTTCCCCCAGTCAAGGGGAACTTAGGACTTAGCAACTAAACAACAACAACAGCAATTTTAATAGAAACACTTCTTACAGACACAGGGAAGTAAGCCATCTAGGAAATAAGCACATTTCCCCTAACCCTTCTTACCCAGCAGAATGATGATGCAGAGGAGAATGGCGATCAAGGCGCCCGTGCTGAGCCCAGCAGGCAGGAGCAGGGCCTCGGCGCTGCAGGACTGCATGTTGCCTTGGCTGTCGCAGGCACACACTCGGATGGTGAGCGTGCCCGTGCTGCTCTGAATCGGGTAATCGTTGTCCGAAATCACCACGGGCAAGAGGTAAGTGCTTATTTCATGTCTATTGAATCCATTTTTTCTGGTTAAAATTCTGGCAGTGTTATCTAAAATAAATTTTAACATATTAAAAATAGCTGGGGACAGTGGGTTTGTCTCATCCTGATCACCATGGTTTAACACATAAATATGATAAAATTAAAAAAAATTTAAAAATAAAAATAAAAAAGTGTCTTTTTAAAACACAAAATTGTTATCAAATGTATACACGACAATTTGAATATAGATAAGATAAATAAGCTAGTTTGAGGAGTCAAGGCAATTCAAATATAAATAAAATAAATAAGATAGTTTGAGGACTCTAATAGCATGATTACTTATTAAATGTTTAACTAATTCTCACACATGTTCAAAATGGTGGATTTTTATAACCGGATCATTTATCAAGACTATAGTGAAGTGAAGTCGCTCAGTCATGTCTGACTCATTGCGACCCCTTGGACTATAACCCACCAGGCTCCTCCATCCATGGGATTTTCCAGGCAAGAATACTGGAGTGGGTTGCCATTTCCTGCTCCAGGAGATCTTCCCAACCCAGGGATTGAACCTGAGTCTCCCACATTGTAGGCAGACACTTTACCATCTGAACCACCAGGGAAGTCTCGAGATGGTAGCATATGGTTTTTCAAAACATTCAAAAGAAAAGAAAAAATGCATACCAAAGAAAAAAATCATAGTAAATGGTTTTTGTTTACAAATGTATGTGTCCACACACAAAACACACACACATTAATCTTAATACTCATGAAGAAAAATATTAGGTAGTAGCACTTTTAGAATCAATAATACAGTCAAAAACTTTCAGAAGTCCCAATATATGAAGAACAGTGAGCTAATTACTTAATATTTTTGAACTTAGATTTCCACCCATTAAAATTAATTCATTGCATAACTTAAATAGCTGGTGGAAGACACTAATGTAAGAGTGCCTGACGGGCATACTGAAAGAAGTAGGGACTTAATCTAGCTTCCATCCTACTACCTAGTACATTGCTACTGATATTTCCTTTATCTGATAACTCATCCAGTATCCTCAAATTTGTGTTGTGAGTTAATAATATTTCTTCTAGCTCTATATAACAAATACTGAAAAATAAATATACATGGATGATAATTTCACACTCTGTTTGTCCAATGTGCTGGGTCTTGTTTAGCCACCCCACAGGACTGTTTAAGATGCCAGTGTAGGTAAGGGAGTGTTAGGCAATTGCTAAATCAAACAAGCAGCATAGCAAAATTGTAAAAGTAGAGAAGTGACAATATTTTTGCAATATATTGGTTAAACATAAAGTAATCATTTTCAAAATTTTAGCAAGAAGTTAAATCTTACTATATCAGTAGATTACTACATAAGCTAGGAAGTAGACTAGCAAAACAGATATTCACATGCAAATTTTAAAAATCAAATGTAACCCTGATAATTTTGCAATTTTGATTTCTCTTACAATAAGTGTTAGGATACAACTCTTCCTTTCACAAACCTACACTAAAATAAATCATTTATATGCATGTGAGTATTTTTATAATCTTCTTGCTTAGAATTATAACTTTTCAAAAACTTCAAAATCTTAATTTTGCCTACAAAAGTTTTGATATGTTAAAGAGCCTAAAGAAGTTTTACAATCCACCTGCAATGAGGGAGACCTGGGTTTGATCCCTGGATTGGGAAGATCCCCTAGAGAAGGGAAAGGCTACCCATTCCAATATTCTGGCCTGAAGAAGTCCACGGACTGTACAGTCCATGGGGTCACAAAGAGTCAAATACGACTGAGGGACTTTCAGTTTAACCATTCTATACAAATCATTTTATTAAGTATTCAGAAAATCATCATATAATAAAGCTTTTGATCTGTAAATTACTGAAAAGTGAGAGATTGCATGGGATACCAAGTGTAGTATCACAGAGGCAGGAAATGTATTTTTAAAAAGATGGAGAATTAAAAAAAATTTAAGATGAGGTTATAGATAAATGCAAGGGTATTTTCTCAAGAAATAAACTTTAAGGTGATGTCTGTCATTGGAATTTCTTTCAAAATTCACCCATTAATAGAAAATAGTGAATTTATGCAAGATTAAATCAAATATTCCATCAGACTTTACTGGTATTCTAGTTAGGTATGTTCAGGTTTGTATTCTTATGGCTTTAGCCATAGGATCAGGAACTCTACCTACTATAGGAAAATGGTACTATTTATCAAAAATTAATTAAGATTAGCCTTGAATTGTTTCCCCAGTAACTGTGAAATGCTGTGATAAGGCAGTACTATTTCAAGTCTCTATTCCTTTTTAAAATTGAGAGGTGGCTTGTTGAGATCCAGGGCTCAGTTTAACAAGAATATAAAATAAGTTAAAATACAATTAGAAAGAGGTTCAATATTGTCAACTCAGGACAAAGAATGCCACATCTAAATTCTATGTTTAAGTTACCAGATTCAGCAAATTAAAATGATGGGTGTTGTTTTCCTGCTATTCAAATGTAATTGGGCATTTTGCATTTTATCTACCAATTCTATGTTAATTTTTCCAATCACAGTTATTTTAGGTGTCCAGAGGGGTAGAATGGCTTTCCTGATGGCTCAGGCAGTTGGTAACGATAACCCTATATGCAAAACAGAAAAAGAGACACAGAAATACAGAACAGACTTTTGAACTCTGTGGGAGAAGGTGAGGGTGGGATGTTTCAAAAGAACAGCATGTATACTATCTATGGTGAAACAGATCACCAGCCCAGGTGGGATGCATGAGACAAGTGCTCCGGCCTGGTGCACTGGGAAGACCCAGAGGAATCGGGTGGAGAGGGAGATGGGAGGGGGGATCGGGATGGGGAATAAGTGTAAATCTATGGCTGATTCATATCAATGTATGACAAAACCCACCGAAATGTTGTGAAGTAATTAGCCTCCAACTAATAAAAAAATTAAAAAAAAAAAAAAAAGAATCTGGCTGCAATGCAGGAGACCCAGGACCCATTCCTGGGTCAGGAAGATCCCCTGAAGGGAATAGGAACCGGCTTCAGTATTCTTGCCTGGAGAATCCCATGGACTGAGGAGCCTGGCAGGCAAAGCAGTCCATTGGGTCTCAAAGAGTCAGACACAACTGAGTGACTAACACACAGAGGGACAGAAAACACAGACATTTCAGAAGCTCAAATTTAGTAAACAGATGTTACCAACTGATGCACTCTCTTCAGCTGATTTGTGCAAAAATCCTATGATATTAAAAATGAGTAGTTGCTCAGTGTAAAACTATCCATTATCCTAAACTGCTTTCTGACATTCTGAAAGCCAACCAGATGTACTATAGCAACCTCGCTCTGCCAGTGTACATATATGGAAGGTATTGTACATGTGCCAATGTAGTTATTATATTTCTTACAAGAATATATAATTACATCTATAGCAGCTCTAAAACAAAATGCCTGTTTCATTTCTGCTTTTGTTTTTTAAAGAATTCAATAAACGTGTATTTTTGATCACATATAAAATTCATATGTTATATAGGAAAATAGGGAAAATAGTGTATCTTGTCTTTGCCAACTATGTTTTTGTACTCAATTCCCTCACAGGCTAATGTGGCTGCTTTTTCCTTTCTTTCTTTTCTTTTTTTTTTCCTTTTCTCTCTTCTAGGCCTTTAGACTTTGGTGAATCTGTTGCTGCTAAATCTCATTGAAGTTTCCACAAGAGTCTCACCAAGACATTCATTTTCCTGTGTGTCCCACTATTTTTTTATAAGAACTGATTATTTCTGACCTTTCTGAAGTTTGCAAGATCCAGTCTTTTCATTAATACCCATATACTGTCTTCTTTCATGTATTTTATTACTTAAAATTCAACAGTGTAAATTCTATTAAGTAAGAAATTACCAAAATATCTTATTAAAAATCTAGTGAAAACAAACCTTTGCAAATAGATCTATAAATTAATATATCATGTATATGTAGCTGTTAATTTAGGGAAAATTTCTTGTTAAGTCACCTTAAATCATAATGAACACATTCTAAAATTTACCTTCATTGTCTTGTACTGTGAAGTTTGGGTTGACAGCAGCTAAACTGAAGAAAAATTTCTGTCCACCTAAAGGATCATCTTTGTCTACTGCACTTATAGTCTGTATTAGCTGCAGAAGAGAAAAAAAAAAGTCCATTTATCAAACTTCCATGGCTAGAATCTTCTTTATATTTAATTTTTAATATCCAATTTGTCTAACATTTTTAAAGACAATTATTTTCTTCCTTATAAGCATGCATCTTTATTTCAGTTCTTCTATCCTTTTATTACACAACAGCAACACTCTCTCTCTCACTCTCCTCAGTTTTGTTTCTGTCTCTTAAATTTTCTGTCAATGTCTCCTAAACACTATCCATTTTTTAATTAAAATAATGAGCAATAACATAGTATTCTTTATAGTTTTAAGAATTTAGATATAGCATTTGAAATAAGTAGGTATTTCATATATGCTTAAACATTTATCTATGAGTTATTTAATGTAGGAAAAGTTAGAGTTGTTATGATTATAGCTTTCTTCTTCATCAAAAATAGAGTGAAAACTATTCAAAGAATGTAGAGATTTTATAGAATCATTATGCATAACTTTATAAAGGAAAGACAAACATTATCTATTTTTAGAGTAATCATTCATTTGCATTCTCAATAGAATTATATATTTTTTGATTCAACATATACATACTATGGAAAATGGTTATTTTATAAGGGTTAGCTCTGACTTACTTCAGGATAAGAAAATATAAAAGGCTATCTAGTAACAAAGTAGAAAATTTAACACCTTATACAATGATCATATCACTACTTTGAATATATTATATAATAATTAATATTATGCCTATGTAACAGCTATATAGTTTTGCATAAACATATCAGTTTTTCCTTAACTTATATGTATAATAACATTTTATGTATTTTTTGCATATTTTTCAAGAAGGCTTCAAAGGTTGTTAAATATGTGTATCAATGACTATATAAATGGTCAAATTTATTCTTAAAGGAATATACTTTTCAATGTATTAATTCAACTTAATATTACATGGATATTTGATGGAAATGTTTGTTACTGGTGTTTTATTGATTAAAAAGGGAATTTTAAGCTCTGGGAGTTGGTGGATGGACAGGGAAGCCTGGTGTGCTGCAGTCCATGAGATCACAAAGAATCAGACACAACTGAGTGACTGAACTGAAATGAAGTTTAAAACTGTAAAATAATTAGAAAAATAAATTATTTTAACTATTCCATATTAAATTATTTTTCTCTTATAGTGTCTTATAAAACTAAAAATGCAAGCACTCCCTAATTATTTACTTTGAAGTGATATAAGAAATATAACTGGACCAAACAAAGATAACTATTTATCATTAGGAATAAGTAGCAGGAAAAAAATTTAAACTTGAAATAATTCAAAATATTTCTTTAAAAATATAACATCACTTTATCATTTTTAGTGGTAATTTAAGATTAAAGCAAGAATTTGTGGCTAATGGCTTATCCATTTAATAAAAACAAAAAGACGGTACATATATAAAGCAATTAATACAATCTTTCAGAGTTTGCTCAAACTCATGTTATTGAGTCAGTGATATTAAATATTATTAAAATATATTTTATTGACTAAAGAAGTAAGGCATGCCTGAGAGAAAATGGAAGAAAGAGAAATAGCCGGTCTTCTCTTCTGCCCTTTCTCAAGGTCCTCTGACTGTGAAATGGAAAAAAATGGGAGTCTAGTTGCCTCATTCAAGCATTGTTATTGTCCAGTTGCTAAGTCGTGTCCAAGTCTCCGACCTCATGGACTGCAGCACACCAGACCTCTCTGTCCCTCACTATCTCCTGGAGTTTGCCCAAGTTCATGGCCATTGAATCTGTAATGCTATCCAACCATCTCATCCTCTGCTGCCCTCTTCTCCTTTTGCCTTCAATTGTTCAAGCATAAGAAGGGACTAGTCATACATGTAAATTACATCCTTTTCCCAGGGGGAAAGTCTTCTACCCTTCAGATTGGGAATAGACAAGAAAAGAGCGCAGTGCGTGCTAAGTTGCTTCTGTTGTGTCTGACTCTGTGCAGTCCTTTGGACTGTAGCCTGCCAGGTTCCTCTGCCCATGGGATTCTTCAGGTAAGAATAATGAAGTGGGTTGCCATTTCCTTCTCCTAAGGAATCTTCCCTACCCAGACATCAGGGATTGAACCCATGTCTCTTATGTTTCCTCATTGGCAGGTTGGTTCTTTGGCACTAGCACCACCTGGGAAGCCCCAAGAAAGGAGGAGGGGTGGCAGTTAGCTTTATTTCTGTCTCATTGGGGCTTCCCAGGTGACGCTGGTGGTAAAGAATCCACCTGCCAACGCAGGCAGTGCAAGAGATGTGGGTTTGATCCCTGGGTAGGGAAGATCCCCTGGAGTAGGAAGTGGTAACCTGCTCCAGTATTCTTGCCTGGAAAATGCCATGAACAGAGGAGCCTGGCAGCTACAGTCCATAGGGCCACAAAGAGTTGGACATGACTGAGCAACTTAGCACACAAAACATACTCTCACTATGTCCACACCCCAAGTGAATGGAATTATGTTCCATGTTGTTTAAATGCTGCTCTCAAAGAGCACTTAATTCAGAGAAGTACTAGTTGGACTGAACTACTCTATAAATAACTAAAGCAAATCCAGAAGTCCCCCAAAGCTCCTACTTTCCTGGAAGGAGGGAAGACAGACTTAACAAATTAATTTCAAGAAAGGTTCAGTAAGGAAAGACTTTATCAAATAACGATTTGATTTTGCCTGCTAGAATGATGTAACCTAGAATTCCATCAGTGAGTATTTAATAGTTCAAGCAAACATGTTTCTGACTATGAGACCAAAATGACATCTGACAAGCTGGTCTTATTAAAATTAACTAATATAGGAGGGTTTTGCACATGCAGCCAATTAGACAAAAATTAATAATCATATTCTTCCTGTCAAGTTTGTCAAAATAGACTAATTACTTTTAAAAATTAACATCATCTTTGATTTGATTATTTTCCCTCAATATACCGACTTGTTTTTAAAAGTTCAAAGAATATGAATTTACTGAGCCAGATAAAGTTTCAAAAAAAGAAAAAAGGCATAAAGAAAATAAACAAACACAATCCTTTATTTTGTGTATTTCGAATACATTTGGCGGTGAATACTTATAATGACTCAAATGCTCTGAAAAGATATCTCTTGAAAATCAAATAGAATAACCATAGACGGAGCAATGTATGCAGCAGTTTCAAAGTGGGTAATTCATCTCCTACAGAAAAGGCTTCAACTTATATCATGCTGAGCCTGCCAAGCAGAGAACTATTTGGAATGGTATTTTTAGGGCACACTGTTTCATGAAGAAGTAGGTCGGAAGTAGCTAAGTCCTTTAAATATTCCAAATTAAACATTTCCATAACATTTTCAACTAAAAAAAAAGAATCCAATTGCAGCAATTTTACCACTTCAGACAATAGACAGGCTATTGAATTCCTGTTAGAATCTTCCGAAGGAAGAATTTATTTCACAATATATTTGCATAAAAATGTAACAATGACATTGATGTTTATAAAGAGCATCAAACGAAGTCTAAACACAATACAGTTTCGTAATGGCTTCTCTTTCTTTAATAAAACACGTTTGATTTCCAATTATTATTTATAACATGCAGCTCCCTTCTGTGAAAATGGCACTCAAACCAATTAAGAGCATTTCTTTCAACCATACAGGCTGGCGCTTTTCAAACAACAGAATGAGTCCACTGAGGAAAAGATTTGAAGAGTTATAAACAAAACCGGTATAGGAAGAATGTTTTAAAGGACGAAAACCAAGTCATTAGCACTTTATGTGTTGCTGTAATGATGAAACCCAAGTCTAAGCCTTAGGAGCGAGCTCTTTTGCCCTGCTCCAAAATTGTCTTTGCATATGTTGGAATAGTGATGGAATGTTTTGATGATCTCAAGTATTTGTGTTTTCCCCAATTTTCATTTCCTGTCTTGCAAGCAGTTACCAATATTTATCTAATGGCACATCAGCATTTCTTTTCCCTTTTGTTTATTCATTTGTCTTTGTTTTTGAAAGTTAAAAAGTTCTTTCCTCTTACACTTGAAGTTTTGCAGCTACCATTTCATATCTGCCTGCAATGCAGGAGACTCAGGTTTGATTCCTGGGTCAGGAAGATCCCCTGGAGATGGGAATGGCTATTCACTCCAGTATTTTCGCCTGGAGAATTCAATGCATAGATAAGCCTGGAGGGCTGCAGACCATGGTGTCTCAAACAGTGGGACACGGCTGAGCGACTGACACTCACTAACTTGGCTTTGCTATTTGTTTGTTCTACTTATATTGCTGGGACTTTCAATGAATGATTTTATCTCTGTTTGCTCATTCCTCTCAGGATTAGGAGAAGAAAAATATTTGAAGGGCCCATTAAAAATCTTCCTATGCTTTTAAATCCTATGGGTGCTTACCTGTCCTGGTCTGGCATTTTCACAGACAAAAGTGTCATAGAACACAGCAAATTGCGGGGCATTGTCATTAACATCCAAAATTCTCACGAAAACAGCCACTCGAGTCATCTCTTTGGGATTGTCTAGGAAAAGGAGAGGAAAAATTTTTTTAGGAAGACACATTTGTACACCAGATTTAATTTATATAAGCATCTTGTAGATATTAAGTGCTCATATTCAAATAAGCATCAACTTCATTCTACTATCATAATGAACAAATGCAATAAAGAAAATTACTACAGAGCCTAATTAAGTAGTCATGAATTCAGTTAATATTGGGCTCAAGAGTGCTATTAATATTTTGAAAAATCTTTTTAAAAGCACAATCCAATGTAATTGATTTCAAATAATATTTGTGTCTTTGCTCTCCAAATGCACAATGTAAGAACAAATATTTATTAAACCTTTATTATACATCATTAGATTTCTTAATTTATACCTTTTTTTTTTTTGACAAAGAGTGGTTTTGGATAAATCAGTAACTTGCCTGAGGTCATCTTCTATGTGGAAGTTGTTAATTACAACCTACCCTTCTGACTACTTTTATCACTAAAATATATTTCAACAGCTACTGTTAACTATCCTTTTGGAAATCTTACTATATACCCTATATAACTATATCAAATTGAATGGAAATTTACAATGAAACACAAGATTTTAAATGTTTCATTAATAAAATTGTTAACTGTACCATTTCATCAATACAAGCTCAATTCTCAATAACAAAATTAGTTCAATAGTTACATGTAGTATAATAATCATGATTTTTTTTGCCAAAATCAAGATCATCAAAGTTTTCACATAAAAACATGCATTTAAAAATATGTTTTGATTTGTATATATAATTTTAAAACATGTCTATTTAGCTTATCCTTGGGTAACAACCTCATATTAATAATAACTGTATTTTCCCCTCCAAGGATTTTTCCAGGAACTTGCACTGATATCCTGAGAGTGTTTGGGCATCTTAAATTAAGGTTATAGTCATCAGCCTTCATGATCACAAAATCTCAGTTTCTGGATATAGTTCAAATTCTTTGTGAACTTTGGCAAAATCAAACTCAAGATCAATATAAAAGAAGAAAGGAGTAATTAGCTAAAAATAAAGCAAAGCAAAAAAAAAATAGTTGATCTGGGGGATAGTAACCATCTTATTAAATGGCCTCTATCTACATGGGTTATGAATAATGATTTTCCCTTTGTGAAATTTATTTGAATTTCTGATTTTATCTAAATAATTTTCAGATACAAGGGTTAAAAAAATCTTCTCAGGTACAAACAGGGAGTATATTACTACACAAAAGAATTTATTTCTCCTTCCTTTTCTTCATGTAATTATAATGTAACTAAAATAATGAAATCAGCAGTTTCAAAAAATAACATCTAAGAACTAATTGTTTGGCAGGGAGGCAGACAGAATTCTAAATCCATTTGAAATGGATTTCCTTTCTTTCCTCTTTTCAAGAGAAGATTTAAAACACTTCCCCTCTTTAACACTATTGTTCAGTTCTCCTTCAACCTTCTTAACCCAAAAATATTCAGCTTTCAGGTTCTAATTTCATATTTGCTCATCTATTGCTACATGTTTTTCACTTCTTAGCATGTCAGGTGGTTATTAGAGTTTAGACTCTGGGGTCAGACTTGATTCCCAGGTTCACCATTCATTCAGTGTTTAATTTTGTCCAGTTTACACTCTTCCTCTAATGCCTCAGGTTACTGAACATGAATCAAAATAGAACTTCTGATCTTATGAAGTTATCTGAATCATTAGGTGAGTGAATACAAGAAAATTTCTTATCAAAGTATCAATTCGTTGGTAAACACTCAACATTAATACACCTTGTTATCAGGGGCTTCCTTGATAGCTCAGTTGGTAAAGAATCCGTCTGCAATGCAGGAGACCCCAGTTTGATTCCTGGGTTGGGAAGATCCCCTAGAGAGGGGAACAGCTACCGATTCTAGTATTCTGGCCTGGAGAATTCCATGAATTGTATAGTCCATGGGGTCGCAAAGAGTCAGACACGACTGAGTGACTTTCACTTTCACTACACATTGACTATTGTTATTAAAATCATCTTTATTATCACTGTTATGTCTTCTCCATTTCCTTACATTGTTTAAAAGCTTAATCTATCTTTCTCCATACAAAGCATCTACACAACAAAAATACATCAACTAGTTTTCTTACAGTTCATGTGTATCTCAGGAGGAGTACTTGTGGGGAAAAGTGGAGAGAAGAGAAAAAAGAGAAAAATGTTATTCCACTATTTTCCTACCTTTCTTATTCCTAAACCATTTGCTAATACCCAGAGGCATAGTGATTCACCTATAAATGAATCCTCAACTACCCAAAGTTACTTTTGCTATGGGGAAGAGTGGGGAAGTATGATTCATATTTTCTAGAATGTGCTCTTTAACCTACTTTTATAGTTAGTGGACATAAGCAAAATGTTTTCTTTCAATACAAAGTTTTGACATAAAAATAACTCTTTGTTGGTAGCAATTCACTCTCTAACTATGCCATAGAAGCCAAGAAAGACAGAAAAGTTTCACATCTAAAAAACTGCACTGTCAGTCCCTTCCCTAACACAATACAGAGATTCTCCAGCCTCTTTACACATAACTCAAGGCTCTTCAAATCAAAAGCTAAATCCACAGGGATAAACATGCTTTGTAAAGCATCAGGCCTGGAGTCATCTATTCAAAAAAAACAGTGCTTACACTAATCTTTTTACTGGCAGATGTGGCAGCTTATGTATAAATCAAAATATAAAGCCTTCCCAGGAAGCATCATACTGACTAGGAGCCGGCTTACATTTACCACCTGAGCCTCTCAGTCATCCGGCAGACTCTAGTGTAGCGAGAACTTGTGAGCAATATAGGATCTTAAAATCTATGTCCTAAGGTAAAACCATGCCACATATTCACAGGCTTTTCTATACCCCCAGGAAGAAGAAAATATAAATCGCCATCTAGAAATCCCAGGCTTTAGAAAGAAGTATTTTTTTGTACCTCCTTAGGGCAAGAGTTTCCACTAATAAGGAAGGAGGTATAGAAAATGGAGCCATTAGTCAGAAACTTTGTTCTACTGTTCTCAGAAAGTATTGCAATGCTTATAGTTTAATTCTTAGATATGGTTATAGGAACTTATTGATTTCTACAACCATGTGTTTTACAATCTCTGATTGTGACCTTAGTTTTAGATTTTATATTCTCTATATGGCATTTTTTTTTCCCCAAAAGAATAAATGACTCCATGGTATAATGCACTAAGTGATTGCCTAGAATAAAACTTGCCATATGATAGGATACACTGCTAAGGAATGTAGAATTAAACTGTTAGAGGCAGGGTCTGGAAAATCATTGATAAGAAGTATATTTTTTGTTCTTTCTGCACTGTTCTGGATGAATGGCACAGGTACCAGTGTTACCAAAATCTAGCAAAAACAATGCCCTATATGCTGTTTCCCTCTCACCCTCATTCCATTTAATCATCGGAACAGCATGATGGGCCCCTCACTGTGTGTGGTTTGGCAGGTAGGCATTTCCAGCAGTTACTCCATAGACTGGTTTTATTTAAGGGCAGAAAGTAGGTTTAGTTCTTAAAACGAAGAACATAATTGACTTAGCTTTTAACAGAATCGTAATTATTTCAGCTAGCTTTAGAATTTAAATTTCTCAAAGTACCTGAAATGGAAAATGCAGTTCCTAGCTCATTAGGCTTGAATAAGGAGCTTGACTAGAGCAGAGAGCACAAACAATCGTGATTCTGGAATAATCAGACTGGATCCTGTCAGGCGCATCTAACATTGTGATATGGATACAGATACAGAAATAAAAGCTTTCCTTAAGAAAACCTCAAAAATTCTTCAGTTCACCCTGAGAGGTACAGCCATTTATATTTCATTATGGAAAAACTGGATCGTTTGGATGGTAGGGTTCATCTATATTTCAGAGCCAGATGTAAGAAAAAAATTAAGTCTAGTACTTTCTCTTGAGGCATAAAGTTCCTTGCTGATGATAAGTCTAGTCCAGCTCCACCCTTCTGAGGCTTGCTGTTTCAGCCCCAGTGCCCTAACTTCCAAATCTTGGGATGATTACTTCAAATAACTTGACCTTGATATGTATTTGTGGATTCAGCTCACTTTTTCAGAACTGAAATGTATAGTCTTTTTTTTTTTTTAACCCCATGATTTAGTCCCTAATTAATGCTTCTATTTAAGACAGAGTTGCTTTATCCCATGCACATATCATAATACAGGAATCAGAAACCATGAACAGGTTTGCATGTGTGGACAGGCCTTGCTTCAGGGACATGTGCAATTTAGCAGGGCCTCACAATCAGACGGCCCCACTCTTATTTAATGCTCTGCTGTTGACATCTGAAATTTCTTCATCATATTTTAACATGAGGCCTAAGATTTTCATTTTACAGTGAGCTCTAAAGATTATGTATCCCAGTCCTGTATATGGGTAAGAACATTTGCAATTGGAGACAGATAAGACTTCAAATGGGCCACCCAGTTCTTTACCTCCTAGGGTAAAGAACCTGTCTGCCAGTGCAAGGGACACAAGAGATGCACAGGCTCTGTCCCTATGCTGGGAAGATCCCCTGGAGGAGGGCATAGCAACCCACTCCAGTATTCTTGCCTGGAGTGTCCCATGGACAGAGGAGCCTGGTGGGCAACAGTCCCTAAGGTCACAGAGAGCTGGACATGGCTCAAGTGACTTAGCATGCACGCATGACTTTGAATGCTGGCTCTGTCTGATACTAGTTGGGTGAACTTTTGTAAATTAATATAGAATTAAGTATTAGATCTAAAAACAGAATGACTAGTTTCAAATCCCAGTTTTATTACTTCTGGCATTGTGACTTTGGACAAGTTACTAAAATCCCTGGAGTCTTACTTCATTCTTTGTTAAATAAGGTCAATACAAATATTAGGAAGAAAAAGTTGATTTAAATTTCTTAGAATACCTGTTTAGAGTGCTTAATGTTAGCTATTATTATGGTTGCCTTTGTTTCTTTACCTGTTAAAAAAAAAGTAATCATATCTATCTCTGTGTTTATTGTTCAAAAATGGACTTCCAGCATTTCAGCATAAATTTTAATTCATAGTGTCCATGCGATGAATTTAATGTATTCCCCTTTCTCACAAAGAGAATATCTTTAGTTTCTAATTCTAGATCATTTTTATTAGTTAACACTAAACATAGATCTGTGGATGCCCATAGCTATTTCTCAGCATATATAGTAGAAACTATTGAAAAAAATTATAGGTGTTAAGGAGCCTTTTCAAATGTTAGATTAAAATTACAATTCATTTGTGCAATGAGATGGAATTATTCTTAATATAAAATAAAACCTAAAATTATGCTAAATACGATATACGTAAAATTCATCTTACTGATTTCAGCAGCTATAACAGTAAGATTGTGCCACTGAGATAGTTCACGGTCAAGTGGCTTTGATGTATAAAGGGATCCATTTCCAGAATGTATGTTAAAGATCCTGTCAAGGTCAGTATGGCGATCCAAGGAAAATCTGAACATAGAGGGCAGAGAAAAATACATGGCAGTATTATTGATGGCTTGCAGGAGAAAATGGTGAAATGCAGAGACACACATATAGTGATATTTAATAATTTTAGGAAAGTGCAAAGTACTGATCCAGAATGCAGACTGTGTCATGGATTTATCATACACACATATGCACACACACACACACACACACACACACACTTACACACATTGACCCTCTACCATCTCCCCAAAACCTCTTCCTAAGGCCTGAACTGATTTTTACTGTGCATTTAAATGCTGGTGTTCTGAAAATTTTATGTTATTAAGTCATTATGTATTGCATATTTAACTGATCCTGACGTATTTTTTCCACAAAGCTTAGAATTACAAGTTTTACCCTACCAACTGAATTTACCTAGTGATTGTTAATCCTATTAGAGAATTATTACATGGGTCAAATGCAAAAGATCATTCTCAGATGCAAAGTTTTGGAGTAAGAATATTGGAGATGTTAATTTCCTCAGCGTAGTAGGTCACCAATTAAGACAATGTTCCAAAGTTTCAAAATTTCAAGACGATACCTGGTTTGCTTCAGTTTCTTACCTACATGTATCACTATCAAATGTATACATTTTAGCCAGAGATATTTTGAGTAGAAAAGTTTGGGACAGGCATTTTTAGATATTTTATCAAATAAAATCTTAGTGTATGTAATAAAAAGACAACTATTCTGCAAATTAATTAAAGGCATAGTGTTGAGTGTTATTCCAAAACCTAACAACAGGTTTATCCATCAGGATGATGTAGTTGGTATAAATCCCATTATTTTGGAGATTGTCAGTCAAGGTTTGAAAGAGTAACTCTCATTGGTGGTTCCTGCCACTTCACACTCCTAGTGGTTTATGAATATTTTGAAATTCTGGAGGTAGCAAGCATAATCCCCTTAGTTAACTTTAATGTTCCCTATTAAAACATTTTTAAAATAAAGCAAGATAAACATGACAAAACTAGGAGTAATATGTTATGGCACGTATTTCCCTAAGCCACAACTGTCATTTATTTAAGGAAAGTATATGAAATAGCATTTTAAATTATATTTTATAAGTAATAATACAAAATAATTTTGAAAGTGCCATAAAACTCTTATTATTCTTTTCCTGTTCCAAACTTGTATAATGTTTCCAAAAAACAGTTGAAATATATGATCTTTATGCTGGATTTTGAATAAATTGCATTAGAAAAATAATTTAACATACCAATACAGTTAATGTGATTTTATGTTTGAGGATGGCTTATTTTAGATTTTTATTTCAAATCTGTTCTAAGTAGAATAGACTAGTAATTTACAAATTTCCTTAATAAACCCCAGCCCTTTCTAACAAAATAACATGAATTTAGTTTTCTATTCAAACTACATGTTTTAGCCATTCACAAATAAATCAAAATATTATATCTGAAATAATTCATAAATTACATTTCAAGTTGACAAAATTTTTACACTACTGAAAAATCCAACATAAATTTTACCTCCTCCTTGGAGTATTCCATTATTACCTGAAGTAGAAGCTATCTGTCCCCTTCCATCCTAAAGCACCTTGTCACTTACCATATTGTATTAGGAGTTCGTCTCACATCTCAAACAGGAAATCAAACATGAAAACAGCAAGCATCATACTTAGTGTCTAGTACATACTCAGTGAATATTACTTCTCACACTGAATCTACTTTCTTAACAAACTGAGAATTTCTTGAGAAACATTTTAGTAACTGATATGGTCACCCACAAATATTTGTTGAATAAAAGAAATAAGGACGCCTTTGGCATATTGACAAATAATAAATATCCTTATTTTTATAGATTTATGGCAGGAAATGGAAGTTTGTCAATCAATATAAAGTATCATTTTCTTTGCCAAAGCCATTTTATATGTTTTTTCTTTTTTTTTTGTAGTTCAGTTTAGAAAACAATGATAAAATGATATGTAAAATTATCTGGAAGATACAGAGAGACCCTTGTTCTTTTTCACAGTTGACATAATTATTGCTGACTCTTGAACAACATGGGTTTGAATTCTACGTGTCCATTTTTACAACAAATGCAAATTACAGTATGCATTTATTAAAATAAATAAATTTGAGGTTGACTCTTCATATGCAGAGCCATGGATTCAGAGGGCCAGCTATGAAGTTATACTCAGATTTTTCACTGCATGGGGGCAGGGGAGATTTATACCCCTAGTCCCCAAGTTGGTCAAGGGTCAATTGCATATTTTTCAATACTCTATTGATAAATTCTATGTATTATCTAACATTTTCATTTTAGAAATCAGTTCCAGAAGACATATTTTAGGTAAATCCTTTTAATTATTGAATTAGCATCCATGATATATGACATGGACAGTTTATAATATGACCAGTATTATCCTATTGTGTGTGTGTGTGTGCATGTGTGTATGTGTGTGCATTCAGTAGTGTCCGACTCTTTGTGACCCCATAAACTGTAGCCCTTTGGCTCATCTGTCCATGAAATTTTCCAGGCATGAATACTGGAGTGGGTTTCCATTTCCTACTCCAGGGGATCTTCCCAACCCAGGGATCAAACCTGGGTCTCTTATGCCTCCTGTATTGGCAGGCAGGTTCTTTACTGCTAGCACACCTTGGAAGCCCCATTATCTACTTCTAAATGCATTGGTTTAGTAAAATTACTTTATTTCTTTGATTATATATAAATATATATATATATACATATACACACACACACATACATATATATAATCTGCATGGTATATCAAGATTAACATCTAAAAATATTCATGTCCATTTTCTTCCTTATTAGTATAAATTCAAATATATAACAAAGAACATGGCTAGACTCTGTCATTAATAAACAATGAAGTCATTAATTCTGTTGCTTAGTAGATATCAATGGATTTTTTTCTCCTAGCCCATAGATTTGCATCCTGATGAAAAATTTAATTAAAAAAGAATCCACAGACATATTTTAACATAGAATAACCATTATTCTATAAGATAGGGCTTCCCAGATGGTGCTAGTGGTAAAGAACTCGCCTCCCAATGCAGGAGATGTAAGAGATGTGGATTTGGTCCCTGGGTTCAGAAGATACCTGGGAAAAGGAAATAGCAACCCACTCCAGTATTCTTACCTGGAGAATCCCTTGGACAGAGGAACCTGGCAGGCTACAGTCCCTGCAGTCAGAATCTGTTTCATTAAGTGGAAATAGATCTTTATATTGTCACCTTATAATGCCACTAGATATAAACTGAACTTTTTAAAAATACTATATTTTATTTTAAAAAGGCTCTTTGAAAACTAGAAACACAGAACATAGGCTGTTAAAGTCAATTAGGAGCATTGTCAAGAGAATGCTTGTTAAGTATTTAAAAGGGAAAAAATAAAAGTGTATATTCAATAAATGTCTACCAAATAAATGACAAAAAAAATCTTAAAAGAAAAAAAAAATCCAAGGAATGCAGCAATTTTAGTGAAGACAAATGGATGGGAGAAAAGACGTTTATGAGAAAGTCATGCTGGCAGGTGGGAACTATACTTGAGTACATTATGCAAGTTTGGGGTGCCAATATGTAACCTGTCATGCTGTATGTGACTATAAGAAAATATTTAGGTAAAATTATATAAATTAAATAGTAATTTATATACATATATATATATGTGTGTGTGTATATATATATGAATGACTGCACTTAAGATATGACAGGACTTAGAGAATTTAAACTTTGAGCTAGAGTCACATGGCACATAAAATTAGATATTCCCAGAATTCTGTTGCTGCATAGTTAGGAGTCAGAGAGGTGTGTACTTGGAAACTGCACAACCATTTGAACTTCTACTTGACTGGCCCACATTGTAAAAAGGGTAACCAAAACCAGTCTGCTCAGGATTAAGGAAGCAAACGGAGTCCAAAACAACTGATGGGGAATCCAAAACAACTGATGGACTAACAGCTTAAAGTAAGCAGTCATTTTGATGCTGAATATTGTACATATAGGTACCTGGTACATTTTTAAAAATGAGAGAACAAATGTCGACGAAAACTTTGTCCTTCTCATTTATATGTGTTTTCACATCTTATGTGTTTTTAGGGGCCATAAGAAAACAAAGCAAAACAAAAATTTGAAATGACTCTGATCTTTCTAGAATGTTCTAAATTGTCTGATATAACCAAAAGAACAAACAAAAACTTTCCTCTTTGCTGGTAGGAATACAGAAGAGTTTATAAAACCATAGTGCCTTATGACATTGTTATGATTATATTCGTTTTAATTACTAAAACTTCTCTCAACCTCACATTTTATTTAAGAACCCAAAAATACAAATAAATTTATTTGGTTACACTGCAAATGCACAGCTGAAAAACATCGCCTTTACCTGTATCAGGCATCAGTCAGAACAATAAATACCTTAAAGAGATGGGAAGATGATGCAAGCCAGTTTTCAGTAACTGGCATGATTAAAACTGAAGAAAACTGTGAAATTTATGCATACCTTGCCCCAGAACATAAACAATTTATTTTAAATACGTGTGCTCAGCAAATGTATGCACAGCTCTTTCAATGTATTAAGTGCTTTAAGTAAAATTTCATCATCTCTCCATTTACTTCAATTCCCTTTCTTTTCATTGTAAGCATAAGCATACTTACCTAATGGGGCTAGAAGTAGAATCTGGGTCCCTTGCCATCACAGTACCAATGATTGTACCCACTTCAATATCTTCATGAACCTCAAACAGATAGGAGGATCTGCTGAAAACAGGGGGTTCATCCACATCTTCAATAGAGATTTTCACAATTGTTGTATCTTTAAAAGGTCCTAGGTAATAAAAACGTGGATCCACATGGGTATTTTCTGCTTCAACCTTCAGAGTATAAAGCCTTCGGCTCTCATAGTCAAGTGGCTGTATTAAGAATAAATAAGTAAATAAATCATCAAATTAGATAGAAGGAAATTGAATCATATGTCTTTTCCAAGTTACAGTATGACTTTTAAAGCCTAGTTGAGTTCTGTCAAGTTGTTCATTAACTGTAAATAAAGTAATAAAAATATAAAATATAAAATAAAACTACTTTTACACATCAGGTGGAATTCAGTTTTATTTTCATGTACTTGAAATGTAGTACATCAGAACATAGGAAAATGAGAATCTAAATCTTAGAAAAATTGAAAAGGATATTAATATCTATCATATGTGATGGCAACCCATTATAAAAAATGGATTGGTGGATTGTGTGTGTGTTTGTGTGTATATTTGTGTGTGCTGAGTCGTTGGCTACAGCTAAATTTTTTGAAGCAAAAAATTCAGTCATCTTTTAAAATATTTGCTGTGATATTTCCATTCTGTTTAACAGACCCATGGTACTACATAAATTTGATGAAAGTTTGAAGACTAATACAAAACCTTTCAGCAGTTATGTGAAACACTGAAAATAAGAACGACCTTGGGTAAAGAGAAAAATTCTGATAGTAATTGGTAATTAGGTTACATTATGAAACAAAAAGAAATTTAAATATCGAGTTGGCCCCTCCTTTGCTGGTCATTGTCTTTGTTGTACTTCGAACTTTGTAATAGACCCTGAGGAGAGTTTTGAGATTAACTAGTGGTTACTTTATGCAAATAGTATGCAGGATGTTTCATTAGGACCTAAATTTTATTGGGCCTTACTTTTTCTTACAATGATGGTACTGATGCTACAATAAAAAACTAGTTACCTTTAAATTGTATCACTGAGCATATGTGAGCAGAAAAGCTTAATTTATGTAGCAGAAGGGAAAATGTGAACAATGAAATTATCTTCCAATCCATGCTGTCACTTTTCATTAGCAACTCTAATTATTGCTTCATACATCTGGATAGATGGCATGTTACTTTTTATGCCTCCAACTGTGATGATATATTGCTATTATTAGCTATTAACTATTTTTAAGGAAACAATGTTAATAAGGGACTTTAATTAATGTGACTCAGAAATACAATCACACATATACTAACTTGCCTTTAAATTTTGTAAAATCTCAGGTTTCGGGTTTTAATTAACAAAAGCACTGGGTCAGAACGTCCAAGGTGATCTTTTGTTATATGTCCCTTTATGCATATATTTATGCATTTACAATGGAACATGATAGGGATATTTCTTAATGGACAATACTTGAGTGGATAATACATATCAAAATATCTACTTTCTAAACAGATGATTATTTCCACGGCTGTTCTGCACCTTTTTCACTGTGATGATGCCCTCCTGGGTGTCCTTTTCAGTTATAATGTCAAACATATCAGTCCCATCACCATCAATAATTCGGTATTCTACTTCAGCATTTTTCCCAGTGTCAGCATCCGTTGCTTTTACACTTCCAATGGCTGTGCCAACTGGGGAGGATTCAAGAACTCGAAGATGGATGGTGTCTGTACAGATGACAGAAAAGAAGAGAGAAAGAGAGAGAGATTTCCTCAATAGAGCATTTAAAGGTAAAATGTGTATGAGAAAATATTATAAATCTTAAACTTTACATTAGATGTTTACTAATAAGTTGAATACACACAATACGCAAAATATATAGTTTTGGGACAGAAAAAGTAGAAATATAGGGTGCTTGATCTGTGCTTACTAGTTAAACAACCTATACCAAGAATTCTGGTTTTAAAAAGAGCATGTTGTCTTCTTTTGCATTTGCACAAGTAACTAGAGATTAGCTTTGAGTAGAAATATGTACCTGTGTGTGTTTATACAATCACAGCAAATCACAGAATATACCACAAGTATTTCTATATTTCAATGAACATATCTTTAAAATTGTTTTTCCTTTCTTGTTTTCAGTTGTTTATTACTCAGTTTATTGCAGCTGCAGAACAGAACATTACAAAATTCCATGCAATCAGCCATAGTGGGGAGGAACCCCACTTCTGTTTGTGACAGGAGACACAAAGATAGTCTGTGAGGAATACAAAGATGTCCTTCACAGTGTCAGTGTGAAAACACTAAATTCTGACAAACTCCCTTCCATTCCAGAGCAAAACAAGAATTTATCTAAGCCCCTGATTCACCCAGTCATGCTTCCAGCATGAACCAGCTCTCCTGCTAAATGAGATTTATGTTTTAGCACCTGATCATAAACTACATGCTACTGACAGATTAATTGACCCGAAGCACACTTCTGATTGAGCAGATTCTCGCTCATAAACCTTAATTCTCCTTAATATATGTAATAAAATCCAGACCTCTTAGCTGGTCATACTCTGGCCTGACTGTATCTTTCCTAATGTGTCTTTCATTCTGTCACTTCCAGGAAAGATTTATACCAAACTGGACTTTTCAAAGTCTTTCTCGTCAAAATTAATTTCCTACATCTCTATATGTTCACATACTATTTCCCTCAGATAAACTTCTTCCCCCACTGTCTTCAAATAATTATAACACAATTTACCAAATCTGAGAAAGTGGCTGTCTTATGTGTTGAGTTTTTGGGGGACTAGGGCCCTTAAGAGTCATATGTTTAACTCCCTAAACCCTATTCAGGATCTCAGAATATGACTGTACTAGAATATAACAGGTTTACAGAGGTAATTAAGGTTAAACAAGAAGGTTAGGTTGAGCCCTAATCTAACATGTCAAGCGTTTGGACACAATCAGGCACAAGAGGAAAGCCCATGTGAGGCCTGGAAGAAGAGGGCCATCTACAAGTCAGTGAGAACCCTCAGGAGAAACCGCCTTGATCTTGGACTTCCAGCTTCAACAACCGTGAGAAGAGAATGCCATGCAGACTGTTTTTCCTTGCAGGGCAGCCCTAACAAACTAATACAGAGGCCAACATCTTCTCAGTTTGAAAAGTCCTTTCCTAGGAGACATCATTAAGACTCAATTTCGACCACACCCTAGTCGGTCACTTAATGTGTACTTTTCTTTTTCTATATTTTTTTCTCTCCATTAATTTCTGGTTATACCATTTTGACAGCAACTCTCAATTCATTCCTTGGTTACTGTCTTACTGGCTCTCTTTGCCTTTTCTATTTCTTCTCCTAGAAACACCTATTCCTGGATAATCAGATGGTTCATCCTCTTTCTTCTTCAGGTGACTACTCAACTGTGACCCCTCGGAAGCTTAATATTTTACTGAAAAGAACCTTTTTGAGAAGGCGTCACTCTTCCTATCACTTACCACTGCTAGGTATTTTATGATTTACTTATTTATTTGTATGTACCATGAGGATGTTACACAAGACAGGGACGACTTTGCATTTTTTTCACCACCATATTCCCATTGCATTTCTTTGAATGTAATAGCTACTATGTACTTTTTCTTATATTGGATATCTGAGAAACTTCCTAACTCATCTGCCAGGTCTTATAATTGGCCAAATCCAATTAAATCCCTTATTCTTTGAGTGCACACTGCAGCCATATTACCCCTTTGAAAACAATAATTTAATCAATAGTTATTCAGAATTTTGAAACTATTTGACAACTCACTTTGACCTTAAAACATACATAGGCTGGCCCTTCATAGATTCTTATTTCCTGTCATTTTCACCCTTACTTAATGGTCTCCATACACTGGTCTTCTTTAGGTTTTTCAAGTACGTTTTTCCTCTTCAATTTAATGCACTTTTTTCCTTATGAAAGATTTTCTACACAAATCTTTGCCTGGCAACCTCTGTCTCTTCCTTTGATTACACATATGTGTATGGCCGAGTCCCTTTGATGTCCACAAAGGTTAATTGGCTGACTTCAATATAAAACAAAAAGCTTACAAAATCTAGGTGTCTTCAAACAGTAGAAATTTATTGTCTTACAGTTTTGAAAGCTAGATGTCTGAAACCTAGGTATCTGGCAGGGCCATTCTCTCCTTGACAGCTCTAGAGACAATCCCTCTTTGCCTTTTCTAGCTTCTAGTGCTTGCCTTCAATCGTTGGCATTCCTTGATTTGTCAATGCATCATTCCAACTATGTGGCCATCTTTCCCCTGTATTTTCACATTGTCTTCCCTCTGTGTATGTCCCTCTGTGTATTTAAATTGCCCCCTTTTAAAGGATACTAGTCATATTGGAAAAGGGCCCCAAACTTAAATACCTCCTTTTAACTTGATCACCTCTATAAAGACCCTATTTCCACCTAAGGACTTAAAACTATATTTTTATGGAACATAATTCAACCCATAATAGGATACTATGATGTGAAGTTAAATATTAGCATAAATAAAATCCACCAATGTTCTGAGAAGAATATTTGCAGAAATGCTATATGGAATTATTGTTTGTAAAGTTAAAAAAAAATAGGAAGAGAGTCTAAATGTCAAACAGCCTGAAAATAGGTAAATAAACTGCTACATTATCACACATCCCAACATAATATAAAATTGAAAAATATAAGCTATAGTTACATTGAAAAAAAATGGATGAATCTTAGTTGCATCATATTAAGTGGAAAAAGGCAAATTTCAGAAAATTATATACAGTGTGACATTATTTTTACAAAATGTAAACAAGACCTCAACACTATTCTGTTTGGAAAACCATAAATACTACATATGTGTGTGTTTGTGAATAATCTCTTTCAAACACACACACACACACACACACACAATTTGAGTATCTTGCATGTGAATGCAAACTATTTTTAAAGTTCTTGTAATGCTTTAAAGCAGTGATACTTATGTTCTCTTATAGTTACTGCATACTACATGAAAACATAAAACAAACAAGCAAACCCATATCCACCATAATTAATTGTCAAATACAGCTTTGTTTAAAAGTGTTATTAGTCTTTACTGGTACTTGATGGAAATAAATATCTCCTATTTAAATATCTAAATAAATATCTCCTATTTAAAATTCAGGGCTTCCCTGGTGGCTCAGTGGTTTAGAATGCACCTGTAATACAGGAGACGTGGGTTCAATCCCATATACGTAATAATACAAAAAGAATCACAAGTAGAGTAAGCAGGAAATGAAAAAAAAAAACAACAATAACTTTGTGAAAAGCAACAAAAACTTAAAACTTAAAACTCAAAAGCAAAATCAAGACAAGTAAAACACTTTAGCTGGATCATATCAACACAAGAAATAATGTAGAGTCATCAGGTGGAGAATATTTTTAAAATATACTCATTATGTTTTAAGGGATGAAAGTTATAAAATTTTTGCTAGAGAATGAAAAGTGTCTTCCTGTATTGATATGAAGCTAAATACAATATCTAGTAGCAGTCAAGGTTAAAACAGTTAAAAAATAATGGATGGGTTAAACAGAGAATTAAAATCACAAAGGGCAGTTCTGATGAGCTAGAGGACAGTGGAAGGAAGTCCACATGATTAAAAATTAATATATAATTGTGAGGTTGGGAAAAATAAAAGACATGGATCAAAATGTCAGTGGACCTTTCAAGGTAACCCCTGATCCTAGAAAGATACTGAGCAATGTCATCAAAATTTGATGATAAAGTTATTTTGAACCTTGAATATTCACTATAGCCACAGTATTAATCAAGTATGATAGTCCAATAAAGATAGTTTTAGACTCAGCAAATTTCTTTCCCTTTGGCCCTTTTAAAGTAACCTAATGAAGAATATATTCCAGGAAAACAAGAAGTTAAATCAAGATACAGGAATACAGAAGATCTAGAGAGCTATGTATCCGAATTAAGAAAGTGAAAAAGAAATGTCTGGGATGGCAGACTTTCCTGGGCTCCAGAGATTAGCCAACCCATGCTGAAGAGTGAATACTGATGAACCTAAGTTTATAACTCTGAATGTTGCTAGAATTAAGCTAGGTGCTATCAGGTTTTTTCATTAATAAATTTTGAATAGCACCTCTAAAGCGCAAATCTATAACATCTCAAAAAATACAACTTTACTAAAGAGGATCTTTGTCAATAGTGGAAATCACTCCATGGAAAATAAAATATCTGACTTATTTTCTCTTAAGACTTTTAAGAGCTTTAGTTTACAGTTTTGAACTATTCAACTTTTACATGTGATAGCATAATACTTTGAAAAGTACATTTTTAAAAATTATAAAGAATTTTTTAAGACATGGTTAAAAATTTCTTAGATATATTTACCGCTTCAGTGAAAATGCTATTGGGACAGAAAGAGAGGAAGGCTGAGAATGGTGGATATAAAAGAGATTTCATAACAGTTAAACTTGGTGAGATAAACAATAGAGAAATTTTGAAATGTATTATAATTATATTAAGGGGAGATCAGATTGAGATGCCACTGAGCTCCATTTTCAAGAATCATGAAAAGAAGTCAAAAGGCAATATACAAAAAAATTTAAAAATAACAAGAAAATATTACTTAATTACAGTTTAACTTAGGTGAACTAAAAAGAGTAACAATTTATCATTGTTTTCTATGATGATTTGAGCTATGGGGAGGAAGACTGGAATGGGTGGCTTATTTTCTATTTTAAAATTTTATCTATGAATTTAATACTTTGAAGCAAATTATTATTACTATTATTATTATCATTGGCAACACCATGTGGCCTGCGGGATTTTAGTTCCCTGCCCAGGGACTGACCCACGACCTTGGCAGTGAAAATGTAGTCCTAAGCAGTGGACTGCCAGAAAATTCCCTGAAGCAAATTTTTTTTTTTTTCCAAAAAATTGAATAGAAAATTGTCTTGATGAAATTGGAGATTATCAGGTTATGGTAGAAAGTTTCTGCATCATGGATCTTTTAGCAGGGAGAAAGAACAAAAGAAAAAAAAAAAGTGTTTTTTTGTTTCATTAATTTAATGTCTCATAGATTTCACTGGGAGTATTGTTTCTGGGAATTTGTTCTCCCACTTTTTATTTTTAGTTTGGACTTTTTTTCAGATTGTTGTAGTTTTAGGCACAGGCTTAGAGTCTGAAAATCTGTCTGCTTTGAACTTGTCATCCATATAGTTCTGGTCAAGGATCCAAAACCTTTTATTTCTTTGCTTTATTCTTTGGTAGGTGCAGAGACTGTTTCCATCAGAAGGTTACTTCACTTTCATGAGAGTAAGCATTATCCACATTAATTTTCAGTACTTTCTGAGGTTTAGTAGGGAAGTGATCATTCTCCATTGATTCATATTATGTTGCTGTTCAGTTGCTTAGTTGAGTCCTACTCTTTGTGACCCCATGGACTGCAGCACATCAGGCTTCCCTGTCATTTCCTGTCGCCTGAAGTTTGCTCAAACTCATGTCCATGAGTTGATGATATCATCCAACCATCTTGTCCTCTGTTGCCCTCTTCTCCTCCTGCCCTCAGTCACTCCCAGCACCAGGGACTCTTTGCAACCCTATGGACTGTAGCCTGCCAGGTTCCTCTATACATGCACAAAAATATATTTATTTTTTGACACACTAATCAAATTGTTTTCAAGGAGTTGTATTCTTTCCAGAAAAGCAATGACTAAGATTGAACTCATTCATTAAAATACCATAGATTTAGTTCCTCTGTTAAATAATTCAGATAGTCATACTATTAAAAATATATAAGTTGTATCCCCATATAGAACACATACATTCATGATTGTTTTGATTATTTGGCAACTTCAGTAATTCATTTATTCAATAAATCTTAATTCAGTGCTCATGATGCATAGTGAGATAGTGCTTTCTCTGGAATTGTGTTTATGCTAAGAAACATATTCAAGGATGAGATTTATGGGGTCTACTTCAAAGTTTAAAAAGTGCATTTCTATATTTTAAAGGCATGAGAGAGCTATTCATTTATACTCTTAAATTTATTTCCAAAACTCGTCTGTTGAACACAGCTATGCTAGTTTGTCAAGCAAACTGAAATTGCTTTAATGGAGAGCCTGCAAAGGTGTCTACCATGTAAGGGGGGCAGCAGGAGTGGATCCAAAAAGGAGACAGACTGCACTGCATTCACTGTCAAAGGCAAAGTAGCACCTGCCATCCATCTCACATGGCATGTTTCCTTAAAGGCATCTATTTGCATGCTTCTTATTTTTTACCTTACAGTTGATGAAGCTTTAATTATGTGGTACGCTTTCCTATCAATTCCAATTTATAGTTGTATCCAATTCATTCCAGGTGTCAGATTGAATCATTTGCTTTTCTTTTAATGTTTAGGGCAGATAAATATTTCTTCCCAGTGAGTATGTTCTTAGTTTGGTTATCGACTTAAGCACAAAGGCATGAAAGCAAGGAGGAGAAAGGCAATTGCCATTTCTAAATTACCTGCACAAATCTGCATTTAGAAATAAAAACCTAAATGGTGATATTGCAAAGAATACTTCTTAAGGACTGGTCAAAAGATAAGGCTACTTAAATAGGTGTATTCTGAGGCTATTATCGACACCCTCACACATCTAAATTTTCATTTATTAGTGATTTTAAACAATTGTGATGTACTTCTGTTTTTTTTTTTTTTGTTCTTTTTTTTGATTCAAGACTAAATATTCCAGGTCACTTGTGCTACTAAAATTTAATCAGTAGGACCTCTGAACTTGAGTATGAAAAACACTGCAGATTTGTGTACTAGAATTAGAAATAACTGACAGCTCAATATAAGAGAATTGGGAGGAAAGGCAGAAGATGGGCACAGTTAGATCTGTGACAGGGTGACTTCCTCAGGAACAGCAAATTAGATGCTAGAAAACGAATAGGGGAGCAAAGAGGGCAAACACAGGTTTTGAAGCGTGGCAACAAATAGCTGCCATTTGTTGATTAAAAAAAAAACCCAATAAGTTTCAAAGAGATATAATGTGACTCTTTCCTTTGTTTCCTGCCCTTATTTCTATTCACATTTACATTAAGAACCTCTCTACTTTTCCAGAGTTGTAAGAATAAAGCACCACACACGTGAATCAACAAAATAATTTAACATTAGTTTAATTTTTTTATTTGCTTTGCATATAATCTTATTGTAACATCTCTACGCCGCATAATCTCAAACAATACTTGCTCTAAGAAAAATGACACAATTATGCACGTTTATAAACCATTCTGTTGTATAATGTTTAAAAGATGTTTTTTAATGAGCTTAACAGGAAGAAATTAAAAACAAGATAAAGCTCCTGAGAGGAAACTGCAGAGTAGTTAAGGAAATTATGCAATGCTAAATGGGCATTTAGGAAAAGCAGAGGAGAGCTCAAAGTCACACCAGAGAGTGACAAGGGGCTGAGGCTTTGGAAATGAAGACACTCATCAGAGGAAAGGCGTAAACCTAAATCTGTGAACACTGGAGACATGATCACCAACTTAGCTTAAGGCATTTAAGTTAAATTAGAGCAAAACAAGATGCTGCAAAATGTCTCGGTTTCCTGTTCATGCCATTGAAGAAAGCAATGGGACAAAGCTTTTAGAGACGCTGTCGTTGATCCCCAGAGACTAGGGAATCCATCTTGATTCATTTCTTTGAAATTGTCTCCAAGTTAATTGGCATCAATAGATATATACAATTGCAATGTGTAGGAACATAAAATGTATATAGGATTGTGAAGGTTAAGATAACCTTAAATGAGTCATTCATAAACATATTGCATTGTACTAGGTACTCAGTCTCTTTGCAATGTGTCTCCTCTGAAATTATAGGCTTACTAAAAACTGTTAACAGCATTTGAGTCTAAACATATCTGTACAGCTAGCTTTATTTCTATAGATCTTTATACCTACCCAGGGTTATTTTCCAAGTGTGTTCTAGAGGACACCATAACACAGAGGGACTTTGAATCCCATTTAACAAAATGCTAAATCATTTAGTCTAAGGTAACTTTCTATAGGATTCACTGGAGAGTTCCAGGTGTATTTTTGTATAATTTCCACACACTATGTTTTTCTTAGAAAATTATATATTTCAACATACTTGGAAATTGTATATTTCCTCAGTTGTGTGCATACCTGCTATGTGCGTGCTAAGACACTTCAGTCATGTTCAACCCTGTTTGTCTATGGACTATAGCCAGGCTTCTCTGTCCATGGGATTCTCCAGGCAAGAACACTGGAGTAAGTTGCATGCCCTCCTCCAGGGGCTCTTCCTGACCCAGGGATCTAACCTGAGTTTCTTGCATCTCCTGCATTGGCAGGTGAGTTCTTTACCTCTAGTGCCACCTTCGAAGCCCATTTACTCAGTTATGTCACACTAAATGTTGAGTTTAGCTGAGATTATAGGTGTCTCTTCTCATGTATATTTCACATGTGTATATAGCTAACTATCTACTAGATACTTTAAAACCCACTGTATATATTGTTCACTGTGTATTAGGTATTTAAAACCCACTATCTTTCTGCAGGCATCTTAATTTAAAACGTTCGAATCAAACTGAATCCCTGCCTCTCTCTTCACACAAGCTCTTCTGGTAGAAAATGAGAATGTATCTTTTGCTCTCTTTCTCCCTCAAACCTTTTGTCGACCTAATTACTAAACCCTATGGCTCACCCACTTAACTGTATCTCAAATCCCTCCTCTCCTCTGATTCAGTTCAGACACATCAACCCTTGCTCTTCCGATCCAAGCAATGTGCTCCGTTGCTGCCAGAGTAATTAGACAAAATGAAGAATAGTATGAAGCTGGTGCTCTCTTAAAAAATGCTCCCTTAGACAATACAGGTAGCATTTTGTTTTTGTATCAACCCTCTTCATGATGCTGATTCTGCTATATTTCCACTCTTATTTCATACAACCTCTGCTACAAATCCTGGGATCCGGGCATACCAAATCACGTGCATTTTTCCAAATGTCACCTTTGTTCATTCTGTCCTTCCTAACAAAAATGCTCTCCCTCTCAATGCCTGTCTTCTTTCCTGGAAAATACTTAAATATCTTTCTCTTTCCTGGTCTCCTTACATCTGAAGAGTTGATCATTTTATTATTTGGGCATTAAATATATGTATAGTATAAATGTTTTTGTATCATTGTCCACTTAATATTTCTGGAAATAAGTTTACTTGCATATGTACACATATGTGCATGTATATTATATTTATGCAATTTATATATAACTTACATCTATAGACAAAAGCAAACAGAAGAGTGAAGCAGACAATGTGTGTGAGAGAATCTACAATGTAATAAAAGTGCATGTATATGTCTGTGAGAGAGAGAAAGAAAAAATGTTATGACTTTATAATCTTTCAAAATGCACATGACTTAGTAATGTTTTTGGTTTCTTATTTCTCACTATAATATTATTAGTTTGTTATTTTTTATCATACTTCCTTCCATGTAGTAGTAAGTGTTTAATAAATCAAAGAATGCTTTAATAACATGACTTCTTTGTAATTCTTCCAAATTATAGGTACTAGGACCATAGGGAAAAATCCTACAAACATATGAGGATATTTTTGTGATCACAGTAAAAATCAGAGCCATTATCTAACCTATATAAATAGTAGAACAGTGCTTTTGACTATAAGAATATCCATTTTTTCTACATTAAAAAAGGGGGAAAGAGACATTTTTAATTTCATTCCCTCCTTTCTCAGGCTAAAACATCTTCCTTGGGACACACCTGACTATTGCTCTACTTGAAATGTGCTTGATAATTTTAAAATATGCAGATCAGCCTGAGGTCTACATTACCTTAGAATCCCCAGTAGAGGAGAAGCTGACTATTTACAAAGTGAAAATCAGCACTTGTTAAATCACGCCTCCCTGGTACCAGGCAGGGATTATGGTCATCTCACAACTCACTGAAAGTATATGATTAAAATCTCTGTGTGTATCATATAGACATTTCCTTGAAAGACCTTGTCTCATGCAAACTTGTTTATTTACCCACCAAACAGTACAAGGATCCAATAAAGCATTCACTTGCGTTTGGTCCTTAGATATTGCAAAAGCACCTCAGGTATGCAGATGATACCAATCTCATGGCAGAAAGCAAAGAGGAACTAAAGAGCCTCTTGATGGAGATGAAAGTAAAAAAGCTGGCTTAAAACTCAACATTCAAAATACTAAGATCATGGCATCCGTTCTCATCACTTTATGACAAATAGATGGGAAAAAATGGAAATAGTATTTTCTTGGGCTCCAAAATCACTATAGATGGTGACTGCAGCCATGAAATTAAAAGATGCTTGCTCCTTGGAAAAAAAGCTATGCCCAACCTACACAAGGTATTAAAAAGCAAAGATATCACTTTGCCAAAAAAGATCCATATAATCAAAGTTACGGTTTTTCCAATAGTCATGTAGAGATGTGAGAGTTGGATCACAAAGGAGGTTGAGCACCAAAAATTGACGATTTCGACCTATGGGGCTGGAGAAGACTCTCGAGAGTCCCTTGTATAGTATGGAAATCAAACCAATCAATCCCAAAGGAAATCAGTCCTGAATATTCGCTGGAATGCTGAAGCTGAAGCTCCAACACTTTGGCCACCTGATGAGAAGAGCCAACTCACTGGAAAAGACCCTGATACTAACAAAGACTGAGGACAGGAGGAGAAGGGGCAATAGAGGATGAGATGGTTGGATGACATCATCGACTCAATGGACATGAGTTTGAGCAAACTCTGAGAGATAGGGAAGCACAGGGAAGCCTGCTGTGCTGCAGTCCATGGGGTCATGAAGATGCAGACATGACTTAGCAACTGAATAACAACTGACAAAGGTTTGATTTACCCGGGTTTGTATCAAAATGCATGGACATTTTATGAATTCATTATGTCCCATCTGAAGTTGTTCCCATTTACAGGCAACTAGTGAACCACTGAATTAACTAAAGGCAAGATTCATCAGGGAAGATAAAGAGAATCTTTGATGTAGCAATTTCTTTTTGAGTATAATGGTTAGAAGCATAGATTTTTGAGCCATCGAAACTGTTACTTCTTTTCCAGCTGTAAAACTATGAGCAAGTGACTTAAGTTTCATGCTTTTTTGAACTAATAAAAGGGGAAATAAATGTTATATTATTATAATTATACAGATATGAAGATTAAATGAATTAATTTTATATTATATTTACACTGTTTAATCTGTGTTATAACATTGTGCCTATTACTATTATTTTTATACTATTGCTGTATTTTATTTAAGTGTAGGCAAACCAGACAATCCATATTTATGTCATTTAATGAGCTAAATAAAGGTAGCCAATAAAGGTCATTCAGTTAAAGCAAACAAACATAGGTATAAAACCTCCTCCGAGTGATTCTAGAATTGCATGCTATGGTATCTGAATTGGCTGTATTTCTGTATAATCTTTAAACATAACTTTATGGAAAAGTGTTGGCATCAAAATACTCAGAAAACTAGTCTCATTAAGTTTATATGTACATCCAGTGTCCCATCATCTTAAAAAAAAAAACAAAAAAAAACTTTCCTGTAAGTGAAAATTCTCTGCTAATTTTCAGAACCAACAACCAAATGATGAAAACCTGATTTTTGTTACCATTCTCAATGTCACAGCAAAAAAAAAAAAAGTAAGCAGCAATAAATTTACTCTTTTGAGGGCACTTGGGACAGATCTGTAAGCTTGTGTAATAAATATATCACATTGTAACAAATTTGATATTAATCATCTATATACATAATATTCTGAAATATATTAAGAGATCAAAAATAAATAAATATAAAGAAGCCCATCACTCAATCATACTTTTTTGGAGCTTATAAATTCTCTCTCTTCATAAATTCCCAGCTCAACTAATACATAAATGTTTTTGATACTGATTCCTGACTTCCACTTGTCCATCTAAGCTGTCTGCAAAGAGGTCTGTGTCTTAAATAGACCAGGGGTGTGGTTCTAGGACAACTGGGTTTCTCTGGAGGCCATATGCATTACTAAGTAGATGATAAAATAATCTCTTTTCTTTGCTCTGTGTTACAATGCATGGAAAAGCAGCCACATAAGAATAACAAGCTGTAGTCTTCCCAAACTATGTTCTAAAGTTGGGTTTTTTTGCCGGATCTCAGTCAGATGTTTAGATTCTTTCTTATTCTTGAGTGTGTGCTTGCTAAGTCACTTCATTTGTGTCTGACTCTGTGTGACCCTATGATCTGCAGCCTGCTATGCTCCTCTGTCCATGGGATTCTCCAGGCAAGAGACAATCCATACTGGATTGTCTGGATTCAGTACTGGATTAAATTCATACTGGATTGAATTCATACTGGATTGAATACTGGAGTGGGTTGCCATGCTGTCCTCTAGGGGATCTTTCCAACCCAGGGATCACACTCAGATCTCTTTCATCTCTTGCAATTGCAGGTGGGTTCTTTACCACTAGCACCACCTGGGAAGCCCCTCTTTCTTGAGTTCTAGTGAAATACTGTCCCATCCAAGTACTAGAGCCAAGTCTTCTAGACACCAGCAGGTTGACTGGAACCCTGATCATCCATGTAGCTGCTTTTGTAAACTCTTTTTCTCTAGGCATGGACCTTCCTTTCTGATGTCTATTTTTTTTGTCATTCTGTTTCTATTTCTTTCTTTTTGGAAAGTATTTGAGAGAGTCTTATCATACAACATCTTCTTCTGTATTAAGGCAATGAGCCTAGCCTCACCTCTGCATATCAACTATTCTTTAATCACTGATTCTGATTCTAGAGGAAACTTAGTATCCTAGCATTTTTCCAGAGGTGCTTTTTAAAAAGACCATTTGGGCACAAATCCCACTGTCCTGGGTGTTTTTGCCAAGCCTACAATGATCAGGTTCCAGTACTTTAATCTCTTCATAATCCTTTTCCACAAAGCCTATTTTGTTTTCTGATTTTTAGGGAAAGAAGGAAGTACGTGGGGGCAAAAGAAACTAAAAATACTCAATTGAAAATACCAGGTGGATAGAATACAGGTGATGGAGTATAACGTTTGTCTATCCTAGCACAATGAAACATAGTAAAAGTTAAGGACCATTGAACGTTTGACTGCTTGAAGAGCAGGAACATTTGCTCTGAAGTCCTCATCCATGGATGTTCTTTTATTCATATGAGGTAAGTTCATTCATTTTGTTGAAGTTATAGGTACTTTAGACTTAAGGCACTTTTATTTACTTTTTGGCCATCAGTGAATAGCAGCACAGCATCAGAGCAAGAAAAACAAGATTAGAGTTTGCACATTTCTCGTGGAGAAGGAATAAGGAAGGGGAAGCAAATCATTATGTAAGGAGAAGCAGGAGGCTTGAGATGTGGGTTTGTTGCCTGGGTCGGGAAGATCCCCTGGAGGAGGGCATGCAACCCACTCCAGTATTCTTGCCTGGAGAATCGCATGGACAGAGGAGCCTGGTGGGCTACAGTTTATGGGGTTGCAAAGAGTCAGGCACGACTAAAGCAACTTAGCAGGCACACACGCAGGGAGAAACTATATGTTATAGTTACTACTGAAAACATTTAATATAAGTGACCTTATTTGTTAATTGCAGCACTCTAAGTACTGTAGACACAGGAACTGACAATTAGAGAAGCAAAATTGTCTAATTGCATGCATTTTCTATTTGCAAAATTATTCAGGCCTCCTTAGGGAGAGACCTCTCCTATTCATGCTGAAAATAACTAGTCCTTTATTCTTCTTTCTGTTCTTCATGTACTTACCCCATGGTCAGACATCATATTGTACTTTCATGTGATCATCACTTAATTTTCTACACATTCCACCAGTAGCTCATGTCCTTGGTTAACTGTAGCCCTAATTCTTGCTTTGAGTCTGGATAAAGGATGCTCTCAAAAATTATCTGCTGAACCACCCTTAATCTAGGGTTTATTTTTAACTATTACAATATATTCCTTTTCTATTTTATTTTCTTGTTCACCTAAGCTTTTTAAAGTGCAGGCATTATTTCTTTGATCCTCTTTCTGACTTTCTTTTATTCCTCAATTTACAACCCACCAGCTTCTTTAAATGATTTCTACTAAAGCCAGTTGGGGAAGATCATCCACAATTACCCCTATTATGTAAATTCCAATAGCTGCTACTCAAAACTCATTTTATCTGACTTTAAAGCAATTGTCACTCTTGTCCTTTTCTATCCTTTGTTATTCTGGTTTTCTTGTATCAAGTTATAAAAATAGATACAAAATAGATACAAAATAGATAATACAGAAAAGTAAACATTAAAAGCATCACCAAAGATAATTCTCACCACCACTTTGAAGCAATCTTTTACCATTTTCTTTTTCTACTTGCACAGAATATGTCCTTTGCTAATACCCTACATTGGTAATTTTGCTAATTTCCAACTTCATGAATTCTCCTTCTTTTCCTGCCCTTATGGCTTGTAGTAGTTTGCAGTAAGGGTTTATATCAAAAGATAAATTTTCTCAAAAATATCTTCCATTGTAAAGGATGCACTCAATTCTCCTCCCCTCTGTTTGGAAAAGTGCTGCTCCTCTGTTGGCTCATTAAATTCTGTCCCAAGTTCCCTTATCACATGTATCATTTCATATTGAAATATTCTCTCCCCTGCTAGACAGTAAGCCATTTATAGTCAGGATTCAAGATGTTAGAGAACAGTTAACATCCAAAAACACCTGACTTGGCCAGGTACAATAATAACTGCTTGCATGAGCTGCCTCACAACGGGAGATCCCAATAAGAAATCGGGGTTCTGGTGTGGAAAACTGGGAGAATTTGGGGGGGAAAGGAGGGAGAAATGCCAGCTCCTAATACGTCCTGTCAACCCCCCAGAAAACCTGAAGCTAAAACTCATCTTTGCTGAGACGCACGTACCACCAAGGACAAGCAAGATAACTGGCCAGAGGCAACCTAGAAAGCTGACCCCATTATCGTAAAACCTGAGACTATGTCCTGGGTTCCTTTTCCCCTGCTGCTCTCCACCTGGGGCCCCTTTCCAATAGACTTTTGCTTTGTCAGTATGTTTGTCTCCTCAGACAATTCATTTCCAAGTGTTAGTCAAGAGCCCACTCTCAGGTCCTAAAAAAAGCCCCCTTTCTGGTAACAAAAACTTATTAACCCTCATATGCTTAATTGCAAGCACCATGCCTATCATCGGAAGGAAAGCAATATTTTTTTTTCTCCGCTAGTTGTTTTTAAAATCAAAGTCACTTGAAACAACCTAGGATTCAGAAATAATTTCAACAGATACATTGTTTTGGTAGTGAAAGTACAATTTACTATCTGGATAAAAATCTTAAAATACTTTTGGAACTCATTTTTTAGGTGCACCTCAACCCTCTAATCCATTGCTTCTCTTTTAGAAACATGCTAAGGTACACATGTCTTACCAGTGTTCACATGCTTATATACCTCTAAATCCATAAGAGCATAATGATAACTTAGATCACACATATAGCTGTGGTTTTTTTTTAATTCCAATAATAATTCACTATTGCCAATGTTTCTGTGAGTGCAGGGCTTGCTGATCTATTCCCCCAGCAACCTTCTTGTTGTTTGGTATGATCCAACCACATTTCTTGACCTTCAACTTCCATTCAACATCATTCAACTTCCAATTCAGAGCTGCTCTTATGCCATTTCCTTTGCTTGAAGGACGTTCCCACCTTTGTGTGTGTGTGTGCTCAGTCACTCAAGTCTGACTCTTTGTGACCCCACAGACTGTAGCTCACCAGGCCTCTCTGTCCATGGCATTTCCTAGGCCAGAATACTGGAGCAGGTTGCTATTTCTTACTTCAGGGGATCCTCCTTACCCAGAGATTGAACCCGTCTCTTGCATCTCCTGCATTAGCAGGCAGATCCATTACCACTGCAAACTATTACATTTTGTAGTGTTTGGATGAAATATCACCTCATGAGCAAGATCTTCCCTAATCATCTCCCTTGGAACACTCATGTTTCTCTTTTTACCCAGAACTGAGCAAATACTGTGTATGTATAACTGATTTTTTTTTTCTTATATATCATTTGCCTCTCCCATCTTAATGAAAGATCATAGGGACAAAAAGCACATATATATACACACACACATATATATATATATATATTTACAATTATAAATATATATATATATATATATATATTTACAATAGTGTTTGGAAAAAGAGCTTCTTAATAAATATTTTTAAATAAAAGAATTTCTGATTTCACTTGAAGAGATACTCAAATAATATCAAAGTTTCTCAACCTCACTACTGATGACATTTTGGGTCAGATAATTTTTTGTCAAGTGACTTGCAGGGATGGTTAACAGCATTTCTAGCTTATATCCAATGGATACCAGTAATAGTGACCAGCTGAGACAAATAAACATGTCTTAAGATGTCTTAACATGTCTTAAGATGTCTTAAGATGTTAAGACATGTGGGCTTTCATCTGTTTCTGTTCCTTCCAAATGACTAAGATTTTTATCTCCTACAGATGTACCATATTGAACTTGGATTAACCTGCCTGGAAGTTTAAGTTTTAACCCTACCTTTATAATATTAGATAATAATAAAAATAGAGCAGTACTTACACACATTAACATAACTGAACACATAAATGCACTAGTAGCCAGCCACTGAGTCAAGTACTTCATATACTTAAAATTATCTGGTCTTACCACTCCACGGGGTATGCGCTGCCATCCAGTTTTACTAATGGCACTGGAATGGCTCTTTCTATTAAGAGGCCATTCAAATGGACCAAGGTGAGAAAACTTGCAAATGAAGACAGAGTTGGGCTCATAAGAATGACTCCATAGTCTGTCCTAAACTGTCTCATATGGCAGACACCAGTTAAGTCACTAACCCTCATGCAGTTATTGATTGCAAATGTCTGGCCTGAGTTTGAAATAACTGGAAAATACTTGATGAAAGAGGACATTTCAAAAATTTATGTGACAAAAGAATGTAAAACATCTGCATAAGTTTTATATTAATGATATGTTTAAAGGATAATACTGGGTTAAAATATATGATTACAATTAATATGTCCTGCTTATTTTAATTTTTTAAGTATGGCTGATAGAAAATTTAAAATTACATTTGTGGCACACAATCTTGATTTGCATTCTATTTTTATTAGGCAGTACTAGTTTGTTCTCTTTATTATTTCCACTCTGAACCTCCTTTACTTCTGTATATTGGGTATAATAATAATAGCAATGTGCGTATACAAGTAACTTGTGAGTGTCAATGATATGCCACATATGAAGGTCTTCATAACCTGTGGAACTCTTGCCAAACACTGCTATTTAATGAAATGAGATGAGAAATTGAAAACTAGTTTTCCGCATGTTAGGTAACTTAGACTATCAAGTAACATTCTAATTGCCATGACTGAGTGTTCCCAATAGTCAGATATGGTTGCAAATATTCATAAGAGAAAAGATAATTGAGAAAATAAAAATCCACAAATTATATTTCCATTTATAATTAAAAAATAATGAGACAAGATACAGGATGCTCTAAAACTTCTTCTAACATATTATGTTGTACATCTGGAGTTGGGCATGAATTTCAAACCACCTCTGCCATTACTTGCAGTTCATCCTTAATGTCTATAACATTCACTTTCTCATTTGTAGAATGGAGATCAAATACTAACCTCAGTGGGTTCTGATAAAATAAAGTAGGTCAATAAGTAACTTGATGCGTGGTGAAATGAAAACGCTATTCAGAAAATAAGCTATGCTCTTTCTTTTCATTATTATTATGTTATTATTATTACTATTACTATTATACCCTGGCTTGTGTGATATGCCTACCAGACACCAACCACAAAATCTGACTAAACAAAAGAAAACAATGTAATCAGTGAATGAATTAATAAAGGTATTGTAGTAGAAGAAAAATGATACAATGGATTTTACTGGATATTTTCATCTGTTCAAATGTCTATTTTTTCCATTTATTAGAATCTATTAATTTGTTTATCAAATGCATACTTTTTAAATAGGCTGTGTATTTTGGACACCTGTACATATATGTTCTTGAGAAGTGAAACTCTAATAATCCTGGAACTTCTCTGCTAGTCCAGTGGTTAAGAATCCACCTTCCAGACCAGGTGACATGGGTTCAATCCTTGCTTAGGGGACTAAAATCCTGCATGATACAGGGCAACTAAGCCCATGGGCCACAACCAGAGAGAAGCCTGCATGCCAAAATGGAAGAGCCTACATGCTGCAACTAAGACCTGATGCAGTCAAATAAATAAATTAATTAACATTAAAAATAAAATTTAATAATCCTCTTAATGGTCATCTTTTACTCAAAATACTTTTCTCACAAATACTTTTGCTCATTGTGGATTGTGCTGCTAGTTACAGTTTGTTTTTTCAGATTTGTATTCTGTTCTCTTGGTAAGAGGCTCATGATAAGAGGTGGTCAGAAATGTAAAATGTGAAATTTAAGTTTTAGTGCATGGGCATGTCTTTAGACCTGATCTGAAAGAACCATAAAGATTTATTCTTGATTTGCTTTTCCCTGCCAATACTAAAATTACTCTGAAGCTGAGGCCTGATAATTGGAAAACAGCATAAGCAGACACTCTTCCTTCTGTGTTTTGGGTCAAACACCACAATAGCAATGGCTGAGGGACACATAAATTAAATATCTAACAAAATATCATCAAAAATACATGAGTATATTATTAAGTTCACTCAAGATTATTCTATATGAATTTTATAATCTTTCAACACACATGATTTTAAACAATTTAATTAAAATCATGCACTAATAATAATCAAAGTTAGATAAAACTGGTACAAGAAGAGGTGAAATGCTTCTAAAGAGTCAAAACAACACAGTAATTCTTAGACTATAATTCTTTCTGTGTAATGGTCTTTAGCATAAACATATAAATATCATGTAAAGCTATTGCTTTTTACATTTTAATATCTTAACACAAAGTTACGTAAGGCAATTAAAAACAAAAAGCTAAAATTGGGAGATCAATTTAGAAGTTAATATGCAGCAAATGTTAAAAATTAAAAACATAAATCATCCCAAAGCCTCTGTTTTATACCACATTTCCTAACAATGTGAGCATCCATCTTGAAATAAAGAGTCTTTTAGATTAACAGGAAATTGACTGAGTCTTGGCAATGTCCTCTGAGACCCAGTATCATCTGCTCTAGCTGCATGTTTTCTACCAAATTTGTATAAAAAAGAATAAACAAATGTAATTATACAGTCAGATGCTAATGGTTCTTAACCTATTCCTGACCTGTTTTGAGAATTTGAAGGATTCATTTTAAACCACAAAATAAATCTATAAATAAATCAGAAATACAAACTGTTTTAGTAAGATTGCTATTCCAAACAAATGGAAGCCTAGCATAGTGATAGTAAATGGAAGTCTGATTAGTTTGTAAGGTTCTCCCTATGTAGTTCTTTTTGGTTAGGTCTTTATTTATTTTTTAATTTTTTTTGTCAAAGCTTTATTAATATGAAAAATTAGATATTTTACTAAAACATTTCATCCTCAAATTAGAATCCTCCTTGTTAAAACCTAAGTAGAAATAAACACAATCATTGTGAAAGTATAACTTAGTTTTTGGTTTGTTTTTTTATAAAACATTTCCTTTGCTAACTGATATAAATAGTTCTTAGATGATAATCATGGACGTAGAACATATAGGTACATATATATATATATGGAGAGAGTTTGTGATCATAGAGCCCTCTGTCTCTGAAAGAACTATGTTTGAAATATTTAATTTTTATCTTTTAATAACAATGAATTCATCAGCATATACACCTTTTTCTTCATCCTTGTAGCACATTTCAATCTGTTTTAAATGAAATGATTGACAGTTGCTTTTTCTCTTTTCGTTTTTCACTCTAAAGCTTTTGCCCTGCAGAAAGGCCATTAAAGAAAGCTTACTCTGGGGGAAGCGCGGAGGATTGTCGTTGACGTCTGTCAGCGTGATGTTGACCGTGGTGGTCCCTGATAAGCCTCCCATCTGGCCGCCCATGTCTTTGGCCTGGATCACCACCTGATATTGCTCCCTGTTTTCTCTGTTCATGTTTGGTAAAGCAGTCCTTATAATACCTTGAAGAAAAAAAAAGAAAACTTTTAATATGGCCATTAAAACCTCAATTGTTATTTGATTAAGCTCACAAATTGCAAATACAAAGTAGTGATTTTTGAAAAACAAAAATGTTTTCTCTATTGCTTTTTATTGTCTAGAGATTATAAAATGATTCTCAGTAAATATTTTCCAATTTGTTTGGTTCTTCTATTTTCTAAAGATTGTCATATATGCTGTCTAGTGCCCTAAACCCAGTTGGAAAAATATAAAAGCAGGTATATTCCCATTAGTTTGCTCAATCATTCAGCTTTGAGTTCTTAAATCTTTAATTGTGGCATCATCACCCTTCTGTGAGGATTAATGTTAAGGTGTTGTTCCTTTTTCTAAAACTTATAACGATCATAGAGACTATTAAATAAATAAACACTGATTCATGATTCCTGACCTGTTTCAGGCTCCACAGAGAAATATGGCTGCCCTTGAAGTATGCTGTAAATGACTCTGGCGCTGTTTCCATATGAAGGGTCATCGGCATCTGTAGCTGTGACTTGCACCACAGAAGTACCTGAAGTATCCAAATTCAGCTTAGTTCTGCACAGTACCAGAAGGAGGAGCAAAAGCACTGGTTTTCATGGAAGACTTGAATGATTTTTGGCTTTAATAATGACCTCTTAAAGAAACATTTGTATATAATTTAGATGAAAAAAATATAGAGAGAGTTATTACAGGTAAACTTTGAATTCAACAAGGTATTTTATTTAGCCAACAGGTGCATTTCATTCATGTAATAGATAATGCTGACAGTGTATCAGATTATACTAAAGGCAGACACTTTACAAATGCTCCGGTTTGGTATTTAAATTCACTTTCACATAATAGATTTGTTTCGTGTAAAGGGCATAGCTAATCACAAAGGAGTAAGGATGCTTTTCTTTCCCTCTCTCCACTAATTAACTATAAAAATAATTAACATCTGCTCCAGAATACAGTTTTATGAATAGATTAAATTCTAAATTTAGAAACAATCCACGATGATCCCAAGTCCCATGAACTATTAAAAGCTAGTTAATAAAGTTCAAAATATATAAAAGGCTTTATATTAAGGTGATTGCCAAAAGTCCTTGGGATTTAGTAAAGTAAATATTAAATAATAATCCCTGAACAATGCTTTTGAGAAAAGCAGTATGACATTTTCAATTGTAATTGTCACAAGGAAAATGTATCAGAATTATTTAATCAGTTTACTTCTCTTACATTTGAGAAATGAATCTGTTACTAAATCTGAATACATATCTCTAAAAATGTTATCATTGTTTCCTGATATTTACTTTCCTGTGGTTCTTTATTTAACAAAGAAATGAAATCAGTCTTAATTTTCTTTGCCTACCAACAACTTCTATTTATTTATTGAAAAGCAAATTCTATTTTCTTGAATGTTATACTTCCAGTTTTTTCACACATTCTGTTTCACAGCTTTTGCAACTTAATTTTGTAATTCTGTATCCATTTGTCATTAGCTGTTGATTTTTAACTGGTTCATTTGAATAAGAGATTTATATCAGGAAAGTTTTATATATAATGGCTATAGTGAAATATTTTAAAATATTTAATATGAATTAATAGAAAATCTAATTAATTTCATTGTTCATGTCATCTAGGTAATACAAACTCTTTAGACACATTACAATGAGAGTGCACATATAAAGACTCCAGATTGCATTTATGGTGTTCTAAGTATATTTATAGTATATTTGGAGTCAGAATTTTAAACAACTATTCTCCAAATATATGTGACAAACATTTGTGTTTTCATAGTTTTCTACTGAAGTTCAATGGTATTTTCTTGGATTTTTGAGGAAGTGTCTATTTATTATATTGTAGAAATTTACAAACCCATAGGAGGTGAAAAATGCATTAATCTTTTTTCTGACTCATTTTTTATTCATAAAATTAAGTACATACTCTTAGGAAGTCAAAGATGACTTCAGTTAATTGACCACAATATTCTAAGAATTTCTTGATTACTATTTTTTATATTTTTTGAATGCCACCATAAACGTTGTAAATGAACTCACCTACAACCGACATTTCAGGAACACTCGCTGTATAAATTTCCTCTGGGAACGTTGGCTCATTGTCATTGATATCATGGATTTTGATCACAAACTCAGACTCTGGTTCTACCGGCCTCAAAGTTCTCCTGTTAATAGCTTGTGCACGTAGAGTATAAAAGGCCTTTTCTTCCCTATCAATTCTTCTTGTGGCATGAATGTCACCTGTTTTTTCATCAATAATAAAAAGAGTACCAGCTCCATCTCCAGATAAAATATATTTGAGGGATCCATCTCCTTTATCTTGGTCTGAATGAAGCTAGGGGAAATAAAAATGAGCATATCCATGATAATGTCTAAAGGTACATAATGCAGTAAGAATTCAAAGAAGGTCTCTCAAGTCCCATCTTTGAATAATGGGGTCAGTTATCTCAGTTCTTGAAATGAGAGTTGAATAAGTATGATCGCACTCATCTATATACTTTAAACAATAGGACTAGCCATTTCCATATCAGTGTGATTTTTATTCTAAATGGAAAAAAGTAATAAAATAGACCAAACACAGCTCCTTCTTTGCTTAGCTTGGTAAATAACCATTTCTGTACGCAAATAACTCCTGACAAAGACATAAGTCATCAGTCTTGATATGCTGATGTAAACACTGCTGCTCTCATCTCTTGCTGTGAATGGAAAATCCTTTTACTCTCATATTATACACAGCATTTATCTCCTGTAAACTTATGATTAATTACTGTATTTCTGTTGGGGAATTCACAATACCTTAAGGATTGTAGGGCAGGCAAAGTTGCATGACACAGTTCTAATGATACATTAGAAAATTTACCCATCATTCTTTGATACATACAGAAAACAGCAGCTGCCCCAAGAAATATTTGTAGAGTTCAGAACAAGAGTATGAATAGATATCTATATAACACCAGATTATAAATCAGAAATACATAAATAACACCAGAAAGCTATAAATCAAGCTAATAAACAATTAAATAATATGTGCTCTATCTAGCTCTCTACATTGTCAAATCTATCTTTTTAACAAGCTCAAGCAAGTTTTATGCAGAAACAATGCAATACAGAGCAACAACACTAATCTTCCAGAATCTAGTCATCAGATCAAAAAGCTTTTCATGTATTCATGTGGATTCAGCCCTGTGCACATCCCATTCCAGTCCTAATATTGTCCAGGAGCCCAGGTATCATTTGGCGATCACCAGGCATCTGCAGTTGCCCTGCAGTATCCACGGAGGATTGATTCCAGGATCCCAGTGGATGCCAAACTCGGAGGATTCTTGAATCCTGACTTAAAATGGCACAGTGAAGTCCTGTGTATGTGTGTATTAGTCATCAGTCATGTCCATTTCTTTGCGACCCCATGGACTGTATCCCATCATGCTTCCCTGTCCATGGAGTTCTCCAGGCAAGAGTACTGCAGTGGGTTGCCATGCCCTCCTCCAGGGGGTCTTTCTGACCCAGGGATTGAACCTGGGTCACTTTCATTGAAGGCAGATTCTTTACCATCTGAGCCACCAAGGAAGCCCTCAGCCCTCAATATCTATCTATAGGCTGAGCATCCGTGGATTCTACCACCCGTGGATCGTGCACCATCTTTACCACCTGTGATTGGTTAAATCTCCCTGGTGGTTCAGATAGTAAAGAATATGCCTGAAATGCAGGAGACCTGGGTTCAACCCCTGGATTGGGAAGGTCCCTGGGAGGAGGGAATGGCTACCTACTCCAGTAGTCTTGCCTGAAGAATTCCATGGACAGAGGAATCTGGTAGGATACAGTCCATGAGGTCGCAAAAAGTCAGAAATGATTGACACTTTCACTTTTCACAGACACTGAGCTCACAATTGTGGACAGGTGACTGTATATTGTTTTTAACAAATTCACACTAGACCAGCGTCAGGATTAAAGCTTCATGTAACAACGGGTAAATCTAGTCTTTGGCAGCCTGACCTGGAGAAGGGACTCTTCAGGATCTAGAAGCAAGTTAAAGGATGTTTGGGCAGGGAATAATGAGTCCCAAGTATTTCAAGCATGGTCTGGAAATGGATGTGACAGTTTCAGATATGAAAACTCCCTTGCTTGTCACAGAATTCTTCCCCTGAAGGTAGAGACTTAGCCATAGGATAAATAGAGCATGGCTCTGTAAAACACAAGGATTGTAGGTTTTTCTCTAACTGTATCACCCAACCAATAAACATTTTTTTTAATACTATGATCATGGTTTGATTATAGTAAGAGATTATCATTTAAATTTTTATTTTGCTTTTTATCTGCTAAGAAATAGAAAAACAATGTGTAGATTTTTGAAGTTTTGGTAAAGCATGTAGTATTACTTAGACATCATGCCCATGTTGTCTTTTTAAAAACTGAAGTATAGTTTTGGGCTTCCCTGATAGCCTAGTTGGTAAAGCGTCTGCCTGCAATGCAGGAGACCCCGATTCAATTCCTGGGTTGGGAAGATCTGTTAGAGGAGGGATAGGCTACCTACTCCAGTATTCTTGGGCTTCCCTTGTGGCTCAGCTGGTAAAGAATCCGTCTACAATGTGGGAAACCCAGGTTCGATCCCTGAGTTGGGAAAATCCCCTGGAGGAGAGAAAGGCTACCCACTCCAGTATTCTGGCCTGATGAATTCCAAGGACTGTATAGTCCATGGGGTGGCAAAGGGTCAGACACACCAAGTGACTTTCCCTTTCACTTTCATAGTTGATTTACAATATAGTTTAGTTTCATGTAAACAGCAAATTAACTTGGTTATACATTCTTTTTTACTGTTTTCTATTATAGGTTATTGCAAGATATTGAATATAGTTTCCTGTATTAAACAGTAAGTCATTGTTGTTTATTATATATAGTAGTATGTATCTATTAATCCCATATATCTAATTTATTCCTCTCCCTCCTTCCTCTTTGGTTACAATAAGTTTTTTTCTATGTCTGTGAGTCTGTTTCTGCTTTGTAAATAAGTTTATTGGTTACATGTTTTTTGGTTTTTTTTTTATAGTCATATAAAATGTAGTCATTAATCAGAATAGGCATACTTACCTGTAGCCTAGAGAAATAAAAATTGGAGACAATATCCTTCAATTATGCAAAATATTATAGAATTAGATATTTACCTAAATAGGTTTGATGTTTTTGCTCTTTACTTAAACCAGCAAAAATTTTTATCTAATTATCTGTATAAATAGTACACTGATTATATTCACTTTAAAGTAGAATCTCTTCCCTTATTTGAAAGTTCACTTTGCTTTATAGGAGCTTATGTCAGTGAACTTGCCTGTGAAAGTATTTTTAAGTGGACATCAAAATTGTTTAAATTAAACAAATATTTAATTCCTCTCCCCCCAATATATTGCATTACTGGTTACTACTTGGTCTATAAAAGCAGTTTATTTTTCAGTTAATTATTTGTAGTAATCATCATTTAGCCATTAAATTTGGATCAAACTTCATTTTCCTGATTTCTGGATAAAAACCTCATTATTAAAGATACAACAGAAAAAAGAAAATCTCAAATGGATAGGTACTTTGGAGAAAAAGAACTAGAAGTCAGGTAACAAATACTTTTTTACTGCATTTTTAGCTATTCATAAACAACAAAGTAAGCTTGAGAAATAAGAAATATCTGTGTTTAACAAAACAGCTCTCAGAAGTAACATATGACTGTGTTGTCCAGGGAAAAAAAGTCACAAGATTGAAGCATTTTAGTAATTGAAAATGCACGTAGTTGCTGGGAAACTTTCCAATTATATGAATGTGCAATACAGCTTCAATTTTCCAAATGACAGATATAAGCATTGCGTATTTCTTGTTCTGTCTGGGAAACAAATAGTTCAAGAAAAGATTATTGATATTATCAATCATCTCATCAGAAAACTTTGTGATGTCTTTTAGATATTTACAGTGTTTACTGTCTATTCATTCAACAATTTTAATTGAGGAATATTTAGTTACTCTCATAAGAATCAAGTCTTTCTAAAAGGATATCAACAGTTCCATCCTAATGCTATGGGGGATTCAAACACAGTAATAGAAATTCACAGGAGAGTCCCCTAAACTAGCTTATGGGAATGAGTAGATTTCCTTAAATATATATCACACAAGTTTCATGGTAAAGAAGGAGTAGAGGTTTAAACCTGAGTATTTTTTTTTTTTCTGCATTTTACAAATTTTATATCTCATAAAGAACATTGGATGAATATAGAACATAGATTCACAGTGGAGACGGAAATAAAGCAAGATGGGAATCATTAAGACCAGTTCTGCTCTTCTAATCAGATAGACATACAAAAAAGAAGTTGCTAGTATGGTGAGATTTTAATTTTTAGAAAGCTCAGTTTTGGAATATGAATCACAGCAGGATTCTTACCTTCACTTATACTACAGAGAGTGAAAATTAAATCTTGTAATTGGACCACATGCTGGGGGAGTTTCCGTTGGATTAGAAAATTGAACATGATAGCTGGGAATCAAAGAGATGTCAGTTGGAAGCTGGACTGCTGGTTTCGTGATTCAGAAATGAAAAGACTTCTTCCCTCTCAAATGTAAGAGAAACAAATTAGATCTATGAATTTATAAGTGTTGGTTTTAAGAAACCAGACAGAATACATTTTTCTTGAACTCTAAGAACTTGCATAAAAGTAAAGAAAAAACATGTTCTTTTCTCACAGAGGGAAACAATGGAACACTAACACTAGAATAAACGGACAAAATGACCATATCTGGGGGCTTTGCATTAGTCTATGTTTAGTAAAATATTATTTAAATAGACATATGTGAAAATTGGACAAGTAAAGAGATAAAACAGATACATACTATGAGGCAGAAAGATGCATTTTTACATGTTCTGAGACTTGACAAGTTGCTTTTTACTCTAGATAAACCTGATGGGAGATGAGAGTTAATTAGTAAAGGGTATGACGATGATGTGAATTTCCTAAAAGTTATAGGAAAAGACCAATGGACAAAGTTCTTTAATTATAGTCCTCTGCCTAAACTATTTTTTAGGCTTCTATTTTTTAAGCTCTATTTTTTAAGCTTCTCTTTATTACCGTAATTATTTCTTTTTTGCATTCTCTTCTCTTCTTACCCTGCTGTTGTCTCTCTCCCTCATTTCTTGTGTGTGTAATAGAAATTTTATTTTACATTCCAACTCACTTATTATAATAAGCAAAGATCAGAGAAGATTTAATTTTTTATAACTGCAGTCTTCTCATTACGCTTACCTTTTTTTGGTTTAGATATTAGTTATCAATACTTGGATTTATTAAACATTTAATTAAACAAAATCAGTTGTTTGTGTTATTGAGAAGAAAAAGTGTCAAAAAACTTATAGCATCTACCCTGAAATAAATTTTATATTGATTTGACCTTGTGCTATTTTATTATGTGAGATATTAAAGTTTCTTTAAACATAGAAAAAAATGTCAGATTATTGAGGCTTTAGTTCCTCAGTAACACCTGTTCTCCAGTGTGAAACATTTGTGCCACAAATCTTTAAGAAGAATTTTATGTTAATACTGACCTTTTCTTTCCTTGAGGAAAGCCTATTAAAAATTCACAACCTGCTGTGTTCCTTGTAAACTCACAAGTAGATAAAGGACATGGCAAGATACATGACAATTAATGAAAATAGAACAACTGATACTGTGCTGTACATTTATAAGTCATTTTCCTACTATTTAACTTTCTAAATTTGGATGTGGTTATTATAACTCATTTGCTTATATTGATTAGTTTAATAATTAAAACTAAACAATCCATTGAATTTAAATAAATATTTTAGCAACAAATTATTTAATTAAAGACTAGTAATTTTAAATGTGGCAGACTTCTGATAATTTTAAAACATTTCATGTAAAGCTTCATGTTCATTTTAAGATACTTGTCTAAAACAAAGTTTGTAAGCTAAAAGGGGTCTTGTGGCTTATATAGATTAAGACCACCTTTACTATTAAGAGGAAGAAACTGAGATCTAATCAATTTTTGTCGCATAGGAGTTAATTTAAGATTATACTTCAGGATGAGTACTTTGTTGGTAGAAATTTTACTTCTTAATATCAGTCATTTTTATTTTTCAGTTTTTCACATAAATTTGGAAATATAAAAGCAATCAAAGTATTGGTCTATGAAGTACAGGGAATTTAATTGGTCACCAAAAGGATAACTAATGAAAGATTTTCTCTTGCATTTTCCTCCTTGGCTAGAAGAAAAATGACCAAATTTTAAAATGTAAAAAAACTGTATCTATCAATCTGCCAGTAAACGTCTGGTTACTAATTCAGAGGAATTTATATTGCTAGGTGGGATTCTTCCTCATTCAGAATATTGATACCTTTTTGGATATTGGTTATTGTTGGTATTTGGTTTGAGAAAATTAGAATTATACTTGCAGAATTATATTATGATTATATTTATAATGGTTAGACTACTAATAGTTATTGAAGTGGCTTCTCAGGTGGCACAATGGTACAGAATCTGCCTGCCAGGAGATGCAAGAGATGAAGGTTAGATACCTGGGTTGGGTCCCTGGGGAAGGAAATAGCAGCCCACTCCAGTACTCTTGCCTGGGAAATCCCACGGACAGAGGAACCTAGAAAGCTATAATCATGGGGTTGCAAAGAGTTGGACATGACTGAGCATACATAGATGGACTAGTTATTGAAGGACACATTTTGAAAAATGAATCAAAAGGACTATAAGAAGCACTATCTGAATTTAACAATTTCTCATTTGTGTGTGTTCATTAACTTCAAAATATCAGAAACTGTTGAATAGATTTTCTAATATACAGTGATAATTTTATGCCTGCTGTTCTTTCAAACAGCCAATATATTCTATATTTGTTTTTTAAAAAATGCAGCATGTGGCAAATATGCTATGCTATTCTGGTACCATCATCATTAGCATTTTGCTCTAATTGCTCTAGTGACTAACATAATAAAACATTTGATATTATAATATCAAATGGAAGCTAAGGCACTGAATCAAGTAACTTTAAATTTGCATCCAATTAAAAAAGATAGTGAAGATGGTCTTACACCAGAATGCAGCTGAAAGCATACTACAGCAAATGAAATCTGGCCAGAAATAAATAAGTAGTTACTCATTTTGTTGAAAGTAGGGGGGAAAAGGATGACAGGAGTTGCAAATCTTGAGTGTGCAAAGTTTACAGAGTAAGATTGACATTATTTTCCTATTAATAGAGAAAAATGTATAGAGAAAAATATACATAATTTTTTATGAATACCAATGAAACAATTTTTCCTCCAGAAAATAGAAATGGGGATGAGAAATAAAGCTTATCAATGGAATGGACTGAAAAACCAAATATGATAGTTTAAAAGTACCCCATACAGATGATTCAAATTAATAAACACTTTTCTGAACAATTTCTCTCTGGGACCAGAAGCAAGTATAGAGGATTAAGTGATTGATAGACAATGTTGTCTAAATAATTTAGGATCTGGAAAAAAGTTAAGTGGTTGTCGCCCGAATTTGACAGAGTCTTTAGAGAGTTCCTTCAAGTGTACAAACTCCAAGGGGTGCCCACATTCAAAAACCAAAGATTCCTCTTCCCGTTTGGTCTTTTGAGAGTTCAGCTTACTGAAAGTTATCTTTGTGCTTTTGAGTCACCTTAACTGGTGAGTTCAGTTTAGGATTATCTTGCATTTGGGGGGTCTTTCTTAGAAGCTTTTGGGAATTACTCAAAGCCCTGCAGCAGATTGGGCTTCTTAGCAGAGAGTGCTATTAAATTCCAGAAGACATCTCCTGCAAGGAATGATGCCAATTCATGGTCACATGGTGTCACAACTCATACATTTCTTTCCCAGTACTGTGAAGATACCAAGATTACATTGAAGGCATTTATTTAAGTTTTCTATAAACATACTTTTCTAGGGCATTATCGGCTTCACAATCTTAAATGGTATGCATAACCCACAGTAGACATGTTATTTCCTAATTATGTATTAGTTTTCCTCTCCAAAGAGAGTTATTGGGGAAATATTTCAGAGAAAGTTTATATTCTTTCAGAAGCCTGGCATCATCCTTCTTACAGTTTTGAAACTCACTAAATTATGCAAAGTATTCCCTTGTGGTGTGAAAATGAGATTGAACATTTCACACTATATGTTTCTCCACAACTTGAAGTCTTCTTAAGCATCTTAGATTTGTAATAAAGGAATATATGTAAATAATGTCTAACCAGGTGGCTCTAGTGGTAAAGAATCTGCCTACCAGTGCAGGAGACACAAGAGATGCAGGTTGGATCCCTGGGTCAAGAAGATCCACTGGAGTAGGAAATGGCAACTCACTCCAGAATTCTTAATTGGAAAATTCCATGGGCAGAGGAGCCTGGAGAGTTACAGTCCATGGGGCCACAAAGAGTCAGACACAACTGAGCGACTGAGCACACACAGTGAACACAAATACATGACTAAAAAGATTAAGTATGTGCAAAATATTTAAAACCAAGAGATCCATTTTTGATTAAAAAGGTCTACAGAATCAGAGAAGAAATAATGAAGAGTGATCATCTCTTCTTAATGAGCAACACAGGTGGCTGACAATCTTTCCCTCCTCCTTTTAATCAAGAAAGGTACAATGATATGAAGAGAAGGAGAGGCCTAGAGATACGTATTCACAGAAGGAGTTTATTCAAATAATTATTTCTTGAATTGGATTGAACTCAACTAAATTAAAGAGACTAATGAGAATTCTACGTGTGCCATTTTAGGACTTAGAAGTTTTGGAGACTTTGCTACAGAGGCAGTATTTGAAGCTGTTGGGTTTCTAAGGCTTGTAAAGATGCTTTTATCTTGAAAACTATAGAGTGACAAGTACATAATTGGATGCCCAAAGGAGAAGGACCAGGCAACTGCCTGCTGTCTCTAGGAGCTGTAGGCAAGGAGGGGAAAATGAAAAAGGGTTTGGATCTTTACAGTCGTTGCATTTTTTAAAGTACTGATTGAAATGGAAATCTGAAAAAGGGTTATGAATGCTATCGTCAATCCCCCTCCATCCCAAATTCGTTTGTTCATGTCTGTGTGTCTGTGTGTGTGTGCATAAAATACAAAAACAATGGATGTGCAGAATCAGGGGTTATGAATATGGCCCTAGACCACTAAATTTAAACCTTAAATTCTAAGTATTGAAAATGTAAGGAAAAGATGGAAAGAACAGATGAAAAATGGAAATGGAGAAAAGAATCAAAAGAGCTTTCTAAACCAAAAATACAGTATCTAACATTCATAAATCTATAGAGTTTTTACAGCAGATTAGGTTAGTAAAACACAAGATTCATATTTTGGAAGATAAAAAGAGATTGTCAGCTTAGAGTTAGGTATATAGATAATGCAAACCTGAAATGCAGAAAGAAAAAAATCATGAGAAAAAAATAGGATCATTGGATTCTTGTGAAATAAACTCAAAATTTGCAACACACATGAAATTGGTTATCTAGAAAAAAAAGAAAAGAGAATGGAATGAAATTATATTTGAAAGAAAAAAATGGATAAGAATTTCTAAAAACTGGTGAAAGATACCAAGAAGCAGATTTTGTAAGATCTGAGAAACTCTGAAAGAGTACATAAAAATAAAGTATTAGTCACTAAGTCATGTCTGACTGTTTGTGATCGCATGGCCTGTAGCTGCCAGACTCCTCTTCTGTGGAATTCTCCAGGCAAGAATACTGGAGTGGGTTGCCATTCCCTTCTCCAGGGGATCTTTTCAACCCAAGGACTGAACCCGGGTCTCCTGCATTGCAGGCAGATTCTTTACTGACTGAGCCACCAGGGAAGCTCAAATAAAAGTAAAACAACAAATAAACCCATTATAGTCACATTTTTGAAATTTGAAAACATAAAGAATACTAAAAGTTTTCAGGAGCAAGAAAGATACATTAACTTCAAAACAGCAAGTATTAGTCTAATTGCCCGTTTCTGAAAAGATATGATGGAAGCCAAAACGTGATGGAACGACATCTTACCAAAAACAACGAGCTACCTGAAATTCTACACTGTGCAAAAATAGGCTTCTTCTTTTTTTAAAAAAAAAAAAAAACAACACAAATTTATTACCTTACAGTTCTGGAGATCGGAAGTCCAAAATGAATCCAAAATAGGTCTCACTGGGCTAAAGTCAATTCTTAAAGAAAGGTTAAATAAATGTGTTTTTGGACAAAAACTAAGGGTATTTACCCCAAGGAGCATTCAGTTAAAGGAATGTTAAACTGTAGTTTCTACAGAAGAAAATGACGTCAAATAAAATTTATGAAGGGAATGACAACTTTAGAACTGCAATTATTTGGTAAACATAAATGACTACTGAATATACAAAACAATAATAGTATCTTTGAATGCTGGAATAAAGTATATGACAGTAACGTAATAGAAATGAAGAGGGAATAAAAATTCAAAAAATTCAAAGAACGGATATCATGGTTAAGGTAGAGGCCTTAACTAATTTCATTAAACAGGCCCTCTTAGACAGTACTAAAGCCATTCAAGCTTTGAATGAAGAACAGATTCAGATGAGGAAGGCAGTAATTCAAAATAGGATGGCATTAGACATACTCACAGCAGCCCAAGGAGGGACTTTGGCGAATGGTGTGTACATCCCTGACCTGTCTGAAGATGTATCTGCTGCCTTGGAGGATATGCAAAATCAAGTGAAAGCCATGTCTAATGAACTGTTGTTATAGTAATCTTGATCATACTGCTTTGTGGACCCTGCTTCCTACAATGCCTTGTGAATTTTGTAACCCAGAGGTTGATAGCATTCTCTCATGTGGGTGGCAGGAGGGCTAAGGTACAATATATCTCAATAAATGATGCTCGTTATGGAAACTAAGAGCATCAAGAGGGGGGAATGAAGAAGGAATTCATAGGGCCTGGACTCCATCTCAGGCCTGTCTGTGCTGATCGTGCGCGGCCACCTCTCCAGTGGACTCTGAACTCTGTGCTTAGCGCCTGTGGGAATGACAATGGAAGGATAAGACCCCCCTCTGGGCAGGGGAATCTTGAAGAAGAGAAAACAGACACTAATCACCCCTGCCTCCGGACACTATCTATCAGAATGTAAGCACAGGCTTATCAGTTATTAACTATTTGGAATGTAACTGCGGGCTTATTGATTATTGACTGTTTGAACACATAACACGTGAATGATGGGGTTATTGTAGTTGTATTTACCCTTCCTTTGTTTATGTAAGTCTCAAGGGAATTGGGGTAGTGGGTTTGGACACATAGGGTATAAAAGATTTTCACAAATGCTGGTCGGGGTCCTTGGCTAAGAGGAGACTCTGCCTTGGGCCCGCCGGTGTAATAAACTGCACTCCACTATCAACAAAAAAAAAAAAAAAAAAAATTCAAAGAATTCTAAGTTTAAACTGGTTTGTGAAAATATGTTGAAATGTGCAGTTTTAATATGCGTATTTTCCTGTGATTATTATTCCTCAGTTCAAAGTTAGCATCATTTATCTTGATATCTTCCTACCTTCCCTCTGACCCCACCACATTCACCCACCAAAAACACTTTGCTTTTAAGTCTGGCTATAACTCCCAAAGGAAATGGATGCCAATATAATGGAATATAAAGAAAAACACAGAGAATAATAAAGCAAAAAGTGAGCACCAGGGTTCCATAAATGTCAATATTTTGCAAATTTATGTTGGATTCTTTTTGCTTTAAGAAAGAAAATAAAATTAAAATAAACTGTAATTCATCTGTTGAAGCCTTCTCTGTTCTTTCATTCCTTTCCTTACACCTTCATACATATAATCATCTTGAAGTTTATGTGCATCTTTTCCTTCCATATTTTATATTTTTGCAAAGTGAGTAATAGTACTTATCCCAAACTGAATGTTTAATCTCTACCTTTCCCACAAATCAACACTTCTCACTTCTCATTTTAGTAAACAGCATGATTATCTAGCCAGGTTTTCAAACTAAAATCCTAGAGGCCATTGATTTATTTCCCCCAATTCTACCCATTTATTTCATAAGCAAATCCTTTTGGACTGCAAATATATCTCCAACTGCTTCTCACAGCCCCTACACTGCCATTCCAATACAAGTCACTATAACCTGTCACTAAATTGTCCACCTAGCCTCCACACCTCTATCTCCATCCTTCTATGTTTACTCTCCACCCATTAACAAGAGGCATCACTTAAAAATACAAGTCGGTACATGCCATAACTCTGTTCAAAATCCACCCATGGTTTCTCATCACACTTAGAATACAGTCTAAACCCCTTACCATTGTTCACAACATTCATCCTGACGTAGTCCTGGCCTGTCACGCTGGCCTCAGCTCTTTCCATTATCCCTTTAACCACTTGAACTCACATTGACCTCCCTGTTTCTTGAACATGCTGAGTTTTGTCCATTTCCTGCTTTAACACTTGCTATTCCTTTGAATGAGACACACTTTCTCACTTAATTTTCATAGGTGATTTCAAGTATCTCTTTTGCGCTTTCATCTCTTTTTTTTCCCTTTGTTTCTCTTGCTCTGTCATTTTATTCTCAATTTGTAACAAATTCTTTATATACCTGAATATTAATAGCTTCTTGGTTATATAATTACAAGTTTCTTCTTTTAGTCTGGGAAATTTCTTTTAACATTGGCAGTAATTCCTTTTGTCCTAGAGAGTACTTAATTTCAATGTACTTAAATTTATTAATAATTTATTTTATAGTTATTCTTTTTTGCATCTTATTCAAGAAATATTTCCTAACCAAAAGTCATACTTATGTTTTCATATAATCTCTTTGCTTTTAATGATTTTAAAGCTTTTTTTTGACATGTAGCTCACCTTTACCATCTGGATATTGTGTATGTGTGTGTGTGTGTGTGTGTGTGCGCGCGTGTGGTTAGGAACAGATCTAATTTTTTTTCTAGGAAGGATTTACAATACATATTTAATAAATCACAGATTTTAATTACAACTCATTGAAATTTTTTCTGCTTAGTCACTTAGTCATGTCTGACTCTTTGTGACCCCATGGACTGTAGCCCTCCAGACTCCTCTTCTGTGGAATTCTCCAGGCAAGAATACTGGAGTGGGTTGCCTTCCCATCCTAGGGATTGAACCTAGGTCTCCTGCATTGCAGGCATATTCTCTACCATCTTAGCCACCAGGGAAGCCCTTCCATATAAGCACAGATATGCTTTATTTATTTATTTATTTTAACCATTATGTAAACAGAACAGCATGGCCAAGGCCATGTTCATGCTGCATCAGGCTGCTGATGGTGACTACCTCTGAGCTGAAGACCATCACAGAGCTGGGCCCCAGCTCACCTCCTCCAGTTAGCTGATGCTAAGACTTGTGTGGGCTTGGTGCTGATCTTCCTCCTTAAGTACAACCTCAACAACCTCCCCGCCTAAACCCAGTCACGCCAAGCTGGACTTTCTCAGCAACCTGGCCACCAGTCTGATCTTCAGCATCATCCCAGTCAACTCTCCTTCACAGCCTCTGGCATCCAGAAGCCAGTGATGGGACATGGTGCCCCTGAATCATGCTAGACCACAGACATCCAGCCAGAGGAGCTGCCTTGCCCCTGAGGTCCACCTCCTCTAACTCTCTCCAAACTGCCAGAACCAGGCAGATCCCCACTGGACTACCTCCCAGGATGAGCCACACATGGCCGCCCACGTGGGCCAGCACAGGCCCGCTCTACACCTTGGCTGTTCCTCCTAGGTTGTGAGGCGGTGAGGCCCAGGGGCAGGACTGGAGAGCCCCCAGGAAGGGCTGTGGCCACCCATGGGCATGCTGCCGGCCCAGGGATGAGTCTCCAGTGCTCACAGCTGGCCTGCCTCTCAGGACATTTCCAGGAGGACAAGAAACAAAATTTTCTATATAACCAAGGGTATGTTTTTGATCCCTCTATTTTGTTCCTTCTGGCACCAATATAATAATATTACTGTTAATTGAATATTCACTCAATTTCTGAAGCTTTGCAAACGACTGCTAATATCAGTTGAAATAAGTACCCTTCCTTATCTGTCTTAAAAAATTGTCTTGGGGGTTCTTGGTCCTTAACCATATGTAGTTTTACAACAGCAGGTTACTTTCTGTTAAAAAGTAGAACAAATAATAAAGAACCAAAATCTTGCTAAAAAATTTATTGGTATTCCAGTGAATTTACAGATTAAATTGGAGAAAGTATCACTTTAAACATGAACTCTTCCTAGTCTCAAAAATTGCAGGTATCTCCAAAGCCTTAGCTTAATCTTAGAAATACCTGGTGAGATTTTAAAAAGCCCAGAAGCCTATACCATAACCTAAGTCAATTACATACAATTTTCTGGGACCTTCCCATGGGTCCTGAAGTTAATATAGCAAACTTCAGCTACTTTAGATACCTGGGGGCCTATAATTAGCATCCTAATCTCTGATTGCTGATATTTTAAGTGTTTTAATACCTTATGGAACTGTAAGTGCATATCCACAGTGGTTTCATGTTTCATGTTGATATATTGCATACTTTGGAAAGCTTTATGTATTTTATAATGACATATTCTATGCAGAAACTCAAAGCATAAATTCTATCAAACATCTGAATAAATCATTCCTCAGCTGGTATGTAAGAGAACTCCTTACCCCCACCATAACAAACCAGGAAAAATGGCCCACCTCAGCCTCAGTGGTAAAGAATCTACCTGGCAGTGAAGGAGATGCAAAAGACAAGGGTTCGGTCCCTGGGTGGGGAAGATCCCCTGGAATAGGAAATGGCAACCCATTCCAGCATTCTTGCCTGGAAAATTCCATGGACAGAGGAACCTGGCGAGCTACAGTCCATGGGGTCGCAAAGAGTCGGACACAACTGAGTGAGCATGCACATGTGCAGCCCCTCAGAATTTTCCCAGCTTCTTAAATATGCTGAGTGGGGGCGAATTGTACTCCGCTTTTGGAGCTTCACTTAGGTCGGCTGTTTCTTAAAAACAATCAGCTTAAAATAATAAGCCAAGGAGGCATATTTTGGGGTGGTGTATTTTGTTCCTATTCAGTTCCCTTCTAAAACTCAACTTTTATTTCCTTTAAATGAAATGTATGTGACACTGACCTTCAAATGTATATATTTAACTCAATCCTCTCCTCTCAACTTCAGCTCTAAATATGTATCTGTCTTCAATAGGATGTGTCATTGACATTTCACATTTAACAGATCCAAAATTACATTCTTGTTTCCCTTCTGTTCCATCAAAATAACAAAAATTAACACACAATTCCGTTACTCCCTTAAAGAAAAAAATTATATATATATACAGATATATATCTGCATTTATTAAGGATATATAGCTGCTCTTCAGCATAATTTTATATTTTGTTGTGATACCTAGCTCGCTTTTTCCATCTGAGTTTGTGGAACTCTGTTTGATCTCCAGTGATCTAAGGGCACTACTAGTTGAACTAGTTCATAAAGCCTCCTGAACTAAACTTCGATGGGTGCAAAACTGTTATCTATGAAGGACATGAGATTGAGATACAGGGCATTTATATGCTCACCCCAAGACTCCTTGATCAATTTTTTCCATCCCTCTCTCCTGAATGAAATAAGTTACATAAATTTCTAGGAGTAACTGGTTACTGCAGCCAATTTTTTTTTTAAAGTTTTTATTTTATATTGGAGTATAGCCAATTAACAATGCTGTTGGCAGTTTCTGGTGGACAGCCAAGGGACTCAGTTATACATATATGTATATCCATTCTCCCCCAAGCCCCCCTCCTATCCAGGCTGCCACATAATATTGAGCAGAGTTCCCCACAGCTAATGGATTCTTCATTTTGCTGCCCTTGCTAAACTTCCAATGCCCTCCTCCCACGTGGAGCCAGTTTCCTGAGTATCAGAGGTATTAATCCCCTTTGAAGTCTTAAAATTAAATTATCCATACCCCTCACTCCTGGCTTACCTAATTTTGACAAACCTTTTCATCTTTACTGCCATGAAAATAATGGAATTGCTGCAAGTATTTTAGGACAACCTTCTGCCTCTCAGATATACCCTTAACATATTTCTCATTCCAATTAGACGCTGTGGCATCTGGTGTCCAAACATTATTTCCAAAGGGGTTAATCCATGTCACCTATTTGGAACATTTTGAAACTTTATAAGGGTCAGGGGTAATGCTTCTTGTCATTTGTCCAGTTTCTTAACAGATTTTTCCTAAAGTCCTTTTTATGCCTACTGGCATCACTAAACCTTCTATTATTGGGTTAAGGGAACACTGTGGGAATTTACATGAACATTCTGACGCTAGGACTAGCTCAATACAAGAACTAACTAGTAACTTGGAGCATGTTGCCAACAGGTGAAAAGGGCACAATTTCCACTGATAGACAAGCTTTGCCATCCCTTTCAGTTAGGAAACTAGGTGTACATCAAGGCCTTTAGAGGAAAACATGCACTGTCAGCCAGTTAGGAAGGACCTTATGGGGTACTGCTAACCACTTACTCTGCCATCATAACAAGAAAAATCCTCCTGGTTTCATACAAGCCAGACCGAAATACAGCCAGGTCATCATCACCAGGACAACATGGAGAAAATATCTACAAGCGACCTTAAAGTTAGCTTTTCCAGATCTAGTTCCCAGTCTCCAGAAGCAGATGGTGTTGTGAAGCAGACAACTTTCCCCTAGATCTAGGGATCAAAAAATTTCACTTTCAACTATTCCCTGCCTTTAAAGTATCCCCATACACAAATCAAAAAATAAATACAACAAAACAAAGCAAAAGTACCTTTTCTTATTAATGAACACTTTTTTCCCCCCACAGTAATGAATCATTTATTAGAAAGCTGGCTAGAGGTTGCTTGCTTCCATCTATTCCCCCTCTATACTTCTATTATGGGCTCTCTTTCAACCTGTGTCTTGCTCTTATTAATTTTTTTTTCAACAGGTCAGGGGCAAACCAAATGCCCATTTATGTCAGTTTACTGACTCCTGGTCATGTTAAATAATCACTCTGATATCAACATCTATAGTACCAAAGAACCTGAACTAGTTTTAATTCCTGCCAATGTGAATACGTAGTGGACTAAGTATGGAAGATGGGGAACAGGGTATGCTCTCCATGGCTAGAAGAACAGCAGTCTGCCTCTTTCTAGTGAGTTATCTGGACTCAGAAAAACCTCTACAGATACTCAAGGCCGTTCCTTGCCCTGATAAAGACAATAGGTGAAAACTTTTTCCTTGATGTTGAAAACAGACCCACCACTGGACCTTTCCTGGGTGACATATCAGGGCAGCACTATAACCAAACTCTGTGGCTTAGTTATATAGATGGCATCTTCCAACCTGCCAAGGAGATGAAAAGTGACCCCAGGACTACCTTGTATGGCGCAGATGTTTGCCAAATCACCAAATGCCAAGTCAACCTTGTACAACTTGGGGTTTCTCAGCTGCTCCTTTGATTAGACTGTCCAATACCTCAAACTCTACTCAGATGACCTCAAAATGTGCACAAACTTAGCCAGATGATAAAACTAAGCTTTATTGTTGCCAAAGCCAAACTTCAGACCTCCTGTATCAGATATTCCACAATCTGTTCTGCTTTTACTAAGTGAAAGGAGTACATGAAAAGTAGAGATAATTAGTAGGATACGAGCATTACTAGTAGCATTGAGTTCTCAGGTCTAGGAAATTATAGTTTCTTTTCTGACCTTGCTTTTGAATCACACTATCTTTCAATCTGTCTGCCAATGCAGAAGACACAAGAGACACAGGTTGGATCCCTGGGTCGGGAAAATCCCCTGTGGGAGGAAATGCCAATCTGCTCCAGTATTCTTGCCTGGGAAATCCCATGGACAGAGAAGACTGGCAGGTTACAGTCCATTGCATCACAGATTGGACAGGACTGAGTGAGCACACACACAATGTCTTTATTATACAGCAGCAAGATATATAAAAGTTTCCCACCTAAGTAATCAGGATGCTCTGGACCCAGATACTTAGCTTCTTCTGCCACCAGAAAACTCTACCTGAAATACCAACTAAATTACAAACGAGCTCCTTTGTCCATAAAGGTCTATTACAAAAGTGGTAGAATTGGACAAGAAATCATAAAAAAAAAAAAAAAATCAGCTTCTATATCAACACCCCAAGTTGTTTTCAGTGTTGAGGACTTAAGTCCCAAACTTTGGAACTCATGAATTGAAAAAGGCAATCTTAAACCTTTCTACGGTAACAGAGCCAGTACTATGGGTACCTAAGCACTACTCCAGTGAGTAATAAACAGGTTAGCCTCTGTTGAACTCCAAATATTATGGTATTCCCTTAATAGATATGGACTTCGCAGGCAGCACAGTGGTAAAGAATCTGTCTGCCAATGCAGGAAACTCAGGAGACGCAGATTGGACCCCTGAGTTGGGAAAATCCTCTGAAGTAGGAAATAGCAATCTGCTGCAGTGTTCTTGCCTGGGAAATCCCATGGACAGAGGAGCCTGGCGGGCTACCATCCATGGGGTCACAAAGAGTCAGACATGACTGAGCAACTGAGCACACACTTAATAGATACACTGACTTCCAGTAAGGGAAGTATACAATCATTGGGGAAAATGCTGTTTCTATTAAAGCAAATGAAACAAATACTGTCTAACATATCTATTCAAAGAGAAGATTAACACTTTCCATCAGATAAATGAAGCAGAGCCAATTTTATTGGACTGATCTATTCCTAGGATTGGGAGGCTGGGTTAATGGGGTGTGGGGAAATGTGCTTCAATTTGATCCTTTTGTTTTTTTCATTCTCATTCTAATCAAAGTTCTTTTCTCCCTTTGCTGATCTCTTACCACTCAGCTACTAAACCAATTTTGTTTTCCACAGTCATCAGCTCAGCTTTATATATTCAGGACTAAGAAGGCTTTATAAACAAATCTTGCTACTTCTTCATTAATTTACTACCCAGAGCCCAAGCCCGTTTGTTTTTTGCCAATTCTTGAAAAAGTATTGTCTGTTCGTCTAAAAGGTATAAAAGCAGCTTGCTTCAGTCACTTCTTTGAACCTCATATCTTTAGGACTCCCTGGTACATCCAAAATTAAATTTGTTTTTCTCTTGTTAACCTGTTAAATATCAATTTAATAATTAGACCAAATAACCTAGGAGAAAAATATTTTCTTACTTTAAATCTTATTTTCAACCTTTCCTTGTAGATATGATTAATGTAGATTCTTAATAACACAGAGTTGATTTTGGTTCTAATCCTCCAGTCCCACAATGGTTAATTTTCCTTGCCAACACAATGTCTTTAATACTACTCTACTTTCTCCTTTCTTCACAAATATAAATTGTCTAAATTCTTTACTTTCTGTATTTTTCCCCCTTAAATTCAATCATAAACTCTTCCACCACTGCCTTAATTTCCTCTCAAGCTGCGAAGGCTAAATAGGTTTCATCTTTCTGAAGACAATTTCAAAGAACCTTCTTACATGTTTTGAATGGGACTGTTTAAGATTCAAAGTTTGCTTATATAAATAGCTGTTAGCCTCTGACTTTTTTTTTATCACAATCTTTAGTATGCTTTTTGTTTTTCATTGTTTTTCACTCTGATTTTGATGTGAAATCCAAATATTGAATGCACATGCACTTTCTTGTGGGACATGGAAATCAAGGCTGAGTTCTTCTTTTTTCTTGACAATATGGAATACAACACTCTATCATCTTCTTCATACTAGTATCACTGTTAAGAAATCTGCAGTATTTCTGTTGCCTGACCTTTGTATAAGACCCGTGATTCTGTGTTTCTCTGGGGGCTTGCAGAATCTTCTGTCTGTCCAGATTTCTGAAAATGCATGGTATTGTTCTTTTGTGTTTGTACATTTCTATTAAAATTGCAGGATGCACACCAGGCTCTTTCATTCTTCAATCCTATACCATTCTGTTTATTCTGGTGAATTTTTTATTGATATGCCCTCTCTTCCATTTTTTTGTGCTGGCCCTCATCATTTTTCCCTTTAATTGTTCTTTAGCTCTGATCTTCCTTCCATCTCTTGGTCTTCTTTCTTTACTTTCAACTTGTGTTCTGAATGTTACTCTCCATATCATCTAATGAGATTTTTATATTTGTTATCATATCTTTGAATTCCAAGTATATATTTTTCTTCTCTGTAAATTAATTTATTAAAAAAAGAATATCATGTATATGTAGCAGACAGTTTTTCCCACAGGTGATTGCAACAATATTTCCATTCTAAATTATCTTCCAAGAACTAACTTCTCCCCTGTCAAGAGGAAATGCCCAAAGCCCTCCTCTTGAATCCCTAACAAGAGGTCAAATCAAGTTCCTTGCTTTTTGAATCTTGTAATAGACAGACTGTAGTCCGGGTGATGATGTATGACTTTTAAGGCTGAGTCAGAAAAAGTGAAGAGACTTCTGCTTTGTGAGCTGTAACACTTGAGCCAGTGAGTCACTGGGTATGCAGTTCTGTTGTCCTGAAGCTACCAGACACTGAGGAACCCCAACTGGTCATGGTGAGACCACAGAGAAAAACACAAAGTCTGGGAACCAGACAGGCCCAGATCACCCCGGGTACCCTACTTTTCACCTATCATTTGCCTGAAGCTTCACAAGACACTCAAAGCCAGACACACCCAGTCAAGTCCTTCCCAACATCCTGAACTATAGAAACTATATGCCAAATCATAAAATTGTTGTTGCCATGGTAATTAAATTTTCTAGAATTAGGCAGCAATGGCTAGCCAGAAAGGTAATCTATTTTATGAGTGAAACATGTTAATTAATATGAATCATATATTAATATATAATAAGTCTGCATACCTGGAAACTGGTGCTTATTTGTGAGCTTTTTCTTTACATATTCTCTAACTTTTTCAAGTTGTTTTTTCTCCCTATTTTTTTCCTATGATTTATAGTAACAGCTTTCTTCAAATGTCTTGACGGATAATTTAACTAAATATATAATGTCATGTTCCAAATAATTTTTCTCTCAGAAAATTTTAGAAATTGTGACATTTTCTTTTAACACTCAATACTGTTATGAAAAGTTTACTCAGAACCTCATTTTCATTTAGTTGTAGAAAAAAAATGATCTGGTTATATGGTATTTACACTGAAGATCTTGTCCATGTAGTTTTAAAATCTTGTGATAATAATTCTAGAAATTAAGCTTCTTCACTTTAATGTTTTATGGGGTCTTTTCAGTCTGGTCATTGATATTTTTCCTCAGCTTTGTGAAAAAGTACTACATTGCTTAATATTTCATTATCTCTACATTTTCTGACCTCTCTCTTCTTCTCTCTCTCTGTCCTTTCTCTCTTCGTTTTCTAGGTTTTCCGTTAGAACCTTATTAGACATTCTGGATTAATCCTTGAGTGTTTTATTCAAATAATAAATTTTAAATTTGCTTTGACTCTTTACAATTAGAAATCATTTTTTTTCAAATAAGTCATTTTATAAAAATATCCTACATTTTCCCACTTTCTTAGAAGACAATTTCATTATTCTAAAGTACTCTACTTTTCTCTGACTTATTTCTTGTTCCCCCAGAGAATGATGCTCTATTTATTAAATGAGATTCTTCTCTTTTCTTTGTGCTGTGGGATTTTCTAAAGTTTTGGTGACATTTTGTTATTCTTTTACACTTGTGTAAAAGGTTCATTAGAGGCTTAAATGACTTTTTGTCTTCCTTACAAGCCTGACCATGAGGACTACACGCTGTCCAAATGAGACTGTCAGACAGCCAAGCCGTCTGCAAGCTGTGCATGGCGGCAGCTGCTAGGTTGCCTTGCCACACTTCCATAAATTTGGCCACTAAGGACACAATGAGCCCAAATCGACTTAGACAGTTTATTATTGTGAGTAGAGCAGAGAGCTTAAACTTCATGCTGTACAGTTCCCCTGGCTTCCCAGGTCCCAGGGCTGATGGCGCATCACAGACCCACTGTGCACATAGCGGGTCTGTGTCACAGCAAAGCCCCAAGCAGATTTCTTGGGATTATTATATTCAAGGATTATTTCCTTGGGATGTCAGCGAATCCTCATCAGGAATGAAAGGCAGAGGTTTTTACCTACTGTCCTGGAATATGACTGGGGAGTGAGCTATTTTCTATTTGTTCTGTTCTGGAATGTACTATTCTGTTTGTACAAATTAACTTAAGCAAATTGGCTGTTAATACTGGGAAGTGAAGAAACATGAGGGATTTATTTAAAAAAAAAAAAAGGTCTTCCAACAAAGATGAAATCTATCTGGATTAAGAAATCCAAAACTGTGCAAATAGGAAGCATGTAGGTGATGAGCTTCCATCTCCACTACTGTACATAAATATTAGGCATTAGTAAATGCCCAATTTGAGAGCCATAATCACTTCTAGGAAGATATCTTATTAGATGCCTTGCTTCTGTTTAGTAGAGGTGGGGATGTGGAGGGGTAGGAAAGAGAAGACATCAAGGGCAGGAGATTGTTGAGAAAGAAGTAAAGTAATTAACCAATGAGTCCAAATTAAAGTTGAAAGAATAATACATTCAAATAATACTTCTATCTCAGCTTTCTCCCTGCTGCTCTCATTAATGTGTGGACATAAATGGTGTCCATTCTGGACATTCCATTCTGGTGAAAAGGTGGGCCTATCATGGTAACACACTACACTTTTAGTAATTTTTGTTCATCAGAAATCTCATCACTTTGTTCTTTGTGTTTCTTCCATACACATATAATTTCATTTTCTTCTTCTTTAGGTGGGAAAGGGAATAACCAAGTGTGATGAGACTATCATGTTGAAGGAAACTTACCTTAAAAAATAGAGCATTATACGAATCAAATGAAAACTGTAGGCTCTAATTGCTCCACAAATAATTGTGGTTTACTTTATATTATTGAAGTATAACTGTGAAGGTTGTGCTAATTTTTTATTTTTTGCTATAAAATCTCCAAATTTGAAGGATGTTTAAAATACAAAATGTAGTTGTTTTGTATGATTAGTTCAAGAGGTCTTTTTTGTAAGGTTTAATTGAAACTATTATGTTCCATCTTTACTGAAAAATCTCTTAAAGTTCCCTTTAACATTAATGGTTAACAAAATTTTTGATGAACTATCTATTAAATAGTAATTACTTGAAAGATTTCTAAAAATTTAATGGATAAAAATTATAAGGAATAGATTTAAAATATTAATACAATTTAATAGAATATTTAATACAGCTTTATTACAGAGCAGCTCAGTGGTCTATAATAGAGATCAACATATGAAAGTACATGTGACAATCTATTATTAATTGAATATTATTTTTATTACTACACATTCATAATTATTGCACATTCACTTGTTTTTTAGAGTTGCTCACAAACCTATTTTTATATATGCTCTCACATAGCTGAAATGATTTAAAACCAAGTCAATAAATTTTTAATCTCAATATTTTTTCAAGTTTTTATTTTTAAAGTCATAACTATAAGCTATATGTGAAGGTATTCTTCTTTTCAAGTTTGTCTAAATCATTTCCTGTGCCTGAATCCTGTGAAAATGTTAATGCGTAGTTGTGGTGGTGATGTGGTGACAGAGTGGATGGCCTTCAGGCATTAGTACTGTATAGTACAGCTTTGAACTCAAACGAGAATGGAGTTATTAAAATCTATTCCTCATGGAAAAAGGAGCCTGGAGGGCTAGAGTCCCGTGGGGTTGCAAAGCGTCAGCCACGACAGAGCATGCACACAGCAGGAGCATTCCTTTTTTATTCTGCATTTAATATTTTATTTTCTATATTTCAATTTAGATATGCTTTCTATTTACCATTAATATTCTGAAATTTTTTTAAGTTGAAATTTTCTGCTTTTTTGGCATTACTTGTAATTTGATTTTATTGCCACTTACGAAAGGCTTGCTATTCGTTCTCCTATTTTTATATATTAAATTATCATTCCTATTTCCCACTGTGCTGTTTTCAATTTATAGCCCTTCTGTTGTTAGTAAAATAGAACTGAATGTTGCTTGAATAAAGGGTTCAATATATATCCATGTAATTTTGTGTTTAATTTCATTTGTGATCCTCTTCACCTTAAAATAAAAGCAACACATCATTAAAATTCCATAGCTTAATCTCATTATTCAGCTAACTTATTTGCTTGCATCCTTTAGTCATTAGTCAAGGGAAAAGGAAATGAGATAAATTTACAGAGCTTATTTCTAGTCAGTTAAAAAAAAGGACCTGAGGTTGTCTGTAAGAAAAAATAACTACTTCAGCTTCTTCAGCAACTGGATGATGTCCCAACTAAACCCTCCCTGATGAATTGAACAATTACTTAAAAATTGTTACAGTCACTAAACAAAATAAGATGAATGGAATGGATTGAAGATGCAATTAATGATGATTAGCAATTTTCTCAAGCAGGAATTTAACTTGTTTTTAACTCCTATGAAAAATCATTACATAAATTTTATATTTTGCTTAAAACTTAACCAACCCTAGAATTCAAGATTTTTTTTTTTTTTAACAAGAGGGAAAGTATACAAATAAAATACTCTTGTGCCTATTAGACTTGTATGTGATGTTAAGCAAACTAAGCATGGTAAAGGAAAATGAAAGTCGCTCAATCCTGCCAGACACTTTGCAACCCCATGGACTATACACAGTCCATGGAATTTTCCAGGCCAGAATACTGGAGTGGGTAGCCTTTCCCTTCTCCAGGGTATCTTCCCAACCCAGGAATCAAACCCAGGTCTTCTGTATTGCTGGCGGATTCTTTATCAGCTGAGCCACAAGGGAAGCCAAGTAAAATAAGCTAGTAAAAGGAAAAACAAGACAAATTATCATTTTTAAACTGAAAGTAAAAGAAAGTACAGTGTAACCAAAGATTGAAAAGAAAAAAAAAGTGGAAAGTCTATTGACTCTTTGAGACCACATTGCCAAGTGCCTCTGTCCATAGAAATTCCCAAGCAAGAATGCTGGAGTGAGCTGCCATTTCCTTCTCCAGGGGATCTTCCTGACCCAGGGATTGAACCTGGGTCTTCTGCTTGCCAGAAGCACTGCTTAAGCACTGACCTACCAGATTATTTAGATGTTAAAAATCTGTAAGACTTTCAGGAAATAAGGTTGAGAATTACTTACATTCCTGGGCAAATTTTTTTTGTAACTGAAACTGCTTAATACAATGAAAATATATTTTATTATTTCAGGATATTGCCTATAGAAAGGTAATGTACAATTTACATCACTCATTTTGTTTGAAACTTCACTGCTATAAGCTATGGTTGGAATTCTGAATTTTCCAGAATATTCACAATTTCAAATATTCTTCCAAATTATTACTTATATTTAGCAAGTAAGCACACTATTACAAAATAATTACAAGAATTTAAGTAAAGTAATAAAATCTATTGGGATGAAAAATTTAAAAATCATAGTTAGTCTGGAGGACTAGTTTAGAAAAACATGTTTTTATTTTAGATGACCACACTTTATATGGGCAACACTATTTAATCCTCCAAAGGAATACGTGTATGTTTTAAGAGAAAGTAAAATCCATGACCCTTCACAGGGTATGCTTCTGAGCCTGAACAATGAAAACAAATCAGAGTCAAGAAATAAAGATGTCAGCATAAAAAGTAGAATAGAAAAAGGAACAGAGAAGAAAAGAAATCAAAGAAATATTGTAAGAAGTGATATCTCAATTATTAAAATTTATATCAGTTTGGTTCAGTAAACTCATGTGCACAATGTTAGAATCCAGGTGTTCAATGATAGAGAAGACTTTATTTTTACCCTGTGGGGATCTGTCAATATGAAAGATAACAAATATTAGTTATCAAAATATTTTGCATTTATGTGTTTTAAGATACATTGTATTTTTTCATGAGCTTAGTTCTACCTCATTCAGCATCTTAGCACTTTTCTTTTATTTACTTAGTAATTTTTTAGTGCTTTTTTGATCTCATCCTTTAAAAGCAAACATTTTGCTTAAGCTGTGTAGTTGGGAGGGTTTACCTAGTATGAAACATTAACTGGTCTTTTTTAGTAAGATGGTTTTTAATAAAGACATACATTTGATTCCTTATTTTGTTTTACTAGTGCACACAAATAAACATTCTGTTAGGTAGTAATGGAATTATTTTTCTCTTGTTTAAACAGGCAAAGAAGGAAAGCTGAGGTCATTTGACTCTTCAGGCAATTCATCCTATAAACCTACTTAACCAAGGTGTATATCAAATCCAATTTTTGTAATAGACAGCTGTTGAAATTAATTATTTGATTGTGACATCTCTTAGCTATTAATCTGCATACACAAATATATATCTAGGCACTTAAGCTATCTTAATGAATTACCCTTAAAAAAAAAAGTAGAGCAACAACATGTATAGATTGACCCCAGATCAATATTCAGTCAACAAACAACACTTCATTCAGACATTTCAGTACTGAGTTGATTCACACAGGAGTACTTTCTTTACCTTAAGAAATGTGTTTATTGGAAGAGAAAACTCTAAAATTTTCTGGTTGACTGAAAACATATCAGGGGCAAGAAAGAGGAAGTGTGTTCTTAAAATTGTGGGTACAATATTGCAAAATAAGGATGAATCTGAAAACAAAACAGCAAATTTAAGAAACAAACAAACAAAAAAACTGAGTTTTTGCAAAGTCTGGTTGCAAAGTGAGGCTTTGAGAACAAGGTCTGAATTTCCTAAGAAAGAACTATTACAGTCTTGTTCTAAATTGCAGTTCAAAAAATGGGGAATCAAAATTCCCATTTGGAACTGTTTAAAAATGAAACAAACAAACAAAAACCAGTTCATTTTATAGGCCAGATTTCACTTTCTATATTGCTTTTGGACAGAGAACAAATTAAATTTACAGTCACACATTTATTTCATGTTTTTAAAGTAATCTAACATATGTTTAAGCCCATGTTGTAAAGTATGACTTTTTACTATTCTGTTAATTTCATTTGATTGCTGTTAAAGGGCTTACCAGTTTTCATTGCTTTATCTCCAAATTTATGACCATTGAACTATTTCTGTCTTCCTTTAAGGTAACATTTGTGTATGATTTTACCTTAGTAATCTATGATTCCAGCTGCTTAACTAAAGACAAGATTTTCTTTACTTTCTGTTGATTAAATTAAAAATAAGATGATGTTTCATTTGGAAATATTTCTAATTCTGTATCTGTATGTGTTTCAATACTCTTCACATTTCTTTTAGTTTCCATGTTTCCAGCATATTAAACAGGCCAGTAGGAAAGTATGTTGGGAAGAATACTCAACAACCAACCCAGCACATGGTCAATATGTAATTACTACGTATGCTGCCACTTCCATTTCTGGGTATTTCCTTTTGATTCCTCTTTTCATTTATGTAATTAAAACTGCACTGAATTAAATATGCCTTTCATTAGAAGCTGATGTGCTTTTTCATTAATGTGTGTCCTAAATTGCAATAATACTATGCACTTGAAAGGAGCTTGACAGATTTTAAAGAGTTTGCATATTCATCTCCCAGTTTTGATTTCCAAAATTACAACTCACATAAATAGATGTTATTATTTCCTTTAAAAATAGAGTGAGACTCTGGGAGATTAGGTCATATTTTCAAGGAATCTTGGCTGCTAATGTGCCCTGAAGTAGACACTCCAGGGTTCTTTCCTCTATAAATGGTTGTCACTATTTTAAGGGTAAAGCAATTTCAGGTTGAAATTTATTGCTGACAGACTTATGTATTCAATAAGAAGTCTACCCACAAAAATAAAATACAATGAAGTTGTGCTTTCTCTCTGATGTTTTACATCTATTTACTGATTTGTTATTGCACTAGACTGAATTAATCCAATTTTGTTGATAAGATAGGCTTCCCAGGTGGCTCAGATGGTAAAGAATAAGATAATGCCAGATTTGAATCCTAGCTGGAAAATTTATTAGTAACTAGATATAATAACTTACCTCTCAAAGTTTCAGTTTCCTCTTGATAAAGTAGGAACAGCAACTTTTTGTATTGCAATTGTTTATAAATTACAGTATGTAAGTTGCCTAGCAATAACTGGCCCACATTATGGCCTCAATAAGTGGAATTAAATGCATAAGAACAGATATTACACATGATCTTAGCTAAAAGGTCAAGAAGCTATAATAAACAGAAATTAGAACTATTTTTATTATTTAATGCTTAAACATATTATAAAAATTTCATTTTTGTAATTATAGTGCTAATATTATGTTTATGGGCTTCCCAGGAGGTGTGAGAGGTAAAGAACCCACCTACCAATGCAGGAGATGTAAGAGACTTGGGTTCAACCCCTGGGTTGGGAAGATCCCCTGGAGGAAGGCATGGCAACCCAATCCAGTATTCTTGCCTAGAGAACCCCATGGACAGAGGAGCCCGGCAGGCTACAGTCCACAGGTTTGCAAAGAGTTAGATATGACTGAAGGGACTCAGCACACACACAGCACACATTGCATTTATACATATAGTAAAAATATGAATAGAACAGAATATTCATGTCATTTTAAAGTAAAAAATAAAATCTCAGGAGGATTAGAATAGAAGTGACTATAGTCACTTCAGAAATATGTATTTGATATAAATTTGCATTTGATTTGATGGATCACAGACCTAAGTGTAAACACAAAACATTTAGAATATAGCATTGGAGAAAATGTAAAGAAGCTTGGGCATGTTAACAACATTAAGGTACAATATCTAAAGCATGATCCATGAAAGAATAAATTAATAAGCTGGATTTCATTAAAATCAAACACTTGATTTGCTCTGCAAAAGACAATGTCAAGGGAATGAGGTGCCAGACGCAGACTGGAAGAAAACATTTACAAAGACACATCTGATAAAAGTATAAAAAGTTCTCTTAAAATCAACAGTAAGGAAGCAAACAACAAATAAGCACATGAAAAGATCCTCTGCTTCATATGTTATCAAGGAATGCAAATTAAAATACCTTTGAGATGCCACTACACATCTATTTGAATGTGCCCCAAATCTGGAACACTAACAACAAACTTGCTGGTAAAGAGGTAGAGAGATAAAGAACTCCTACTCTTTGCTGATGGGACTGCAAAACAGTGCAGCCACTTGAAAGACAATTGGAGGTTTCTGACAACACTATACATACTTTCCTCATGTGATCCAGTAATCTGTGCTCCTTGGTACTTACCCAAAGGAGCTGAAAAATTATGTCCACACAATACCTGCACATGGATGTTCACAGAATCTTCATCTGTAATTGCCAAAACTTGGAAGCAACCAAGATAGCCTTGCTGGGTTGTTGTTCAGTCGCTAAGATATGTCTGACACTGCGACCCCATGGACTGAAGTATGCCAGGCATTGCTGTCCTTCACCATCTCCCAGAGTTTGCTCAAACTCATGTCCATTGAGTCAGTGATGTAATCTAATCATCTCATCCTCTGCCAACCCCTTCTCTTGCCTTCAGTCTTTCCCCACACTAGGATCTTTTCCAGTGAGTCAGCTGTTCACATCAGGTGGCCAAAATATGATGGGAAAATAAAGCAAATTAAAATCACAGCATAAAATGACATTAAAATCAATTAATCCCTAACAAATCCTGAAGAAGCTTAAGCTTGAAGCAACAAATCATAATATTTTAAAGGCATGGAACAATGACCACAGTGTTTATTTAAAAAAGAGATTCAGAACTTTAGGGAAGGCCAGGCTCATGTTTCTATTTCCATGCACAGAATCTTGCATATGAATTTAAAAAACCAAACAACAACAAAAAAAGCAAACATAAAGCCCATCTGACTCTTAATGTTGACCAACTGAATAGAAATCTTTCTGAGCAGGGCTGATTGTTTGTCATTTACTTTGCATTTTGGTAGATGCATGCAATGATATTGTGCAACAGTTAAAGAATTAAATTCAATACTATAATTATATATTACATATTAAATGTATGGTATTATAAATTGTTAAAATACATTGTATATTAAAAAGAAAAATATATAAAAAGAAAAACAACTTGGAAGAAATGGACAAATTCTTAGAAAAGTACAACTTCCCAAAACTGAACCAGGAAGAAATATAAAACCTTAACAGACCCATCACAAGCACAGAAATTGAAACTCTAATCAGAAATCTTCCAACAACAAAATCCCAGGACCAGACGGCTTCACAGCTAAATTCTACCAAAAATTTAGAGAAGAACTAGCACCTATCCTACTCAAACTCTTCCAGAAAATTGCAGAGGAAGGTAAACTTCCAAACTCATTCTATGAGGCCACCATCACCCTAATACCAAAACCTGACAACGATGCCACAAAAAAAGAAAACTACAGGCCAATATCACTGATGAACATAGATGCAAAAATCCTTAACAAAATTCTAGTATCCAACAACAATTCAGAATCCAACAACATATTAAAAAGATCATACATCATGACCAAGTGGGCTTTATCACAGGGATGCAAGGATTCTTCAATATCTATAAATCAATCAATGTAATACACCACATTAACAAATTGAAAGATAAAAACCATATGATTATCTCAATAGATGCAGAGAAAGCCTTTGACAAAATTCAACATTCACTTACAATAAAAACCCTCCAGAAAGCAGGAATAGAAGTAACATACCTCAACATAAGAAAAGCTATATATGACAAAACCTCAGCAAACATTAACCTCAACGGTGAAAAATTGAAAGCATTTCCCCTAAAGTCAGGAACAAGACAAGGGTGCCCACTCTCACCATTACTATTCAACATAGTTTTGGAAGTTTTGGCCACAGCAATCAGAGGAGAGAAAGAAATAAAAGGAATCCAGATTGGAAAAGAAGAAGTAAAACTCACTGCTTGCAGATGACAAGATCCTCTACATAGAAAACCCTAGAGACTCCATCAGAAAGTTACTAGAGCTAATCAATGAATATAGTAAAGCTTCAGGATATAAAATCAACACACAGAAATCCCTTGCATTCCTATACACTAACAATGAGAAAACAGACAGAGAAATTAAGGAAACAATTCCATTCAACATTGCAATGAAAATAATAAAATACTCAGGAATATATCTACCTAAAGAAACAAAAGACCTATACATAGAAAACTATAAAACACTGATGAAAGAAATCAAAAAGGACAGAAACAGATGGAGAAATATATCATGTTTATGAATCAGAAGAATTAATATACTGAAAATGAGTATACAACCTAAAGGAATCTATAGATTCAATGCAATCCCTATCACTACCAATGGTATTTCTCAGAGGACTAGAAAAAATAATTTCACAATTTGTATGGAAATACAGAAAACCTCGAATAGCCAAAGCAATCTTGAGAAAGAAGAATGGAACTGGAGGAATCAACCTGCCTAACTTCAGGCTCTACTACAAAGCCACAGTCATCAAGACAGTATGGTACTGGCACAAAGACAGAAATATAGATCAATGGAACAGAATAGAAAGCCCAGAGATAAATCCACGAACCTATGGACACCTTATCTTTGACAAAGGAGGCAAGAACATACAATGGAGAAAAGACAATCTCTTTAACAACTGGTGCTGGGAAAGCTGGTCAACCACTTGTAAAAGAATGAAACTAGAACACTTTCTAACACCAGACACAAAAATAAACTCAAAATGGATTAAAGATCTAAATGTAAGAACAGAAACTATAAAACTCCTAGAGGAAAACATAGGCAAAACACTCTCCGACATAAATCACAGCAGGATCCTCTATGACCCACCTCCCAGAATATTGGAAATAAAAGCAAAAATAAACAAATGGGACCCAATTAAAATTAAAAGCTTCTGCACAACAAAGGAAACTGTAAGCAAGGTGGAAAGACAGCCTTCAGAATGGGAGAAAATAATAGCAAATGAAGCAACAGACAAAAGATTAATCTCAAAAATATACAAGCAGCTCGTGCAGCTCAATACCAGAAAAATAAATGACCCAATCAAAAAATGCACCAAAAACTAAACAGACATTTCTCCGAAGAAGACATACAGATGGCTAACAAACACATGAAAAGATGCTCAACATCACTCATTATCAGAGAAATGCAAATCAAAACCAAAATGAGGTACCATTTCATGCCAGTCAGAATGGCTGCTATCCAAAAGTCTACAAGCAGTAAACGGTGGAGACGGTGTGGAGAAAAGGGAACCCTCTTACACTGTTGGTGGGAGTGCAAACTAGTACAGCCACTATGGAGAACAGTGTGGAGATTCCTTAAAAAACTGGAAATAGAACTGCCATATGACCCAGCAATCCCACTACTGGGCATACACACTGAGGAAACCAGATCTGAAAGAGACACGTGCACCCCAATGTTCATCACAGCACTGTTTATAATAGCCAGGACATGGAAGCAACCTAGATGTCCATCAGCAGATGAATGAATAAGAAAACTGTGGTACATATACACAATGGAATATTATTCAGCCATTAAAAATAATACATTTGCATCAGTTCTAATGAGGTGGATGAAACTGGAGCCTATTACACAGAGTGAAGTAAGCCAGAAAGAAAAACACCAATACAGTATACTAATACATATATATGGAATTTAGAAAGATGGTAATGATAACCATGTATGCAAGACAGCAAAAGAGACACAGATGTATTGAAATGTCTTTTGGACTCTGTGGGAGAGGGCGAGGACAGGATGATATGGGAGAATGGCATTGAAACATGTAAATTATCATATGTGAAATGAATTGCCAGTCCAGGTTCGATACATGATACAGGGTGCTCGGGGCTGGTGCACTAGGATGACCCAGAAGGATGGGATGAGGAGGGAGCTGGGAGTGGGGTTCAGGATCAGGAACACATGTACACCCACGGTGGATTCAAGTCAATGTGTGGCAAAAACAATACAATATTGTAAAGTAAAATTAAAAGAAAACTATATATTTTAAAAATACATATTAATTTTTACAAGGAAACATGGAATATGCAAATTACACCTCAATAATTTGAAAATAATTTTATTGGAAAGATTTATAGAAAAAGGTAAAGTAAGTGGAAGTTATTTTTTTTCTTATGAATGTAGATTTTCTTACTAGCATGTTAATATAGAATTACAAAATGCAAGCATGTCTCAAATTTAACCTCACCTACCTATTTTGCTTTTAGTCAAGATGCAACCAGAAACTCAATGGATTAAAAGATTTTTCCATAATCATAGTGATTATGGAAGAACATGGGTACAACATGTCTCATAATGCTCTCTCCAGAAAAATAGTTATAAAACTCTTATCCTTAACTGTGTGTTTTTATTTTATTCTTTCATCATAAGCAGCTTCAAAACCTTATTTTCTAATTATTCTATAAAATCCCTGTGGCTAATATCATATAAGGTATAAAAATGTATAATGATTTAACTGTAAGATCAAAACAGGAAATTTTCCATTCTCATCATCTCCATTTAATATCTACCTAAAGAAACAAAAGACCTATACATAGAAAACTATAAAACACTGATGAAAGAAATCAAAGAGGACACAAACAGATGGAGAAACATACTCTGTTCATGGATTGGAAGAATCAATATTGTCAAAATGAGTATACTACCCAAAGCAATCTATAGATTCAATGCAATCCCTATTAAGCTACCAACGGTATTTTTCACAAAACTAGAACAAATAATTTCACAATTTGTATGGAAATACAAAAAACCTCGAATAGCCAAAGCAATCTTGAGAAAGAAGAATGGAACTGGAGGAATCAACCTGCCTGACTTCAGGCTCTACTACAAAGCCACAGTCATCAAGACAGTATGGTACTGGCACAAAGACAGAAATACAGATCAATGGAACAGAATAGAAAGCCCAGAGATAAATCCACGAACCTATAGACACCTTATCTTTGACAAAGGAGGCAAGGATATACAATGGAAAAAAGACAACCTCTTTAACAAGAGGTGCTGGGAAAACTGGTCAACCACTTGTTAAAGAATGAAACTAGAACACTTTCTAACACCAGACACAAAAATAAACTCAAAATGGATTAAAGATCTAAATGTAAGAACAGAAACTATAAAACTCCTAGAGGAGAACATAGGCAAAACACTCTCCGACATAAATCACAGCAAGATCCTCTATGACCCACCTCCCAGAATATTGGAAATAAAAGCAAAAATACACAAATGGGACCTGATTAAACTTAAAAGCTTCTGCACAACAAAGGAAACTGTAAGCAAGGTGGAAAGACAGCCTTCAGAATGGGAGAAAATAATAGCAAATGAAGCAACAGACAAAGGATTAATCTCAAAAATATACAAGCAGCTCGTGCAGCTCAATACCAGAAAAATAAATGACCCAATCAAAAAATGCACCAAAAGCTAAACAGACATTTCTCCGAAGAAGACATACAGATGGCTAACAAACACATGAAAAGATGCTCAACATCACTCATTATCAAAGAAATGCAAATCAAAGCCACAATGAGGTACCACTACACACCAGTCAGGATGGCTGCTATCCAAAAGTCTACAAGCAATAAATGCTGGAAAGGGTGTGGAGAAAAGGGAACCCTCTTACACTGTTTGTGGGAATGCAAACTAGTACCACCACTATGGAGAACAGTGTGGAGATTCCTTAAAAAACTGGAAATAGAACTGCCATATGACCCAGCAATCCCACTACTGGGCATACACACTGAGGAAACCAGATCTGAAAGAGACACGTGCACCCCAATGTTCATCACAGCACTGTTTATAATAGCCAGGACATGGAAGCAACCTAGATGTCCATCAGCAGATGAATGGATAAGGAAGCTGTGGTACATATACACCATGGAATATTACTCAGCCATTAAAAAGAATTCATTTGAATCAGTTCTAATGAGATGGATGAAACTGGAGCCCATTATACAGAGTGAAGTAAGCCAGAAAAATAAAGAACATTACAGCATACTAACACATATATATGGAATTTAGAAAGATGGTAACGATAACCCTATATGCAAAACAGAAAAAGAGACACAGATGTACAGAACAGACTTTTGGACTCTATGGGAGAAGGCGAGGGTGGGATGTTTCGAGAGAACAGCATGGAATCATGTATATTATCTATAGTGAAAAAGATCACCAGCCCAGGTGGGATGCATGAGACAAGTGCTCGGGCCTGGTGCACTGGGAAGACCCAGAGGAATCTGGAGAGGGAGGTGGGAGGTGGGATCGGGATGGGGAATACATGTAACTGTATGGCTGATTCATGTCAATGTATGACAAAGCCCACTACAATATTGTAAAGTAATTAGCCTCCAACTAATAAAAATAAATGAAAAAAAATTAAACACTGTTAAATACAATAAAAAAAATTTAAAAGGTGATTGCTGTAAAAAGTTTATGAAAATAAAGTGTACAATATATTTCAGCAGAAAAAAAATAACAATATCAAACTGAAAATCTTAACCATCACAAATCATAAATAAAATTACAGTCACAGATGTACTAACTGCAAAAGAAATAAACTTGTTAAAACATTTTAAACACAGAAATATAGAAATTTGGAAATACGGGTATAAAAAATTATTTTTCTCTTAGCTATTTGAGTGTTAAGTTGTTAACTTACCAACAAGTGAATTCTCTTACACATCTCAAAGTTGGTACACTTGAGTTCAAACTTACCTTTAAGGTACAATAAGCTAGATAACACACATAATATACAAACAGATCAATGGAACAGAGTCATTCATTCATAAATAGGCTACTAAATATGGTCAATTGATTTTTAACTAAGGCATATGACATTTCAAACAGAAAAGTATTTTCATAAATTATGCTGGAACAACTCGTTCATTACATGGATCTCCATGTGGAAAAGAAAAACAATAAAAAACTACATTTCATGTGTTTATGATATACACAAAAATGCAAAAATGATTGAGAGGGAAAATATAAAACTATACATTTACAAGAAGAAAATATGGGGGAAGAATAACCTTGTGACCTTAAGGTAATCAGTATTCTGTTATACTCAGAGAGCACTAACCATAAAAAAAGAAAACAAAAAGATAAAATGGACTTCATTAACATTAAAAACTTCTTAACATAAATAAAATGAATGAACCAACCAGGAAACTGGCAGAAAATTATTTGCAATAACTATATAGCTGACAAAAAACTTACATACAAATATAAATAATTCAAGGCTCAATTATAAAATCTGAACAACCTAATAAAATAGTGAGCAAAAGTAGAAAAGAATTGCATAAAGGGATTTTATATATATATATATATATATATATATACACACATACATATGTTATATAATCATTAACCATTTTGTGCAGTCCCAGTAAAGATGCTCAACAATTCTTAGTCCTGAGGGAAATGAGAGAAATGGAAATAAAGGCCCATGTTGCAATTTCACTGCACACTCTACAGAATGGCTTAATTGGCAATGACATTGCCAAAACGAATGTCATCCAGAACATTGGACAACAGAACCTCTCTTAGTGCTATGGATTTAAAATAGTACATACAATCAGTTCAGAATATTAGGATTTTTTCACTAAGTTAACCATATACCTAATCCATGACCAGAAACTTCACTTCTATGCATTTGCCAAACACACACACACACACACACACACACACACACACACACACAAACATGTATACACAAAATGACCCAAACACTGATCAGAAGGTGACTGGATAAACAAGATGTGGCATACTAATACAAAGAACACCACTCTGCAATAACAAAGAATAGACAACTGATTAGCATGCAGAAACTAAAAAAAATATTATGCTGAGAAAAGTCACTTCCAAAAGAATATTTGCTTTATGAATTCACTTACATAAAATTCTAAATGAGGAAATATCAATTTTCTGTTGAAAGAAGTTAGAACAGTGGTTGCCTGTTGTGGGTAGGAGGTTGACTAAGAAGTAACACAGGGATTTTCCAGGGTGATGGATATTTTACAACTTCATGTGATTGCAGAGGTACTGCATTTGTCAAAATTCATCAAATCATGTTTAAGGTCAGTGTGTTTTGCTATAGGTAAGTAAATTATACTTTAAAATTAAAAAAAGTGCTTTTCTTAAGAAGATTTATTGATCAAGTCTAAATATGCCCACAAATATTCTCTTCATTCCTATAACAATGTAACTATGCATATATATTACTTCTTTTGCTTTTCATCTGTTATGTTAATATAGAATTATAGAATGTAATGGTATCTGAAATTTGTTCTAAACCAAATACTCCATTTTTAGTGATAATAAAACCAGAAACCCAGGGAATTAAATGATTTTCCCATAATCATATAGGCAATTAGTTGCAGAAGACAGATATCAACGTAGTTCTTGTGATCTACTCTCCCCTAAAAAGGCCTACCCGAGGTTGTTTGTCTTAACTGTGTATTTTTTAATTTTGTGTTTAGTGTGGTGGTGGTTTAGTTGCTAAATCTTGTCTGATCCTTGTGATCCCATGGTCTGTAGCATGCCAGGCTCCTCTGTCCATGGGATTCTCCAGGCAAGAATACTTGAGTGGGTTGCCATTTCCTTCTCCAGGAGATCTTCCTGACCCAGGGATCAATCCCAGGTGTTCTGAACTGCAGCAGACTCTTTACCAACTGAGCTACAAGGGAAGTCCCTTGTGTTTAGCATAAGCAGTTTCAAAAACCTTTTTAAAAGTAGGTGTGTTATAAAAATAAAGAATATAAATCAAAGGTAAAAATATTAATATTTGAGCATAGAGAATATATTCTTAATTGACAATAAAAATAATTCAAACTAAAATAATCTTAATCATTCCAATTAAAAATTGGCAAATAAATTGAATAGACATTTCTCCAAAGAATATACACAAAGAACCAATAAGTTCATGAAATCATGTTTAGCATCACTAAATCCTTGTACTGTGTTGTGTTGTGCTCAGTCATGTTTGACTCTATGCAACCCAATGGACTGTAGACTGCCAGGGCCCTCTGTCCATGAAATTTTCCAGGCAAGAATACTGGAGTGGGTAGCCATTTCCTACTTCAGGGAATCTTCCTGACCCAGGGATCAAGTCATGTCTCTTGTATCTCCTGCATTGGCAGGTGGATTCTTTACCAGTGCACCACCTGGGGACTCAGTGGTAAAGAGTCCACCTGCAGTGTATGAATTGTGGGTTCAATCTCTGAGTTAGGAAGATTCCCTGGAGAAGGAAATGGTAACCCACTCCGGTATTCTTACCTGGGAAATCCTATGAACAGAAGAGCCTAGTGGGCTAAGGTCCATGGGGTTGCAGAGTCGGACAGGACTTAGCAACTAAGCAACAACAGACACCTGGGAGTCCTTAGGGGAATTCAAATCAAAACATCTGAGATCTCATTAAGATGCCTATTATCAACAAAACAGGAAAGAAAACAGCAACTGTTGGCACAATGTGGAAAAATTTGAAACACTTTACATTGTTGCTGGGAATATAAAAGATGCAGTCCCTGTGGAAACAATATGTTGCTTCCTCAAAAAATTAAATACAGATTTATCATATGATCTAGAAAGTCCACATCTGGGTATATATACAGGAGTACCGACAGCTGAGTCTCAAATATTTATTTCTATAAAATAATTATTCACAATAGTCAAAAGTGGTAACAACCCAAATGTTCATTGACAGATGAATGGATAAATAAAATATGGTATGTACGTACAACAGGATATCATTCAACCTTACAAAGGAATGGATTCCCAAAACATGTTACAATATGATGAACCTTAAAAACATTCTGTTAAGTGAAATAAGCCAAACACCAAAGGACAAATATTGTGTGACTCATATGGGTTGCCTGGAATATGCAAACTCACAGGCAGAAAATAGAATAGTGCTAACTAGGGGCTCAGGTAGGGGGTAAAGGAAAATTATTGTTTCATAGATACAGAGTTTCAGTCTGGGTTGATGGAAATTCTCTGGATGGATACTGATGATGGTTGTTCAAAACTATGAATGTTTCTAGGGCCATTGTTTTGCATACTTAAAAATAATTAAGATGGTAAATTTTATGTTATGTATATTCTACCACAATAATAAAATAAATTATTTTAGAAGCTTTTTATTAGTATACTAATTTTAATATAACTGATGTGCAATGCTGCTTATACTTATGTGAAAAGAAATGCAATAAATGTATGCTTCTAAAATTTTATTGAGATATTTTGAAAATAAATTTTATTGTCAGAAACACAGCTTTGTCTCAGAACCATTTAAGTAATTTCTAAAATAATTTGTGCACATTTATATTATTTCAAATGACTCCATCCTTTTCCTAATTTCTATTACTTATTGTTACAAAATTTTAGTAGACTTACTAAATATATTTCAAATGCCTACCTTTCCCCCCGCCCCCATGGTTATTCTTTATTGTGGGGATATTGTTATCTGTGTGTGTTTATATGGGCAGATGTCTGCTTTCTTTGAAATATATTTTTGCCTGAAAAAAATCCAAATTTCTGCTGCACTGTGAATCCATTATTTTCTTAGAGCTATTAATCTGCAGAAACTTTTGCCTATGTTTTTAACAGTGATAGAATTCTTTGTATTCAATTTCATTTTCACTGAAAACAATAAGCCTAAAAATATTTATGTGGGGTTTGTGTAGAGTTATCAGCCCCAGCTCTGCCTGGAAGAAGGGAATGTTGCTCCAGCTGTATGAAGTCACCTTCAAGAATTGTCTCAACTTCAGAGAGCTATCTCACCCAAAGTCACATTTGTGAGGGAAGCTCACATTCCTAATCTGATGGAGATAGAGGTGTAAGGGCTGAGCCATTTCAGTCCTATAGCTGATGGGATATTTATACTCCAGAGATCCCAAGAGGTGGATTGAGGCGATAGGGCCTGCATCACTTACTGAATCTCTTCATTCTCCTCATTCTCACATCTGTCTTCCACAAGTGTTTATGCCTAAGAAACTCCTCACGCATGTTTTGAAAGGTTATTTCATGCAACATATAAAATATATACTATTTGATCGTTATCTGATTACTGCTAAAATGTTCTCTGAATTTTTATCTAATCATATCCAAAATCTAGAGGATATCTAGAAAATGTCTGCTTGTGATACATTTTTCGTCTAATTTGCTTTGGAACCATTTAAGTTTTGCCAATAAGGAAAAATACTACTCTTTTGAAAGGTTTGAAATAATATTTTTTTTTTATTTATTTTTTTTTTTTTTGAAATAATATTGATTTTGCCAAAGGAAGTTATGATCTGGCCAGACTCATGGTAGTGTGAGATGAAGAATTTATTCATAGTTGCTGATTTTGAAATCCTACTAGCTTATTACCTATTTTAATAAAGATCTGTTCCTGATCTAGCCTTTTTCAAAATGTGTTCTGAAAAGAAGAAAAGAAGCAGTGTCCATTAGCTCATTCCATCCAGGTTGCAAATTACTGGAAAAGGAATTTTGCATCAGAAAAGACTCAGTTTAAGAGTCTGGAAGGATAATCACTTTTCAATCTTCTTTCACTTTATTGTGGCATTCATCATAATTAGCATTTCAGTAGTCAGTTGTGGGTTGCATATATATGGTAAATATATTAATAATTTATATGCTTCAGCACATTTTACAGTGAGATTCATGATGAACCTTGATGTTGTAGAGATGAAGGGAAAGATTTTAAGAAGTTGGACAAAAAGATGTGAGAAATAATGGAAACAGCTTTAATTAAGCTAAAAAAAATTGATTAATGCTAAAAGCCATAGGGGTCAGCATTAAGAAAATACTTCAGAGAAAGGAATAAGTGAACAATGATATGAAAGGAGAATAAATTAAGTCAGAGGACAGGCAAGCATTATTAATCAGCTTTGAGTCAAAGTCAGTATAAGAACAATGAAAAACTTAAGAGGAAATTCCATGAGATCCATAAGAACTGAAGTTAAGACACTGGTTAGAGTACAGAAATAGGAAAGCAAGCAAGCAAAAAATGACTAATGTCTATTGAGTATTTACAGCATGCTAGAAAACAAATTTAATATATTCCATAAATTAATGTATTCAATACTAGCAATATGTTCATGAAAAGAATGTTGCTGCTTAGTGGTAATATTTAGCAACTAACTCTCTGGAGGAAGGAGGCCTGCTTGTTACAGTCTGCCAATTTCCATACTGTAAATACCACACCATGCTCAGTTTAAAACTACCACCAAGACATTAACAGGCATGGGATCTAGCAGGCATGAATTAGCTCCAGCATACTACTACTTCTATGTCTAGTTTAAAAATGAAAAACATAAATACAAATTATAAATCCAGGCAGACAAGGATGGACTTTATGTAAAGCTTTTCTGATTCAAAACTCCATGATACTTTGACTAAACCAGTTAGGAAAAACAAAATAAAAAAGAAAAAATTATCTAGAATGGGGTGGAGAAATCATATATTCCTAGTACTCCAGCTGGGCTAGAAGTTAAAATTAACTAAAGGCTTAAAAGCACTTGAGAAGCCCAAGAAATAGAGTTAGAAGAATAAAGTCCACCATACTTTGGACATCCGGAATGAAGCTTTTGAAACTTGCCTTACGACTTCTAGTTTAAAAAGAATAATATGTAGAAAGGATTTCCCTCTTCCTCTTCTTTAAAACATATAAATTTAGGAGATCAAGAAGGACAAATGCCAGACTCACATTTAAAGAAACCAAAGAATGCCCTAAAATTACCCATATGTGGTGAATTTTTAACTGACATGAGCAAGACAGTAAAAAAGAATACCTGGAGCTGAGTATCTAAGAAAATTTTGGCTGAATTCAAGTTGACAAAATATTTGATATTACATGACAAGAAAAAAATCAAGACCCTCTTATTTGGCAAAAACGGAATGGCTATATGGGCTGATGACAGGAGTAAAGAGGATCAGTTTTGACATACAAATAGTAGGTAAAATGAATCAAACAAGAAAGTCATAATTTGTAGGAAACTATGCTAGCATGAGACTGACGGAAGAAAAGAAATTATATTTTGAAAGGTCTGAGACCCACTAATTTGGCTGGCTGCAATGAAGTAAAATCAAACAAATGAAAGCCTTATCTCTTATTCACACCACAATCACATTTTGCTCACATCATACTCACATGTACACAGAATTCCTGACTTGCACTCTTGTCTCTGCTTCACAAATTGCCTGTAAATAACTGGACTAGGACAAACATTATAATCATTGATTAGTAGAAATAGACCAGCTTTAAATCTGAATAATTGTACTAGAATAAAAAAAATAGCAAAAAATAGGATCAATAGACAAATACAAAAAGTGGTTATCAGGATATTATGATGAAACAAGTATGCATTTTGTTTTGTTTTATGAAAATGATTCAAAGTATAAAGCAATTTATGTGAAATTCCAAAATACCATACAGATACTGATTAACATAATAAATTATTTTAAACCACATAAGAATGATGAACACAACACTCAGGATAGCAGGAATGAATTATTTTTGAAAAAGTAACAGAAAATGAGTTTCATGAAACAAGAGTCCAAATATTGACATAAAAGTTGATATTAGATAATCTAACAACAGAGAAAGGGATTAAATATAAACAGAATTCATGTACAAAGAATGAAGAGAGCAAAATGGAACAACAATAAAGGAAACAATGAAATAGACAGTAGAACTTGCTATAAACATAGTAGATAAAAGAGAAGACTATATCTGGAAAGAAAGCAAACCGAGTTAGAAAAAGTAGAGAAGATTTAGCAAGAATAAGTTGAAAAACAAAAAAATTATATGATCATATCAATATATGCACAAAATCTTTTGAAAAAATACAGCACCAATTCATGTTAAAAACTTTAAGTGCATAAAGAGTAGAGGGGAACTTCAACCTAATAAAGAATATCTACAAAAACCTACAGTTTACATCATACTTAAAGGTGGAAAATTTGAAGATTTCCTACTAGGATCAGGTATAGTGAGATGACCCTTCTCACCACTCCTTTTGACATGATACTAGAAGTTTTAGCTAATGCAATAAGACAAGACAAAGCAATACAAAGTGTACATATTGACAAAAAAAAATTGGATTATTCATAGATGACAAAACCATCTATGCAGAAAATCTGAAAGAATTAACAAAATATTGTTGAAACTTATAAGTGATTATAGCAAGGTTGCAGGATACAAGGGTAACATACAAGAGTCAACAATTTTCCTATACACCAGCAATGCGTAAATAAAATCTGAAAGTAAGGACATGATACCATTACATTTGTTGTTGTTGTTGAGTGGTTAAGTCATGTCCAGCTCTTTGGGACTTCAGGGACTGTAGCCTGCCAGGTTCCTCTGTCCAAGAGATTTCCCAGGCAAAAATACTGGAGTGGATTTCCATTTCCTTCTTGAGGGGATCTTCTTGACGCAGGGATCAAGCTCACATCTCCAGCATTGGTAGGCAGATTCTTTATCTCTGACTGAGACCCCAGGGAAGCCCTAATACCATTACATAGGACCTCCCAAAAAAAAAAAAAAAAAAAAAAAAAACCTATATATAATCTCAAAAGGACATACAAAATCCACAGAATGAAAACTAAAAACATTCTGAAGACTGAAATCAAATAACTAAATAAATGGAGAGAAACTGTATGTTCATGGATAGAGTCAATACTGTCAAGATGTTGATTCTTCCCAATTTTATCTAGAGATTCAAAGCAATCTCAATTAAAATCTCAGCAAGTTATTTTCTGGATAATGACAAATTGATTCCAATGTTTATATAGAGGGGCAAAAGACTTGGGGCCAAAACAAAACTTAAGGGAAAGAATGAGATTGAAGGACAGACACTATCCAACTTTAAGACTTATTAGAAAACTATAGTAATCAAGATAAGGAAGTATTTGTGAAAGAAGAGACAAATAGATCAGCGGAGCAGAATAAAGAGCCCACAAATAGACCTACATATATATTTAACTTCTCAGTGATATGGAGCAAAAGCAAGACAATAAAGATAATCTTTACAACAGATTGGTGCTAGAATAACTGGACATCCACATGCAAAAATTAATCTGGACACAGACACATATCCAACACAAAAGCAAACTCAAAATGGACCACAGACCTAATTGCAAAATCATACATCTCCTGGAAAATAACATGCAAAAAAACTTCAACGACCTCTGACTCAATGACCTCAATGTATGGTGATATATTTTGCATATAATACCAAAAGCACATCCATGAAATAAATAAGTAGCAAGCTGGACTCCATCTAAATTAAAAATGTGTGTTCTGTGAAAGAGAGTGGCAATTGAATGAGAAGGCAGGTCACAGACCAGAAGGAAATATTTGAGAAAATGATGTTTTTGATAAAGGACCAGAGCACATGAAGAACACTTAAACATCAACAGTAAAAGCAAAGAACTCAAGCATAAGATAGGTCAAAAATCTTAAGAGATATCTCATTGAAGAAGATACACAGATAGGAAATAAATATATGAGACAATTTCCCATATCATATGTTATCTGGAAAATGCAAATCTAAATGACAATGAGATACCACTATCTAGTAGACTGGCCAAAATCTAGAACACTGATAATACCCAATTTTGGTGAGGATGTGGGACAACAGGAAACCTCATACTTTGCTAATGGGAAAGCAAAATAGCACAGCCAATTTGGAAGATACTTTGTTGACTTCCTACAAAATTAAGGAAACTTTCACCATTTCGATCCAACTCAATATTTCAAGGAAGGAGTTGAAAACTTATGTTCACAAAACATGTAGGACACGGACGTTCACAAAACACCTAGACATGGAAAACTTACGTTCACAAAATACCTAGAGGCAGTTCTCTCTATAAATGTCAAAACTCAGAAGCAACCAAGATACCCCTCAGTAGGTGAATGGATAAAACTATGATACATTCAGACAAAGAAATATCATTCAGCACACACACACAAAAAGAGCTATGAAACCATGAAAACACAAGGAAGACACTTAAATTCATATTACTAAATGAAGTTAGCAAATTTGAAAAGGTTACATACTGTGTGATTCCAACTATATAACATTCTGGAAAAGACAAAACTGGAGAGAGTAAAAGGTTACTGGTTGTCATATTTAGGGGATGGGGAGGGATGAATAGGGAGAGTAGAGTCCCTATGATTTCATCACAATGATATGTATCATCATATGTTGCCCAAATGCATAGCATGTATAGCAAGGAAAGTCAACTGCAAAGTAAACTATGGACTTGGAGTGATTACAGTGTCACTGTAAGTTCATCAGCCACAACAAATGCACCACTCTGGTGGCGGATCTTGATAACTGGGAGGGTATGCACATGTCAAGGCAAGGGATATATGTAAAATATCTGCACCTTCCTCTCCATCTTTTTGTGAATCTAAAGCTGCTCTTAGAAAAGGCTTTAAAAAGCAAATTTAAATAAAAAGGAGATAATTTATGAGAATAATTTTATAGTGAAGATGCCATTTTAATCCAATAATCATAGTGATCACCAGGAATGGCACAAATTGAAACCTTGCACCCCCTGATAAGAGGCAATGAGAAGAACAGAATCACTTATGTGATTTCCTGCTAAAGATGCATAACCTAAATCTAGTCATGAGAAACCATCAGACACACACAAATTGAAGAACATTTCAGAAGATAAGTGGCTTGTAATCTTCAAAAGTGTCAAGATCATGAAATCAAAGAATCATTGAGAACTAAGTCAGAAGACAGAAATAAACAAAAGAAGCATGACAACTAAACACCATGTATGATTGTGAACTGCCTTGATTTTCCATAAAGAATGATACTGGAAAAAGTGGCAAATTTTGAATGGGGTCTGAAGTAATGTCTATAATGCACCAGTGTTAATTTCCTGATTTTGATGGTATGTTGTGGTTATATAAGAAATAAACACTAAATTGGAATAAAATGATTTAGAGAGAAATGAAAAGAATGAAAGAAGTTGCTTCCAAGAAGAGATCAGAACAAGGAGGGAAACAACTTAGAAAAATAAATAAATAAATAATTTAACTCCCTAAAAGTAACTGAATAATTTATTTACAGATACACACTCAAATGGTAAAACACAGTTTATACTAGGGAATATATATTTGCAATTCCTAATAAAGCTCATAGGAAGAGACCTTCATTTTCAGAAAGGGTAGAGAAGTTATTTGGAAAAATTATGTTAAAAACAATTTGAAATGCTGGAGAGAGTATAAACAGTTCTTTTAAAGTAATAACGACAAGGTGAGATGACAGAACCATGTATAATGGGAAATAAACACCTTAGGTTACCTATGTTTGTAAGTAGAATAGCAGATCATAAAGCTGCTTTTACTGTGTGAACATGTTTATAAGAGAAAACTTGTTTTTCAGGTTTGTTGTACTTCTTGCATAACAGGTACACAGTTCAAGGCCAAAGATGTAGGCTCAACATTCAAACATTTAACTGTTAAAACCAGTTGCTTATGCTATGGAATTAGAAAGAAAATTACCTTACTGTAAGCAAACCTGGAAGAATAGAGGGAAAAAAGCATAAGTAATTAAAGGTAAAGGAAAAAAAAAAAAACTGACCATGACAAGATGATCCTCAACAATATTTTGTGCCAGATTAAAATTTTTTAAGTAAACCAGAGATCCCTAAAGATAAAACTTGAAAGAAGTCAGATAGAAACATGTGAATTATCTTCAGAGAAGCAGAGGGTCAGCTGATTTCTCAAAAACAACAATCCATTCATAATCCAGGGAGTAGAGAAATGTTACTTGACATGGTTATCACTTTCACATTCTATAGCTACAAAAATTAACTTTTTAACACAAAGCCAAAAGTACCCTCAGATAAAATAAAGTTGAAGATACCATCACTAGCACATACACTCATGAATATACTTATTTCATAGCAAAGGCAAATGATCTCTTACTGAAAGTCTAATATGTAAGGGGAAATAGTGAAGAAAAGGTAAAATGTGTGAATAAGTCCAAACAAATAAGGAACATAAAAGTCAATGATAGTATAAGTCATACTGGAGGTGAACAGTGATAAAACATCCTGTGGTACTTTTACAATCCAGCCTCCAGGTAACATTATATATTAAAGGAACTCTTACAGATATTTCACAAGAAAAATACTTAGGAAGGAACATGAGAATTTGGCTAAGGCATAAAAAAAAGTTCATGTATATGAGGAAAAGAATGTAAGCACTATTCAAGCTTCTCTTTCTTTATAAAATAAAATTATTTAATTATCAATGTTTCTAATCTCTTAAATTATAGCATACTAAATAATATGCTGCTGCTGCTGCTAAGTCGCTTCTGTCATGTCCGACTCTGTGCAACCCCATAGACGGCAGCCCACTAGGCTCCCCTGTCCCTGGGATTCTCCGGGCAAGAATACTGGAGTGGGTTGCTGTTTCCTTCTCCAATGCATGCATGCATGCTAAGTCACTTCAGTCATGTCCGACTCTGTGCTATCCCATAGATGGCAGCCCACCAGGCTTCCCCTGTCCACGGGATTCTCCAGGCAAGAATACTGGAGTGGATTGCCATTTCCTTCTCCCACTAAATATTATGAATTTTATATATTTTTATTTCCTGTAAATTAATAGCAAATATTAGATGGGTTTTGAAGATCTGAAAAAAAATTCTAAGGTAACAGAACAGTTTTAATTTTCCTCATTGATTATTAAAACGATATTGCATGGTTTCAGCTTGCACAAACCTTTTTCTAGTCCCACATGACCACAGAAAAAAACGGACTTTCTGTGTTGTTACTCCTAAAAAAGGCTCAAACACAGGCTCCACATACTTTTGTGTTTGTGTAAAGAAGCAGAAAATAAATATTTTAACTTTGAGGGTTACACAATATCTCTGCACCATATCTTTCCTCTTTTTCCTCTTAAAAAAAATCTAGCCTTAAAAACATATATAAATTCATTTTAGACCATGAGCTAAGAAGCCTTCTAGATTTAGCCCTTCAGCCTATATGTCAAAATATTTAACAGATGCCAAAAATTAAATTTAGAAAAAAACTAATTCAAGAAGGAAAGAGAACCTGAGACATCCTATAACCATTAAAGAAAATAAATCAATAGCCCACATTTCCCTATAATAAAACAATTGTATCAGAGGACATTTCTAAATGAATTCTAAACAACATTCATGAAAGCATTAATACAATTGCATACACAAATTATTAATATATAAGGTAACAGAAAAAGTGGTAATACTTTCTATCTCATTTTACATGACTGTCGTAACTGATGTCTAAATATGATAGGAACAGTCATTTTACTGAGTGATATCTTGTATGAAAGTGAATGATATTATAAAAGTAGAAATTTTAAACAAAGAAAGAGCAAATGGAATTTGACAATATAAAGCTTTATATCATTATCAGTGGGGCCTATTTCCAAATCTTCAAGTTTAGTTCAAATAAGAAAAATAAGGTAATCCCTTGGCAACATACTGAAGGGAAAATAAACAGCTCAACAGATGGATACATATATCTGACAATATTTCATACTCATTTATAATTTAAAAGCATAGCAAACTAGGATGAAATGGAAATCCTTTAGTCCAATAAAAATATCTTTTAAAACAACCTTAAGAAACTTCACAATTAATGATAACATGTTGAGCACTGTGCTTTTGAACTGTGGTGTTGGAGAATGCTCTTGAGAGTCCCTTGGACTGCAAGGAGATCCAACCAGTCCATCCTAAAGGAAATCAGTCCTGAATATTCATTGGAAGGACGCTGAAGCTGAAACTCCAATACTTGAACCACCTGATGTGAAGAGCTTACTGATTTGAAAAGACCCTGATGCTGGGAAAGATTGAAGGCAGGAGGAGAAGGGGACGACAGAGCATGAGATGGTTGAATGGTATCACCGACTCAACAGACATGAGTGTGGGTAAACTCCAGGAGTTGGTGATGGACAGGGAGGCCTGGCGTGCTGCAGTCCATGGGGTCACAAAGAGTCAGACGCGACTAAGCGACTGAACTGAACTGAACTGTTGAGCACTTTATTAAATTAAGAACAAAATATAGTCCCTCTCATATCATCTATTCAATATTCTATTGGAGTTTTTTTCAATGCAGAAAGACAAGTCAAAAAAAAAGTTGATCTTTTTTTTTTTTTTCTTTGATCCCACTTACACTCTCCTCATCAGATAGTGCTACAAAAATTCCCTCCACTTCACAGCAAGACTCTAATGTTGCCTGTGTGTGACATTTCCAATTTCTCTCTCTCCATCCCCTTTGAGATTCACTACAGTAAGAATTCTGGACCCACCACATCATTGCAACCATAAAAATAAAGTTCACCTAGAATCTCCATAAAATTAAAGTCAATAGGACTCTCCAGCTACTTGATTTAGCAGCTTTTGACTCAGTTAATACATTCTGCTCTCCAAATATTTTCTTTGCCAGTCTTCTAAGACACTAAGCTGTTAGTTTTCCTCACAGTTCAAAGAATACTCTTTCTTGGTTGTATTTGTTATTTTCTGTTCTTTTGTCCCACCTCCTCCTCCTTCTCACACATGCATCTTAATGCGGGCTTGTTTTTGAAAGCAGCGTTATTTCCATTTATGACTACACTCACTTTCTTGATATCTTACAGTCCCATCTCCCATCTACATGCTGATGACTTTTAAGAGACCAGTTTAAAAATCTTTCCTGAACCCATATAATCACAAAAGTCCATTTATTTTAATATATCCAAAGATGAACTCGAGGTTTTACTGCTACTGCCCTACCACAATAACAGCAAGTCAATTTTCATTTGCTCAGCCCAAAATGTTTTGAGTCACGTGTAACAATGCTCCCTAACATCTATGCATGAAACTACACCAATTTCTACTGTGCCAACTTTAAAGCCAGAAGTCAGACTGATATTTTTAAAACTTACTTTATACAATGTCAATCTTCTGCTAAAAATTCTATAATATCATCCCATTTCAACTCAGAGTCAAAGACAAAATATAGTATCTTTTTTTTTTCTTTTTTTTTTCTTTTTTTTTTATTAAACGTGCCAGTATACACACAATTTCTGGCACAGTTTTAAACATGGTATACACTCAATAAATGGTAACTAATATAGTATCTTATGTCTTCGTTTCCTATAGCTGCTGTAAAATCACAAACTTTAGTTACTTAAACCACCACAAATTTATCCTCTTGCAGTTCTGGAGGTCAGAAGTCTAAAGCAAGGTGTTGGCAGGGCTCTGCTCATTCTGGAGGCTCCAGATGAGACTCTGTATCTTTGCCATCTCCAGCGGTTGGAGGGTCTCTGCATTCCTTGGCCCCTGTTCCTTTCTTCCACCTGCAAAACTTGTTACTCTAACCTCTGGTTCCATTGTGACATCCCTTTCCTTTGATTTTAACCCTCTTGCCTCACTCTTATAGGTGACCATGGGACTACATGGGGATCACATAGGAAATCCAGGATATAATCTACCCTATCTCAAGAGCTTCAAATTTACTACAGCGACAAGTCTCTGTTTGCAATTTAAAATAACATATACTCAAATTCTGAGAATCAGGATGTGGATATCTTTGGGTATCAGAGGATGAGTTGGCTGGATGGCATCACCAAAGCAAAGGGCATGAACTTGGACAAACTCTGGGATATGGTGAGGGACAGGGAGGCATGCTGTGCTGAAGTCTATGGGGTCATAAAGAGTTGGACACATCTGGGTGACTGAACAATAACAAGAGTCTTTGAAGGAATTATTCTGTCTACCACATTCTGTAGAATCTCTGCATAGTGTTAACCTTTCTGTCTTCCCCTTCTGTTGTTATTGTTGTTGTTGCCTCTTTTGCCCCAGGCACACATACCTCCTTGCCTTTCATTGAATATTCATGGGGAATCTCTCTTGATTTAGAATGTTTGTAGTAACTATATCATCTTCTTTTTTTTTTTTTAATTTTTTTATTAGTTGGAGGCTAATTACTTCACAACATTTCAGTGGGTTTTGTCATACATTGATATGAATCAGCCATAGATTTACACTTATTCCCCATCCCGATCCCCCCTCCCATCTCCCTCTCCACCCGATTCCTCTGGGTCTTCCCAGTGTACCAGGCCCGAGCACTTGTCTCATGCATCCCACCTGGGCTGGTGATCTGTTTCACCATAGATAGTATACATGCTGTTCTTTTGAAACATCCCACCCTCACCTTCTCCCACAGAGTTCAAAAGTCTGTTCTGTATTTCTGTGTCTCTTTTTCTGTTTTGCATATAGGGTTATCGTTACCATCTTTCTTAGAAAGATGGTAACGATAACTATATCATCTTGATGCAAAAAAAAAAAGAAAAATATATTCCATTAATAGCTGTTAGTTACCCCTTTCACTTCCTCCAAATCCTTTGCTTAAATATCACCTTTTTAGTGATGAGGTTTTGACCACCACCACCTGCTCTGTTCCACCCCTCAATATTTATTACCTTGCTTTCTCTCTTCTTTTCTTTTTTTTTAAAATATTTTCTTTACTTGGCTACCCTGGGTCTTTTCTGCAGCGTGTGGGATCTCATAGTTGCAGCATGTGAACCCTTAACTGTGGAATGTAGGATCTAGTTCCCTGATCAGGGATTGAACCCAGGCCCCCTGCATTGGGAGCATGGAGTCTTAGTCACTGGACCACCGGAGAAGTACCTCACTCTTCTTTTCTGATAGCAACTTTTATCATCTAACATACCATAAGACTAACATATTTATTATATTTATTTTTAATTTTCTGCATTTCCCACCAAAAAAAGAAAAAGTGAGCTTCATGACACAGGATGTGTTGTCTTTCATTCAGAGATGTAACCTGGTAACCTAGAGAGTATCTAAAAATAATAAGTGCTCCATACCTATTATGAATTTCAGAATGAAACAACCAATAAACAAAGAATTAATGACCTGAAGAAATGGTTGAAAGAACACTTGAAAAACTTGTTGACACACACACAAAGTTCATTGTTATTTAGGAAAATGCCAATTAAAACATCAGATTTTAAAAAAAAGAAAAGTCTAAAAATAAAAAAATTAAGTCTCTACTTAGAATAAAAGAAACCATTGTATACTGACAGTGGGTGTATGCACTGGTTAAAATTGAGGAAACTAAAATGGCAATACTTGGAAAAATTGAAGCTAGGCACACAGTAAAGATCAGCAAATTTACTCCTAACTAAATACTCTTTCAATGTACATAAGCAAGAGAGTGCTGTACAGAAACATTCACAGAAGTACGGTGAGCAAGAACCAAAGTAAGGTGAAGGGACAACACTGTATCTCCATTATTGATAATAATGGAAAACTAAATCCAAACACAGAGATCCTCTGCACAAAACATGGCTTAATTTCATAACCCCATTTGAGCATAAGACACAAAAGAACATATGAGCAATGATTACCTTAAATTTCAGAAACATTTAAAACTCAGAATGTTGTTTATGACTAGCTCAAACTATAAAGAAACACAAGGCATTATTAACCGCAAATGAATGTAATTGCCACTTTTATAAAGGAGAAATTATGTTGTTGCTAACAGACTGACACACAGAAGTTCTTAAGGACCACTAATTTTCCATTTCTTGACTGGGGTTGAGGTCATACACTTATTTGTTAAAGCTTTTATGTGTGTTTTATCCAACTTTCAGCATGTATTACAATGAGAATGAAAAAGAATTAAGGGTCAATTAATAAGGAGAACTTACAGATAAAAAAAAACTAGTTTAATAATAGAAAATTTGGTGAGGGATATAAACACTAATTTAAATGGAAAATACTTTAAACACGTGAAGAAATGGTCATTCTCACTTAAGAGAAATGTTTTAATTTACAAGACTGAAAAACCATTACAAATGTTGATAATACAGAGATTTAAACAGTTAAATAGTTACATAGATATGAATTTGAGCAAATTCCAGGAGATAGTGAAGAACAGGGAAGCCTGGTGTGTTGCAGTCCATGGGGTTGCAAATAGCTAGACATGACTTGGCAACTGAACAACAAAAGTTACTTACATACCTTGCTTTTTGCATGATAAATTCAAACAACATTTGGAGAGCGATTTAGCAATACCTATGAAAGTTTAAAGTTTCCAAAATTTGCTTCAACATTTCAAGTCTAGTCATATTCTTAAAGCTATACCAGCTCTGTGTGAAATAACATATGATTACATTACTTAATTTTTTTAATGAATAAAAGTCCTTCAGAAGGAAATGGTAAAATAAATTACAATATATTCACTGGAAATAATACTATAAAGCTACTAAATGTTTTAAAAAATGAAGTGTATCTTTTTGCCCTGAAATGAAATGTGTCAAGTTACATTTTTAAGTAAAAAACAAATCATGTTTTATACATTGTATAAAGTACACCAATTTATGTAAAAACAAAAAAGTAAATACTTGTTAAGTAGTTCTATAACGTCTTTTGGAGTATATATGTGAAAAAACAAAACAAACCAAAACAAAACCCAGAACTGATCAATGCAGTTTCTGAGGAAGAGAAGTATGGATCCTGGTGGAAGTTATAGTCATAGTTTTAACTATAATATACACCCTATTTTTCATTTTATATTTTATACAAAGTGCATGCATGATCAATTCAACATATAAATTAAATAACAAACATATAACAACTATAAAAATAAATTGACTTTTCTATGAAGTAGTAGAAATATTCCTGTTGCAATTTTAGTTTTGTGCTGATATTATTCAGAAAAGAAAGTCAGGTAACCTATTCACCACTGCACTTCCAGAAGCTCAGCTCTCAGGAATGCACATACTCAGTTCATGATTCACAACATTATCCCTCTGCCCCTCGGATCTCAGGATAACCCAACACTTACAAACTAGATTTGGTGCTAAGCTTGTGATGCTGTTTTGTACATAGCGGCAGAACTAGTATCATGGAAAATTGAAGGATTCAGTTTTCTTGGAGTTTTTTGGGGGTATTTGGGAGATACAACACTGAACTGAGGAGTTCACTGAGGGAATTTAAGCTAAACAGCAGTCAAAACAGGAAATGTTCCCTGAGATAAATGCTATAATAGCTTTTTCTTATTCATATAGCTTAATTTCATATTTGATAAAACAATTTTAATCCTGGGTTGAGATTTAATATCTTAATTTAAAATTCTAAATTTAATAGCTCTATGTAATCTATAAATGCATAAAGTATAGCTTTAAAAGTGAAGTTAGTGGAAGAAGGGGGAATTTTAAATTTGCATAAAGTGTTTTTGCTTCCTGTGGATTAGAGTTCTAGGGAGAAAACCGAAGGTTTGTATAGTATATCCCAGCAAAACCATTGTTCCCTTTTCTAAACTTAGTTCATCTACCTGCAAACTAATATGTTTTTCTATATTTTAACTTCTATTTATAATTACCAGGAGCCCATGAAATGCAGTTACTCAATTAGCAACACAGTAATACCACCACCAACAATATTAATAATGATAATACAATTAAGATTAAATCATATTCTTTGATAAAATGAAAGTAGAAGTTTAACTATATTGGACTTCCCTTGTGGCTCAGCTGGCACAGAATCCACCTGCAATGCAGGAGAGCTGGGTCTGATCCCCGGGTTGGGAAAATCCCCTGGAAAACGGAAAAGCTACCCACTCCAGTATTCTGGCCTGGAGAATTCCATGGAATGTATAGTCCATGGGGTTGCAAAGAGTCAGACATAACTTAACTACATTCTGTAAATATTTAAGAATTCTCTTCAGAAAATTTATTGAAGTTTACTGTCCTTTTCTATTCAGGTTTTCATAAGAAGCAAATGGGAATTTGAATATTTGAACATATTCCAAGTATGAGACATTGATGGGTAAGCATAATAGCATGCATCCCCTTTTTCATTTTCTTTACTGAAAAGAACATTATTGTTTAGTACAAAGGGGACAAAAATTTAATTGACTATATAATTGTATATTGTCTCCAAGAAAGAAAATGAGAGGGCTTTGGTAGAAATTCATAATGCCATAATAATAATTTCCTATGCTTCGTGGCCATTATACACTCACCTCTTACTGATTAATTATATTAAGATACTTTCTACAGAACAAATTCAAGTGAGATTTCAGTACATTTTTCATTTACAGAGATTTCTCTCAAACTTTAGCTAAAAGTCTGACTCAATTTTCACATAATCTTCATCAGAAGATTATTGTATTTCTTAAAGTTCTATATTTGAAAAATGATGGGTTAAATTGTAGATCTAGATTTTTCTTAACTTTTCTATTTTAAAATAATATCTAATGTTTTTAAGAGTTTATTTGGCACATAAAAAATGAGTCATTTAAAAAAAATTATTACCCATCTATTATTATTATCAAAGTACTTCTATCTACTTCCAACTGTTACTAATCTTTGTGAGTTAATTGGTCTAGAAGCATAGAAATAATATTTTTGAAAATAAATCCATAATTATCTATTATGTAAAACATAATCCAATAAAAATAAATTCAGGGGACCCAGCATAGAGATGCAGATTTTAAAAGATGCTGGGTGAGAAACTAAAGAAGCAGAAAAAAGAGACCACAGAGCTTCCGTGTGGAGGGGATTATAAAATGGTAAGTCTGAGAGAAGGGTATATAAAAATAAGGCTGGTGGGAAAGGAAAGATGGAAACATAGCTTCTCTGGGTTACTAAATCAACAGTATAAAGATGAGGGGAAAGATAGACTTCCCACAAATCACTAGAGTACAGTAAGGGCGGTGAGTGTGGTAAATTATTTAGGTGGTGTGGATGTACTGTTGTTTTGTGAGAATTATATGGTGATATAGCATGTTATGTAAGTAAGTTCATGGAAGAATTTAGTAATTACGTACCATCACTACTACCAGTAAGAACTTTTAAGTAAAAGAATTATTGAAGTTGTTTTTTATATGTGAGTATCCCATACTTAATTCCATTTATCTTTTTTTTTAATTCAATATTTGGCATTGGATATTTTACTGGAATATGCTAACAAGAAGTCTATTTCTCATTAGTTTAAATGGGAAAAAATAGAATGCTTTCACGGTAAACCCAAATTCAAAGTAAATAAAACATAGTAAAATCTCTATGTAAGAATAACATGCTATAATGTTAATACATAAAATGCTTAAATCAGTGTTACCTGATCACTTATGAGTTAACAGGAGTTAGTATGGCTTCCCAAAAAGCTTACAAAATTTTAGGTGAACATTCTATTTTACAGACTCTCTTATCTTTAAACCACCTATGGGTGGTTTTGAACTTCTACCAAGTGTATCTGGAACATAACTTAAGATCTTCCTGAATTTAACTCAGGATTTAACTATAAAATGTTATAGTGAGCTTTGAAGATGTGAGCATAATTTTCCAATGTAACTTCTAGCTGAAATATTGAGAGATACAGACATTGGATGCATTTTGAAAATGAAAAACCAAAGGTGGACTGCCTGGGAAACAGTATCAGGGTTTTGCAGGACATGTCTCTATTTAAAAATGCTTGAAGGTTAGTAGAGTCTTTATAAATTCAAATTCAGGTTCATCTTCATTTTATGGTGGTCTTGACCTATATCAACCTCCCTGGTGGCTCAGATGATAAAGTGTCTGCCTGCAATGCAGGAGACCTGGGTTTGATCCCTGGGTTGGGGAGATCCCCTGGAGAAGGAAATGGCAACCCACTCCAGTACTCTTGCCTGGAAAATTCCATGGACAGAGGAGACTAGTAGGCTACAACCCATAGGGTCGCAAAGAGTCGGACACAATTGAGCAAATTCCCTTTACCTATATTAGGGAAATAACGTCTATATTCACCTCAAAAGTCCAAATGTCTCATCAGGAAGGTTTTCATTAATCATTTAATCTAAAGAATTTTCTGTTGATGTCTATCAAGTCATCCTGATTTATTTTCTTCCAGGATATTTTCTAACTAAAATCACTCACTGTATTAATTTTTTCTGTGCTCAATGCTTTTATGGTTTTCATTACTAGGGGTCAGACAGAAAATAACTCTATCACAAGACTGTTCCTTCTCCCATCTCAGCACTAAAGCAAGCCTATATGTATGGAACAGCTAAATGTGCATGTGTGTGTTTTATGCAGGTTCTCTTCATCATGTTTGTATTTAAAAGAAGAAAGAAAATCACCCAGGAACATTTGGCCTCAAGAACATCACAGTTTTTAAAATGTCAAAGTGAATGCTTCTAACTCTCTCAACTCTGATATAAAGTTCTTCCACAAGTTCACCTGAGAACTTCCTCCATAGGAAGATTACAGTGGGGAGGTCAGGATAGTTTCTTCCACCTTAGTTCCAACTAGCCCTTCCCTGGTTGCAACTAGGTTTGATTTGATTGTACCCACATTATTGAGGACAAAACACATACAGTCTAATTTGGTGAGTACAGTTGGTTCTTTCTGACTGTGAATGTTTAAAGTCGGGTGATTCTCTTATGAATAACACTTTTTTTTTTTTTTTCAGTTTTTGGAAGATGTTTCTTCTAGAAATTTCCAGTGATAATTATAAACTGCTGCACATTAAAAGCTCCTTCCAAAGAAATAAAAAGACAAATAAAAATAACTTGCCTCTCCAGGCTCGACATTTAGTAGCATAGATTCATGTAATGAAATCTCAAATTAAGTCAGGATAACAAAAAATTATGAGACTCTTTTTATCTCAGACAGAGCACAAATCCCAAAAGCCTCAGACAAAATAGTAAGTGCCAAATATTGCCGTGTTTCAGGCTTCTGGGGTCTGTGTGGTATCTAAGACAGAAAGAGTCCCATAGCCTTTCGTTATCCTGCCAATTCAGGAGATGTAGGAGACACACCAATATTTTATAATAACCTACAAGGGAAAAGAATCTGAAAAAGAATATATATGTGTGTGTATATATATATGTATTCACTTTGCTATACACCAGAATCTAACACAACATTATAAATCAACTATACTTCAATAATAATAATAATAAAAAAACTATCACTGGGAAAAAAAGAATCTATGTGTCAAATTGTATTCTACAATTAGAGAATGATGACATCAATGAGACTATCAGGTTTGAATCACTTGGAGGCCCCAAGAATCTCTTTCATGTGTCCAGATGGTGTATTTTTACATTAAATCAAGAAGTTAGACAGTTGCCCTAACTGTTTACTAAAATTGTTATGTTTTTACTTCCTAGAGTGAATTATTTTACTGATACTATGCTGACTCAGAATCAGATTTATTGTTTCTCAATTATGTTATTAAGTTTTTGGTGTTTGGGGATCTTTCTCATTCTCTGCTTTTGATTAAAAATCTAGTTTTAACATGTTTTTCTCAACTTCAGAATAATTATTATATAAATTGCAAAACTTGGACAGTAAATAGAATTAGTAATTCACTTAGAACTGAGTGTTTATTACAGCTCAAAGTAAATTCAAGCATATCTAGCTTAATATCATTATTTATTTGAATATTTGGAAGCCTAGAGATTTGAAATTATTTAGAGCAACTGAAACAGGCAACGGAAATCTGTGATAAGTTATATGTAAAAAAAATTAAACTAATAAAAGTAGTTGATAAACACAATGTTTCTCAAATCTTAAATTGGGGAATTTAAAAATGTTCATAGGCAATTGAGATACGAATGCAGCATAGAGCAAACTAGATACTTGAAGTTCGAGTTTTAAACCCCTTGTTTTGGAAGGTAAAGAAGGGTTAGCAGACACTATCCCATCTTAAAGGTCAATATTGCGATTATTTCACTGAAAAAGAAAAAAAAAAACGTATTCAAAATGTATTTTGGTTTAGAATACTTCTGATTAAATTATTTAGAGGAAGATATTTTTTTGCTCATTGAGAGGTGAAAAAAAGAAATGCTTTGAGTTCATCATGGGTTTAGCTAGTTTATTAATAAAAGCCATGGAAGTGGCAATTCAGCCACTGGCTTTCTTCTTCTTTTTCTCAGTCTTCCTTTATTTCTTCTTATTCTTTTTATTTTTTCTTAATAAATGGGTATTAAATGCTTATACACTTCACATTTATAATGTAATCAAATAAAATTAAAAATATAATGTACATTTGTTGTTGTTTAGTTGCTAAGTTCTATCCAACTCTTTTGTGATCCCATGGACTGTATCCCACCAGGCTTCTCTGTAATGGTATTTCCCAGGCAAGAACACTAGATAGAGTAGGTTTCCATTTCCTTTTCCAGGGGATCTTCCAGACCCAGGGATTGAACCTACATCTCCTGCATTAGCAGGCAGATTCTTTACCACTGAGGCACCAGGGTAGCCTATAATGTTGTACATTAACATAATATGTACATTATAAATAGAGATATATAATGTACACTATAGGCTACCCTGGTGGCTCAGTGGTAAATATATAAATATATATTTATATATAATGCAAAACCACTGATATGATCATACAATAGATGAGAAAATGAAGGCCAGGAGAAGTTAACTGATTTAACCACTGAGAGAGAAAAATACTGGCAGTGGCAAGGATATTTATGAGTATTTAGACTGGCTTATTTAACTTCTATGCAGAGTACATCATGAGAAATGCTGGGCTGGAAGAAGCACAAGCTGGAATCAAGATTGCCGGGAGAAATATCAATAACCTCAGATATGCAGATGACACCACCCTTATGGCAGAAAGCGAAGAGGAACTAAAAAGCCCCTTGATGAAGGTGAAAGAGGAGAGGGAAGAAGTTGGGTTAAAGCTCAACATTCAGAAAACTAAGATCATGGCATCTGGTCCCATCACTGCATGGCAAATAGATGGGGAGACAGTGAAAACAGTGTCAGACTTTATTTTTTTGGGCTCCAAAATCACTGCAGATGGTGATTGCAGCCATGAAATTAAAAGACGCTTACCCCTTGGAAGGAAAGTTATGACTAACCTAGATAGCATATTAAAAAGCAGAGACATTACTTTGCCAACAAAGGTCCATCTAGTCAAGGCTATGGTTTTTCCAGTGGTCATATATGGATGTGAGTTGGACTGTGAAGAAAGCTGAGCCCGAAGAATTGACGCCTTTGAACTGTGGTGTTGGAGAAGACTCTTGAGAGTCCCTTGGACTGCAAGGAGATCCAACCAGTCCATCCTGAAGGAGATCAGTCCTGGGTGTTCATTGGAAGGACTGATGCTGAAGCTGAAACTCCAATACTTTGGCCATCTCATGTGAAGAGTTGACTCATTGGAAAAGACCCTGATGCTGGGAGGGGTTGAGGGAAGGAGGAGAAGGGGACGACAGAGGATGAGATGGCTGGATGGCATCACCGACTCAATGGGCATGAGTCTGAGTAAACTCCAGGATTTGGTGATGGACAGGGAGGCCTGGTGTGCTGCGATTCATGGGGTCGCAAAGAGTCAGACATGACTGAGCAACTGAACTGAACTGAACTGAGACTGACAGTTTCATGTTTTTCTTAAGCTTTCTTCTGCTTTAACCCAATGAGGACTAAGGGGTTCTTTCCCTTGCTTTAATTCTGTAAACAGTAATGGGTTTTTATCTAAGAAATTATATGGATCTATTTTTTTTTTTACAGGATCTATTGGCCATTTTACAGGCTTCCCTTGTGACTCAGCTGGTAAAGAATTTGCCTGCAATGCAGGAGACCTGGGTTTGATCCCTGGAGAAGGGAAAGGCAACCCACTCCAGTATTTTGACTGGAGAATTCCAGGGACTATATAGTCCATGGGGGTCACAAAGAATCAGACATGATTGAAGACTTTCACTTTCTCATTTTCTCACACTGGCTGCTTGGTATTTAAACGTTCCCCCTCTTCATGCACATGCTTTTCAGTTTTGTCCTCAGTTCCCCACTGTAAGTCTCTTCATTGGCTCTACTCAGAGCTCCCACGATGTTTCCCACAACAAAGGAGCCTGTGTCATTGTCTTCCCATGTGTCTAGTAATTGGGACAATTATGACTTCTACCTCTAAACTAAACTAGACATTGAGTCACTTGCATCAATATCACATATTTACTTTAAACAAAGTAAAAACTAGAACCAGAATTTCTGAAGGGATGAATATGTAATATATTTATTATAAGTAATGTTGGAAAGAATATCTATGAAATTTCAAAAAAAATTATACCTCATGAAGAGAATATATCTTAGCCCCCTATTATATTCATTAAAATGCACATTTATAAAATATTCTATATTGCATATCATCCTTTTTGCATACACACATTGATATGTTTACCTCTAAAATAAGATATTTATATAAATAATTAATGTAATATAAACATTCAATGATAATACACATATATACTATATGTGTGCACATATATACTATATATATTATATTGTACAATATAATATATATATTATATATATATAGACAAGTATATATAATACACATATATACTATAGACAAGGGAAATTTAAAGAAAGATATCTCACAGGTTGGGCTTCCCTCGTAGCTCAGTCATTAAAGAATCCACCTAAAATGCTGCAGACCTGGGTTCCATCCCTGGGTCGGGAAGATCCCCTGGAGATGGAAATGGCCACCCACTGCAGTATTCTTCCCTGGAAAAGCCCAGGGATGGAGGAGCCTGGCGGGCTACAGTCTGTGGGGCTGCAGGAGTCAGACGCCACTGAGACTAAGCATATACACGCATAGGTCACTACATGAATAAATGATAGAAATACAAAATGGACTTGAAATATAAGCTAAATAACAGGTGCTCTGAATATCAGAAGTAAAGTCAGAGTTACAGCATCGAATATATTTATTTCTGCTAATCTGGCAGCTCAGGACGCACAGAAGAAACTGGTGAGCTCATTCCTTAAGTTCCTATGACTCTACTTATTAAAGAGTTTTCTGACTTGCTTTTATAGAGCAGAGTATGGAAGCAGCATTTGAGTTGTTTATCAAAATGCATATGTCTTTTAAGTATTTACCGGCTTTAATACCCCATAGTAATGTAAATCCTACAATAGTGTTCCCCACCAAAGAGCTAAGTGGTACCAGACCACTCCGAGAATTCAGTTCAATACAACTCAGGTTAATCTAATCAACTGAATATTAAAATCTACTCTAAGAAACAGAGATATGAAGTTCTTGATTTCAAGTTATTGATATTCTTTGGAGAGAGAACAAATGAAAACACATCAAGTAGCTTGACTATCACAACAGCACATGATGCAATGATAATCAATTTAGCAACATTTATTACTCAGTAAGGACTCCATGAAGGAAAATCTATGCAAATAACTGCTATGTCTAGGAAGAACCAAATGAAATCATTTATAGTTTCTATGGATCAAATTTCAGTTATTATACTTTCATGTGGTTGGTTTCATAAACCGAACGTTGCCTGTTGCAGCAACCATAAAATTTGCCTCCACCTTCTGATCTCAGGCATTTGATCAGATGACACCTGTGATAAGCCCACTACTGCTCGCTTTCTGGTAAAATTGCTTAGGTTGCCATTTCTCTTTTTCTCCTCCCAGTCAATATGGCATTTAACCTTTAATGCCATCATTCTTATATTGCCAGAGATTTTAAAAGGACTGAAATAACTGGAACATGAAAAAACATACCAAAGTGTTTTAAAAATCATATATTTTAAAAATATATATGTTTTAACATATATTATCTCAAATTCTTTTTCTTAGAAGACAAAAACTTCAAGCATGATTTTAATTATGTGAATGACTCTACTGAAGTTTAGGTCGAAGCAATAATTGCTAACACAATCATGGAGCTATCATAATTTTATAGTCTTTGCTTGAGCTGTAAGAACATGTGATTATATGTTTGCCTTTTGTGAGTGTGTTTAACTTTTTTTTTTTCCTTTAACATAGTTTCATAAGCTGTCCATAAAAATAATAACGCTATTAAAGAATTCTTTCTTTAAGAAATTACCTAATTTTGATGAGATTCAGATAGTGCCAAGAAAGAAAACTGAAATTAATACAACCCAGTGTATAAGAGCATTCATTGTTACTTTTGTCACATTTATCCTTCCATTCGTAACCACAGATCATTTTCTTCCGAAACTTTTATAACTGAACAGCATGAAACCTCCTCATATGATCATATCCTGATTAGAAAACTACTTTTAACTGTTTGTCTTTCCATTTGTTTCTCCCTTACATAAATGTACCCATGGTAGGACTTTAGAAAAATAAGTAACATTAATATCTGGAATACATTTTCTTATAAGTAAACATTTTTTTTGGCCTTAGGTCATGTTTCTAATGACATTTTCTTTCTCATTCTGCAAAATATCAAAGAACTTCTAAATACATCTTTTTTTTTCCTCACTGAAGTCAACAGCAATGAGACTATATGTGTAATACTCATGCATTGTCAATTTAAGTGACTAGATTGACATGTAGTTTTCTTCCAATTATTGATTTTTAAATACAAATTCTGAAATTGCAATTTTGTTACCTCTAATCCATGAGGTAGTAGGCATAATTAATTCTAGTAAATGAACTCCTATATTTATCATTCCATATTCATTACATAGTTTTTAAATTATAATTTGTATTCCATAATAAAAAATTGCTTTAGGAATATTTAAAGAGTAAAATTTGTAAGAATGGTAATTTTTATAAACTTCAAGTATTCTTTATGAGACACATACACACACACACACACACACACATATATATAAAAGAATGCAAATATTTCCAATTTCAATACAGACTTACCTTGCCGACATATTGATAATCAGATCCTGTATATTCCTCCAATAAGAAAAATTGATTCCACATCCAACCACGCTTTTGACGATGAAGTATTTTTCCATCACTCCTCTGTACACGTGCACCTAAAATTCTTTTCTGGGGCACAGGAGTCCTTCTGAACATTATCTCTGGAGAACAGAAATGTGGCAGGCATACCCAGAGCAGAAATAGTAGCAAAAAATGATATACTGTCATAGTTCACGTCTTGACAATTTCCAACGTGGATGAAGAAAAAGCAGTCTTATTTTATTTGGCTGAATTTTACTGTATTTCAACTGGTTTCCAATGTTTCATCAATGTTTTGGACATGTTTCCAAAGGCTTCAAAAAACAAACAAATAAAAAAAAAATCAGTTGACAACATTATGAATGTTACCTGTCACTTTAAATTTAATGTGACAAAGATTAATTAATGATAGCAACCAAAATATTTACCTTCCTCCTCTTATATAAAGTAATTGCTAGTTTTGGAGACATGACTTGTCTAGTAAGATGTCTATAATTTAAGAAAAGATGATTGCAAATAATTTCAAACAAATTCCAAAGAAAAGACATATTAAGCCTTCTTTTTTTTTTTTTTTTTCCTTTTGGCATTTTAGTAATTTTTAGGAATTATAACCCCTGTATAGAGTGGTGATGTAGTTAATTTTACATGTCAACTTTCCCAGAGTAATTTAACATAAATTAAAATTTTGAAAACAAAATAGTGATTTTAATAACTACAGGAAATAGGCACTTATTATGCAATGCACAGAGAAGGCAATGGCATCCCAGTCCAGTACTCTTGCCTGGAAAATCCTATGGACGGAGGAGCCTGGTAGGCTGGTAGTCCATGAGGTCACTAAGAGTCAGACACGACTGAGTGACTTCACTTTCACTTTTCACTTTCATGCATTGGAAAAGAAAATGGCAACCCACTCCAGTGTTCTTGCCTGGAGAATCCCAGGGACGGGGGAGCCTGGTGGGCTACTGTCTATGGGGTTGCATAGAGTCGGACATGACTGAAGTGACTTAGCAGCTGCAGCAGCATGCAATGCAATATTTAAATTATTTTTTAAACAAGCACAGTTTCTTCAAACTTCATCCACCTCAAAGATAAAAGTAAAGCCAAAATTAAAAAAAATCTGAGTGTCTTCAGCTGAAGACTTTTCCTCTCTCTTCTCTTAAGTGGATCTGTGAAACAAATAGAGCTTCCTAGAGCAGAAAATAAAAATCACTACTACAGTAAATCAACATGTGATATAATTTACACTGTTGTGTATAAGGATTTAATCATGCTGAAAGTTCCAGCTTTGATACATTTGCACAGTGTATCACCACAGACTTGCCCCTATGCTGATCTGGAATTCCATGATGCTCCAGCCTTCTCACTGCTCTCCACCTTCAATTATTTTTTCTTAGCGGTGTATCCCTGGTAAATCCTGTGTGTGTGTATTACTTATTCAGTCGTCTGACTGTTTGCAAACCAATGGACTACAGCCTGCCAGGCTCTTCTGTCCATGTTATTCTCCAGGCAAGAATACTGGAGTGGACTGCCATTCCCTTCTCCAGGGGGTCTTCCCGACCCACAGATTGAACCCAGGTCTCCAGCATTTCAGGCAGAATCTTTACTGTTTGTTTCACCATTTGAGCTCCCCAGGAAGTCCTTTAGGTAATCCCACTGCAATGTAAATCAGATCATGTCACGTCTCTGCACAAAACACTGATGGCTTCGCACCTCATTTTGATTAAAACCCAGCATCTCACAAAGACCTACAATTGTGTATTCCATTTTATAACTGCTGGTCACCTCTCTGACCTCATGCTATACTTCAGTCCCTTAGGTCACTACTCGAAATTGACTCTTTTCCAGCCAAAGTGTCCCTTTTGCTTCAGCCTGCAACATACCTCATACACCCCTCTCTTCAACCAGGACCTCTTTACTTTTTCTCTCCACCTGGAATGTTTTTCCATGTAGTTATCCACATAGGTAAATTCCCTGCTTCCTTTGGATGTTTCTTGAAACCTCCCCTGATATTTTCTAGATCTCAATATACATGTGTTTTATTTATTATTTACTGTTCACATATTCTGCCTGTCATCATCCCATGAAAAAAAGGAATTTTGCTTTTCTTTGCTATTGTTTTCACAGTACCTAGAACAGAATCTTGCACATGGTAGATGCTCATTAAACAATCTGATTGAATGAATGCATGAATTATAAATTGATTCAAACATCTGAGCATCATTAACTCCTCTATAAAGTTAAGCCCAAACATTTAGGTATGAAAATAATACTTTCAAATCATATTTTTAGGTTATTTTTATCTAAAATTTTCTATTTTCTTTTTATTTTTAGTTAGGTATGCATTTTATTTCAGGATATGATAAAATACAGTAAAAAGTAGTTGGGGGACCAAAAATGTTACAAAAAGTGGTTCGAGGATTGAGTTTCATTTCTTTGATATGACAATGTATTCTTAAGGGCTCCAGCATTTACATGTATGGCTTCATTCACAAAGATTTCTATGCAATATGTTTACTTATTTGTGTGTTTGTTTTATTATTCAGATGATTTAAAGGTTAATGCAAATATGCTTCAGAAGTAAGATTAATGGTGAAGCAGTATTTCCCCAGAGTGTATTAAATGACCGTGGAACTCTCTACAGCACATGAAGCATTCAACATGACAGATATAACCTGTCTTAAAATCTGTCATGTAATGCTATACTTGGGAGCAAAGAAATTATCTGATGCATAAAATGGTTTTACATCACAAAGTACTGACTTTACAGAAACTCAGATTGATTGGATTCTAAGTAATAGGAACATTTACCAAAATGATATTTGACTTTTTAAATGCATCAGGACATGCTAGACAGTATTCTCCAGAAATTTATACTGTTCCTAAGAGTTAGAGGAGAGTTTGCATAATTGAGGGTTTCTTTTATCTTCTCTGAAAGCTTTAAAACTTATTGAAGCAAGATTCTCATTTCAACTCTTTTTTTTTTTCAATTTAAAACTGTTTGCTAGCACTTGCTATATTGATTATTTTCAATACAATATAACTTTACCTATAAGTTTAGAAGCTTAATTATCAATATTTTTAGGAAGGAAGATGAGGACATTGCATTTTTAAAAGTTGTTAGTGAACAATTGGAGAAGTATATATATATATATATGTATATATACACACCATTTTTCTTTATTATTTTAGTTTTGATTATTTCATAATATATCTTCTGAAGAGTCTATAGTTAAATGCATTTTAATACTGATTTAAGATAATTAAAAGATATTTAAACATATTTTCCATAAATGTTTTTGATAAAACCATCTCAAGCAATGACAAGATTAAATAAAAATACATTTAACCATGACTAATTAGATATATGAATTTCTTTCATTAATAGATCGGGCTTTTGGCCTCATATCTAAAAATCTCTGCATAACTTTAAGGTCAAAAACATTTCTCTTGTATTTTCTTTTAGAAGTTTTATAGTTTAAGTTCTTAGCATATATGATCCAATTTGAATCAAACTTTGTATATGGCTCAAGATATGAATTGCAGTTTGATATTTTGCTTATGAATATCCAATTTTTCTAGCACCATTTGCTGAAAAGTGCATCCTTTCTCTGCTAAATTGCCTTTGTAACTTTGTCAAAAATCAGTTGTATATTTATGTGTGTTTATATATTTTTGGACTCATATATATTTGCTTGTTTGTTCATCTTTATACCCATAGAACACTCTCTTGATCACTATAATTTGCAAGTCTGGAAATCAAATAATCTTAGTCCTCCAACTTTGGTCTTTTAATTTTCTTTTTTTTTTGTTATTATAGAACTTCTTGCATTTTCAATCAAATTTTATAGTTACCTTGAATTTTATATATAAAAATCTGTGGGGATATTAATGGGGATTGCATTGAATCTTTAGATAAATTTGAGAAAAATGAACATCATAACAACATTGACTCTCCCAAGTTATGAACACTGTATGTATCTCTCAGTCATGTTTTGTAGATTTCAGCATATAAGGCTTGTTCACCTTTTGTCAAATATAACCCGAGTGTTTTCATTTTTTTCATGCTATCACTTTATCATATTTTTGTTTTTAACCACTTTTTTGGATAAGATTGAACTACAAAGAGGTGAAATATTCATTGTGTACAACTTGATGAGTTCGGACATTGCTAAGAGGAAACAGAGACACATCCTAGTCTGGCATGAGTATATGATAACAGATTGAAAATCATATCTGATTACAGACTTGTATCCAGATATAGAAAGTATTCTCAAAATCAACCATCAACAAACACAAAACCCAATAGATTTGAATTGACACTTCACCTAAGAAGACAGAGGGCAAAAAGTATATGAAAAGATATTCAGCATCATTCATCATTTGAGAAATTTAAATTAAAATGACTGATGACTAGCATATGTTAGTAAGGATGTGGGGGAATGAGAACTCTTTTACACCTTTGATGGGATTGTCAAATAAGATAAACTCTTTGGAACACAGTGTAGTAAGTTGAAAAATGGCCCCTCGAAGATGTTTATATCCTGAATTCTAATATATATATATATTATATTAGACATATTATATATATATATATATATATATATATACACACACACACACACACACACTACTTTACAGGGTAAAGAAACTAGACATATGATTCACTGAATATCTTGGGAGTTTAGGAGATCATTCTGGATCATTTAGACAAAATCAACGGTGGCTCAGACAGTAAAGAACTTGCCTTATCCATTCGTCAGGGCTGGTGCACTGGGAAGACCCAGAGGGATGGGATGGGGAGGGAGGTGGGAGGGGGGATCGGGATGGGGAACACATGTAAATCCATGGCTGATTCATGTCAATGTATGGCAAAAACCACTACAATACTATAAAGTAATTAGCCTCCAACTAATGAAAAAAAATGAAAAAAAAAAAAAAAAAAGAACCTGCCTGCAATGCAGGAGACCTGGGTTCAGTCCCTGGGTTGGGAAGGTCCTCTGGAGAAGGGAATGGTGGCCCACTACAGCATTCTTGCCTGGGAAATCTCATGGACAGAGGAGCTTGTGGGGGCTACAGTTCACTGGGTCACAAAGAGTCGGACACAACTGAGTGACTAGCACTTTCATTTTCTTTCAATATGATCACAGGGGTTTCCCAGGTGGTGCAGTGCTAAAGAATCTGCCTGCCAATTCAGGAGATTTAAGAGACACAGTTTCAATCCCTAGGTCAGGAAGATCCACTGCAGTAGGAAATGACAACCCACTCCATTCTTCTTACCTGAAAACATTCCACGGACAGAGGAGCCTGACAGGTTACAGTGTATGTGGTTTAGAGAGTTGGACATGACTGAGGACACGACTGAGCAACTGAACACACACATACAAAGTAATCACAAGGGGCCTCATAAGAGGGAGGCAGGAGGATCAGTCAGTAAAAGAGATGATCACAGATGCTGGAGGTTAGAGTATCCCAAGTAAGAATGCAGTAACTAAGGATTACAGGCCACCCTGGAAGCTAAAGAAGCAAAACAATGGATACTCCCCTGGAGTATCACCCTTCCCTCCACCCAGGCAGAAATCTTGATTTTAGACTTTTGACCTCTTGCTTTTGTTCAGCTGCTGAATTTTGTCCCACTCTTTTGTGACCCTGTGGGTGACTATAGCCCGCCAAGCCCCTCTATCCATGGAATTCTCCAGGCAAGAATAATGGAATGGGTTGCCATTTCCTTCTCCAGGGGATCTCCCTGATCCAGGGAACAAGCTCATGTCTTCTGCACTGGCAGGCAGATTCTTTACTACTGAGCCACCAGGGAAGCCCTTTTGACCTCTGGAAATCTAATAGATAAATCTATAATATTTTAAGTCACTCAGTTTGTGAGTTGTTACAGTGCCAATAAGATAAGCAGATTTAGACATTTATGCAAGTGGAATAAAGGATATTCATCTAAAATGTGCATGTTTATAGCAATGCAAGAATATAGGGAAAGGCTAGAGAAAAGTCAATGTCACAGGTGAATGGATAAACAAATCGTATTATATGCATAAAATGGAATGTTACTAAGCAAATAAAAAAGAATGACATTTTAAGTTCACAAGCAAGGAAGGAGCTTAGAAAAATACCACTCCATCCTAAAAACAAAGATAACCTGAACAGACTTAAAAAATTAACAACACTTCTTGGATTCATAACAATGGAGGGGGACTCAGGGACTACTGCCTCCAAGGTTGACGATAGATAAATGAATAGAAGGAAGCGTGGCTTAACTGACCAGAGACTCATGAACAGAAATCAGCCAGAATCAGTAATGGAGTGGCAAACCTGAACTGTAATTGATAAACTGCTGGAGGTTCAGTGAGTATAACTCGGGGAATTAAAAACTCCAAGGTGAGAGTTTTTTTGAATGTTGAGTTTTAAGCCAGCTGTTTAACTCTCCTCTTTTACCTTCATCAAGAGGTTCTTTAGTTCCTCTTTACTTTCTGCCATAAGGGTGGTGTCATATGCATATCTGAGGTTTTGATATTTCTCCCCACAATCTTGATTCCAGCTAGTGATTCTTCCAGCCCGACATTTTACATGATATACTCTGCATATACGTTAAATAAGCAGGATGACAATACAGAGCTTTGACCTACTCCTTTCCCAGCTTTGAACCAGTCATTCATTTCATGCCCAGTTCTGTTACTTCTTGACCTGCATACAGGTTTCACAGGATGCAGTAAGGTGGTCTGGTATTTCCATCTCTTTTAATAATTTTCCACAGTTTGTTGTGATCCACACAGTCAAAGGCTTTAGCATGGTCAATGAAGCAGAATTAGATGCTTTTCTGGAATTCCCTTGCCTTTTTAATGGTCAACAGATGCTGGCAATTTGATCTCTGGTTTCTCTGCCTTTTCTAAATCTAACTTGAACATCTGTAATTTGATTTTGAGCAATATTTTGATAGTGTGTGAAATGAGTGCAAATGTACAGTGGTTGAAACTTCCCTTACCATTGCCTTTATTTGGGACTGGAGTGAAAACTGACCTTTTCCAGTCCTGTGGCCATTGTTGTGTTTTTCAAATTTGCCAACCTGTTGAATGAAGCATTTTAACAGCATCATATTTTAGGATTTGAAATAGCTCAGTTGGAATTCCATCACCTCCACTAGCATTACTAAAGGATTATTTATAGCAACTCCATCTCCCAGTGCATCACATCCTGCTATCAAAAAAATTACAAAGCATGCCAAAAGGCAAAAAAGTGCAAATTGGAGAGATAGAGCAAGCATCTTAATGAAACATAGTAGGAGTGCTGGGATTATCAAACCAGGAATCTAAAGCATCTTTGATTAATATTCTAAGGATGCTAATGGAGAAAGTAGACAGCATGTAAGAACAGATGATCAATATAAGCAGAGTCATGTAAATCCTAAGAAAGAACTAAAAATAAGTGTAAGAGATAAAAAAAAAAACACTGTAAGTAAAGAACACATCTGATGGGCTTATTGGTAGACTTAGTTTGGCTGAGGAAAGAATCTCTGAACAAGAGGATGTATCCATAGGATCTTCAAAAAGCTTATACATTTGTCCTTAAACATTTGTTCAGATCCATAGAATGCACAGCACCCAAGAGTGAACTCTAAGGATCTTGAAGATAGTTTAGAGTAGGTCCCTCCTTGGTAATAAAATGTTGCATTTTGGACAGGGATATTGATAATGAGCGAGGATATGCAGATATGGAGGCAGTGGGTATATGGAAACACTCAATTTTCTTGGAAACACAAAACTACTCCAAAAAGTATCTGCAATTCATAAACACACACAAAATGAAATAGAAATAGGAAATTATGCAAAACAAACCAGGTTAATTTGCTTAATGCTAATTCTCCCCAGGTATGTTCTATGTTGCTGGAAACCTACTTATTAACTTTTTCAAAACATTATTCCTTCATTATAAATGCTACAAATAATTATTATTCCAGTTTGTTGTTGTTCAGTTGCTAAGTTGCATCCAACTCTTTGCAACCCCATGCCAGACTCCTCTGTCCTCCCAGAGTTTGCTCAAATTCATGTCCATTGGGTCAGTGATGCTATCTATCAAACTCATCCTCTGCTGTCCCCTTCTCCTTTTATTTTCAATCTTTCCAAGCATCCAAGTCTTTCCCCATGGGTCGGTTCTTCACATCTGTTGGCCAAAGGATTGAAGCTTCAGGAATAGTCCTTGCAATGAATATTTAGAGTTTATTTCCCAATGCAGGAGATGCAGTTTCAATCCCTGGGTTGGGAAGATTCCCTGGAGAGGGAAATGGTCACACACTCCAGTATTCTTGCCTGGGAAATCCCAAGGACAAAACAGCCTGGAAGGCCACAGTCCATGGGGTTGCAAAAAGTCGAACACAGTTTAGGGACTAAACATTCCTCCGGTAACCGGACTCAAAATATAGAATCTCAGTAGGTGTCTCAGACAGTAAACAATCTGCCTTCAGTACAGGAGACCCAGGTTCTACCCCTGGGTTGGGAAGATCCTCTGGAGAAGGAAATGACTACCCACTCCAGTATCCTTGCCTGGAGAATCCAGTGGACACAGGAGCCTGGTGGGCTATACTCCACGGGATCTCAAAGAGTCAGACACGACTAATGGGATAACACACACACACAGACACACACACACACACTGATACTTCTGTTTAACCGAGTATACCTATTACATGGTCAGTCAATATAGTCCCTTGCCTTTTTTTTTCCCCTCCATGGCTCTCAGCTCTTCCCACCCCAATCCCCCACTTAATGTGCCACCAAACCTAAATGACCTTTTAAAACTAACACGTACAAAAAAAGATGTCCTTTTCATCATGGACTAGAACGCAAAAGCAGAAAATCAAGAGATACCTAGAGTAACAGGTAAGTTTGGCCTTGGAGTACATAATGAAGTACGGCAAAGTCTAACAGAGTTTAGCAAGAGAAGGCACTGATCATAGTAAAAACCCTCTTGCAATAACACAAGAGGAAACTCTACATAGAGACATCACCAGATGGTCAATACTGAAATCAGATTGACTATATTCTTTGCAGCCGAAGATGGAGAAGCTCTATACAGTCAGCAAAAAAGTAAAAAAGAACAGGCAGTGACTGTGGCTCAGATCATGAACTCCTTTTTGCCAAATTCAGTCTTAAATTGAAGAAAGTAGGGAAAACCACTAGGCCATTCAGGTATGACCTAAAACAAATCCCTTACAATTATAAGTGGGAATGACAAATAGATTCAAGAGATTAGATCTGATAGAGTGCCTGAGGAACTATGAACAGAGGTTCGTTACATTGTACAGGAGGCAGGGATCAAAACCATCCTCAAGAAAAAGAAATGCAAAAAGGCAAAATGGTTCTCTGATGAGACATTACAAATAGGTGAGAAAAGGAAAAGAAGTGAAAGGTAAAGGAGAAAAGGAAAGATATATCCATATGAATGTAGAATAGCAAGTAGATAAAAGAAAGCCTTCCTAAGTGATCAATACAAAGAAATAGAGGAAAACAATAGAATGGGAAAGATTAGAGATCTCTTCAAGAAAATTAGAGATACTGAGGGAACATTTCATGCAAAGATGGACACAATAAAGGATAGAAATGGTATGGACCTAACCTAATGGAAACAGAAGAGGTTAAGAAGGGGTGGCAAGAATACACAAAGGAACAATACAAAAGAGATCTTCATGACCCAGATAACCACAACGATGTGAAGCTCACTTAGAGCCAGACATTTTGGGGTGTGAAGTCCAGTGGGCCTTAGGAAGCATCACTACAAACAAAGCTAGTGGAGATGATGGAATTCCAGCTGAGCTATCTCAAATCTTAAAAGATGATGCTGTGTAAGTGCTGCATACAATATGTCAGGAAATTTGAAAAACTCAGCAATGGCCACAGGATTGGAAAAAGGTAGTTTTCATTGCAATCCCAAAGAAAGGCAATGCCAAAGAATGTTCACACTACCACACAATTATACTCATCTCACACACTAGCAAAGTAATGTTCAAAATTCTCCAAGTCAGGCTCAACAGTATGTGAACCAAGAACTTCCAGATGTTCAAGCTGGATTTAGAAAAGGCAGGGGAACCAGAGGTCAAATTTCCAAGAGCTATGGATCATTGAAAAAGCAAGAGAATTTCAGGAAAAAAAAAAAAAAAAAAACATCTACTTCTCCTTCACTGACTATGCTAAAGCCTTTGACTGTGTGGATCACAACAAGCAGTGGAAAATTCTTAAAAGAGATAAGAATACCAGACCACCTTACCTGCCTCCTGAGAATTCTGTTTGCAGATCAAGAAGCAACAGTTAGAATTGGACATGGAACAACAGACTGGTTGCAAACTGGGAAAGGAGTAGGTCTAGGTTGTACATTGTCACTTTGCTTATTTAGTTTATAGGCAAATTACATCATGTGAAATGCTGGACTGGATGAAGCACAAGCTAGAACCAAAATTCCTGAGAGAAATATCAATAACTTCAAATATGCAGATGACACCAACCTCATGGCAGAAAGCAAAGAGGAACTAAAGAGCCTTGTGATGAAGGTAAAAGAGGAAAGTGAAAAAGTTGGCTTAAAACTCAACATTCAAAAAATGAAGATCATAGCATCTGGTCCCATCACTTCATGGCAAATAGATGGGGAAACAATGGAAACAGGGACAGACTTTGGGACAGATTTCCTGGGCTCCAAAATCGCTGCAGATGGTGACTGTAGAAATGAAATTAAAAAATGCTTGCTCCTTGGAAGAAAAGCTATGACAAACCCATACAGCATATAAAAAAGCAGAGACGGTACTTTTCAACAAAGTCCTTTGCCAACAAATTTCCATATGGTCAAAGCTATGGTTTTTCCAATAGTCATGTATGGATGAGAGAGTTGGACCATAAGGAAGGCTGAGCACCAAAGAATTGATGCTTTTGAACAGTGGTGTTGGAGAAGACTCTAAAGAGTCCATTGGACAGCAAGGAGATCAAACCAATCAATCCTAAAGGAAATCAATTCTGAATATTTATTGGAAGGACTGATGCTAAACCTGAAGCTTCAATACTTTGGCCACCTGATGTGAAGAACTGACTTTTTGGAAAATACCCTGATTCTGGGAAAGACTGAATGTGGCAGGAGAAGGGGATGACAGAGAATGAGAAAATTGCATGGACATGAGTTTGAGCAAGTTCTGTGAGTTGGTGATGGACAGGGAAGCCTGACATGTTGCAGTCCATGGAGTCTCAGAGTCGGACAGGACTGAGCAACTGAACAACAACAGCACTGCTTTAAATCATCATTTCATACAAATGAATGAACATCCAGTAACAGGTTTCTTAACCTTAATCTTTCTTATTTAAAACATATCATACAGCATATTAGCTAAATTAATTTTCAAAAATCCACTTCATCAAGACCCAAATCAGCATTTTTAAAATGAGTCTGCTGCTGGGAAGAAAATACCTGTACTTGATAATTCATTAATTTGTAGCAATATCTTGAGCCAGATGAGTTTTAAAATTTATTTCACATTATTTCCAATTGTTTAATTTCAAGCCTGACATGTAAGTTTTATGTGTATAAACTTCTCTTCCACTAATATATAATTCTAAATTTTGCTGAGATAATTATACTTTATTGAATTTCCCTCACTGGTGAATAGGATGTTGCTGTACATATATATGTGTGTGTGTGTGTGTGTGTGTGTGTGTGTGTGTGTGTGTGTATGTGTGCGTGTGATTAAACATTTCTTGAATTAAGTAATTAATATGTTTATAAAATAGCCTTTCTGAATAAGTTGGGCTACTCACAGTAAAAAAACTAAAGCTAAATTTAGAGTATAAAAATATTATATAAAGAAGCTGTACTTGTTTGAAATTTTAAACAGTTATAATTAGAAGGAATCAATTGGGTTGACACTGCAGTTGAAATATTGCTTGGTGTTAAAAAAAAGCTAAAAATTAATTAAATTCTATAACTTCATATTTAGTTAACATATTTTATTTTGAAGAACTTCTTACAAAAACTACATTTATTTACTCTCAAGAATAATTTAATGCAAATACCACATGAAGTTTAAGAGCAATACATTAGCATCCCTTAGCATTCTGCCTTCCCACAATTCCAAACTTTAATGCATATTCATATCTCCTGGGGCTTTTGTTAAATATCCATGATCTCATTCAGTATGTCTTGGGTGAGGCATAGATTTTGCATTTCTAACAACCCCCCTGTAATGTCAATACAGCTGAACCACCTGCTTGGAAGTTCATCATCAAAACATTTGACTTTTTCATATTTAATGCTTCACAGGCCTGGTGTGTTGCTTATTACACTGATGGAAAAATAAAAATAACACTTAAGATGTTGTATTCCAATTGAAGGAAGACCAGAACACATTTTCTAAATAATCAATCATTTTCTGGAAATGTTTAACTAGAAGAATCTGTTTTATTCAAACCAACACACATTACAGCAATTATTCTCATGGTCATACTACACACTATGCTTTCCTCTATATGTACATTTTAGAGCATTTGTCCCACTGAATCTTATTCCATCTCTGCAATCACAGTCTTTATTATTCTTCTGAAATATTTATCATTACCGTTATTTTCTCTATAGAATGTTAATTTTATTACCTAAGAAGCCAAGAACAGCAGATCACAAAATAAAATAGGCATTTTGACTTATCTCAATTATTAACTAGGTTTCCACACATAACAGGTGATCAATTAAACTGCAATCCATCCTTAATAAAGGGAATTAGTCATTCTTCAAGTCAGTTGATTATGTTGATTAGGATCTTAATGTTCCAGTTTTTATTCCCTTTAATTTTACCATTTATAATCATAATAGAAAGTGCTAAAGATTATTGAGACCGAACCCAAGCCTCCATGGATGAACAATTTTAATCCTTTTAGAGTTTCATAGCACCAATACAATCTAATGAAATTTCAGCATTGAGAAATAAAGGAACATTTTTCAGGTGTGTTTATACAATTAAAATGAGCCAGTGCATACTAAATACTTCCTTTTTATGCAGCTGATACCATTTTATGCATCTAGTATGAAGCATTTTGCAAGATAATTGAATCAAAGCTTTACACTAAGGACTCAAATAATATGAGTCCATATGCTTGATCATATTTTCCAAGAGTTCATTACACATTACCTACTGTGCTCTAATGTCATAGAAAATACATAATTCTACACTGAATATTTATCACTCTATTTTAAGTATGTATTTGCATATGTATCTCTGTTTAGATTGTAAGTTTAAAGCAGAGTCTGTCTTGCATCCATAGTTGCTAATATGGGGATTGCACAATTGCTGTTTAGTCGTGTCCCTCTCTCTTGTGACCCCAAGGACTGCAGCCCATCAGGCTCCTCTGTCCATGGGACCTCCCGGGCAAGAATACTGGTGTGGGTTGACATTTCCTTCTCCAGGGCTTCTTCCTGAGCCAGGGATGGAAACTGTGTCTCTTGCATTAGCAGGTGGATTCTTTACCACTGAGCCACCCAGGGAAGCCTAGAGATTGCACAAAGTGTTCAGCATGTGAGGCTGTCACGGCTAACGCCATGACAGGCAGCCTAGATTAGGAGTAGGCCTGGTTTCCCGGGGTAACATAATTATCAGGCCTCCTGGAGCTAGCCAATCAACACATGCCTAGCAAGAAAAAGAGAACCTATCAGGGGAAAGCTGAAAGCCCCACGTTGGGCCAACAAAAATTACCTTGCAACTGTGTAACCAATCCGCTTGCGCCAACTACCTACTGTGTAACCAATCCGCTTGCGCCAACTACCTGCTGCTTACATTTGAATAATTGTACCCAATAAATACCCGAGAGAACTGGGCTCGGGGCCTTTCCGTCCTCACACCCTTGGTGAGGGCGAGAGGCCCGGCTCGAGTCAGTAATAAATTCCCCTATTGCAAGTTGCATTGTTTAGAGGAGTCTTCTTTCCCGACCGGGGACTCAGACTACGGGCAGAACAAGCAAATGTATTTGAACTGGGTTGAATATTATTGTTTTTCTAAAATATTTCAATGAGAAGGAAACGTGGTTCCTCCCCCTTAAAAAATAAAAAATCACAACAACATGTCAAGGACCATTTATACCATTTTATGCTTATATTCTCTTTATATATAACATCACAGCCCTCACACAAGACATTAGTCAAATAGACAATCAACATATCATTGTTGAATGAAAAATAAACTCAAAGATTTGCTAAAAAAAAAAAAAAAAAAAGATTTGCTAATCTCAGATAAATTGCCAAACATTGTGAGGATTATTGTCAATACAGACAGAATTCCAAAAAGCTTGATCCTTGCTATTCTTCTCAGATTCAGAATCTTCACAGATTCCCCATGCAGGAGAGATCTTTCCAAATTAATTTTATTCTCCAGGCACATGGCTTGCACATAAACCAGCAATACACTTCTCTAGCTATACATGCTCACATCTTAACAAGATAATTTGCAAAATAGATATAACCCTTATAAATCCTAGGCAGTGGCTGGAAAAAGCTCATGCCGGGGTAAAGAGAAGCACTGCCGAGTGAAACATGTAACTTGGTGAGGCCGCTTTTCTCTAAGATTCTTGTTAATAAGGTAAAGAATAGCACCCAAGAGTTTTTGCTATCTTCTTAGCAGCCTTTTTAACTTCAGCAGCCAGTGTGACAGTCCCAGATGTAACTTGATCCACGAACAAGTTAGCACTGCTGATACAGCTGTGACATTACACCTGCTGCTTCCTGGAAGTCTTATTCTGCTGTAGTAGGGTTTATTTCATTACGTGACAATTGGTAGCAAGAATACTCTCAGGGTAACTTGAAGATGTTAGGATAAAAGCCATCTGGTACCCAATTTTCTCTGATCCAGGATAACTTGAACTGTTTCTAAAAAGCAGTGAGTGAAGAGAAAGGGAAAGAGAGTCTGGGAGTTTGATTAGGAATTCCTACCCAGGATGGGTATCATTCCTCATTTTCACATTATCAATAGAATGTAAGAAAAAATATCCATAGCTGGAAAAGAGAACCCATTGAACATCATTCCCATTCAAATTTGTTTCTATAAAGACTTTCTGTGCATGCACTAATACTGTACAAACACACAGTGCTCACTTCACCTTACTTTACTATGTGAACGTGTAACATAGGTACTACACTGAGCATTGCAAAATGAGTTCTTATTGTTATACTTGAAAGTGCAAAAACTATACCTGATACTCATTTCTGAAAATTAGTCAAAATTAGTGCACACATGGAGATATACTATGGATCAATAAAATATACCTAAGATAAAAGTATAGTTGTTACATGAGTATAAGAACAGTGATAAAAGATAGATCTTGGTGGCACTGATGAGATAGATGGTCAGGCTTAAATAAAAGAAGCAGTACATTTTATCAACAGTACTTTATAACCCTAAATAGGCTTCAATATTTGCACATTACTAGAAAAGCTCAGCAGTGGCCACAGGACTGGAAAAGGTCAGTTTCATTCCAATCCCAAAGAAAGGCAATCCCAAAGAATGCTCGAACTACGGCACAATTGCACTCATCTCACACACTAGTAAAGTAATGCTCAAAATTCTCCAAGCCAGGCTTCAGCAATATGTGAACTGTGAACTCGCAGATGTTCAAGCTGTTTTTAGAAAAGGCAGAGGAACCAGAGATCAAATTGCCAACATCGGCTGGATCATTGAAAAAGCAAGAGAGTTCCAGAAAAACATCTATTTCTGCTTTATTGACTATGCCAAAACCTTTGACTGTGTGGATCGCAATAAACTGTGGGAAATTATTAAAGAGATGGGAATACCAGACCATCTGACCTGTCTCTTGAGAAACCTGTATGCAAGTCAGGAAGCAATGGTTAGAACTGGACATGGAACAACAGACTGGTTCCAAATAGGAAAAAGAGTACTTCAAGGCTGTATATTGTCACCCTGCTTATTTAACTTGTATGCAGAGTACATCATGAGAAATGCTGGGCTGGGAGAAGCACAAGCTTGAATCAAGATTGCCAGGAGAAATATCAATAACTTCAGATATTCAGAAGACACCACCCTTATGGCAGAAAGTGAAGAGGAACTAAAGAGCCTCTTGATGAAAGTGAAAGAGGAGAGTGAAAAAGTTGGCTTAAAGTTCAACATTCAGAAAACTAAGATCATGGCATCTGTTCCCATCACTTCATGGCAAATAGATGGGGAAACAGGGTCAGACTTTATTATTTGGGGCTCCAAAATCACTGCAGATGGTGATTGCAGCCATGAAATTAAAAGACGCTTACTCCTTGGAAGGAAAGTTATGACCAACCTGGATAGCATATTTAAAAGTACAGACATTACTTTGCAACAAAGGTCCATCTAGTCAAGGCTATGGTTTTTCCAGTAGTCATGCATGAATGTGAGAGTTGGACTGTGAAGAAAGCTGAGTGCCAAAGAATTGATGCTTTTGAACTATGGTGTTGGTGAAGACTCTTGAGAGTCCCTTGGACTGCAAGGAGAGCCAACCAGTCCATCCTAAAGGAGATCAATCCTGGGTGTTCATTGGAAGGACTGATGCTGAAGCTGGAACTCCTATACTTTGGCCATCTCATGTGAAGAGTTGACTCATTGGAAAAGACCCTAATGCTGGGAAGGTTTGGAGGCAGGAGAAGGAGGTGACAGAGGATGAGATGGCTCGATGGCATCACCGACTCAATGGACATGGGTTTGGGTGGACTCCGGGAGTTGGTGATGGACAGGGAGGCCTGGGGTGCTACGATTCATGGGGTCGCAAAGAGCCGGACACGACTGAGCAACTTAACTGAACTGAACTGAGAAAGGCCATTGTAGATAGCTTACTTTACCTCTACATGGAGGCCCGTTACATAAAAAGGATTAACTCCAAAATTATATATCAGTAGCTGAAATATACAACTGGCATAGCATTGCATCAGTTATATTTCAACTTCTACGGACAGAAAGACTATTCATCATTTATGTCCATTTTTCATAATGCTTGGCTCAACTCCTAAGTAGTAATTTCATCAAGTTTTCAACTGAACCAAAAAGAGAATATATTAAACATTTTATAAAGCTATCAGTGCCTAAGTATAGATTCTAGACTAAAGCATTCTATTTTTTTTTTTAAGTCCTTGGAGTATTATGTGATATTATGATGAACTCCTCAATGAACTAGTCACAGAAATTGGTGTGCATGTGTTTTTACCCATCTCAGTGGAGTAGGTTTAGAATTTTCATTCTATAAATGAGGCTACTGAGGTTCAGAATTATTCTCTTGGCAGTGTTTATGGAGTATTGTCTCTGTGCCTTATATTTTGCAATATGAAAGTTGTTACATTTCAGTGAGAAGCTAGATGGTTCTCAGCATCCAAGAATGAACAGTGTGGATGATGGGTGAAAGGAACATGTAATCTAAACACAGGTGGTCTGAGACATCTTTTTGGAGGAAATCATGACTTAGCTGACATAGGGAAAAGGAAGCAGGGTGTCATTGTGTGTGTATGTGTGTGCGTGGTGTGTGCACACACATACGCACCAGTTAGCAGATAAGTGCAGGAATTATACTGAACTGTGACAACACAGTGGGATGGAATTGTGTTCCAGGAATTAGAAAAATGGGTCATAAGTACATGATGGGTCATGAATGATGTGCAAAATGGGAAAATGTGCAAAGCTCAGAGGAAAAAAGAAGACTATGCACTGATGAAAGGAAATGATTTCACTTTGTATGATACAATTCTAAGACGACTAAGTTCATATCTAAATTTAGGCCCAGGTCTATTACCATGTGAATTCCAAATCTTCTAACCTTTCAGCCACAATTTTCTCCACCATGGCTAGGGCTGTGTTATGACTTCTATGGACAGTTGCCTTCATGGGCTTTTTTGTTGATAAAATAATATTAGAAAACATATTTTTCAACAGCATTCACATAAAGACACATATGTTAATATTTTTTATTGAAGTATTATCTTTGACTTAAAATTCAATTTTTCCTCTGACTTAAAAAATACAAACATTTTTCATGGCCCCCTTCCCCCAAAATAATGAGGATCCTAAGCTCTGTACCTGCTCTGCGCTTAAGTGTGCTCAGTCGCTCAGTCATGTCCAACTTTTTGCCACCCCATGGACTGTAGCCCTCCTATTCTACCTAATGGAGAAATCAGCCCTGACCTTAGCAGCAAACATATGATCAAGTACTTTCAAACTGAACTTCAGAGATAATTTTCTTCTCTTAGAATTTTAGCTGACGGATAGGGAAACAATTTCAAGAGTAATGTTATGTGATGTGCTCAGTCTCCAAGAGTTAGTGTCATAACCAGAAATATAACTCAGGTCACCAGATTTCCCTTGCACTGTTCTGAAATGTCCTGCATCATTTAATAATGAATAGATGTTATTATGATTAAAACTTACACTTTTAATGCTCTTATCTAGAAGACACCCTGGTTAGTTTCCAGTGTGCTGAGCACAAGTAAGACAGATCCATTGGGAATGCGAGATTTCTGTCACTGCAGGAGGTGTGGGAACTACAGACCGTGGAAGTATTAGGACACATGTAGTAAGATTCTGGGTGCGTGCATGCATGCTCAGTGGCTTCAGCTGTGTTCAACTGTTTGCGACCTTATGGACTGTAGCCTGCCAGGCTCCTCTGTCCATGGGATTCTCCAGGAAAGAATAATGGAGTGGGTTGTCATGCCTAAAGAATATTTAGTTAAAACGTTACTAAAATATTGTGTTGATTTATAAATTCTACCGATTGCTTTTAACTTGAAATACATCACTGACATGTTGAATTTTATGTATAAATTTATTATTCAAGTCCCCTTGAGAACAAAGATTCAACAGCTAATTTTTCTTTTCTAAGGAGTATGTCTCTGGAAAGCAAGTTGGAATTGGTTAAGACTGTAAGGTAGTTAATAAAAAGGGGATTTTTTACATATAACAGATTCACTTTGCTGCATGGCAGCAACTAACACAACATTGTAGAGCAACCATATTCCAATAAAAATTAACAACGAAAAAGGGCAGAAGTTTGAAATTTTCCTTTAAGAGCACGATTACAATCAGAGGGTGATATTCCCTGTCCTCACTAACTCATACCCAGGTCCTGGCCTTACCACCAATCCCCTCCTAGGTCTCTTGGAATCCCAAATGAAATGCAACTTACAATCTTTCACATAATAAGTTTTATGATTACCCAGTTAAGAAAATTTTGGTGTTTGTATATGTTTATATGACTTTTTTGGTAGCGTAAACATCAGTGGGGAAATTATTACCTGCAATTATTTTTAACCTTTACAGTAGCTTCACTGAATCATTTGATATCCAAATCAAATGGGAAAAAAAAAAATCACTATAACAAAAATCCCTATATTTATTGAAGGTACTAAAGCTGTAGCTTTCGGACATTAAAAGAGGTTATACACTGGCCCCTGAAACAATTATATACTTGACATATGTTCAGTCACAATCACTGTGGGAACCAGAAGGATTCATCATTTCAATAAGAACTCAGCGGGTTAAGACTAGTGTCAGAAAAAAGGCAGTATATCAGAGCTGGACCATTAGGACTCAATCTATAAAATGCCATCTATTCAGTTAATTGCAAAATATCATTTTAAGGCAGAGTGCTACTCAACCTTTCCTAGCTCCCTGGGATAATTGTTATAACTTCTATGTATACTCCATCCACGTGGACATGAAAATTTGAATTTTTGCATGAAGATACTTATTATATGGCATTATACCCTGATTTTTTTTTAAATTTTGTTTATTAATAAGAGGATAATTGCTTTACAATATTGTATGGTCTCTGCCATACATCAACATGAATCAGCCATAGGTATACATATGTCCCCTCCCACTTTGAACCTCCTTCCCACCCAATCCCACCCCACTAGATTGTCATAGAGTACCAGGTTTGAGCTCTCTGTGTCATATAGCAAATTCCCACTGGCTTTCTATTTTACATACCCTGACATTTAAATCATTCCTCTAAACAGGCATTCTGCATCTTGAGGAAATGCATTTTCCTACTGTTTTGTGTGTGTGTGTGTGTGTGTGTGTGTGTGTGTGTCTGTGTGTCTGTGTGTCTGTGTGCCATAAATGGCCCCTGATGGACTACATTAATCAAAGGAAGTATCAATATTATATATCATGCATTTCCATTTGGAGCCATTTTATTTTCCTGACTTCTACCACCACATGGCTTCCTAGTTAGTGAAAGTGGTAAAGAATCTGCCTGCCAATGCAGGAGATGCAAGAAACACAGGTTCAATTCCTGGGCCAGGAAGATTCCCTAGAGGAGGCAATGGCAACTCACTCTAGTATTCTTGCCTGGAAAATTCCATGGACAGAGGAGCTTGGTGGGCTACAGTCCATGGGGCTGGCAAACAGTTGGACAGGACTGAGTGATTTTCACTCACAATGATTATATAACAATAATGTATCTCACTGAAGGACATGTTTCTCATTCTTAACAAGAAACTTCAGAATAATCCTGTTATCTTAAGATGTATATGTGAGAGTGGGTCTGGTAAGACCTTTCTATTGCTAGTAACCAATTGAAAAAGTATGTAAAGCTCCACCCAAACTAGTAAGTTGGTCACTCTCCACCCCCCTTCTGATGTCTTTGTCAGAAGTTTTCTGTATCCTTTTTACACTGTAATAAAACTTTTGCCACACAAAGCTCTGAGTGACTGAAGCTGAATCCCTGGTCTTAAAGCAAAATTCTTTACTTCAGAGATCACAAATCCGACAACATTCACCATAAGCTATCACCATTATATCCACTACTGTGGGCAAGAACCCTTTGAAGAAATGGAGTAGTCCTCATTGTCAACAAATTAATCTGAAATTCAGTTCTTGGGTGGAATCTCAAAAACAACAGAATGGTTTCTGTCTGTTTCCAGTGCAAACCATTCAATATCACAGTAATCCAAGTCTATGCCCCAACCACTAATGCTGAAGAAGCTGAAGCTGAATGGTTCTATGAAAACGTCCTAAAACTAACACCAAAAAAATGATTTCCTTTTCATCATAGGTGACTGGAATGCAAAAGTAGGAAATCAAGATATACCTGGAGTAACAGGCAAGTTTGGCTTTGGAGTACAAAATGAAGCATGGCAAAGGCTGCAAGAGTTTAGACAAGAAAAGGCACTGCTCAGAGCAACACCCTCTTCCAACAACACAAGAGAAGATTCTACACATGCACATGACCAGATGGTCAACACTGAAATCAGATTGATTATATTCTTTGCAGCCGAAAATGGAGAAGCTCTATACTAGTCAGTAAAAACAAGACGGGGAGCTGACTGTGACTCAGATCATGAACTCCTTAATGCAAAATTCAGACTTAAATTGAAGAAAGTAGGGAAAACCTCTAGACCATTGAGGTATGACCTAAACCAAATCCCTTATGATTATACAGTGGAAGTGAAAAAGAGATTCAAGGAATTAGATCTGATAGACAGAGTACCTGAAGAACTATGGACAGAGGTTCCTAACATTGCATAGCCGGCAGTGATCAAAGCTTTTCTAAGTGGTCTATGTATATAAATAAAGAAAAACAGTAGAATTGGAAAGACCAGAGATCTCGTCAAGAAAATTAGAGATACAAAGGGGATGTTTCATGCAATGATGGGCACAGAAAAGGACAGAAATAGTATGGACCTAACAGAAGCAGAGAGATTAAGAAGAGGTGGCAAGAATACACAGAAGAACTGTACAAAAAAGATCTTAATGACCCAGACAACCATGATGGTATGATCACACACCTAGAGCCTGACATCTTGGAGTGGGAAGTCAAGGGGGCCTTAGGAATCATCGCTAAGAACAAAGCTAGTGGAGGTGATGGAATTCCTGCTGAGCTATTTCAAATCTTAAACAATGATGCTATTAAAGTGCTGCACTCAATATGCCAGCACACTTGGAAAACTCAGCAGTGGCCACAGGACTGGAACAGGTCAGTTTTCATTCCAATCCCAAAGAAAGGCAATGCCAAAGAATGCTCAAACTACAGCACAATTGCACTCATCTCACACACTAGCAAAGAAATGCTCAAAATTCTCCAAGCCAGGCTTCAACAGTACATGAACTGAAAACTTCCAGATGTTCAAGCTGGATTTAGAAAAGGAAGAGGAACCAGAAATCAAATTGCCAAAATCTGCTGGATCATGGAAAAAGCAAGGGAATTTTGAAAAGCATCTATTCATGCTTTATCGACTACACTAAAGCCTTTGACTGTGTGGATCATAGCAAACTGTGGAACAATTTTTAAAGAGATGGGAATACCAGACCACCCTACCTGCCTCCTCAGAAATCTGTACGTAGTTTAAACAACAAATAGAACTGGACATGGAACAATGGACTGGTTCCAAAATGGGAAAGGAGTACATCAAGGGCATATTGTCACCCTGTTTATCTAACTTATAAACATCATTTGAAATGCCAGTCTGAAGCACAAGCTGGAATTAAGATTGCCATGAGAAATATCAATAATCTCAGGTCGGCAGATGACACTACCCTAATGGTAGGAAGCAAAGAGAAACTAAAGACTCTCAATGAAAATGAAAGAGGAGAGTGAAAAAGCTGGCTTAAAACTCAACATTCAAAAAACAAAGATCATGGCATCCAGTCCCATCACTTCATGGCATATAGTAGGGGAAACAATGGAAACAGTGACAGACTTTATTTTCTTGGGCTCCAAAATCACTGCAGATGGTGACTGCAGTGATGAAATTAAAAGATGCTTGCTCCTTGGAAGAAAAGCTATGACAAACCCACACAACATATTAAAAAGCAGAGATATTACTTTGCCAACAAAGTCTGTCTAGTCAAACCTATGGTTTTTTCAGTAGTCATGTATGGATGTGAGAGTTATACCATAAAGAAAGCTGAGCAGTGAAGAATTGTTGCTTTTGAGCTGTGGTGATTCTTGAGAGTCCCTTGGACTTCCGGGAGATCAAATAAGTCAATCCTAAAGGAAATCAATCCTGAAAATTAATTGGAAGGACTGATGCTAAAGCTGAAGCTCCAATACTTTTGACCACGTGATGTGAAGAGTTGACTCATTAGAAAAGACCCTGATGATGGGAAAGATGGAAGGCATGAGGAGGATGGGACAACAGAGGATGAGATGATTGGATGGCATCACCGACTCAATGTGGTTTTGTGCAAGCTCCTGAAGTTGGTGATAGACAGTGAAGCCTGGTGTGCTGCAGTCCATGGGGTCACAAAGAATCGGACATGACTGAGTGACTGAACTGACTGATGTAGAATAAACCAGCCTCAAAACACATATATAGTGCATGATCTCATATACATAACATTCTTGAAAAAGTAAAAGTCTAGAGAAACATACGCCACAGATTAATGGTTTCTAGGGCATTCAATTCAGTTCAGTTCAGTCGCTCAGTTGTGTCCAACTCTGTGACCCCATGAACTGCAGCACACCAGGCCTCCCTGTCCATCATCAACTCCTGGAGTTCACCCAAACCCATGCCCATCAAGTCAGTGATGCCATCCAACCATCTCATCCTCTGTCCTCCCCTTCTCCTCCTGCCATCAATCTTTCCCAGCATCAAGGTCTTTTCAAAGGAGTCAGCTCTTCACATCAGGAGGCCAAAGTATTGGAGTTTCAGCTTCAGCATCAGTCCTTCCAATGAATACCCACGACTGATCTCCTTTAGGATGGACTGGTTGGATCTCCTTGCAGTCCAAGACTCTCAAGAGTCTTCTCCAACACCACAGTTCAACAGCATCAATTCTTCAGTGCTCAGCTTTCTTCATAGTCCAACTCTCACATTCATACATGACCACTGCAAAAACCATAGCCTTGACTAGACAGAACTTTGTTGGCAAAGTAATGTCTCTGCTTTTTAATATGCTGTCTAGATTGGTCATAACTTTCCTTCCAAGGAATAAGCATCTTTTAATTTCATGGCTGCAATCACCATCTGCAGTTACTGTGGAGCCCAGAAAAATAAAGTCAGCCACCATTTCCCCATCTATTTGCCATGAAGTGATGGGATCGGATGCCATGATCTTGGTTTTCTGAATGTTGAGCTTTGAGCCATTTTCACTCTCCTCTTTCACTTTCATATTTAGTTCTTCTTCACTTTCTGCCATAAGGGTGGTGTCATCTGCATATCTGAGGTTACAATCACCACAAATTGACACCAGGAAACTTTTGATGATTATGGCAACATTCTCTATCTTATCTGTTATTGTTGTTTTAAGTGTCTACATATTTGTCAAAATTCATAGAATTTTATATTAAAAAGGATGATTTTTACTGTTTGCAAATTATATCTTTGTACAAATGACCAGCAAATGAAAATGTGCTCAACATCATTGAAATCTCACCTCACACCTGTCAAGAGGCCTATTATTATTAAAAGGATAAATGCCATTATAAATGCCAGTTTTTAAAAAGGATATTTACCTTTATTGCACTTTCCTTTATGGCCTAATAAATATTTTATTAATTAAGCATTTAAGAATGTGCACTTGTATAAATTATTCAGGTGACTAAAAGCACTGCATAATATTTATACTTCTAAATATTCAATTTTTAGAAAAGGTTTTTTTCTGAAATTTTATTCTTATCAGTGGATCCTTTATTTTACTCTGAGAAGCTGGCATTATGAAAGAAAAAAAGAGTCCTAAATTCTATGCCCCATCTCGATTCCTGTTATTATTTTACTCTAGCTAGTTATCAGTTGTCAAAACAACAGGTTAAACCTAGCACCTAACAGTGTGCCAAATCTCTTTTGGAAAGAAACCTCCATAATCTCTTCAGGACTTTTATTTCCTCAGCTTGATCTGGACACTCACAGTTTCCAAAATGAGGGAGTCAGTGCAATAGTGCATAAAATATGAGGGCTCTGAAAGCCCATGCCTGCTTAGGGGAGTGTGTAATTTAATAAAGTGTTCATTGATGTCAGCACACTGACTCATCACACTTGTGTTGATGTCGCAGCCTGCAGCACAGAGACTCCTACTGCTAATTAGATGACTGAAGCAAGATTATCTTTCCCTTGGAGATAGACACAAAGGCGAGAGAGTTATTCTCAAAGGTATTTTCAATTTACAAGTATTTGATGGGACAGAACCAAAATAGGAACAGGCACACTGTAGGGGTGGCCAGCTAGGGAAATGAACTCGACACAGTTGCATTATTTACAAGAATGAAAGTTATAAAAGACACCACCAGGCTTCTATTGTTCCTACTTTATTCCCACATAGATTTCTAACATAAATTATGAAGAAGGAATAACATTTTTATGGCTTACATGCTAAGCTTTTTAACAACTCCTTGTAAATCCCAGAAAAATTCAAGAGCTCTGAGTTGAAATCCATATGTTGGACTTTACACTTTGTTATCTCGGAACATCTGTTAGTTTTACCTTTTATAATTATGCTCAAAAAAGTCAAATGAATGATATCTCAAAAGAAGTTGAATTATATATCAGTCACAGAGTTAGGAGAGGCTTTTCACCTAAGATCATACAAATGGAAGCTTTGCTCATATTGAAGCAAAAGCAAATCTCTGTGATAATTTTCATCAAATGGTTGTAATACTTTAAATATTTTATCTCATAACCTGACCTAAATATTAAAGATTATCTGGTGATAAAAATTATTTACTCAGTATTATTATAAAGATGATTTTATATTTTTAAAGCAAGCCCTCAATTTTTATTCATTTATTTTGTATTTGATAACATCAAATGGAAACTTTACTTGCCTGATAGTGTTTGAACCCTCAGTTTGCTATGAAATACTTTGACAAGAAATATTATTAGAAGAAAGGAAACTACTAAACAGTGTGCATGAGGTAATGTTTCGTATTTTTGTTATACTAACATGGACATATTCTTACAAAAGAGTAAATTGTAGATAGAATTATCCCATTTTTAAAAAGGCATTCCTTTTATTTTTTTAATTTTTGGCTGTACCACATGGTAAATATTGTTCCCTGATCAGAGATTTAACCTGTGTCCCCTGCATTGGAAATGTGGAGTCTTAACCACTGGACTGCCATGGAAATCCCCAGCATGACCCCATTTTAAACCAGTGCTAATGAGAAAAGGTATGGAATAATAATTGATTTGTTAGGAAACTGAGCCATCTCTCTTGACTTTTCTTGTTGTCAATACACGTTGCTCTCTAATGTTCTAATTTACTTATTTTATTTTGTTTTTTTTAAGCAAACAAGTTCAAAATAGTGCAAATTTTACTATTCTGATCTTTCAGTGAAAAGAAACCATTAACAGTTTTATCATTCTGTTACTTAATCATTTTAATGAACAACTCTTTAATATTATAGCTTGTAAAAACCAGATACTATATAAATAATCAGGATTTAAAAGGTATAATGATACTCTTTTACCTATGTTTAAAATTCATAAGGGAAAATAGAGGAAAATGAATAAGCAGCATTTTTAAAGTTATTAAACTTTGAGCATTTAAAAAATTCCCATTACATGTCCTCGTTGCCACACCCCAACTGATTTAACATTATTCTTTGGGCTAGAGATTTCAGGTATCAGGCTCTGAGGGTGTGGAAAGAATAAGATTGTGATTACTTAGCATGGAATTTTAAATTGTACTTTCCTCAGCAAAAACATCAGTATTTGCAAAATAAGTGCCTTGAAAGTCAGTAATTATTATATTTGCAAAGCTTTCCTAATTACCTCAGTGTGGAGAGAACTAACGATAAAATGTAGGATAATTCCCACATCACTGGAAAGGGGGAGATCACTGTAGATTCTGGAAAATGGCTCCTGTGATAAGAAATAGAATGTAGAATGATCAGTGGTCAAATAGTGTCAGTCTCCTGGCCCCTGGCTCCTTCTTCCTTTTCCATGATTAGGAAATGTGATTAATATTTAATATAATCAAGTTGTAAGTATTCTATTAGGGAAATATATAAAGTGTTTTTTGTAAGAATTTGTTGAGTGACTATGTGTTCAAAGATCCATGCTTGGTCCTAGGGATAAATATTAGAACAGTAAATAATCTAAGATGAAAAACAGCATCTAAACTACGTAGAAATGTGTTTGGCACATGATAGCACTCGGTCAGTGTTGGCTCTGAAGAAGCTTTTTTGTACTTTTTCTGTTTTCTTTTACTAAACACTAATTGTTGATCCTTCAGTGACAGGAGAGAAACATTTAGTATACTTTAAGACGTCCATCCTAAAGGAGATCAGTCCTGGGTGTTCATTGGAAGGACTGATGCTGAAGCTGAAACTCCAATACTTTGGCCACATCACGCGACGAGTTGACTCATTGGAAAAGACCCTGATGCTGGGAGTGATTGGGGGCAGGAGGAGAAGGGGACGACAGAGGATGAGATGGCTGGATGGCATCACCGACTCGATGAACATGAGTTTGAGTAAAGAGTTGGACAGGACTGAGTGACTGAACTGAACTGAACTGAACTGAGTGAGATCAGTTAAAGGCCCAGCACCCTCCCTCAATCTCACCTCTTAATTTACATTTCTTTACCTCTTTATCATTTCCCATCTTTCTTCCCCACCCACTAAGTGCAAGTAAGTACAAGGCACTTAAAATCTTGGGGTTTTGGACTGTGAAAAATAAAACCTTGAAAATAAGAATATTGCCAGGAAATATTTATTGATGTTAGTATGAAGATTTCACCAGAAATAAATCAATATATAACTCTATATTCAGGGATCCTAATTCCATTTGGTGGGTTTATTTAACTTTGCCATTCAGAAGAAATGTAATGTTTTATTCATAAGTGTTTTTGAAATAGAGGCCAAGCATTCATATTTATAATATGAAAAAACATTAATAGTTAAATATTTATCTCTAAATTTAATCAAATGCAATTAGCATAATGGAAGCAAAAATACAGATGACCCTAGTTAATATTTTCAGATGGACTATAAAACTACTGTTTATTGAAATTAAGATTATATAATTCAATTTATATTTAAGAAGCTGTTTAATATGATGCTATTTTCTGTAGCCCAACTCATGTATCTTGAAGATTCTTTGCCTTATTTCTCTGATTTATATAATTAGAAATTAATTTACAGTAGTTTAAGAATGAATTGAGACTTCTCTGGTGGCTCAGACGGTAAAAGCATTCTGCCTACAATGCGGGAGACCTGGGTTCCATCCCTGGGTCAGGAAGATCCTCTGGAGAAGGAAATAGCCACCAACTCCAGTATTCTTGCCTGGAAAATCCCATGGAAGGAGGAGCCTGGTAGGCTACAGTCCATGGGGTCACAGAGTCAGATAAGACTGACAGTGATTTCACTTTCACTTTCATTTTTCTTTTCAAGAATAGATCTAGCACTTGTGAAAGTACCTTGCTCAATAGTTCAGTTCAGTTCAGTGGCTCAGTCGTGTCCGACTCTTTGTAACCCCATGAATCGCAGCACGCCAGGCCTCGCTGTCCATCACCACCTCCTGAAGTTTACTCAACTCATGTCCATCAAGTGGGTGATGCCATCCAGCCATCTCATCCTCTGTCATCCCCTTCTCCTCCTGCCTCCAATCCCTCCCAGCATCAGGGTCTTTTCCAATGAGTCAGCTCTTTGCATCAAGTGGCCAAAGTATTGGAGTTTCAGCTTCAGCATCAGTCCTTCCAATGAACACCCAGGACTAATCTCCTTTAGGATGGACTTCTTAAAGTATACTAAATGTTTCTCTCCTGTCACTGAAGGATCAACAATTAGTGTTTAGTAAAAGAAAACAGAAAAAGTACAAAAACATATTTCTTATAGCAATTTAAATAGTAATTTTTTGCCTTTGTTCAGGTATATTGGTGTGGTCCCATTTAATCAATATAGTGAAACTGATGTAACACAAATTGAACTTTGGGAATAACAAGATAGTTTTGTAGTCCATCAAAAACACATGTGGTAATAACTTCTGATGGAATACTACCCTTATATTTTTGAGCCTTTTTAAAAGGATGATTGGATTTCTTTATCAGGACTGCACAGTACCTATCTGCAAAGCATGAAGACACACCCCTGAGAGATATTACTCACAGCTACTGTTTCTGAGACAAACTTCAAGTAACTGACAGTGGAACTCATTGCCATCATCTAGGATAATCCTATAGCTTTTCCATAGAGACAAAATGCTAAAGAGTGCAATATAGTGATTTTCACTCTACCCTTACTGGAGGTATCTGTTTCTCAAAACTAAAATGGATAATTGAAGTGCAAATCAGCAGTAGAAAATTCGTGGAGATTTGCTGAGGTATCAACACCAAATCTTTACTACTTGTTTTGTTTGACTATGCAATTAGTGAAAGTACCTTGAAATAATTCAGGAGAAATAATACATTTGTACTTGCTGCCGTTAATACATCTATGAGCAAGTATAAATAAATGGGTGGTTAGATAAGATTCATTTTCACTGCAGTATGATTCATTTTTATAGCCTTTCTTGCAAAGAGAGAGACTAAATCATCTTTATTTTCTATGTGTTTTCTTTTCTTCAATTTTCAAAATTTTGTTCATTGTTTTCATTGTATTCTTCTTGCTATTGTTTGGTTTGCAAGCATCCTCTTCACTGAAAAAAAAGGAATTGATAGTTTTAATCTACCACAAAAATGAAAGAATATCCTTGGAAATATCAGGGGTAGCTGGTGAAGACATTCTTAGTATTTAGGAATTGGGCAATGTTGTTACCTAGGGCATCCTGGTGATTACCTCAAACTTTAAATAAACTAATTTGCGGGCATATTATTTAATGGCATTCATGAATCAGTCTTTTATGAAGATACAATACACAGCACAGATGAGCTTTTTTTCACCATTTTTTTTTTTTTTTGACATTTGCAGAAACCTGTGAAATGGGTCATAGATCAATCTCACCATATTTTCTCTGCTGTTGCCTTTCACAACCTTCTCATTGTTGGGGCCACCATCTGATGAAGCAAGAATTCAGCTTTGTTTTCCAGACAAGGTAAATAGAGAATCAGGCACATGTGTGCTCAGTAGCTAAGTCGTGCCCAACCCTTTGCAATCCTATGGACTGTAGCCCGCCAGGCTCCTCTGTCCATGGGATTTCCAGGCAAGAATACTGGAGCGGGTTGCCATTTCCTTCTCCAGGGATATTCCCCATCAGGGATTGAACCCACATCTCCTGTGTCTCCTGTATTGGCAGGCAGATTCTTTACCACTGAGCCACCTGAGAAGGTTAATGGTGTCTACGATAATTCTCTCTGCCTGCTAGACTAAACTGTTGTATATGTGGATGGATCCTGGGAACCTGTTTAAACTGAGGTGTAATGCAAAACTTATGTTTACCATCATTTTCATTTTTTCATTTGGCCACTGGCTGGTTCTGTGAAAATACAAGAGAGTAGGGCTCATTTTCTGTAGTGTCCTCCCTCATTTTCCTACTGGCTAGAATAATAGCTGAAGATGTGGTCTTTGGCTTCAACCATCAGGTCACCTTCAACTGTAGGATCAAGTGTCTGCAGGTATTTGCACCTTCTGATGTCACTGGTACATGTGACCACCTCCACAACTCGTTAACATTCATTCTTAACTCTACTTGCTTTTTTTTTAAATTAACTTTAGTGAGGACACATTAGACAGAAAATTTCATATATCTAATGCATGCATTTTGATGAGTTTGGACATATGCATACATCCATGAAATCCTCACTGTGAACAAGATAATAAGCCTATCCTTCACCTCCAAAAGATTTCTAGAGTCTCCTTGCTTTTCTTGTGCGTATGTGGTTAGAGCATGCTATCTGCCTCCTTAGCAAGTTTTTAAATGCACAACACAGCATTGTTAACTGAAATGGCAACCCACTCTAGTACTCTTGCCTGGAAAATCCCATGGACGGAGGAGTGTGGTAGGCTACAGTCCATGCAGTCGCAAAGAATCAACACGACTGAGCGACTTCACTAGGTTGTATGGCACATCTTTAGAAGTTACCCATCTTGTATAAACGTAACTTTATACCCATTAAACAGCTCCTCATTTCTTCCCCTGCCCCATCTTCTCAGAATAGACAAGTACTCACAATGCATTATAATACTGTTCCTGCCTGTTTCTCTATATTCATTTCTCATCTATTTGTGCTAACTGATCTTCTTCTAGTACAGTGGACTCCATTCATTTCACCCAATACTTCAAGTCCATTTTTCTATCAGGATCTTTACACTTGCTGTTCCCTCTGCACTGAGAGCTCTTCTACTCACATTTCACATACCTCACATTTCACATTTCTCATCTCAACTTAAATATCACCTTCTCAAAAATGTCTGATGATTCTACTTAAAACTGACCCTCAGAGACATTTTCCTTCACTTCATATCATTCATTACTTTTATATTTTTCATCACAGGGTAATATATTATTGTTAATTTGTCTACTGTTCATGTATTATCTGTCCCTAAAATGTATTCTACACAAATACAAGAAACTAATGTTTATTATGTTTTGCTTCAGCCACAACACACAGAGCAGTCTTGTCACGTTTGCAGAACAATGTCTGTTAGCAACAAATCAAATAAAACAAAGAAAGGAAGAATAACTGTAATTCTTTTCTAAGGCCTGGGAGCTTCCCTGAAACTTTCAATATTTATCATGGATGGTGCTTCTGAGACCTCAATCTTCACTTGATTTCCGATTAAGTGTGGATTCACTTTCAAGTCTACCCATTAGACTGATTCTTTTTATACTGTTTATGTGATAAATTGATTCATTATGTAATTCAACTTAGTGGTCAAGGTTGAGTAAGCCATATCCTTTGGAAATTATGGCTTGAAGCAGTAAGTGGTTCTTAACTGTGATCAGGCATAGCAGATATTCACTACCCAAATGTTTGGTAAATACAGATTATGATTTGACTATAGAGTTTTTAATTTATCTTTTCACATTGCCAAAGTACAAGCATGCTTTCTGTTTTAATTACTCCAGATTATATCCATGGCAACTATACTTTTTAACACAAATGTTACTTATAATTATCTGTTATACTTTTTCACAAAAAAGTATATATTCCATTACAATGCATGGACTTAGGCTTTCTTTGGTGAGTTAAAAAAAGAGGGAGGATCTAGTTTTGGTAATTTGTAATAGTCATCCAGGTTGAGGACAAAGGTGTACTTTAGTTATTTCATTTCTCTGCTGCAAGCAATATTTAAATGTTCACTAAGTTACTGAAAGGAGAATGATTTTATGTGTTTTTTGAGGATAGTGAGCGTCAGAAATTTGTTTCTTCAGCAATACATTTGTATTGTGGTTAGTATTATGGTTTTCAAGAGGTTTTTTTTTTTTTGCACTTTAAGGGAAGAACACTGAATACATGTTCTACACTTCAGAATTTCTTAAAGATGAAAGACGATAAAACAAAGAAGAAAGTACACAATAAATCAATATAAAAACAAGTCTAGCCCTGATAAGTATCAATGACGTCACTAGAGGGTAAGAGTTATTACTAGGTTGGAATTGCTTTGGAAAATCTGAACATAACTAATACTTTCCATGTTAATAAAAAAGTATTGTATAATCAATTGCTATTCTGTGAGAATTTTGATGTGAAACAAAATGAAATTTATTCTCCAGAATGTTTTGGTAGGCATTCAGATGCTTTAATTGATTCCAGATAAACAGGAGTATCAAATTTATATATCGAATAGACCACTGGACTAAGGCCAAAATTTTGTGTTTACCCATTTGTATGTCAGCTAAATTTACTCTACGCTATGACCACAGATTACAGTGATGCTCAGAGTACATGCATCATTCATTCCTCTAGCATCTCTCTTATGAGTCTAAGCAAGATAGTGATTTTAGAAAAACACAAATCTCTCATATTATGATTCCATTTAATTTAACATCTCCTTTTTTTTTTCTGAGTTTCTTTTAAAAAAAAACTAATTGCAATGTCTTTTTCTTTTCAAAGGCCATGCAGTATATACATACATATATATGTATATACATGTGTGTGTGTGTGTGTGTGTATATATATATTTATTTATGTATTGTTTTCAAATGTTTACAATGTTGTGTTGGTTTCTGCCATGCCCTTCCATGCTTAGTTACTCAGTTGTGTCTGACTTTTTGCACCTCCATGGACTGTAGCCCATCAGACTCCTCTGTCCATGGAATTCTCCAGATAAGAATACTGAAGTGGGTTGCCATTCCCTTCTCCAAGGGATCTTCCCAACCCAGGGATTGAACAGGGGTCTCCTGCATTGCAGGCAGTTTTTTTTTACTGCCTGAGCCACCAGGGAAGCCCAAACAACAATGCAAATCAGTGATAATTATATGTACATCTGCTCTCTCAATAGCCCCCCTCCCCTCCCCCATCCCATCTCTCTAAGGCATCTCATCCTTTTAAAACCCATATCCCTTTTGTGCAAGGCCACTCCTGAAAAGAATGGCAAATATAGCCCCTTGCAAATGCAAGTTGTGTATGCCTAGAGGGTCAAATACAGCCCCTTGCAGATGCAAGTTGTGTATGCCTAGAGAACTTATAGCAGTTTTTCAACAATAGCACTGGTGATATTTTGAACTGAGTAATTCGTGGTTGTGGGAGGCCATTCTGTGGAATGCATCCCTGGCCTCCAAACCCTAAGGCCAGTGGCAATGCCCCCCTGCTTAACTGTGACAGACAAAAATATCTCTACATAGTGCCAGACATTCTCTGGGGTAGGAGGAGGAAAACTGCCCCCAATTAAGAACCACAAGATTGCAAAATTGCCTAGAATATTTATATTTAGATGCATAATTTAATTAAGCACTGAAAGCAAACTCTAAGCAAAATGTGCACATTTAAAGGAAAAAGAAGACTGAAATCAGCACCTGGCTAAAGTCCTGAAAAGAAGCAGGCCTTAAGCACATGTTTGTTAATTAATTTGTTTGCAATCTTACAGTGGAAGCCAATATTTTTATAGGATATTTTTCTATTTTTCCACTTCTAACCTATTTTCATAAAAGCTTGCAATTCAAAATGACCTCAGGATTAATCTAATCCATATCAGTAACTGTACAAATGCAAAATATGAGTCATCAGTCCCCAAAGGTTCCTACTAGCATAGCTGATCCAATCACCCAAAACTCAAGACGCCAGTCTCACACTAAAATTCTTGAAACATTCTGTATACCCTCAAGCTTACAGGTAGGATCTCTCCAGGAATACAATAAACCAAAACTCAGGAAAATACTGAAAAGTTTCTTTACACTAAAGTGTATGGTTGCTAAGGCTTAGTAAGGTTCTATTCTGTTTTAATTGGCAGAAATACAAGATGCAAAAGTTGACAGGAAGTTTTATGTGGGAGAAGGCAGAGTCAAGAATGCGTTAGGTTAGGAGGGGTCCAAAAATTCACTTTCGGTGACTTTCAGTAAGCAACAGCATACAGAATACATTTATTAAAGGTTTTACCCTGACTCAGTCTCTACCTTTATTTTCATCTTGGTTTTCATTGAAATGCATTTACTCAACAAGTGAAAAATTATTGGTTTTTGGTGTTGGGGAATAATGACATTAAAATATCTTTTGTGGTATTTTTGATGACTTAGTGATCTTGGTTTATTTGATATTTTTCAATACTCATAAATACCTTCCCAAATTAAAAAAAGAAATAGTTGATACTAATTTAAAGCATGAAAAATGCATACATGCATTTAACTTGGCTGATAAAATTAGTTGATTATTTGAAATAAAATTAGATCTTCATCACCTAGGAATGTCAACAAAATCTAAATGACTTAAAGAGTAAATGTACATGAAAGGTTTTGAGAGTAAATCCTAAGAGTTTTCATTGCAAGAGAAATTTTCTTTTCTTTTATTTTGTATACATATGAGATAATGGACATTCCTTAACTTACTGTGATAATCATTTCATGATGTACATCTGAATCATTATGCTGTACATCTAAAATTTACACAGTGCTGTCAATTACATTTTAATAAAACTGGAAGAAAAAAAGAGTAAAAGGAAAATATTGTTTAATATTTTTCAGATTCACAGAATGAAAATGGAACAAAAGAATAGAAAAACATCTAGCTATAAATTAAAGGAAGACGGTACAAAGGAATAATGAAATAATTATTTCTAAGTTTTCAACTGCTTCTTCTATTAGGACTATACCTATATATCTATACCCTCTGCCATGTACCTCTAGAAAGAAGTTGTTGGGTTAATAACACCCACATCCTCACCGCATTCACTTTCATCTTGGCCATGTAACTTGTTTAGGTCAGTTGCCCTTAAGAACCAGGAGCAAGAAAACTACTAGGATTTTGTCTTCTTTACACAAAAACAACAAAGAAATAAATATAAGCTTTGGCTATATTTCCAAATATACATTAATTTCATATCAGTAGAAAAAAGATGACTGGTACTTTTTAAGAGACATTTGGAGAAAAGAACATAACACAACTTAGTATCTTAATGGAATCTAAATCAAAATAAATCAAAAGGTAATTATGAAAATAGCATACCACAAATACAGTTAAGGGATTTTTAAAAGGTCTTTAAAGAAAACTTCAATACATTAACTGACGAGATAGTAAATGTAAAAGTTTTAATAATAGCAAGCCTACACATTTTAAAGACAATGTGCACACTGGGGAAAAATACATGTAAAATATATGATAAAGGAGTTCGTATCTCTAAGGGACTTTGTAATTCATTCAATGAACTTTGACAAATTAATAAGAAAAAAACAATAAGGATCACAATGAAAAAATAAGTAAAAAATAAATAGACAATGCCCAATGGAAAGATAAGAATCAGGGTATTAAATGTTTGTCATTATTTTTGCTGACAAGTTTATTTCAAATAGCCTTCCAATGTAGACTGAATATCCTGCTTTATAGTTCTTGACTCCCAAGGAAGAATTCCAAACAATAGATTCCTTAGCTTCTTCTACAGTTCGGAAAACCATATGTGAATTTGGCTCTACAAACTTGATGCATCAAAATTCTCAGTGATACACACATTGGTAGGAGTGGCTGCAGGCAAAAGAACTTCAGGGCAGTAGAAGAAATGTCCACTTTATTACAAGGCAAGACACAGCTGATGGCTCAAAACAAAACAAAAAATTGGCTGAAATTAAAAATAAAATTTTATCATCCTACAGTTTGCAGTAGCAAAATTAATTAATTAAATTATGACCTAGAGTAAAATGCCCATTGAACCACAAAACTTTGAGGGATCAGGTGGCTATTCTCAGAGAACAAAATTAAGAAGGAATGTGTAAACTGTGAAGGTGAATTTGTTGTTTCAAGCTATACTGACAGCTTGAAGGAAGCAAATAACAAGCATGAAGCCCTAAGTCTTAGCTGACGGCACAGAGAGAAACCATGGGAATTTTATGATTGATAAAATAATCTTGTATCACCTATAACAGTAGACTTAACTTGGAACTCCAAACTCAAAAGTTTGATCCTACCAATTATAAAATTTAAAAGTTTGCTGCATTCACAGTCTCATTAACCGCAGTATGCCTGCATGCTAAGTGCTAAGTCTCTTCAGCTCTGTCTGACTCTGCAACCCTATGGACTGTAGCCCACTAGGCTCCTCTGTCCATGGGATTTCCCAGGCAAGAATACTAGAGTGGGCTGCCATGCCTTCCTCCAGGGATCTTCCTGACCCAGGGCTGGAACCCAAGTTTCCTGCATTGGCAGGTGGGCTCTTTACCTATGGCACCACTTGGGATACCCCTACCACCACAGTATAGGAAGGCTAATGGACTGATATAGAATAAGAGAGATTCTGAATCCTGGAGCAGAAAAATGTGGTAGGATCTAGATGACTCAGTGTCCCCCAAAATCCCAAACGTCTCTGAGTCTTCCCTGTTAGCAGAAACAGCCTTTCTTTCCAAGTCCAAGAAGGCCTCTTTTGCTTAAAATCCAATAACAACCTCATCTGAGAGAGTTACCTTAACAGGGAAAACTATTCTTATTATTCCCATCCTCCACCACTTCTAATTATCTCCTGATCTAAATTAAAATCAGAACTCAACATGCCGCAGGGAACCAATTACAAACTCAAATTCTAGAAGAGATGATGAATCATGAAAACACTGTAATAATTTTGGATTTGTATCAACAGAAATCTAGAAAATACATACAGGAGTACATTTTGAATGTACTAAAGCAAAGACTGCAGTACATCATTTTAGAATGCAACATTTATTAATATGGTTGCCTTTCCCAGAAATTTAGAATTGGTGTGCTAACCTCAGCACATAATAAGGTTTGCTTTGTTGCTTAGTTAGCTAATTAAAATATGAACTTAATGAAGACTCTGAGATAAGCCCAAACTCTTTGACATTTTATATATTAAAAATGTCACTTAATTATAGAAGTAAGAATGGTAGAGCAGTTTTCTTGTGTGTAATTCACTCAACCTATTCTTTAAATCTCTTAAGAGAAAATGGCAAATGCTTTCTATCCTGTGTATTTAGAAATACATGGATGATGGCACATCAACATCTTTTAAAAGTATTGTAGAGGTTGTTCTCCTAGCTACAACTGTTTCTAAGAGATTCTGCAGTAAATAGGTTCACTTAGTCCATGGCAGAATGAGATTCTTGGGTGTTGAGACCAAATAATATCAATAAACCATCAGATGCAAAATGTAATCTCTGTAATTAATAGTGGTGCCACAAGAGAGGATTTTTCAATGGCTGGTTGATCATAGAATCTCTAGAACTGAAATATATGTGCAGAATTCTAAAGTTCACACAATTTATATAACAGGGAAACCTTGTGGTTGGTCAGGCAGAAAAAATGATGCTCCAACTAAAACAAAGATGTATAGCTCTTCAGCCAAATTGTGGACCTGAGTCATTTCAAAGTTTCAGGGTCCGGGGAATGATTAACTATTAAAGTACACCTGAGTGATAAACATGGTAACAGCACAAATATCTGCTCCCTAGATTTCTAAATGAGACTGTGGACATTTTCTAGGCTAATTATGAACTAGGGAGACAGAAATAACTGGACATTTTGAGACTGTTAATAAAAGTTTCAAGTTAGTGATAATATCTTGGTACCTAAAAGAGTTTTGGATCTACTGGCTAAAAGTGTTAGTTGCTCAGTCATGTCTGAATCTTTGCAACCCCATGGACCGTAGCCCACCAGGCTCCTAACTCCATGAGATTTCCCAGGCAAAAATACTGGAATGGGTTGCCATTTCCTTCTCCAGGGGATCTTCCCAACCTGGATCAATATATTAAAGTCAACTTTTTATCTAAATTTCACTTCATGATCAGCTCAGTGAGGCCTCAAACCCAATCCAAAAGCAATGGTGACAGATTCTAGGAATGTTAATTGGAATAAACATGCTAAAAAACTATAAGAAAATTTCCAACAGCTAGCTAGCATTCATTCTTTTACCACTTTCTTAATCTCATATTTATATTTTTGTATATCACACCACATCAGCTCCTGTCTCACAGGCAGAGACTTCACCACATTGAAATTTATAAATTCCTGTAATTCCATGTCCTTAACTCCTGACTGATTCAAGCATAGGATTCTGAAAGGATCTCATCAGTTCTTAGTGACATCTCTGGTTGATAGATCCCAGGGTCTTATCACTGGAGGAATTCAGAACAGTGAGTGGAAGAGAGCCAGAAGAACATCCCTCCTTGACTAGCACAGAATCCCTACTCTTGGCAACTACAGAGTTGACCTATCTCTGGCTTTCTACTTTACTGATCCAATAGGTTTTCTTAAGAATCTAACTATATTCACTAACTGGAGATTGACTAAAACTTGAAAACAAATCATTTTAACTTCCTGTGACAAGCTCCAGATGTATAACTGGAAAGAAAACAATCTTTGTTAGTTTAGTTAGCTCCGTATAAAATTATTTTTTTTTAATTTCTGAATTTTTCCCTTTGTTCTCAAAAAATTCAAAAAGTTCTGTTCACAAGAAAGCAATTTTCTCATTAAGCAAAAAGAATGCTGGCCATCTTAACATAATACTTTGAGAAAAATCTTAATATCATTTATTACTTGGTAAGTGTGAGATTTTTCTAAATAAATGTCCAGCCACAATGACATTTAATGCTCACTTCAGTGGAATTAACACTTTCTAAGAATTTGCCATTTGAATCCCTGAGGATGTGTTTCAAAACAGGTAATATCTACCTCATTAGAACCAGTAGTATTAAGTTATTCCCAGGACATTCTGTGAAAGTTTTTAAATTTATTGGTGGACTTATTAACATTTTGTCCTAAATTTAACCTGTTATTTGAAGATTTAAAAAATCATTTTAAAAAGGCATAAATAAGGACTTGAAACTTTGGATATTTGAATATTAAGTTTAAACCACAAATTTTATCCAGCCAGCAGTTTAAATCCTACAAGTTCATTAATAAAATTTATATTTTTAATACACAATGACAACTATTTTAAGCTAAATAATTTATGACTATGTTTTCTTCCTAAAACTTACATGCTCACATATAATTTATATTCAGTTTCATAGAAGAGACTATAATGCACATCTTGCTGAAATGTGCAAATGGGTGCTTAGGTATTTTTCTGTGTTCCTGCCCTTTCAATTTAAAGATGTAAGTTAACATATATTTGAGGATTGGGAAATTAACATTATTATTTTATATAACTGATCTCATGAATTCAAAAATAACTCATGTTTTGACTTAAAGTTTGAACAATCCTATACAACATACTAAAACAAAGAATAACAATTACAAAAATTAAAATTTTTAATTTTTATAATTAAAGAGTAAGACACAAGTTAGTGACTGAACAACAGCAACACACTTTTGACAGAGGCCTTTGAAGTTTGCAAATAACTCAAAATTAAATAATCAAGTAACTATTTTATCAAATACATATTGAGGATGATTAAGATGATAGGAAATTTATCACTGGCATGACAAAATGCCTCTAAATACTTATAAATATGTCATTTAATTTCAGTATAAAATAACCTCTACAAAGGAACAAGAAATCCAATTGAAGAAAAGGGTGTGTTCCTGTAGACACTAAGTTTCAAGACCATGGGTAAACATTTGATTTAACTGCTGTAATACTCAAGCATTATTTAGATAATTACACAGTATAATTGTTCTTCTTTGTGATTCTATGTAGTGGCCAGAACTAGTCAGTTAGGTGGACCAGTATCCCTTTTGAATTACTATGTCAGAATAAAATTAGGACAGGGTTTAAAAGATACAGTTAATAAAATTTTAGAATTTTAATGAAAATATAAAGTTAAAAAAAAACCTAAAGATTTCTTGCTTATCCACTTGATACATGCACATAAACACAGTATAGTCATGAGTTTTAATAGTGATATTTAAATTATTAATTAAATATCATGTTAATTGAAAGGATTTTAAAACAAGTGGTAAAAAAATTATGAATAAAAAATCTGGAAAAATAATAATAATATAAAGTAAAATAAGGTACAAAGGATATAAACTTTTACTGTCAATGACTTTAACCCCTACCCTCACACACACACACAAAGAAAAATCACTAAAAGTTTTAATATTTTTAAGCATCTGGAATTATTCTCAGATGAAAATTGAAGACAACTTTAGAAACTATAAATATTTCTCCTTTTATGCCTTTAAAAAGAAAAAAATATATATCTTAACATTAGAATTAATGTCAGAGTATAAGAGGTTATAATATCGGTAATATTTTAAGTTAAAATATGGGATGTGCATTGGCATCTAGAAAGCAAATTATGTTTCAAGTAGAAATACAATTTTATAATATACTTCTATATGTGATCATAAATACTTTGGTAAAAGGAAAATCTGAAATTTCTTCTCAATAATATGCATAGAGAAGAAGTTATACATATCTGGAATGCTTAATAGTTAAAATTTTGGAACAACTTCTAAAAATGTAATATGATATTGTCCATTCATTCAAGTATGGTTATGTTAACAACTATATTTTAAATATAGCAAATGCTGCAACAAAATTTCAAATAACCAAAAACAATGTTTTACTAGACCTGCTAGTAAAGCAGCATATTTGCTTCAGAAGTCTCTTTTTTTTTAAACCTTTTAATTAATTTTTTTTCATTTGTTTTTATTAGTTGGAGGCTAATTACTTTACAATATTGTAGTGGTTTTTGTCATACATTGACATGAATCAGCCATGGATTTACACGTATTCCCCATCCTGATCCCCCCTCCCACCTCCCTCTCTACCCCATTCCTCTGGGTCTTCTCAGTACACCCAGGCCCGAGCACTTGTCTCATGCATCCAACCTGGGCTGGTGATCTGTTTCACTATAGATAATATATATGTTTCGATGCTGTTCTCTCGAAACATCCCACCCTCGCCTTCTCCCACAGAGTCCAAAAGTCTGTTCTGTACATCTGTGTCTCTTTTTCTGTTTTGCATATACGGTTATCGTTACCATCTTTCTAAATTCCATATATATGCGTTAGTATACTGTATTGGTCTTTACTTTCTGGCTTACTTCACTCTGTATAATGGGCTCCAGTTTCATCCATCTCATTAGAATTGATTCAAATGAATTCTTTTTAATGGCTGAGTAATATTCCATGGTGTATATGTACCCAGATGTCTCTTTCTAACAAATCAAAATAAACCTTATTCCAAAACCTTATTTTTCTTCTCCTTCTACAAATAACCAGCATCTTTAAGTGGTATGTGTTTATACGCATCTTTTTCTATTTTTACCAAAATGTGTATATCCAAAAACAACATGTAATTTAATATTGTATTCATTCCACTTAAATAATACCATATGGGGATTACTATTATTATTGTTTTAATCTTAGTTGAGGTTAAATCTTTGTTGAGGAACGGACATTGAGGTTTGTTCATTAGCAGTACAGTTATAGCAGTAAATAAAGTATACTAACATGTATTGATACAGACATTTCTCCAAAAATACATCATAATTTCATTTCTTTTCAATCTTACCTTACTGTCACAAACATAAAGGCTTTATTTCTCACAGATGCTAGCACTAAATTTTCCCCACTCTATACATAGCAATAAGTTTTCTAATATTCCTGAATTTAGATTTTTTCCTGTTGTCTTTCTGTCAGACAGTTCAAAATGCGGTATTTAGTTATTTACATCTACTACATTTTAAAAAATTTATGTACATTACAAGAAGATTCCACACTCCTATAAGGTATGAATAATCTTTTTTTTTTTTTAATAATCAAGCCTCCAAATACACAGAGAAATAATAGTATTAAAAAGCAAGCTTCATTTCTAAAATGAAGAAGCTTTATTTATGAACCAGTTAGGATAAGAAACACCTTGGGGAAAAAAAAAAAAGAAAACACCTTGAATAAGATATAAAATGTGTTCTTCTCAAAATCTGGCCTTTGAATGAGGGAAAGTCTCTAAAAATGCAGAAGCACATTAACACTGCATCTTATTTAAAATCATATAAATCCAACTATTTTTTAAGGTGAGTAGAAAAGACAGGACAAAAAATTGTCAAAGTTGTACTTTTCTGACCTTTATATATTGTTTAGAATTACTCTCAGTAATCAATTATGAATATGCCAGTTATATATTATCAGAGTTGAGACGAAGGAAAAGTTTTTTTTTTTTCTCCTCTCATTGCCATAGTTTTGTAACTGGTCCCTGTAGTAGTCTGTATTCATATTAGACATAAATAATTTTGAAAGAAGAGGCACAGAAAAAATATACAAATCCCATAAAGCAGCAATTAATTCAACTATCTGACTAGCTCTGGACAGTTTGCTTTAACTTTTGAAGGTTTATGGAAGACTCTTTTTTAGTTTCATCCTATCATCAAGGTCTAGCTGCCAGCATAATATACAAGACATTTGGACCTATCAGCATTTGACTTAATAGTCTGAGGTTGAAACTAGGATATATCTGCCAGCATGCAGCAAATATTGGTAGTTCTGATGCATGCAATTCAGGAATGAGCCTCCAACATCAGCTGTCTACTCAAGAACAGTAAGAACTGCTGGGTCAGGGGAGCCACTCCTTAGGGGGTCCATAAATGCCCTGGCCACTCACCCCTAGCCCAGAAAACTGACAAGTGTTAGAGCAGTAGGGAGGAGAAAGAAAACCAAGGAAGTGATCTGATCTCCTTGAAATCTCCAGGATTGGTTGCCATTTAGAAATCCAAACAGAACCTATTTGATAGTTAGTTAGATCTCTTTGAGGTCATTTCAGTAAGGATGACAGCAAGGAGACATAAGAAAGCCTTCCTCAGTGATCAGTGCAAAGAAATAGAGGAAAACAATAGAATGAGAAACACTAGAGATCTCCTCAAGAAAATTAGAGATACCAAGGGAACATGTCATGCAAAGATGGGCTCAATAAAGGACATAAATGGTATGGACCTAACAGAAGCAGAAGATATTAAAAAGAGGTGGCAAGAATACACAAAGGAACTATACAAAAAAGCTCTTCATGACCTCTACAATCATGGTGGTACGACCACTCAACTAGAGCCAGACATCCTGGAATGTGAAGTCAAGTGGGCCTTAGGAAGCACCACTATGAACACAGCTGGTGGAGGTGATGGAATTCCAGTTGAGCTATTTCAAATCCTAAAAATGATTCTGTGAAAGTGCTGCATTCAATATGTCAGCAAATTTGGGAAACTCAACAGTGGCCACAGTACTGGTAAAGGTCAGTTTTCATTCCAATCCCAAAGAAGGGCAATGCTAGAGAATGCTCAAACTACTGCACAATTGCACTCATCGTACATGCTAGTAAAATAATGCTCAAAATTCTCCAAGCCACGCTTCAACAGTACATGAACTGTGAACTTCCAGATGTTCAAGCTGGTTTAGAAAACCAGAGATCAAATTGCCAACATCTGCTGGATCATCAGAAAAGCAAGAGAGTTCCAGAAAAACATCTATTTCTGATTTATTGACTATGCCAAAGCCTTTGACTGTGTGGATCACAACAAACTGTGGAAAATTATTAAAGAGATGGGAATACCAGACCACCTGCATGTCTCTTGAGAAATCTGTATGCAGCCCAGGAAGCAACAGTTAGAACTGGACATGGAACAACAGACTGGTTCCAAATAGGGAAAGGAGTATGTCAAGGCTGTATATTCTCACTTTGCTTATTTAACTCATATGCAGAGTACATCATGAGAAATGCCAGGCTGGATGAAGCACAAGCTGGAATCAAGATTACTAGGAGAAATATCAATAACTTCAGATATGCAGATGACACCATCCTTATGGCAGAAAGCAAAGAAGAACTAAAGAGCCTCCTGATGAAAGAGAGAGGAGAGTGAAAAAGTTGGCTTAAAGCTCAATATTCAGCAAACTAAGATCATGGGATCTGGTCCCATCACTTTATGGAAAATAGATGGGGAAACAGTGGAAACAGTGTCAGGCTTTATTTTGGGGGGTTCCAAAATCACTGCAGATGGTTACTGCAGCCATGAAATTAAAACACACTTGCTCCTTGGAAGAAAAGCTATGACCAACCTAGACAAAATATTAAAAAGCAGAGACATTACTTTGCCAACAAAGGTCCATCTTGTCAAGGCTATGGTTTTTCCAGTAGTCATGTATGGATATGAGAGTTGGACTATAAAGAAAGCTGAGCACCGAAGAATTGATGCTTTTGAACTGTGGTGTTGGAGAAGACTCTTGAGAATCCCTTGGACAGCAAGGAGATCCAACCAGTCCATCCTAAAGGAAATCAGTCCTGAGTGTTCATTGGAAGGACTGATGTTGAAGCTGAAACTCCAATATTTTGGCCACCTGATGCGAAGAGTTGACTCATTTGAAAAGACCCCGATGCTGGGAAAGATTGAAGGCAGGAGGAGAAGGGGACGACAGAGGATGAGATGGTTGGATTGCATCATTGACTCAGTGGACAAGAGTTTGAGCAAACTCCAGGAGTTGGTGATGGACAAGGAGGCCTGGTGTGCTGCAGTCCATGGGGTCACAAAGAGTTGGACACAACTGAGCAACTGAACTGACTGACTGAGTCAAGATGAAGACTCCAGAAAATGTCAGCACAAGCTCAAAATCAGGAGTCAACAGCTGACCTTTGACAAAACACATCACTTGATTTGGTGAATGCGTGTATGCATGCTCAGTCACTTCAGTCATGCTCAACTCTCCGCGACCCTATGGACTGAAGTGCACCAGGCTCCTCTGTCCACAGGATTTTCCAGGCAAGAATACTGGAGTGCTATTCCCTTCTCCAGGGGATCTTCCTGACCCAGGGATCGAACCCCGATCTCCTGCATTGCAGGCAGATATTTCTGAGTCATCAGGGAAGCCTCAACTACAGCATAGAGGGATCCAATAAATTAGTCACAAAGACTCCTAGTTCTGTTTCAAAGGTAAAGATTAGCTTTACATACATTCTTGAGCCTGAGGGTTGCCATGCCCTTCTCCAGGGATTTGGTGAATGACTGATGACCAAATTTATTCTGCTTCTGAAAGTTGTGGGCAAGAGTACACATAGTGGGTTAAGAAGATCCTCATCATAAGAGGGCTGTGAGAATTTGCCAGGAGGGAGTGGATAGGAGTACGAAGAAAAAAAGGAACATTCTCCCAGATAAGCTACATCAGAGTCATTAGCTCTGTTGATACCAAAGGATGTATTCTAGTCAGGTGCAAAATTTGGAATACATTAGGATGGATGAGAATGTGCAGAATCAGAAATGTGCTTTAGCCAAATAACTCTAGTTTCTGATTAGAGAATGCATTACCATTCCAAATCTTTGCCAGTTTGACAGTGATAATCATGATGAACTTTAAATCTGGCAACATCAACTTTTGGACACAGACTCTGTATAACTCTCTTCAGGTTCCCAGGTCTTTAAGTTTTAGGACAGAAGAGGTATTTATTGGAGGTGAGAGTATGGCATCTTTCAATATTCATGAGACACCAAACACTGCTTCCTATATTTTAATGACAAAAAAAAAAAAAAAAATACAGGTAGTTGGGGGAAAACAAATCCCTCTAATGTCAGGTTTATATTTTACCCTCATATTTTTCAAATAAAATACTTGCTTACAATCATTTCATTTTGTAAAACTCAGAAAACACACACACATACACATAGATCATCCAGTTCAATTCTTTGAGTTCAAAAAGAGGATTCTGAGCCAAATAAGTTAAGCGACTTGCCTATTTGACCTTAGCTCTGGCACGTTTGAGGACATAAAAAAAATGAGATATAGCTTCAAAGTGTTCAGTGTTTATAATGTCAAGTGTATGGAAAAGAAGAAGGAAAGAAAATGATATGCCTCTGCCAGAAATGAGTATGATTTCAGCTTTCCTGTGTCACACAGGAAGCAGGTACAGGGCTGAGAAACAGCGACAGGCTCCAGGCAACATGTGTTCATTCGCAGCCAGCTCCCAGCCAGAGGTTCCTAAAGACGCAGCGAAGGCAATCACGCACACTCCTGACGGGAGGACTAGTTTTATTTAACAGTTTTGAACAGCTGGAGAGCACACAGCTAACGACCACTTGAGCATGAAAGTGTCTGATGATTGCATATAAAATATGCCATGCAATGAGGAGAAAAGGTAATAACAATATACAACAGAACAAATGTGCAGTGACAGTTCAAAACGTGTAAATTGCATAACAAATTTTGAAAGAGAACCATCGTTGAGCATGCTGATAGTAAGATATTTCTTTCAAATAAGAAATAATTTAAACAATCAGAGAAATTCTCTCTTCTCAATCTCCTCGGAGCTATATGAATGGAAAATGATGCAAAGTTAGCAACAGAGAATCAGAAAATCCCAGAGAGATTTACAGGTCTGACAGGAGCTTTTCAACAACGTTTAAGCATCATGTGAACAAAAATATTTATGAGACGAAACAACCCTCTGGTCAGAGTATCTCTTACCTTGCAGAAAAGGAAAGCTATCAACAACAAAGCAAGCAGAAGGCAACGCTAAATTCCAAATGCAATTGCAGGGTGAGCTGTACTTTTAAATAACCGCATATGTGTTTTTAGAGATTTGTCTCACGGCTCATGTCTTATTTTTTTTTCCTTCACCCAACTGTCAACGATATCAGTGATGAAAATGAAAAATGTATCACTCAAAACTATTTTTTTGTTTGCATTTTCTGAATTGTACCTTATCTAGTGAGAATGAAAGTCCTCTCTTTTTTTTTTCTCAGAAATATATTTCTGTAAGATTTCTTCACTATCAAAGTACAGGAACAACTAGAAGGAAAAAAAACAGGATGTAGAGAGATAACCATATAGCAACCATTTTTTTGAAGAACTCACTAGGTGCTCCAAGGTATAGTAAGAGACAAAAACCCAGTCATAAAGAAGCAGCATCCTATCGTAAGAAAGAAATCACTTTTGATCAAATAATACCAGCTTCTCTGCATTGTCTCCTCCACAGCATTTATTATAATCAGCCATATTAAATATTTTTGTTATTCAGGTTTTGATAGTCTGAACCCCATTTTGGAATGTAAAGTCCATAAAATCAGAGATTTTATTTTATATATGGATTTTTTTCCATTGCTTCAATCAATATTTAAATGGGTCAATAAAAATATCAAATACTGATAAGATTATTTAATCTAATAGTGAGAAAACAACATAAGCAACTGGGAAGGAAAACATAAATTGTCTGAGGCATTTAAAGACAGCTATGATGAGGTGACACATTAAGGATGAGGTACGATAGTAACTGGGCTGCCCTGGGGGCTCAGAGGTAAAGAATCTGCCTGCCAATTCAGGAGACTTGGGTTCGATCCCTGGAGAAGGAGACAGCAACCCACTCCAGTATTCTTGTCTAGGAAATCTCATAGTCAGAGGAGCCTGGCGGGCTACAATCCATGGGGGTCACAAACGAGTCAGACACAGTTCAGTTCAGTTAAGTTGTTCAGTCGTGTCTGACTCTTTGCGACCCCATGAACTGCAGCACATCAGGCCTTCCTGTCCATCACCAACTCCCGGAGTTTACTGAAACTCATGTCCATTGAGTTGGTGATGCCATCCAACCATCTCATCCTCTGTCCTCCCCTTCTCCTCCCACCTTTAATCTTTCCCAGCATCAGGGTCTTTTCAGATGAGTCAGCTCTTTACATCAGGTGGCCAAAGTATTAGAGTTCCAGCTTCAACATCAGTCCTTCCAATGAATACTCAGGACTGATCTCCTTTAGGATGGACTGGTTGGATCTCCTTGCAGTCCAAGACTCTCAAGAGTCTTCTCCAACACCACAGTTCAAAAGCATCAATTCTTTGGTGCTCAGCTTTCTTTATAGTCCAACTCTCACATTCATACATGACTACTGGAAAAACCATAGCCTTGACTAGACAGAACTTTATTGGCAAAGTAATGTCTCTGCTTTTTAATATGCTGTCTAGGTTGGTCATAACTTTCCTCTCAAGGAGTAAGCATCTTTTAATTTCATGGCTGCAGTCACCATCTGCAGTGATTTTAGAGCCCCCAAAAAATAAAGTCTGCCACTGTTTCCACTGTTTCCCCATCTATTTGCCATGAAGTGATGGGACGGGATGCCATGATCTTTGTTTTCTGAATGTTGAGCTTTAAGCCAACTTTTTCTCTCTCCTCTTTCACTTAAGAGTCAGACACAACTTGGTGACTAAATAACACCACCACCGTGGTGATAACTGAGGTATGAAATTCTTATGTCAGTATACAAAATTGTGTTAGTATTTCCATATTATCTACTACAGGAAGGCAAAGTCTAAATCAGTTCATTGTATTCTTTGTTGTATTATCTACATCCAAGTTATAATAATTTTGTAATTTAATTTCTGAGATTTCAGATTTGGAAAGGAACTTAGAAGTCATCTCTTCTAAATGCCCAATTTTTGTTGAAAGCAAAACAAACTCAAGAGTTATTAAGATAAGTGTTAGAGTTCTTGATTGACGAAAAGGGCAGAATTAGGACATATACTCTGAAAGGCTTACTCCTTCTATTACGAGCTTCTATGAACCACTTGCTTGAATGTTCTCACACAATGCTGACTGCATTACTTCAAAGAAATACAAAGAAACTAAAAAATGCTCACAGAAAGACAACTGAACTATCATTAAAGAAATGGAACCACTCTGTATAGGAAGACTGCAATGATTAGAATCTTCAATCTGGAAACTTTGACATCTATTAAATCATGAAGAAGGTGGATAGTGTGAAAGCCAAGCTCTCTACACACTTCAGTTATACTAGGTCTGAGGGCACTCTTTGAAGTTTAAAAGAGATAAATTTAGGACAAATAATGGAAAGTGCCATACTACTTTATTTATTAGGTGGAGTTCTCATGGAAGTAACACAGGCTGAGAATATAATAGGTTCATAAAAGCTTTAGATAAAAAACATACAATAAATCAATTCTAGACTATTCATGGGAAGTGTCCCAATATGCCATTAATATGACTTATATCTTTGCCACAGTACAGGGCTATCCTTGTTCCATAGTTATATTTGAAGTGATTGAGCTTGAACATTTTCACGCTGAAATTAAAGAACCAAGTGTCTTAGTAACATGGGTTAAATAGCAAGAGTTGATGGGGCGGCAGGTTCTACACATAACAAGGACTCAATGGCTATTGAATAAATTAATTTTCTGCAGCCAAGGTAAAATTTCCAAATGAGCATTATGAACATACAATGTGTATATGTATGGGTGTATATATAGATAATGTATATATAAATATATACATATATTCACAAATTTCACAGACATGAAAATGTACCAAAGGCTGTCTCAACCAAAGAGACATTCTAGGTACACAGAGAGGTTTGTTTTGAAGCATCTTAGTCTCTTGCTGTTAGGAATCTATCAAGTTCTCTTATACTATGCATTCCATCACATTTTTAAATGTCAAATTTCATCTTCAGAATAAAATACCATCATTATGTATTACTTTATCTCAGTAATTTTTTAATGGAAACATTTTCCAAGTATTGAAAGATCACCTCAAATTTATCAAGGGCATTTATGTTGAATCTTGTTCTCATATCATGATACTTGCTGCTTCACTGATGTGAATGATTTGTAGAATAATGATACTGGATATGTATAAACTAAGCATAAGAGCTTATACACATTTTTCATAAAATGATAAATATTTGTGTTTATAATACAACATAAAAAATAAATAATGGTAATCAAAACTCTCAAAACTAATAGCATTCAAATTAATATTATTTTTAGGTAACAGATACTTTTGGTTCACCAAAACTAAGTGCTTGATAAGTGGATATGGCACCAGAATTAAAACAAAAATTCTTTAGAGATTAATACACATACAGTGAAGTAACCTCTTGGTTCAGTTTTCTTTAGGTGGCAAAATTTTCAAATAAATTTCATATAATTCATTGCAATATTGTTTGAAGTTCATTTGGCAAAAGTCTATGAGATACAAAATATTTCTTCATGCTTTTTTTTTAGAAACTTAAAAATGATATGAAAGCAACAATGATCACAACAGAAAACTGGATACTGAAATAACATGAGTATTTCTTATAAGATAGCTATTCACCTTAAATATATTATTATATGAACTATATTCAATTATCATACAAAATCTCACAGCCTTCAAATTCATATAACCTGAATCAGGTTTGAAAAAAACTGGTCATGTCACAGCTTTAACATGGTTTTATCTGAGTGATTTAAAATAAATACATAAAATTTTATGATTAAGCTATGTCGGTAACAGATATTACTGAATGCTTTTATAATTTTCTATTCAGTTACTAAAACTCAGTGACTAGTATCTGCAGATACAAGCACTTTCTAGTTTTTCATTGTTTTATTTTGCTTTATATAGAGACAATGAATAGATCAACTTATGCTATAAAAACAATTTTTAGAGTTTGGAATCTTTCATTTTTCATGTTCTCAATACAATTCATGATAAGTGACAAGCTTTTTTAAAATTAAATTTTTTCCCAAAATTATTCCACTTTTATGATAATATTTTCTAATGAAATTATGTGTATACAATGAAAATGGTTCTCTATCAACATATGAACCCCTTACCTCTCTTAATAGAAGCAACTGCTGTGACTATTTCCAATGTATACTTGAAAAAATACTGTATGTAATTAAAAAAAATCATTATATGCCTTATTTCTCCAAGAGGGAGAATTTAAAAAAAAAAAAACACTAAATAATGCTAAGAGAATGTTGTAAAAATCCACTAAGAAATTTATGGCTACATTGTAAGCTATGGTTATTTTAAGTAATTAAGTTGTTTTAGTGAACTTTTTCCTACCTACAAGGCAAGTTTTTATCATCCACAAATTTTGACAACTGAATTGCACATGTTATTAGAACAGTGCTAAAATATAGCACATTTGTTGTATCAATATTTTACATCCTAATCCCTACTTATTTTTAGGCCATGTGCATGCTAAATCACTTCAATCATGTCTCACTCTTTGCTACCTGCCAGGCTTTAACTGTCCATGGGATTCTCCAGGCAAGAATAGTGGACTGGGATGCCATTCCCTTCTCCAGGGGAAGGTGGGGATCATATTCACGTCTTCTGCATCTCTAATGTCTCCTGTATTGGCAGGCAGCTTCTTTATCACTAGTGCCACCTTGAAGTGAAGTGAAGTGAAGTGAAAGTCTCTTAGTTGTGTTCAACTCTTTGCAACCCCATGGATTATATAGTCAGTGGAATTCTCCAGGCCAGAATACTGGAGTGGGCAGCCTTTCCCTTCTCCAGGGGATCTTCCCAATTCAGGGATCGAACCCAGATCTCCCACATTGCAGGCAGATTCTTTACCCGCTGAGCCACCAGGGAAGCCCAAGAATACTGGAGTGGGGATCCTATCCCTTCTCCAGCGGATTTTTCTGACCCAGGAATTGAACTGGGGTAAACAATTGGACACAACTGAGTGCCACCTTATCTTACTGAAAAACATAGTTTTAAAGTAATAAAATTAAGTCATTAATAAATAGAAATTTTATAAAAAGATAGGAGTAGAAATAAAGATGATACATCTCCTTGAAGGAATGCACACATGACTTACATAAATTTGGGGTAGAGGTGAAGAATAGAAGAGAAGGGACCGTATTTTCAAAGTCTGTATTCTGGGTCTCTCACTAGCTTTGTAATTTGTGAAAGTTATATAAACTCTCTGTGCCTCAGTTCTCTCATCTATAAAATGGAGATTATAATATTAACTGTTTCCTTTATCAAGTGATTTAAAGAAATAATAGATGTAAACCATTCTGTACAGTGTATAGCATTTATTAAGTTCTCAATAAATGACAGTTATCTATGAGTATTATCAATATTTAATCATTTGCTTTAAAACTTTGTAATAACATAACATCTCTTACAAATAATCATTGTAGTGAAATCACAATGATAGCTTTAATTATTATATTAAGAGTATGTCCTGTATACCATATAACACTCTATTGCATGTATTATCTCAGTTAATTATTAAAAAAAAGGTAAGGTTATCACATTAATATTGTCTGAGCTTTCATTCTGAAGTAAGGAAATATTTGATTATTCCCATAACCTTGTAATCATAACAAAGTTCTCTTTCGTATTTTCCCAATAACTAGTTAAGTGACTAAGAACAAGTTTTCTCAGGAAACAAAGCAAAACAAAACAAGAGTTTGATATAAATAATCCCGTCACACAAATAAGCTTATATTAAAGGAGAATTTAAACAAAACTATCTGATACATCAAAGATGCTAATTCATCAGCGTGACCATCAGCTTGAGACATCAGAATATTACGAGCAAGCACAGACCAGAAAAATTACATTTTTATCAGTAGGAGAAAATGTTAGAGAGCAATCAACCTTGAGGAACTCTATACGAAGTGGAGGACAGTAGCAGACATCAAATGATAACTCACAGCATATATGTATTTGAGAGCACATAATGAGAAAATTAGCTCAGTAGTAAAGAATCTGCCTGCCAATTCAGGAGATGTGAGTATGACCCTTGGGTTGGGGAGATCCCCTGGAGGAAGAAATGGTAACCCACTCCAGTATTCTTGCCTAGAAAATTCCATGGACAGAGGAGCCTGGCAGGCCACAGTCTTTGGGGTTGCAAAGAGTCAGACATGATTGAGCAACTGAGCACTATGAAAAAATTGTTAGGGATGGAGAATGGGCAGAATCAGATATGGTATTATTAGCACAATTATCCTGTCACTCTCACATTGGCTTTCCTTGAGGAGACAACAGTTTTTGGTTGACTCTGAGACATTTGGATGCATATCAACCCCACCATTTGAGGCATATAAAATGCTAAGAATAATGGTTGAGTTTTTTTAATCTTATTCATCCTAATGAATAAGATTGAGCTAATGGTAAAAGAGTATCTTTTGAAATGAACTTTTAAAAGGGTCTTTTAATGAGCTTTTAAATCATATGTAAACTGCTTAACCCAATATATAAGTTTCTCCACAAATATAGTTCTTCAGCATAGACCCACTTTGGTTCTTCAGTGACCAACCATACCCCATGTTTGTTCCTACCACTGCTCACAGAAGCATAAGTTCTATAATGCCTGCCCTTCACACACACTCTATACATCTTCCAAGCCAAGGTCAAGTAACAATTTCCTCTCCCCCATTACTTCAGCTTTCTGACTTCTACTAATGAATCCTAATACTGACTGGTTTAGAGTCATTTTAATGCTTAGTTAGATTTCACAGCCCATGCTATTTTGTTTATCAATAACAATGCTTTTTACTTAGTCTATTATATTCATTTCAGTGTATAACACAAAACTCTGTACATATATGCTTAAACCAATAAGTGACTATGCTGCTGCTGCTGTTAAGTCACTTCAGTCGAGTCTGACTCTATGCGACCCTATGGACAACAGCCCACCAGGCTCCTCTGGACACAGGATTCTCTATGCAAGAATACCAGAATGGGTTGCCATTTCCTTCTCCAATAAGTGGCTATAAAACGAATCAAAAAGGAATTAAATAAGAATCCGCATATTTCAAAATGAGTAATGTCCCCTTTAATGCACCTGTCTTCAAGAATATATTTTAAATGTATTTATGAAAACTTCTTTCTAAAAATTGATTTTATAATTAGTGCATGGATTCAGACATAAAAAACAGCATAGCAATTTCTAGCTGCAATTACTTTTCTGGTGTGCACATTCAAATCATTCAGCAAAAATTTAAAAATATATATGGCCATTCCTCTAATTAGTATGTTGAGCATCTTTTCATGTGCCTTTTGGCAATCTATATGTCTTCTTTGAAGAAATGTCTATTTAGATCTTCTGTCCTTTTTTTTTTGATTGGGTTTTGTTGTTGTTGTTGTTGTTTTGATACTGAGTTGTATGAGCTTTTGTATATTTTGGAGATTAATCCCTTGACAGTCACATCGTTTGCAAACAGTTTCTCTCATTCCATAGGTTGTCTTTTCTTTTTCTTTGTCAATTCTACTAAGTGCTTCATAAGTATAGTTACATTTAATACTTTCAGCAGGTTTAAGAAGTAGCCACTTTATCCCATCTTTCAGATAAGGAAACTGAGGCTAGATTAAATATCTTGGCCAAGATTCTTAAGTAGGACAGAATACTCTACATAGATCTGCCCAACTTTGGAGTGAGAACAATTTACCACTAGGCAACAGTATCTTTCAAAATGAACTTGTGCAGGAGAATTTTTGAGCTAGTGATCACATACACAGAATGTCACAGCTCTAAGGGCTTAGCTTTAATCTCATCCCTGAAGGAGCCCTTTCTTGCACTCAAACAATGGCATATGCCCACATCTTTAACGTCACAGTGCCCTGCGCTGACAGTATTCCTTGTCAGTACCAGGCTATACTGTAACTTCTGTTTTGATTGTCTCTCCTGCAAAACACCAGAAGAAAGAAGTTAAAAAGTTTGAATATGACTTATTTTCCATCACATCTTGGTTGTAAACATGCTTCCTTCTCCACAATGGAAAATTGATAAGTATTATTGAATTAACAAGTATATGAAAAATAAATTAAGAAAAATATATTTTAGGAAAATCCCTGGAGCTGGGAATGGCTACCCACTCCAGTAATCTTGCCTGGAAAATTCCATGGACAGAGGAGCCTGGTGGTCTACAGTCCATGGGGTTGCAAAGAGTTGGACACAACTGAGCAACTGATACTTTCACTTTCAGACGGGAAAAAGAGAAGAACAGTTAAGAGGTCTTTGGATATGCAGAAAGTTATGTTTCTTGTTTCATTAATTTCATCTCTTAATAAGCAATGAAATAATTTCACCTTTCAAGTCTCCCCCAGGATTAAATTTCCATGTTCCCCTGTCCACATTCCCCTAAAATTTCACCCATCCTACAAGCAAAACACTAATTTATAGTCCACCAGGCTCCTCTGTCCATGGAAATATCCAGGCAAGAATACTGGAGCGGGTTGACATTTTCTCTTCCAGGAGATCTTCCTGACCCAAGGATTGAATCTGTCTCTCCTGTGTCTCCTGCATTGCAGGTGAATTCTTTACAGTTGAGCAATTTACAACATATTAACCTTTGAATGTTGCTCTTTCCTACAATATTTTCATCTCATTGAGGAAGGGATCATATGATTTACAACTGTTTCTCAAAGTTCCTAGCAAACCTTGGAATATGTGTTAAGAAATCTAAAATATGGCTGAATTGTGAAGGAAAGATGTAATTTTAACCTCTCCTATAGTATTGAGTTGAAATTTTAAAAACACCAATTTTATATTTGTTATATGGTTAGAATTAAAAAGATTTGTCAAATAAATATATTTGGGGGTGGAGGAGACAAGATCATTGACAATGAATTTTTAGCTCTAGGACAGTGAAGAAAATTTTAAGAGGTTTAAAAATCATCTCAGGATGAGGGTTAATTACGGAAATCTCCCTTATCACTTGAGGCTAAATTATCTCGGGTAAATAGATATGCTATGTTTTAGACTAAAATTGAGAAGGAATTTAGAAATGTGGTTAAAGTGTCTTGGATTAATTCTTGGTTCTTACTCAACAGAGGAAAGAGTTCTATGTGTTTCTTTTGATATCTATGATTATCCATTTACTATTTATTTTGCAAAAAAGACTTAGCCATAAGTAAAACTGTGCTCAGTTGCTAAGTCACGTCGGATTCTTTGCGACCCCGTGGACTGTAGCCGACCAGGCTCCTCTGTCCATGGGATTTTACAGGCAAGAATACTGGAGTGAGTTGTCATTTCCTCCTCCAGGGAATCCTCCCAACCTAGAAATCAAATGTGAATGAATATGACATCATCACAGGATTTTTTCTAAACTTTAAACATTTCTAATCTCTTAAATACATCCATTTCAATTTCTGTCTCCCTTTTGAATTAAAATATATACTTTATATATTAATATTTTTAAATTACACAGTGTGAACCATTGCATAGAATGAAAACCCTATCAGTCTTTTGAGAATAAAGCAAATCAACAGCAATATCTCTTCTCTTTGTTGACAGAGGGAACGTGGTTTAATGGGAATCAAAGTAATCTTTGCTTTCAGTTAGACTGTTGGGCTTTGCATGAGAAATGATGTGCTCTGACCACTTGTTTTACATTAAGAGGCAGTTTAGCATGTTCAAAATAGAGAAAATGATTTCCTTTATAAAGATGGACAACTCATGGCTTTAATGCAGAAAATACAGATAATCTTCACAAGATTTTTGCTCTTTTATCAATTTGTCTTCAGTTTCCATTAATCTCCATCCATTTAAAGTTAATCAGTTAATCATCCCAGTGCCCCCAAAGAGAGGCAATTCAGGAGCTGTTCACACTGGAGCCTGTAAACGTGACTAGGCTCTTTTTTGTTCAGTCTTGGAACTGAAGTCTTATCGAGGTTTTAATGATGATGATGATGAATGGTAATAGTTTACGGTGGTAACCACGTATGTCTAGACAGAGAGATAGAAAGAAAGGGAGGGAGAGAGAGGGAGAAACAGCTATAGATTTAGCAATAAATTAGAGAACTTCTGCTCATCTACTGCTATGGGTGATCAATTTTTTTTTTTTTAATTTTTACCCTCAGATAATAAATTAGACAGTGAAGAGTAAGACCACGTAAGAAATCAAAGAAAGTTCTGGATTTAACTCTAAAAGTGACTATTCTGAATTTCAAGCAAATAATAGTATTGTTTTATTTCTAAATTCAGACATTTCCTTGTAAAATTATAAGAGAAGCACTAACCATGGGCCCTGCTCTCCTGTGTTAGGTTACAAAAAACCCTAGAAAAAGATACATTTGGCGAATATGTACATTGCACTGTACAAATTATAAATTACACTAATATTTACGTAAAATGAGAGCTAACAATTGTCCCTCTGAATTTCCAGTGAGCCCCCTGAAAAACACATTCAATGACTAGGGGTTACTGGCAGCAGTCCCATGCTTCTCATGCAGGCTGAATATTTACATTTATGTTTTATAAAATGCAAAAATCACAATAACACAGCCCCTGGTTTCTTTGTGTTGCACACCAAAGGATGCTAGAAGGAATTTTGCTTTGAGAATGTGAAATGTGTAAGGAGTCATTAGAGTCAACTTGCAGCTGCACAGTAAAAATATATTTTAGTTTAAAAATTATATATTGCCTCAAAAGGCTTGGTTAAAATATTTTGGTTAGACTTTTGAAAAACAATATTTTTGTAATCCATGTAGATATGTAAATATGAAGTTGCATCAGCCTAAATAAGAACCACTTGTAATGCTATTGTAAAGCCCTTAATATAAGTCCACAATGTTGATTTCAATGCTCCCAAGTGCAACCTTCATTTGGAGAGAATCTGGAGGGAACATTGCCTAATATACTATGAGACAGCCACAAGGTGGCTCCAAACACCTAAGTATGTTTTACCTCTTATAAGGCGAATAGAATTTTACCAGAAACAATAAGCAGCAATTTACCCTAAAAATGGGTCAATACTTCAGAAACATAAATGCATTTCAACATTTTGATTAAGTTTTGAGGTAGAATTTATATTATTTTCAAATGCAGTCTTTCAGAACACATCAAATGGCTGAAAACCTTGAAGAATCTGATGGATTTTGAAAGGAAACAATTTAGTCTATATACGTGTATGACATTTCATTTCTTAGGTTTTAAATTAATTTCTGCTATAGTTTTGCACACTTTTATTCTCACTTGATTCCCAACTAAGTAAAAAGAAATAAATATACAAGTTAATAAACTTTTTCTCTTGCATAAAGAATTTTACAACTAAAGGAAAATAATGCCTCATGTTTAGCCCTTGGGTCTAACGTGCATGCCTTTAGAAAATCAAGTAAAATAAAGTATATCTTATTAATAGAATATTTTAAATTAGCCATTCTAATCAATCAGCCATGAAGTTAAATCATTTAGTCAAATTTATAGTGAAGCCATGACAAAAAAATTATTAAGTGACCACAGCATTAAAGAAGATGATATGAAGACTATGACTTTGATTAAATAGTAAACAAATATGTAATAAATTTAAATATATAGCTAAGATAAAAAATGAGAATTATCTTTACTTTGTTCACAAAATTGTATTTGTTGGCTAGGTTTAATAGTCTCTATTATGACTCACCTAACCTTTACATGTGGGTGGATTAAAGTGCTAAATTTATTCTTTAAATATGTTAATTTCTAAAGTAAACATTATTAGTCTTGAATTATAAATAAAACTGAATAAAAAATAAAAATAAAAAATAAAATTAAAAATGTGCTGTAATTCTTGATTTTTAAAATGAACTTTTAAAGAGAGAGGAACTTATGGACTCACAGTGTGCATATTTTGTAATCTTAACATCCTGATTTCTTTATGTAATTCCAGAGACCTTTTAATAGCCATATTATATACAATCACAAAAAGCCCCAAAAAAGTTATTTCTTAATTGATTTTCCTATGTCCTTTAATGTGAAGAATTTTAAAAATGAATTATATAAGTAAAATCTGTTAAAATTTTCACATTTTGCAGCAGATTCTGTCTCTATCACAAGGTTTCTTGAACCTAGTTTTTCAGCTTGTTATGTAGACTTTCTGACCCACTGACCTTTCAGCTTGTAATACAGACTGTAGAACTATTCTTGAGATTTATAGGTATCAAAACTTTAATGGGATTATTTCTGCAATGCACTGCCTCTGTTCATCATTCTCGTTCTAATTTTCATTACTCTGACCTCAAGAAGGAGAATCTGTGAAAGGAACCGTTACTGCAGTATATTCAGAAATGGTTCATGTTTCACCTGAGTGAGTTTATGTGGCTTATGGAACTCACAACACTTAGTGTCCATCTTTCTAATGTTTTCTCCCTCCTCTGTCCCCTTTTTAGGTCCTTCACATAATTTTCAAAACTTGTATCCATTAATTCCCTAGTTCACGCAGTTAACTGAATGTGATTCTGAGAATGTAGTAGCTTAAGTTTTCAGGTTATGCTCTCTCGACACTTTCACAATCATTAGGGAATGACAGCATTTTAACAGTAATATATTGAGTCCTTTCCACTTTCAATAATAGAGTGTATTAGCCCTTTCCAGTTGGAACAATAGATAAACTGTGTCCTTGGAAATTATATGGTTCAAATTCCCATTTAATAAACAAACAAAAAATCTGGAATGAGGAATTTATGATATTGGCGGTAGAATTAGTGATAAAATCAGACTTAAAACGCTATGTAGCTTTCACCTCAACATAAACACAAAATTGTCATTACATGATACATGTTAAATACAAGTTGCATCGCATGCTGTAGTTAAAATAAAACATACTCAATGAAAAAGCATAGGTCACAAATTTACAAATAAGTCATAATAATGCCAATAGAATAATAGTAATAATAATACATAGCACTAGAACACTTATTGTGTGACAGGAATTGTTAGTACTTTAGAGCTATTGTTTCTTACCATCATGGCAACTGTACTATCACAGAAGTTCAATTATTAACCCCACTTCACAGCTGAAAAACTACCAGGAATATTAAATACAGGGTAAGTGACACAGGATTTGAACCCAGCTGGGTACCACCTTTCATGTTTTTATCCATCAAAAGTTCTTGTGAGTATATTTAGGTAAGAGTTACTATATTTATTAAGAAAAGCAATCTCAGTGCTTCTGGCATATAGCCGTATGATTGTGTTCTCTCTCTATTAAACAATATTATACGGAACAAACTTTTTGACAGAGTGACCAACTTTGAAACTCAGTGGCTTCTAAGTAGTGAATATTTTAATTGCTTGTAGGGGGTGTGGAAACTTCTGTTCCTAAGAATTTTTAGCAATATAATTTGAGGATTTACCTGGTTTTCAGATATGCTAGCTTTTCATTTAGGCTTCTTGTTTGGGATTGTAATGTTAGTCTCAACTTTGAGGCCTTGCTTCAAGAGGACAATTGGCTATTGTACACATAAAGCTCAAACGTGGATCACCAACCACCATGGCTGCACCTAACTGACGCTCCAACTCAGAACCCACCCTCGGGCCTCCACTGACTGAACCTGAAGCTATATAAAAATGCATCTTTTTTTTTTAATTTATTTATTTTATTATTGAAGGATAATTGCTTTACAGAATTTTGCTGTTTTCTGTCAAACCTCAAAAATGTATCTTGGACTAATCTACTTACTCATTTTGATAGTTTCCTGAATGATATCATGTGGCCTTGAATACAATAATATGGCTTAACAAAGTAAATTAGATTAGAGCCTCATATTATCATCTGAAAAGTAACTGATACTCATCATTCTTATATTAATCAAAGCTAGAATATAATACCAAATAATGTGAGGAATTATTCAATGAAAGTGAAAGTGTCAGTCACTCGGTCACGTCTGACTCTTTACGACCCCATGGACTGTACCCTGTGAGGCTCCTCTGTCCCTGGGATTCTCCAATGTAAGAATACTGGAGTGGATTGAGATGCCCTCTTCCAGGGGATCTTCCCTACCCAGGGATCAAACTCAGGTCTCCTAGCATTGCAGATGGAGTCTTTACCATCTGAACCATCAGCACAGCCCACCTCACTGCAAAAAAAGGTTTTGTTTTATCTTTCTCTCTCTTCAATCTTGTATCTCTGGCTGCTGGCACAGTCTGGCTCATGGTAGGTACTTAAAGTATAGTGAATAGAAAAATGAAATAATTAATTAAATAAGACACTGAGAAGTTTATTAGGTAGTTTGCATTAAAGAAAATAAAAACTAAAGAATCTGTGTTAGGTGGAGGAATAGCTAACTGCCCAATGACATTCTGCTAATTTACTACTTTCCCATGATAACTGACACATTGAGAACATAAATACTGATATTTCTATTATAAATCATATGATATTTATTGTGAACATCTCACATTAAAACCTCTTTTTCTCAGGCACAAAATTTATATTAGATTTAGCCTCTGGGTGTGGCACTAAGGGAATGGCTGATAGAACTTCCCCCAAAATGAATACAGTTGCTTAGAAGCTAAGAAAAAGATTGAGCAAGTGATTGTTTAGATACCCAGGAGATCATTTAAATTTATTAAGTAAAAGGCAAAAGAAAAATGTTATACATGTACAAGAAAGTCATATTTTAAGTATATATGAAAGCTTAAAATCAAAACACAGTTAAACTAATGATTGTGAATATTTCACTATAATAATTTAGTTTGTTAATACTTTTAACAATTGAACATTTCTCTTGAGAATTTTTGGGGGGGGCAGTGGTTTATATGTGTGCTTCAGTTTGCTTCTAGAGGAGATTAGGCTTTTATCAATCACACTTTTTTCATCTTGAATCTACCTAGAAACTGGTTGGATCCAAGCTCTACCTATAAAATGGTGAATTAATGTCTTTGCTCTGAAGTCAAGGTAGGGGTTGCCATTTCTCTAACTTCACATCCCCACTTGACTGGCTGTCCAGGAGAGGTCATATACCTAACACTGACATAGTTTTGTCTTAAAAAAGAAAACATGTTTTTTTTAACCTACTTTGTTCAGATACTCAATTATGAAGGACATCCAACTATAAGTATAGCCAAGAAATCATGTTTCTTAACTTAGATAGTAGGGACATTTCATGTCCCTAGTAAGTAATTTTTTTTAGTATTAAAAGTGAATACTTATATCTTATGTAGAACTATCTAGTTAGTAAACATTGAAAAATTAGAGCATATTTTAAAAGACATAAGAGAATCTTAGAAAAACATAGTTCTCTTTAAAATGCATCTATCCAAAAACTTGGTCAGTAGGTTAAAATATAGAAATTCTATAGAAAATCTCCATTCTTCACTCAATCAGGAAAAAAATAAATAAAAGGGGAAAAAAGGAAATAGAAAAGGGTACTTCTAAGTATTAATATTTGCCTGGAGCTGGCATTCAATTTTCAACAAATCTCCAAAAGACTAACTGAAGCCTTGTTGAAGGGAGTGGATAAAGCAATAAAGACTTTCCATAGGAACTTATTCACTGGGAAAGGATTTTATTCAAATTTAGGAAGCTAGATGCAGACAGAATAAATGTGCACCTTTCTGGTTTTCACTCTCTGAGACTACACATTAAAAAGTCACTCCGGCACCAAGGCTACAGAACAGGAACAACCTCCAATTTAGAATGTTCCAGAAAGAAGTAAAACAAAATATTATAGTTGACTAGGCTAATAGTCACTGCATACTCAATTTGATGAAGTAAGTTGATATACACCTGATTTTATTCCAATGGTACCTTTTCCTTGTGTCACTGCTAAAGCAAATAAATATCATTGTTAGTATGAAAAGAATATGCAATTCATAGTCTCTATTTTATTAGTAGTAGATTGAAACCAGCAAGTTTGAGATCATAAATCTTAAACTCTGATCTATTTAAAGCAAATATTTTAAATAAAATAATTAATTAACATACTATACACTCAGATTTGGAGAAGGAAATGGCAACCCACTCCAGTATTCTTGCCTGGAAAATCACACGGACAAAGGAGCCTGGTGGGCTACAGTCCATGGTACCGTAAAGAGCCAAATGCCACTGTGCAGCACACAGATTTACTTGGTATACACAAAACCATTAAGTCCCTCAGGTGGTTCAAATGCTCTCAAGTCAATCTATATATGAGGCTATTAATTTCAACCTGGTGCTAAGAAGTCAAATTATCAAGACACACTATGGTACTTCATCTAAATTTGAAGTCTGATCCAAGAGTTATGGAACCATTCTTTACATTTCCTTTTAAAAATCCCAGAAGTTACGATGGATATCAAATGGAGTTGACTTAACTTGATTTTATTAGGAGTTGAGTCACAAAAAAGAGGAGAATCAGTCATTTTTTAAACTTATGATACTAGCATTATGCAAAAATGCACTCAATAGCCTCGGCAAATACATTGATAGCCTTTGATCTACTCAAATAACTATGCCAAAATTCAACTTCAATTCTTGTGTTTATAAATACCATGTGAACACAGCAGAGAATTACTAGGATAACCCAAGTCAAAACACTTTATTCAGTTTACTGATTATTTAAATCCACTACATGATCTGCTTAACTCGATCAGTTGCTCAGTTGTGTCCAACTCTTTGCAACCCCATGGACTGGTCCATGGAATTCTCCAGGCCAGAATACTGGAGTGGGTAGCCATTCTCTTCTCCAGGGTATCTTCTCAACTCAGGGATCAAATCCAGGTCTCCTGCATTACAGGAGGATTCTTTACCAGCTGAGCCCAGGGAAGCCCAAGAATACTGGAGTGGGTAGTCTATCCCTTCTCCAGCAGATCTTCCCGACCCAGAAATCGAACTGGGGTCTCCTGAATTGCAGGCTAATTCTTTACCAGCTGAGCTACCAGGGAAGACCTTGATTATTGTTATGGTTTTTGTTTCCCAGACTTTCAACTGGAAAGAAGTAGGAACAATGATAATTCTTTACAATATCTAGAATAGACATTTCCTTATTTTTAAATCAGCTTACATTTTTACATTACACCCTGGTAATATCTGTATTTTGCAACAAAGAAGAACCAACATATCTAATGAAAGACTGCTTTCTGAAAACATGCTTGATGTTTAATCTACATTTAAAATCAAGTCTCTTTCAAACTGTTTCAATATCCTCCGTTCCAGTAAATCAACAAAGATTCCCAATCAATAACTGATGCACTGAGTATAATAACTCATGCCTATGCATTCCACATTCTGATACATTGGAGAAGTCATTTCATTAATAAATGTTGAATTCCCATACTGTGTTGCTACTGCAGTAAACTACATTGGTGCCAATTTCAATTCCTTAAATGCCTAGGTGCTATAATGTTTATAAAAATTGCTTTCATTTGAAAGGACACACTCTAGTCAACTGAATTGTCATATACTTTATGGTATAATGCAAAGGATAATATAATAAATCCAACGTATAATGTGGCAGATGATAGAATACTGGCCATAAAAATCACAAGATTTACAGAAATCGTATTTCCAATAGGATAATATAAAAAAAAGGAGCTCAAGAGAAAACTTATTCAAAGATGTTTGTAATTGTCATAAACTGAGGAAGAGGAGAAGGCAGGAAGGGAGAAGAAATGGGAGAGGGAGGAGGAGGTGATGGGCGGGAATGGAGAAGAGAGATCAGCAGGGCTCTGAAATGCTTTGACACATCCTTTAATAGTGAATTTCCTGTTGTGAAGCAATGTTGTTATATTTTCCCAGATAGCCTATTGCTTAATCCTGTCCTGAAACTGAAAGTGTAGTTAAACTTCATATTTCTGCATCATAGAGTATGTAGTATCAAGGCTGCTTCCTAAAACGACAAAAGCAGGGGGTGGTTAACATTGAGATCACATGGTTTGACGAAGTGCTTATACTGCTACTGACAAACTCTCTAAGGACATATTCCCTCTATTATAAGGGACTGCTCTACGAAGGCACTTCAGCCTGCCACAGTCATTATTCTCAAGGAATGTTACACTTTGTATCATAAAATGTAACGCTATTTCACTCATTCTTATTCAGTTTTCAGCTTTCCCTTACTTTAAATCCATCACCAGTATGGTAATATTTAACAAATGTCTCTTAGTGATATAGAGAAAATCACATGTATGGCAAGAGAGACATAGGATAAAAGTAAAAAGACTTTGGTGAAAACAAAGCACTTTTATTCTTTAAAAAAAAAATCAAGTTACTTTTTTGGCGAGAAGTTGCATTGATAATAAAGAGTTAAGCAAAAGTTATGCTGAAACATTATTTTAACTAATCAATGCTAATATGACATTAAAATAATGCATTCCCAGAAATATATATCTTTTAATGCGATAGATGTGATTTTCTTACAATGTCTGCCTCTTGAGTTAGTTGGACAAAGAAGGTATGGCAAAGGCAAAAATGGCCTCATTGGTTTTAGATACCCTTATGAAAGACAGCACAACCGGATTATAAAAAGGCTTGAGGTCTCATACTGAAACATCAAGTGAGGTGAAGCTGCTGAAGGATAAGAATAGAAGAGGAAAGAGGTGACCCCGAGCTGATACTGTTATCTAAGAAAACAGACGCTCCTTGTTGATTGAAATTTTTTCATTCAGATGTGTGATAAAAAATCTGTAATTTTGAGTGTTGAATATTATTAGATGTAAAAGCATGGGCTGTTATACCACTATTCTGTAGACATAATTCTGATGCTTTAATTAGGGGGAAGAAAAAGGCAGACTTTAAAATGCTTAAATTCAGGACTCTTTTTTTTTTTTCTTTTTCTATCTGCCTATTTTAGGTTATTGCAATTATGAAAAAATAAAATTTTCTTTATGAACTCACTGTGAAGAAAAGGAACATTATTTTTATGCTAACTTTCATTTCTCAATTATGAATTCACAAGCTATTCTTTGGACTCCGATTTTTTTTTTCAAAATATTCATAACAGGGACCACACACTTAATACAAGACCTAATCTCCACTACCATTGCTCGGTATAAGCCTAACTAGAATAAGGGTACCTTTCTTGTTATTTGGGTTTTAACTTCAGGCTATTTCAGACACGACTGTTAAACATAATATGGTGAGTGAAGTCACTTTTCTGAAGCCCTATTCCAGAGAACGATTTTGGGTTAATCAAAAGTAGAGTTTGCAAAAATAGACTTGGAACCTGGAGACCAAATAGCTGCATACAATAACTTATGATTGGCATAAATAAGTTGTATATTTCTCTACTTAATACTTTGTTGTTTCAGTATTTTACGAGTACTTCTTAACGTGGCAACAGTATTAGAATGTAATTTGCATGGCAGAAAAAAGACTAAATTATGGACAATGCTTTCGAAACTCAAGAGCTAAACTAGAGATAGTTGGTTTTACAGCCCTGCTTTGTATTAATTGCTTACTATGCAACGCTATTACCAATAATAACACTTAAAAATATGGTTCACTTCGCTGCTGATTCAGCATCATTAGGGCAAATGCTGTTCCTGTGCTGCAGCCTAGCGGAATGATTTGGTATAAAAATGACATATTCCAGGAGCACTGGCTTATCACTTGCTGCAAAGTAGGTTAAGAAACATACGAAAGAAGTCATATGCCCAGAATTCCCCAGATAATACACAGTTTGCCTCAGTCATTTGTTTACATGTGATATTAAGTGAAGATCAAAAATGCATTCTAGACTCTGAACAGAGTTCACACAGCTGGAATTAACCTTTTCAGTCTCAAACACTCTCTTTCTTCCAACAGAAAAAAAAGCCTCTTTCCAAAACACTAACTTTCTTACTATTTTGCCAGTAATGTATATCTCTCTAGATAGAAAGTCAATTTTCTATCTTTTTTTTTTCTTTTAGAAAATCAGTGTAGGTGAAAATATAACAGTATAATACTAAATACCTGCATAGTACCATTCTTATCAATAAACAGCTAGGTTTTATAAACATCTAGGTCTATCACCTGAAGTATTAATCAGGAATCAAGCAATTTGACCACTGACCTCACACATATACATACAGATGTGGATGCCATACAGATTATGTGCTCCTTTCCTAAGTCCCTGGGGTTTCTCTCTCTCTCTTTTTCCCCCCTTTTCAGGCATCTAAGTGTATGGAATTCTATTCTTTGATTGGAGTCAGAAAAGGCACACGCATTCACCAGGGAAGTCAATTTGTTAGCAGCAAGTATTTGAAACCAAAGTATCTGATTTAATGAAAGCAGACATTGACTCATACTTTAAAAACACATTAAAAAAATTTTTTTAAGTGAAAGCAAATGAAAGAAGCATTTCTTTATGTTTTCATGATCAGAATGGATCTGTATTTGTTGTGTCCCTAAGCCACAAATACACTCTGCTTAGATTGGAGCACTCTCCAATGCCTTTGCTCCACAGCCCACCCCCACCCCCAGTCAATCACTATTTCCTTATGCATTACACATTGAATACAAACGTGCCACCTTTACTATGCTGTAGGGAGGGGGCAAGAAGATTAGCTATACAACTTGTCATTTATCTCTTTCTCTGTGATACAGCCCTCTTCCTATTTTCTTCATCACTTTAACTAAAAATGAATCTAGAGCTCTTGTCAGTGACATAATGTTTTCATGAAAGTTCTACTAATTAAAAATCCTCACCATACCAGACCTAAAAAATGAGCACACTCTTGCCAAGTGTTATTCACCACAGAGAAGCTCTTGTAGTTACATTTTAAAGGAGGACCCAGAGGAAGATGCTGCAGAGGGAGAAAGTCTACTAACATATACATTGAGGTTTACCAGTTGTCAGCATCAGAGGGACAGACTATTTCTAATAGAGATCCTTCAAGAAAACAACAACAACAGAAAAAAAGAAAAGAAAACATGCATTTCCAAACAGCTGAGAGTAAGACATGTGCATTTTCGGATAATAGAAGCTTTTACTGGAATGAAGAACCACAATTACAGGAAATAGAGCTGATTTTTGGAAGCAAAAGATGAGAGGTCAATTTTAAATTGAAGTTTGTCTTTGCACCTGTAGACTTCTCTTTTTAATGATATGGAGATGGTAGGTTTTTATTGCATTGGCATGAAAACACTTTCAGACTATTGCTTTTGCCCATACTTATAGTGCCATCAATAGTTACTTGTTGGGGACATGCATTTAGTCTTGCAATGTCCTGCATTAATTTAACAACACATAAAATATGGATTTTATTGCAGCAGAGACAATAAATGCTGCAACTGCTGACTACATGCATTTCATCTCCCCTCTTCATCTTTCCTCTCTCATACTTCTGACTCAGACACAAAATGCGAATCTAGGAATTATGCCTATTCTATTTCTGATAAATGCCAATCTTTCTTATTTATGTAGATGCTTAGTGACGATTGACAGGTTCAAGGAATCTGTCTTCTGCCTGTCATTTCTCCTTATATTGAACCTACAATGAACTATGACTATAAATAAGTGCAGAGGGGATCCATTCATATGGAATGCAAAGTAATGTTCGATGATAGAGTTCAAAGCAACAATCTTCTCCTCAAGGGATTTTTAACATTAAGATGAACAAGCATGAGCATAACAAATTACCCTCCATAATATATTTTTAGCATTTGATCAGAGTGAATGAATTCACAAACTCTAACAACATGACCCACTGTTGAGCATAATATGTAATTTATCCAGTTTCACATTACCTCTTCAGCTATTCAAAGCAGTGGTTTCTAGAATACAATATATAGTCTTATGCTTAATATTTTTTTTTACATATTAAAGATAATCATTTAAAAATAACTGCTGAATACAACTGAAAAACAAACATTTTCCCCCAGGGAGAGAAAATAAGAGACCTTAAGGGAGTTAGAAAAAAAAGAGAGAGAGAGAAAGAGATGAAGTCTTCCTACCTTTTTTTTTATCAGCTTCTGGATAACGGAAGTTGGTTCCAGCCAGAATAACCCTGGAGAAATTGTCACTATATCCCCTTTTTGTTTGTTTTCGGCTGTTATTTCCTATCACTGATTCTACTTCAACCTAACTCAAGCTTTCTCTCAGCATCACTTTTAACTCTGGACGGCAGGGAACCGAAGAAAGCGGGGGGCGAGTTCTCTCTGATTGGCTTTCATTCAGCGCTTCTGATTAAGGGGGGGAAAAAAAGAAAAGGAAAGGAAGGAGGGGGGAAAAGCCCTTCCTCACTCGGAGAGAAAGGTTCTGCTGATAGAGCTGCAGCACTCGCCATGGGAAGGTTAGAGACTGGGGAAGTGCTGGCTTTTGCTCGCACACAGCGATTTGCAATTGAATACGAGGGGAGGGCTCATCCGAGAGGAGGGCTTCGGATGAAAGGCGTCCCCTCCCCCGCAGGGCAGAAAGACTCTCTGTTTCAAGGCTAAGGTAATCAGCCCGATCTAATCCGGCTGTGCCCCTAATGCAATCTCAAGAACGGGACTGCTTCTTGCAATTCTTTTTTAATAGATACTTCTTCATCTGACATATATATTCCTGCACCATCCTTAACTCCAGATCGCCGAAATCCATGAAGCGAGTGCCAAGTCAAATTGCAACCAGCTCTGAATGGTTACCAGAGTGATTTTTGGTTGCGGTTTGAATTATTATTTATTTTTGCTTTCAGTGAACTTTCTCTTCCTTGATTCTCCAAATACCTTATGTTTTTATCGCTTATGGTCATAGGAGAACATACCTTGCTCGTCGTTTGGGAATGTTCGTGAGCTAGTCTTGTCTGCTTAATCTTAATCTTACCTGCTTTGCCTTTTGATTTTATAGGTAGAATATTTTATTCACAATGTAAATATGCAACTAACGCTATTAAAATATTTAGAATTGGGGCTTGACATCATCTCCTTTCTTCTTGTTCCTTTTTTTTTTTTAACTTTTTTTCTCAGAAACTTGAGTGTCATGCCCAAATGTGGGGGGAGGAGGACAGATAGTACATTTGGGTGGTTCTGTTTACTTAACCATCTAACTGTTCATCTATTTATTTATCTCGACATTAAATTGGAATCAACCAAAACCTTACCAAAGGATGTCAGCATAGCTCCACAAAATAATGAGCGTCTTTATATTTTTCTGGCTTCACGTAGATTCCTTTTTAAATAAATAAATTATATTAACATACTATAAAATAATAATATAAAAATAACTGTAAAGCTGAGGGAGGATTATGAAGATAATAACTTTTTAGAATACATACTACTGCTCAAAAATAGTAACTGATATACTTAAGGACACAGCTAACTCGTGACAGAGTAAAAACTAGAATGACAGTACATATATTATATTTATATAGACATATTAAACATATAGCATATATACTTATGTGGATTTATAATTTCAGTTTAGTACTGCTTCTGAGATGTCACAGTACTGCCTGGGTACATATTTTAGTATTCTAGCATCTGTAGGCCTCTCAACATGTGTGTGTTTGTGTGGGTGCTCAGCTACATCTGACTCTTGCAACTCCTTGGACTGTGCAGGTCGCCAGGCTCCTCTGTCCATGGAATTCTCCAGGCGAGAATTCTGAAGCGGGTTGCCATTTCCTTATCCAGGGGATTCCTGCCCCAGGGATTGTACCTGTGTCTCTTGTGTCTCCTGCTTTGGTAGGAGGATTCTTTACCACTGAGTCATCTGGGAAGCCTCAGTCCCCTTGTACAGTTAGCATAATGGAGAGGGAAAGCAACTCAATCTGGGGGAGAAAAAAGGTGTGGGGATACTATTAATAAAAAAAGATTTCAAAGAAGGTTTAGTATACTACAAAGTTATGATAGGACCAATGTTGCCAGCTAGTTTTTTGAGGTTACCCTGGTGGTTCAGTGGTAAAGATTCTGCCTGTGATGAGAGACTCATGTTCGATTCCTGGGTTGGGAAGATCCTTTGGAGAAGGAAATGGCAACCCACTCCAGTATTCTTGCCTGGGAAATCCCATGGACAGAGGAGCCTGGGGGGCTACAGTCCATGGATTCACAAAAGATTTAGACACAGCTTAGCAACTTAACCACCACCAGCAGCAACTAAACTTAGAGTCAGATACAAATTCCATTTTTTTCTGTAATACATTTGTGTTAATAAGACGTATGTGTTTGTTCAATATGATACTGCCTTTGATATATTAAAATTGGTTGTCGAAAGAAATTATAGAATCTCTTAGCCTATATATAAATTTTTATAGTGTTTAATTAAATGCAACAGGTCAGGTGCATACATGATGATGATCTCTTCCTAGATTAACTATTTTTGTGTATTTGTCTTTAGTTTGATAATAAATGACTGCATAGTATGAGGAGTTGCTTATGTTACATTTTAATTGGTCCAGTTGAGAAAATAACCATTTCATTTATTAATGAAAATACATGTTGAAATGATGTATTCCCCAAATAATAGTTTTGTTTTGTTTAAACAAGATAGAAGTTAATTCTTCTCTGACAGAAATTTCTGAGTTGTTATGATTTCTGTGTTCTGTGAAGTCATCAGAAATTTGGGTTACTTCTCTCTTTATGGTCAACTACTCTTTTGATAGCAATCACACCCACACCTGCTTTCTAAACAGAGGAATAAAATAAAGAAGGAAAGGACGCCCTCTTCATTGGAATTTGCTATGGTTTCATTAGCTGGAAATGAGAGAGTTGACCACAAATTGTTTCAAGGGAGGCTTGGAAATATAGTATTTACTCTGGAAAGCTATTTGATAAGCTAGAAATCACTCATACTATTAGAGAAGATGACAGAATTGGATAAAATAGCAGCAGTGCCACCATATCTATGTACCATATGGCAGCATATTTTAAAAGTATTTAGAGACATAAAATTTTGTTTGGTTTAAAATTAAAATCCTGTCATGATGTTACAGAATGGTATCCATTGCAATATGCATTTTACTAACATTTAAAAACTTTGAGGTATGAGACAATGGTGTGTGTGTGAGGTCACTTCAGTCATGTCTGACTCCAACTCTGTGGTCTGTAGACCACCAGGTTCTTTGGCCCATGGGATTCTCCAGGCAGTAACACTGGAGTGGGTTGCTATTTGAAACAACGATATTGCCAGTTGTTGCATTTTCCACTTTATGGTCAGGTACTGTATTAAATGGAAAAGGAAGTGGCAACCCACTCCAGTATTCTTGCCTAGAGAATCCCATGGAGAGAGGAGCCTACAGTCCATAGGGTCGCAAAGAGTCAGACATGACTGAACGACTTCACTTTCACGTTTCACTGTATTAAATAAATAATAAACAAAACATCCCTGTATCCTAAAATTCAGGATGTACAGAGGCAGATATTAGAGAGGATGAGAGAGAATTTGAACAATGAGTATTTTAAAACTTATCCTGTTTTTTTTAATGCCTTCCTTGTGCAAGAGAGACTCTTAAGCTATCCTATTGAATAAAAGCTTTAGTAATAAAAATTGAAATAAAGCATAAACAAAACTGGCTAAAAATTAAAACTTCTGATAGTTTTTGTTTTATTAAGCAATATCATTTTCAGTTCCCTTTCTTTGTGTCTTTTATAAGTGGTTTCAACTTGGGATTTTGCAAATTTCTCTTTCTTTTGTTTTCTCTGGAAATGTTATGCAACATAGTCCTGTGAACTGGGTAAAGCTTCCTTATGGTCACCAACCTTAGGAATGTTACCCCATAGAAAGTCAGAAAAAGGAAGAGTAAACTCTGTATAAATGGGATAAATCAGTCAATGCCTCACAAAAGTATCCCTCAATGTGAGGAAAGGCCACATGACCATTATAAGCAAATAAGTTGATGAAAACTTAAAAAAAATATTTTTCCATACTTTTAAAGCTAAATGTGAAATTACACAGAAAATTCCTTACTTCCTTACTATAATCATAAAACACTCAAGAAAGTGAAGAGCATGCTACTGTTACAATAAGGGACCCTCTGAAGGCTGCCCTTTCAGTGCAAATGTAAAAGACACAATCTGGTTGAAACCAATTAAATAAAATAACCTTCCATTCCATGTGGAATTATATGCCTAAAAGTTGTCTCAGTGTTACTAAACAATAAGCATCAATCCTTAAAGTGCCACTTGCTAAACAGCTACATACTTGTTTTTAAAACAATAGCTTCTCAGCCACCTTTTCCAGGTTTATTTTAATGGTGTTGGAGATTATATCACTTTCCACTATAACAGGAGGTTAATCAAACCTGGTTCTCTCTCTACAGCTATGAAATGAGAATGGAGATTGTCTACACTGTTTCACTCTCCACAAATACACTGGCAGAAAAATAATCTGGCATAGTATGTTTGAAACATTTTTTTCTTGTCTCCTACCCGTCTGGCTTATTGGACTTTAGAGGCTGGAAAATTTTAAAGTACAGTGTCCTGTGATGAGTGGTCTAGGGTGATTCATATTCTGTTTACTCAAACATCTTTAGTTATCTTTGAGCTAGAAACTGAAGTGAATAAAGAGAAAAGCAAGGTGAGAGGCATTGATTCAGCCACTGTGGATAATAACTGAAGAAGCATGGTTTTGTAGTCACCCTTCCTTGAGGCAGTGTAGGCAGCTGTTTGAACCACAGCAATGGATGTGTGATTTGGGAGCTAGAAGTGCTCTTCATATTCACCTAGTCCTCCCTTTCTATTCGTGTTGTAAACTACCATCTATCACTCAAAATGAAATAATAATAATAATTTTTATTACTATTTTGTTTAGTTAGTTTGCCTGAAGTAGGTACTTCACTTGAGTGGATTCTGTTATTTGCAACTGAACTGTTACTAACACCCACTGGTAATGATAATCTCTTGTTACTACTAACCATGTGTCAACATTTCTTAAATCATCTAATTTGGGAGTGGGACAAGGGAGGCTTGAACCAGGGAAAAAATAAGGTATCACATAGTCAGTTATGTTTCCAAAAATGTAATTATTTTGAAAAACAATCAAGAGTTAATGAAACAACATCTAATTTAAATTTATTTTGACCCTCCTGCCTCCTTTCCTTTATAAGCCGCTGTGTTCTATTTGCTTTAGGTATAAAGGTCAGGGCTGGTTTTCTTTTTTTTTTTTTTTTGGTTTTCTTTCTTAGATCAAATCTGAACTGCTTTGCTTGACTTTTTTCTAACTATTTTTATTAAAAAAAATTTGGTTACATATGAAGAGATTTACAAATAAATTGAATCTTATCATCTTTGCAAGGCATAAAAAAAAATAGATCGAATAATTCTCATGTTGATTGAAAAGTGAATTCTTACTTAATCTGACTGCTTCCAGCTCTACCTGAATAAGGATAGTAGCTTATTTTACATTTTAAATCACTGGTAAAGTGAAAGTATCAGGACTGAATTTTCCATTGTTTGGCTGTGATTTAAATTCATGCCCGAGAAAGTGAATAAAGGAAAAATATTTCAAATAAAAAAGTGAAAAACAATAAGCAATTCTTATATGTTTGCAATTGCATTTAATGAACAAAAATATCTCATATGTTTAGATTTTATGTTGTGTCGTTAATACAGAGACTAGGTCTGAGTGGTAAAAACTACATTTTAATTAATATTTTCACTCTGAGAAGCCATTCTAAGAATTCTTAGAATCTTTTTAAGAAAAGATTATTATTTTAAAATAAATATCTGTTATAAAAGCCTAGAAAAAATCACAACTACTTTTTTATTTCTTCTTTCAAAATATTTCATTCCTCCTCTTCCTTTCCTTATTATTTGTCAATAAATGTTAATTTTGTGATATTTCACCCTATGTGTAAGCTATCAAATTAGCTTGTGAGCTTGATGGATGTTGACAGTAGAACAGGACTCCTAAGTCAGAGACAAAAGGCACAGGCAGCAGCTTAGCCAACTTATCTGTGCCAATTTTCTTTATCCCGCATCTCATTTGGGTAATGCCTGAGATGCGCAGGTAGATGTTGCACAGGCAGTGAGTTGGCATTATAGCTGAGGAACACCAAGTATAGGGAACCCTGCTTTTTATATAAAGCACTGTGAGCAAAACTGCCTGAACTCTAAAGGGAGATGCCTTTATGTGGCTGGACAGCATGCAAATCCCTCTGCACTGGTGGGAACATTAACTCATGGTTCAAGGGTGTTTCTGTACAAATGTCTTTTTAAGATAAAGAAAAGGGAGTTTATTCCAAAATGGGAGAGAGGCATATGGAAAATTGTCTCCAAAATTAGTATTTGTTGAGTCATTGAGAAATATCAGCTGGAAGCTCACCTGTATGAGCATGTGGCCACCCTAGTCTTTAGGAAATTTATGCACATGACTGGGTATTCTTCCTATAGAACCAACTATGTGGTCTGTGACAAAGACTGTCACTAATCAAACTTTACTCAGCTCCTCTGAACACTTTTACAACCAGTCCTGCCTTTTGGACTTCTGTTTTCATCTCTGCATTGTTCCATTTCAGCAAGAATCCTGCTGAGTCAGCTTAATCAAAATCCCCACCCTCATTTCCTGATCACCGTCAATTTTTGATTCAATTCCTCATGCTCCATCAGCCCCCAAGTGATGTCTGATTAGTCTTTTCTACCATCAGTAAGAATCACATTAGGTCAGTTTAGCCCAAATTCCAACTTATCCCTAGTGTTTCCTCTTAGTAATCTTCCATCTCCTGACCTCATCCTACTTCTTGGCTATAATTCCCACTGAGACATGCTATATTCAGAGTTAAGTCCAACCTTTCTTCTCCCAGCAGACCCCATTGCAGTGGTCCCTACATCCATCTTGATGGCCCCCTTGAATAAAGACTTCTTTACTGTACTTTATCCAAAGGTATCGTTGGGTACCTTTTTCTGTTAAAACTTTATAAGATAAATAAGTTGTAGGGTTGTCATGTACAGCATGACAAATATAATGAAGACTGCTATAGATTACATCTGAAAGTTAAGATAGTAAATTCTAAGAGTTCTCATCACAAAAGAAAATACTTTTTTTCCCTCTTTCTTTAATTTTGTATCTGGATGAAGTGATGAAGTTTCATTAACCTTAATATGGTAATCATTTCATGATATATGCAAATCACATCATTATGCCATAATACACCTTGGTCAGTACTGTATGTCAATTACACATCAATAGAACTGGAGGAAAATTAGTAATTTTCTTTTCTTTAAACGTCTAGAACAACAGTTCATATAATATAGTCTATGGACCAACAATATCAGTATCACCTAGAACCTTGTTATAAAGGCAGATTCTCATTGTCTCAGACCTACTGACTCAGAAACTATGGGGGTGGTCAATACTCCATGTTTTCAAATGTCTCAAAGTGATTCTGAAAGCTGAAATTTGAGAATCACTGACTTAGAGTTGCTATAAAGCAGTCTAGGAAAGAAAGAAACCCCAGTTTAAAACTCATGATTTATAAATGAGAGAATTGTTTATGCAATCACTTATTATTTTTAACACATATATATTATATGCAGAAGCACTGCAAAGCATTGTGCTATTTATGAGAGTGTGGGGAAGAGCTATAATCATGATCCCGGCTAAATAAGAATTTAACCGTCTAATGAGAGAGACAGAAATGAAGACAAGTGATACAGGAAAACAAATGAAGGGAAGAAAGGGGGAACTTTGCCAAGTGTGTGATGAATGTGGAAGTAGTTCCTCTCGAGGTTTCAAAATATAGTATTACAACTCTGATAAATGTCAGTTTTGGTTTTAATTTCAACAATCAACATGTTAGGGGGAGGATGGTGGTGAAAATGCGTGGTGATGATGTTCCATCCTGGCAGCATGTTGATTAAACAGAGTCCCACCAGAATTGCCAGGAGAACTAACAGAGGAGAAAGGGTTCTGAACTCTCTTCTTACACTCTCCAGTGAGGATGGGAGCTTGCTTCGCATACAAATGTCTGTTCTTACTCAGTCCCCTTTGTGATTACACTCAGCCTTGAGTAATCCTTCTTGTGAAAATATGGAAGAAGAAGAGGGAAGGAAACTAGGAGAGGAAACGGGAAGGAAGAGGAGTTTCATAGAGTCAGATTCCAAAACTAAAGAAAACTGAAAATGTCTTCTTCCTTATACAGAGGGTTGGTTTTGTGGGTCTGTAGCCTGTGTGGTCATGCTTAGAAGAAGCACTCACTTGGCTTAATGCCCTGCCAGTGCAGTCTTGAGTTCCTTGATAATTTCTGAACAAAAGGTTCCACATTTTCATTTTTCTCTGGGGTCCGTGATTTTGCAGCTGAGCTACTTATAATTCTAATGCATTATGATGTCATTCATGAATTGAGAAGTTCCCATCATAGGTGAGTGTTTGAACAGTAATCAGTGTTGACATTTAACAGACAAACACATCAATAAATCTATCTGCCACTAGTAAACAAGGACAATAAAGTGTACTTGACTCCTGTTAAGCTGGGCTTGACATTTGCTCTCTAGTGTCAAGGAACCGGCATCAAGCCTTAAAGATATCAGTAGGAAAATGTCATTCATCCATGTATGCAGCTCTTCATTCTCCAGCTACTCATGGAGCTGCTACAAGGCGTCATATAGTTTCCTTATCACTGGTGATACAGTCAATTGCTCATTTAGTTCTCAGCTACACAGAGCTCACTCTCTAGTACAAAAAAGAATCATTGCTTAATCTCACAAATGATTATATTACTGCTCACTGTGATAAGTGTTATGAAAGAAGACACAGTTCTATTGCATCTTACAAGGGTCTTAACTGACAAGGGCTTGAAAGACCATCAGAGACATTTCCTAGATGAGGTTGAGGCTTGAGGTGAAATTACAAACTTGAGGGGATGTCCTTTCCTATACTGACTGTTAGAAGAAAGCACTGTATGGGCTGCAAGGTGACACTTAAAAATCACCCCCTTCTAGTGCCTAATTGGCCAAGTATAAATAATTTCCTTACTGCAGATATATGTAACCACTACAACAAAGGATTCCCAATTTATCAGACATTTTAAGCATGTTGACCCAAGAACATCGTGTTACGAGTCATTAGGTCAGAATAGTTAGGAGGTCAGAAGGGGGCGCTCTCATGCACTTGCCGTTAGTTGTTCGGTGGCTGAGTTGTGTCTGACTCTGTGACTCCATGCATTTCAGCAAACCAAGTTCCTCTGTTCATGGAATTCTCCAGGCAAGAATACTGGAGTGGGCAGTTATTCCCTTCTCCAAGGGATCTTCCTGACCCAGGGATCGAACCAGGATCTCCTGCACTGCAGGCAGATTCTTTACCATCTGAGCCACCAAGGAAGCCAGGAATATAGACCATTGGGATAGAACAAAACATACTTGAGCTCCTGCAATGTGCCAAAGGAGTACTTTAATCTTTGCCAGGTTTTCAACCACTTTTCAGCACAAGCAAAACAACACACAAAAACAAAAGCAAAACATCTACTGAACCATTTGTTAATTCTTGGGTATTAGATCATATATTATGAAAATCATGGAGAAAAAAATGTATATACATCCGTGTTGGGGCAATTCAATCATCTAGTGACTATACCATTGTTTAATTTTATGTGAAGATTTTTTTACTTTTAATACCACGATCCGTGAATCAAAATATCCTTTGGCTGAAAAGTCACCAAGATTTATCAAGTATTTAGATTTTTAAAAACACAATCTCACTCAGCCTACAGTTAGACCAAGAAGCAAAATAAATGCACCCTGATTAGAAGAGTTTTATTTTTAGATAAAGATTTATATTTCATAAATCTCTTCATTTAATTGATACAGCAACTATTCAACTAGATACAAGATTTCAAGCTAAGTACATTTGCTTAACATTTTGCATTTCTTATCCTAGCTCAATTAATGCAAATGATTCAACGTCATTGCAAAAAATTACAAAATCAAAAGCAATTTCTAGGTGATTTGTTAACATTATTAGCAATTCAATTACTGCCTACTCTAAGTATTAAATTCAAATTTAAGAAACAAAATAAATCAAAGCATAAGAATGATTACTTGTGAAATTCCTAATTGTTTCTGTAAATACTGCTACAGGAGAGGACATTTTTTATGTGTATTCTATATCCACTTTATTTTTGTTATTTGTCATTATTTTCATATAGTAAAATGGTCTCCATGAAGTACAAACAAAATAATCAATATTTAAGAAAAATAAGAGAATGACATCATTTAATAAAATAATTAGTGCTACACATAGAATTCCAAAACAATGGGAAAGATTTAAAATGCCAAATTATTCATGACTTTCAGCATGAACTCATATCAAATGGTATTGTAATAGCCCTAATGCTTTTAAAGTGTTTGTACAGGGGTGAGAATTACAGTATCATAATCATCAAAATATGTTTAAACTTTATTATCTTTAATTTTTATTTATCAAAAAGAATTCCTTCCTCTCTTTTAATCCTGAGCTGCCTTTCTCTCTCTCCCAAACACCTCCCTTCATGTCTTCCAGATCTATTTGATATATTTTTGAATAAGTTCCCGATTGCTGCCATATTAATTAACCTGGATGTATTCAGCTCCTTTATCTTGCACTGGGGTTAAGAGAGGACAGTAGTGAGGCGAGAAGGCCTGCATTGAGGTGCATAAGCAGGGGCCTAGAAATGGGAGAGAACTGATTGAATCAAAGTGCTAGGATAAGGAGGCTTCCAAACTTGACGTCATCACCGGAGGCTTCTTTTTTTTTTTTTTTCATTTATTTTTATTAGTTGGAGGCTATTTACTTTACAATATTGCAGTGGTTTTTGTCATACACTGACATGAATCAGCCATGGATTTACATGTATTCCCCATCCCGATCCCCCCCTCCCACCTCCCTCTCTACCCGATCCCTCTGGATCTTCCAAGTGCACCAGGCCCGAGCACTTGTCTCATGCATCCCACCTGGGCTGGTGATGTGTTTCACCATGCACTGGAGGCTTCTGATCCTGGCTTGGGACAGGTGGTTGTCACAACAGTGGGCTGTTTCCCCTCATTAAACCAAGATATAGGATAAAAGTGCACCAAGTTAAAATAAGGATTTAATCCTAGCATTTAATCTTCATTCTACCTACATTCTTTAATATCTCTGTCTCTCTGATCAATATACTCTGTCATTTAGTTAATTCTCTTCTTCTGTGAAGGGAGAAAATTATACATGAATAGAAACCACTAAAACAATTATGCAGTTGGTAACCACATACAGATTAGAAAATTTAAATCTTTATTATTTTAGTAGTATTGACACAGCTAGGTGAACTGTATATAATATGTGAATGTATTTAAATTTAGCACAATGTACAGTCACATATAAATGGCTATTTGCTGTCATAAAGGGAAATACATTCCAAATATTAATTACTAGAGCTTTGAAAATCTTTCCCTGATATTGTTACCTTTTATCCTGTGTTGTTCTTAGCTTACAATGTACAGCACAAGTAAGATTATAAATGCCCATTTTTTAAGCCAATAGAAATAAATATGTAGATTTCTGTTTACATTCAATCTCTGAAAAATATAATGTTGCTTATATGCGATTTCTCAAAAAACAAAATATAATCAAGAGTTAAATGATAAAATTTGAAATAGATTTATAATTACAGCCAAAGGGGGAAAGTTCAGATGATAATTATTTTAATAAGTGTTAGCACTTTTCAATGAGAAGACATTGAGCCTCTATGCTTGTAGTATGAAATGTTTAGACTTCATTTTTTGTTCTCCAGTGACCCTACCAATTATCCATTTATACTTTAGAATCTTTGGTGTACTATCTAGCTTAGTAGTTAGTACACTATTGTGGGTTTTGTTCTTCTTACATAATGAAAGTGTCATCTGATTGCTGACTTTCAATATAAGATTTGTTCATTTTTCTGTATTTAGCCTACCATTCCTTGAATAGACATGTGAGGAGTGGTGGTCTGCAGGCAGATTGTTATACTGAAATATGTATTATTTCACTTTACCTTAGAATTCTGTTCTTATACTCAAATAAATCACAGATTTCTTAATTTCAAAATCAAATCTTCTATTCCTGCTCATAAATATCTGTTAGTTATCAAATGTACCTGACATTTACTATTGAACAAGCATTTCTTTAATGCCTCCAATATCCCAGGGACTATTCTAGGATTTGGAGATAAAGCAGTAAAGAAAATATAGAAAGGTTAAAAGAAAGTAAACAAATAAACAAGCATATAATAATGCCAAAGATAGTGATAAGTACTATAGGTAAAAATAAGACACCCAGAAGAATGATACTCAAAGATGTCTAATTCATTTGAAATCTATGAATATGTTACCTTATAGTAAAAGGTACTCTGCAGATGTGATTAAGTTAAAGATCTTGAGATACAGAGTTTATCCTGAATGTTTCTGGCAGACAATATAGTTACACGAGCCTTTAAAAGCAGAGACTGTTTTTTAGCTCAGAAAGCGATGTGAAAATAAAAGAAGCGAACCAGTGATGGTGGTATGAGAAGATGCATAAGCCAAGGAAGGTGGTCAGCCTCTGGAAACCAGAAAACACAGGAGAAGAGATTCTGTCCTAGAGAGTAAGGAACATAACCCTTGCTGATGCCTTGATTTTAGTCTAGTGAGACTCATGTAGAAATGCTGACCTATGGAAAATATGAGATAATCAATTTGTGTTGTTTAAGTTATCAGATCTGAGGTACTTTGTTTTAGGAGTGATAGCAAACTAATACAGGCAATCAAGAGAAACTTTTTGCATAGCTGTTAGAGAAGGAGTCTTTGATGATGTGATGCTTGAGCAGTGCTGAATGAAGTGAAGCCAGCCATCTGACTACATGTGAGAAGAACTCTCCAGGTGGGAACAGCCAGTGCAAATGCCCAGAGGCAGAAGCTTGCTCAGCTGTTTGAGGAATAGCCAGGAGACCATCAGGCCTGAAAAGCAGTAAGTTGAAAGTAAAGAACTCTGTGATGAGATGACTTCTGGCATCAAGGAGTCAGGTTTGCTGGGGCTGGTTACACCCAGGCATTTTATTCTAACTGAGACAGGGAGATTTTGCAGATTTGGGGCAGAGAAAAAACATCATCTGGATTAGATTTTAAAATGAGTCATTTTGATCACTCCATGGAGAACAGACTGTAGGCAAGAAAACAGTAGAACTGGTCAAACTGAGAGACAAATAAAGACTTTGGTGATATTCAAGTAGAAGATGATAATATCATGAAGGAACAGCTATATTTTACATAGACTATCAATATAAATATAATATGACTTGCTGATGAAATATATGCTAGTGTTAGGAAAAATTTAAAAGAGAGATGACTGGCTGAAAAATAGAATTGCCATACTGAGATGAGAATAGAGGGAAAAATTGGTTTGAGGCCATTCAAAATATTTGCAAATGTCTATTTTGCTATTTTTACATGATTCTTTTCCATACCTCACATATATTTCATTTACCTGTCTTTTCCTCTGCATTCAATATCATGCATGACTGTTATTGTTTTCATTAATTTAAAATTTTCAGAATAAATAACACTTTAGGAGAGCCATCAGTATTTTCATGCTGAACGCATCCCTTCTGTGGTCTTCCAGGTGGCACTAGTGGTAAAGAACTGCTCTGCCAATGCAGGAGACATAAGAGACATGGATTCTATCCCTGGGTTGGGAAGATTCCCTGGAGAAGGAAATGTCAGCCCACTCTGATATTGTGGCCTGGAGAATCCCATGGCAGAGGAGCTTGGTGGGCTATGATGCATTGGGTCACAAAAAGTCAGACACAACTAAGCGACTGAGCATGCATGCATGCACCCTTTCTGCACTGCTCACCTGGAAATTCATAAGTTCATGCCTTTTTGGCTTACCTTGTCTTCCTAACCACCCTGAAAATTATACATTTTCATTTGATTAGTTTGCAGTCAAAGCTTTTTTAGACAAAAACTAATTTGAAAGTCTAAATAAAGATGATATTTGAAGGTATGTGAAAATTCATTGGGACAAAATTTGAGATTTACAAAATTCTTCTCTTTGATTTTGTTAGCCATGGCAATTGGTTCCCAGGTGAGAATGAACACTTTTGTCTTATTAGGTGATAGGTTTCAAACATTAAAAATAATTATTATTGTTTTCATGGGTTAAAAAAGTCAGCATTATATTAATATGCTACAAAAATATTGTACTAGGAGAGGTTGGCATATATTTGCATGCATGCGTGTGGGCATATGTGTTTAGTCCTGTCCGACTCTTTGTGGCTCCATGCACTGTAATCCACCAGACTCTTTTGTCCATGGAATTTTTTAGGCAAGAATACTGGAGTGGGTTGCTGTTTCCTTCTCCAGGGATCATCCTGATCCAGGGATCAAACCTGTGTCTCTTGTATCTCCTGAATTGGCAGGTGGGTTCTTTACCAGCTGAGCCATCAGCGAAGCCCTCAGATTTGCAAACTTACTATTAAATAGTAAATTAACCAGAATAAAGTCACAAGTAATTTGTAGTTAATTGAAACATCTACAAGAATTGTCAGTTGTTGAAAAATAGTTCTCAATAGTAAACTCTCTCCAGACCCATATGAAGTACCTAATCACGTAGACATAAATTTAAAAATTATACATGAAATAAGATTTATTTTAATGTAACTGAAATGAGAATATTTCTTACTATATTTTAGTAAACTAGTATTTTTAAACATTCACTGATCAACATAAACACTCATTACCTCGTCAATTGAGAAAATATTTTTGATGACATAATGAAATTATTTTGATTGTAAATTGTGTAGATTATCATCAAATATCCTAAGTATTACCAAGAATGCAGAAGTTCTTACAGGAAAAAAAAACAATAATATTCTCCCTACTTGGGAATGTGAGCCTTCTGCAGGCTAATATGTATTCATATAAGATTCACTGACCTTTCATGATGTCACATAGGCATATACATCTGGGTGAATTCTTGTAAGTATATAATATGAAGAGCACCATGTAGATTAAAAAAAAGAATATTCTATTAAATAATCAACAGTTTATAATAAATATTACTATCAGTTGAGTCATTACCTAGGTACTGAATTAATAACATAATAATAAAATATGTTCACTAGTTTATGTCTAAATATAAAAATATAATTTATACCAAGAAAATACTTCCTTCTGTTTCACAACAAAACATGGATATTCTACAAAATTCAGAACTTTCAAAAACAATAATTCAATAATAGAATTAAATTATCATTCTGCTAATTTGTTGAATTCATCTAAAAATATAATAACCCAGAATAGCTTCTATTAACCTTATTGTGTTTTAAAAATTAATGTGAGAAGTGATCAATAGCCATGCGAGGGAGACCAAAATTTTACCCACGTTAAGATTACCATTAGTCAACATGGTTTATTCTTCTTTTTTTTTCTTGGAAACTAAATTTAGTGATATCAAAATTAAAATGGTCAGTTTTCCTCTCTAAATATTTAATAATTGTTATGTATAGGCCTTTTTCCACCAAACTAAATCATGAAGTTACTGATTTTAATTTATTCCATATGTTTGTGATAGGCCTTTTAGTTATAAATGAAATCATTCAGTTCAGTTCAGTTCAGTCACTCAGTAGTGTCCGACTCTTTGCGACCCCATGAATCGCAGCATGCCAGGCCTCCCTGTCCATCACCAGCTCCTGCAGTTTACTCAAACTCATGCCCATTGAGTCGGTGATGCCATCCAGCCATCTCATCCTCTGCCGTCCCCTTCTCCTCCTGCCCCCAATCCCTCCCAGCATCAGGGTCTTTTCCAATGAGTCAACTCTATGCATGAGGTGGCCAAAATACTGGAGTTTCAGCTTCAGCATCAGTCCTTCCAATGAATACTCAGGACTTATCTCTTTTACGATGGACTGGTTGGATCTCCTTGCAGTCCAAGGGACTCTCAAGAGTCTTCTCCAACACCACAGTTCAAAAGCATCAATTTTTCGGCGCTCAGCTTTCTGCACAGTTCAACTTTCACATCCATACATGACCACTGGAAAAACCATAGCCTTGACCAGACAGATCTTTGTTGGCAAAGTAATGTCTCTGCTTTTTAATATGCTATCTAGGTTGGTCATAACTTTCCTTCCAAGGAGTAAGCATCTTTTAATTTCATGGCTGCAGTCACCATCTGCAGTGATTTTGGAGCCCAAAAAAATAAAGTCTGACACTGTTTCCAATGTCTCCTCATCTATTTCCCATGAGGTGATGGGACCAGATGCCATGATCTTAGTTTTCTGAATGTTAAGCTTTAAGCCAACTTTTTCATTACTTTTATATTAGCATCTGTCTATCACTTTAACTCAAAATTTTCCTGATGTCTTTTGAGAAAGGACTAATTGTGTTATTTAAATATTCTCTGATTCCTGCATGATTACTTTTTCTTCTAATTTTATTCTTTGACTACATTATATGACCTTCTTTGTATCATATTAACTGTTAACTAACTCACTAAATCATAAAATCTTAGGTCAAGTGGGAACCTTGAGAGGGACCCTCTCCAAAATCATTGTTTGAGAGTTGAATAAGCAGAGTCAGCAAAGTATTACTACTTGCCTGATATTAAAATGCTGATTTTTAGCAAAATCAAGACCTACCAAACAACTGGATACTTTAGGATTTATTTATTCTTGTGCATGCTACCACAGAATTATTTAAAAGCACACTAAATCACATGTCCTTTGGGTCTAAGGCACAAGCCAATTTGGAGTCATCTGCTTGAAGTATAGGATTAAATCTTCAAGAACATGTGTGTGTGCAAATAATGCACACTTTTGTAGAGTCCTTGAAGTGATACTCATCAACCCCCTTTCATAGACTTTGCAGTTTTATCACTTTTTTTTTTTTTTTAACGAAAGACTGATGATCTATTTGCACACTTCCACTTAAACTCTCTTACCTCATTCCCCAAATTTAAGAAGAAAAAATATTTTCACACTTTGAAGCTCAGTTTCCAAGGTTAGGGTACTGCACTATAGCTGATGGGTGAAATTAATGGGACAGTAGAAATCAAACCAATGACTTCGGCAGTTTTGTTCTGATTTAATGTGACCTCGCCAATTGAAAACCAGTGTTTATGTACTATGCAGAATTATTGTGGCTCTGTAAGCTGTAACTTATTTGACAAAGGTTAAGGTACATGGGTCAATGTAGACTAGAAAGTAGTGTTCATATGATAATTTTCCCCTGAAATAGCATTTTAAAGTATCATTTTGGGTGCACGGTATTTTCAATTCCCTAAAGAAGTTTTTATCATTAAGCATAGAATAATAAGTCCATAAGGAAACAAAAATAATACAGAGTTTTATCTTAAGGTAATGCATCTTCCCCCCCCCCCAAAAAAAAGCAAACACACAAAGCACAACAAAAAAAAAATGAAGAATTCAAGAGGACACTGGCCTTTGTTTTTCATATATAAACTGGAAAGCAGCCAATGGTGGTTGATTCCAGTTTCTTTACTTTCATGGCTTGCCTAAGAAAGCTCACCCAAATCTAGGTTCTGAAAGTTTCTAATGTGTTGGACTGAATAAAGAAGCTAGGAGCTATAATGAAGACCTGTGGAAGATAATTAGTTCATATTTGGGGGTTTGTTTGTTTGTTTGTTTTCTCTATGTTTCAGTATTTTTTTTAATCCACACAGAGTTAAGAATTAGAGAGACTTATATGAAACTATTTTTCAGTACAATATTCTTATGGCAGACCCGTATTTAAGCATAGAGTTATTTTCAGATGTTTGTATATCAATATTATTATCATAATAAAAGTACTACTCATTTTCTGAAGGGTTAATACTAATAAACTTTTTAAATAATTTGCTTTCAATAAAATTTTAACAAAAGCAATTTGGAATGCTCCATATGCATGCCCTCAGGAAAAATTTCTTCTAAGATAATTCCTTCCAAATATTGTTTCATTTATAGAACACTGCATGGAAAAGTTCCACTATAAATTGATCACCATCTGACAACATTTTATAATTTTTTCTCTCATTTACATTTTCATTACTGGTCAATTATAAATGTAAAACTGCCAAACAACCACTTACTCACTCAATGACACTTTTAGGGGATTGAAGAGATTATATAAAATAACACAGTATGTAGAAAATATTATATTATGTAAAGTGATGTTTTGCTGTGTTAAAATATACCAGCTTGTATACTGGGGACTGGATGAACAAAAGAACACAATAACTACTTGAAATTCTTGAAAAAATACAGTCAACTATTTTTCCCAAAATGTCAAACAACATTTTTAGCAGCTTTTGAAAAAAAATTCCACTGGATTTTAGTCGTGTGTTTTGCAAATTTTGATTTAATGTAAAAACTGACTGGGTCTATATAGTTAGAACAAGCATGTTTCACTTAGGCAGGTCTATTCTGATTAAGGCATTTATATGTGTCTTTGTTGCTTAGTTGATAATGTCTGAACTGAGATATGTTTGGGAGATAAGGTATCAATCTCAGTATAACTGGAAAGATAAATATATTATGCAGAGCTCTGTATTATTTTTCCATGTCTCTTTTTTTCTCTCTCATCTTGGAAACAGTGGTAGTGATATAATGGTGGTGATTAGAGTTTATCAGGTCAGATGGGAACCAGGTGAAAAGTTTCACCACGGTACCTTACTTTAGAGGATAGGTACAATAGGTCTCTCCTCGGCTTTAGGGCTTTGTCATGCAGTGGCTTCAAGACATTGGGTAGGTGACTTAAACTCTCTCTACTTCTGTTTCCTCATCTGTAAAATGGAGGGGAAAAAATGTCCCTATCTCAGTCTGGATTACTGCAGCAATGTTACTGCTTTTAAACCACAACAGATGCTCTGGAAAATAGTATGGAGGGTCCTCAAGAAATTAAAAGTGGAACTAGCATATGAGTCAACAATCCTACTTCAGGGTTGTTGAAAAGAAAAAGAATTGAAATCAGGATATCAAAAATATATCAGCAACCCCACATTCATTACATCACTATGCACAATAGCTAGGAGGAGGAAATAATCTAAATGTCCATCAAGAGATGAGTGGATAAGGCAAGAAGTGGTATATGTGTACAATGAAATATTATTCTGACTTAAAAAAGAAGAAAATTCTGCAAAATGTGCCACCATAGATGACCCTGGAGGACACTATGCTAAGTGAAATAAACTAATCACAGAAAAATAAGCACTTATGATGTATCTAGAATAGCTAAATTCATAGAAGATATAGAATGGTAGTTGCCAGAGGGTAGAGGAAGGCGAAAGGGAGTTTCTATTCAACAGGAATAAAGTTGCATTTATGCAAAATGAGTAAACTCTGGTGATCTGCTATACCAAATTGCACCTACTGTCAACAATAATGTATTGCAAACTTAAACATTTGAGTGTAGATCTCATGTTAAGTGTTCTTACCACCATAAAATAAAACTTAAAACATTGCAAAAGCCTGATAAGATATTTGAAATCATTAGAAGTTTTGTGGGAATGAGCCAGGTCATTGCATTGGTGAAAAATAGTGTCGCTTTCATAATATGCTTGTTAATCTCCGACTTCCTGAAAATCAACTGCTCCATTGGAATATAGAAAAATTTTCTAATATTTTGGCTTACTTGAAAATATCTTTAAGCTCATTTCAATAGTCTTTGAAAATAAAACCTAGTATACTATTTTTTGAAAACACATAATTATTTGTGTTAATAGCTTCTGAAAACCAAGGTAATTTTATTTCTGATTTCAAAAATGACTATATGAATACTAGTTATCAGCAAATCAAATATATTTTTAGTCACTAAAAGTGAGTTGTCATTAGTATTTTAAAAGGATTTTAGATTTGCTTTATTTGACAGAAGATATAACTATCTAAAATCAGTATTTTGTTTAAATAAAATAAAATATTTAATTAAAGGATATATAACCATAACAGTTTGTTTCTTAGAATTCTTGGAGGAAAAGCCCTTAAATATCCATGATTAAATTATTTAGATTTAAGAGGACTACATCATATATATTTCCTTGAAAAATTATTTTTATATTTTACCATATATTCAGTTTATGTTTATACATCAATATAGCCAAATATAACCTTTGTAATGATTAGTAACACACTTCCTTCCAGGAAGGGAGCTAATTTTGTTGGATGATTATTATTGTAAACTAGTTCAGAGAGGCTTCTAATCTGGTGGTTCAACTGGGAACTAGATCTGAAGAAGCTGAGCATGAGCTAACCTGTATAGAAAGAAACAAGGCAAGAATTCACATTTAAATCTCTTTGGAGGAAGATGCCCTAGACAGAGATGGTATGAGGTGGATGCCTAATGAGATTTAGATGGGAAATACTCTTTTGTGTAGTAAAACTCCTTTCCCAGATTTGCAATGACACATTCACTCAAATCGAAGATTTTCAGTAATGACATGTAGACAGGATTTCACATAGGAAAACGTTAAAGATGTATGCTCCAGTGTTGGCTTAAAGAAGAAACAGGAGTTTTTTGGGAGTGGAGAGCCATATCTGGCTGTCAATGTGTGTGTGCATGTGCATCTATATGTGCTTTCCTCCTGCAGTTAGACATCAGAGTGTGTTAACAAGATACAAAATAATTTATGAACGACTCTATGCTTTTGCATATATGTATTAAAACTAAAATAAACTGATAATTGAGAGAAATATTTCTTAAATTACTGTTTTTCTTTTTCTTACATGAATTCCCCTCGTATTCTGTAGTTACTTATATATGCCCTCAATTACCCTCCTAATTCACCCTTATTCACAAACATCTTTCTTATTTTTGCTGTTGTTATTCTTGTTAAGTCTTGTCTGAGTCTTCAATTCCATGGACCTGAGCACACCAAGCTTCCCTATCCTTCACTTTCTCCCAGAGTTTCCTCAAACTCATGTCCATTGAGTCAGTAATGCTATTCAATTATCTCATCCTCTGTTGCCCCCTTCCCCTCCAGTCTTTCCCAGCATCAGGGTCTTTTCGAATGACTCATTTCTTCTCATGAGAGGGGCAAAGGATTGGAGTTTAAGCTTCAGTATCAATCCTTCCAATGAATATTCAGGACTGATTTCCTTTAGGATTAACTGGTTTGAAGTCCTTGCTGTCCAAGGGACTCTCAAGAGTCTTCTCCAGCACTACAATTTAAAAGCATCAATTCTTTGGCACCCAGCCTTCTTTATGGGCCAACACTCATTCATACATGACTACTGGGAAAACCATAGCTTTGACTATATGGACTTTTGTTGTCAAAGTAATGTCTTTTGCTTTTTAATAGACTGTCTACATTGGTCATAGCTTTCCTTGCAAGGAGAAACCACATTTTAAGGTCATGACTGCAGTCACTGCTGCTGTGATTTTGGACCCCAAGAAAATAAAATCTGTTACTGTCTCTACTTTTTTACCACCTATTTACCATGAAGTGATCAGACTGGATGTCATGATCTTAGTTTTTGGAATGTTGAATTTTAAACCCACTTTTTCACTCTCCTATTTCTCCCTCATTAAGAGGCTCTTTAGTTCTCTTTGCTTTCTGCCATTAGAGTGGTATCATCTGAGGTTGTTGATATTTCTCCCGGCAATCTTGATTCCAGTTTGTGAGTCATCCAGCCAAGAATTTCTCATCATGTACTCTGCATATAAGTTAAATAAGTAGAGTGACAATGAACAGCCCTGATATACTCCTTTCTCAATTTTGAGTCAGTCCATTGTTCTATGTCCTGTTCTAACTGTTGCTTCTTGATCTGCACACAGGTTTCTCAGGAGGTAAGGTGGTCTGGTATTCCCATCTCTTTAAGAATTTTCCACAGTTTGTTGTGATCCACACATTTAAAGCCTTTAGCATAGTCAACAAAGTAGAAGTAGATGATTTTCTGGAATGCCTTTATTATGGTTCAATGGATGTTGGCAATTTGATCTCTGGTTCCTCTGCCTTTTCTAAATCCAGCTTGTACATCTGGAAGTTCTGGGCTCATGTACTGTTGAAGCTCAACTTGAAGGATTTTGAGCATGACCTTGCTAGCATATAAAATGACTGTAACTCTATGGTAGTGTGAACATTTTTTGCATTGGTTTTCTTTGATATTGGAATGAAAACTGACCTTTTCTGGTGCTGTGGCCACTGCTGAGTTTTCCAATTTTGTTGGCATATTGAGAGCAGCACTTTAATAAGAGCATCATCTTTTAGGATTTGAAATAGCTCAGCTGGAATTCCATCACCTCCATTAGCTTTCTTCTTAGCAATGTTTCTGAGGCCCACTTGACTTTACACTCCAGGATGTCTGGCTCTAGGTGGATGAGATTGTGTAACCACACCAGCTTGTTTTTTGGGGCCATAGAGACCTCTTCTGTATAATACTTCTGGGCATTATTCTTGCAACCTCTTCCTAATTGCTTCTGCTTCTGTTAGGTTCTTGCCATTTCTGTTCTTTCTTGTTCCCATCTTTAGCTGAATGTACTGACAATGCATTTTCTCTTTTTCTTCTTCATTATGACATTTGCATATATCTTTTCACTTTAATTAGGGACATGCCAGGTTAAAAAATAAAATTACCAAAGTATCAATCCTACTGGCTAGCAGTTTTATGAACAGTTTTATGCATAGAAGAGCTTCCCTGGTGGCTCAGATGGTAAGGAATCTGCCTGCAACTCAGGAGACCTGAGTTTGATCCCTGGGTTGGGAAGATCCCCTGGTGGAGGGCATGGCAACCAACTCCATTATTCTTGCCTGAAGAATCCCCAGGGACAGAGGAGTCTGGAAGTCTACAATCCATGGGATATCAAAGAGTTGGACATGACTGAGTGGCTAAGCACACAGACACACACACACATACACACACATAGAAACAATCAAATAATGTTATTTTTCAATCACTTTAGCAGCCTAGAAGTCTCCCAGAACCTAATGCTACAGGAAAGCAAGAGTTTCTTCAATCCCACACATCATGGCCTTTCAGCATTTAGCTTCTGTCTGTTCGTGCTTGGCAAATTGTTCTTTCAGAGCTCATGTCCATGAAAAGCCCACCTACTCTTAGGAAGCATAATTAAATGGTGAAAAGCATGGATCCAGAAGCCAAAATACCAGAGTCCAAATATTTGCTTTGTGTTAATTAGTGGTGAGATGCTAGAGAAGTCATTTATCTTTTCAGCAACTTACTTTCCTCAACTATAAAATGGGAGAACATAATAGTCCCTACTTCATAGCTTTGTTTTAAAAATGAAAAGAGTTAAATTATACTCAGAATAAAGTAATTAATGGAAATAAAAAGGAAGTATGTAAGCCTGTTTTTACCACACACAACGTCTGAAAATTGCCTGTTATTAATATCAGTGTAATTTTTGTTCTAGTCAAGTATAATTTTAGTGATCTATTGTCCAAAGAATAGTGACAGAAGAAAAAAATGTTTCTTTATTTACATTGTCTTCCAATTATACAACAGTATAATATGTGTGCATGCTCATTCAGTTGTGTCTAACTCTTTGTGACCCCATGGGCTATAGCCCTCCAGACTCCTCTGTCCGTGGATTTTTCCAGGCAAGAATCCTGGAGTTTGTTGCCATTTCCTAATCCAGGGGATCTTCCCGACCCAGGGATTGAACCTGTGTCTTCTGCATCGATAGAAGGCAGATTCTTCACCACTGTTCCAACTGGGAAGCTCCATAGTATAATATAGCACTCCTCAAGCAAACTGATAAAAGTGATATTTATCATCATCATCATTATTATCATCATTATCTCCCTTTGAAAAAATCCGCTTGGCTATTTCTCAGCTTAGAGGAAAGAAAAAATGGGAAGAACAACAACAAAAAAGACAAGGAAAAAAAAATTAGTCAGCTTTTTCTGTTCAGTAACAAAATATACCATTTTTGTTTAAACAGAAGGAGGAAGATTTTCTATAATTAATGACTTCAAAATAAAGTATGTTCTAGCCTTATCAATTATCCCTACATGTTTTTTAATAGTTATAAATGCATTGATCAAGATCTAGTACATCTCCCTGAAGTTTTCATTTAGTTGTATTCTGAATGCTTGCAAATTTCTGTTTGATTAGAATTTCATAGAATTATAAAGATGCACTAATCCAAAAAATATAATTTCATCATCCCATTTCAGTAAGCATGAACATGACTATGAAAAATTCTGTTTTATCTTTCTATAATTGACAAGATATGGTCTACACATTTTTCCAGATTTGTTTTCACCTAAAAAAGATCAGTAAGAAGACTGCAATAACAGCGAGATATGGTAAAATATAGGAGGATATTATGACAACACAACTAAATCAATTGAATGTTTTAAACTTCTTATCTAAATCATAAGCTAAATGTAATATAGCATTTGTGCAAATAATTTCACACTTTTCAGATGCTGGGTAAGTCAGTGTCTTGGTATAAAGCATATTCCATATAAACTTATTTAGCATGGTAATCTAAATAAAGCATCCTTCCATTTTCTCTGACTTTAATTATTATAGTTAGAGATTTTACAATTTAAATGGCTTGCATAATAATTAAGTGTTTTGGGGGAAGATAAATAGAAGATTGGTTTTCTCTCCCCCACTTCCAAGAAAAAATTTCCTAAGGGAAAATGTCTAAATTTTCTAAAGCTCAATCTGTTTACTAGAAGTCAGACGTTTCATCCATATATTTGAGGCAAAGTACAAAACTGATAAAGCCTGGTATAATTTCAAAGCAAATTTAAAGTTTTAAAAATTCTGTTTCTCACCATCCTACTCATTTCACATTGAAATTTTTCAGCCACAGTGGTGTAACCAATTTCATTTCCTGTGAAGATCTTAAAATAGCTATGTAATCTTTATTGTTGATATCAGAGATCTATCATTTAGCAATATTATTCAAAAAGTATGAAATTTTGGTTGTTTGAAAGTGTTTCAATAAACAGAAGTACACAAATCTAATTAGCTTTGGGTATTTACAACACAGTGGAAAAAAAAAAAAGAAAATAGAATTATCACTCAGTCAGCAAAGATTATTGAAAGCAAAGTATGTTTGCAACATTAAAGTATGTTCCTATAAAAATAATAACATAGATAAGCCAGTCTGCAGAACACTCTTAAGTACGTTGTTCAGAAGGGGAAACTGAGCCCAGAAAATTTAGGAAATATGTCAAAGTCACAAAGCCAAGCATTAAGTCAGAGTTGTGATTTATATCTAAGTATAAATTTTACTCTCTTTCACTTCCTCTATGAGCCATTTAAAAAAATAGCCTTTAACTTTGCCATTATCATGAAGAGGTACGTTCTCAAGTTGAGGTAGCATGAGTAATGTATATGACTCAAAGAGTGAGAAAGCTAACCCAATACGAAAAATAGTGCTAAATCATGTTTTAAATATCAGTGAGTGTTAACAGTTGTTGAATTATTCTTTATTTGGCAGAAATTGAATTAGATCTTAAAGGAACCAATAATTTGAATAGTTTAGAATGTATGATTAGGCAAAGACCAGCTGTACTTATTTTGAATAGTGCAACTTGAATGGCATATAATAATTTTAGTACTTCCTCAAAGTGCAGCTGTATGACATTTCCTTTTTACTAAAGAGGCAAGTGTGTATGTATGTATATGTATATGTTAAACTTAGGGACAAACCAAAATATAGGATTTATGAATATTTCTATTATTACCATAATTATCTAAATACTTGTTAGTATGTTATATGAAATGCCAACAAGATGTTGCTACCAGTAACAGCAACACAGCTCAGTATACACTGATATCAGACAAACCTACTCACAGATAGCAATTATAACCTCTGGAAAAAATACAAGATTAATTAAATGAGTAAATTAATAAAATGTACTATTTGGAGGAAGGAAATAGAAAAATCACTAAAAGGAAAGCACTGAAAGAGGGAGACATACTAAGTGAAATTCTTAAAATGCTTTAAATTTGAGTGAAATTCTCAGTCCATGGTGTACAAATTGATTAGAACTCAAGCAGAAAGATGCAGTCTAAGTTTTTTAAGGAGTAAGGATATAGAGTTCTTGGCTCCCAGATTGGTTGGAAATTGAGGAAGGAAATTCTGTAAAGAAAGAAGCCACCCAAGAGGAGCAGTTTTATTATTTACATAGAAGTCTCTTTGAATCCTTAAATGGATCCTGACCTTCACAAGTAAAAGAAAGACTTCAAGAAACCCATGCAAAGATAACCACTGGAAGGCTAAAATTTCTAAGGTGTGGAGAGACAAAGTACGAAGTGTGAGCCCCAAAACTTTGGAAGGGACATGGTAAACATTTTGGATTTATTACTTAAGACTCAGAATTCCCATACCTTAATATCAAGACTACATTTTCTGACTAAAATAATTGTTCTAAAATAAACAAATAAAACAAAGGTTTAATACCAAACTTCTTAAGTTCAAGGTGAAAATCAGTAAGGTAATTTCATACTAGAACAAACATAAACATATGTCCAAAGAAGACAGTAACATTCAGAATCTGTGTATCCTATCACACATACTATCCATAAAAATGTGATCAAAGTAAATAGAAAAAGCAATCAATATAAATAGGATTGAGATAATATGGGTTCGTTAAGATGAACAGACAAGAATTTTTAAACATGTAATAGGTAATAGGTAGAACCCTAAAATGGCCTACCAAAATTTTTCATCCTAATTTCTGGGACTATATTTATGGTATAAAACAATAATAAGATATAATGACAATGATTATATCATGAAGCACAGCAAAACAGATTAAGCAGATAAAATTAAGGTTAAAGGTTATGGTGATTCAGTTTATATATTAGTTTAGAGGGAATGTCTGAATGAGATAAACATTTCAATTAGGGCATGCTAAGTGGCTTTAGTTGTGTCCAACTCTTTGCAACTCTATGGATTGTGGTCCACCAAACTCCTCTGTCCATGAGATTCTCCAAGCAAGAATATTGAAGTGGGTTGCCATGCTCTCCTCCAGGGAATCCTCCTGACCCAGGGATCCTGTGGCTCCTGGATTGTAGGCAGATTCTTTACCACTGAGCCACCAGGGATTTGTGGAGTTTTGAGTAAAGCAGATTACCCTCCCTGATATGGGTGGGCTTTGTCCAATTAGTTGAAAGCCTGACCTGAAGAAAAAGACAGGCCTCCAGAACAAGGGAGAATTATCCAGGAGACGGCTTTGGACTTTATCCATACTATTGATCCCCCTCAGTCTGCAGAATTCTGGCCTTCAGATTGAGACAACATCATTAGCTCTACTGTAGGGCCACAAAGCAGGACTGGACTTACTAGACTATAACCATGTGAGCTAGTTTCTTACAATGAAGTTCTCCATGTTTGTGTATTTACATTTACATATCCTATTGCTTGGAACTATTATAAGCAAAGTCACCCTTGAAAAGCAAATGGTTTTATACTTGCTTGATTTGGAATAAAAGAAAGATTTGACACATCACTACTGCCTTTTAAGATGGAAGGGCCACATGAAGGATTGGAGTGGCTTCTAGAATGTGAGAAAGTTCTCTAAAAGCTAGAAAATAGCCCTAGGCCAGGAGCTAGAAAAAATGGGTAGTTCTGTCCTACAACTATAAATAAATTATTATGTCAAAAGCAAGAATGAACTTGGAAATGGATATTTTCCTAAAAACTCTGGATAAGAGTCCAGTCCAGCAGGCACCTTGATTTCAACTTTGTATCTAGTACAGAGCTATATAGGCCCTATGTATCTAATAGAAGTTAACAAAGCAAACCCAGGTTGATGACCTACTGTAAGATAATGAATGGGTGTTAAAGTAGCTAATTTGTAGTAACATGTTATGGAGCAATAGGAAGATAATACAAAGTAGGTATTATCAATTCTTAAATCATGAAATTAAATTATATTATAGGGTCTTCCCTGTAACTCAAACAGTAAAGAATCTGCCTGAAATGCAGGAGACTTGGGTTTGATCCCTGGATCAGGAAGATCCTCTGGAGAAAGGACTGGCAGTCCACTCCAGTATTCTTGCCTGGAGAATCTCATGGACAGAGGAGCCTGGCAGGCTGCAGTCCATGGGATTGCAAAGAGTCAGACACGACTGTGCAACTAACACTACTACTACTATAGTAATAATAGACTATTTCAGAAAAGAAGTATAAATTATAACAATCAAATGAAAATTGTAGATATGAAACCTATAATGTCTATTTTTTTTTTAAATGCATGGGCTCAACAGGAAATAGCAGGCACATTGAAATATTGGAGATGACAAACATAAGGAATATGAATTTGACTGAAGACCCAATGCAAAATTAAAAGAGAGACTCAAAACAAAAAGTAAAAAATAGAATGGAACAGAACCTCATTGAGTTGTGACTATCAACTGGGCTAACATTCATCTAATTGGATTAACAGCATAAATAGAGAAAAAGGGGACTGGGAAAGAAAAAAAAAAAACTTATTTGAAAAAAATAGTTACTAAAAGCCTTGTAAATTTTATGAAAATATTTTATTGAAAATCAAAAAAGCTTAGTAAAACTCATATAGGTTGAAGAAAGGAACATATAAGCAAACTGCTGAAAACAAAAGCTAGAACTGTTTTTGAAACTGACTTTTTACAAAAGCACATAATATACTAAAAACAGTGGTAGGAAAGACAGTAGATTTTAAATCAGAAATGAAGCAGTACACAATAGAACAAAACAAAAGGTAGCCGGCATCCCAGAACACAGGGTCCAATAATGACATTCTTCCAAAATGAATACAAAATAAAGACAATTTAGGAAAACCAAACGTTGAAGAAATCCCTGCAGTACAAAACATGCTAAATAAAATTCTTCAGAATAAAAGAGGAATTGTACAAAACAGCCATTTGGACTTAGAGGATTAAAATGAAGAACACTCAAAAAAAATAAATATATGGATAAATATAAAAGACAATACTTTTGTTTCTTTTAAATAAGTTTTTTGAAAATAAATTAAATATTGAAATATTTTAAAGATTCTGTGATGACACTGAAGTACTGACCTAAGATTTGTAAGCTTGATCAATGAAACAGCAGAGACTAGAAATAGCTCACATTTGTATAGACAATTGATTTGCAACAAAAGTGCAAGAAGTTTAGGATGAAAGAATGTCTTTTCAACAAATGATGTGGCATCAACTAGATAAATGTTGAAAAAAAGACTCTAAATCCTCACCTAATTCCACACATAGCAATTAATTTGACACAGATGACAAACTTTAATGTATACATTAAAGCTATAAAATTTCTGAAAGAAGATATAGGAAAGACTTTTCATGACCTTTGGGTAAACAACGATTTCTTAAACTGAAAAGAAAAGTATATAAATTTGGTTCTATAGAAATAATTCCAATTTTGGATTTCAGTTCCAATATGTAAAGAGCTTGAAAGTCATCACATCTGTATTTATATCAAGACTTAAATTAACAAACCAAAAATAAATAATTTTTCTTGAACCTGTCAGAGGACTGAGGTTGAAGCATAAACCGCCCACTCTGAAATTTAGAAAAAGACAAATCTAAAGATTCAGAGCTGAGATCTGCTTACTTGGAGCACAGTCACTGTAGCCATAATTTGAAAAGACGTTTAAAGGTAATTTTGGTGAATTTTTGGAGTTTAAATGTGGACTAGCTCGTGAATGAGAAATACCTGGGGCTATGGTCTTGGTTAGTCTCCACAAGTTTGTAAACTTTATCTTCAGAAAACTCACTAATTCCTCAAAGATACCCTTATAATGCTGACAGTGGGAAAAGATTAGTCATTGTGAAATATGCCTAGAGCATTCTCCATTACAAAAAAAAATTCTCCAGGGTAAAATATTTTTTTATCAGAGCCGTATTTCAGTGAGAAAAGAACTTTTCTTTTTTTTTTTTTTTAATTTTTTTATTAGTTGGAGGCTAATTACTTCACAACATTTCAGTGGGTTTTGTCATACATTGATATGAATCAGCCATAGATTTACACTTATTCCCCAACCCGATCCCCCCTCCCACCTCCCTCTCCACCCGATTCCTCTGGGTCTTCCCAGTGCACCAGGCTGGAGCACTTGTCTCATGCATCCCACCTGGGCTGGTGATCTGTTTCACCATAGATAGTATACATGCTGTTCTTTTGAAACATCCCACCCTCACCTTCTCCCACAGAGTTCAAAAGTCTGTTCTGTACTTCTGTGTCTCTTTTTCTGTTTTGCATATAGGGTTATCGTTACCATCTTTCTAAATTCCATATATATGTGTTAGTATGCTGTAATGTTCTTTATCTTTCTGGCTTACTTCACTCTGTATAAGGGGCTCCAGTTTCATCCATCTCATTAGGACTGGTTCAAATGAATTCTTTTTGACGGCTGAGTAAAATTCCATGGTGTATATGTACCACAGCTTCCTTATCCATTCATCTGCTGATGGGCATCTAGGTTGCTTCCATGTCCTGGCTATTATAAACAGTGCTGCGATGAACATTGGGGTGCATGTGTCTCTTTCAGATCTGGTTTCCTCAGTGTGTATGCCCAGAAGTGGTATTGCTGGGTCATATGGCAGTTCTATTTCCAGTTTTACTAGAACTAATCAATGAATATAGTAAAGTTGCAGGATATAAAATTAACACACAGAAATCCCTTGCATTCCTATATACTAACAATGAAAAAACAGAAAGAGAAATTAAGGAAACAATACCATTCACCATTGCAACAAAAAGAATAAAATACTTAGGAGTATATCTACCTAAAGAAACAAAAGACCTATACATAGAAAACTATAAAACACTGATGAAAGAAATCAAAGAGGACACAAACAGATGGAGAAACATACCGTGTTCAAGGATTGGAAGAATCAATATTGTCAAAATGGCTATTCTACCCAAAGCAATCTATAGATTCAATGCAATCCCTATCAAGCTACCAACGGTATTTTTCACAGAACTAGACCAAAGAATTTCACAATTTGTATGGAAATACAAAAAACCTCGAATAGCCAAAGTAATCTTGAAAAAGAAGAATGGAACTGGAGGAATCAACCTGCCTGACTTCAGACTCTACTACAAAGCCACAGTCATCAAGACAGTGTGGTACTGGCACAAAGACAGAAATATAGACCAATGGAACAGAATAGAAAGCCCAGAGATAAATCCACGAACCTATGGACACCTTATCTTTGACAAAGGAGGCAAGGATATACAATGGAAAAAAGACAACCTCTTTAACAAGTGGTGCTGGGAAAACTGGTCAACCACTTGCAAAAGAATGAAACTAGAACACTTTCTAACACCATACACAAAAATAAACTCAAAATGGATTAAAGAACTTTTCTTTCATGCAATTTCATCTCCCATAGACTTCCCATCTCAGATAAGGAAAGAAAAAAGCTATACTGCTTAACAACAACGACAACAACAAAATACTGTTAAAGCCACAACCCAGACACAGAAGCCCACTAAAACTCAGAGTTAATCATAAGACTTTAGAATGCTTCCTTTCCCTCACACTTGACTATCCTACCAACAGGCTCTAGCACAATGATAGTATACTGCAACTGAAAGAGGAGCAAGAAAACAGACTGTCTGTAAGGAGGAGTAATAAGGGAAGCTCCAACTTCAACAACAAAAGCGCTAGAGGTGCTTACAGCTTTTGGCATTTACAACTACAGCAAATACTAAGCATGATCTAATTCCCAGCCTGAAAACATAAATCCTCATAGTAAAGGCCAATTAATCTCAATTTCGAGGATCCATTAAACACATCTAGCTTTCAGTTAATATTAGAAAGCATGCCAAAAGACAAGGAAAAGAAAAATAAAATCTGGAGACACAGAACAAGTATTAGAACCTGACTTGGATATGACACAGATGTTGAAATTATCAGACAGAGAATTTAAAGTAACCATGACCAATATGATGAGGGCTCTAATGGAAATATGAAATCAGTAGTGGATGGGTAATATAAGCAGAGAGATAGAAACTGAGAAAGAATCAGAAGGACATTCTAGAAACTACAAGCACTGTAACAAGTTGAAGAATGTTTTGGAGGTACTCATTAGTGGACAGACTTAGTTAAAGAAAGAATCAGTGGGTTGAAAGAAAGTTCAACAGAAACTTTCTAAACCAAAATGAAAGATAAAATATGACAAATAAGAAGAAAAAGAACAGAAGAAAATACACAAGATATGTGGGGCAGTTTAAAATGGTGGAACATATAATTGAAACGCTGAAGGGGAAAACAAAATTGGAGCAGAAAAAAAAAAATTGAATTCATAATGGCCAAGAACTTTCTAAAATTAAAGAGATACCAAATTACAGTTTTAGGAAGCTCAGAGAACATCAAGCAAAATAAATTCGAAACAAAAAAAATGCACATAGGTATGTATATTCACAGGGATTCCCTGGTGGCTCAGGAGTAAGGAAGCCACCTGTAATGCAGGAGATGGGGTTCAGTTCCTGGGTTGGGAAGATTCCCTTGAGAAGGAGATGGCAGCCCACTCCAGTATTCTTGCCTGGGAAATCCCATGGACAGAGGAGCCTGGCAGGCTACTGTCCTTGGGATAGCAAGAGTCGGACATGACTTAGTGACTAAACAACAACAAACACGTCTATTCACATTGCAGAAAACTAATGTCATGGAGAAGACCTTAAAAGCCAGGGTAAAACAAACCTTACCTAAAAGGAAACACTACAATGGATCTCCTATCTATCAATAACCAAACAACTATGCAAGCCAGAACAGAATGGATTAATACATTCAAACTGTTGGATAACATAACAAAAAAAAATACTCTGTCAACCAAGGAATCTGTGAAAAAATAATTTCTGTTCAAAAGTGAAAGAGAAATAGACTTTCTCAGACAAACAAAAACTCAGAGAATTCATGGAAAGCAGACTTCTTATGAAAGAAATGTTTTAAGAAGTTTGTTAAGAGGAAAGAAAACAATATGTCAGAATTTCATAAGAAGGGCAGAATGTCAGAAAATGGATAAATGAAGAAAAATAAAATCTTTTATTTTTATTCATAATTAATCTAAAAGGTATTTAAGAGAATAATAGTAACAGTATATTGGGTAACTATAGCATATATAAGTGAAATGAATGGCAGTAATGTCATAAGGCATTGGAGGAAGGAATTAATAATTCCAATTTTACTCTGTTATAAGGTACTTGTACTTTATATGAAGTGGAATATTGCCAGTTGAAGGTATAGTTATATTAATTTAAAATGTATAGTTGAAATTTTAGAGCAACCACTAAAAATTTTTAAAGTTATATAATTGTAATGCAAAGAGAATAGATAAATGGAATAATATAAAAAGCTCAAATATAATCAGACAAGGCAGAAAAAATAAAAGGGAAAAATGAGCAAAACTAATGAATAGAAAGTAGTTACAACATGGTAGATACTAGTCCAACTATGTCAATAACTATTTTAACTGTGAATTTTCTAAATATATCAGATAAAGGACATTATCAAAATGCATAAGAAATAATAAAACCCAGCCATTTGTCTGCATGTGACTAATAAACAAGTTAAAGTAATGCAACATAAAGATATACCATGTACACTCTAATAAAAAGAAACTGTAAGAGCTATATTGATTTCAGACAAAGCAGACTTCAGAAAACAAACAAACAAACCAATACACAAGACATTATATTATGACAAAGGGATCAGTCTCCAAGATGGCAAAACAGTCTTAAACATCTGTGCAACTAACAACAGAACACCAAATGCATGAGGCAAAAACTGATTGAACTGAGGGAGGCATAAAGAAATCCTCTATTATAATACAAGACTTCAACAGTCTTCTGCCAGTAATTGATATATAAAGTAGGCAGGACATCAATAACAATACAGTTGACTTAGCACCATCAATCAACTAGATGTGATTGACACTTATAGTATATATTCCATCCAATAAAAGCAGAATGCACATTCTTTTAACTAGCTTTAGTATATTTATACAATGGATTGTTAATAGCCCAGGTGGTGCTAGTGGTAAAGAACCTGCCTGCTAATGCAGGAGATGTAAGAGACCCCTGTTCAATACCTGGGTCAGGAAGATCACCTGGAGGAGGGCATGGCAGCCCACTCCAGTACTCTTGTCTGAAGAATTCCATGGACAGAGGAACCTGGCAGGCTATACAATCCATAGGGTCACACAGAGTTGGACAATGCTGAGTGATTGAGCACACACACATAAGTTATCAAACCACAAAAAAAAAAAAAAAAACCCAAAAAACTTGTCTATTGGTAAGTGAAAGAAGTCAATCTGAAAAGAGTGCATTGTAGCCTGTATAATTCCAATTCTATGACATTCTGGAAAAGGTAATAATAAAGAGATAATAAAAAGAACAACAGTTTTAAGGAGTTTGGAGTGGTAGTGAGTTTTAATAGGTGAAGCACAGGGGGCATTTTAGAGAAATGAAACTATTCTGTGTGATACTGTAAAGATGGGTGCATAACAGAGTACATTATTCAAAATCCCAGGGCTTTACAGCATGAAGAGTAAAACATTTATACATGCAAATTTTGAAATATAATTGAGAAGTTCTTAGTATCTGAGAATGGAAACCAGAATGTGACCAAACAATCTACTTGTATGACAAATATATGAAACAACTTCACTGAAGGGAGTCAGGAAAAAAGATAAAACTACTGAGAAGTAATTTTGGAAACAAGTGAATTCTTTAAGACTACAGGCAAAACCAACTGTGTATAAGCATTTCACTCTAGCTGACAAAATTGTTTCACATGGAAGTAATGGTTAATGATTTTGATACCCCCTATATAGTGTACTGTAATTGAACAGATAAGTATACTCTTGCAGATTGTGGGAGCCAGTTTTCGAAGTAGGAAGTTAGAGCTAAAACAAGGGTGCATATGTGCTCAGTTGCTAGGTTATGTCTGATTCTTTGCAACCCCATGGACTGTGCCTGCCAAGCTTCTCTCTCCATGGCATGTCGTAGGCAAGAATACTGGAGTGGGTCACCATTTCATACTCCAGGGAATCTTTCCAACCCAGAGATTGAACTCACGTTTGCTACCTTGGCAGGTGGACTCTTTTCCGCTGAGTCACCAGGGAAGCCCCTAAACAAGGGTTGTTGCTGTTGCTCAGTCTCTCAGTTGTGTTCAACTCTATGCGACCCCAAGGACTGTAGCATGCCAGGCTTTCCTGCCCATCACTATCTCCTGGAGCCTGCTCAAACTCATGTCCATTGAGTCAGTGATGCCATCCAACCATCTCATCCTGGGTTGTCACCTCCTCCCACCTTCAATATTTCCCAGCATCATTGTCTTTTCTAAGGAGTCAGTTATTTGCATCAGGTGGCCAAAGTATTGGAGCTTCAGCTTCAACATCAGTCCTTCCAGTGAATATTCAGGATTGATTTCCTTTAGGATTGACTGGTTTGATGTAAACTCATGTTAGCTTAACATATGTATTGAAGATTACATAGAGCAATCAATACAGATGCATATCTATATAGGTTAGTATAGACATATCAATGTCCTTCTTCTGTCAGCTGTGATGGCTTAGAAGCAGTGATACTCAGTAGTAACAGTGTGTCTTACACCCAGATCTTGGTTTCTAATACCATTATCCATTAATAAAGAACCAGGGTTCCCTGGAGGAACGGCTGATTCTAGGACTTAGGCAGAAAATGTGTAAGGTAAGCCTGAGAAATCCAGTAGTGCCAGAAAGTAAGGCAGTGCTCAAATATACATATATAAACATATGAAAAGATGCTCAATATCCATATATCTTTTGGGAATTGCAAGCAAAACAACCATGCAATGCTACTACACACTTACTAGAATAACTAACATCGAAAACACGTATAAAACCAAATGCTGGAAAGGATATGGAGCAGCAGGAATTCTCACTTGCTGCTGATCCGAATGCAAAATATTATAGCCACTTTAGAAGTTTGCAGTTTCTTACAAAGCTAAACGAAATTTGGAGTTTCTCACCAAAGGCTTTGACTGTGTAGGTCACAACAAACTGTGGGAAATTCTTTAAGAGATGGGAATACCAGACCACCTAATTGCCCTCCTGAGAAATCTGTATGCAGGTAAAGAAGCAACAGTTAGAACCGGACATGGAACAACAGATTGGGAAAGGAGGATGTCAAGGCTGTATATTGTCACCTGCTTATTTAACTTATATGCAGAGTCATCATGTGAAATGCTGGGCTGGATGAAGCACAAGCTGGAATCAAGATTGCCTGGAGAAATATAAATAACCTCAGATATGCAGATGATACCACCCTTATGGCAGAAAGCGGAGAGGAACTAAAGAGCCTCTTGATGAATGTGAAAGACGAGAGTGAAAAAGCTGGCTTAAAACTCAACACTCAACAGATGGCATCTGTTCCCATCACTTCATGGCAAATAGATGGGGAAATAATGGAAACTGTGAAAGACTTTTAGTTTCTTGGGCTCCAAAATCACTGCAGATGGTGACTGCAGCCATGAAATTAAAAGGAGCAAGTCTCCTTGTAAGAAAAGCTATGACCAACCTAGACAGCATATTAAAAAGCAGAGATATTACTTTGCCAACCAAGGTCCATCTAGTCAAAGCTATGGTTTTTCCAGTAGTCATATATGGATGTAAGAGTTGGTCTATAAAGAAAGCTGAGCACCAAAGAATTGATACTTTTGAACTGTGATGTTAGAGAAGACTCTTGGACTGCAAGGAGATCCAACCAGCCTGTCCTAAAAGAAATCAGCCCTGAATATTCACTGGATGGACTGATGCTGTAGCTGAAGCTCTAATACTTTGGCTACCTGATGCGAAGAACTGACTCACTGGAAAAGACCTTGATGCTGGGAAAGATTGAAGGCAGGAGGGGAAGAGGACAACGGAGGATGAGATGGTTGGATGGCACCACCGACTCGCTGGCCATGAGCTTGAGCAAGCTCTGGAAGTTGGTGATGGATAGGGAAGCCTGGTGTGCTTCAGTCTATGGGGTAACAGAGAGTCAGACTCGACTGAGTGGCTGAACTGAACTGAACAGGCTAAATAGATAGGCTTAATGTATGATACAGGAATCATTCTTTCAGGTATTTATCCAAGTGTACTGAAAATATATTTCTACACAAAAGCTACATAAAAAAAAACCAACTTATAACAGGTTTATTCATAATTGCCAAAAGTTAGAAGCAACCAAGATGTTCTTTAGTAAGTGAATGAAGAAACAAACCATTGTACACCCAGCCAATAGAATGCTATTCAGTGATAAAGAGAAAAGACTACAGTAAAAAAAAAAAAAAAAAATACCATGGATGAATCTTAAATGAATATTAGTAAGTGAAAGAAGAGTATCAGAAAAGCCTACATACTTTATGATCCCAACTGTATGATGATCTAGAATGGGAAAAACTGTAGAGACAGGAGAAAAATTTGTGAATATTCAGGTCAGAGAGTGGGGACAAATAAATGGAGCTCAGGGAATATTTAAGAGGGTAAAACTATTCTTGATGAAGCTGTAATGATGAATATATGACACTATGCATTTGTCAAAACACCCAGAATATGCAATGCCAAAAATGAACTCTATTGTAAACTATGAGGCTTAGTTAATAATATATCAAGATTGGCTTATCAATTATAACAACATAACTCACCAATGCAAAATTTTAAAAGTAGGGAGCACTAGGTAGTGGTTGCAATGAAGAATATGAGAATTCTCTATGCTTTCTGCAATATTTTTCTGTAACCCTAGAACTGATTTAAAAATAAATGATATTAATTTAAAATAAATAAGTAATAGACCACACACACACACACACACACAGAGGAACATGTCAAAGGGAAATAGAGGTCAATGGGAAAAGTTTGCAATAACCAATGATAGAACATTTTTAGCAATGAAATAAAATATTGCCATATTATAATCAAAAGTATTAAACGTATGTCCATGAATCCATAGCAATAAAAATAAATCATCAAATCAATACATAGGAAAAGGAGGAGAAGACACAAATCTTGAGTGTCAAAGAATGCCAGATATAAGTTTGCACTGTTTATAGTGAGTGTCTTCCAAAAATATAGTAAGGAATGTGTAGGATGAAGTGTGTAAGTAACTTAACAGTGGGGGAACCTGATGAATATTACCTCAGCCATGTCATCAAAGTCACCATCAACAATAACAAGTTTGGTTGATAGCATGTATCTTATGATGTGATGCAAATAGTACTTTATGTTCCTTTCCTTCCTCTGACACACATAATTCTAGTATAATTATGAGAAAAATATTGGACAAATTCCACTTGAGGAACCATCTGCAAAATCCTTGACCAGTGCTTCTCAAAACAGCCATGGCTATCAAAAACACCTGAGAAACTGTTATAACCAACAGGAGCCTAAGAAGACACAGCTGTAAGATGTACTGCCTGGAGTTTTGGAACTGAAAAAAAGATATTAGGGAAAAACTAAAGAAGCAGTAGTGCAGTGATATTGCTTCATTGATTTTAATGAATATGCTATGCTATCCTAAGTCACCTCAGGCATGTCTGACTCTTTGTGACCCCATGGGTTGTAGACCACCAGGCTCCTCTGTCCATGGGATTCTGCAGGCAAGAATGCTGGAGTGGGTTGCCATGCCCTCTTCCATGGTATCTTCCAGACCCAGGGGTTGAACTCGTTTCTCCTACATCTCCTTCACTGGCAGGTGGGTTCTTTACCACTAGTACCCCTGAAAGTGAAAGTGAAAGTGAAGTCGTGTCCGACTCTTTGTGACCCAGTGGACTGTAGCCTACCAGGCTCCTCCGTCCATGAGATTTTCCAGGCAAGAGTACTGGAGTGAGTTGCTATTTTCTTCTCCAGGGGATCTTCCCGACCCAGGGATCAAACCCGAACTCCCGCATTGTAGGCAGACGCTTTGCCGCCTGAGCCACCAGTGAAGTCTTGTTATTAATGGGAGAAACTGGATGTGGAGTTCATGGAAATTCTTATACTATCTTCACAATGTTTATGCATATCTTAAGTTATTCTAAAATAAAAATCTTCTTTTAATAAATTTTTCGCTGTTTTTCAAAACTCTATTAAGTAAATGAATAAACACACCAAGAATATATATGTCAGATATTTATAGTTAGGATATATAAAGAGTTCCTATAAACTAATAATAAAAAATAATAAAGTTGTCCAAAACAGCATAGAGGAAATTATATGAAAGCCCAAAAGTATATTATATTAATATGAAAGACCAATAAGCAACTGAAAAATTACTCAACATTATTAATCATCAGAGAAGTGCAAATTAAATGATCTCAAATCCATTAAAAAGGATACAATTTAAAATGCTATATATGCCAAATTTTTATGAGACTTAGAGCAACTAAATTTCACAAAATTTGCTGATGAGAATGTAACAGGGTGCAACAACTTTGAAAAAGTGTTTAGCAGTATCTTATAAATTTAGGAAGCATTTCTACTCTATAACAGAGCAAAAGCACTGCTGGGTATTTAACCGAGTGAAATAGACTCCTAAGGCCACTACCAAGACTTGTTCATGAGTGTTTACAGAAAATTTGTTAATAATGGACAAAACCTGGCAGCTCAAAATTCCTTCAACATGGTAATGGCACATGGACAATTTTCATGACACAATAGAATAGTCCTCGGCCGTGAAAACAGTGAACCTTTGGATGAATCTCAAAACATCATGGTTAACCAAAAAGTTAGAAACAAAATAATACATACTCTAATATCTGTTTATCTGAAGTTCAGGAACAAGCAAAACAAATTCTGTGGACATAGAAATAAAAATGGGTAACATGAGTGGATGGGGGAATTGATGACAGAGGAGCATAGAGGAACTTTCTAGAGAAATGAAAACATGTTTTATCTTACTTGTTTTGGTCCTTACATGGGTGTCTGCATTTATAGAAACTCATCAAATTAAGTTTTCTAAAGTTTATTGTATGTCAAATTTATCTTTATGTACCATTTGTCATGGGCTTCCCTGAAAGCTCAGTTGGTAAAGAATCCATCTGCAGTACAGGAGACTCAGGTTCCATTCCTGGGTCAGGAAGATCTGCTAGAGAAGGGATAAGCTACCCACTCCAGTATTCTTGGACTTCCCCTGTGGCTCCGCTGATAAAGAATCCACCTGCAATGCAGGAGACCATTTATAGAAACTCATCAAATTAAGTCCTCTGCAGTTTACCATATGTAAATTTATCTTTATGTACCATTTGTCATAGTAGATGAAGAGTTATTTAACTATGTGTTATTTATAGATACCTATGGTAAACACTGAGAAGCAATTTCTTTTTGCTACAGTTTACTTGATTCTTCTTTGAGTCAGTTGATGACAGATTCCTTTTTTTTGTTGTTTGTTTGAAGTTAGTGAGTTAGTGAAGTTAGTGGACTTCCCTGGCGGCTCAGAGGGTAAAGCGTCCGTGTACAATGAGGGAGACCCGGGTTCAATCCCAGGGTTGGGAAGATCTCCTGGAGAAGGAAATGGCAACCCACTCCATTATTCTTGCCTGGAAAATCCATGGACGGAGGAACCTGGTAGGCTACAGTCCATGGGGTCGCAAAGAGTTGGACATGACTGAGCACCTTCACTTTCACTTTCAGTGAGACATGGCATGTTCACTTATTTTTATAAATCATGAATTCACAAGGGATGGTGTTTAAAATGCTTATACATCGATATGTACACATTTCTGGTTTTGTTTTGTTAACCTCAATGCAATAATGATACCTGAAATGTGCCCATTTTTTTTTTTCCTCTAAAAAAATCTTGCAATCCACACTGAGTGACTGAAGGCACAAGATAATAATAGGTGAGGTGTTCTAGGGTCCCCATTCACAAGACTAGTGCTTGTTGCATTTAGAAGGAAGAAATGTCAAACTATATATACAATAGAAAAAAGGATTAAAAATGTACTATAGAACTAAGGGCAGCAAAAGGACAGCAGGTCTAGAATGACAACCACAATTTGTAGGCTGCAGTACAATCTACACATTAGTAGGAGCTTACCTGGGTGATATCGTTATGTCCCTGAGGCAAAGAGCTCCAATGGAGGGCAGATGGCATGCTATTTCCCTGGTGTCAGAATCTAGGAATGTCTGTTTCACTGAGTTTATTTTAAATAAACACTTCTCCTTCTACTGAAATATTACACTATATACTGCAGAAAGCAGAAGGGATGATGATGCAGCATAAAAATTTGAAACAGCAATAAGAAGCCAGGGCAGCAGGTGCGCTTGGCTGAAAAATGGGAAATACACAGTGTGGCACAGACAGCGGGAGATTAGAAGGAATGCACAGGCATTTTACAGGGAGGAAAAGTTGGTAACAAATAGATTTGAAAAGAGAACATAGCAACACAACTGGGATTGAGGGCTGAGAACGGAAGTAGTATTTCTGTATTTAGGTAGGATAGAAAATTAAGGGCACATCTCAGAAACAAATGTAAAGCAAAAGAATTGGAGATAGAATCTCATTATAATTATGCAATTAAAGAGGCAATTATAACTACCAGTATACTAATGCAGAGGTGGACCACCTATGACCCAAAGGCCAAATCTGGCTAGTGACCTATATAGTGTGTTTCAGGAGATAGCAATGTTTGCTATATTTTTAAACAACTGCGAAAAAGCAAACAGGGAAAGAAACAAGCCAAATCCAAAGAATACACAGCAGAATATGTAAATACAGGCCTAAAAATATTTACTTCTTAACCAGTCCTTTACTGAAAAAATTGTTCCTCTGGACTAGTTAATTCAATAGTTAATTAATAATTATCCAACATTTAATTATTTGATGTCTAATTATTATTTATTAATTATTGCTTGTTTGATTAATTAATAATTAATTATTCAACAGTTAATTAATGGTTGCTTTGACTCATTAGTAAATACTTGTAGTGCTTACTATGTGCCAGAGAGATAGTATGTCACGTGCTGGGGGAAACTTCAGGAAGTCTCTAGATCATCATTTTCAGTCTAGAACGCTATCCTCCTGCAGGTAAAAGGACCAAAAGTTAGCAAATACTTAGAATTTAAGTAAATATATACAATAATAACAAATTATGGATAAAAGCATATACATTTTTTTGCAGGGAGCGTGAGTTAAAGGATTTTGCCAAAGCTAGAAAACCATCCATGGCTTCCATAAGAAAGTTATCACTAAATGGCTGGCTGATGGATAAACATCCTTCCTTCTAATAAATATGAAGAGGTTAAAAGAAGGAAGAAAACTCCAAATAGATAGACCTGCATGTGTAAAATTGTTTAGGAGTGAATGTGCTTTGATGCACTTAGGAAAAAATATAAGGTCAGTCTATTTGGAACACAGATCACAAGGAAATAGTAAGAGTTGTGGTGAGACATGATCTGAGAAGAAAGTAGAAATGAGATTTTTTCAGTGTTTTGCAGGACTATGAGTGGTTGAGAGTGTTCTTTGTCTATCCAGTTTGCTGGTGAAGCTAATGTTACCCTGATTTTTGCCTCAAGCCCAGAGATCAGCAGGAGACCCAGGTTTAGCAGTCCAGTGGTTGGTTCTGGAATATAAACTTTTGTTATATTGAGATCATCTTATTTCTCTTTGGGCTTCTTTCGTGGCTCAGCTGGTCAAGTATCTGCCTGCAATGCAGGAGTCCTGGGTTTGATCCCTGGGGTGGGAAGATCCCCTGGAGAAAGGAAAAGCTACCCACTCCAGTGTTCTGGCCTGAGTTCTCTTTGGACATTTATCAGAGTGATGTATCAGGAAATAACATTTCTCTTTCTCTGAAAACTCAAGCTATAATGCCTTGTAAGTCTGGAAACAACACTGGCATCTTGAATCCATATCCTGAAGTCTGCCAGAGAATAAAGTCAATGAAAAGAAAAATATTACTGAGAAGGAAAAAAATGACTCAGATCCCTGAGGATATAATAGGAGCATCTATTCAGCCATGTCTGAGAAATATATCATTGGGTTTTGTCAGCTTTGTGAAACAATAATTTAGTTGCTTATTAAATCTTTTGAATTGGATTTTTGTTACTGACAGCTGGAAAAATCCTTAAACATTCTGGATTTTACAAACCCATAGTGGTGGTAATTTTACCTCATGTTTCCTAATGTGTTCTTTTTAATTTTCTCATTTTGAGGCAATGAGGAAGAAATGAAACAAAGTGGAAATCTGTGCAATAGAATTTTCTTCAGAATGCTGTTCAAACAACAATCTCTCCCTCTTCCATCAGGAAGAGGGAGGAAATACTTAAGTGTACTTATTCACTCAACATGTATTTACTAAGCAACCATGATGTCCCTGATATTTTTCTAGGTGCTAAGGATATAGAAGCAGGTAATTTAAAATAAAAATCCTCCCCCTCAGAGTCCTTGTTTTAGAGAACTTAGTTTAATTATTGGTAATATGTTAATTTAAAATACAAACTAAATCAGGAATAACCCAGTATAGCTCTGCATATATTGAATATTAAAAACAATATAATTTATTAACTTCCCCACTATAATTCAATTTTAATTTCTATGACTGGGATTTAGAAGAAAATGAACTGATTCGTGTGGGTTCTGGCTTCTGATATAGTATAATAATCTTTTCAAGACACAAACACTGAGGTGATTATTCTGTGCTGACTTTTCCAAACTTGCACTCCTACAAGTTACAAAATATTGCAAGACCTGAATGAATTGCTCTGACTCTCTTTGGACAAAAACTAAATGGGGGCTTACATCTCTGAATTAGTGGCTGCAGGGGAACCAGTACCAATATACCATTAGTGACCTACTCCTTTAGGAACAATTTCTCTCCTGACTGAATGATGGAGATGTGGATAGTCGGTGTCACTTCTTTCCTTTTTCATAGAATTGTTCATGGTGGTTCTCTGTTAGTACACTATTTCTTTGATTCAGGCCAGTTGAATCACAGTGAATGTTCTGGAGATGAAAGATATTTTGACATTGATGAAAGCAATTGAAGATGACACCAATAAATGAGATATTCCATGTTCATGGAATGAAGAATTAATATTGTTAGAAAGTCCTATTACTCAAAGCAATCTACAGGTTTACATTGCAACTCCCATCAAAATACCAATGACATTTTTGATAGAGCTGGAACAAATAATCTTAAAATTTACAAGGAATCACAAAGACCCCAAATAGTCAAAACAGTTTTAAGAAAGAAGAACAAAGTTGGAAGTACCATGTTCCTAGATTTCAAACTACAGTACAAAACTATAGGAATCAAAAACATACTAACTCAAAAAGCAGCTGCATAGGTTGACAGAACAAAATAGAAAATCTAGAAATAAATCTATGTTTATATATGGTCATTTAAATTGTAACAAAGGAGTCATCAAAAAACAGTGGGAAAAACAACATAAACAAGTGCTGGTCAGGATGTGAAAAACAAGGGGACCCTCATGCATTGTTGTTGGTGTGAATGTAAATTGGTGGAACCAAAATGTAAAAGAGCATTGAGTTTCCTAAAACATTAGAAATAGAACTACCACACAATCCAGTAACTCCACAATTCCACTTCTAGGTATTTATCCCAAGAAAATAATGATATTAATTTAAAAAGAAATATGTACCCCCATGTTGTTCATTATAGCATTATTTGTTGTTGTTCAGTCTCTCAGTTGTGTCCAACTCTTTGTGATTCCATGGACTGAAGCACACCAGGCTTCCCTGTTCTTCACCATCTCCCAGAGTTTGCTCAAACTCATGTCCATTGAGTCAGGGATGCCATCCAAGCATCTCATCCTCTGTCATCCCCTGCTCCTTCTGCCCTCAATCTTCCCCAACACCAGAGTCTTTTCTAGTGGGCTCTCTGCATCAGCTGACCAAAGTATTTAAGCATTAGCTTCAGCATCAGTCCTTCCAATGAATAGTCAGGATTTATTTCCATTAGGATTGACTGGTTTTATCTCCTTGCAGTTCAAGGGACTCTCAAAAGTCTTCTCCAACATTACAGTTAGGAAGCATCAATTCTTCATTATTTTTAGTAGCTAAAATATGGAAGCAATCTAAGTGTCCATTGATAGATGAATTGGATAAAGAAGATGTGTTGTACATATATACACCATATGGTTGGAACAACATGCTTAAATGTAGAGGATATTATGCTAAGTGAAATAAACTAGACAGAGAAAGACAAATACCATATAATTTCCTAACATGTGGAAACTAAACAAACAAATAAACAAAAGAGAAACAGATTCATAGACACTTACTAGTACTGGCCAGAGCGGTTAGGGTTAGGAGGTTGGGCAAAATAGGTAAAATGAATTAATAGGTAAAACTTCCATGTATAAAATAAGTCATGGGGATATAATATACAGATAGGAAATATAATCAGTAATATTTTAGTAATTTAATATGGTAAAAGAGGTTACTTGACTATTGCGATAGATTTGTAATGTATATAAAGGTTGAATCACTATATGGTACACCTAATCTAAAATTAATATAATATTGTATGTCAACTACGTGTGTATGTATGTGTGTGAGTTGCTAAGTCCTGTTGTTTCTTTGTGACCCCATGGACTGTAGCCTGCCTGTATACTTCAATTTTTTTTTTTTGCAAAGGTGATTTTTGAACTAGGTGAATATGGATATGCAATATGAACTGAGTTAGAGACACTGAAATGGCCACACTATTATGATTTCCTTTGAATTTGACACCTTTTTTCTTTACCCTCAAAACCACTCTCAATAAATTATAAGCCCCTAGAAGAAAGACTGAGATTTGTCCACTAGATGATACCTAGTGTTTGGAAACACACTTAACACCTTACATACAACAGATTTTTTTAAAATTAAATGAATGAATAAATAAGGCCACCAATGAATAAAATTTGAAGACTATATACAGACATATAGTTGAATATTTAATAACATTCTAATGTCTAATAAACATTCAATTATATATCTGGATAATTTGTTCTAGAAATAATGTGTGTATAATGGTACTGCCTTAGTTGACAAATAATTTAAATCAATAATCTTTTGTGGCAGTAGAATATGAGTTCATGAATACACGGTGATCTAGCCTGGGATGTGAGAAGGAGATATTAGTAATACAGGGCTTTACATCCAGAAACAATTCCTACTAGACATACTTGAACTAATATCTCTGCCTTAAAACAGTATCAGTGTGTTAAACAGGAAAGGCAGAGATCTGATAATGTTCCCCTTAAAATGCACATCTATTATCTGCCAGAAAGGAGAATAACAAAGACTAGCATTTTCCACTAACACATCAGTGGTCCCTGACATACAACCACAAATTCATCTACTATGAAATCTGATTGCTAGCTCAAAAGGAGTAGAGTTTGGGCAGTGAATATTAAAGGAGATGGAACAATGACAACAACAAAAGTGAGTAAACATAGTTCAAATACAAGAAGTGTGAAAGTGAAAGTGTTAGTCATTCAGTTGTGTCCAACTCTTAAGACCCCATGGGCTGTAGCCCACCAGGTTCCTCTATCCAGGCAAGAATGCTGGAGTGGGTAGACATTCCCTTCTCCATGGGATCTTCCCAACCGAGGGATTGAACCTGGGTGTCCTGCATCACAGGCAGATTCTTTAACATCTGAGCCACGATGGAAGCCCTCAAGAAGTGTGAGAAAATAAGGGTTAGCAAGAAGCCTAATACAGGACCTAAGTAGCTCAAAAGCACTCACTAAGCATTTGTTACTCAAATAATATTCAAAAGTGCTGAAGTTAATAATGCATTTAATGCCCCCAACCCTTACCAAGGAAATCAAACCAGTTAATCCTAAAGGAAGTTAATCCTGAATATTCATTGGAAGGACTGATGCTGAAGCTGAAGCTCCAATAGTTTGGCCACCTGATGCAGAGAGCTGACTCATTGGAAAAGACCTGATACTGGAAAAGATTGAGGGCAGGAGAAGAAAGGGGCAGCAGAGGATAAGATGGCTAGATAGCATTACTAACTCAATGGACATTGATTTGAGCAACTTTGGGACATAGTGGAGGACAGAGGTACCTGGTATGCTGCAGTCCGTGGGGTCCACAAAGAGTCAGACATGACTTAGCAACTAAACAATAATAACAACAATAAAGTGTACTTGGAGTGGATCTGCTGGCATCCTAGATTGCCTGTGGAGCTCATATGTTTCCAGGTAGAGAATCCCATAGACAGAGGAACCTGGCAGGCTACAATCCACAGGGTCACACAGAGTCAGACACAACTGAAATGATTTGGCAATCAGAGCACTACTTATAGCAATAGTCTCAGTAGAGACTTGTCCCAGACCTTCCTCTGCTGAGCCAGGAAATGATCCAAGGCAGTGGGGAGCACAGGAATGGGAGGAATGGACGGACTGGGAGAGTCAGCTCTGTCATAGAGGCCTGTGTGTCATGCTCAGAGGGGGCCAGGCATCGACCAGGAGACACTGCCAATGGTTTAATGATCTTTCCATTTCTTTCACAGGAGCTGGAGTCGGGGTTTGCTCAATGATGCAGTATAAATGGACATGTAGATCCCCGGAGATGAAGATGGTTCTGCTTTACAGTAAGCTGAGGCATGCATGTGCATGAAAATCATTCTATTTTGTTGTACGGCTTTGCAAAGCATTATAAATAATATACTCAGCAGATGCTGAATATTATATACAAAATAGAAGAGGAGATTTGGATATCTGAGGCTGTTTATGTAAAGACCTGGGTGTGTTTGTCAAAACACCACTTACTGGCACAATATTGATTGTTGAATGCCTTTTCTTCAGAATTTATACACTGTCCCCAGCCAGGAATCATCACTGTAACCTTTTTACTCTTTTCAGTTCTCACTCTGCCTCCTTCTGCTCCTTGTTCTGCTTCTTTTCACTTGTAGATTTGATCAGTTTACAGGGATGAACATTAATCTTCTCCTTAGGTTAACTAAAATGACTAAAAGCTTATGGATTTAAAATACTACAATTATTATATAAATACTTACTTGTATGAAAAAATCCCTCTATGAGGGGGAATAAGTTAAAAGTGTAGTGCTTAAGTGTAAGAAGATCTAATATACTGCAAATAATATATCAGGGGAAATGCCACTTTTTTAACATTCTATTTCACTGCTTGCAAGGACAGATCAATTAAAGACAGGAACCGGTACAAATTTTGTGTTGATAATCTAGGCTAAATGCTATGTTTGTGTATAGATTCTTTGTTGTATTAGCTCAACTGAACTTTATGTTTCCCCCTGACACCCTGTTGGTTTCTACCATATGTGTGTGTAATCACTAGTGTGTGACCTTTCACTGTTTACCACTTAAATATCTGTTCCCTTGACTTTTACCAGCTGTACTAAGTGATGTTCCCAGGTATATTTTTGGTCCTGTCAGCAGTTTAAGTATCAGAAGGAACATAGCTGTGGATTTCTCAAAAAATTCTCTTTTCCCCATTGAGTTAACCATCTCATACTTGAATATAATCAATTACAAGTATAATATATGCTCTTACAATTGTTTATAATTTGAATTTTTCCTTCAATTTAATTTCAGTTTCCAAAGGGGATAAATCCTAGCAAAGAAGAGTGAGACATAAGATACACATTAACTATTTGAGAAAAATTGCTTAAAAATAGCCACCTCGTAATTTTGTTCTTGTGTTTTCTGCTTATTTCTCCCTTTGCCCCCAGTAAAATAATCTAAATTAGCAGCAATATAAAGGAAATGGTAACATTAATGGGATTTGGGCCCTCATCAGGATGGAAAGTAAAGTCAGAAGTTCTTAAAGCTTTAAGCATGTCTCCTGGGAAGTTCATTTCCCTTGGAAGTAAACTCCTTTTGGCCACGTGAGTATTATTTACTCTTGAGTTTGTTATTGCTCTTTTTATGAATATCCTTCAAGTAGTTTTAGAGAGTGATTGAAACCTTGCAACAGGACTAAGTTGTTAAATTATTAAAAAGAGTAATTTAGTTACATGAAGTATGTGGACTTGACAAATTACAATAAACATTTCTCTTCTTTCATGTTGAGCTGTTTTTTTTTGACAACATTTTCGTCTTCCTTGAATAGGACAAATTTCAACTAGCAGGGCCACTAATAGTCTCACTCTCACTATCTAATGATAACTGTATTCAGATGCAATAGTCTTTGAGAAATCTTATTCTGACAGTGAATATATTCATAACTTCTTTGTTCTGAATGTAGGAAGATGAAATTCCCTGCCTTAATGTTACAACATAGTATTTATTGTGATTTTAAAAACAGTTTGTAATATTGAATCTGCTTCTATATCACAGAAGAGGATTTTAAACTTGGGACACTTGTCAAGAACTCACTATTTTGACATTTCTGGATAATAATATGAAACTTTTCCCATTGACTCAGTCTAGAGCTCACAGAATGTGTACTACAGTGATTTGGAGTGTTCACTCAATTTGAGGACTTATATTTTCTTAATTATAAAATTTTGTAGTCATTTTGTAGTCATTTCTATTGAAATATTGCTATTTCTACTGTGTTCAGCCTTCTAACTTTTTGTTACATTTATTTTAGAACCTCTACTTATCTTTTAAATTCACATAAGCACATACACATAGTAATATTTCCATTATATCTATATGTATTTTATATACATGTAAAATCATATTAATATCATACATGTAATGCCTCCAGAGAAATCTGTATGCAGGTCAAGAAACAACAGTTAGAACTGGACATGGAACAGCAGACTCGTTTCAAATTGGGGAAGGAGTACATCAAGGCTATATATTGTAACTCTGCTTATTTAACTTATATGCAAAGTACATCATGAGAAATGCTGAACTGGATGGAGCACAAGCTGGAATCAAGGTTGCTGTGATAAATATAAAAAACCTCAGATATGCAGATGACACTACACTTATGGTAGAAAGTGAAGAAGAACTAAAGAGCCCCTTGATGAAAGTGAAAGAAGAGAGTGAAAAAGTTGGCTTAAAACTCAACATTCAGAAAATTAAGATCATGGCATCTGGCTCCATCACTTCCTGGCAAATAGATGGGGAAAAAGTGGAAACAGTGACAGCTTTATTTTCTTAGGCTCCAAAATCACTGCAGATGGTGACTGTAGCCATGAAATTAAAAGACGCTTACTCCTTGGAAAGAAAGTTATGACCAACCTAGACAGCATATTAAAAAGCAGAGACATTACTTTGTCAACAAAGGTCCATCTAGTCAAGGCTATGGTTTTTCCAGTATTCACGTATGGATCTGAGAGTTGGACTATAAAGAAAGCTGAGCATCAAAGAATTGGTGCTTTTGAACTGTGGTGTTGGAGAAGACTCTTGAGAGTCCCTTAGACAGCAAGGAGATCCAACCAGTCCCTCCTAAAGGATATCAGTCCTTTAGGAATATTCATTGGAAGGACTGATGTTGAAGCTTAAATTCCAATACTTTGGCCAACTGATGCGAAAAGCTGACTCATTTGAAAAGACCCAGATGCTGGGGAAGATTGAAGGCAGGAGGAGAAGGGGACAACAGAGGATGAGATGGTTGGATGGCATCACCGACTCAATAGACATGATTTTGATTTTGAATAAACTCCAGGAGTTGGTGATGGTCAGGGAGGCATGGTGTGCTGCAGTCCGTGGGGTCTCAAGGAGTCAGCCATGACTGAGTGACTGAACGGAACTGAACTGAACTGAATATCATATAAATATATATTTAATTTATTCCTTTTTGTGATTTGTTGTTGTTGTTGTTGATATTATGCTTTCTTAGCTTTATTCACCTATTTCCCTTTGAAAATTAAAATTATACTTTAAAAAATTATAACAACTTAATTTGGCATAAATTGTATTCACTAGGTTTTCTTTCATATCACTATAAGGCTGTGATTCATTTTAGACAATATTTTGGGCATGTTTTGCATCTCTATTTCTCTGTGTTTTACATTCTCTGTTTAGAAGTTTTGGCAATGACTTCAACTCCAGTTCCTACCGGTACATATATGTTCAGTCACTCAGTTGTAGCCAACTCTTTGAGGCCCTGTGGACTGTAGCTTGCCAGGCTCCTCTGTTCATGGAATTTCCCAGGCAAGAATACTGGGGTGGGTTCCCATTTCCTTCTCCAGGGGATTTTCCTGACACAGGGATTGAACCCACATCTCCTGTGTCTCCTGCACTGCAAGAGTCTTTACTGCTGAGTCACCAGGAAAAACCTCTAGTGTAGAATCAATCACATACAATCCTGGTGGTTTGTCTTAAATCGTACCTCTCCCAAACTCCCAGTTAATTTATAGCCTCTAGGAATAATAAGCAGCTGCTCTTTCCATTTAATTCACAGCAAGTTATTCTTGTGATTTAGTCACTAAATCATGTCCAACTCTTGTGACCCCATGAACTGTAGCCTGCCAGGTTCCTCTGTCCATGTGATTCTCCAGGCAAGAATACTGGAGTGGTTTGCCATGTCCTTCTCCAGGGTTAGTTATTCTTACCACCATGCCTGTTTTTGTGTAGAGAGCCTTGTTTTGCTACTGTGCTTTAAATGAAATGGTTTGCTTTGATCACAGGGGATTTTTTTTTTTTTTTCCTATTCTCTCTTGTCTGCCAACTGCGGGTCAGGAGCTTGAAACTTCAGCCCATGGACTGATTTAAATTCTGATTATGAATTACAGAAATGGTCAAGTTATAGCTGGACTCAGTAAGTTCTTTCTAAATGTTGGGCTATTAATTAACTGTATGTGTGCATGTGTGTGTGTGTGTGTGTGTGTGTGTGTATGTGTTATCTTCCATATGTGGTCTTAGAGCATAATCTTCATCAAAAGTCATGTAGCGTGCCTTTATCCAATGAAATTATCACATAGGTTCTATTTATGCCATTGTGTCTGTATATCAATCTAGTTTTAAAATAAATAAGAACTAAGCTTCATATCTAAGGATATTGTATGCTCTAGTATTTTTATAGAAAACTATTTTTCTCTGTTATTTTTATTTTGGGAAACATAATAAATTCACCCATAGACTGAATCTAAAAGGAATCCTAGAATTTCAGTAAGCTATGATTTGGGCTATTGTTGTAAATTTCTCTGGTATCAAGACTCACAGAGAATGATCATTTTATTTGGCAAATTATTACAAAGGCAATTAAAACTTATCTTGAAAAAATCAGATTTATAATCCAGGTATGAAAAAGAAAATGAAAAGAATTCCTTGGAGTACGTTCAAGTATGTTCATCTCACATATTTAATTTTTCCAGCTGAGCTATCATTGATTTACTGAAATAAATCTTTATGTAGGGGGATAAATAGGCTTAAGGTTTTTTTTTAAGTCATGAAAAGATGAAATTATAACTTTAAAAAATTACTTTTTAAATAGAACAAATCATATATGTTATTTCTGGAAGGAAACTTACCCATCTCTAGTTTAACCTATTTCATCTATGTTGTTGTTGTTCAGTTGATAAATCATGTCCAACTCTTTTGTGACTGTCATGGATTGTAACCTGCCACTCTCCTCTGTCCATGGGATTTTCCAGGTAATGATACTAGAGTGGTTGCCATTTCTTTCTTCAGCGGATCTTTCCAACCCAGATACTGAACCCAAGTCTCCTGCTTGGCAGGCAGATTCTTTACCACTGAGGCAGTTAGAAAGTTCTCTTTTAATTGATACATAAAAGTATTTTATATATACTAATGTATACATTTTATATACATATATTTTGAAATAATATAAATAAAGATATTGAATATTTCTACATAGTATATTTGAAGATGCAGTCATTAATATTAAAAGGATATAAGTGTTTCATGAGTATTAAGTGAATTATATACTTCCTATTAAACACTACCATATAGTAAACTAGTGACATTATGCAGACAGTTGTTTTGTACATTTTCTGAGCAAGAAATTAACACTAACTGAAGCAAAAATCTTATCTCTTGATTATGTTTTTTAAAACATTGCTGATGAGATGATGCAAGGATAACCTTAAAGTCATTTATATCTGATGTAGTGCTCTAATATATATTTCTTCCTAGCTAACGTGGATAAGTGATAATTATTTAGAGATTTTGAGATCAGTGAAATACTTGCCCCCAGTGATATCAGGAGAGCTCAGATAAAATATATTTTTGCCAGAATTTGTACACTCTTTTTTATTCAGGATTAACTAAATTTGAATTTCTCCCCAACATTTATCATTTATGCTTAGGCTAACTGAATGAGTTACTAATGTCCCTAGTTGAACAGAAGGTACATAGAGCTAGAACCAATATGTACTACAAATATAATCTAATAGGATTTCTCACAATACTTGAAAGGCACAAATTACTCTTGTTTTCCGAGTGTCCAGTTTCTATAGTAAGTCATAAACATGCCAATCAAGTCCGGACTTATGTAATAATCAAATAAGGAGTAATCCAGTATTTTATGCATCCATTATATTTTGTCAGTGATTTATGGAAATTTAATAAATGCTTCAATTTTACCAACAAAAGTTTGATATGTCCTTTTTACAAAATCACTAAAATTAATAAAATATCATTACATCAAAAGACAAAAAAACCAGATTTTGACATTGCAATTAAAAGTTACTATTAAAAAATTACTAAGTTTTAAATGTTAACATGTTACATATATCTTGGGTCCAGAAGATCCCCTGGAGGAACACATGGCAACCCACTCTGACATCTTGCCTGGAGAATCCCTTGGACAGAAGAGCCTGGCAGGCTACAGTCCATAGGGTTGCAAAGAGTCAGACATGACTGAAACAACTTAGCATTCACACACACACACATATTTATTTCCAAACTCTTATAAAACAATGGATATATCAGCTAAAATGTTTCAGAACAGAACACATTATGAAGCTTGTCTTCTCTAGTGTAAAACCATAGAAGATACAGAATTGTAATAGTGTAGCACTGTTGAAAACAGTTATGAGGAATCTCTGGAATGAAATAGATAGGCTGATATAACTTAGAAATCATCATACATAAATAAGAAAGAGATAACTGTTCAACAATGGCCCTTATTAAATTGACTCTTTGTAATGAGGAGTGGATTGTTACCCGCCATACTAGTAAACAAAAAATGTCACAGTCTTCAGCGATGGCTGCCCCAGCCACAGTGATTGCACACCACAGTGGTGAGCTGGTGAGCCCTGAGTGGATGAACGCAAGGAATACCTGCCATCTAGCAACCATCAGACTACAGTCACTCCCTATGGTGAACCCTGAGGAAACTCAGCATGTGAAAACAGAGGATACTGGCCCCAGACAGTGGAGGTGCCTATCAAAGGAGTGATTTCAGTGAACCCAGACTCTTGCATCTTCCCATATATACAGAAGTGTTAAACTCTGAGATATTGAGATATTTAGTTTTCTTTAATGAACAGTAATATCTTGAAGTTCAGAGTACCTGCCCTTTGCTGCAAAACTCCTCTATATTCTAGTTTCTCTCTTACCTCCTCAGAACAGTTCTCTCAGGATTACTTCAGAAGCTGTCTCCCAGGCCTGAAGTCCTAAAAACCCCACCAAATAAAACATAACTCAACTTTTAGGTTGTGAATAAGCATTTAGTAGACAGTAATATAATTTCTACATTAAGCTTTCCCCAGTTTCTTAGCCCAGACCGTTATAAAAAATACCATGGACTGGATGGTTTAAACAGCAAATATTTATTTCTCACAGTTATGGAAGCTGAAGTCCCAAGATCAAGGAGCCACCAATTTGGTTTCTAGTAAGAAAGCTCTTCCCAGTTTGAAGACAGATACCTTTATGCTATATTCTCACATGCTGGAGAGAGAGATCATTTTTCTCCTGTTTTCTTATAAGAACACTGGTCCCATCATGAAGGCTCCAACCTCATGAATGAATTGGTTCCCAAAAGCCTTACATCTAAATGGGGATTTGGGATTCAACATGTGAATTTTAGGAGGTCACAAATACTCAGTCCAAAGCACCCAACATCAAACCAATAAATAAAGTACATAAATGAACACCAGTTTAAAGAGTTAAAGGTACCCAACAAAATTATAGAATATAATGTTCTGATCTCCATTGTAAGTAAGAAAACTCTTCTGAACAGAACTTCAACAGCTTCTCCGGTGGTTCAGTGGTGAAGAATTTGCCTACGGTGGCTCAGACAGTAAAGAATCTGCCTAAGATGGGGGAGACCTGGGTTCAATCCCTGGGTCAGGAAGATCCCCTGGCAAAGGGCATAGCAACCTACTCCAGTGTTCTTGCCTGGGAAATCTCATGAACAGTGGAGCCTGGTGGGCTACAATACAAGGGGTCTCAGAGTCAAACACGACTGAGTGACTAACACTTTATTTTACACCAAAGCAGGAGATGCCGGTTCGATCCCTCGATCAGGAAGACCCCCTGGAGAAGGAAATGGTAACTCACTCCAATGTTCTTGCCTGGGAAATCTCATGGACAGAGGAGTCTGGTGGGCTACAATCCATGGCTCGCAAAAGAGTCGGACACAATTTAGTGACTAAAAAACAACAAACACCCACTTGCCTGCAAAAAAGAAAATCAAGTCCAAGGGATAATTGTTGAATCTGATAATCTACAAATAAAATATAGCAACAAAATTAACATACAAAACTAGGAAAAATTTGCAAGAAAATATGAAAGAAAAATGGTTACAATTCATAGTATATAAACATTTAAAATTGCTGTCACATAGGGAAAACGTAAAGAATTAGTCAATTCCAAGAATAAGAATCAAAGACATTCAACAAAACTTAACTGAAATTATAAAAAACAAACAAAAAACCAAACTAACTTTCTTATAACTATGGTATTTGGAAATAATTTATTTTATACTATAAAAATATAGTTATATATATATATATACACACACACACACACATACATATATATACATAATTTTAAAAGATATAGTTTTAAGTGGGTAAAAGATGAACATGGCAGCTTGAAAATAACATGTGTATGTGTGCTCAATCATGTCCAACTCTTCTGAGACCCCATGGACTGTAGCCCACCAGGCTCCTCTGTCCATGGGATTCTCTAGGCAAGAATATTGGAGTGGGTTTCCAACTCCTACTCCAGCAGATCTTCCAGACCAAGGGACTGAACCCATATCTCTTGCATCTCCTACATTGGCAAGTGGATTCTTTACCACTAGCACCACTTGGGAAAATAACATAGTACCAATATTTATTAAGCATGCATTATACGCAGGTTATTTTTCTAGGACATTAGTTATAACATATCAACAATTAATCCTCACAACATCCTTAGAAATAAGCATCATCATTATCATAAATAGAGGCACAAAGAGGTTTAAAACTTGTTTAAATTTTCATAATCTGTGGAGTGGAAGAACCAATAATCAATGTCAAGTTGTCTGGCTCCAGAGGACAAGTTCTCACCCACAAAACAGTACTTGAAGGTTTCAACAATAATAGTTACAAGTTTTGAGCACTTCAATTTGTAAGAAATTATGGTAATCAGTTATACATGGCATGTCAAGAATCTCTAGAGTTTATGTTCTTCTTGGATTGACGAAGAACCGAAGCTCGAATAGTTTACATAAATTTCCAAAGTTGACACGTCTGCCAGACAACATAACTGGTGTGAAATCCCAAACACTTGCAGTCATGCCCTTTCCATTTTGGCATATTTCTTTCAATTTTTCTCTAAAGTAAAAGTAGAGTTTAAATAACTTTTAAAAATCAGTAATTTAGACCATGTGACTTCATCTGTAGGAAACTCTATTCAGGAAATGATAAAAAATGGAAATAGTATTTTATTTTCACAAATGTATTTGGTAACCATGATTGCATAAAGATAAAAACAATTCAGATATCTAACTACATAGAATCTAGCTAATATGTAGCTATTGAAAATCAAATGTTCAAAGCATGTTTAATGACATATATTTTCTCTCTATGTGTGTACACTGAGAGACGCTAATGGAGGGAATTTTGTAAAAACACTATTAGTGAAAATATCTACTATACAATTTAATTTTTTCTTAGCAATTTCTCTATATTTTAAAACTGTCCTGATTTTCATTTATTTTGGCTATGTGACCTAGGAAAATAGAAATGGCAAACATAATAGCAGTATGCCAAAAAATGAAAGGAAAAAAAATAAAGAAGTTAAAACTAAAAAGAAAAGGTCTATTTCTTCTCACATAATGAATGTCTCAAGACAGTTGGGCAGTCCATTGAGTCTCTAAATTAGAGCAGATTTGGATGATTCTGACAGTGTTCAGACTTTGTTTGTATCCTTTGAGATACTGAGATTCACTAGGGAAACCTGCATTCCAAATGTGTTAGAAAATACATGATGTGTCAACACATTGTGACATGGGAATGATACTAGTAAAAGCTGTTTGGGTCTATTAATAACATGAAGCCAGTTCATTCTAATAGCAGGAAAAATATTAGCACATTCCAGGGTTTAGTCTTTCTTTTTCCTTTTTTTGTGTGTGTGCTTATTTCCATCTGTAGCGTAATTTTACAAATTAGAAAAAATGATCTATTTTTTTAAGACATCTATGATTTTTATGGAAACTTCTCCTTCATTTGAAGGTGGTTATTTCCAAATTATAGCCAGAATTATTTCATCTATATATTGTTTTCCCATTTCTATTATCTCATTTTTCTCTCTCTCTATTGCATCAACTCTAATACTGCCCTGCAAATGGTAAATGAGAGAAGAATAGTTCGCAAAATTCATGAACTGGCCTAATATTGGTTCATGAAATTTATTTGTTGACTGACTCACGGCTTCCTGACTCTACCTTTTCCTAAGAAATAAAGAAAGAAAAGAACAAAAGCAACAGATGAGTTATTCTAACCCTACCAAAATGTGTCCAAAGAGTATTCAGTAGGTTTCCTTTTTGGTTCCCAGGTGAAATAATTGACCTGCCTCTTCCAACTTTACCTCCATTACCTATGGGGACAAATTGAACAGAAAATATTCTTAATGTTTATTATCTATATTACACTAGTTATTATTAGTCACTTTTATTGCTATTTCTGAAGTTTAAATTTGCTTAGAAACATCAAATGTATTTCCTCTTTTTCCCTACTGATTGAACTCTGAAGGTTCTAGTCTTGGCCAATACATTGAATCACTTATATTTTGTCAATAAACATTTCAGAGAGATGACAGTGCAACCTGTCTGGATGTGCACTGATTATTGCAGTTTCTACAGAAATGTTAGTAACTAATGTGATGTATGACAAGGTGACCCAGTGATAGTGATGGTAGTGATAATGAGTGGACTAGAGACCCTAGCAAGGTTGTCACCTCAATTTAGTAAGGTAAAAGAAAGCTCTGCAGGATTTTTCCCCTTGGGTATCTTGTTTTTCATTTAGTTTGCTCTTTCATTATTATTATAAATTGAGATTAACTTATTTCCTCAATCTCATCATTAATATGCTAAGACATGTCAAATACATCCAATTACATTGAATAATTTGAATACATTCTATTTTAATCTTATTGATTATATTGATCTATTTTACTCCTCAAACAATACAGCCAAAAATGTGCCATCCGTTTCATCAAATGAAACGTCTCGGTGAAGGTTAATTACAAGGCTTCTAAATGAAACAACGGAAGAGAGACAATGATCAATTGAAAATAGACCCTAATAGAGTATGAGCATTTTCTCTTACAACATAAGGCTTGGAATTATAAGCCACAGATGCTGGTTCCTAGTTCCCCATGCCAGCTGGGGGTACATTTGATCCCAGTCTTTCCCATTGGATTTTGAAATCTGCTTAATTATCCTTGTATTCTAGTGACTGTGTTTGCAGCAGGGCACTGAGATCTAAATCCTTTCTCTGATGCAGAGAAGGCTTCAGTTGATCTGGCTAAAGAAAGGATTACTATATCTTTTCTTATTCAGATACATATTAGATTTTGATATGGTAAGAAAAAAAAAAGCATATTTACATTCTTCCAATTAAAAAATGCAGTAAATCTACTGTGTGTGTATGTGTGTGTGTCTTTGTGCAAGAGTGTAGGGCAGTTGGGGAGAGGGAAGCAAACTGGCACTTTTTCAGGGTCAGTCTAGCTATTTGCTATTCCACAGTTGCTTCAGGAGTCTGCGGTGGCAGCTGGTAGTGCTTCTCTGATGGCCATGCTTCCAGGAAACAGCAGAGAGCTAAGACTTAACCTAAAACAATAAACTCAATCCTATTAACAAATTACTACTCCTCCCCCCTTTATACTGATCCTTTTCTAGAAAACATCTGTCTTCCTGGCCTCCCTTTTTGGATGCAGAAAGTCACTTTGAAAGTTCACAGCTTCCTGAATATTTTTCTGTTCTCTATTTAAAACTGTGTTTTTCCCACCATCATCTGACAACCTTTCAGCAGCAGAAGTTGTGCCTACTGCTTAGTTTTATTGTCTCTGATGAGAATACTCTGCTCACATACTAAGCAATGAAGAACCCGCATGACTAATGAGGAGTGGATGTTATTGTGGAAAATGGTGTGAGACAAGTTAAAGTTTTTAGAGAAATGTAACTTTAATAATCTCACCCACCCCCTAGAGCCCTTCTAATTTCTTATTTTGTGCTAGGATAGTATTTTATTTTACTTTATTTCTCTTCCAGAGTATTACTAGCTTTTCTCTTCTTAGTTCTTTTTCTCAAGAATCTTGCCTTGCACTTATACTGCACATTCATCCATTGACAGTTAACTAAATACATTTCAAGACTCATTAATTGACACCACTGCTACCTCTCTCCTTTTATTTTCCCTGCTGAAATCCATGTTCTTAACTCACATATATTATCTTTTCTTTTTAAATTGGAGTATAATTACTTTGTAGTGTTGTGTTAGTTTCTGCTGTTCAATGAAGTAAATCAGCTATAAAAGTGAAATTGAAATAAAAGTGTTAGTCACTCAGTTGTGTCTGACTCTTTTCGACCCTGTGGACTGTAGCCCTCCAGCCCTCTGTCCGTGGGATTCTTCAGGCAAAAATACTAGAGTGGGTGACCATTCCCTTCTCCAGAGGATCTTCCTGACCTAGGGTTTGAACCTGGGTCTCCTGCACTGCAGGAGATTCTTTACCATCTGAGCCACCAGGGAAGCCCCAGCTTCCATCCCTCTTCGCCCTGCCTCCCACCACCCCCACCCCCATCCCACTCATCCAGGTCATCACAGAGCACTGGAAGGACAGGGTGGGATGAATTGGGAGATTAGGATTGACATATATACATTCAGTTCAAATATATTTTCATTAAGAATATTTCTTTGAGGATTTTCTTCAGAAAGACACCAAAAGGTGCATTCTTTTTATTGTTGTTATTGTTCTAAATGCCTTTGTTTTGTCTGACACAACTTTGTTATTTTGGTGGGGAATACAATAGTTTGATCACAGTATGAACTTCTCAGTAGGTTGTATTATGTTCTTTCTTTGTCTTCTGCCTTCTGTTGCCCATGAGAATTCCATTTACTTCTTTAATTTTTCCTCATGTGTAATCAGTCATTATTGCCTGGAAGAATTTTCTTTTGTTTGTTTTTTTGTTTGTGAAAGATAGCATTTTTACAAGCTATTGTTGCTCTTATTCTTTGTTCATTTTCCAGCAACAGCTTGATACATAGTAGATACATGAGAAATAGTCAGCATGCATGGACAAATAATTGTTTAATGCTTGCTAATGCTAGCTATGCTGTTAGTTAACAAAATAGGTAACCTAATCCCCAGCTCATGGAGTTTAGACTATGATAAACAAAGCAGACAGTTAAACATTTAATCATGACAAGAAATACCTAGTTGAAACTGTTTAGGGACTCAATAAAATTTTCTCTGTTAGAAGCAAATAATTTGCTTTAATGGACTGTATAAAGTTATTTGAGCTTAAAAAAAAAAACAAAAACCCTATTCTCTCTGTTTACTTAAATTGTCCTAGCCCCCAGATATTTGAAGGTCTTTGCTTAGTAAGAGGGAGGGGGCTCTTCTCCAATTTTACATCCTTGTTTATGTCATCATTCAGGCATCCAGTTGGTTAGTTATTGCTAAAACACACAGAAAGTGATTTCGCTGAACTTGAATCTGCATTTGAGTCAATGTCTAATTTAGAAAAGAATTTAGGGATTCATCCTTCTCATGTGAGGAGCTACAGAGTTATTAGTTTTAGAGAGGGGAAGTCAGAGATGCTTATAGACAGAAGAAAAAGAGCATATGGGTAAGACTAGAAACCAGAGAATGGAAAGCAGGTAAGATATCATGAAGTACATACAGTCATATTAAAAGTATGAACTTGAATGCAATGAGGATGGGCTGAAATGGATTCCTCATGTGAGCTGACCTGAAAAATCACTCTAGAAGGTTCTATGGACAAAAGCTAGATTGATCTGCTGCTACCTGGTAAACAGACAAGAAAATCATATAACCCTTATTTTTAGGAAATGCTTTATATTTAATCCAAAAAATAGTAATAAGGAAAACTGTCTAAAAATAGACACAGTGCCTGATGAACTATGGATGGAGGTTCATGACATTGGACAGGAGACAGGGATCAAGACCATCCCTATGGAAAAGAAATGCAAAAAGGCAAAATGGCTGTCTGAGGAGGCCTTACAAATAGCTGTGAAAAGAAGAGAAGCAAAAAGCAAAGGAGACAAGGAAATATATTCCCATTTGAAGGCAGAAGTCCAAAGAATAGCAAGGAGAGATAAGAAAGCCTTCCTCAGTGATCAATGCAAAGAAACAGAGGAAAACAACAGAATGGGAAAGACTAGAGATCTCTTCAAGAAAATTAGAGATACCAAGGGAATATTTCATGCAAAGGTGGGTTTGATAAAGGACAGAAATTGTATGGACCTAACAGAAGCAGAAGATATGAAGAAGAGGTGGCAAGATACACAGAAGAACTGTACAAAAAAGATCTTCATGACGCAGAAAATCACGATGGTGTGATTACTCACCTAGAGCCAGACATCCTGGAATGTGAAGTCAAGTGGGCCTTAGAAAGCATCAATATGAACACAACTAGTGGAGGTGATGGAATTCCAGTTGAGCTATTTCAAATCCTAAAAGATGATGCTGTGAAAGTGCTGCACTATATATGCCAGCAAATTTTGAAAACTCAGCAGTGGCCACAGGACTGGAAAAGGTCAGTTTTCATTCCAATCCCTAAGAAAGGCAATCCCAAAGAATGCTCAAACTACTGCACAATTGCACTCATCTCACATGCTAGTAAAGTAATGCTCAAAATTCTCGAAGCCAGGTTTAAGCAGTACATGAACCATGAAGTTCCAGATGTTCAAGCTGGCTTTAGAAAAGGCAGAGGAACCAGAGATCAAATGGCCAACATCCACTGGATCATCGAAAAAGCAAGAGCGTTCCAGAAAAACTTCTATTTCTGCTCTACTGACTATGCCAAAGCCTTTGACTGTATGGATCACAATAAACTGTGGAAAATTCTGATGGTGATGGGAATACCAAACCACCTGGCCTGCCTCTTGAGGAAGCAACAGTTAGAACTGGACATGGAACAGCAGACTGGTTCCAAATAGGAAAAGGAGTACATCAAGGCTGTATATTGTCACCCTGCTTATTTAACTTATATGCAGAGTACATCATGAGAAACGCTGGGCTGGAGGAAGCACAGGCTGGAATCAAGATTGCCAGGAGAAACAGCAATAACCTCAGATATGCAGATGACACCACCCTTATGGCAGAAAGTGAGGAGGAACTAAAAATCCTCTTGATGAAAGTGAAAGAGAAGAGTGAAAAAGTTGGCTTAAAGTTCAACATTCAGAAAACTAAGATCATGGCATCTGGTCCCATCACTTCATGGGAAATAGATGGGGAAACAGTGGAAACAGTGTCAGACTTTACTTTTTTGGGGGCTCCAAAATCACTGCAGATGGTGATTGCAGCCCTGAAATTAAAAGACACTTACTCATTGGAAGGAAAGTTATGACCAACCTAGATAGCATATTAAAAAGCAGAGACATTACATTGCCAACAAAGGTCTGTCTGTCTAGTCAAGGCTATGGTTTTTCCGTTGGTCAGGTATGGATGTGAGAGTTGGACTGTGAAGAAAGCTGAGCGTCGAAGAATTGATGCTTTTGAACTGTGGTGTTGGAAAAGACTCTTGAGAGTCCCTTGGGCTGCAAGGAGATCCAACCAGTCCATCCTAAAGGAGATCAGTCCTGGGTGTTCACGGAAGGACTGATGTTTAAGCTGAAACTCCAATACTTTGTTCACCTCATGAGAAGAGTTGACTCATGGGAAAAGACCCTGATGCTGGAAGAGACTGGGGGCAGGAGGAGAAGGGGACGACAGAGAATGAGATGGCTGGATGGCATCATCGACTTGATAGACATGAGTTTGAGTAGACTCCGGAGGTTGGTGATGGACAGGGAGGCCTGGCATGCTGCGATTCATGGGATTGCAAAGAGTTGGACACGACTGAGCAACTGAACTGAACTGTCTAAAAATACTCTAAACTGTTATAATAGAGTCACTCTTTTTTTGGGAATAAAAGGATATGGTCTCCAATACTTTTGTACTTGTTTCATATCTTGTGTGTCATAAAACATACTAGCCTTTGTTTAAGGTTTATTTGCTTTTTGTAACTGTTGCAAGAACCTCTTTGGTAAACAGTTGGGTGTAGGAAGTTTCCTGACACTTGTAGGATATCTGCTGATGTTCTAACTGAGATTTCCTTAGAAAATAACTTAAACCATGAGAAAATAGTTCTGATGAAAATGGACATCCTTAACAAAACAGAAAAGCAGCTCTTTTTATTGATACAGTTTAGCCCAGTTGGCTAGGAAGAGAGACATAATCAAAAAATAGAATCAAAGTATATCTTGAGTATTTGTAAAACATGAAAAGCTAGTATTTTCAGGTGACTTAGAAACTACCACTTAGAGTAGTAATTTAAATGTTTGTATTCAAATATCTTAAGTATCAGTTAAAATTAAGATGTGTAATTTAACAATATACACCTGTTCCACAGAAGACTTTTGGGGTTCTCTTCGTTGAGAAGATCACAGTCATAAGCTACTGCAACATATCTGATTTTCTTCAAGGAAATATCCTCTTAAAGGTCAGAAAGTATATTCAACTTGTATGTGGCTCGTGAGGATATGGGGGTATGCATTTGTACATGTGCAGGCATATGTCCTACTAGGTTAGGTCGAAAGCTCCTTCAATATATAATTCTTCAACACATAATTTTGGTATGCTGTTTTTCTTTTAACATGGACCCTTGGCTATAAAGGACAGCTGCTACTTAACGACTGATTGATTACCTGACTGGCATATCTCCTAGTTCCAGTATCATCTAGCATTTATTTATTTATTTCAGTTTTACTGGAATCCTGTTTCACAGTGTTCTTTAATTTAAAAATAATATAGGCACTTTTTTGCCCCCACCCCCCCACCCCGGGATGGTTGTCTAACTATCCCAGACTGGCTTAAAAGTAATTTCAAGTTCTTTTTATTTCAAATACACAGCACTCCCCAGAAGCAAACACATTCAGTGCTTTGTTGTTAATTCTTATAGATGTTATTTCAATTACTCTTCAATTATTAATTTTAGGCATGGCTTGCTATTTGACATTTTTTCATCCAATATATGATTAAGTAAAATATTACTTCTAGTTGTGTTTCTCCAAAATATAAAGGTTCTTTTTTTAAAAAAGTTTGTCCTTATCAAGATAATTTCTTTTGACATGAGACTATGTAAGATGAAGACAGTTTTTGCTCAGACTTCTATTCACCTCTTCTTTTCCCTTTTGATCTCTAAACTTGGGTCAGCGATATCTTTACATTTAGTGTTTACTTTAACCTGTGGCACTTATAATCAGAGTTATGTGTTCTCTCTCCTAGGGAACACTATCCTCAAAATCTGGGGGGAGTGACTATTAACTTTATGAACTTGTTTTTATCTACAATATTCTGTCTTCCCAATTCAACTCTTATTACATCATAGTCACCAATATTTATATATTTAATGCATGTTTTTTAAAATTATCTGAATTTTTCCCCTTTAATGTTCTTTATTTGGTTTTTGTATCAGAGTTGGGGAAGATCCCCTGGAGAAGGAAATGGCAACCCACTCCAGTACTCTTACCTAGAAAATTCCATGGATGGTGGGCTACAGTCCATGGGGTCGCAAAGAGTTGGACACGACTGAGCGGCTTCACTTCACTAATGCTGTCCTAAAGTTAATTTGGAAGTATTTCTTCCTCATCAATTTTCTCAAAATATTTGCATAGGATTTGTAATATTTCTTCTTTTAATTTTTGAAAAAAAAAATCATGAACAAAGACATCTGTAGTAAACTACACTTTTTTTTTCCAGTAGGAGGAAAACGTTTTATTATAAATTTATTTTATGGATAAATACAGGACTATTCAGATTTACTCTTTCTTTTGGAGTCAATGTTGATAATTTGTGTAGCTGAAGAATACAACCAGTTTTTCTGTTTCTAATTTATTGGCATTAACATTTTTATAATATCCCTATGTTAGTTTTTGTATCACCAGTATTTGTGAAGATGTTTCCTTTTTCACTCCTGTTATTACTAATTTATGTTATTTTCTTTTGTCTTTGATGAATGTATCTACAGATGTATAAATTTTATTAATAATTTCAAAAAATACACTGTTTCATTGGTTTTCTTTTGTTTCTTTTTTTCCCATTCTTATCTTTATCATTTCCTTTCTCTTCCTTGTTTGGATTTAATTTGTTTTTTTATTTTGCATTTCTTCTGTGTATCAGTAGGGAAAATATTCTCTGAGCTTTCTTTCACTCATTTGAAATACAATTAATTTAAAGTTATGTGATTCAGAATTCTGAGTCTCCTTATCTCCCTTTTTATTTTAAAGATTTATCCTATTGTTTTCTGTCTTGTTTCTGATGAAAATGAAGCTATCATTAAAACTGCTGTTCCCTTGTGTTTAATATTGCCTACTCATTGCTTGGGTTTTCAAGGCAGTGATAGTGGTAAAGAACCCATCTATCAATGGAGGAGACATAAGAAACATGGCTTCAACCCCTGGGTCAGGAAGATCCTTTGGATGAGGGCATGGTAACCCACTCCAATATTCATACCTGGAGAATTCCATGAACAGAGGAGCCTGGAGGTCTATGGTCTGTAGGATCGCAGAGTAGGACACAACTGGAGTGACTTAGCACACATACACGTACTTCTGTAGTAATGCTTAATATTGTCCAAAGTGAGACATTGTTCATTGCTTTCAAAAACTTTTATTTCTTGATTATGCTTCAGGTTTGATAGTTTCTATTAATCTAAATTTATATTTCTCTTCTGTAGTCTCCAATTTGCTGTTAGTTTCATCTAGTAAATTTTTCATATTCTACACTGTCATCTTCAACTATGAAATTTTCAGTTGGTCCATTCATATTGATTCAATTGCTCTGCTGAGAGTGCCCTTCTTTTCAGTCATTATGTAAGTCATTTTGTTCATATAACTGAACATATTCACAATAGTTTTTTAGTCTTTGCTGATTCCAGCACCACACAGTCTGTTTTTTTTTTTTAATTGATTATGTTTTCCTACACCTTCATATGAAAACTTATTTTTTCAACTTTTATGTCAGACATTTTTGAAGACATGTTGGAAGTTATCTGAATAATGTGGTATCCCTTTAGGGGGTGTTATGTTTTGCTCGGGCAAAGAGCAAATAGCTGGTAAATTATTTTGTTCATCCAGGCTTGATTTTATTATTTGTTTGAAAAAAATGTTATTTCTGTTTTGACCTTATTCTTAAGATCTGGCCTTTATTTTCTATACGGACTTTATTTCTAAGGCATAGATTACTCTGGCGCAAATTAGTTTACCCTCAGCCAGGGTTCCAACTTCTCCCAGTACTTTTAGTAACCTTACTGTCTTTATCCAGCTTGCAGCTCCAGTAGCAGTCCCTCTCTGTTAGCCTCATGAGGGTTTGCCACATAAAACTACAGATCAGCCTTAGGCAAAGACCCATGGAAATCCCCGTGTAGATAGCCGGTGCTCTCCTCTGTGTAGCTGGCGCTCTCCTCTGTATAGTTTTCTCCTTTCTTTCCTGTTCAGCATTCTGCCCTGAAATTTTCTACCATTTCAACCACTGCCTATTCATGTCAGAAAGAGCACTGTGCTCTGCTTCACCCCTTCTTCCCTGTGCCCTATTCTAGAAAGCACCCTCAAGCAGAAAAATGGAGGACAGACGGACTTTAACTTGAATATTTCTCTTCTCCCAAGGACAGATCTCCTTCTGTCCGGTATCTAAAAATACAGTCCTTTCATTTTGAGCAAGGCTAGTATTAGTTACTCTAGCACCACTGGAAGTTGAATTTGAGCTCTCTCATTAGATAATTTGGTTAGTACCAAAGTTTTAGTATTAGGTGTTGTTCTATTAATGGAAGCTGCAATGATAAATGTAACTGAATCTTAGTTACAAACTGAAATATGATATAGATACATCATATTTTCTATAGTCATTGTTTAATAGTGAAGTCATTTCTGACTGTTTTGTGACCACATAGTCTATAGCCTGCCAGGCTCCTCTGTCCCTGGGATTTCCCCAGGCAAGAATACCTGGAGTGGGCTGCCACTTCCTTCTCCAGGGGATCTTCCTGACCCAGTGATCAAACCTGAGTCTCCTGCATTGCAGACTCTCTATCACTGAGCCATCAGGGAAGCCTCATTTTATATAAAGGAGAAATCAACTAAGCATATTGTTAAATTGCTTATTGAATTTTAATATTCCTTATATCTATCTACTTCTCTTTACCTACACTCACACCACCATACTTCACCTTTAAGTCTGACTTTCTTGATTACAATTTCATTTTCACTACAGTTGACTTTTAATCCAGGCTGGTTTGTCTATAATGTACTCTTCAAATTATAGTCATAGTAATTCTTATGTGTATATAATTGTGCCATGTTCCCTTTATAAAACATTCAGTAATTATTTACTGTCTATAATATAACATTCTATGACCTAGTATAACATTATAAATGATTATGAAATAATACATTTTAAAAAATCTCTTTAAATCTCCAACTACCTCTCTTATCACTTCCTAGCCAATCCACATTCTTTGAAGCAGACATACTTCAGTATTGGCAATGCTCTTTAAAACTCTGTTTTTTCTTGTTAAACTTATTTATTCTGTATTGCTTTTTTTTTTTTTTTTTTTGGAAAAAATGTCTGCATTAATGAGATATTTATTTGGCAACTTCTTAGACTTCTTCCAGTTCTAGGATCCTCTTCAAATTTGCAAGGGTACCTGTAACTTAGGAAGAAAATTTGTTAAAACTACATGTGATGTGAGCAACTTTGAACAGTGCTTCTATGGTTACAAGGAGCAGAGACTCAATGGAGCAAGGAGCAATGATCAAAATTTTAGACTCCCTTAGTCTGTATTGCTTTAAGATAATATTATTTCACTGTTTTAAATGTTTGTCTACACACATTTCTTTATCATTGTATTCTAGTTCTTTTGAGAACAAGGGAAAAACAATACTTGGCATGATGTTGGTCAAAAAAATTTGATCAGTGAATAAAATATTGAATCATCAAATAATATTATTTAAAGCTTGTCAAATTCATTCAAAAGGTAAGTGGAGAGAATTAAAGGTGCATATTCTAAAATATTTATAATTTTCAAATTATTAATATAGTACCCAAGCACATTTTAAAAATGCAAGTGATAGGATAAAAAGTCATTAACCTTTAAGCACTGAATGAAATTGTTTAATGCAATAATTAAAAAGAAAATGTTAACATCTTGGTGAATAGCAATGTAAGAAATAAATGTCTGCTTTCATAGTGTAATATCCTATATTTCTTTATACTGAATCTTATTTTTTAGCTATAGAACACATGAGGACAGAACAAGGAGAGAATCCATGAATATTGCTGCTTAATTACACAAAACTAAAAGAAATATTGGTGAATTACTGATTCTTACTTGTGGATAAATACCACATTTTAATAGAGAAAGTGATAACAATAAAATTTCAGCTATTTAGATATAGATAATTACAAGTATTAAAGTGTTTTGTAGAATGAATTATTTTGTAGATAATAAGCCATTACATAAAGGTACTTATAAGAATTCTTTTCCAACAGGAATTTTTTGACAAATGGATGTGAAATCAAGATAATTTGGAGTGGCAATTTACAAGTGCTATTTTCAGAAGAGACCTAGAAAAATATTGTTCAATTTGAGATCCAGGAAGTATAGATTCTGATGAAAGCAATAAAGTGACCTTCAATCAGCACTCTCTTTGTTTTCCTGCCTGATATTGTCAAAAATGTTGTGAGCAATAAAGGCAGAATGATCGCACGAATAGATAAGAAATAGTAAGTTCTTAAAATAAACAACCATATGCTCTAGTTTTTGAGAAAGGAAGGAGAGTTTCCAGACAAAATGGAGAAGATCTTCAGGGAAGTAGGCCAGGACAGAAAGAGATAAATAAAGAGGCACGGAAATATAAAAGCAAGTTTTTAAGAAGTTTGACTAAAATATTGGCAAGATGAAAAAAATAAAAATTATCCATTATTATACAACATAATACAATTTTTTATCCTCTCCTCATCCTCTGTGAAGAACAGTACTGCCCTAGTCAGGTCTGGCTGCTATAACAAAATGCCATAACTGGGTGACTTGTGAAAGTCACTCAGTTGTGTCCCACTCTTCATGACCCCATGAACTATAGCCCACCAGGCTCCTCTGTTCATGGAATTCTCCAGGTCAGAATACTGGAGTAGGTAGCCTATCCCTTCTCCAGCAGATCTTCCCCACCCAGGAATTGAACCAGGGTCTCCTGCATTGCAGGTGGAGTCTTTACCAGCTGAGCTACCAGGGAGGCCCCAACTAGGTGGCTTAAACAATGGAAATTTATTTCCTCGTATTGCTGAAGGCTGGAAGTCCAAGATCAAGGTGTCAGTATGATAAGGTTCTGGGATATTTCTCTTCTTGGCTTTCAGGTGGTAGATTTTTTTTTTTTTTGGGTGCTCATACAGCAGAAGAAAGATAACAAGCAAGATTTCTAAGATCTCTTGATAAAAAGGCTCTAAAACTCAATGAATTGTGTATCCTTCTAGAGTCCAAAAATTGCTGAAGTCAGATTTCTTAGAGAAATATGAGGAACAGGTAGTTGTGGTAACAAAGGCCCAGCTGTGACCATGGATAATGTGGATGAAAGATAAATTTATGTGATAATTAATCGGAGTAGAGAATATCAACCCCAGGATATTAGAAAGAACATCAGTGGGGATATTAAAATATCATGGTTCAGGACAGAAATATTGGAGAGAATATCAGCAAACTAAGGGCCCAAATCAAGAAACAAGGGTACATGAAGATGACTGCAACATGATCAGGTAGTAAATTAAATAATTTGAACATTAGCTTCAAATATGGCTTTCATATTATTCTTATTCTTAATTCTATTTCTTACTATTATATTTTATGCTGGGCATTATTAAATAACAAGTGTAAAGAGAAACATATTGAATAACATAAAGTACCCAGAGACACACTCTTTCACTTATTTTGTAAATCCTCAGGGAGAAGAACTAGTTATAATGGATAGAAATAATCAGGTAAATGTCAGGTCTAAAAATTCAACATTTTAAACAATGGTTAAGTTTAGAAAGAATGAGCCACAAGTCACTGAATGTTCAAACAAAGTCTGTATGACCATCTGTCAAGGATTCTGTAAGATTACTTACTTTCATGGGAAGTCCTTTTTACCACTACAGCCTTTTACCCTGATAATGGAAATAATAGGAAAATACCACACATTGATCAAGTAACTCCCTCTCTCTCCCCCTACCTCTTACTCTTCTTCCTTTCTTTCTTTTCATCAAGTGCCAGGTACTGTTCTAGCTGCAGTGGTTGGAGACAACAATACATTGTCATTCTAGGTTGTTTTTCAGTCACTAAGTCATGTCCAGCTCTTTGCCACCCCATGGACGGTAGTCTTCCAGCCTCCTCTGTCCATGGGATTTCTCAGCAGAAATACTGGAGTGAGTTGCCATTTCCTCCTCCAGGGGATTTTCCCAACCCAGAGATTGAACCTGAGTCTCCTGCTTGGCAGGTGGATTCTTTACCATTGAGCCACCTGGGAAGGCCCTCACTCCAGGAAATAAAGAAGTAGATATGAATGCCTTCAAATAGAGTTCCATATATAGTGCATGAAAGTACAGTCAATGATGATTTTACAGAAGAGAAAGTTCTACAGTTGTCTCTATAGAATAAGGAATATTTTGATGGTTTGAGTAATGGAAAAGTTAGAAAAAGAATTTGCATAGATGAAGAAGCACAAAAGAATAAATGCCAGGAAAAGGCCATGTTAACTTTGGTGGGAGATATTTGGAGTTGGAGGAGGAGAGACATGAGGATGAGTGGGAGGAGTTGAGGTAGGGGCTGTAGGCAGGAGCTTGATCATGAAGATTCTTGCAGTTATACTCTGTAACCAGAAGGTTTATGTTTTGTTGGTTGCTTGTTTGTTTGCTTATTTTTTAATGCAAATGTGGTCATGTTACCTCTTTAGGGTTACAATGGGGTCCTGTAACCCCACTAATTCCATCCTGTCCCACTAATTCTCCTAAATTCCATCTGTACTTCCTCTCTCTTATTCTTTTTAAGAAGGTAAAACCCCTGGGCTCCACTTCCCATCAGGTTCTTCTGAAGCCATGTTTTCTTTTGCTTCAAAGTCTGATTAATGCTCTTCTTTCTACTTGGGATAATCATTTCACTCAACGCTCTCCCCACCGTCAATTGGAAAACTCATATGTAAGTTTCAAATGATGATTAATTTTATAAAGCCTTTGTTCAACAGAAGCATTGCTGGGTCCTCTATTATAAGCCTACATAAGAACTTTGCTTCCATTTTTATGATATACATTCATTCCACACATCACTGCTAGCTAAACTTAAGACTTCCATTTTTGACTATAAGCTCTGGGAACTCCTTATTTTCTTTACCCTTGGAACTCGGTCTAATGAATGGATGTATGAGTGGGTGGGTGAAAATAGAGATCAAAGCTACGTGAGTATGGATTCTTATCTGCAGGTGATTCAAACCCAGTGGATCAAACAGGGAAGTGATTCTATCTAATGTGTGTTTTAGAAAATTGTCTTTGGTGACCCTGGGGAGGGAGTTTCGACAGAGATAGGATTAGAGGATGACTATCAGGATGTGAGTTAAGAAGATATTTTAATAGTTTAGGAGAGAAGTTTATGGAGAAATAGCAGAGAGCATGAAGTGAAAAAACTAGATTATAGAGATATTTAGATAGTGTACAATAACAAATTGGATGTATAGGATGAAAGAGTGTTGGTGGTAGTGACGATGAGGAAGACATAATCCTGGATGATTAAACTGATGATGATGTCCTTCATTAGAATAAGTATTGAAATAAGAATAGTCAAGGCACTAGGTCCGGTTTTAAATAGACTTAAGCTACTCATGTAGACAGAAAATTTACTTTACAATAGATCTACTACTGTCTACATAGGATTGGACAGGAAATCTAAATTATAGAATCAGTATAGAGGAGATACTTTTTAAATAATGAAAATGACTGTTTTTTAGCAGGCAGAGAGTAAAATAAGAGGTTAGTACAACATTACCTTGGGAGGGGGACCTGAGCCTAAAAGGATTGGATTAAAAAAAATTTCAGATAGCAAAGTTATAGGACAACAAGGAGAAAATAAAATCTCCTGGAGTAAGTGATCAAAAATATCAGATGTGGCAGTGAGGTCAAATAAAATAGAGACGGAAAGTGTTCATTAGATTTCATCACACAGAGGTTATTGCTGCCTATTGTCAGGGAGGTTGCAGTAGTCAAATGGTAGGGCCAACAACCAGACCACAAAGGCTGAGGGGTAATTGTGAGGAGAAAACTTAATAAGAGGATTGTTCCTCCTTAAAGAAGTGTACCTATGTTAGGAAAGAGAAAGAAAGCACCACAAGGCATTCAAGCTGGTGAAAGGGTGTTTGTTAAAATGATATTAGCCTCAATTGCTGAGATGTTTCAGAGTAAAAACAACTATTCTGCATAATGGAACAAAACCCACAGGATTCTATTACCTATACTAGGCAAAGTGCTCACTCTTAAAAATATTAATGCTTGCCCTGCTAAAACGTATATAGCATCTATATTTTTGTTTCAGTATGAATGTACCAGTATTTGCTACCTAATATTTTAATCTAAAGTTTAAGGTGATAAAATCAATTTGATAGGTACTTAAAAATATCTATGATATTGAATAGGTGCTGAAATCACTGTTAGGCTTTCAGCCTCAACTAGTTTAGAATACTGAAGAGATAATGCATGTCTACAGAAGCTTATTTCTAAATGTCTACATACCATTAGGAGACAGAATTTCTGTCCTAGTACTTCAGTAGACAATTTATCATTGACAGTCACTTCCGTTAAGACTGCAGTCTAGTTTTTAAACACTCCTTTCCTCACCTTCAACTAGTTACAATGTCACTTTGTGTACTGTCATAAATATTTCATGTTGGAAATTTGTCAGGAAGAGAAAAAACAGAAATATGCACATGGTTATTCCCTGAGGCCTGTTCTCTAATAGCTAAAGTGGCTAATAATGAAGAACTTAAGGAAATTATAGTGCATTAACTCAGTAGCACATTATTATATTTTAAAAAATTGTGAAAAATTTTGTGACATATATAAACATGATATAAAGTTCCACCAAAGGGCAGATTACAGCATAATTTGTTCATTAGTATTTCAGTCATAAAATATGAATGTACCTATTGACAATATTTAAAAGATAATATGCAAATGTAAAAGCAGTTGAGATATGTTTTTGATTTACAGGACATTTTAATTTCTTCAGAATTCACTTTGTTTTTCAAGAAAAGACTTTGTCTTAAGCTTTGTTGTTGTTATTCTCCCAATTTATACAACTACATATAAGAAAGCTAGGCAAAAATGTCCAACAATCAAACTTATAACACCAATAAGTCAGTTTTTACTAAATGATATTATGCTAACACTTTAATATTATTTTCTCCACAGTAGATTCATTAGCGTCACTTTTCTCCTCATGTAAATGGACCACATACATCTCTCTTTCCAGGTTTCCACAAGTGATCCCAATGATTCTTTATCGACAACAGAAAATCCAAAGGCATTTTGGTTTCTTGAAGACTGCATTCTGCTCTTGGGTTAAAGAATTGCTGGGTACAAAGTTCCAACTTCACAGATGGTTATTAGACTTGAGTTGCCCTGAGACAGAATCCTTATGTTGGTCTGTGTTATTCTATATTTGGAACTAATTGAATTTTCACTCAACAAAGGGCTCAAACACATGCAATTAAAAACAAAGTACAATTGCTTCCTTTGATCTAAATAGACCTAAATGTCATGAATTTTTTTTTTGTTTTTTGTTTCTGTTGCTTGCTTTTACAAATCTATTGTTTAGTTAATAGGCCTTTAACTGGGCATCAAACTAACTTGTATTACATGAAAATGAATGGAGAGAAGAACAGGATACCCATTTACTCTGAGAACTCCTGGGGGCGAGGGTGTATCAATATCAGCTCAAGATTGCCTTCAGGCTGGTCCAGTCTGGTGACCTGCAGGTGCAGGGGTTACAGTGCCCATGGTACAACAAGGTCAGCAGAATGGCTCACACTTCAGCTGGTGGCCTGGCAAAAATTTCCCCGATTGTATATAAAACAGGACTTTTCTCACATGTCCACTTCTCTTAGACTTTTTATTTTTTTGTTGTTTTTCAGTTGCTCAGTCATGTCTGACTCTTTTCAACCTGATGGACTGCAGCAGGCCAGGTTTCCCTGTCCTTCACCATCTCCCAGAGCTGCCCAAACTCATGTGCATTGAGTCGGTGATGCCATCCAACCATCTCATCCTCTGCCGCACCCTTCTACTCATGCCTTCAATCTTTCCCAGCATCAAGGTCTTTTCTAATAAGCTGGCTCTTTGCATCACATGGCCGAAGTACTGGAGCTTCAGTTTCAGCATTAGTCCTTCCAATTAATATTCAGGATTCATTTCCTTTAGGACTGATGGGTTTGATCTCTTTGCTGTCCAAAAGACTCTTAAGACTCTTCTCCAATACCACAGCATCAATTCTTCAGTGCACAGCCTTCTTTGTGGTTCAACTCTTATGGTGTCTAGTTTAGTCATAGCTTTTTTTCTTCCAAGGATCAAGTGTTTTTTAACTTCATGGCTGCAGTCACCATTTGCAGTGATTTTGGAGCCCAAGAAAATAAAGTCTGTCACTGTTTCCATTGTTTCCCCATCTATTTGCCATTGAGTGTGGGACCAGCTGGAATGATCTTAGCTTTTTGAATGTTGAGTTTTAAGCCAATTTTTTCACTCTCCTCTTTCACTTTCATCAAGAGGCTCTTTAGTTTCTCTTCATTTTATGCCATAAGGGTGGTGTCATCTGCATATCTGAGGTTATTGATACTTCTCCCAGCAATCTTGATTCCAGCTTGTGCTTCATCTAGCCCAGCATTTTGTATGATGTAATCTGCATATCAGTTAAATAAGCAGGGTGACAATATATAGCTTTGATGTATTCCTTTCACAATTTGGAACCAGTTCATTGTTCCATGTCCAGTTCTGACTGTTACTTCTTGATCTGCATAAAGGTTTCTCAGGAGGCAGGTAAGGTGGCCTGATAGTCCCATCTCTTGAATTTTCCACAGTTTGTTGTGATCCACACAGTCAAATGCTTTAGCATAGTCAATGATGCAGAAGTAGATGTTTTTCTGGAATTCCCTTGCTTTTTCTATAACCCAATGGAGGTCGGCAGTTTGATCTCTGGTTCCTCTACCTTTCCTAAATTCAGCTTGAACATCTGAAAGTTCTTTTGATTGCCTTCCTGATATTCTCTCAAGATGTGTGTTTATACATGCTAAGTCACTTCAGTTGTGTCGGATTATGTGCGATCCTATGGATTATAGCCCACAAAGGTCCTCTGTCTGTGGGACTCTCCAGGCAGGAATACTGGAATGGGTTGCTATGCCTGCTCCAGGGGATCTTCCCAGCCCAGGGATGGAACCCACCTCTCTTACATCTCATACATTTGCAGGCAGGTTCTTTACCACTAGTACACCTAAGAAGCCCTCTTCCGAGGCAATCCTGGAATAAACCCATTATGGAAAATTGGCCTTCTTTTTATTCCAGGATTCCCAAAATCAATTCAGAAGTGTATTAGGACAAGGCGTGATTTCAGATAAATCCTTTGACAGGTAGATAACATTGCCTCAGCCTTGCAGGGAAGCTGTGAAGACAGCGAATGTGGCAGCATAGGAAACAAGGGAGCATTGATATTTACAGACATTGGCTAATAGCCACCGCAGGGTCTGTAAATTCCAAGATGCTTCTGGGATATGCATATTCTCTGTGCATGTAGACAAACCAGGTTTTGGCAGCCTGGGTGCAGCGATCTGACAGAGATGAAAGTGCAGGCTGCTGCAAGAGAAATGGAGCCATGATAGAATCTATTATGCCAACACTTATATATCTGTAAATATATATGCTTTATTTGGGTTATCTTTTCAATAAATATATATCGTTATTTAAAAAAAAAAATATGGTCCATGGTGACTTTGCTTGGAAGAGCTCTATACCTCAGTGATACTGATATGACCTTCTTACACTACTGCCTTTATAGTTGTTCTTGATCTCATATTCATAATATTGATAAACATATCTCAAGAGGCTTGATGATGTTTTTCAATTTACTAGAAGATATATACTAATAACTCCAGTCACAAAGCCTGGACTAACATTTGGGTGGATGAGTGAGCTTTTTTTTTTTTTTCTTTCACTAAAAGATCCAAAAGAAAGGGCAGGATCAATGAGATAGGCTGATCATATCTAAGAGAGGCCCAGTGGTTTATCAACATCATTTTCTTTCTTGGCATATTTCACTAAGCCCTAATACAAATTGTTTAGTCACTAAGTTGTGTCTGACTCTTTTGCAACCTCATGGACTGTAGCCTGCCAGACTCCTCTGTCCATGGGATTTCCCAGGCAAGAATACTGGTGTGGGTTCCCATTTCCTTCCAGGGGATCATCTTGACCCAGAGATCGAACCCACATCTCCTGTATTGGCAGGCAGATTCTTATCACTGAGCCACCAGGGAAGCCTCTGACACAAATCACTTAAGAATTAATATAGTGTCAAATTTATGATTCTACTCTAGAGTGTTAATTTATATGAAGTCACTGAATTACATAGTTTTGAAGTTAGAAGAAACTATAATGTCACTTAATCCTTTCATTTGAAAACTGAAGAAGCCATAGCTGAAGAGATAAAAATATCTTCCCAGGAAAGCATAGATTTAAAAATATGAAGGATGTTACTTTTGACTCTGCTCAATTATTTCCCTGACCCTCTTCCTTACATGCTATTCAATTTTAACAGCATCCTTCTCTGTCTTTCTGCAATGTGAATAGGTTTATATATAGTAGACACTTATGTGCATGTGTGCTAAGTCACTCCAGCCATGTCCAGCTCTTTGTGACCCCATGGACTGTAGCCCACTAATCTCCTTTGTCCATGTGATTCTCCAGGCAAAAATACTGGAGTAGGTTGCCATGCCCTCCTCCAGGAGATCTTCTTGACTCAGGAATCGTACCTGAATCTCTTATGTCTCCTGCATTGGCAGATGGTTTCTTTACCACTAGTACATTTGGGAAACCTCATGAAGGATGTTACTTTTGACTCTGCTCAATTATTTCCCTGACCCTTCTTCTTTATACACTATTCAATTTTAATAGCATTCCCCTGTGTCTTTCTGCAATGTGAATATTTTTATATAGTAGGCTCTTATGGGTATATGTAAAATAAAACTCAAATCATGTTTCAAGTGGATGTGCATTATGTTGTAGTTTATACAGCTTTCAATAGTATATTTTTAAAATTCCTTCTTATTCCATAATTAGCTCAGACAGTAGCATAAGATTGATCATTTGATTTTCTAAATCTTTAAACGTATACAGTAGTTCAAAGGAAAAGTATCTTTTATTCTTCCTTCAAAATTGTTCTTCACAGTGATATATGATCAGGAAGGCAAAAATCTCAATTTTCTAAACAGTGTACATGCACAAGAGGTCACAGTTAAGGTTACCTTGGGGGTTCTAATTCTGAATTTCCTGAATTTTGTGGGTTTAAATCATAGCTTTAATGTTCCATTAATGCAGGGTGCTTTTTTTTACACTGAATTGTTTTATGTCTTTTATTCTGTACTAATGGACATTGTGTTGATTTCTGTGAATATCAAGGAGAGTTCAATATTCTGGTAAAACTCCTTTTAGTTCATGTTTTATTTTTTTACATGCTTTTACTTGAGTTTGACTAAGACAATTTAAAAGCTTTTCTATCAATAACTACTTTTTTATTTTATAGAAAAAGACCAAGCAATATGGTTTTATGTATTTAAAATTAAAATGTGCCTTCTGAAAACTTTGAAAAATTTATGATTTGTTTTATTGCTTTAGTAGCTCTAAGATACCATTAAATCATTAGACCAGTAGCTTTGTGATTCAAATTTAAAACCATCAGACTGTCCATCATAAAAATAAATAAATAAATAACATATCTTCTATTGGACATGAATATGAATTGCACTTATACTCACAGTGCAGCTCTTTAATTCTTATTTATTCTTAAATTTCTTATAGGAGTGATCATGTTTTAGGATACTTTTGTATAATCAATCAGAGTTCTGAGTTAGTTGCTCAAAAAATATTTATTGAGCTATAGTACTCAAGCTCCTAAACTTACTATGTTTATTTCTATTCTCTATCCCTTTAAAATATGTATCTTCTTTGTAAGTCACAAGTGGTTTAATCCAGTTCCAATTAGCTCAATGATAGTTCTAGTACTGAGCATTAATCTGCAGCAAATTAAGAGAAAAAAGATGTAACTTGGTAATTAGTGATAGACTTACTACATGAAGATAGACTCTGAACTTCGTGAAAGCAAGGACTGTGTTTTGTTTACCACTCTAAGCCAGTAGCTATAATGTAATGCTATTTGAAATTGACTCCCTAGATCTCAAATGGTGCCTTTACTATGTATGACAAACCTAGTATATTTCTTATACATATTTTACTTATTTTTTTCTTAAAATGAAAATACTTTCTGGGCATATAAAGTATGAGTTTTTGATGGATTAGAATTAATAGCAAGACAGAATGATCAAAATAACTAATGTTGTATAAAAAACACATTGAAATCTAAATGGTAAGCTATTCTCATAAGGCTATTCTGCTTTCACTGGGTCAAATATGCATGATTTGATGTGTCACAGTATTTAATTCTCATATTCAAAAGGTTATTCTCTTTTTTTGTTCAGATGTGAAATAATATTTGGACAGGTTAAATATTTTGCCACAGGATAAAGTGGGAAATCTAGGACATAACAGCATAAAAACTAAAACTCACACAGAAAAAAAATACACTTTTTAACATTACCAAATGTAATATTGGTAAAATGTAAACTCATTGATCAAAAATTTTATTCATATACATATATATATATATATATATATATATATATATATATATATACACACACAGAGATCTTTCAGTTGTGTTAAGTTTTAGATATCATTTGTAAGGCTACAGACATTTTTGCACATAAATTTTGATGAATATTAGTACACATTTCTGTTGAATGTACACCTAAGAATATATATGAATATATATATATATATTTATATATATATACTCACACACACAGATCTTTCATTAGTATTACTGTATAATATTCCATTACATGAACCTATACTATATGTATGTGTGTGTATATATACATATAGGAGTCATGTAGACTTAGGTCCAAATACACCTCTAGATGTATTTGTAAGTTATTTTCAGGTTTCAAGTGGGGAAATGAATCTGGGCCACCTACATTATAAAATTGCTTTGAAGATTAAGACCAATGATTACACTTCTCATGGCATAACATAAATATTTAGGTAATAACTATTAGATATTTATTTTTATATGAAAGTTCAAATGCATAGTGAGCACAGAGCTGGAAATCAGATTTACATCTGTTTCTAAAGCCCAGAAGTTTTCTTTAGGTTATATTATCTTTCCTACATGACTTTTCTCTAAAGGAAGAATTACTTGTTACAGAAATTAAGGAAAATCATTATATACTAATATAGTTAGAAGCAAGAATAGACAAAAAAAATTATCAATCACTTTCAGCCTTAACCTTATTTTTTTAAATCTAGTATCAAAGAGAAGCATATTTCAAATTTAATTCATTTGAACTCTCAGTGGCCTCAAACTACTAATCGTGTCAGTACAAGATGTTAACAGCATTTTGATTTACCAAAATCTTTTTTCCCCATTTATTTTAATTAGTTGGAGGCTAATTACTGTACAATATTGTAGTGGTTTTTGCCATACATTGACATGAATCAGCCATGGATTTACATGTGTTCCCTATCCTGAACCCACCTCCCACCTCCCTCCCCATCCCATCCCTCTGGGTCATCCCAGTGCACCAGCCCCGAGCACTTGTCTCATGCATCCAACCTGGACTGCTGATCTGTTTCACACTTGATACTATACATGTTTCGATGCTGTTCTCTCATATCATCCCACCCTCGCCTTCTCCCATAGAGTCCAAAAGTCTGTTCTATACATCTGTGTCTCTTTTTCTGTCTTGCATATAGGGTTGTCATTACCATCTTTCTAAATTCCATATATATGTGTTAGTATACTGTATTGGTCTTTATCTTTCTGGCTTACTTCACTCTGTATAATGGGCTCCAGTTTTATCCATTTCATTAGAACTGATTCAAATGTATTCTTTTTAATGGCTGAGTAATATTCCATTGTGTATATGTACCACAGCTTTCTTATCCATTCATCTGCTGTTGGGCATCTAGGTTGCTTCCATGTCCTGGCTATTATAAATGTGCTACAATGAACATTGGGGTACACGTGTCTCTTTCAGATCTGGTTTCCTTGGTGTGTATGCCCAGGAGTGGGGGATTGCTGGGTCATATGGCAGTTCTATTTCCAGTTTTTTAAGGAATCTCCACACTGTTATCCATAGTGGCTGTATTAGTTTGCATTCCCACCAACAGTGTAAGAGGGTTCCCTTTTCTCCACACCCTCTCCAGCATTTATTGCTTGTAGACTTTTGGATAGCAGCCATTCTGATTGGCATGTAATGGTACCTCATTGTGGTTTTAATTTGCATTTCTCTGATAATGAGTGATGTTGAGCATCTTTTCATGTGTTTGTTAGTCATCTGTATGTCTTCTTTGGATATATGTCTGTTTAGATCTTTGGCCCATTTTTTGATTGGGTCATTTATTTTTCTGGAATTGAGCTGCAGGAGTTGCTTGTATATTTTTGAGGTTAATCCTTTGTCTGTTTCTTCATTTGCTATTATTTTCTCCTAATTTGAGGGCTGTCTTTTCACCTTGCTTATAGTTTCCTTTGTTGCACAAAAGCTTTTAAGTTTAATTAGGTCCCATTTGTTTATTTTTGCTTTTATTTCCAATATTCTGGGAGGTGGCTCATAGAGGATCTTGCTGTGATTTATGTCTGGGAGTGTTTTGCCTATGTTCTTCTCTAGGAGTTTTATAGTTTCTGGTCTTACATTTAGATCTTTAATCCACTTTGAGTTTTTGTTTTTGTGTGTGTATGGTGTTAGAAAGTGTTCTAGTTTCATTCTTTTACAAGTGGTTGACTAGTTTTCCCAGCACCACTTGTTAAAGAGGTTGTCTTTTTTCCATTGTATATCCTTGCCTCCTTTGTCGAAGATAAGGTCTCCATAGGTATGTGGATTTATCTCTGGGCTTTCTATTTTGTTCCATTGATCTATATTTCTGTCTTTGTGCCAGTACCATACTGTCTTGATGACTGTGGCTTTGTAGTAGAGTCTGAAGTCAGGCAGGTTGATTCCTCCAGCTCCCTTCTTCTTTCTCAAGATTGTTTTGGCTATTTGAGGTTCTTTGTATTTCCACACAAATTATGAAATTATTTGTTCTAGTTCTGCGAAGAATATCGTTGGTAGCTTGATAGGGATTGCATTGAATCTATAGATTGCTTTCGGTAGTATACTCATTTTCACAATATTGATTCTTCCAATCCATGAACACAGTATATTTCTCCATCTGTTTGTGTCCTCTTTGATTTCTTTCATCAGTGTTTTATAGTTTTCTATGTATAGATCTTTTGTTTCTTTAGGTAGATATATTCCTAAGTATTTTATTCTTTTTGTTGCAATGGTGAATGTTATTGTTTCCTTAATTACTCTTTCTGTTTTCTCATTGTTAGTGTATAGGAATGCAAGGGAATTCTGTGTGCTCATTTTATATCCTGCAACTTTACTATATTGATTGATTAGCTGTAGTAATTTTCTGGTAGTGTCTTTAGGGTTTTCTATGTAGAGGATCATGTCATCTGCAAACAGTGCTTCTTTTCCTATCTGGATTCCTTTTATTTCTTTGTCTGCTCTGATTGCTGTGGCCAAAACTTCCAAAACTATGTTGAATAGTAGTGGTGAGAGTGGGCACCGTTGTCTTGTTCCTGATTTTAGGGGAAATGCTTTCAATTTTTCACCATTGAGGATAATGTTTGCTGTGGATTTGTCATAAATAGCTTTTATTATGTTGAGGTATGTTCCTTCTATTCCTGCTTTCTGGAGAGTTTTTACCTTCTCCAGAATAGATCACATCCTGGGCCACAAATCTAGCTCTGGTAAATTCAAAAAAAACTGAAATCATTCCATTCATCTTTTCTGACCACAATGCAGTAAGATTAGATCTCAATTACAGGAGAAAAAAAAAAACTATTAAAAATTCCAACATATGGAGGCTAAATAACATGCTTCTGAATAACCAACAAATCATAGAAGAAATCAAAAAAGAAATCAAAATATGCATAGAAATGAATGAAAATGAAAACACAACAACCCAAAACCTATGGGACACTGTAAAAGCAGTGCTAAGGGGAAGGTTCATAGCATTACAGGCTTACCTCAAGAAACAAGAAAAAAGTGAAATAAATAACCTAACTCTGCATCTAAAGCAACTAGAGAAGGAAGAAATGAAGAACCATAGGGTTAGTAGAAGGAAAGAAATCTTAAAAATTAGGGCAGAAATAAGTGCAAAGGAAGCAAAGGAGACCATAGCAAAAACCAACAAAGCTAAAAGCTGGTTTTTTGAAAAGATAAACAAAATTGACAAGCCATTAGCAAGACTCATTAAGAAACAAAGGGAGAAGAACCAAATCAACAAAATTAGAAATTAAAATGGAGAGATCACAACAGACAACATTGAAATACAAAGGATCATAAGAGATTACTACCAGCAGCTCTATGCCAATAAAATGGACAACTTGGAAGAAATGGACAAATTCTTAGAAAAGTACAACTTTCCAAAACTGAACCAGGAAGAAACAGAAGATCTTAACAGACCCATCACAAGCACAGAAATCAAAACTGTAATCAGAAATCTTCCAGCATACAAAAGCCCAGGACCAGATGGCTTCACACCTGAATTCTACCAAAAATTTGGAGAAGAGCTAACACCTATCTTACTCAAACTCTTCCAGAAAATTGCAGAAGAAAGTAAACTTCCAAACTCATTCTATGAGACCATCATCACCTAATTCCAAAACCAGACAAAGATGCCACAAAAAAGAAAACTACAGGCCAATATCACTGATGAACATAGATGCAAAAATCCTTAGCAAAATTCTAGCAAACAGAATCCAACAACATATTAAAAAGATCATACATCATGACCAAGTGGGCTTTATCCCAGGAATGCAAGGATTCTTTAATACCCGCAAATCAATCAATGTAATACACCACATTAACAAATTGAAAGATTAAAACCATATGATTATCTCAATAGGCAGAAAAAGCCTTTGACAAAATTCAACATCCATTTATGACCAAAATTTTTTTTTATTTCATAAGAGTTCAGGAACTGATGACTTGAAACTTAGCTAAATTGAAAATGATCTGCATAGATCCCTTTATAACCATGTCATTATGTCAGTGCACTCCCAGGTAACTGAGTTCTCTTGCATAACAACTTGTATGTTTCTGTCTTCTGACAAAACAGAAAGATATTGACATTTTTTTTTTAGGGTACAGTTACTCATCTGTGCAAAATATCATGACTTCTTATTTGACTCATTAGGTCTCTTGTAGGTGGCTTTTGAATGGCTCCAAACTCTCCTCTACCAACTTGTTCGCTGAAACTGAATATAAGTGGAGTTCACCAAAGATAGGATATGACTATTTGTCTATCCTCATTTTAAAAAACTGTCAATAAACTTCCTTGGCATATCTTGGGTGCAACTTAAAACATACAACTTTAACTGCATAGCAGTGAGGGATGACACATTAGGAGACAAATCTGGAACCCTAATGAGCGTTGCCACTAGTTCCCAGAAGGTTCTGAAAGAATTAAGGCAGATGTAGACATTGAACAATTAAAATAGTATTGAAGAGATGAAGATTTCTCATATATACAGTTCATTGAAATACCTACCAGAGAAATTAGGGTGTTGATGGTGATGTTTCAGCATTATAACTAGTGTGTGCATTCACTACACTGGGCCATAAATGGCTGTCCACTGATGAAAGTGAGAATTTGACATTTAGGACATATATCTATAAGAAAAAGAGATCTGTTCTCTCGCATGGAGAAAGAAATGACAACCCACTCCAGTTGCCTGGAGAAGTCCATGGACAGAGGAGCCTGGTGGCCTACAGTCCATGGGGTTGCAAAGAGTTGGACATGATGAATGGCTAATGTGTGCACACGTACACACACACACACACACACACACACATTCTCTTATGGTTGTTCATCCTTGAAGATGAGCATGTGAAATCTAGGGAATACATTCACTTAAAAATAAGAGAGACCTAGTCCCTCAGGGTGGTTCAACCAAGAATTTTTCATGTAGAGAAACCTTGGGATTGTAGATAAAACAGTATTGCGTGTGTCCTAAGTCCCTTCAGTTGTGTCAGACTCTGTGTGACCCTACGGATGGTAGCCCACCAGGCCCTTCTTCCATGTGATTCACCAGGCAAGGATACCAGAATGGGTGGCCATGCCCTCCTCCAGGGGATCTTTCCAACTCAGGGATCGAACCGACGTCTTTCATGTCTCCTGCATTGGCAGGCAGGTTCTTTACTACTAGCTCCTTGGGAAGCCCCAGACAGAATTAATTAATAATAATAAAGTTCAACCAGAGTTAGGTGAAAAGGTAACAATGGCAGGGAAAATAGATCCCTAGAAGAGGTTTTTGTGGCACTGGAATTGTGTTTGATAAACAGCAATGGAATATAGTAAAAATATTTCAACTCTTTGTAGCCTCATGCTGAGAATAAGACCATTCTAATCATCAAGTGAGGCCAGGTTTTTACAATACTTAGCATGCTGGTAAACTTTTTCCCCTAGGAATATAGGCAGGGCTGCTTCTTGTAAAAGTTCAGATATTTGGAATTCTGGTCAACAGACTCAGAAACATAAAGTTCAGCTGAGACTTTCCTAAAATATATTTTTAAACAAAACTGTATTCATTTTTGGAATATATTTTTTTCCCAGAAAAATACAACCTATAGAATAAGAGAACAAATTAATGGTTGCCTGGTGTTGAGTGTGTAGAAATCAGGAATGATTACAAATGAGCACAGGGGAGTTTTCTGGACTGAAGGAATTTTCTAAACCTGGACTGTGATGATGATGTACAAATCTAAATTTACTTAAGTTATTAAATTGTACAATTAAGTGGATTTTCATGGTATGCAGATGGTACCTCAATAAACCTGTTTAAAATAATATTTTAATTTAGACTTCTCTAGTTAATGCACTTCACTCTTCATTGTCTTTCCTGTGCCATTTTCATAACTTACTCTTTCATTTTGCATGATCCATTGTACTTAATAAAAAAATTTGGAAAAAATATTTGGAAATATAATCCAAAGTAGACTGAAGGTCCCATGACATCACTAGAAATAATAATTTCCCCCTCTTTACATGGAAAGCAGAAGAGACAGATTAAATCAGCATCTATTTGTCTTAAGTAAGACACAAACGATCTCTGGTCTTTTACCATAATATAAGCCTGTATTCTGTAATGAAAGTGAGACTATGCAATGCCTGCAAATCTCCTTTTATAATCCTTTCTTATGTTAAAATCATACTAGCCTATTTTTTTCACACTTCCATAAAAGTACAGGAAAAAACCATCCTTTTATGCCTTTTGTGTGTGTGAGAATTGATATGGAATGACTAACCTTGAAGGAAAATAGAAAAAGTGTCAGAACAGCCCTCCCCCTCCTCTGAAAGCCTTCCTTGGAAATAAGTTTCATAATCTCCTTTTCCAAAACTCCACTGTAGCCCACAGACATAACTTTAACTTCTGCTCTACTTTTTCAAGTAAGCAAAGCCAATTCTTTGGGTCAAGACTATTTGATGATTGGACAATCTCACTTACAGGCCGAGGGCTTAAAGCAGAGAAGATGACATTTGCATAAACTGTGTCCCTGAACTTGATAATGTAAGAAAAGCCTATGGTAAAATATATGACATATCTTTATCTCTAAGATTTCTGCTTTTTCTTCCTACCAAGAGCAATAGAATTTAAATTACGTCTGGATTTTGTGTGGGATGAAACTCTAAATTTGGAAAAAATCAAGGGCAGTTTGAAATGTTCAAGAAATATTTTTAAAGAAGAGCTGCTTGAGTGAAACTTTGACAGAACAGTTGCATATTTGCAAAAGCTTTTATTTAACCTTCATATAGGAAAATAATCTGAACAGGTATACAGTTCTTCAAATATAGTTTTTTGTTCTATGCACTAGTGCATATAAGAAAGCACAAGTTTGAAACCCCCAATTTTTCTTTCCAGGTTTCCTAAAGAGAGTTTTAAAATTCTATGATCCTCAGGATCATTTGCAATTATTTCTAAGTCATGACCCTCTTTCACTTATTTTCTAGAAATTTACATACACTGGCTTTGTCACAGGAAAGTGTTACTTCACAAAAGCTTTAATTTTAGGGCCTGTTTTTCTCTGTGATTTTATTTTTTAAATTAGTATCAATTATCTGAAGGCTAGATCTCTCTCCACTATTCTCAATTATGTTATCTTTTTGTTAACTTTGTAAATCTATTTTGGCCTTCTCATCTGCAATCTGAGGTTTCTTCCTCTCTCTTTCCCACTTCTGATTCCATTTTCTATAAAATAAATCCTACATTTTTTTTCTCCAATGTAAGTTTATTTTTAGTTTTATGGTAAACATTTCTCGTATCACTAATTTTTAAAATCTCGTGCTATTGTATATGTGTGTGTGTGTGTGTGTGTGTGTGTGTGTATGTGTATACGCACATATATATATATGTTAGTCTTTTGGCTTCTCATTGTCTTCTTCATCTTCAAGGAGGTCATGAATTTTTATTGCAGTAAAAAAAATACAATGTAAAATTCACTATTTTAACTATTTGAAATGTACAATTCAGTAATGTTAAATATATTTAAACTGTTATGAAACAGATCTACAGGACTTTTTCATCTTGCAAATCTAAAACCCTAAACCCACTGAACAACTACTACCTTCCCCCTGACCCCAGGCCCTGGTAACTACCATTCTGCCTTCTATTTCTATGAATTTGACTCCTTCATTTACCTCATGGTGGGATCATACAGTGTTTGTCTTTTTGTGACTGGTTTATTTCATTTAGCTTAAAGTCCTCAAGTTTCATTTCTGATATAGGATGTAACAGGACATCCTCCTTTTCCCCTCAGATTGATTGGAGAAAAAAAAAAACAAAATTATAAGATATTTAAAATGTACAGTGTGATGATCTAATATACATAAATATTGTGAAATAATTTATCCCAATGAATAATTAAGACATCCATCACCTCACATTTATCTTTTTGTTGTTGGTGGTGAGAACTTTAACATTTTACTCTCTTGTGTATTAGTCTCTTGTCATGTCTGACTCTTTGTGACCCCATAGACTGTAGCTCACAAGGCTCCTCTGTCCATGGGATTCTCCAGGCAAGAATACTAGGGTGAGTTGCCATTCCTTTTTCCAGGGGATCTTCCTGACCCAGGGATTGAACCCAGGTCTCCTGCATTGCAGGCACATTCTTTACTGTCTGAGATACCAAGGAAGCCCTCTTAGCAAATTTCAATTAAACATTAGGCTGTCATCAACTATAGTCACCATGTTATACATTATACCCTCATCCATCTTATAACTGGAAGCTTATATCCTTTTATCAACCTCCTTCTGGCTTATTTCACTTTGTATAATGTCCTCCAAGTTCTTTCATGCTGTTTCAGATGGAAGGATTTTTTTTTTTTTCTTTTCTAAGACTGAATAAATTGGCTTGTGAATAGTGCTACTATAATCATGAGGAATGTAGATATCTCCTAGATATATATTCTGATTTCATTTATTTTGGATATACTCAGAAGTGGGATTTCTGGACATACAATAGTTCTATTTTTAATATTTCGAGGAACCTCCAAACTGCTTTCTATTACAGTTACACCATTTCACAATTCTGCCAACAGTGCAGGAATGCCAGTGTCTCCACATCTTTACTAATGCTTGCTATTATCTATTTTTCTTTTTAATAGTAGCCATTCTAATGGATGTAAGGTGATATCTCAATGCAGCTTTGATTTGCATTTCTCTGATGATTAGTTGTGTTGTAAATTTTTACATATACTTATTGCCCATTTGTATATCATTTGTGGATAAAAGTTTACTCAAGTCCCTAGCCCATTTGTTAAATTGGGTTATTTGATTTTTGCTTTTGTTAATAGTTCTTTCTGTATTTTGAATACAAACTTTTCACTATGCATATGATTTGCAAATATTTTATCCCATCCCATAGGTTGCCTTTTTACTTTGTTGATTTTTGTTCTTTGATCACAGATGTTTTAAATTTTAATATAACCTCATTTACTCAGTTTTGCTTTCGTTTCCTATGCTTTTGGTACCATATCCAAGAAACCATTACCAATTCCAATGTCATGAAGATTTTTCTCTATGTTTATTTCTAGTCTGAAGAGCAAAGCTATGGTTTTTCCAGTAGTCATGCATGGATGTGAGAGTTGGATCATGAAGAAGGCTGAGTGCCAAAGAATTGATGCTTTTGAACTGTGGTGCTGGAGAAGACTCTTGAGAGTCCCTAGGACAGCAAGGAAGTCAAACCAGTCAATCCTAAGGGAAATCAACCCTGAATTTTCATTGGAAGTACGGATGCTGAAGTTCCAAAACTTTGGCCACCTGATGTAAAGAGCTGGCTCATCAGAAAAGGCCCTGATGCTGGGAAAGATTGAGGGCAAGAGAAGGAGGTCCCAGAGGATGAGATGGTTTGATGGTATCACTGACTCAATGGACCTAAGTTTGGATAAACTCTGGGAGAGAGCAAAGGACTGAGAAGCCTGGCATGCTGCAGTTCATGGGGTTACAAAGAGTCAGATATGACTTAGTGACTGAACAAAAATAACTACATTTACTGCCATCTATAACCTTTAAATCATGGATAAATTTACCATTGTATTGGTCACCTGGTTGAGCGAGGATGGTTGTGTTCTGGAAGCAACAAAAGTAGTCTACCTGGTAGATATGACCTTCGTTACCAAGGACTTTCTCTTCTATCACTTTGTCTGAATTTTGGTCTTGATCTACTCCTTGGCAAAGGTATAGTCAGGATATACTTTTTAATTCTTCTTCATCAGCCTTATCATTAATATGTGTTCTTCTAACTGCCTGACATCTATTTTTGCATATTTGTGTTAGTTGTAACCTAGTTTTGTACTCCTTATAGACATTTTTACCAAGAAAACGTGGAATTCAATCAGGGTATACTTACAAAGTTCTAGTTAAAACAGTGATTGTTGAAAATATATTCCATTAGAATATTCTAAAATGACTAGTATATGGTTAGTTTATAGTCTATTTTATAATCTGATGGACAATGAATCAACAGCTCATTATTGGGAAGCCAATGTTCTATTTCTTTTAAATATATCTTAAGGTTTAGCTAACTAGAAACATTAGGCCCTATTCAATTATGTCCTTAAGAAGATTAAAATTTGTATGACTCAGTCCAGATCTAGATCTAGATTGGAATACAAATCTCATTTTTTTAGTAAAATGTCATGGTTTGTATCTCCATATGGCAAACATCTTTCCAGCCTCACCATCTTTCTGGTCCTGCCTACATTAACTCTGGTATAACTCATTTCCTCTTTAATTTTTTTTTTTTCCCCTACAAGTTGCTCTTCAATCCCTCCAAGTTCCTTTTATTCAGTCGTTCCTAAAACAAGTTCATCATGATCTTCTACTCTTCTTATGAAAATGAGTCTCTAGGCCTTGGGATCTTCTTATCGAACTACACTTACAAGATTTTCCCCTTGATTGAATTTCTAGTGACCTTGTCCACAGTCCACCACTTCCTCAGTGCTATCAAAACTCTGACCATCCTTAAAGAATGCATCATCACAATAGTTTAGTGTTGTCTTCTATATCTGAGTATGTGAATTCAGTATTTTTATTCTAATGCTATAGAATAACAATAACATTGATTTTGGAAAAGAATTTTAGATTGTCTTTTATAAAATCATCTGCTCTTCAAGGTACATAAAGACAGAAGAGTTAGATCCTAAATTTATCCTACTCAGTAGCTCAGTCATGTCCCACTTTTTGTGACCCTATGGACTGTAGTCTGCCAGGCACCGCTGTCCATGGAATTTTCTCATGAACTAGGAAGAATACTGGAGAGGGTTGCCTTTTTCTTCTCCAGGGGATCCTCCCAACCCATGGATTGGACCTGTATCTCCAGCGTATCCTGCATTGCAGGCAGATTCTTTACCGCTGAGTCACTAGGCAATCCTAAATACAAGTAATTAAATTTCTCCAAGTTTTCTCAACTCCTTTACATTCTTCATGTAAAACCATGTGTAAATAGTTAAGAAACCAATCAAGGAAGAAATACAGCTTTGTGTTAGAACTTTTGCTTGCATATTTTATGAAGAAATGTTTCTTAAATCAATAAAAGAAAGTTTCTGCACAAACATTTTAATATGCTAAAAACTTTCACAGCTATTTTGATGGATCTACACAACTTAATGTCATGTATTGAGGTGACAGTAATAGAAAATTAATGTATTATGACTTCAGTGGGTTTGTAATTTAATGAAAACAGAGTTTGTAAAAAATATGAGTAAAATATATGCCAAAAGATGAGTAGTGAAACAGACAATAATAGAAACTAATTATCTGGATTACTTTTGCTTTGAAATAAAACATGGCCATTTACAGTCTGATTATAATTAAACAATGTCATATAGAAATGCTATTCTTATATCTATTAACCAACAATATTGCATTGTGACTTGAAATTAAGTAATATTGCAGTCTCTATAGATTTCTATAACTCATTAACTTAAAGTGAAGTCTCCTCTTTAAGCATCAAAGTTAAATAAAAATGTCTAAAACTATACCTTTATTCTCATAATTTACTATTCATTATAATTTAAGATTCATTTGAATTATATTTTGGCCCAATTAATATTATTATATAATAATTATATAGTATTATGATAATACTATATTATTATACTAATTATAATTATATAATAATTATAATTCAATAATAGGTCATGGTATGAAGAAATACAGTAAGAATGTAAGGTTAATGAATTTAAATACATATTTTTGCTTTAGTAGTTTAAGACCTGGGTTCATTTCCTGGGTTGGGAAGATCCCCTGGAGAAAGGAATTGCTAACCATTCCAGTATTCTTTATACTCACTGTCCTATTTCTTGTTTTCCAGACATATAGCCAATGCTCCATTTCAACTGTCCTAAAACTCATTCCTCTTCCCTGGACTCTCGTAATAATCTTCCATGGACTTCTTATCCCCTTGATCTAATTCACAGAGCTCAATAGTGTCAGACTAATTTCCCTAAAGCCATCCCAATCATGAAATATTTGCATAAAATCTTTTAAAGAGACTTCATTACATACCAACTGAAATCTACCTTACTTTTTTTAAATGTGAAACCTAGAATTATCTGTCCCCAGGCTGACTTTTCAGTTTTATATAATCATATCTCTTGTTATACAATCTGTACAAACCAACTGAACTGTTCAGTAGACTGTACTTGAGTTATTCCACTTTCCCATTTTATGTTTATGAAAGCCCCAGGTCAGAACACTTCCTGATTTACCCATCTGCAAGCAGATCTTCTAAAAACACATAATAACTTTTGTTCTTTTCCCATTAATCCTATATTTAATGTTATGTTAAATACTTACATATACATCTGTTTTTTTTCTAGAGTATTTTTCTGAGTGTGGTATCTGCTTCAATTTCATACACCCTCGGAGCCTATTTAAAGCTCTCTACAGAATAGCCATTAAAATTTTCAACAAAATTTTCTCAGTTCCCTGTTTCAGTTTTTACTTCTTTTGAACCAGTGCCGACAAGCTAGTACATATTATTTCACATCAGTAGAATGTGTAGAAATGGAGTCATTGCATTTAATATTTAATAAACATTTACATAGAACTTACTTTTGTCTGACATTCTTTAAATTATTAAAGATATTGCATATATTCCATAGGAAATTCTTAATGCCATTTTATACATAAGGTGAATCTATAAATCACAATATATTTTATTTAAAGGGATATTGAATACATCAATGCAATATGGAAAACTAGGCTTTATGTAAATTAGAAATATTCTTCCATCATATTAACAATAAAATAAAACATGGAAATTTAAATCAACTGTAAAAATTAGTATTTACTTTACAATTTAAATAGATGTAATATAGGTAAATTTTGGAGATATTTTCAGGTTATGAACTACTGGGATTTCCATAAGCTCTTTATGCACATACATTAGTTTTCTCTACCTGGTCATGAAGAATCATATAAGTGCAAGTGTGTATGTGTGTGTGTGTGCATCTGTGCGTGTTCTCCATCATATCTGACTCTTGGCAACCCCATGGAATGTAGCCCACCACTCTCCTCTATCCATGGGATTTTCCAGGCAAGCAGACTAGAATGGGTTGTCATTTCCTACTCCAGGGGATCTTTCTGACCCAGGGATTGAATCACACCTTCTGCACCTCCTGCTCTGGCAGCTGGATTCTTTACCACTGTGCCACCTGGGAAGCCCAATAGTCTACATATTACTAATTAATTTAAAATTATCACCTAATATGGCTTTTCCTTGACAAAGTCCCCTAAGAGATGAGAATAATATAATTTCTTGAACATCTATGAAATTTAATTTGTATGTATATTCTCACTTTGAACTAAAACTAGGCTTTCTTTGTCTATCAAGGATCATCAGTATGAATTCTTACTCTGTTTACACTAGAATACTTTCAGTGACATTTTTGATGTATAAAAAAATTGGCAAAAAAAATTATAAAAAGAAATGAAATTTATAATTGCAAAATTTCAAACCAAGTGTCTCCCAAATCAGATATTGGAAACCATAGTATTTAAAATTTGGAGGGAGGTGCAGTAGCAAGGAAATATGAAAAATATTAAAATATGTTTCTTCTGTAGTTATTTTGCAATATAAAATTGGTTTTAAAATATTTTTTTCATCTAATGTGAGCTTGACTCTTAGGTTTTTAACAGTTTTAATAAGCAATTAAACAATTTTGTGTAGATATCATGTGGGTTCTTAATAGTGTGTGTCAGTTGTTTTTTAATAGAGTTCCTTCTGATATAGATGGTGTATAAAAACATGGGGCTGGAAGTTATTATCAAGGTGAGGACTATACACAGAGAAGAGCTGAGGCATCTTGTTCATTCTTGGGGCACTTCAACCTTTAGGGGTAAAGCAGTCAATCATTTCCTCCTCCATGACCATATTTGCCTCAGGCAGATAAGAATTAATATCTTAATAATACCTTTAATTAAAACATTTTAATTAAGATAGCTGTTCTTACAGCTATCTTAATGGAAGAGGGTAAAAAAAAAAAAGGAAAGAAAAGACAAAAGAAGTGAGAGAAAAAGGAAGATATCAAGTGGAATATGTGCTTAAAGGTGCTTCGCTGGTGGCTCAGTTGGTAAAGAATCCGCCTGCAGTGTGGGAGGCCCTGGTTTGATCCCTGGGTTGGGAAGAGATGCTGGAGAGGGAATGGGAAACCCACTCCAGTATTCTTGCCTAGAAAATTACATGGACAGGGGGCCTGATGGGCTATAGTCCATGGGTGTCAAGGGGTTGGACATGGTTTGGTGACTAAACTACCACCACCACCACCACCATGTGTTTAAAAGGATTAAAAAGAGAAGCCCAACTCTTCATGCTAGCACTGGGCATATGAGGCTATGACCTCCTAGATACCTGCAATAATAAACAGAATGATACATGCATTGATTGCTGTGTGCCAGGCACTGTTTTGAATGGTTTACTAGTGTTCATATTCTTTAATCCTCATGAAAATGCCTTGAGGTGGGAATTATTATGAGTTTTACATTCTTGCTTTTCAATCGCTTAATCACATCATGTTCCCTTGGTATCTTGCGATTTCATGGACTGAAGTATGCCAGACTTCCTTGTCCTTCACTATCTCCATGAGTTTACTCAAATTCATGTCCATTGAGTCGATGATGTCATCCAACTATCTCATCTTCTGTCACCTCCTTCTCCTCCTGCCCTCAGTCTTTCCCAGTATCAAGGTATTTTCCAATAAGTGGGCTCTTTGCATTGAGTGGTCAAAGTATCGGAGCTTCAGTTTTAGCATCAGTCCTTCCAATGCATATTCAAGACTGATTTTCTTTAGGATTGACTCATTTGATCTCCGTGCTGTCTAAGGGACTCTCATGAGTCTTCCCCAGCATCGCAATTTGAAAGCATCAATTCTTCGGTGCTCAGTCTTCTTTATGGTCCAACTCTCACATCCATACATGACTCTGGAAAAATCAAATATTTGACTATATACACCTTTGTTGGCAAAGTGATGTCTCTGCTTCTTAATACGTTGTCTAGGTGTGTCATAACTTTCCTTCCAAGAAGCAAGTGCCTTTTAATTTCATGGCTGCAGTCACCATTGGTAGTGATTTTAGAGCCCAAGAAAATAAAATCCATCACTTTTCCCACTTTTTCCCCATCTATTTGCCATGAAGTGATGGGACTGGATGCCATGATCTTAGTTTTTTGAATGTGGAGATTTATCCAGCTTTTTCACTCTTCTCTTTCACTTTCATCAAGAGACTCTTTAGTTCCTCTTTGCTTTCTGCCATTAGAGTGGAGTCATCTGATTGTTTTCCTCTATTCCTTTCTATTGTTCACATAAAAAGGCTTTCTCATCTCTCCTTGCTAGTCTCTAGAACTCTGCATTCAGTTGGGCATATCTAGGGTTTCCCTGGTGGCACAAATGGTAGAGAGTCTGCCTGCAGTGCGGGATACCCACGTTCGATCCCTGGGTCAGGAAGATCCCCTGGAGAAGGTAATGGCAACCCACTCCAGTATTCTTGCCTGGAGAATCCCATGGACAGCGGAGTCTGGCAGGCTACAGTCCATGGGGTTGCAGAGTCGGACAAGACTGAACAACTTCATTTTCTTTCTTTCCCTTTCTCTGTTGCATTTTGCTTCTCTTCTTTTCTCAGCTATTTTTAAGGACTTCTCAGACTACCACTTTGCCTAAGTTTTACGTTACAGATGAAAAAATTGCAGTGCATAGAGATCGACTAGTTGCTAAACACCACAGGGCTCTCTGTAGTTAGTGCTGAGTCAACCAGATAGTGAGAAGCCACCTGAGGAAAGGTGGAATGAACTCAGGCAGCCTGGCACTATCATCAGCATACATGATTTTCTAATTCTCTTTTTGTTATGGTTGGATCGTGTCCCCTGAAAAGATACTTTGAAATCCTAATTCTCAGAACCTCTGAATGTGACCTTTTTTTAAACAAAGGGTCACTGCAGATATAATTGGTAATTTAAGATGTGGTCATACTGAGTAGAATGAACCCTTATTCCATTACTACTGGTGCTCTGATAAGAAAAGGAAAGAGAGTAAGGGGAACACTATGCAAAGACTCAAGACACACAGGAAGAAGATGTCCAAGTGACAACAATGGCTGCAGAAATTGGAGTGATGGATCTATAAACCAAGGAAAACCACTAGAAGGTAGGACAGAAATATGGAACAGCCTCTCTCAAAAAATCCTCCAGGAGGCACCAATCTCGTTAGCCTCTTGATTATTGACTTCCAGCTCTACCACTTTGAGAGAACACATTGTTATTCTTTTGCTACACGTATGTGGTATTTGTTATCACAGCCCTAAGAAATTAGTACACTTTACAGACATTCTCTTAGAATTTTATTTTATTTGACATTCAATCATTATTTTGCATGTTATTGTAACCCTTGCTTTCATCAGTGGAAATAGCTGACCATCTGCTATATGTAAGAACACCTATTGGAAAATTGTGACAAATGGCATACGGTTGGAAAAGATAGAGAATTTGTTGGAAATAGTAATAATTCATAAGGATCAAAGTAAAGAAGATACACCTGCACTGATTTCTGCTGTAGGCTGGTATTGAGTGATAGGATAGGAAATTTGGTTTTGTTTTGCTTCTAAGTGCCATTGAAACTTTCTGGCCAGAGGCATAATGTGACAAGAAGTGTACTTTAGGGAGATCAATATTACTGCAAAAATTAGATTTTATGGAGTAGAAATAACCAGCAGTAGCATGAATAGTTAGGAGACTGTAAGTCAAAGAGGTAGTAGCATAGATAAGACTTGTGAGGAAAACTAAGTTTTGAGAATAAGCTTTGAAAAGGATTCTAGGGAAGGAGGATACAGAGGATATAGTAATCGCAGATGTAGAAACAGGAAAGATAAATATAATTTCACATTTCCATCCTCAGTGAATGAGACTCCCGCTGAGGCGTTGCAAAGATAGTTTGTGACAGAGATGTATTTTTTTAAATGTATTATATTTTGTACTTAGTATTGATCTTTTAAAGTATGCATTATTGGTGACACAACTTAAATAAAAATATCTTAAAGGTAGCTGGAAATGCATAACCTAGTGGAGAAAAGAAATGGAAATTATAGCAGCTACCATCCTTCAGCTGATTGTGTAGTCTTAGTTTTTCAGTACTGTCTTATTAATCCCTAAATACTTCTGTGAACTGCAACCTATGTTACGCACACTTAACAGATCAGGAAAAATGAGGCAGGGGAAGGTAAAAATAAATTCCCAGTGCTGTGCTATTAGCAAATGAAGATCCAAGACTGGAACTCATCATACTTTGAACTTTGGAGTCATCTTCATTCTAAAAATGATAAGTTGTGTACTTCGATGAGATTCATGGAAGTTTCAAGAGTCAGGAGGGCCAGAATCATGGTGTTCAAGATATATGAAGTAACACACTCCAAAGGGTGTATTTTCCAGCTACAAAAAGAGTAAAATCTGCCCTGCTTAGCCTTGGATGTTTCTCTTTTTAAATCATAGATTATTTTGGTTGAAATAATCCTCAAATGACTCTGGCATCTATTTTATAACCATTAGATTATGTACATCTTGAACTATTTATATTTAAAGATTTAAGAATTTTAAATAGAAAAGACATAAAGGTCTCATACTACATTGCTAATCAGAAATGAACATGTAAGTCACAAGCCATTTAAAATGGTGTTATTCTTTTCTAGGTTAGTTTATTTAAAAAAAAAAAAAAAAGTTCAGTAAAATGTAAATAAAATAATAGCAGCAGTGTGCCAGAAGGGACATAGTGTTCCATGCATGTTATATTTCCCAGAAGATTTTGAGTGAATGGATTACCTTTTCTACTCCCCCCTTTAACCAGCTTTGACATGAGTATGGTAGACTATTAAATTTCTATATTTAGCCTAAGCTGAGTGAATTTCACTGAAGTGTGAAGTAAGTTTAAATACATTTTGTATAAAACTTTGCTGAATTTTAAAACACTTTGATGTCACAGTGAATAAAAATTGCTCAAAACATAAATCAGCATAGTTCAATATACTGGCCATGTGTGCTTTTTAAAATATGGACTTATGCTATTATTTTGAGCCCATATGGGAAACAACAACTTCTATTATGGTCTCAGCTAAATAATTTATATAAAAAAGACAAAAAAAAAAAAGAAATATTTGGCATAGTAATAGATAGTATTTAAAAATAAGTCTCATGCCCATAATCTTAATAAATTCAATAGAAAAATAACTCTATAACTGTTGAGTAAATGATTTTGAACTTTCAACTTTTTCAGAAAACAATGGTGGTCTTCAGTTTACTGAGAGTAAATTGACCTGATTTTTCTGCAAGGCTTAGTCTATCATGTGTATTTTTAGTTCAGTCAGTTTCTGTGAGAAAAGAATATATCATAATTTACTTTAGAGTACTACTTGGTAAGGATTATAGCAGAAATATAAATTTCATATAAAAGAAGGAAAATATTACTTTTCTGATTTTATGGTAATGATATTTATTTAACTTTCTTTTTAGCTATCTGTAAACCCAAAGATAATAACCAAGTACTAATGTTAAGACATGTCCATTAGATGAAGGAATTGTATCTTGAGCAATAAGTAGTGAATAAACAATGGAAATAATAACTTACTTCAGTTTTGCTTTAACTTTTCAATAGCCAGTAATATACTGGAGAACATTATAGTGGAATCTCACTAAAAATGTTTACACTGATAATTTTTTTCAGCTTTGCTCAGTCACTTCAGTCATGTTCAACCATTTATATCACCTTGGACCATAGCCCACCAGGACCCTCTGTCCATGGGATTTCCCCATAAGAATACTCGAGTGGGTTGCCATGCCGTCCTCCAGGGTATCGTCCTGACCCTGGGATTGAACTATCATCTCCTGCATCTCCTGCATGGTAGGCAAATTCTTTACCACTGAGCCACTGAGGAAGCCCACAACTGATACATAGGAATTGCATATATTCAAGGTATACAACTTTGTTCATGTATTGCTCTCTTGACCTTTTAATTTTCCATCTAGTAAATCATATACCTCCATGTCATTAGGGCCAGTTTCTGGAAATTTATCTTATTCTTTTATTTGTAATATATTTACTTGTTCCATTATTTTCCTTGACTCTCTGCATTGGTTTTTGCTCATCAGATAAAAGAGTCACTTCTCTCAGTTTCCACAGACTGTTCTTGGAGAACAGGTGACCCTCACCAATCAGATTGGCCAGAGATTCTGGGTGCATCTTGACTTTTGTGCTTATTTGAACCACTGTCTTTGTTCTTAGCATTTCCCAGGAGACTAGACTATGTGAAGCCTTTCAGTCTCTGAGATAGGTGGGACAGCAGCCCATTACTCAGTAGAAGCTAGAAAACTTGGGGTTTTAGATACATGATCCAATTCTTTCTCTCCTAAGGGAGAAGCTGGGAAGTGGCATCAATCACCTGCTCAGTCTTCACTGAACTGAGGAGAAGAGCTATGGCAAAAGCCTACACACCCACTGAGATCACATGATCTTCCAGCTGCTGCTGTAGTCTCTGTCATCCTTAGGGGCCTAGTAAATGCTGGGCCCCATTAGCTCTGGGACAGGTGTATAGAAGCCAGTCTTTGGGGAGCAGCTAGAAAAGTTGAGGGTCTATATATGCAACTCTATTTAGGAAGAGGTGAGCCCTGGTTTTATTGTTAGAGTACAAGGATGTACCCACATACCCACATGCCTGTTTAAACTTTTAAAGGACTTGTGATTGCTGGCCCATCATCTCCCAGTGATAGATAGGTTAGAATCCAGTCCCTGGGGCAGCAGCCAGAGAAACTGGAGTGTTGGCTATGCATTCTGACTCCTTCCAGGAAGAAGCTGGGAGGTGGGTTTTGTTGTGACATTGAGTGGGGAAAAGAGTCACAGGAAGAGCCCATGGGATTGTTCAAAACCTTTGCTGTGTTCTCCATAGACCACAGCAGACTAGTAAATATGTAATCTGATTCCTTCCAAGAAAGTTGAGTCTTACTTAGCTTTATGTCTGGAGTGAGCTGGTGGTAGAAGCCACAGAGAGTACCTACATGTTCATTCAAGCTTCCAGGGAACTAGCAATCATCTGCCTCATTAATCCCAAACTCAAGTTAGTTAGGTGCCGAACTCTTGGACCGCCACTGGGTAGTTGGGACATTAGACGTGCAGTGTAATCCTTTTAGGAAGCACTTGGGAAAGGGGATATATTGCCTCCTTGCTACTGTGCTGACCAGAGTGGGGAGCCACAGGAAGTGCCGATGTGCCCATTGAAAATCACCCTTTTCTCTCTGTGGTCCAAGGGGACTGCTGAAAGCTAGACTGCTAGCTTCCAGAGTCATGAGAGGTAGCAGTCAGTCCCTCGAGTAGTAGCCAAAAAAATTTAGGGAAAAAAAGGTTTCTAAAGGTGTAAGGAGAAAGGGGGCCATTTAGGATGTAGACTACTTGAAGACTAAGAAGGAATACTGGCTACCCTTCCCACATCTCGGGAATATCTGTGATCTAAAGACAGCATTGTGGGGATGGTTGCTGGGGTAAACGTGTGGCCCCGTTATTGTAGTAAACTTGTAGCTTAACTAGGTAAGTTTTCAAGATGAACTGACAGGCTTTTCTACAGTGACTATATAATTTATAATCTAAATTATCACACTTTTGAAAGTGAAGGGAACTAAATCATTACACCAGAATAACAAGCATAAACAAGGATTGATCTGGGAAAACTGGCATTAAGAATCACCCTAGTTATGACCCAGCTACTAGAGAGCTCTGTTAATATTTATTTTATAAAACATTCTAAGCCCCTAAAAAGGTATAAGAACTAATGCACATTAGAGCTTCTACTTATGTCATGCCTACTATATCCCATTGGTCATGGAAAGCCACATGGCCAAGCCCAAAATCAAGGGGTAGGGAAATATACTCTGCTCATAATGAAGCCATGGCAAAAGTGAGGATGCAGGAAGGGATGAAGGATTGTGGCCAGTAGTTCAATCTACCTTATCTTCTGTCACCTGGAATTCTAGATCTTTTAGCCACCAAAGTTAGATATGATGGTAGTTAAAGCTGAAAAGGATCTCAGACCTGGTTTCTCATTTTGAAGATTCCAAATCTGGTGCACGTAGAGCAGAAATGACTCACCCAAGATCATATTGAAACTGTGACTGTAACTGGACTTGATCCAGGGTATGACTCCTAGACCAGTGTTCTTTCCACTGCAATCTTTGGCATGATCAATGCTTCTTGGAAGGACAGAGGACATAGATCAAGGAAGGTGGAGGAAAATCTGATTGTATATGAATGTACTTGAGCCAGTCTTCTTTTGGGGTCATATTATAAGCCCTAAGCTCACTTTTTCACTTGAATTCGTGCAAAATCCTTAAGAGGATAGAAATTGAATTGTAGTAGTAGGAAAACTAAAAACTTCTTCAGGTTTATTCTAGGTAATTGTTCCATATTCTAAGCTTCATCTTGAATCTTCAAAACAAATTTAAGAACATATTTAGCATTATTCTTGGCTTTCCTGGTAGCTTAGATGGTAAAGAATCTGCCTGCAATGCAGGAGACCCTAGTTCAATCTCTGAGTCAAGAAGACTCTCTGGAGAAAGAAATGGCAATGCACTCCAGTAGTCTTGCCTGGAGAATTGAATTAACAGAGTAGCTACAGTCCATGAGATAGCAAAGAGTCAGACATGACTGAAAAACTAACACACTTTAGAATCATTCTTAGTAAGGAGAATAAACAATCCATACTCACTATTATTCAAAATAGACTAATTCTAGAAAACTGACATTATTAGTCTAGTGTAGCTTAGTTCATAAGGGACATTTTTAAAAACTCATACCATATCTCTATGTTGCCCTTTTAAAAACTAACAAACAAAAATGGAAGATCATCACTCCTCAATATATTGGAAAAATAGTCTTTGTACAAAAGATAAAGGGGTGGGGGGGAATCTTAGATATGTAATCTAACATCTTCTCTCCTCAGGGGAACACTAGAAGTTAGGTGTTCCTTCCTGAGAGGAGTTCCTACTGGGAGAGGGGTTTATGGGAAGATTACGCGCCAATTTTTCCTACCTGTTTTGATGTGGATAATTTCTCAACTACTCAGTGTACAAGAGTCTCAGCTATTTCTGAATTTATTACAACAATATGCATTGTTGTTTATTCAGTGTGCCCATACTGATAAATTTAATTTTAAAAATCTGGCAGCCATAAATTTATTTTCATTCCACAGAAATATTTTAATTTAGCATTTCTCCTTTCAGTCCAATGCTAAACATATGCCTGGAGTATGTACTCAATAATTATGTGTTCACTAAATGAATGGATGAGCATGAAATATTACATAAGCATGCTTTCCATTTGTAGTCACTCTGATCTTTATTTTTCTTAAAAATAAGACAAAATTATTGAAAGAGGAAAAGAAATCAAATAATTGATTATATGATTTCCAAGATTCTCAAAATATGTACTAGTTATATATATAAACTGGTTATAGATATAAACTGAATATAACTCCCTTGATACACATAAATATGTTTGAATGTCACATAAAAATTTCTTTCTATTCTTGTGCTTCTGTTCTAGTATAATTTTAAAATGTAGTTATGTGCTATGACTGATGACATATGAGATATTTCCTTCTAGTGTATAAATCATTTCCAAAGGAGAAGCCATCAAGCTTCAAAGGTACTGTACTCAATATTTCCTCTTCAATTGAAGATCAACAAATTCTCAGTAATGTGTAACTGAAGCAGATAGTTCTTTGACTTGCCTGCAGAGACTTCAAACTCTACAATTATCTATGAAAGAAAGTCCATGCATGGTCTAGCTAAAATATGGTTTAAAATTAAAAATGGAATTTTCTTTCCCCAACTTTTTTTATTAAAAGAGAAAATGGAGGCAAGAACAGGGTTCTTATCTTAGAAGTTCCATCTGCAGCCAGAGTGGATTATAAGAGAGTTCCATGAACTTAATAAATATTTTAAAATGTCATGTAGCTACTATATATTTATCTGTGATCTCTCTAGCCTCATATTACATCTGTAATCAAAGAATGCACTTCAGTAAAGTGAAATTGATTATATTACTTGCAACATTAATTCTTCTTGCATTTGCTTTGATGAAATATACATTAGTAATGCTAATTTTTGACTATGCCCATCTTGTCTAGAGCTGTTGGTACAAATAATCTTATATCTGATCTGATACAAATAATCTTAATCCTAAACTTTCGGAGACTTAATACTTTGAGAATTATGTATCAGATAATTGTAGAGAAAACAATGGGCTCTAAAAATGGACTCGTATTCGTATACCTGCAGTTTTTGCTTGTACCTCCATTTCAACAATTTATAATTATAATTTCATGACATATAGATCCCTCAGGTTGTGCTGTGTTTTTCTGAATTTTCCTTTTCCCCCATGGTCTTCATTTTGTTTGCTACAAGTGAAGCATGTTATACATTTTTAAAATCTGCAATCAGAATACGTGAGTTGGCAGGAATCTTTTGGATCATTTAGTTCAAATAATAACACTTCATAAGTGAGTGGGAAAAAAAGAAAAAAAGAGGAAATTTTTATAAAATTTTTAAGTAGTTAGAATAGAAATCAAGTATTCTACTTTCTTAACAAAAACACACCTACTCTTTTATTTTCATTATGTTGTTTGACAGACAGATATTAAAATAATACATCTGCTATTCTACTGTGGTAGATAGGACCTACTTATTGATAATATGAAGCAAGGCATTTTGCAGTGTAGGAGTAATAAACCATTTTTAAAGTCTCATTCAGCTCATTTTCATAAACAAAAATATTTCTAAGAAATTTTAAATGGACAAAACCTTTAAGCAACCAATACAACCATACAGTACTTGAAATATAGTACATACCAATGCATGAAGTATATTTTTTGAGCTCTATGTATAAGTAAAGATAAAAACATAAAAATATTATACATGAAAATGGAATTCTCATTTTAAAAAGTTCCTTAGGGGTGAGTATTTGTGTGTGTGAGTGAGTGTATGTTTGCGAGAAAGAGAGAGAGAGAAAGAGCCTTCCTCAAATAGGAAATAGCTCACACAATTACAGAGGCTGAGATGACCCAAGACCTGCAGCTGGCAAGCTGGGAGCCCAGGATGGCCAATAGTTCAAATCCAATGTGTAGCTCAAGTCTGAAGGCTTGGAGAATCAATGGTGTAATTTCTAGTCCAAAAGCCTTCAGTCTGGAGATCTAAAACAGATGTTTCATACTGACTCCAAGGGCCAGAAAAGACTATTGTTTCAGCTCAAGCAATAAGGCAGAAAGAGTTCCCTCTTGGCCATTTGCTCTATTCAGGTCTTCAATTCATTGAATGCGACCCATCCTCCTTAGGGAGAGCAATTTGCTTTACTGAGTTTACTGATTCAAATGTTAATCTCATCCACTAAAACTCTCACAGACACACCCACAACAATGTTTGACCAAATGCCTGGGCACCCTGTGGCATGGTCACATTGATACAAAAAATTAACCATTACACCAGACAAATAATGAGTGAACTGAACTAGGTTATTGTCATAGGATTATAAATTGATGAATTACAAATGGGCAATTGATATTGAAGTCAACGAGGTGGATGCACTTGTAAAGAATACAGAGTGAGGGAAAAGTGGGCCCTTGACAGAAACCTGAAGGTTTTCAATATTAAGGTGTAAGAAAGAAGGGGAAGACTGATCTGAAGAAAGACAAATAGATAAAAGAAAAACAAGGATAGTATCAGCTGTAGAAGTCATTCAAGAGACAATCTTTAAAGGATAAAATGGTTAATGCTGTCAAGTATTTATTTAGGTTAGGTACAGTGAAGACTGAATTATATTCCTCAGATGTAGCTGCCAGTCATTGGAGACCTTATCAAGAAGAATTTTAGTGGAATGATGGAGCCAAAATCCAGATTAGAGTATGTTGAGCTGTAAATGGGATTTGATTTAAAAAAAAAGGAGAGAGAGTGAGAGAAGAGTGGTCATGAAGTTTAACAGTGATGTAAAGATGAGACAAAAGTTTCAGTTTGAGAGAACTGTGGGGTAAAGAAGATAGTTAAATGAGATGTATACTTTTAAGGAAAGAGATGCTGATTTTGGCTGTACCCTGAATTGTTCAAAACCAATCAGTTATCAGTTCCCTGCATTTTAAAATGTGTTAGAGTTGAAATGAAATAAATATATAAACATTTCTAAAAGAGTCAGTTTGCAAAAATTGCCCCTACAATTTCATACATTAGACTTTTCACTGCTAGGTTTCAAACCGATAATGTACAGAAATTATTCTTTAATTAGGAAAAATGTTGATATAATTCTGCCAAGTCTCATTCTGTGTCATAGCATTACTGCTTTTCTGTAATCCAACTACAGGACATTCTTTCACTTTCTATAACTCAGCAAGCTCCTTCAGGTAATTTGTCCAAAATCTTCCCTCTTCCAGAAATAGTTTCCAGAACTCTATTCCAATTTTATTTTATCTAATTAATGCCTAGAGTTCTCAGATCCACCACAACTATTTAGAGATTGTTTTCATGGCCTCACTTACTAAAACAACTTTCTCTAATATATACTGTTACCTTAATAAATGCCTCTTCTCTTGAAAGTTCCTGAGTTTTATTCTTATATTTACTTGATAGGTCTTCAATTAATATATATCCAGCCACTAGAATGTAATCTTTATTTTAAAAGGGCCAACTATATTTTCTCCTTGTGTTCACAGCTCCTACAAACTCCTTATAAGATGAGATGCTCAATAAGTATGTGAAGAATGACTGAATATGCATGGACTGTAGGCTGTCAGGCTCCTCTGTCCATGGAATTCTCCAGATAAGAATACTGGAGTGTGTTGTCATTTCCTTCTCCAGGGGGGATCTTCCTGACCCATGGATCAAACCAAGGTCTCCCACACTGCAAGCAGATTCTTTACCATTTAAGTTACCAGGGAAGCTTTATATATATATATATATATATATATATATATATATACATATATATATATATAATGAAAAATATGATTAAGGTACTCTGTTAAATTTTTTAATTTCTAAAACTCTGTTAATGACTAATAATTTATTATGTGCCTATTAAGTTCAAAGCAGGCAGTGCCCTGTGTGCTTTACATGCATGAAATAATTTTACTCTCACAACAACTCTGATTTGATGATGATGATAAACTGCCACAGTTTATAGATGAGGAAATCAGAAAAGGACTACATGCCAAGTTTATGTAGGCTAGGTTTTACCATAAGTCAGAGCATGATCATTCAGAACTTCAGGAAGTCTGTGAACTATGGAGAAGTTGCTTAAATGAGTAGCACTGTCTCTTGCATGAGTAGAGTCAGAACTTGGAGCCCAGTTCTCTGGTTCTTGAGTTCTCTTAGCTGAGCTCTCATATTTATTCCAAATAATTTTACCATGTATGGTGTATGTGTGTATGTGAGTGTGTGTGTGAGTGTAGTGTGTGTGTGTTTGAGAGATAGACAGCACTAGATGTTGTTACTCTTATTCTTGAGCACACATCAAAAGTCTAGTTCTCCCCAATGAAATGTGAGAGGTGGCATGCACTGCTTCTGGGTTAAACAAGCATATATGCTACTTCGTGCTTTGTTTGCCCTTTGGAGCACAAGATGCATCCACAATGGGGCAGCAGGGCAGGAGGGAGCTACACAACAGAAGCAGCTATGTTCCTGGGACTTAGGACATCACATGCAGCACAGCAGACCAGGGGCAGGCAGCCAAGTCACACTCCTTTTTGAGAACCCCTTCATGAGTCCTCATTTTATTTAAAACATTTCAAATTTGGATCTTTTTGTCTCATTAATTTGCATACCGTAAGTATTTTGTTGAGTTATTTAAAATTTTTGACATTTGACTCTTTTTTTTAACATACAAAAGCAAAAATTTGCAAAGTTTAACCTTGTACTATCATTGGCAAGCATTTTCATTAAATAAATCTGTTATATTCTAACTAAAGGGTAAGTATAATTTCATGTCTGCATTTTTAAATAGTATCTACTAGTATCATAATTACATTGACTATGTAAAATGTTTCTTTCCTTTATTAAATTCAATTCCAGGAGTATGTTTTTCCATTCTTTCCAGGTTTTCCTATGTCAAAGTCATTTCTTACTATTTCATTAGGTTTTAGATCAAAATAGCAGTTTCTCTCTGTACTTCCCTTATATATGAATTCAAACCAAGAAAGAACTAAGCCATAGCTCCCTCCACACTGATTGTCTAGTTGGTAGTTATAATGATCCAGTTTGTTTCATTTTCCCCCAAATTTTTTCCATTATCCATATATCTTTTCTAAAAGTTTATTATTTATTTTTCCAAAAAGGTGAATACTTTTTTGGTATGTTCAAATACATGGATTCCTTATTTTTCTTATTAGATATGGTTCTTTGAATAAACTTTATTCTAATAAATTACAGAGTTTTTATAGTATCCATGTGATGTTTATCTCTTGTGCTAAAATTTCATGCTAATTTTGTTCATTGATCATAAGCTGTCACTATTTATATCCCAAAACACATTTTGTTGTGTTATAATTATATACAATATGATGCATTATACATCTTATAGCTATTTTCATTGTGAATTAAGGGTATTTTTACTTTAATTTTATCAATAATTTTTTGGTCCCACATTTATTGTCTTCATTAAACCCAGTTTTAGAATTCTTCTGGGGTATGTTCTTTTCCCCCATCATGTTCATATTAAAGGTCTCTTGATTAAAATGAAGGTTGCCATGCCAAAAGAGTGAACTAACTTTATGCCATGGAACTTCTTGTTGTAGGCACAATTTTGTAAAAACTGCTATTTGGCATACTAAACAGACCCAGCTGTTCATTTTCCTTACTTCCCTTAATATTTTTTCCAAATCAGACCTTTAACTAGAAGGGAAGGAAAAAAAAAAGAGCCTTCTGGTCCTTCGGTCTCATTTTTAAATTAAATAAAATAAATTTTTTACCAAGGCAAAAATACAACCTTTTAGATAAATTTTTTTAATTTGATTATTCTCAAAAAATACTTAATTTTTAATCAAAAAATCTATGGCCCCTTCTGTTGATTTTCTGTAATTATTCTTCATAGGAGAGTGATGCAGGTGTCAAGTAAAACAAAGTATCTCTAATTTAATTTATTATGTGATTTCCTCCTTTTTATTATATTAAGATTCCCTAAATAAATAAAATGAAAATTCTCAGAAACTTGCTTTCACAAACCCAGCTGGCTAGAGAGAGGATCTTACCAAAGGGAGGCATCTAGACCTTCTACAGATTGCATACGCAATCAAGATGACCCTTTAATTAACCATACCAGTGGGAGAATATTCCCAAAATGGCTGCACAAATCTAGCTCCTGAAGTGTATTGTCTAAAATGAACTTTCCAAACTGATCCATTTTTCCCTTTATGAAACCAGTTTTCATGTCCACACCAATTTTCATCCACACCATCTGTTCCTCATGAAAATGGAAAATTGCCTTTGTGTGTGCTGACCTGGCATCAGTGAGTTTCATTATCTCCAATTGATTCATTAAAAAATAGTGGTTTCTTTAACCAGGATATAACACTTCTATTTTTAACTTGAATTCAAAATAATTATAATCACTATATTATCTTTGTGCTTCAACATGCTACTTCTCTCTTTAATACTTTATGAGATCAACTTATTCAATTTTATGGTCATATTTAACATTTGCTATACAGGTGATGGGTTTCCCAGTTGGTGCTACTGGTAAAGAACCTGCCTGCCAACACAGGAGATGTGGGTTGGATCCCTGCTACAGGAATATCCCCTGGAGGAGGGCATGACAATCCTCTCCAACATTCTTGCCTGGGGAATCTCATGGACAGAGGAGCCTGGTGGGCAGCAGTGCATAGGGTCACAAAGAGTTGGACATGACTGAAGCAATTTAGCACACATGCACATGTACAGGCAATACCACAAACACTAATCCCTGATTTCTGGTAACTATAGACTCAACTTCCAACAAGCCACACTCAAAACCCCAAAACATTCTTTTTATATTAGAATCAATTTACTGTCTAGGTATAGACTATCATTTTAAAAACAATAAGTTTAAAACAGTTTCTAATTTTTTTCAAAAAGTTAATTTAGGGAAAGTAACATAAAAATACTAACAGATTGTAACAAAATAGCTAACATTTGTGAATGAATTAAATTAATTTTATTTTCAGCTACATCTGATCTCTTAGAACTGAGTTTTAATAACCAACCATGGAGCTCCTGACAAGATGTCAAAGTAGAAAGACAAGAACTTTACCTTTTTTGTTTTTGTTTTTTTTTCACAAAAATATCAAACTCATCGTTAACTGCTGAAAAATCATCAACAAAAACTTCTGGAACCTACCAAAAAAAAAAAAAAGTACTCTATATCCAAAGACAAAGAAGAAACCATAATGAGACAGTAGGAATGGCGCAAATGTGATAAAATAAAATCCCATACTCACTGAGAGATTGATCTATAAACTGGAAAATAACTATACCACAGAAGTTCTCCCACAAGAGTGAAAGTTCTGAGCTCTACATCAAGTTCCCCAGCATGGAGATCTGGGAACAGGAGATTGTTCAGTCACTCAGTCATATCTGACTCTTCACAACTCCATGTACCTCAGCACATCAACCTTGCCTGTTCTTCACCATCTCCCAGAATTTGCTCAAACTCATGTACATTGAGTTGGTGATGCATCCAACCATTTTATCCTCTCTCATTCTCTTCTCATGGTTTCAATCTTTCCAGCATCAGCCTCTTTTTTAATGAGTCTTCACATTCAGTTCAGTTCAATTCAGTCACTCAGTTGTGTCCAACTCTTTGAGAATCCATGGACTGCAGCACACCAGGTATCCGTGTCCATCACCAACTCCCAGAGTTTACTCAAACTCATGTTCATTGAGTCAGTGATACCATTCAACCTCTGTCATCCCCTTCTGTTCCCACCTTCAATCTTTCCCAGCATCAGGGTCTTTTGAAATGAGTCAGTTCTTTGCATCAGGTGGCCAAGTATTGGAGTTTCAGCTTCAGCATCAGTGCTTCCAATGAATATTCAGGGTTGATTTCCTTTAGGATTAGCTGGTTTGATCTCCTTGAAGTCCAAGGGGCTCTCAAGAGTCTTCCCCAGCACCACAGTTTAAAAGCATCAGTTCTTCAGTGCTCAGCTTTCTTTATGGTCTAACTCGCACATCCATACATGACTACCGGAAAAGCCATAGCTTTGACTATATGGATCTTTGTTGGCAAAGTAATGGTTCTGCTTTTTAATACACTGTCTCAGTTGGTCATTACTTTTCTTCCAAGGAGCAAGCATACTTTAATTTCATGGCTGCATTCCATTGGAGGTTCTCCTGTGGAGGTCAGGTATGACTATGGCTCACTGTGGGGACATGGACAATGACAGTGGTAATTCTGGTGAGTACTCACTGATGTTAGCCCTCTTTGAGTTGATCGTTTTCTCTCCAAAAACCGTCCCCAATTAACAAACAGCCTGAAGGCTCCATTGCTGGGATACCTCAGGCTAAACAATTAGAAAGGTGGAAACATAGACCCATCCATCAGCAGACAGTCTACTTAAAGTCTCCCTGAGCACATAGCTGCCTGACACAGTCCTGCTAGAGGACAAAACCTTATTTTACTCACAGGTGGGCAGGTACCAGTACCTCCCTCCAGGAAGCCTACACAAGTCCCTTGCCTCATCCACAGGGGGCAGACAGAAGAACCAAGAAGAACTACAACTTTAGCCTGTGAAACTGAAACCACAGCCACTGAAAATCAGACAAAATGAGATGGGAGGAGAATACGGCCCAGAGGAAGGAGCAAGATAAAATCCCAGAAAAACAACTAAGTGACCCACACGAAAAAGAATTCAGAGTTATCATAGGAAGGCTAATTCAAGATCTTGGAAAAAGAATGGAGGCATAGATGGAGAAGATAGAAGAAATGTTTAACAAAGATCTAGAAGAACTAAAGAACAAAAAAACAGAGATAAGCTATATAATGACTAAAATGAAAAAATATTCTAGAAGGAATCAATAACAACTAGTTGTACTATAATGGGGAAATTATGACTCATATATAACATAAATATGCATAATTCTATGAAAATATGGATGAAGCATGGAATATATAGAAGGATTAATAGCACTTTAATAGGAATTTCTACTAAATTATTTTAATGACCTTAAACTTATTTATTTCCAAAGAAATATATTTATACTATCATTATGAATTTTCAACAGATATTTGCTAAATATATGGGAAATTTAGAAGAAAATTAGAAGTGGCATGAAAACAACACTGAAACATATATATGTTGAAATAATGACATCTTAAAAGATGAAAGAATTCTTGCATTTAGAAAAAAGGGGAATTTACACTGTTTATTCATAAGTGCTGAAACCTGGAAGCAAGCAAGATATCTTTCAATAGGTGAATGGATAAACAAACTGTGGTACATCTAGATGGTGGAATTTTGTTCAGCAATAAAAAGAAGTGAGCTATCAAGCTATAAAAACACAAGCAGAAAGCTTAAATTTATACTACTAAGTGAAAGAAGCCAATCTGAAATGCTACATACTGTATGATTCCACCTATATGACATTCTGGTAAAGGCAAAACTATGGATACAGTAAAATAGATAAGTGGCTGTCAGGGGTTGGGAATAGGGAGAAGGGAGATACAAATAGGCACAAAGGATTTTTCGGGTAATGTGTGCTGTATTAATAATAAAGGATATAAATCATAATATATTTGTTCAAATCCATAGAATGTGCAACACCAAGGATGAATCATCATAATGTCAACTTATGAATTTTGGGTGATAAAGAAATGTCAGTGCAGGTTCATCAGTTTTAACAAACTTACCACTCTGGTAAGTGATATTGATAATAGGGGAGGTTATGGATGTAGGAAGGTAGGGAGTATATGGGAAATCTCTAACTTTCTCCTCAATTTTGTTGGAGACCTAAATGTCCTCTTGGGCTTCCCAGATGGCGCTGGTGATAAAGAACCTGTCTGCCAATACAGGAGACATAAGAGAAGCAGGTTTGACCCTTGGATCAGGAAGAACCCATGGAAGAGAGCACAGCAACTCACTCTAGCATTTTTGCCTGGAGAATCCCATGGACAGAGGAGCTCGCTGAGCTATGGCCATAGGGTTGCAAAGAGTTGTACTTGACTGAAGCAACTTAGCACATACACATGCAAAGGTCCTCTAAAAAATTAATCTTCAAACAAAACAACCAAAAAGTAAAGGGAGAGATGGGAGTTCACACTAGATCCATTTCTTAAGACAGAGTTCACACTGACAAGAGATGTTTAGTCAGCAAGGTCAAGAACACAAGGGCCTAGATAAGCAATCTCCATGCATGTCTAACAACATTGTCAACACCAACAGCTATGAGAATTAACAGCAAGTCTCAAAAACTGGGCAGAGCTTAACAGGAAGAAGCTGAGGCTAGCTCCTAGGATATCCAGGCATATAGCCTCTCAAGTTCACAGGAAGATATACACAATAGGTATGTGAAAGTCACAGGGGAGGAGGAAGTGCAATACAGCTTAGGAGCCTATGTTTTGAGAACAGAATCACCCAGATTGTGATGAGGAATGGAAAGGAAAAATTATGGGCTTTTATTTCCCACTTGGAGAAAAAAGCAAGAGACAAAAATGTCCTGATTGTAAGTCAGTCCACCTGTAATGACTGATTACTAGATGTATACCAGTTCTTTTGGGGTGATGTTTTCTTTTTTCCTACTCAGTGTATTATAAATGTTTAGTCTCTTGGTATTTGTGATTTTATTTTTTAATCAAAAAAGTAGTATATACTCACTTTAGGACACTTAATTCAGAGAAGTTGAAATGAAATTCATTATTTTCAGGCAATGACTATTTCTTGAAAAAAAAAGTCAGAGTGAAAAACACTTCTCTTTAAGAAGAGTTTTATTTATATCCTTCATTTGTTCTCTGAAAATGGCTTACCAACACAGTATTACCATTCTACAGGATTCTTTCTATTTATTTGGTTTGACATCTGTTCAACTAAGCATGTACCGGGGAGAACACTCTTTATCTTTTCTCACCTGGGCTTTCGTTTTTGAGTTAACCTATTTTATAGACTATTGAAGTAGTAGGAAAATATTTTGGAAAGTCAACATATTAAACATTATTCACTGAGTACTTTTCTCATTCTACAAACCACATTAGACTCTTATTAGAAGGAATGTTTCATTATTGGATTGGAGTGTTTGTATTTCTCTGATGACTTGATGGCTTTGGATAATACTCTGACATCATTAAATATGTGAAGAGCAAAATCATAAATATTCTGACATCTTTAACATGTGAAGAGTAAAATATTATCATTATGGAAATGAAACCTTGTGCAAAGGAAAAATTCAAATTGGTTCACATCTAATTTCAGCAGAAGTGACAATTTCTTTGCTGCCTTCAATTCCCAATTATGTTCATGCATCTAAGATCACATTCCAACCCAAGTAACAGGCCTACTCTCATAGAAACCTATCATAACAGCATGCCAGACTGAGTTAATCTCTATAATTGGTTGTGTTCAGTTCAGTCTCTCAGGAATGTCTGACTCTATGAGACCCCACGAACTGCAACATGCCAGGCTTCCCTGTCCATCACCAACTCCCGGAGCTTGCTCAAACTCATGTCCACTGAATAGGTGATGCCATCCAATTATCTCATCCTCTGTTGTCCCCTTCCCCTCCTGCCTTAAATCTTTCCCAGGGTCAGGGTCTTTTCCAAGGAGTCAGTTCTTCACATCAGATGGCCAAAGTATTGGAGCATCAGCTTCAGCATCTGTCCTTCCAGTGAAAATTCAGGACTGATTTCCTTTAGGATTGACTAGTTTGATCTTGCAGTCCAAAAGACTCTCAAGAGTCTTTTCCAACATCACATTTCAAAAGCATCAATTCTCAGATGCTTAGCTCTTTATGGTCCAACTGTCACATCCATAAATGACTGCTGGAAAAATCATAGCTTTGACTAGTTGGACCTTTGTTGGGAAACTAATGTTTCTGATTTTTAATATACTGTCTAGGTTGGTCAAACTTTTCTTCCAAGGAGCAAGCTTCTTTTAATTTCACGACTGCAGTCACCATCTGCAGTGCTTTTGGGGCCCAAGAAAATAGTCTGTTATTGTTTCCATTATTTCCCCATCTATTTGCCATAAAGAGATGGGACCTCATGCCATTATTTCTTATTATTGAGTTTTAAGCCAGCTTTTTCACTGTCCTCTTTCCCTTTCATCAAGAAGCTCTTTAGCTACTCTTCATTTTCTGCCATAAGGGTGGTGTCATCTGCATATCTGAGGTTATTGATTTCTCCCAGCAATCTTGATTCCAGCTTGTGCTTCATCCAGCCTGGGCTTTTGCATGATGTACTTTGCATATGAGTTAAATAAGCAGGGTGACGATATACAGCCTTGATATATTCCTTTCCCAATTTGGAACCAGTCCATTGTTCCATGCCTGGCTCTAACTGTTGCTTCTTGACCTGCATACAGATTTCTCAGAAGGCAGGTCAGGTGGTCTGATATTCCCATCTCTTTAAGAATTTTCCACAGTTTGTTGTGATCCACACAGTCAAAGGCCTTGGCATATTCAATAAAGCAGAAGTAGATGTTTTTCTGGAACTCACTTGTTTTTTTGATGATCCAACAGATGTTGGCAATTTGATCTCTGGTTCCTCTGCCTCTTCTAAATCCAGCTTGAACATCTGGAAGTTCTCAGTTCATGTACTGCTGAAGCCTGGCTTGGAGAATTTTGAGTATTACTTTGCTAGCATGTGAGATAAGTGCAATTGTGTGGTAGTTTGAGCATTCTGACATTGCCATTCTTTGGGATTGGGATGAAAACTGACCTTTTTCAGCCCTGTGGCCACTCCTGAGTTTTCCAAATTTGCTGGCATATTGAGTGAAGCACTTTAACAGCATCATCTTTTAGGCTTTGAAATAGTTCAGCTGGAATTCTATCACCTCCACTAACTTTGTTCATAGTGATGCTTCCTAAGGCCCACTTGACTTTGGACTCCAGGATGCCTGGCTCTAGGTGAGTGATCACACCATGGTGGTTATCTGGGTCATGAAGATCTTTTTTGTGTTCTTCTCTGTCTATTCTTGCCACCTCTTCTATAATTGGTAATCATATACATTAGTGTACTATTGTTGCTCTAATAAATCACCAGAAATTTGGTGACTTAATACAGCACAAATTTCTTCTCATATAGTGTGGCAGTCAGAAAGTCTTTTTGGCAAGGCTTTGTTTATTCTGGAAAATTCATGGCAGATCCATTTCTTTGCATTTTCAAGCTACCAGAGGCCACCTGCATTTCTTTGTTTATGGCCCCTTTCTCCATCTTCAAAGAGCATCACTCTAACCTATACTTCTACCATCACATCTCTTTTTAATCTCTGAACTTGACAGCCTCAATTTTATAGGAACTCTGAAATTATATTCTACTCATTCAGATAACCCAGGATAAATTTGCCACTTCAAGGTTTTTAACTGAATCACATCTAGAAAGTTCCTTTTGCCATATAAGATCATATATTCACAAGTTCCACTGATTGGGGACATCTTTGAAGACCTTTATCCATTCTACCACAACATGAAATGTGCACATTTTATCACATGATTTTTCTTTTCTTTCTTTTTTTTTTTTTCTTGCCACACCTCATGGCTTGTAGGATCTTAGTTTCCTGATCAGGAATCCAACTTAGGACCCTGGCCATAACAGTGCTTATTCTTAATCACTGGATCACCAGGGAATTCCCTTTTACTAGATACTTTTAAAACACAAATGTTTAAAGTGGAATAAGACTAGAACTGAAATATCCCCAACCCACACCTAAAATAAATGTCTTTACAATTTTAGCATTTTAGATTAATTTTGCCTTTTAAAAAGTAAAAGAATAGCACAAATCATGAGCTTATTAAACTAGTACTTTTTCTTGAAGATAAATGATCCTTGTTGAGAAAATAAATCTCTGAAAAATAATAATATATAATAAATGTAGATACATTAAAATTGTTCACTAAATGCAAAAAAAAAAGAAAACAAAATTGCCACTTTAATCAGAAACACTATATAATCTTTCAATTACAGACAAAATAAGGAACATAAACAAGCTGAAACTCTGCCTCAAATTATGTACAAAGTGTGTCAACAGAATATCATGTGAGATACGTAAAAAGAGACTGGAAAGATATTTAAATATTAGGATCGATAAAACATATTTATCCATGGTAATTAATAGGGGAATAGAAGACAAAATAAATATTTCTAGACAGTGCTTTTAACCAGCATAAGGGGTTTTAGACAGAAAGAAATTAGGCAACATTGTCTGTTTTCTGTTTTGATGTTTAATTACCAAGGAGCATGGAGTGATATGCTCTAGCAGTTATTGATGATTCCCACTTGACATTCCAATTTACCTCTTTGTACCCATCTACCTCTACTCAGAGGCTGCATGAGCTGAACATCTTTTCTTTAAAATCATTTGTTCCTACCAGTTTAATACAAATTAAGTTCCTCCAATGAAGGTAAAAGTAGAAGAGAGTGGCAGAGAATGAGATGATTGGATAGCATCACTGACTCAATGGACATGAACTTGGGCAAACTCTGGGATATAGTGAAGGATAGAGAGGCCTGGCTTGCTGCAGTCCATGGGGTCACAAAGAGTCAGACATGGCTTAGTGACTGAACAACAGCAATTCAATATGATATTTGGAATTCAGAAAAGAACTGGACAGAGAGACTATCATTCATTTAATCAGCTCTTCCTTCTATCACGTACAGTTATGAGGACATTGAATTTTTCTACAGCAATATAGTCTCTAGCTTCCATGGGTCAACATTTTGGGGCACAAGTCTGGGCAAGATTATGGTAGGTGGATCATAGCTACAATGCAGTTTCATTAACTTAACAATTCCTGCTCTTGATTCTAGGGTCCTAGCCTTGAACTTGCACCTCCAGTTGTTCCAAAAATATGGAAGCATCTGATCATTGCATTAAATTCCTTTGTGTTTGAAATAGAATTGATGTTGTTCCTGTAAATGGCCCATAACTGATTACATTTGGATGGAAGTTAGTCTGTCAGTAAGTTTTAATTTTAAAGCAAATGATAGAATTGAAGCACACATTTGGAAATTACATTAGACTATAGATCCTAATAGACATATGTGATACACATGAAATTGAAGTCATCTGGGAATTGTTAAAAGCATAGGATCACTGAAGAATTACCAATGCTGTTAGAAGACATAGGAATAGAAGCCATTCAGAGAAGTTGGAAGTGAAAACATATAAACTCTTCAAGGAAATTTCAAATCTGTCTTAATATTTCCATTTCCACTACTTGACTAAATTTCTTTTTCATTGTCCCTGTGTGTTTTCCAAGTATCTCTTGATGTTGTCACCCTGTTTTTAGCTTCATGTGTCTATGGTTGGACCAATGGTAAACCAGTTCAAATATACATACTCTAAGATCATAAAATTATTCTTTTATTCAGTGCTCATAATCATTTCTTCTCAATCTCTAAGCCAAGGCATTTTCAGCCATTACATTTCTCTATTCTTGATTTTAGGCAGCTGAGAAATTATGTAGAAATTTACAAAATTAAACTCATTTAGCTCGCTACAAATTTATGTTACATAATATAAAACATTCACTCAGCATTACTTTATAACCCCTGTGCTAAGATTAAAACCTGGGTTATTTCCTATTCACACACACACACACACACACACACACACACACACTCACACACACACATGCATGTACACAGACAGACCTTTACTGTTTTGCCCTTACCTCTGAAAATAGTGTTTTCTTTCTTTTCAAGCTAGTCCTTCTGTTATTTATCATGCCTCTTTACATTTTATCCTGGATTCATTTTTTCAAACAAAATTTTTATTTAAAGACCATAAACCAGGCAGTGATTCATGGGCTAGAATATAAGAGTGAACTAAACATAGAGTCCCCAGTATCAGCCCTACTAGAACTTGCAGAGAATATACAATAAAAATCAGACTAACCTGGTTAGAGAGATTTTTAGTATATTCTTTTTTGTGGCATTGTGAGGGATGATCTCTTTGATAAGAAAATATTTACACAGGGACCCAAATGAAAGATCTCTGCTTTTCTGCAGCTGGTTATTTATTTTGGTTTGAATGAGGTTTTAATATATTTAAAATTAATCTATTTCTTATGTATGATATGTATTTGCCTTTTCAACTTGGCTTATGATATGTTGATATAAATTAGTCATCCAACTGTATAGCATAACTGTCAAACTTTTTATGATTTCTGAACTTTATATAGAGCTAAAACAGTTTCTAATCAATAATCAAACATAAATATCTTATTTACTATTTACATTGTGCTTTTGCTATTTATTTGTTTTTATGCTTAGTACTTGGATCTACTTGGAATTTGTTTCTTATGAGGTATAAAATACTGACCCATATATATAATATATGGATAAAATGGATTATTAGATATATTTCCAATTGTTCTACAATATTCCTTGCATAACCAATTCATACTGTATTGATTTGAGATATAATCTTGATTTTAAACTAAGTTTCTCTATATAGTTGAGTCCATTTGGGCTTCCTAGTTTGATCCATGGAACTGTAGAATTATACTTTTTAATTTTAATTAATTTATGTTTATTTTTAATATAAAATTATTTATTTTAATTGGAGGCTAATTACTTTACAATATTGTAGTGGTTTTGCCATACATTGACATGAATCCGCCATGGGTGTACATGTGTTCCCAATCCTGAACCCCCCCACCTCGCTCCCCATCCCAACCCTCTGGGTCATCCCAGTGCACCAGCCCTGAGCACCCTGTCTCATTCATAGAACCTGGACTGGCAATTCATTTCACATATGGTAATATACATGTTTCAATGCCATTCTCCCAAGTCATCCCACCCTCACTCTCTCCCACAGAGTCCAAAAGACTGTTCTATACATCTGTGTCTCTTTTGCTGTCTCGCATACAGGGTTATCACTACCATAGTTCTAAATTCCATATATATGCATTAGTATACTGTATTGGTGTTTATCTTTCTGGCTTACTTCACTCTGTATAATAGGCTCCAGTTTCATCCACCTCATTAGAACTGATTCAAATGCATTCTTTTTAATGACTGAGTAATATTCCATTGTGTATATGTACCATAGCTTTCTTATTTATTCATCTGCTAATGGACATCTAAGTTTTTTCCATGTCCTGGCTATTCTAAATAATTCTGCGATGAACATTGAGGTACACGTGTCTCTTTCAATTCTGGTTTCCTCAGTGTGTATGCCCAGAAGTGGGATTGCTGGGTCATATGGCAGTTCTATTTCCAGTTTTTTAAGAAATTCTCCACACTGTTCTCCATAGTGGCTGTACTAGTTTGCATTCCCACCAACAGTGTAAGAGGGGTTCCTTTTCTCCACACCCTCTCCAGCATTTATTGCTTGTAGACTTCTGGATACCAGCCATCCTGACTGGCATGAAATGGTACCTCATTGTGGTTTTGATTTGCATTTCTCTGATAATGAGTGATGTTGAGCAACTTTTCATGTGTTTGTTAGCCATCTGCATGTCTCCTTTAGAGAAATGTCTGTTTAGTTCTTTGGCTCATTTTTTGATTGGGTCATTTATTTTTCTGGAATTGAGCTGCAGGAGTTGCTTGTATATTTTTGAGATTAATCCTTTGTCTGTTGCTTCATTTGCTATTATTTTCTCCCATTCTGTCTTTTCACCTTGCTTACAGTTTCCTTTGTTGTGCAGAAGCTTTTAATTTTAATTAGGTCCCACTCGTTTATTTTTGCTTTTATTTCCAATATTCTGGGAGGTGGCTCATAGAGGAACTTGCTTTGATTTATGTCGGAGAGTGTTTTTCCCATGTTTTCCTCTAGCAGTTTTATAGTTTCTGGTCTTACGTTTAGATCTTTAATCCATTTTGGGTTTATTTTTGTGTATGGTCTTAGAAAGTGTTTGAGTTTCATTCTTTTACAACTGGTTGACTAGTTTTCCCAGCATCACTTGTTAAAGAAATTGTCTTTTCTCCATTGTATATTCTTGCCTTCTTTGTTGAAGATAAGGTGTCCATAGGTGCATGGATTTATTTTCTATTTTGTGCCATTGATCTATCTTTCTGTCTTTGTGCCAGTACCATACTATGTTGATGACTGTGGCTTTGTAGTAGAGCTTGAAGTCAGGCAGGTTGATTCCTCCAGTTTCATTCTTCTTTCTCAAGATTGTTTTGGCTATTTGAGGTTTTTTGTATTTGCATCCAAATTGTGAAATTATTTGTTTTAGCTCTGTGAAAAATACTGTTGGTAGCATTGAATCTATAGGTGGCTTTGGGTAGTATACTCATTTTTACTAAACTGATTCTTCCAATCCATGAACACAGTATATTTCTCCATCTATTTGTGTCCTCTTTAATTTCTTTTACCAGTGCTTTATAGTCTTCTATATATAGATCTTTTCTTTCTTTAGGTAGATATATTCCTAAGTATTTTATTCTTTTCATTGCAATGGTGAATGGAATTGTTTCCTTAATTTCTCTTTCTGTTTTCTCATTGTTAGTGTATAGGAATGCAAGGGATTTCTGTGTGTTGATTTTATATCCTGCAACTTTACTATATTCATTAATTAGCTTTAGTAATTTTCTGATGGAGTCTTTAGGGTTTTCTATGTAGAGGATCATGTCATCTGCAAACAGTGATAGTTTTAATTCTTATTTTCCAATCTGGATTCCTTTTGTTTCTTTTTCTGCTCTGATTGCTGTGGCCAAAACTTCCAAAACTGTGTTGAATAGTAGTGGTGAGAGTGGGCACTCTTGTCTTGTTCCTGACTTTAGGGGAAATGCTTTCAATTTTTCACCATTGAGGATAGTGTTTGCTGTGGGTTTATCAAATATAGTTTTTATTATGTTGAGGTATGTTCCTTCTATTCCTGTTTTCTGGAGGGTTTTTTTTTTATCATATAAGGATGTTGAATCTTGTCAAAGGCTTTCTCTGCATCTATTGAGATAATCATATGGTTTTTATTTTTCAATTTGTTAATGTGGTGTATTATGTTGATTGATTTATGAATATTGAAGAACCCTTGCATCCCTGGGATAAAGCCTACTTGGTCATGATGTATGATCTTTTTAATATGTTGTTGGATTCTGTTTGCTAGAATTTTGTTAAGGATTTTTGCATCTATGTTCATCAGTGATATTGGCCTGTAGTTTTCTTTTTCTGTGGCATCTTTGTCAGGTTTTGGTATTAGGGTGATGGTGGCCTTATAGAATGAGTTCGGAAATTTACCTTCCTCTAATTTTCTGGAAGAGTTTGAGTAGGATAAGTGTTAGCTGTTCTCTAAATTTTTGGTAGAATTCAGCTGTGAAGCCGTCTGGTCCTGGGCTCTTGTTTGCTGGAAGATTTCTGATTACAGTTTCAATTTCTGTGCTTGTGATGGGTCTGTTAAGATTTTCTATTTCTTGGTTCAGTTTTGGAAAGTTGTACTTTTCTAAGAATTTGTCCATTTCTTACAAGTTTTCCATTTTGTTGGCATATAGTTGCTGATAGTAGTCTCTTATGATCCTTCGTATTTCTGTGTTGTCTGTTGTGATCTCTCCATTTTCATTTCTCATTTTGTTGATTTTATTTTTCTCCATTTCTTGATGAGTCTGCTAATGTTTTAATTAATTTATTTTTAATGAAGGGTAATTGCTTTACAGAATTTTGCTGTCTTCTTTCAAACAACAAGAAGAATCAACCATAGGTATACATATGTCCCTTCTCTCTTGAACCTCCCTCCTGTCTCCCTCACAATTCCATCCTTCTAGATTGTTACAGAGCCCCTGTTTGAGTTCCTTTATTCATTCAGCAAATTCCCATTGGCTGTCTAATGCACATGGTATTGTAAGTTTCCATGCTATTACTAAACATTAGTAGGGCTTCCTTGGTGGGTTAGTGGTAAAGAATCCACCTGCAATGAAGGAGACATGGAGATGTGGGTTCCATCCCTGGTTTGGGAAGATCCTCTGCAGGAGGAAGTGGCAACCCACTCCAGAATTCTTGTCTGGGAAATCTCATGAACAGAAGAGCCTGGTGGGCTACAGTCCATGGTGTCACAAGAGTTGGATATGACTTAGGAACTGAACAACAACAAAAATATTTAAATACTATACATTACATCAGTAAAAGATTGTCAATCCAGTGAAAATGTAGAACAATACATAATTAACTTAGCTATAAGTTTTATATTAGAGCTAGGAGGTTGATTTTACTAAAAAGTTGTATCAATCAATAAGTATCAAAAATCCTTCCTCATGACAGATTTCTTTTTCTTTCTTTTCTTTTTTTTTTTTTTTTTGTAATTTCTTTATCCTAGAAACATTCTTATAATCTTTCTGGATATAATAAGGTCCAGCAAACACAGTCTGAATAATTTTATGCATCCTTTTTTTTCTGAGGTAGCATTTATGCATAAAACTTTTGTTCTGTTTCAGTAAGGCACTTTAGCATATGCTGGTTAAATTCTGTCTTCTTGTTACAGCCTAAATCTGTTTTCATTCAGGTCGGTTGCTTTATGCCTCCAAGCTAAAAAAAGGATATTTAAAATCTTGTGAGAAATGATTCACACTCTCTTTGGCAGCTAAAGCTACAATCTTTGTCTTTTGCTCACTCCTTGGAATTTGATGAACTAAAAGATTAAGACAGTCATACCACATGTATAAACCGAATATATAAACCAAATGCTTTTAGTTCTCATACTGACAAAACAATTACTTGTGGCTTCTCAGAGGAAAGTCACTCTTCTTTGTTGTTAAAACTGCTTTCATAGACTAAAAGTGTTGGAAATCTGCTTTAAGAATTCTTTGTTTCTTTTTTTTTAAACCAATTTAGGACCTTTTTTCCCCCCTATTAATGAAAATGAAAAAAGTCAATTCTCTGTGGCAAGTGTAAAACCTAAGCAAGCACAATTTGCTGTCTGGTTTCTTTGGAGCCTCCTTGCTAGGAGACCATAAAACATGATAAAGTTTGGTAATGTCAAGGAAAGTTAATTATGAGTGAAGGAGACACTATGAAAAAATCTATAGATCAAAAACAAATCTGTCCTAAAAGGAAGTGAAATAATGGTAATTTGGGTTTTATTATATGGAAATCACTTTCAAAATTTACTGAACACTTACTCTGTGGGGAAAAATATGATGTGCTCTACAGAAATCATAGAAGTGAGAAATAAGAGTAAGGCTAAGATGGATTCATTAACACATGAATTTTAGATGTATTATTTATTTAATATTAACATCATTGTCATATGAATTATAGGTTTAATATAAATTACTATCTCATGCTCTAAGTATGAAAAGAAATTCTGAGAGAACTGACATCTGTTTCCAAAATTTGCTACACAGAGTGAAAGAAAAGTTACAGATATAAAAGAAGGATGTGGAGAATTCTGGACCCTTTGTCAAAACAATTTTATAAAATAATACAATCATAGGCTCTAGCTTTAGGACATAGAATCCTATGAATGTAACTCACAAGCTGAGTGAGTTTGGACAAGATATTTGACTTGTCTGAGCTAATGGAATCTGCTTCCTGTGGTTTTGAGGCAGTATGTATAAGAAAGAATAAGACATCTTGGAATAAATATGTAATCATATTCAGATGTTTTATTTTTGGCCATAGAGTTAAAGTACTTTCAAAGAAGACCCCCATTCCTGTCTTTAAGGATCTAACAGTTTAGGATTTGAACAAATTATCTAATAACCATAATACATGGTGGCATCTTATCAATGATAAGAAAGATGAATTACAAAGACAGGAAAATAATGTATTCTAGAGAGACTAAGATAGAGGAGTCTGATAATAGTTCGGAAAACTGTTGAAGAAAGAAACAGCCTTGAGATGAACATTTCAAGATTGAAAAAGAAGAAAGGTTTTGGTTAAAGTAGATATTTTAACTTTATGGAGAGGTTATAGCATCAATTTTCCTGTATTAAAAAAAAAAAAAAAACTAACAGCAAAGTTTCAATAAATTTCCCCCAGATTAAAAATAATCTTTCACCCTTAATATTTCTAATGTTTTCCAGGGAATTATTAAAAATAATTTCCCACTTTTGTCAATTTTGTGCCTCCTTATTATACTCTGATATAACATTTTTTTAAGTTCCCCAAACATCTTGTGAAAGTGGGGATTCTGATTTAGTAGGTTGGTTTGGGACTGAGATTTTACATTTCAAACAAGCTCTTAGGTGCTGCCTCTGCTGTTGTCTGAGGACCACATTTCATGTGGTAAAGTGCCGAGAGGCTTCTCAAGATTTGTCTCGTTGAGATCTCTCTTGATAAATGTCACATTGCACTTGGAAATATGTGGGATATTTTCAATATCTTTTGATATTGATTTCTAACGTAATTCCACTGTCTGTAAAGAGAGAACAGACTCTATGATTTCAATACCACTGGATCATGAAATTTTTGAATCTGGTTTTATGTCCCTGGATATGTTCCAGTGTCTCCTAGTTTATAGTCTATGGGAATTTGAATAGAACATGTATCCTACTGTTGTGTGAAAATTGTATAAATTTTAATTATGTTCAATTTGTTCATGATTTTTTTCAGGTCTACTATATCCTTATAATTTTTAAATATATATAATTAGTTTTTGAGAGTTTGATGCTGAAACTGACTAAAAATCTTAATTTATCTACTTAAAAAATAATTGCAATACATAGTAGAACTATATGTAACTTTGTTCTATATTTTCCAAGTCTCCTGTAAATGAATTATCATACTTTCATAATTTAAAAATTAAAAAGAGAAAAATAATTGTCTCTCTGAATGCTTTTTCCTCCTGGCTTTGCTGTCTTCTTAATGGTTGCTGCTATTCATGTCTTTTGAAAATCATAATTGAGATCCATTTGATTCAGTTGTTGGGCCAAAAAGCTAGGATTATCCCTTCTTTTTTAGATCCAAAGTCCAATATTGTTGGAACTACCTTGAAACATTCAGAATATGATCACTTCTACCATCTAGCAGTATTTCTAATCACCCCATATGCTACCATATTGGTCAAAGTCTTTTAGTTTCCTCCTGGATTATTACAATAGATTCCTATCTGTCTCCATATAGATGTCCTTGACCTCTGAAGTCTAGTCTCAATATAGAATCCTGGATGATACTTCTAAAAGCCACCATCTTAAAGATTAATAAGCTCACCCTTGCTTTAGCCACACTGACCATTTTGACATTCCTTGAACTTACTACGCATGGTCCCTTTGCAAATTCATGTAGCTATTTTCTTTCCTTTTTTTCAGTATCATTTTTTCAATAAAGTCATTCATGGCCACTCAATTAAAAAATATGATTCACCTCCCAGGCCAGTTCTGATCCCCTTTACCATAGTCTCCTTTTTTCATATTTTATTCTTTAAGCACTCACAAACACACACTAGCACTCACCAACTCCTCACGTATAACATAATCTATCTACTGAGTATGTTCATTGATTTTTTAAGTCTATTTAGCCCGGTAGAATACAAGCTTGTGTGCTTCTTTTCTTCTTTCCAACATTGATTTAATCTGAGCAATTCATCAGTGCTTGGAACATGTTGGTTGTTCACCAAGTATATATTGAATGAAGTAAGCAATATACAATTTGGGAACCTCGCCAGGACCTTCTTTGACTTCACTGAGGCAGATGTTGGCTAGTAGATTGTGAAAGAAATGAGAAATGAGGAGATCAAGATACATTATAATAATAAAAAAAAGAAAAGAAAAGAAAAAAAAACTTGCCTGGAAGAGAAACAATATATGAGAATCTGAGTAAGATATTTATTTTCCTTTTATTTATAATAAAATGTGAAGGTGATCTTAATTATAGGTTAAGAGAAACTACTGATGAAATCATGCTTCAGCATAATATTTGAAAATGTCCCCCCCAAAAAAAACCCCACAAAAACAAGGGCTCAAGTAAAGAGCTTACCCCCAAAATGAAGAAAATTTGTATTCTTCCAGGAATATACAATGAAATAAAGGTATTTTTATATTTTCAAAGTCAGTCCTTAGAAAAAATTTACTCCAGCTTAGCCCAATGTTATCAGTGGTGGTTTTACAGGAGTTGTCAGAAGACACATGAAAGAGAAGAATAACAGAACATATCAAAGGGTTGCTGATTAGTATAGAGAGACTTAAGGATTTCTACACTTGATATCTTTAAATGTTAAAGTTAAAGTTATATGGTTATCACTCAGCATTGTATGGATACCTGTATTTCTGGAAGGAAGCTGAGTTGGAACTTTACTGAGCAAATGTAGCAAAACAGAAATGGTTCAGGAAAATATTAGGTCTCTTCACACTAAGTGGGGAGCTGCTAAAGTCAAGGTAAAAGTTATCAACTATCTCTGGCATTGGATTCTAAAATAGAAAGACTAAAAGATTACATTCAGATCTGGCTTACTACAGTTTAAAGGGGCTAGAGTGGATTAGTTAGGAGGAGTAATATTGTCCACATGATGTTCAAAAATATGGTTGGCACAGAGGGTTGGAGGTGAAGAGGATTAAAGAGTTAAGAGGATTAAAAAAGCAATATGAGGGTGGTGTTGGTTCATCATTTACAAGAAGACTCACCATGCATCCTGATCTATTTTCTATACTATGACTGTTTTTCCATCTTAAATATTAGTAAAGTAAAAGTGAAAGTGTTAGTTGCTCAGTTCTGTCCAACTCCTTTCGACCCCATGGACTGTAGCCCATCAGACCCCTCTGTCCCTGGGATTCTCCAGGCAAGAATACTGGAGTGGGTTGCCATGACCTTCTCCAGGGATCTTCCCCACCCAGAGGTCAAAGCAGGGTCTCCGCATTGCAGGCAGGTTCTTTAGCATCTGAGCCAGCTGGGAAGTCCAAACATTAGTAAAGCTTCCTCTATACTCAAATAGGTTCCAATTTGAATAATAACCTATTTGATAAACCTATATATAGGCTGTATCATTTTTCGAAGTAGGTGACAAATTCTTTAACAGTCTTTAAAATAGTATCAGTGACTCAATAATCCATGATAGGGAGGAGAGGGTTGATAAATAAATTGTGCAAGAGGTACTCACATACTTTAGATTAATGTAATTATTTATATTAATTATTTATGGTAGCATATATTGTATTTAGTATGTACCTCCCATAAATCTACCCTCAAATTTTGCTTAAGACAAAGCAAAATATTAAAAAGAAAATATGACCACTGTGATACTATTCATTTAAGCTGTGTCCTCAGTTTCTTCTAGTATTTCTCATTTTATTTTTAACTCTCCACTGCTTTGATCATTTTTAAAAGGTAATGTCTTGTCTGATAAATTAAGACTAGAATAGGATTGTAATATTTTTTTCTAAGTGTTAATATCCCCACTTAAAAAACTTATACATGAATTAATTTTGGGTGCTTATTTTGTTTTTGGCTGCCATAATAAAATTCTAACCCACATTTCTATTGTTTTTTGTCTAACTCTCCTAGAGTTAATTTTGTGTTTCCCTAGAGATTCTGGCTCATATATATATATGACTGCATTTTTGATAGCTCAACTTAGATGTCGATAATTACATAAGCAGGATCCAAACTTAGTCTTGGATTTTATTCAGAACTTAAAGCCAAAATCCACTCACCTCTCTCTTTCTTATAAAAATCCTTTTCCAAGACCTTATTGTTTCTTGCCTAGATTACAATTAATGTTACTTACTGTTCTTTATACTTTGACTTCCATGTTTATCTACACATTAATACACAGTGTAAAATAATAATATTTAGAAAATGAACATTTGTCAGTGGTTTTTACAATGTGTTGTGTTAGTCACTCAGTCGTGTCCAACTGTTTTGTGACCACAGGGACTGTAGCCCACCAGGTTCCTCTGTCCATGGAATTCTCTAGGCAAGAATACTGGAGTGGGTTGCTATTTCCTTCTCCAGGGGATCTTTCCAACCCAGGGATTGAACCTGGGTCTCCTGCATTGCAGGCAGATTGTTTACTGTCTGAGACACCAGACAAGCCCAAGAGTTACCATAAAATATAGGTTTTTACTGTACTTATGAAAAAAATATAAATTTACAAATTCTTCACCATGGCCTTTTAGTCCCTTCATGAACTTGTCTATCCTTCCAACTTTACCACACCCCACTCTTTCCTTCACTACATCCACTTCCACCATCCTGGCTTTCAGGTGGTTCTAAAGTTACATCAAGTTCATATACACTTTAGAGCCTTCACACTTCAACTTGCCTAAAATGTACTCTCCTGGATATTCATATGGTTGGTATCAATAAGAATGTCAATATTTCAGATAGTTACAGACTGAACACCAAATAAATCTAAAGTAGTACTTCCAAAGCACTATGTATCATATCATTTTACTCTCTTCACACTTTTTACAATCAGAAATATTGTGTGTGTGTATGTGTGTGTGTCTGTTAGACTGATTAGCTTCCCAACCAAAATAAAACCCCATAAAATATGGATATTATCTTTTTTTACATAGGGAAAATTCTTGAAACATTCAAAGTTTCAGATGATTGTGTACATTTAGCATTAGAAAAATTATTTTTATTATCATGTTTCTTTAAAAGAAAAAAACAGGTTGGATTTTTCACTGATATTTAGTGGAAGAGGGATTAAGTAACCTAGCATAAATAACAGAAATCTGTTTCTTAGCATTCAAGGTAGATTTAGAATTCATTTGAATCTTTGTGGGTTTATGAGAAAAGCACAAAGATGAGAATTATGGAGAGATTTTCCTATTAAAATCAACAAGGATTAAAATAGCAATATTCTAAAGAGCTTAGGTATGCTATAATTTTGGAATTTCTCTGTGTGGAAGAACTCTGAGCATTTCTTAATATATTTTTTTCTAGGATCAAGAATTAAATAGATCTACTATACAAAGACTGCCCATATGTCTTTTACCATGGGGCAAATTGCTGAAGACAATCATGTTCATGAAACATAACATCCTATAGTGAGTAATAACTATATTTTTTATTTATGTGATTATACTTAAAAGTTTACCTTTATTAAATCTATTTAATTACATTCTGATCTTCCTCCCTTTCCATTCCTTCCTTTCTTCCCTCCTTTCTCTATCCCTCTCATCATTTAGTCTTTCTTTCCTCTCTTCTCTCCTTCCTCCCTTCCTTCCTTTCTGATTTTCATTTTTCATCTCTCTATATTGTTACACATAAACTTCCATTAAGCAGGATTCCTTGAGACATAATTTTAAAGAGAAAAAATATTTTTTTGAGAATTCTGAACATGCACTGTTTAATCAGAATTATTTTGGATAAAACACTAAACTTATATAGTGAGTTCTGATCAATATCAAGCTTACTAAGGAATTTTCAAAGCCTAAGGAATAAAAAAAATGCATGTCTGATCATCTGGGATGATTTCAGTTTAGGGATATTATAAACAAAGCTAATATAATTTTTTTAATGTGGCTAATAGAATTATAGTTGATAGATCAAATGATAGGAATATGCTTATTTTTATCAATAACTCAGAAATTTTAACAGGGTTTATATACTTTTACACTCTCATCAACAATGTCTGAGAATTCTGGTTGCTCCACATCCATGCCAGTTTTGGTATCCTCAGTCTTTATTATTTGTTCGAAAGTGCTAATTGTTCAGTGTTGTCTGACTCTTTGTGACCCTATGGAATGTAGCCTGCTTGGCTCCTCTGTCCATGGAATTCTCCAGGCAAGGATACTGGAGTGGGTAGACATTCTCTTCCCAGGGATCTTCATGACCCAGGGATTGAACCTGAGATTCCTACACTACAGGTAGATTCTTTACCATCTGAGCCACTGGGGAAGCTCAAAGAATCAGAAATAGTTGCTGAAACCTGGGATTGAACCAGGAACCTTTAGATCTTCAGTCTAACACTCTATCAGTTGAGTTATTTCAGCCACTCACTATTATCATTTGTTTAATTGAACAATAATTAGCATATAACATTGTGTAAGTTTAAGATGTCCAAATTGTTGACTTGATACATTTGTACATTGCAATATGATTACCGTCATTGTCTTAGTTAATACCTCTACCATGTCACATAATTATCTTTTTTGTGTGTGTAGTGAGAATAATTAAGACCTAGTCGTTTAGCAAATTTGAAGTTTATACAGAAGTGTTGACTGTAATCACTATGCTGTACAGTAGACCTCCAGGATTTACTTATCTACTAGTTGCAACTTTGTATTCTTAAACCACAGCTCTTCAATTCCACCACTATCTAACCCCTGATAACCACACTTCTATTCTCTGTTATTACAAATTTACCCTTTTTATATTACATGTTTAAGTGATGTTATACTTATCTGCCTTTCTCTAACTTACCTCACATAACATAACACCCTCAAGGGCTATCCACGTTGCAAATGGCAGGATTTCCTTCTTTCTCATGGCTCAATACTATCACTTTGTATGAATATATATACCACATCTTCTTTACCAATTCATCTGTTGATGGGCACTTACATTGTTTCCACATATATTGGCTATTGTGAATAATGCTGCAGTAAACATGGATTACAGAAGTATTTTCAATTATTTTCATTTATTTTAGATACATACTCAGAAGAGGGATTGTTGAATCATAGGACAGTTCTATATTTAATATTTAAGGAAACTCCATACTGCTTTCCACAGGGGCTGACCATTCACAAGGGTTTCCTTTTCTCTAGCCAAACACAGGTTATCTCTTATCTTCTTGTTGATAGCCAACCTAAGAGGTGTGAGGTGGTATCTAATTTTTTTGGTTTTGATCTGCAGTTCCCTGATGATTAGTGATGTTTAATACATTTTTATGTGTTTGTTGGCCATCTGTATATATTCCTTGGAAAAATGCCTATTCAGGTCTTCTGTCAATTTTTTATTCAAATTGTCTTTTTTTGGTGTTGTGATATATGAGTTTTTATAAGTCTTTATTCAATACACAATTTGCAAATATTTTCCCATGCTGTAGGATGCCTTTTCATTTTGTTGATTTTTTCTTTTTCTGCGCAGTTTTTCATTTGATGCAATCCCACTAGTTGATTTTTTTAAATTTTGTTGTCTATGCTTTTGGTGTCATAACTGAAAAAAATTATTGCCAAGACCAAAGTCAAAATGCTTCTTCCCTAAGTTTTCTTTAAGGGATTTGTGATATCAGTTCTCATTTTATGGTCTTTAATCTATTTTGAGTTCAATTTTTTGAGTAGTATAAGATAAGGGTCTGATTTAAGTTCTCTGCATATGATTACCCATTTTTCCCAATACCATTTTTTAAAGAGACCATCCTTTCTCCCTTGATGGTTCTTCATTCCCCTGCCTAATATTAGGTTGACTATACATACAGTGGCTTATTTCTGGGCTTCCCTATTCTCCTTCATTGTTCTATGTGTTTATTTTTTTGCCAGTTCCATACTGTTTAAATTACTATAGCTTTGTAGTATAGTTTGAAATCACTAATTGTAGTCCCTCTTGCTGTGTTATTCTTTTACTGCATTGCTTTAGCTATTCAAGGTCTTTTGTGGTTCCATAGATTTAATTTTGTTTGTTTGTTTGTTTACATGAAAAATACCATAAAAATTTTATAGGGATTTCATTGAATCCATTGCTTAATTTGGGTAATATGAACATTTTATCAATGTTAATTATTATAATCCACAATCATAGGGTATCATTCTATTCAATTGTATCTTTTCAATTTCTGTTTTAAAGTCTTGTAATCTTTCACTTTCTTGGTTAAATTTATCCCTAGGAATTTTTTATTTTTATTCTATTGATCATGTGATAGTTTTCTCATATTTCTTTGTACTGTTAGCTCAATAGGAGATTTCATTTTCATTTTATTTTTCTCTAACACTGTTGATTATATTTATGAACTTACTGGCCATATGCATATATTATTTTGCAAAGTGTTCATTGATATTATTTGCTCCTCATTAAGTAGACTTTTCTGTTGCCTTTCCTCTTGAAATCCAGTCATATATTCCTTTTTCTTCATACATTTAATAAGTTTAAGATGTATCTTGGGCATTTTTAATGCTATGTTTAGAGACTCTAGATTCTGTTACATTCAACCAAACAGTATTGATATTTGTGTGTGTTGGTTTGTTTTAGCAGACAATTAACCTGATTGCACTTAAACTGAAATCTTTGTCTCTTGGACATACGCTCAAAATTCAGTCCAGTGATTTTAACCTTTGTTGTGCCCCTGAGGTCTGTATATGGGTCAGTTGCAATTTGAGTATACATTATACACATAATTCATAATTTCTCCTCTCTTTTCTCTCCTTTTTTAGCACTCCTTCATCACTTTTAAACATGGTTTTATAGTTTGAGTGCCCCAAATTCTATTCTGTTTCTTTAAGGCAGTAATGAGTTTGATTTGCCTCTTAGTTTTTAGGACCAATATAAAAATAGCTCATCCAGATTCATTCCCTTCTTCACTATGTCATTCCTTCATCCAAATGTTGACTCCCTATCAAGAGCAACTTCTTCTCACCCTTCCTCTTCCTCCTTTCTTCTTCATCTCTTTCTTTTTTGTGTAATCTCTTTTTTGTTTGTTTGTTTGCTTGTAAGATCATTGGTACTATGAAAGCATATTTTTAAACTAAGAATGTGTAAAAAATGCTGAAATCCTGTCTTTCTAAATATTATACTTACCTTTTGCCTTTTTCTTACTACTATGTTTCTCATTGAAATTTATCAAAGTTTAGAAAGGAAGCATCTTTTTTTCCCTTTAAAGCCTAATTGAAAATGGAATTTTATTTCATAGTGATTTGCCATGCCATGCTTCAGTTATGTCTGACTCTGCACGACCCAGTGGACTGTTGCCCGCCAGTTTCCTCTGTCCTTGGGAATTCTACAGGCAAGAATACTGGAGTAGATTGTCATTCCCTTTTCCAAGGGATCTTTCTGATCCAGAATCAAACCGGCATGTCTTACCTCTAACGTGCCTTAGCAGGCGGGTCTTTACCACTAGCACCACCTGGGAGGTACTATAGTAACTTAAAACATTTTTAAAACATCATCAGTAACTCAATTCATGTCCAATCTTTTTGTTAGACATTGATCCTGATACAAATAAAACCTACTTTTTCCATTCATTCATTCATCACTTAACTGATATTTATTCAGCTCTAGCCATATGCAACAGATTTTTTTTTCAAGTGATGAAAATATAAATATGACCAAAAATGACGTAGCCTCCAGCTTAGCAAGAAAGAATAATATTCAACAGAGCATCACACAAACAAATAACAGTTTGAATAAGATACAATATATGAAGGAGAGGGTCATGATGATAAAGTACACATCAGGTGAAAATCACTTATATATGGAGGCTAGTGTAAGCTTTCCTGAGGAAGCGACTATACACTAAGATCTGACAGAAAGTAAGATTCAACTAGATAAGGGCTGAATGCAGTGGATGAACAGGGAAAGAAAGTTTTAGACAAGCTAAATAGCCTGGAATGTTCAAGATGGAACTGAAAAGAGGTCAGAATAGTTGCAGCATAGAGCATGAGGTGAGAGGATAATGCTAAATGAGACCTGTGAGGCAGATGGAGAACAGATGATTGAGGGTTTGTGAGCCAGGCTAAATTTCAGTCTTTGTCCTTAGAGCAATGAATACCAACATAATCTTTGCCGTTAGCTTTCACATTTGCAGTCTGACAGCATGAGTTTCTCTTGTTTACAGGTAATTAAGAAAAATTTTCCCTCACATTATAGATGTCGATATTCTAACAGGAATTTTAATATCACACACAGTAAAATAGGAAAAATAAACATAAAATTCTGCATGAAAAACATAAAAAAAAATATTTACAAATGTATTTTATTTAATAAACTAAACTTATCTAATGTTAATGAAAGGGTGGTTTATGCTTCATAAATGAGGTCTTATTTCTTTTGGATACTATTTAAAACACACTGTGTAAGCATGTATCTGAACATAATCATGACATAACTGAAAGAAACTCTAAGTGACTGTGAAAGTGAAAGGCGCTCAGTTGTGTACAACTCTTTGTGACCTCATGGACTGTTTGGAATTCTCCAGGCCAGATTATTGGAGCGGGTAGTTTTTCCCTTCTCCAGGGGATCTTCCCAACCCAGGGATAGAACCCAGGTCTCCCACATTGCAGGTGGATTCTTTACCACCTGAGCCACAAGGGAAGCCCTAAAAGTGAAAGTGAAAGTGGCTGCAGAGCTTTTCAAAATCACAGTTTTTGAGGTCACTGGGGTATGGCCATATCTTTTCTAATCTTATAAGAAATATGAATTAAGCACATTGTTTTGGTGGAAGCTCAGAGGAGTAATTACATAGTTACAAATGAGCAAGCCTGAATCTATTACAAACAGTATTTAGCAATGTATGTCTTATTTCTGAAATACCCATTTGCATGCATAAAAATTACCAATATTTATATTCAAATAAAAACAATATAATTTATGATTGATGAATAATCTAAAGCTCCATACTCCTCCAGATACTTCTTTTAAGTCTGAGGGAAATGTATCCTGTTGAGAAATATCTGATGAAATCCAGCTGTATTTTATTCTCATTTCAATCTATCATCACAGAAAATATTGACTATTTTTCCCTTCAGACATGCAGCTGTCAACTATCCAACTATGGGCCTAGATTTACAATTTAGTTTTACTTCCTACCTATTCATTTTCATTTAAAACACTTGTTCCATGAAACTAGCATTTGCTGTGTGAAAAAGGAAAGCAGGATGTGCTATCTCATCAAACCTGTCAATGAATGTTCATGGGCACAGCAAATAATATTTGTTAAATTCAAGGGAACGTATTTCCACCTTAAGACACGGTAAAAATCACTATACATCTATGTGCATTGTATGCATGTTCAGTCATTCAGCCGTGTCTGACTCTTTGCAACCACACAGACTGTAACCCGCCAGGCTCCTCTGTCCATGGAATTTTCCAGGCAACAATATTGGAACAGGAGGCCACTTCCTTCTCCAGGGGATCTTCCCAACCCAGGAATCAAGCCCATGTCTCTTATATCTCCTGCACTGGCAGGTAGATTCTTCATCACTCTGTCAGTAAGTATTATTCCTATCATATTTATTATTCCAATAAAAAGATTTCTATTGTGTGCCAGCAGTTATAAGAATCCCTGTCCCTTCATTCCCCCACCCAAGTGCGTAAGCATATTCAGTCATGTCCAACTCTTTGTGACCCCATGGACTCTAGCCAACTAGGGTCCTTTGTCCATGGGATTCTCCAGGCAAGAATACTGCAGTGGGTTGCCATTTCCTTCTCTAGGGAATGTTCCTGACTCAGGGATCAAACCCTTGTCTCTTGTGTCTCCTGCATTGGCAGGCCAGTTCTTCACCCATCTGAGTCACCAGGGAAGCCCAACCCTAAGAGGCATATTCAAATACCTGCAAAGCGTTTCTGTTCACTTTGAAAGTAGGCCAAGTTACAAAAGATCCTGGATAGTTGTACAGACATTAAGATCTTTGGAAAACTTAAAGAGGCTTTGCAATCAGCAGCAGAGAGAGGATGTATTAGCGAAGACATGAAAGGATGCGGTGGTAAATTCCAATAGGCATCACCCAGAATAATAATATATATATATATATATATTGATATATATATATATATATATATATATATATAAATATAATATATATATATTTCTCATAAAACAATTCTTGGTGATAGTTTAGGCTGATGGAACCATTCTCTTCAGTGTGGTTTTGTAAGAATCCTAGTTCCTTCTTTCTTTACAGCTCAGCTATCCCAGAGGATATCATTTGCAATAGATTCAGTCACTGGGTTGGGAAAAAGAGATTATAGAAGAGATACATTGGTTTCTTAAAAGACTTAGTTTAGAAATAGTGTATGTCAGTTCCATTTACTATCTACTGGGAAGGACTAATCATATAATCATTCATAATTGCAAGGGAACTGGGAAATACAGTTCTTGCCTAAGTATTCAGTTTCAAGCTACAACTCTCCACTATGGAGAGGAGATAGTTTTGGAGATAGCTTCTTGTCTCTGACACAGAGAAGTGTTTCTCTTCAATTGTTCTGGACATAAGAGGGCATTTTGTTGGTTTTATTTTATTGCTTGCTCATTTTTCTGGCTAACTATGTATATATGAAGGTCACAAAGACTAAGAAACTTATACTAGCAACTATAGTTTGTAATAAATCTATAAGCACCAAAAGTCAACACATAGCTCAGATCACTAAACACCGGAAGCAATTGTAACTCAACATTCCATACCACCTAGGGAAAAAAAAAAAATATGGATTTCTGTGAATAAGGTGAATGGGTCTTCTTAGAGTTTGGGATTAAGGTGGCATTCCAAGTGATGATACAGCAAATATTTTTTTCTTTTTTCACTACATGTTTGTAAGATTCTGTTATTTTACTGTATACTAGGAATATTATTCTATGTTTTGAAAATTCTGATGATTCCAGGAGAAAATAATATGCCCCAAGAAATCATGCATGAAATGAATTATCTTCAGAAAGTAAATGCAAAATCTGGTTTAACATGGTGGCAATAAAGTCTGACTAACTAAGATGGTTTTAAATTTAGAAATGTTAATGTCCACCTGCCCTACTCTCTAGTCTCTTTTCTGCCAGCAGAAATACTCATTAAGTTCATAGTAGATTATTTTTGAACAATAAACACTCTTATTTCATAAGCTAAGAAGAGATGGAAGAGGGTTTATTTGCATCTCTGGACCAGATTTTGCTCAGATAGGACTCCAGCAACATGTACAAGCCATCTGCTCAGCCACACCAGCCAGGCCTCTATACCCAAAACTTTTCCTGCTGATTTTTTATCCTTTAGAAAATCGATGATGTTGATTATCATTTTCTTCTCATCCTATTTTTTTTCCTGGTTTTATTTTACTTTAAATAAAATGTGTTATCTTCCTCAAAGGTCATCTTTGACCTTCTCTGAAGGAGTAAAGGCAGTGGTCAGAGGGACTCCGGCATGGGTAGGTACAATGTGCTCTGGAGAACCGTGATGCAGTTCTTTACTCTAGATTATGTCCATGCCTCTAGTTTCCTACCGCCTTTGGAACTCTAGGATACCTGCTCGAGGACCACAGGACTTCAAAACTTCCTTACCACAGACTATGTGTATGCAGAAAAGACTCAACTTGTATTTTCTGGAAGGCATTCCAGCACATACCTCAGTTTCTTGCGGTGGAGCTTTCTCTTGCCTCCTGCTTGTGGTACCTAGGACATATCCATTCTTCAGTTCTGGATGAAAAGAAATTTTGATCAATAATGAAAGCTGTTTTTACTGTCATATATCTATATACTTGGGCTTCCCCGATGGCTCAGTGGTAAAGAGTTCACCTGGCAACACAGGACACAAGAGATATGGGTTTGATTCCTGAATTGGGAAGACCCTGGGGAAGGAAATGACAACCCACACCAGTATTCTTGCCTGGAAAATTCCATGGACAAAGGAGTTCAGAGTCCATGGGGTCACAAAGAGTTGGACATGACTGAATGTGCAGGCACGCTCAGGGTCAGGGATCCAGGGGCAGGGATTCTTATAACTGCTGGGACACAGTAGAAATCTTTTTACTGGAAATGTGATAAATGTGATATTAATATTAATGGTGATGCAGTGGTAAAGAATCTGCCTGCCAATGCAGAAGATATAAGACACAGTTTTGATCCCTGGGTTGGGAAGATCCCCTGGAGAAGGAAATATTCCAATATTCCTCCTGGAGAATCTCATAGACAGAGGAGCAGGGTGGGCTACAGTCCATGGGGTTGCAGAGTCAGACATGACTGAGCAATTGAGCGTGCCACATCTATGTACTTGCACTCAACAAGAGTAAACCTAAAGTCCACTAAGACATTTGTGTTTTCCTGTGAAAACTGATTCCTGTAAAAAAAACACAAGACATCATGGTGTGCAAACTTCTTCTAGGCAAGTTGAAGGATGTTGGTTTTAGGAATAAATGGGAAATATGTAAATCATCGAGTATTCTGGGGGTATTATTTAAATGGCAATATATGGAACATAAATTTAAAATTCAAAATTTTATTTATGATGATTTTTTTTTTTTACCCTTTCATGTAAATCAATAGCCTGTGGCTGTTTTTTCTTCAGTGTACACCTTAGTATACCTTAGTGGTGAAAATGTAGTCATCCCAATAGCCCAAGTTTAAATTCAAGTTCTGCTCCTTACTTATTTACTTAAAGTTTAGGCCTATTACTTTTATTCTCTCTCTCTCTCTCTTTTTTTTTTCAGATTGCCTACCTATATAATGCAGGTAATAATAAAAATAGCACATGACCCTTGCATTAAGTGAAATGAAATGTATTCCCACAAGAGCCCAAAAATATGCCAAGGACATAATAAACTTTATTATTATTCTTTATTTGCCTAACAGTTTTATTAAAGTTAAAAGTACATAAGGGAGTATCATATTTACTTAAAAAGCAAGAATATAAAACTAGCAAATATTTACAAAAACAAACATTAACAATATATAATAATAAAAATGTTCTTTTAAATTATTGGAGGTCAACTCAACTTCAAGGCATTTTTTGAAAGTAAATCATTATTAATGTAGATATAAAAATCCACCACTTTTCATTTTTACAATGTTCAAAAAATAGTACAATTACAGGTGTATGTGGGATTTGAGGCAATTAAACCAAGTGTGAAATGAAGAAAAAAATGGATTCTGTAAATAAAATCTGAAATACCCATTTTATACATAGTAACAAACAAGTAGGTATAATTACAGCTATAATATAGTCTATTACCCAGGCTCTAAGATTTCACATTTAATTAAAATTTTCTCATTTATTCCATATTCTAACATTCATCACTGCCAGCTTTTGGTATAAGAACTTTTTAAGAAAGAAACTTCTATTTAAAGATGATTTTTCTCTAGTTAAGTAGGTGTTTCCATCAGCTTTTTCTTGTTTCACTGCTGAATGTGCATGAGATTTCCAGGATCATTAGACCTCTGAGAACAGAAACCACAATAAAAGGCTACAAGTAAAATGAACAGAAACAAAGGAACTCATGAAACAGGCAAATTGCATAAAAGAGATGGGAATTTATTTTAAAAGTAATAATCTGAGAAGAGAATCAAATATAAGTTGCTGTAAAAAGGAAAAGTCCGAAAATTAAAGGAGCTCTCAGGAATTAAAAGAAATATAAATTTTAAAAATCAAAACTTTAATACAAGGTAGGAAGGTAGAAGGATAAAGATAATGAAATTCTCTTCCAAATTAAAGACAAGCAAAGCATAGAATAGTAAGAGAGAAAATATAAGGAAGTTGAGAATCAATATAGGAATTCAAGCATGCATTTTTTGAAATTGCATTAAGAAAAAGAAAAACTAAAGGAAAAGATATCATAGAAATAATGTAACAATATACTCAGCATAAACTTGCATGAATTTTTCTATGCATATGTGCTCAGCATAATGTATATTAAAAAAAAAACCTTCATTAAGCCATGTAATTGTTAAATTGAAAGATGGAGTGACAGAGAGAGAAAAAGTGAGAGAAAGCTTTAAAAGTAGGAAAAAAAGGCAGGAGGGGTGATCACAAAACTTTTTGAACATAAGTATCCTAACAGCAACACTGAGAGCTAGAAGAAAATGAAAAAAATATCTCAAAATTAAGACGGGAAATTGATTTCAATTCTGAGTTATGGATTCAAATAAGTCATCAATTTTGAGAGTGGGATAAAGAAAATTTTAGATAAGCAAGTCACCCAAAATTTCACTCCTGTGACCTCTCTTGTAGGTGAAAACAACAAAAATCAGTGCTTAAATCACAGAAAAGGAAAATTTAAGGTTCTGAAAACAGACCATTTGATAAAAAAAAAATGATAAGGAGATTCATCAGAATGAGAGTCAAGAGAATTGGAGCATCCTTGCATGCATAGCTGCTCCAGATTTGAGCAAGACAACAGCTCACAAGGAAGGGAGAAAGTGTATGTCGTGAACATACTAAGGGGTGGGGGAGGTTTCTTTGGAGTTCTGTACTGAGAAGCTGTTTTAGACTGTTGGACAGCGTGAAGAACTAGCAATAGGTACATAGAGAAATGAACATATAAATAAGACCTAATTGATTCTTGGAAAAATGAAAAAGTAGAACTGAGCAAATGTAAATATAAACACAGTGAATCACTTGACTCAGAGTAAATGATATCTATTTGGTCATAATATTGTAAATGCTGAAAATCAACTTGGCCAGAAACTGTGATCTAACTATATTAGGCAGAAGCAGGGGACAGTATTGTTCTTGAGCTGATTAAACCATAAAGACAAGTCAAGAGATTATGCTTAGCAATGTTAAATAAAAATAGCAAGGTAAGCATTACCATTTAAAAAAATAGAAGTAAATACCAGGTAAGAGTGCAATATAATAATACAAAAATGATGTAATAATCAGGACTTCAGTGTTGGTGGATAGTTCACTTACATCTTACTAGGATCTTTTTACTTTTAAACTTGGTCAATGTATTAGCTTAAATATACATATATATTTAATATGTATATTTCTCCTTTATATCTGGCTTAAATAAAAGCAGACCTCCCATTCCTCAGTGGTTCCAAGAAGGGCACTGCCAAACTTATTTGCTCTTCTGAGTCTTAGTTAATTATCCCCTCTATGGGATGAGGAATAAGTGAACACTAGCAGATTCTCCAAATGTGGCTAAGAAAGCATGCAGAGAGCCATTGCCTTGACAGGAGGGATAAAGAGCGAAGGCAAATCACTTCCAAGTTGTCAGGGACCCGAATTAGAACTGGAACAGATTTTTAAAGTGTGAGCCAAGGAGTTTTGTGGATTTTTAGCATGGGTTTGACAGAGCAGAGTGGCCAGTTTCCACTTGTTCCATCAGTGCTCCTTGCTTATGGCCAGAGGAGAAAAAAAAAAAGATTGAACATTTGACTGAATATTTTCTAAAATACATCTTGGAATTCATATACTACAGTAAAGGTCAGAAAACTATACCCTGTTGGCCAAATCTCACCCTTTGCCCATTTGTATATGGTCATTTACACTTGTCATATGGTTGAAAAAAATTCAAAAAAAGAATATTTCATAATATATGAAAATTATTTGAAATTCAAAGTTTAATGCTGGCAATTAAAACTGTATTGGGACACAGCCATTTCCAACCATTTACTTATTGTCCCTGGATGCTCCTGCACTCTAGCACAGTTTGAGATGTTTCCCAAGAGACTGTAAGGCTCACGGTCTAAAATATTGACTATGAAACCCTTTACAAAAAAAGTCTGCCAACCCATGTACTGAAAGAACATATATTATCTCATCAAAATGTTAAAGTTTTTGGTCTCTCCCATTGCTGAGAGAAAACAGCAATGTTGATGAATAGTGAAATTGCTGAACAAGTTATGAAAATTAGTTGCAACAAGCCTCCATAGTTTAAACTCTTACAGTCATTTGACAAGTTTAGCAGATAGAGCTCACCCCAAATCAACTATTACAGATTTTGGAGAGAGTTCAATCTTCACTCTATCTAGATGAACTTAGCTACCCTGGAACTGGAGATTCATGTGAACTAGCAGTTCTGTGGACTGTGATTAAATTCTCAAAATTGAACCTTTGAGAACCAAGGTTATAAAACAACCACTCTGTCGATGTGGATGTCCTGTGCAATTGGTCATTGTTTAACTAACTAGTTTGCATTAGTGTCTCCCAAATGGAGAAAGTGACTTATTCAGTTGGTGACTACAGACAAGCAAACAGAGATTTAACTGGAGAAGAATCTTAGGAAAGAACAAAAAGAAAATATGATCTGTAGATACTCTGAACTTCTCAGTTACCTTTCCCCTGTCATTTGGAAGTCATTTGAAAGTCAGGGAGTCAGATAATTCAAACTGAAGCAACATTGACAAATTCCTCTTGGAGAGGAATAGGACTCATAGTTTAAACTGAAAATGACTATCTCAATTTTTTTTTATGTTCAGTAATTTTCAAGCTGGAATCAAGACTGCCAGGAGAAATATCAATAGTCTCAGATATGCAGATGATACCACCCTTATGGCAGAAAGCAAAGAACTAAAGATCCTCTTGATGAAAGTGAAAGAGGAGGGCTGGTGCACTGGGAAGACCCAGAGGGATGGGAAGGGGAGGGAGGCGGGAGGGGGGATTGGGATGGGGAACACATGTAAATCCATGGCTGATTCATGTCAATGTATGGCAAAAACCACTACAATATTGTAAAGTAATTAGCCTCCAACAATAAAAATAAATGAAAGAAAAAGTGAAAGAGGAGAGTGAAAAAGTTGGCTTAAAGCTCAATATTCAGAAAACTAAGATCATGGCATCTGGTCCCATCACTTCATGGCAAATAGATGGGGAAACAGTGGAAACAGTGTCAGACTTTATTTTGGGGGGTTCCAAAAACACTGCAGATGGTGAGTGTAGCCATGAAATTAGATACTCACTCCTTGGAAGGAAAGTTATGACCAACCTAGACAGCATATTAAAAAGCAGAGACATTCCTTTGCCAACAAAGGTCCACCTAGTTAAAGCTATGGTTTTTCCAGTAGTCATGTATGGATGTGAGAGTTGGACTATAAAGAAAGCTGAGTGCCGAAGAATTGATGGTTTTTAACTGTGGTGTTGGATAAGACTCTTGAGAGTCCCTTGGATTGCAAGGACATCCAACCAGTTCATCCAAAAGGAAATCAGTCCTGACTATTCATTGGAAGGACTAATGTTGAAACTGAAACTCCAATACTTCAGCCACCTGATGCAAAAAGCTGACTCATTTAAAAAGACCCTAATGCTGGGAGGGATTGGGCGCAGGAGTAGAAGGGGACAACAGAGGATGAGATGGTTGGACGGCATCACCGACCTAATGAACATGAGTTTGAGTAAACTCCAGGAGTTGGTGGACAGGGAAGCCTGGCGTGCTGCAGTCCATGGGGTCACAAAGAGTCAGACGCGACTGAGCGACTGAACTGAACTGACTCAGTGAGCATAGCCTCCAGCATTAGAGCACACAGATCCCAGGCCTTTCTCTCCAACCACCACTGTCTTTAGCTATAAATCTGTGACTACGCCACTCAGAAAACAAAAGTTCATTAGGAAAATGCATTGGTGTTGGACAGGAAGACAAACAGACATGCATGCCCCCACACATATTGGTTTGTTAATTCATTCAACAAATGTTTTCTGAATACCACTGTGTACAAGGCAACATAATAATTTAGAAGTGAAGGTACATCAATTGGGTACTGTTATAATTGGAGATGTACTATTGGAACAGATGAGGAAGAAATCTCTTGGCATCTTTTATAATTCTGGACTCAGCCTTCTCCAAGGCTGTCAGCTCTAGATCTGCATTTCCTTAGTATAACTATATGGATAAATTATGAAATGAGAGAAAATGGAATTCAAGGAGAAAAAAATGTAGTGAAATTTAAATAATAAAACTTTAACATTCTAAGATAAGACAAAGATCCCAATAATTATATTTGTGGAAGTATGAGCAGAAATCTATGGGGGAGAGATATGAAAATGTCCCATAGCAGGCAAAAAGAAGATGATGCATTTCATATTTGTAGGGTAAATATAGCTAATACACTCAAAAATTGTAAGTATACTTTTTCAGATTTCTGTATACTTGTTATGATGACTCACTGTGATATATAAAGGAAAGAGCTGGTTTATGTATGTTGAACATCATATTATATTCCTATCTAACTCTATGAGTTTCAGACATTTTTACATGCATCTATATATCTTTGTATTGTTCCATTAATACTCACAACTTCACTTTAGCTTGCTCCTGTGATCATATAAAGAAAGTTCACATATACTTTTTATTTTAATTTTATTTGAAATTTCTGACATAAATATTATGATGTCAGATTTTTAAGGTTTTTATTTGCCTAAATCTGTTGATGACTTTCTTAATTTTAAGTTTTAAAGTCCTTTAGTCTTTGATGTGGGCTGTGTAGTTAAACATATTTGGTCTCCTAAAATGAGTTCTTTTTTCTCTTAAGAGATAATCTTATCATAAACAATGTAAAAATGTATTTGTTAAACTTTTTTTTTTTTATATTTTATGTTGCATATTTCCCATAGATATATACCTATTCATTGACTAGTTTAATTCTTCCAATTGACCTTTTGGGAATCAAAGGCATTCCTTAATTTTTGTGCCTGTTTTCTTTACTCATGAATAATAACTTGCCTTAATATACAATTAATTAATCTCAGTCTTTCCTGCCTCAGAAATCTTCAGGCCCTGCTCCTTTGACAACTGCATTTAATACCTCCCTTACAAGGTTGAAGAAAGGCATGAGTTTACATTTTGTTTTATAGGGGACCAGATTCTTCTGAAATGATCTATGAATTTTAAAGATTCTTTCTAAAGTTTAAGTTTGGTATCTATCTATTGACTACTTATCTATATCTATCTACCAATCTCTCTATCATCTATCTACATAGTCTTCTCTTTGCTTTTCTCAGAACAATTTTAAAACTCATGGCTTCATTAAAACTAGAAAAAGTTTCTTAAAATTTTGACTTGCTGTTTTTGTTAATTCTCTTGGTCAGGGAAACCAACCATTACTATGTTTTCCATTGATTATGCTCCCAAATTATGATTTTGTCTTTATGACTTTAATTAATTTGCAATTTATCTCAAACATTTGAAAGATTTTTCTCAGACATGTTCTCAATGTGATTTGTTTTGGTGTTTTAATTCTGCTCTTTTCTGTTCCTGATCATGTTTTCAAATTGCTAAATAGTGGACCCATTTTAATTCTTTTTATAAATTCTCTTTTCATTGCATTTTATTGCTTTATCATTTTTTGTCTGAAAGTGGTTTTCTTTTTTTGAGAATTCCTGACAGGATGCTGTTTTAGCCTGCAATTTCATTTTATTTCTGTTGCAATATATCCAACACGTTATTCATCTCTATAGTGTCTGACATTTCCCTTTTCCCATTTTTTTCTGTACTTGAAAAAGAATTATGTAAGATTCACTTTTGCTGTGTTATTTTCAGTTTACTTATCTTTGAAGAGGCACAGTTTTTTGTGGGCTTAGTCTTTTATCAAAACTCTTGTAAGTGGATACATTTTTTTTTGCTGTATTTATATGGGAAATTTTTTATAATTCTCATAGATACTGTAACTGTGTGGTCTTGGGTTGATTTTATATACTGTATTCAGTACTTGGGATGTCTTAGATTTGCAGGAGGAGAGGTAGTAAGAAAATGAACACCCTGGAACATTGTATTCTAGGATATGTACATTTTATAAAATTTATAAATTTTATGAAACTTGTATACTGTAGTTCCATTAAGCCCAAGTCACACTCTGTCCAATTGTGAGAGTATGCTGAATATGATCTAACCTTTATTAGCACTTTCTAAAAGGAATTTATTTTCTCAAAAAGCCTGTCTTTGGTCAGAAGTTCTTACCTTCATGCTCTCCTATAAGCTATGTTTTGCAGATGATATGAACATCAACAAAGTTCCAAACCATATTTTTGTTCCCTACAAACCAGCAAAAAAAAAAAAAAAAAAAATATATATATATATATATATATAAAATAAATTTCAAGACAATGAGGAGGTAAAATACCAGTCATAGCTTGTTAATTACCTATTATTCCATTTTAAATAAAATATCACACAACTTATAGGTATTATGAAAATTGGTGTTATACTTTTGTTTCAGCGATAAACTTTCTTTCTCCCTATCATGGGTAAAATATAATGTGAACTCACAATGTTAAATACAAGTTTTCCCTGTTTTCTCTAACTAGACATATGCTTCAAAGTATGGGAATTATCCCCTTTTATGACATTATGACTTGGCTTTTTATGACATTGTCTGTTTTAGATACAATTGAATATGAAGATGCAGTCATACTTCAGTCATGTTTTTATTTGAAGTAGTTTCTATATTTCAGTAGTCAGAGATTCCTTTCTTCTGTGTTATTAATTTAAAGAGTAAACTCAAACATTTTTAAAAAGAAAGTAATTCTATGAAATTGAAGATCATGCTATCTTAGTACATTTTTACAATAAAATGAAATTTTCTTTTAAAAATTTAACATCTTTTACCACTTACATTTGTTTACTTTTATTTTTATTTTTACTTCCTAAGAAAGGAAATGTACAATCATCACAAATATGTGGTATAAAAGGGTTGCTGTTTTCATATGTAACTGGAATAAGTAAATTTTGGAACCTGGATGGGAAAGACAATGATTAAATACACTAACAGTAATTTTTGATAGAGAAGCATCCTCTGAAGATAAATAAAATAGAGATTGAAGAGTTTCAAAAAGGAATGACTCAGATGGTAAAGAGTCTGCCTGCAATACAGGAGACCTGGGTTCAATCTCTGGGTTGGGAAGATCCCCTGGTGAAGAGAATGGCTACCCATTCCACAACTTTTGCCTGGAGAATTCCATGAACAGAGGATCCTGGTGGGCTACAGTCCATGGGGTTGTGAACAGTTGGATACAATTGAGCAGCTAATACTTTATGAAGGAAAGTAAAACTTGAGAGCTTGACTGAACTATAAAAGGAGATATTTAAAATCAACCATTCATAATTTTATTGTTTAATTTTTCTAAGGACAGTTTCCATGATAGTCTTAAAAGGGAGAAAGATACCTTTGGGTATTAGCATATACCTTTATCTCCTAACCCCTTTACCTCTCCCTTCTTTCCACCTGAAGTTGAAGATGGATCAGCCATCATGTGACTAGAAAGAGCAAACACTTGCCAAAGGAGGCCAAACAGAAAATTTTATAAGTAAATCTGAAAATACACAGATATTCTGTGGAAAAAAGCAAAATAAAGCTTGTTTTCAGGGGCAGAAACAAGAGAATTTTACTCTGGAATGATGAGCAGAATAATAGCCCTCCAAGACTCTTAAGTCCTGATCCCCAGAACTGTGAATGCTACTTGGCTAAAGGATTTTGCAGATTTAACTGTTAAGATCTTTGAGATCATCCTGAATTAGCTGGGCGGGGCTAGTCTAATCACATGGGCCTCCTAGCTGTGGTGAGAATGAGATCTGACTGTGAAAAAGTAGTCAGAGATGCAATGCTGATTTTGAAGATGGAGGGAAAGAGCTATAAGTCAAGGAATCCAAGTCAAGTCAAGGAAGTCAAGGAATCCAAGACCGATTTTTGTTGTTAAGTTGCTAAAAGTCATGTTCGACTCTTTGAGACCCATGAACTGCATTACGTCAGGCTTCCCTATCCTTCACTATCTCCCAGAGTTTGCTCATATTCATGTCCATTGAGTCAGTGATGCTATCTAACTGTCTCATCCTCTGCCTCCCTCATTGGAAAAGACCCTGATGCAGGGAAAGTATTGAAGGCAAAGTGACCTATAGGAGCTAGAGAATTCAAGACAACTGATTCTCCCCTAGAGCCTTCAAAAAGGAATGTAACCATGCCAACACCTTACTTTGACCCCACTAAGATCTGCGATTGATTTGTGCCCTAGAGCAGTGTAAGATAATAAATGTGTGCCATTAGAAGCCAATAAATTAGTGGTAATTTTTTACAGCAGCTACAGAAAGCTAATACACCTGGTAAAACTTCCAAATGAACAGTCAGAGGCAATACTTCTGTTCAAACACAAAGAGACCCTCCCCCCAAAAGAAAATGCTATCCTGTTGGCATTTCAGACATATTTCATTTCCATCTCCTGCTTTGTCCTTAACTACACTCTTCAGGAGGCTTGGGGATAAGAAAATTGATATCCACACTTGTTGGGAAAAGAGATAGTAAAGCTAGACTCCATAGAGATGATTTCAGGGGAGAGGGGACATGTCGGGACAGGACCAGATGACATATATTTTACAGATTTCTTTGGACCACCACAAATAGGGGGCTTATCTTGGAAGAAGAGACACATCCATGCAGCGAAATTGTTATAAACATTTGGCACTGTGTCCCAGCACCTGCTCTTCTCTTCCATAAGATTTGCTATACTGCCACAAAGATAGCTCTTCTACAGGCTTCATTCCTCCAAGGTAGGAAGCGAGATATGGGGCATGTTTTTCATGTCCATTTTGGCAGGCTGGATGGTGTTTATTATGGCTTGTTTGTTAATTCTGATAACAGTAGAATACACTGCCCGGTCTCCCTGTGGCTTGGCCCTGCCTCAGACCCACACCCCACCAAACAACAAGACAGACATAGTACATTTCAAATCCTAGGGCACTGGACTTTTATGTGTTAGAGAAAAAATATGGGTTATCTGAAATCCTTTTTATTTCATTTTTTATGTTGTATTGCAAATAGCAGATGCTGTTCAATGTTTATAATACAATAAATTTCTGAGTTTCCTTATAAATAATATTTCCTTCTTTTTGATTCCTCTTTTGAAGAGAGTTGCAGGTATAGGAATTTTTAAGATTGACTTTTAAAACCACTGTCTTTTCCAGAAATTTAAGCAAGCTTGTGAAATTGTGCCTGTAATAGGAAAAACAACTCTTTCTGTACCGACCTGTCATGATTTCTAAATTATCTGAACTTCTCACTATTTCCATTGAGAAAGGTGAAACTATCTTGACCAATGGATATTCAGAAGTCATTAAGGAGTATGTCACTGGGTCAACATGATAACCACGGTGAACAAAAATTTAGGTGTGAAAATAAAATGTGAAGAACAAAGAAATGATGCAAATGTCACATGTCTATTTTGACGTATCTAAAGGGCTGACCAAGATTCAGAAGATTTCTTATATGTATACTTACATAATCAAAATTAATTTTTTTTGTTCTATTCATGCTTCCTAACATTTAACTTTCAGTCACACTAAAAACATGGAAGTTAATACATTTTAGATACTTTATAAATGTAAAATGCACTATAAAACATTATTCTGGGAACAAGATTATGCTGCATATATGTGTGTAGATAAATATGAAGCATCTCCTGGACTATCTCTTGTAAAGCATCTGAAATGGATGTTGTCATTGCCCCTGACACAAACAACTTAATCAAATCCCAGTATAGCTTCAAGTGAAATAAACATTGTACTAAAAGAAAAAAGAACTGTCTAAAACAATTGCTGCATTTCTAAAAACAGAAGATTATTTTCATCAGGTTTCACTGGTGATTAACACTGAACACATTGTGGGGAGTACGTCTGTTTCAAATCCCACCCTGGTGTAGAGAATTTGACACCAGATGGTTTCATACTAACAAGGAATTAACAATTTGTGGGTTGTTAATTGTTCCATTATAAAAGTACTCCAGTGAAGTAAATAAGAAATGCATTTCCATGGCATACAGCTGAAGACACAATTGGAGACTAAACCAAAATGTGAATAAAAGTTTTGGTAATGGCTTCCATGTGAGGGAAAAGGCAGAGCAGAGCACTGTTTTATTCAAATAACTGTTTTTTGTGGATTTTTTTTGTTTTTATTTTTATTGTTTTGCTCTTTGGAGTTTTTAAAAATTATAATCACTACCACCATAATTTAAACATATATAAAATATTAATAAAATAATACTCTATTGTATTAAGTATATCTTCTTACACATTTTAAGTGTCATCAATTTTACTTTTTGACTTGTAGCTATCCTGTATTAATCCTGTTTGACAACACTGAGAATATTAGGCATTGCATTTGATGATAATGATAGAGACAAGAATCTGACTTCAAACATTTTAAAATCATGGTGAAGTTTTTTATTATAACTATTTTTAATTTTAAAAAATTACATAAAATTACAGGAAGTAGAACCCTTAATGAAGGACTAGAAGAAAAGTTCTCAAATTTTTGTGTTTTAGGACACTTCTGTACTCTTAATATTTATTGAGGACACAAACAAATTTGCATAATTGCTTGTATCTTAATATTTAGTGGATGATAAATTAAAATAGATATTTAAAGATGCCAATCAATTCATTAAAAAATTTAACACAATACATGCTAACTTTAATAGTGTATCTTTCTAAAAATATATTTTCTAAACCAAAAGTAATTGGTGAGAAAAGTAGTATTATTCCACATTTTAAAAAATCTCATATATTTGTTTTATTAGAGGATCGCTGGATTCTTATAAAGTCCTCTGCATTAAATATGTTTTAATGTGTTTATATAGTTGAAGTATATGAAGGAAATTCCCAATCTGTAGTTGGGAAAGGGAGGGTTACTTTATCAAAGATAAAGACAAAATTAGTGAAGGCTCTTTGTTCATGAGTTGCCTAAGGGGACCCATCTGTGGCCATCTTTTCAGCAGGGTTCCCGAAGGGAAGAGTCAGTTTGTGAAGGAATTGGAGGAAGGAGATCCTGAGACAGTCTTTGGCTGGCAAGTGTTCTATAAGAGTGGGGTGATTGGAAATAGTGAAAAGATTCTAAATGGTTTGTAATTTTTCTGTCCTTGGTTGGTTTCGAGTGAGCAGAAGAGCAATTTGGAGAGATTTCAAAAGAAGAAAAAGCTATTCAGTCTGTAAGAGTGAAGAGTTCTCCATGATCAACCAATCAGATTTATTCAGGTAACAATTTAATTCCAACATGAGCATCTTGGGGAAGGCACCTCCATCTTAACTTCATCAGCAAAGGAAAATGTAGATGCTTGTGGATCATGAAGAAATCGTTGGTTACATCATTAGGTTCCTGAAGTAGCAGCAGTGATGTGAATGCTGACAGCATATCAGATTGCAAGTCAAGTCAAAATCCTGTTAGCAGTTCACCCTGCAGACCTACGGTGGTCATGGTGGCAGTGGTGATTTCTCCAGTTTCTACCTGTGATTCTTGGTGTTGGCTCTAAATGTTTTCTGACGGTCATTTCAAAGTAACTTCGAGCTTCCCCATGCCCTTTTAAACTATTTTTATAATTAATTATCTAAAATCAAATTCCTCTTTCAATGAAGTCTCTTGTCGGAAACAGATAACGCTTCATGTTGGATCATTCTTATATTGGGCATAACTGAGAAACATCTCACATGAGATGTCTCAGTGATAATAGAACCCTACAATCAACACAAGAAACGCACACATCTTACTACTTTCTGTGTCTAAGTTTCATGGGTCCAAGTCATAAAAGACAAAATTGCTTTCAAGGTACATGATTATTTTAAGTGGTGTTAAATACAGAACACTTGCTTAATTTGATACATTGATCTCCTCTGTCAAGAGAGTCTCCTAAGCTTCAATGTAATATTTAAAGGCACACTGAGCAAAATGCATTTTATAGTTGAGGTTGGGCTAGCCTCATAGAAGGAATTCTGCCTAAAAGTTAAAGACTGCTGAGAACTCCATGAAAGCTATAGAAATTCCTGTGGCTTTATTTATTTGCTATTTCAGGAGTTTTCAAAAATGAAAATATATAAATAATTGATAAGTACTACAGTTTGTGCCAGGCATCAGTTTGCTGTACTTAGAAGGCATTTATTGGCAGAGATTGACAAACACGTCATTAAAGAAAGAGTTGCCTTAGTGCTCACCGATTGTTGTTCAAAGGTATGAGCCCACAGGTTTGATGGAGTTGAGCCTTATTCTTTTTTAAAATCTCTCTGTGCATAACATTTATTAATTCATTTTTATTGATCTAATAAATCACATTAGAGCATTTTCTATGTGTCTGGAATCAGAGTCCGTGTTATCCTGGAAACTGTGGGAAAAGTGGTTCTCACTCCTACTTATTGAATTGCTAAATCTTCCCTCTCATTCCTTTCCAATTTCCTGTCTTTGGGGAAATTGAAGTGTGCTTTGAAGTATAAGTTTGAATCAGTTTCAAGTTTTGTTAAGAGAATCTTTGTTCTAATCACATGTATTTGGGGGGAGGTAGGGAGGGGTAATAAAATACTTTGGAATTAAAGGGAGTGGGCTTAAATCGCACACACATAGTTATTCCTTTACTCTGAACAGATTCAGTTGCTACGTCCATAAAACTGTATCAATAAGAGGCAGTATGAAATAACAAATATTTGAATAAGATCTTGAGAGCTGAAATTATATGTGTTAATTATTGTTATTACTAGTAAATTACTTTGAGGGATTGTTATTTAAATAAAAGAGCAAAGTTGTGAGGATATGTTCTAAATACATCAGCAATGAAGCTTATTTGTCAGAGGATGTACCTTACTGAAACTTTGGACAGGAATTTGAACCTCATTTTACCTAGGATGAAAAAGAAAACTCGATAACTCCCTAAAAGTACATCCAAAAAAGAGGGCTTTTCTCTAGCTTCTCTGTACATGTGTGTGTGTGTGTGTGTGTGTGTGCGCGCGCGCATGCACGCGACTGTGTGTCTGTCACCTGTGTGAAAGATGACAGAAGCAGATAAAGCTACTGGAGTTTTCTAAAAATAAAATGCACTGCAGAAAAGCTCTGAGATCTTACTGGGAGTGCCAAAATATCAGTACATCAGAAGGCAAGAGGATAAAAAGGGTATAAAAATTATATTTCCTTAAACTTCACACTTTCCTGGAACAATGTACAGAAGAGAGCAGCACTGCCAAATAAGATCTAAACTTGAAATGCCAATGTCTCTCGAAAGCAGTTTTTCAAAGATGGTATTTTAGGGTGAAAGGTCAGCCTTCCCTTCCTAGTGTTCCTTTATCTTATCTATGTGGCTGTTAAATCTGAAAATAATAATTTGGAAACTCGATTCAAGCATAAGTAAATAGGGTATTTTAAATCTCAACATCAGACCCAAGTCACCCCTCGTGTTTTTCTCCCTAAACGTGCTTTTAGGCATCTACCAGTTCATAATTTGAATTCAAACCTGTTCCTCTATAAAGCCATCATCAGCTCAGCAGAATAACTCCCTCTTTATCACAGGAATTCCTGGAGCATTTATTTGTGGCAATTCTCAAATGGCTGCTTTGAGAGTCCTGAATGACTATAATAAAGCTTTGGAGTCTGGGCCTCTATTTGTCAGGAAGAATTAGCAGAATGCTGGGGAGCTCTTTATAGACTTTAATCTGAGATAAAGAATGTGACCAGTAATTAGAATTTAAATCCTTTCCAACATGTTCTCATTCTTGATATTACATTTAACTCAATAGCCTCTGTACCCTGTGGATCTTCCTCAACCTCACTACTTAGTTTAATCCAGCTATTATATCCTCCATCCAGTGCTTCCTAGACTTTTACTTTAATACTCAGGGAATTATGTGCCTGATCAGGCAGCTTTCCTTTGGAGAAAGACTATTGCCAAAGGAGAAAGATGTGTCATTTGTAATTTGCAACAACTATGACACATTGGGTGTTTCCCAGGTGGCGCTAGTGGTAAATAACCTGCCTGCCAATGTAGGAGACTCAAGACACACGGGTTCCATCCCTGGGTCAGGAAGTTCCCCTGGAGAAGGGAATGGTAACCCACTCTACTATTCTTGCCAGGGAAATCCCATGGACAGAGGAGCCTGGAGGATTATAGTCCATAGAGTCCAAAGAGTTGGACCCGACTGAAGAGACTTAGCATCATGTATGACCATTAGTCAAGTAACTCGAATTCTTTGTCAATGTGATCTGCAGATCAAAATTTTGACTAAAGCATGAGAGTGTGGTGGATTGTGTATATTTCTGTGTATACATATATATTATAAAAATAATAAGCTGCATATTAAAATTCCATATATGTACACATAACATATGGGCTGCCAAGGCAGTGCCAGTGATAAAGAATCCACCTGCCAATGCAGGAGATGCAAGGGGCTCAGGTTTGAACCCTGGCTAGGGAAAATCCCCTGGAGTAGGCAATGGCAACCTGTTCCAGTATTCCTGCCTGGAAAATTCCATGGACAAGAGAAGCATGGAGGGTTACAGTCCATGGGCTCACAAACAGTTAGACACAGCTAAGCATGCACACATACACACACATATGCATAATTTTTTTATATATATAAAGTTTTAATTTTGTGTGTTCTGGGGGACACAATAACTATGTGTGTAAAGTTTAATGAATTTCCAAATAGTTATAAATGGCTTCCATATCTGTGGTATGGATTGTTCAATACTCCCAAATCTCTCATGTTTGACAATTAGACAAGGCAATCCTTTCTGATATATATTCTAAGGAAAAATTTTCAATGTTTGTGCTGTAATAGTTGGTGTATTGTCTGCCTTCCTACTAGATACAGAGTTTTGAGGTCAGAGTCTAAATCATTTATTTCTATTATCTTGAAACTAGAATTTAATCATATATATGTGTGTGTGTGTGTGTGTGTATGGGCTTCCCTGGTAGATCAGCTGGTAAAGAATTTGCCTGCAATGCAGGAGACCCCTTTTCGATCCCTGGTTCCCTCGGTCGGGGAGATCCTCTGGGTGACAACCCACTCCAGCATTCTTGCCTGGAGAATCCCATGGACAGAAGATCCTGGAGGGCCACAGTCCACGGGATTGCTAAGAGCCGGAGAAGACGGAAGCAATTGAGGACAGCACAGCACGCATCTATATAGATATAGATCTATATACAGATATAGATATATAGATATTTGAACAACTAATTGTACATATTTAAAAAAAAATCCCACCCAGATCAGCTATGTTTCATCTTTTTGTTCCAGGCCTCTTATTGCCAGTCCTATCCTCTTCACCCTATATCTCTCCCTCCCACACCCCAGAGGAACTGCTCTGGCTGGAGGCCATCTCTGAGCGACCTTTGCTTCCCTTTGTCTTGATCACTCCTCTCCAGTCAAACAGTTGCCAGGTCCCTCCTTTCCAGATAAAAGTCATTATAATTAATCTTCTCTTCATTACTGTGCCAGTGTTCTTGCATAAGATCTAATTAAATTATTAAAATATTGAATTAATATATGTTAATTCTGAAGAAATTAGTCATTTTACTTTAAAAATCCAGTGCCGTGAAAAACATGTCTTTTCTAATATATACTTATAATTAGCATCTAGAATTTCATTATTACACCTAAACATTCCTCCATTTTTGAGTTGTCTATGTTTTAAAAATAACAATAATTTAATAACTTGAGTGTCAACATTATTAATGCTATCATCATTGACTGCAAAATGCCTTCAGGCTTTTTTTCCCTATGTTTTCAGCAGAAATCATACAAATAAGATCCTGAATGAACCTCAAAATATATGTGATAAAGCCTTGATAGAGCTTCCCTGGTAGCTCACTCAGTAAAGAATCTGTCCACAATGTGGGAGACCTGGGTTCTATCCCTGGGTCAGGAAGATCCCCTGGAGAAAAGAATAGCTACCACTCCAGTATTCTTGCCTGGAGAATTCCACGGACAGAGGAGCCTAGTGGACTACAGCCCATGGGACCACAGAGTCGGACATGACTGAGTGACTAACATACACACACACACACACACATACACATACGCACACACCTGATAAATGGGGTAGAGGATGTAGAGATTGGACTGCTGTGACCTCTCTCCTTTGTTCCACAGGAGCCACCATAAAACATTAGTCTCTGAGGAACATGTTTTAGAAACTGTTGTAAAAAATTGACACTTCTCTAAAGGAGTTGTGAGTAAGCTATGAATATTTAGAAATTTACAGAGAAACTATTTAGAAAATTAGCTACAAGCAAGTAATTGCTATTTGTAGCAGCTAAGTTCTATAAATTACCCACAAACACTGAATTAGCAAATATCAAACTATCTACTCCTAGGGGAAATTGAGGCTCGGTTAGTGTATCTGGTCACAATATTTTCATCAGCCACTCAAATATAACCTTATTTTGTGTATGCTTCTGTTCAAAGACACCTTTTTGAGTACACAGTTGACCCTTGAACAATACAATTTGAACTATGTGGATCCGCATATATCCATAGTTTTTTTTTTTTTTTTTTCCAATAGTCAACACTACAGTAATTTACTTTTGAAATAGTAGATACTGCTATTGTAAATACTACTATTTTCTACTGTAAGTACTATATGATCTGTGGTTACCTGAATTTTTGGATACAGAACCAAAGTATGGAGGGTCAACTAAAAGTTATAATGTGTATTTTTTACTTCACTGAGAGTGGGTGTTCCCAGTCCTCTGCTTTGGTCAAGGGTTTCAGCCATATATTGTTGACTCATTAACACTGAACTCACAGCCAACTGCTTTAACTGATGACTGAACAAATCTTATTAAACACACATATTTTCTTTGTAAGGAATATCATAGCCTTCTTGAGCTCTGGAATACTAGATTGCACTCCACCTCTACACTTGGGAGTGCATTTTAAACAACAAAATGACCTAAAAAAGAGTATGAAAGTTTTAAAAATGTAAATGGGGCTCAAGTGAAGTGAAAGTCACGCAGCTGTGTCTGACTCTTCGCGACCCCATGGATTATACAGTCCATGGAAATCTCCAGGCCAGAATACCAGAGTGGGTAGCCTTTTCCTACTCCAGGAGATCTTCCCAACCCAGGGATAGAACCCAGGTCTCCCACATTGCAGGCAGATTCTGTACCAGCTAAGCCACCAGGGAAGCCCAATGTGGCTTAAAATAGACTACAAATAGGACACTGATTTACTATGAGAGCTGACACAAGGAGGCAGAGCCTGTTCAACTTAAATAGGGACTCAAATTTTTCACTGATATTGTTCATGCTTGCAAATGATGGAGAAAGGACCATGGTCACTGATTTGAGGATTCCAAATATATCTTAGTTAGTAGGCAAACTGGTAAATATGAATTAATGAATAACAAAGATAGATTGTAATCAGTTTCTTGTAACAAGAATGAAAGGCAACATATTTGATGTTGACATATCTTCAATATGACTCCACCTTAATGAATATTATCCACCTCCTTAACAGAAGGCAAAGATAGCCATCTTCAGAGGAAGTAGGAAAAAAAAAAAAACATCTTGCTTGCTCTCACTAGCATCACCTTGAAGTGTTTCCTTTAAATACTAGTTATGGTTAAATAATGTGGAATTGAATATATTTTTTGAAAAAAATAAGAAAAGTAAAAAAATCCACTAATTGTAACTTTTTATCCAGAAATTGAAAGATGAGTGATAGAAGCATTATTTGACTGTCAAATTTAAGGCCATTACAAAATTGGGATAATTTTGTTTTTCTCACCAAAATTCATGGATTGAACAACTTTTCAAAACATAAGTTTACAACAGAATTTTTGGTAGCTACATTGTATTGCCTAACATGAATAAATATTATACTTAACCAGTCAACTATTTTTGGATATTTAAATGGTTCCTATGTTTTGCTCTTTCAAAGGGCTGTGATGAGCAACCTTGGATCCAGATGTTTAGTATGTTTAGTATGTTTTGCTTCTAGGATATAATCCTATAGGTAGAATTCATACTTATATCAATCAAGGTCTTATCAGTAAAACAAAATTCATGCTAGGTGTTTTAATAGTTACAAATATACTTTCATAATCTGTTTGAAAGACTATTAGGACAGTGAAGCAACTCAGCAGAGATAATGTTCCTGCCACCCAAGAATTGAGGCTGGCTGCTGGCTGCCAGTTGGAATCACCACCTGAACAGCACAGTGGTCATCTGAAGCCACAGGTGTTTTCAGCCAGATTTAAGGGTAGAAATACCCTTGCTACTCTCTTTGTCTGCTTGCAAACTCCCATCAGTGATTCTCTTTGGTTCAACCTCCTTTAGTCAAGTCAGGGAAGAACAGGACACTAAAATGACCAACAAACGGGTGAGTAACTCTAAACCACTTCAAAAGGTTTGAAAATCCTGAAGGTTTTTACATTATAAATTTAATCTCATTACAGAATTATTCAAATGAATGGTTAAACCTATTTATAAAATCCCTTAAGTAGTGTAAGAGAATCCATTGCTTCATACATTTACAATAATTATAAATATTACTGTGTGATTTAATTTCCAAATTGGTGGAGAAAAAAGCCATCTTGTTTTTATTTTCGTGCTTATTCATGATTACTATGTGCTTTAATATTTTCTCTAATTTTTTCAGACTATTATCTCTCCTAGTAAAGTCTTTCTAACTATCTTCATAGGGGCCCTGAAAATAATTATTAAATCTGTTCTTAGATTGCTGTTGAAAATAGGAAATTGCATTCTATTTCTATTTATTATATTTATTACTTTAATTTGAAGAACATCATAAAATTTGCAAAAATATTTCAAACAGCTTTTATAATTCCTTTACCTAAATTCACAAATTTTTTTCTATATTTCACCTATATTTTGCACATTTACTTCATTACTTTTTTTTCTGAAAAATTTGACAAGTTGCAAAGATCATTCACTGTCTTCTTGAATTCTTGTATATGCTTTTCCTAATAATAAGGACTCTCTGATAGATGGCTGAAGAACAAAGATCAAATTCAGAAAATTTAAAATGGTTTAAAGTTATCCATTTAAAATTATACTCATTTTTGCAGTATTGTCCTCCATAGCACCCCATTTTTTCTATACACTCCTCAACTTCAATTTATGTCATTTCTCATTATTATAATTTCATTTCATTTTATTTTATTTTCCAACATGCTCAAATATGCAGTAATTTTAAAGGATAGTATAAAGATCTTCTTTCTTGGACTGGTAGAGAATAAACTAGCAACATGATGCCCTATGGATGCCAATATTTGACTTGAGTATTTATGACAATGATATTCTCTTACAGAACCACAATACCAGCATCAAAATCAGTAAATTAATACATCTCTACCATCTAATATTCAGAACATATTCATTTTTTACTAATTGTGATTACAGAAAAAGATCCAATTCAGAATAATGTGTTGTATTTTACTGTTTGTTTCAGTCGCTATCTAAAATAATTTCTTAATTGTTCTTTGGACTTTCAGGACCTTGACATTCCCAGAGGTTAATCACTAAATATTTCATAGAATGCTTTCCAGTTTGAATTTTTCTGATGTTGTTATGATTGATTGAGCCAGAGCAATGGTGTGTTTTCTTTGTGTTCTATCAGATGCCACATGAATATTACCAATATTTGGTGATGGACACTTTGACTATGTATTCAGTTCAGTTCAGTTCAGTCACTCACTCATGTCCAACTCTCTGTACTAGGGAGGTATTAATGAGAATTTTATATTAGGTAAGAATCAAACTTTCACTTTATTCATTAGTTTATACGGATGTGAGCTTATAGCTTCCCATTTATCAGTAGATTACAATCAGTAACTATTATTAGTTATTTTACTGTCCATTTTGTCCCAGATTTGGTTGATGGTAGTGGTACCTTTAAGCTAGCTTCTGTATCTTTTTGACTTGCTCCCATCATTCTCATCCAATCCCTTGAAGGCCCTCAGAGGAAAAACTGAAAATATAAGTTAGAAAAGGAAATAGTCTCCTAAGAGACTTAAGTACTTCCTCATGATATTCAATGAGGAGATCATCTATTTGAAGAAACATCCAAGAAAAATGATGGAACCTCATTAAAAGGTACCTTATTGGGTACTGTTATTATTTTTTAGTCATTCAGTCATGTTCAACTCTTTTACAACCCCATGGACTGTAGCCTACTAGACTCCTCTGCCCATGGGACTTCCCAGGCAAGAATACTGGATTGGGTTACAATTTCCTTCTCCAGGAGATCTTCCTGACCTGGGGACTGAACCCACATCTCCTTCATTGGCAGGCAGACTGTTTACCACTGACCCACTAGGGAAGCCCTTTATCAGGTACTATTTGCAGATAAAGCAGTGAATCTCCAAGGAAGCAACTCTTGGGTTCATATTTCAAAATTAATGAAGCAACTCAGAATTCCATGAAGTAGAAAGGTCAATCCATTACAGCATACTAACACATATATATGGAATTTAGAAAGATGGTAACGATAACCCTATATGCAAAACGGAAAAAGAGACACAGAAATACAGAACAGACTTTTGAACTCTGTGGGAGAATGTGAGGGTGGGATATTTCAAAAGAACAGCATGTATACTATCTATGGTGAAACAGATCACCAGCCCAGGTGGGATGCATGAGACAAGTGCTCTGGCCTGGTGCACTGGGAAGACCCAGAGGAATTGGGTGGAGAGGGAGGTGGGAGGGGGGATCGGGATGGGGAATACGTGTAAATCTATGGCTGATTCATATCAATGTATGACAAAAAATAAAAAATTTAAAAAAATCCAATAAAAAAATAAAAAATAAATAAATAAAAGCTACAAATACAAAAAAAAAAAAAAAAAAAGAAAGGTCAATCCAATATATGACTTCAAATTGAAGATCCTCGGGGATTCTCTAAAAGCAGCCAATCTTTAGAAGTAGATAACTGACCCAAGAATTTTGGAACAAGCTGATGACCTTGGCTAGTACACTCTATCAAAGACACAGGACCAAAATTCCTATCTAATTCCTGTTCTTATCTTTATCTGCTTTCTTATAATTACCTTTCTACATATTTTCTATAACTGTTGATATTTGTGCACTCATTACACCCCTTTTTCTCTTTTCTTCCCTCCTCTCTATAATAATTAGATTAGAAAAAATGTCCCTTCTGGTACCATTGTTAGATTTCTCAAAGAGTAGTCACTGCCTGCATGTAACTCACTGCTTTATATGTCATCCATACTATATCTCCATGATAAAAACCTCTGCAATTCCAGTCCCATCAAAGAAGTCTACCGGAAGTTAGTCAATGGCTTTTCCGTTTGTGCTCCATGGACAAATGACCTCAAGCAAGTTATCCTTTGACATCTCTAGTATTCCCATCTCCCAGAAAAAAAAAAAAAATCAAATCATTACAATCTATTGATCAGAATGCAAGTAACTGTAATTTAAGTCAACAACTTTCATAGGATGATGGATTACCTTCTATCTGGAAGACGACTGGAGATCTAAATGCATAATATAATTTCAAGTCTTGGATCCAGCCTTGTATATTAAACAACTCCTTTTTTCTGGATTCCCGTGTGTCCCTATCAGATACTACTTCCTTTACAGCCAAACTGCACAGTCCTGTTTGCCGCAGCAGAGCACCTAACACACTTTAGGAATAGTATTTTGACACCTTTTTGTACAGAGACAAAAATTTTATAAATAACCTACACTGAAAATTCCAACTTACAATATGAGCTCCAAAATGAGTCCACTTTTCATTATTCGGGTACTCAACTTAGAGGAATTATTGATTAATTGTTTATGCAAATAATCAGAGACATGTTTCCAAGGATAGATTATAAGACACATGTCACTACCTCTGGAAGAAGTTACAAGTGACACTACCTTTTTCATGGATGGAATACAAATCAGTATCAAGTCACAGGCACAAGAAGTGACAGATAATGCATTCCTCTAGGTATATGTTGTCTAGAAATAATAGTATCTATGTAATTACTAATAATTCTTATATCAGTAAAACAGGAATGATAGAAGTTATACATTGGCATAATGAAAAAGCTCTTTGACTTCTTAAGTTTTATACACAGGGTCTGTGTAGCATATTGTCTTGGGCTAGATTAGGCAGTGGGGAATCCTCTTTCCAAACTGTTTTACGTATCTCTACACTGGTGTCTCCTACTCTTAAATCAGTTTCTGATTCAACTTACTGAGCTGGCTCCTCTACTCTGCTTGACTCCTAGATCCTATCCCAGGAGCTTGCTTACTGTGGGCACTCTCCTCATCAACTTTGAGCTTCAAACACCTGGCTCTAGGCTGCTGTGGTCTTTCCCTCAGTTCAGTTGCTCAGTTGTGTCCAACTCTTTGCGACCCCATGAATCGCAGCACGCCAGGCCTCCTTGTCCATCACCAACTCCCAGAGTCCACCCAAACCCATGTCCATTGAGTCGGTGATGCCATCTAGCCATCTCATCCTCTGTCGTCCCCTTCTCTTCCTGCCCCCAATCCCTCCCAGAATTAGCGTCTTTTCCAATGAGTCAACTCTTCACATGAGGTGGCCAAAGTATTGGAGTTTCAACTTCAACATCAGTCCGTCGAATGAACACCCAGGACTGATCTCCTTTAGGATGGACTGGTTGGATCTCCTTGCAGCCCAAGGGACTCTCAAGAGTCTTCTCCAATACCACAGTTCAAAAGCATCAATTCTTAGGCGTTCAGCTTTCTTTATAGTCCAACTCTCACATCCATACATGACTACTGGAAAAACCATAGCCTTGACTAGACGGACCTTTGTTGGCAAAGTAATGTCTCTGCTTTTAAATATGCTATCTAGGTTGGTCATAACTTTCCTGCCAAGGAGTAAGCGTCTTTTAATTTCATGGCTGCAATCACCATCTGCAGTGATTTTGGAGCTCCCCAAAATAAAGTCTGACACTGTTTCCACTGTTTCCCCATCTATTTCCCATGAAGTGATGGGATCAGATGCCATGATCTTAGTTTTCTGAATGTTGAACTTTAAGCCAATTTTTTCACTCTCCTCCTTCACTTTCATCAAGAGGCTTTTTAGTTCCTCCTCACTTTCTGCCATAAGGGTAGTGTCATCTGCATATCTGAGGTTATTGATATTTCTCCTAGCAATCTTGCTTCCAGCTTGTGCTTCTTCCAGCCCAACATTTCTCATGATGTACTCTGCATATAAGTTAAATAAGCAGGGTGACAATATACAGCCTTGACGTACTCCTTTTCCTGTCTTTCCCTACATCTGACTTAATCTTATGTAGAGGCTTATGAACTGATTTTTTTCAGAAAGAAAAGGAAGTATATAGGAGAGAAGGAACTGAAGAAGAGCAGATGGAAAATTCAAGCTACTCATGGGTTTCCCAGGTGGCTCAGTGGGTAAAGAATCTGCCTACAATGCAGGAGATGTGAGTTCAAATCCTGAATTGGGATGATCCTCTGGAGAAGGAAATGGCGACCTACTCCAATATCCTTGACTGGAAAATTCCATGGACAGAGGAGCCTGGTGGGCTTCAGTGCATAGGGTTGCAAAGCATCAGATGCAACTGAAGTGACTGAGCTGCTGCTAAGTGTCTGACTCTGTGCGACCCCATGGATGGCAGCCCACCAGGCTCCCCTGTCCCTGGGATTCTCCAGGCAAGAGCGCTGGAGTGGGTTGCCATTTCCTTCTCCAATGCATGAAAGTGAAAAGTGAAAGTGAAGTCGCTCAGTCATGTCTGACTCCTAGTGACTCCATGGACTGCGGCCTACCAGGCTCCTCTGTCCATGGAATTTTCCAGGCAAGAGTACTGGAGTGGGTTGCCATTCAGGCACACATTTATACTAAGAATACATGTGTGTGATGCGCTTACCTTCCCATTTCTATCCCCTTACAAATTTTAGGGACATGAAGAGTTCACTTTCCCTTACAGTCTGGTCTCCAGCTTTCTGGACCTCAAAAGAATGTCTCTACACCGTATAAAAATGATCCTAGATTTTTGCAGAGTGTTCCATCACTCCATGAGTACCCCAGATGCCTCAGAGAAATTTCCTTGTGTTTCCCCCACCTCAGGAAACTAAATGTCTGGAATGCTCAGCTCTCTATTTTTCTCAGCTGAAAATCCAAACTATCCCAGATAGATGACTCTCAAGTCTCCCGATGTGCCCCCACTCTTTGACCTACTATCCATGTACTCAGTGAAGGACTATAGAAAAGAGTAGGTGGATAAGGAGGAAAGTCACTCGATTGCTGGGGCCTCTTGGAAATGTAATCTATTCCATCAGTCCTTCTACAACCACACCTCATAGCACCATTGCATTTTATGGCAGGCAACTCTAGCACCAAATGTGGCAGTTTCCTCCTTTTCCTGTAGCTCTAACAAGAAAGTGTCAACTTACTCTCTCTGTGGTCTCCTCTCTCCTATGAAGAGTTTGTCATTTGCTAGAATTTAATTTAGGTTTCTTTGCATCTGCGGTTCTTTGACATGTTAAAAGCAACACACTATTTTCCACCTCATTGGATTTGTAGTGATGAACAGAATTAGAGCAATGACCCCTTATATTTTCTATAAGCTGTGTAACAAGGGAAGGTCTCATTATTTTTTGTTTTTTCTTAACTGTAAATGAATTTATAACTAGTTACCAAACTAAAATTTGCTTGGCAGATTCATAGTCCTGTTGCCCATCACTGACAACTGGCATTTCTTTACAATATAAACTTCCCCCTACTCCCTGGTGAACAAATTCATTCAGTTCAGCCTTGCAGTCTTTCTCCTTCATGGTCACACACCAGTTCTCTTACATATAATCCTTCAAGCATTTTCTATCCATATTGCATTTCTTCCTGTCCTACAAAAACATTTACATCATTATCTGAAACATTCTTTTCTTAATCTTGCAGGCTTAAATTGTATAAGTCATTCAAGAACCAATTCAAACGATAACTTTTCCAACCACTTACCCTGATCACATACATACAAACACAAATCATCTTGCATCTTAACATTTGAATGTGCCTTTCGAAAAGTATTACACTTATATGTTTACCAGATTTAATTTCCTTACTAGATCTCACATTTTTAGGTGAAAAATCTGCCACCTCTACTCTTCTATATTCAAATGTTCCTTGAATGTAATCAGTAAAACAATATTACTGAAAGCATACATGAAAAACTATTTGAATAAACCCATAACACCTCTTTAAAATATTTTATGAAGTGTCAATTGTCTGTCACTTATTTAATGTTTGTTTGCTCTATATGTATATACCAATTTATAGCTGTTTTCTGTCCACTTTTTATTATATCCTCGTCAAGAGTGAGTAATGGTTTATTTCATTTGTATGTGTTCACAATGCGAGCTACAATAAATGTTCTGTAAATAGCAAGAGGTTAAAGTAGCATTGGTAATGTCATAAATTAAAAAGAAATCTATACTTAAGGGTATTCATTATAGTCATCTATCCAAAGTTATGTGAAGCGTTAAGACTATTACCCCAGAATTTAATTATTTTTTAATGCATGCAATAGCATGAGTACTTACAGATGCTGGAAATATATTTGTGAAATAAAATATAGGGAAAACCACAAATTGTCATAGAGGAAATAACTCTTGCCAATAAAAATACACCTTCTTTACACAATTAAAAATAATCACTATTAATAAAAATGATAAATAGACTGATCAACAGGGCAAATTTGGAAGAAAGGTATCATTAAAATAAATTATTTGTGTTTTCTAAACTGTATTTTGGGGTTATAATTTGTATGTTACTTCTATTTTTCATTTGTAAATAAAAATATCTATACAGTAACTTTCAGTAGCATGGACTAACAAATATAAAAGAAAAGAGTTAACCATAATTGTTCACTCCAAAAAAAACAATTCTGTCAAGTTTTGTGACACACAACTTAAAATATAGTATTTTATAGACAAACACTGAAATAACTCATAATTTTCTCTCCCCAATAATATTTCTTCAGATGTCAGATCACATGTAAAACATACACGTAGTGGAAGTAGCTACTCTTATGGCTTCAAATGGTGGCTAAACATTTTATTTCTGCAAGATTAGGCTTATTTAATATATAGGATTATTAAATGTCACAGCATTTAGATTAGTGAAATTTTATTTGCTTTTATTCACTGTGGGCTATCATACATAACTTTACAATAGCTATTTTTAATTCAAATTATTGTCTACATTTTGTATTGCTGCTGCTGCCAAGTCACGTCAGTTGTGTCCGACTCTGTGCGACCCCATCCAAATAACAGATTCCTAGATATAAAAAATTATATTTTTAAGATTCTTGATGCATTTTCCAAAATTTCTGTCTGAAAAAGATGCACTGATTTAAACTTCTGATAAAAGCTTTCAGAGTGTTCAGTTCACTGATGATAGTCAATATTAATTACTAATAATTATTATAAAGTTAATAAAGATTCATATATTTGGAAATTTAAAATGATACAGCTATTATAAACAGTGCTGCGATGAACATTGGGGTGCACGTGTCTCTTTCAGATCTGGTTTCCTCAGTGTGTATGCCCAGAAGTGGGATTGCTGGGTCATATGGCAGTTCTATTTCCAGTTTTTTAAGAAATCTCCACACTGTTTTCCATAGCGGCTGTACTAGTTTGCATTCCCACCAACAGTTTAAGAGGGTTCCCCTTTCTCCACACCCTCTCCAGCATTTATTGCTTGTAGACTTTTGGATAGCAGTCATTCTGACTGGCGTGAAATGGTACCTCATTGTGGTTTTGATTTGCATTTCTCTAATAATGAGTGATGTTGAGCATCTTTTCATGTGTTTGTTAGCCATCTGTATGTCTTCTTTGGAGAAATGTCTGCCCAGTTCTTTGGCCCATTTTTTGATTGGGTCATTTATTTTTCTGGAATTGAGCTGCAGGAGTTGCTTGTATATTTTTGAGATTAATCCTTTGTCTGTTTCTTCATTTGCTATTATTTTCTCCCAATCTGAGGGCTGTCTTTCACCTTACTTATAGTTTCCTTTGTAGTGCAAAAGCTTTTAAGTTTCATTAGGTCCCATTTGTTTAGTTTTGCTTTTATTTCCAATATTCTGGGAGGTGGGTCATAGAGGATCTTGCTGTGATTTATGTCGGAGAGTGTTTTGCCTATGTTCTCCTGCTGGAGCCCTTTATACAGAGTGAAGTAAGCCAGAAAGATAAAGAACATTACAGCATACTAACACATATATATGGAATTTAGAAAGGTGTTAACGATAACCCTATATGCAAAACGGAAAAAGAGACACAGAAATACAGAACAGACTTTTGAACTCTGTGGGAGAATGTGAGGGTGGGATATTTCAAAAGAACAGCATGTATACTATCTATGGTGAAACAGATCACCAGCCCAGGTGGGATGCATGAGACAAGTGCTCTGGCCTGGTGCACTGGGAAGACCCAGAGGAATCGGGTGGAGAGGGAGGTGGGAGGGGGGATCGGGATTGGGAATACATGTAAATCCATGGCTGATTCATATCAATGTATGACAAAACCCACTGGAAAAAAAAAAAAAAGGAGTACATCAGCATTACAGATGACTTGGATTAATATTTACATATTAAATATATAAATTGTATATTTTAATAAATTTACATATTGGTATATAATATAAAAAAAATAAAATGATACAGCTAAATATTTTTAATGTTTATAGAATATGTGTATGCTTTTATAAATTAAGTATTTATTTAATACTTTCCAACTTTTCTGATACACTTTCTTAATTTTTTTATTTAATAGTTCTCTAGGAGGTACACAACATATGTTCATTACAATAATTTTTTTTTGCTTTATTGGAAGTTCAATATTTTGACTAAAATAAATTCCTGTCACCTCCCTACTCCAGTCTCTTGAAAATTGCATGTCCTGAGAGATAACAAGTCAGCAAAAGCAGGCTTTTATCTGTGTCTTTGTAGTTTGCAAATTACATATCATATAGCTTAATGTCTTTTTCCAGCGATACTTTTCTACTCAGAGAGTTGCTGATGATGTTGATTTTGCTGCTATTCCTTGAGAGACACAGCAAATGAATTCTTAGCCTTATATACTTATACAAAGTTTTCTTATTCATACAGAGACCCCAACCAAGGCTCCTTTTCCTTTAGAAGTACTTTGGCATAACTGATGAATGCTTATCATTTTTAGAAGATTCCCCTCACTTCTTTTCAGCATGAATTTGCTCAACCCTAGGTCATTTATTTGATTTATAATAGCTGCCTTATTCAACTCTCATATTTATTCCATATATACTAAGGTTTGCCCATTATTTTGGCTGATTCCTACTTTGTCTCTAATATTTCCTGAAAAAAATAAAAATAATTGACTTATGCATACATTATTATTAAGAAAAAAGTAAATGAAGGTATATCAATGAGAAAAAAACTAGGATTAGCATAACTCTGGCCTTTCTAGTTAAAATGTATACTATACATACTTATTTACTCTGTTGGCACACCATCTCAGTCTAAGAGTCTTAAATTTATGCATATAATAGCATAAAATTATCTTCTTTAGTTTGTATATACTCTATATCCGTAAGGTGATGATAATTTTTATATTTTAAAACTTTTTTATGGAAATAGAATATATGACAGAGGCTCTGTGTGACCTGCAAAGCCTAAACTGATTAACATCTGGCCTTCTACAGAAAAAGTTTTTCAACACTGAAAGGTAGTATGTGTGGCACTTTTAATCTATTCATGATGGTATTTTCCCTTCATGATTTAATCTCCTTTTACTCAGCACCAAAAATGCACAAGTAATAAATGAAATATTAAGAGATATATAAATAGTAAGTTTAATATACCTATGGATCAATAATAAAACAGAACCTTAATAAAGGCTACCTATATAAAGGCAGTCAGATATTTTAACTCCTACATGCTAATAGAGAGACTAGTGTACATGAGTCAGAAAACCAGAACTGGGTTCATGGTTTGAAATAAGGCATAACACTATGCAGCCCAGATCATAGACTGTAGCTTAAGAAATAGCCCTTGACTACTGCCTACACTATGGATTTGTTACAGGTTTGTAACTAGGTAGATGAGAAATAGACAGCAACTCATTGCAAAGAACTGGGACAAACTGCCATCCTCTTCAGCGTGTAAGGTTTAACCATGAAATATCTTGACAATTTTGAGGGGATAAGGAGACAGTAAAAGTGAAGTCGCTCAGTCATGTCCGACTCTTTGTGACCCCATGTCCATGGGATTCTCCAAGCAAGAATACTGGAGTGGGTTGCCATTTCCTTCTCCAGAGGATCTTCCTGACACAGGTCTCCCACAATGCAGGCAGACTCTTTACCATCTGAGCCACTAGGGGCTCCTAGAAGACAGTGGGCTCCCCAGGTTGTGCGGTAGTAAAGAGTCTGCTTGTCAATGCAGGAGACTCATGGAGACACGGGTTTGATCCCTGTGATGGGAAGATCCTCTGGAATATGAAATGGCAGCCCACTTCCATATTCCTGCCTGGAAGATTTCATGAACAGAGGAGCCCAGTGGGTTGCAAAGATTTGGACATGACTGAGTGACTGAACATACACAAGATGATGGCACCACCAGTATAAGACCATCTGACATGGTGGTTGTGGATAGAAGAGACTAGTGAACAGTCAGACTGAATGCAAAGACTGAGAAAAAAATGTATAAAGAAACTAATCTTCCAGTAAAGAAAAAAGAGAATGAAAACTTTCAACACAGTTCAAAACAATGCATGATAAACGGGAGCACTGACAAAAGACTAATTCTTAACGAAACAAAAAGAATTATAGCAATTTAAATGATTTTCAAATATATCTTTTGGAGATCTTCAAAGTCACAAAAGATAAATTATAAATATTTTAAAAAATAAGGATTATGATCCAAATATAAGATTTGAAACAGGAATAGATTTTTTGAAAAGAGGAACTCAATTAAGTAATCTGAAATGACAAACAAAGATAGAGAAAAATAAACTTAAAATATAGGATAAAATCTAATTTGAGAATAGTAGAGAGATAAGTTAATTTATTGAAAGATGATCTCAAGAAACTGCATTATAATGCTGTCCAAAAAAATTGAAAAAATATGAAAATGTATTAATAGGCATGGATAAAAAAATGGCAAGTTTATACCATAGAAATTTGAGAACAATTTATGAATATATGAATATCTGAGAAACAATATTTCATAAAATGATGACTGAAAAATATTCCAGGGCTGAATACCTGACACATAGTGATTGAAAAGGACATCAAATGTCAAGTAGCATGAATGGATGAATGAACGAATATATTAGAAATAAATTTATCATGGTTCATTCAAACAAGAACCACAGTTAGTGATACAGATTAAGGGGTTTATTGTAGGTACTAGAATATACAACTTATAGAAACTGGTTAAGAAATCTGTGCAGTCTCTACTTTTGTGTATGAGATTAACACTATGGGCCATATAGGACAGGGGTAAACAAAAGTATCTGGATCTCAATTGTGAAAGAGCAAGAAAAAAAACAGATAAACTATAACCTATGAAGATAAACTGGACTTCATTTCTGATTTATACCACCCCCAACCATAATCATTTAGGTGATCTAAATATTTAGGGTGCGGACAATCTAGCACCCTTTTCCATGGAAATGCACATTCATATGCATTTGACCCAAGTCTGCAAAAAAAAAACATATAGAAGGCAAAGCCATGAGGACCTGGGTCCTGCCCAAGCCAGAAAGGTGAGCTGACAGATCCTGAACTACACAGAGGTTGAACCTCTACCCTGACTTTCATGTAACAAAAATGGCTGTCTCTTCCCTGTCTTTTCAAATTGCATTAAAATTTATCTTGTAACTAATCCCAACACAGTACAAAGCAGGGAGCTGAGCTCTGGTAAGCATAGTTTCAGCTTGGTGGGCTGACAGTACAACCTCACCACACTGAACACTTGGAAAATTTAAAGTCAAACTACAGGATATCAGAGATGTAAGAAATCTTTAAATCTGCCAGTTACACATGATAAATAATTTTAAAATGTATGGATAATATAATGACAGCAGAGATATCATCAAAAGCAAATAATATCTATAGGTTATAGAATAATATCCTCATGGAGATTAAATATTATTTGCCTGAAATCTCTGAAGTTACCAAGCTATCAAGAGAAAATCATGAAATAAACATGTTTCAGTATACTCAAATACTAAGAGCTTTATGACCCACATACCCTCTCTGAAAGAATGAGTCAAAGATGTATTCAATATTTCAGCTAAAAGAGAAGTGAATATAGAAGTATATGGAAGAAAGAATAATGGTAAGCTTACAATGCAGGATGGAGAAGGCAATGGTACCCCACTCCAGTACTCTTGCCTGGAAAATCCCATGGACGGAGGAGCCTGGTAGGCTGCAGCCCATGCGGTCGCAAAGAGTCAGACAGGACTGAGCGACTTCCCTTTCACTTTTCACTTTTATGCATTAGAGAAGGAAATGGCAACCCACTCCAGTGTTCTTGCCTGGAGAATCCCAGGGATGGGGTCACACAGAGTCAGACATGACTGAAGTGACTTAGCAGCAGCAGCAACAGTACAATGTAGGAAAGAATGTTTTCCTTTTAATTAACCATTGAGTATAAATGCAAGAAGTACAATCAGAATTGAGAGTCCCTTGGAGTGCAAGGAGATCAAACCAGTCAATCCTAAAGGAAATCAGTCCTGAATATTCATTGGAAGGACTGATGCTGAAGCTGAAACTCCAATACTTTGACCCAACTGATTCGAAGAATGGACTCACTGGAAAAGACGCTGATGCTGGGAAAGATTGAAGGCAGGAGGAGAAGGGGCCAACAGAAGATGAGATGGTTGAATGGCATCACCAACTCGATGGGCATGAATCCGAGCAAGTTCTGGGAGTTGGTGATGGACAGGGAAGCCTGGAGTGCTGCAGCCCATGGGGTCTCAAAGAGTCAGACAGGACTGAGCGACTGAACTGAACAATCAGAATTATGAGAAATAATGATGAAATAACAAGCTTCCCAGTTACAATTCTTAACTGGTTCGGGAGAAAAATACATATACAGATTAACCTTAGATTTTTAAAATGTAATTTAATTAAAATTAAAACTAGTTACTACAAATTATGGGCTTCCCCAGTGGCTCAGACAGTAAAGAATCTGCCTGCAATGCGGGAGACCTGGGTTCATCCCTGGGTTGGGAAGGTCCCCTGGAGGAGGGCATGGCAACCCATTCTAGTATTCTTGCCTGGAGAATCCCCATGGACAGAGGAGCCTGGCAAGCTACAGTCCATGGGGTCGCAAAGAGTCAGATATGACTGAGACTAAGCACAGCAGAACACAGCACTACAAATTATATCTTTCAATTTCAAAGTAGCAAAGCAAACAATACAAAATATATCAGTCCAACAGAAAGCAGTCATAGAAAATAAGAAGTAAAGCCAATCAAATGTACGAATTTCAATTACATAGGTAATTGACTACAATTACATAGGTAATCATGATAAATAGAATGGATAAAATGAATTCATTAAAGATACAGAAATATCAAATTTAATTTTACAAATCCCAAACATAGTTTGCTTATTTTAAAAAAGCTCAAATAAATAATTGACAGTAAAGGGATGAAAAATACCATAGTCAATGTTAGGTCTAAGAAAATTATGTAATATTATCTATATGAAAGAAAATATAGGTTCAATGAAAATATCATTTGCTGTTTTAAAGATGACTTCTGAATATTAAATTTACAAAAGAAACGGCTTAACAAGAAGGCAATCATCTAACGTTACATTATGAAAGCATATGCAAAAAGAAAAGTGACAGAATTAAACTTCCAGGAAAGTTACTCAGATAGACTGGCCTGTAGTTTCCTTTGACTCTTCGTGTGTCTCACATTCCTTAAATGTAAATAGCATTTTGATGGTGCGCCAGCATAGTTCAAATTTGAGGATAAAACACCTTAAAGATGGAGGTGCATTGGTGCAGAAGGACCCTGGTTCTCCTTGACTTCTTTGGGCGACTGCCCTGTTTACATATGACTATACATTTTGTGGGGAAAATAAGCAATATTTATTTAGGTTGCTCTGAAGCAGGTTTTCTGTTGCTTACATTAAAAATATCTCTAAAAGTGAGACAAATTAATTAGAGTCCTTACAATCAGTGGTAGAGAAAAGCCTAATTGTACTTGAGTGAAAAATCATGGGGAAAGATGTGAGACATTTTACCAACATTTGTAACGTGTTATGGTAAAATTAAGGAGAGAGACCAAATAATTACTGGCTAGAGAATGATACTGAAGATTTCATTTTATTTTAAAGAAACTTGAAAAAAGCATCAGTTCAGAGTGGAGAATTGATTTAGAAAAAAGTTAAAAATTTATAATTGATATTATGCAGACTTGTAAGAGGTGGGAAGTATACTACCAGAAAATATGGAGAACATGTCAATTTGGGGTTTGATGAATTCCTGTTCTAAAAAGAAAACATGAGACAATTATTGAAGACTGGTCTAAATAGAAATAAGTTAAAGGAATAATTAGTAATGATTTTGCTGTTAATTCATTTATATTTTTCCATTTGCATTATTCAGAAAAGCTTGGCTATGTTCTCCATACTTCTAAGCACAATTCTATGCCTTCAGTAGGCAGATTTCCTGCACATATAGATTTGTGTATAAAATTATCTTTAATGCATTTTGATAAACCATCAGTTAAATATATGAAAAAAGTATTGAAGGAGGACAAAGAGGAGAATAATCAATTCTGTTCTGGTAAGTCATCTTATATAATAATGAAAATGAGTGACTCTGAGGGGACAGGTATCTTAGAGGGTATTACATAAAAAAGGAGCCTTGCAGGGTAACTATTTTTATTACTGTTAGAAAGCAAAAGAGCATGGTGTTTGCAGTGTTGTCAGCTGGGGATCTGTATTTCCCAGAATTTCTTCTCCTGCATCTTTCATGCAATCCAAGGCTGTGATAGAATTTCTTACGTGAGATTTAGAGGGTGGAAGTGAAGCAGCAGCCTTTTCTTTTTCAAACTGGAGGATAATTGCTTTGCAATGTTGTGTTGCTTTCTGCCATACAACATGTGAATCGCCCATAACTGTATGTATATATCCCTTCCATCTTGAGCCTCTCTCTTACCCATCCTCACCATCTAACCCCTCTAGGTCATCACAGAGTGACAGACTGGGCTCCCTGTGTAATATAACATTTTCCCGCCAGCTATCTATTTTAAATATGGTAGTGTGTATACGCCAGTAGTACTCTCTCAATTCATTCTACCCCCTCGTTCCCCCTCTGTGTCCAGAAGACTGTCCTCTACATCTGCATCTCTATTCCTGACCTGCAAATATGTTCATCAGTACCATTTTTATAAATTCCATATATATACATTAATATATGATACTTGTTTTTCTCTTTCTGTCTTACTTCATTCTGTATAAGAGGCTCTAGTTTCATCCACCTCAATTCAACGGACTCACGTTCATTCCTTTTTACGGCTGAGCAATATTCTGTTGTACATGTGTGCCACAGCTTCTTTATCCATTCACTTGTCAATGGTCATCTAGATTGTTTCCATATCTTAGTTAACATGAGTTGCAGCTGATGCGTTCACTCATGGAATTAGTGTGATGTACCAGCTGTCCTGCATCTTTTTTCAATTTCCCTTAAACCTCTGTTCGGCTTCTCTACCTCAGCCAGGTGTGTAATGTTTTACTTCCAGATAAAGGATCCTGTTTCCACGAGGTATCCACACCATCAAGGTAGAGGATAAGCCTGACTTTGTGAAGGTCAAGCTCATGCTTGCGGGGTCCAGCTTTATCTTGCTGCCCCCACTTTACATCCATTTTCCTCTCCTGACAGCCTGTCATATCGACTGTGTCACAGCAAACATTATACTGAACAAAATTAATAGGCAAGTAGAACTTTATGCAAAGCAATAGCTGGGGAGAGGAGAAGATGGTAGGCCATCTGTGTTTTCTAACTGGCTTTACCCAAAGGAAAAGTAAACTTTCCCTTATCTTCACAACAGGAGTTAGTTTTGCAACATGGAGCAAAGTGGCTGGCTGAAGTGAAGTCCCCTCATTCCTCAGAAACTAGGAAATAGGATTCTATATTTCCTGATAATTACATATCAAAGACAGGGTTCCCAGATCTCTGAGAAAGAGATTACTGGATCAGAAATCTAGCATGGTTATTAGAAGCTTTACAAGCTTTTAAAGGGTTGAAGAAGGTGCATTTGTCAAAGGACAGATAAAGGATTTAGGATTATAAATTTTCTAAGGTAAATGTTATACAACAAAACAGGAAAAAAAAGAATGGTAAAAGGAAAGAAGGCAGGAAAGAAAAGAGAAAAATGAATTAAAAAAGAGAATGAGAAAGAAAAATGGAAAGAGAAGTCAGAGGCCTAAAATATGGAAGAAGCCTACCTAAAGTTTAGTCAATCTATGGGGAACTAGTCTATCCACCTGGATAGACATACATCCAGGTAATTTCATGATAATTTCCAGCCTCAGAAGCAAAGACAACAAGTAGCCTGAAAGAGAGGGCTTTTACCCTAATTAAATAATGCCTATGTTTTTGAAAGTCAAGCTCTGTGACCAGTTCAAATATGTGTGTGTGTATCTCCTAGTAGTTACCTCACTGATTGAACCCTGACTGCTAGGGTATTCTGGTCAAAGCATCAGATTGCAGAAATATGACGTAGAGAAGGGTAAACTGCATGAAGTGACATAGATAGATGAGGGCAGGAAGAGCTATATGAATGTGTTAAGAAGCATTTAAGTTGAGATTCTTACCAACTGTGCTTCTCTAGACCAGAAACACCATGCGGGGAAAGGTGGAGGGAGACCAGATGCTTAATTTTATGTTTGAGACAGTTGATTCAGATGTGACTCATCACATTCATACAAACAGGATACAGCTTTCAGACTCACGGACAGTAAGAGCAGTCACAGGATAGAGCACTGCGATGCTGAAAGTCACCACAAGTGGGCAGAGAGTCTAAAAGTGAGCAGGAATAAAAGCATCTTCTAAGCCTAAGATTGTTTAAATAAAAACAAACAACTGAACAATTACAATTATCTACCAACTCTAAGGTTTAAAAAAATAGGTTTATTGGGATAACTTACATGCTGTGTCAGTTTTTTTAAAGTTTAGCGTTCTATGAGTTCTTTAAAATGTGCATATAATCTTGTAGATGCCATTATTATCAAGATGTATAGCACTTCCATCACCCTAAATAGTTCCCTCATGTCCCTTTGTAGTCAATTCGTCTCCTGACTCCCAGTCCCAGTCAACTACTGACTTTTTTTCTGTCTGTATGGATTGTTTCTTGTCTGTTTTGCTACATCATTTTTTATAATTAAGTTTATATCTACATACAATAAAAGTTACCTATTGCAGTGTACAATTTGATGAATTCTAGTTTAGCTTTTGGTGTCTGTGAAACCGTGCATGAAAATTTAAGTCAGCTACAAGCAATTTTGACTTTAAAGGACTGTGGCATATGAAGCTCACTCTACAAAGGGCTCTCTCTGTAAGTTAGGTACCTAAGCTGAAACCCCTGCAGTCTGAACTTCAGCAAGAACCACAGTGGAGCACATGAGTGCAATCACAAGAAATATGTGACCTCAACAGAAGATAGTACACCAGCAAGACCATTGTTTCCAGGATAATTTAAGGTAAGGAATTTGATGCCAGGGCCCATACTGTTGGCTTTACCCCTCTGGTACATAGTAGACTTGGACAAGCAAAGTTGCAGGTCTGGAGAGTTTTTTAGTAGGTGTGGCCAACCTCAGAATATAGGTTCCTGCAGCTTAGCAAGAAGGGACTTCTCTCAAGCAAGTATATGGGAGGCAGACACTGAATTCTCAAGGGCAGAGGGCCTTTTGTTCACTGGGGATGGGTCTGGGGGCTGAACAAGGTTAACTGTCTTCCAGCTGCAAGCCAGCTAAGTTCTGATGGGATCATATGTGCTGCTGAGGTTTCAGATGTAAAGTGTTATTGCGAGGCTAGCTAAGAAGTTTGAGATCACCAGTCAAGAGTCGTGTCCTCTATTCAGGGAATCTCCATGCAGGAAAATGAAGGCACTAACCTGAATTTTATGGTTGCTTCTGCCTGCCCTGAAATGCCATCTCTCAGCGCATGGTCTGAAGGTGACTCTTGAATGCTTCAGCATAAATGTCAGAGAAACCTTTCTCAGGCAGGTTTCTTATTCCTAAAGAAATCCATTGCCACACAAGACTAAGCAACCTAGTCTAAAAAATAAGAGCAATGTGATATCACTTCATAGAATTTGGTACTGTTAATCTAGTACTATCATATTAGAAATGGGTTCAATTGGAAATGGGAATTATACAGTTAAGCATAGGTGCAAATATTCCCATAGCTAGTGTATATGTATCATATGACTATAACTTTTGAGCTGGGAACTCCTACCAACTAAATTTAAAAGCCACAGAAGGTTAATTCAGGACAGTGTGTTTACACTGACTATTAATTTGGTGAAGCAGAAACCAATATTTTCTTGTTGTTTTATCATCCCCTCATGTTCACGCTTCATTTTAAAGCCTTAGGCAATATTATGTGCTATCTCCTGGCAACATAATCGTATCTGTGATAATTAGTACTGTGTACTTTGTGGCTCGCTTTGTTTCTGTTGTCATTGAGTTGCTAAGTCATGTTCAACTCTTTGCAACTCCATGAACTGCAGCATGCAAGACTTCCCTGTTCTTCACTTTTCCCAAGAGTTTGCTCAAACTCATGTCCACTGAGTCAGTGATGCTATCTAACCATCTCATCCTCTGCCCCTCTCTTCCCCTCCTGCCTTCAATCTTTCCCAGCATCAGGGTCTTTTCCAATGAGTCAACACTTCACATTAGGTAGCCAAGGTATTGGAGCTTCAGCTTCAGCATCAGTCCTTCCAATGAATATGCAGGGTTGATTTCCTTTAGGATTGACTAGTTTGATCTCCTTGCAGTCCAAGGGACTCTCAAGAGTCTTCTCCAGTGCCACAGTTCAAAAGAATCAATTCTTTGGCACTCAGCCTATTTTACTGTCCAACTCTCACATCTGTGATGCCTACTGGAAAAAATATAGCTTTGACTATCTGGACCTTTGTTGGCAAAGTGATGTCTCTGCTTTTTAATATGCTGTCCAGGTTTGTCATAGCTTTCCTTCCAAGGACCAAGCATGTTTTAATTTTATGACTGCAATCACTATACACAGTGATTTTGGAGCCCAAGGAAATAAAATCTGTCACTGTTTCCCTTTTTCTTCTTCTATTTGCCATTAAGTGATGGGGCTGGATGCCATGATCTTAGTTTTTTGAATGTTGAGTGTTAAGTCAACTTTTTCACTCTCCTCATTCACTCTTCGGAGAAGGCAATGGCACCCTACTCCAGTACTCTTTTCACTTTTCACTTTTATGCATTGGAGAAGGAAATGGCCACCCACTCCAGTGTTCTTGCCTAGAGAATCCCTGGGACGGGGGAGCCTGGTGGGCTGCCATCTATGAGGTTTCATAGAGTTGGACACGACTGAACTGACATAGCAGCAGCAGCAACATTCACTCTTATTAAGAGGCTCTTTAGTTCCTCCTCACTTTCTGCATTAGAGTGGTATTATCTGCATATCTGAGGTTCTTGGGATTTCTCCTGGTAATCCTGATTCCAGCTTGTGATTCATCCAGCCCAGCATTTTGCATGATATACTCTGCATATAAGTTAAATATGCAGGGTGACAATATACAGCCTTATTGTACTCCTTTTTCAATTTAGAACAAGTGAGTTGTTCCATGTCTGGTTCTAGCTGTTGCTTTTTGATCCATTTACAGGTTTCTCAGGAGACAGGTAAAGAGTTCTGGTAATCCCATCTCTTCAAGAGTTTTCCACAGTTTGTTGTGATCCACAGAGTGAAAGGCTTTAGCATAGTCAGTGAAGAAGAAGTAGATGATTTTCTGGAATTGCCTTGATTTCTCCACATTACCAATTTGATCTCTGGTTCCTCTGCGTCTTTGAAATCCAGCTTGTACATCTGGAAGTTCTCGGTTCATATACTGTTGAAGCCTACCTGGTAGGATTTTGACTATAACCTTGCTAGCTTGTGAAATGAGCACAATTGTACAACAGTTTGAACACTCTTTACATTGTCCTTCTTTGGGATTGGAATAAAAATGGACCTTTTCTAGTCCTGTGGCTACTGCTGAGTTTTCCAAATTTGCTTGCATGTTGAGTGCAGCACTTTAAGAGCACCATCTTTTAGGATTTGAAATAGCTAGAATTCCATCACCACCACTAGCTTTGTTTATAGTAATGCTTCCTAACACCCATTTGACTTCACACTCCAGGATGTCTGTCTCTAGGTGAGTGATCACACCATCATGGTTTTCTGGGTCATTAACACATTTTTGTACAGTTCTTCTGTGTACTATTGACACTTCTTTTTAGTCTCTTTTGCTTCTGTTAGGTCTTACTGTTTCTGTCCTTTATTGTGCCCATTCTGGCAAGAAATATTCCTTTGATGTCTCCAATTTTCTTGAGGGAATCCCTAGTCTTTTCCATTCTATTGTTTTCCTCTATTTCTTCACACTGTTCATTTGTGGCCTTCTTATCTCTCTTCTATTTTCTGTGGCTTGCTAGTTGTGGAAATTATAAGGCCAGGGTAGTAATGCTTGAGTGACCTACTAATTCCTTGAGTACTTTGAAAGTTAAGTACATTCAGAGACTGACATGGAAATTAAACAGTTTCTGAAGTCCTTAAGGAAATACCCATATTTCTGTGGGAGTTAGCCTGGTGTAACAATACTGAAAAGACCAAATTCTACATATGTAGGTCTCTAAGACCTGATATGGAGCAAAGATACGGAAGATGGATTCTGGATTTCTATGTCCTTAGGATGGTAACATGTGGATGCAAGAGAAACTGATTTTGTCATTTCTTCCTTTGTTTTGTGATTTTACCTGAAAGATGTAACACTTAAAATTTAATTTCCCTGTAGTATGAGACATTAGGGCTGGATATATATTCAAATGAAGCATTTCTATTTACTGATTTTTTTGTTTGTTTTCTTAATCACTGGATTAACTTTAGCCACCATCTGGTTTTCAGACCACCATAATGTTTTCATTATTGCAGAAGCTTTGTTGAGATTTCATCGAAAATGTAGCTGGGCATGATTTGGGAAGAAAAGTGGAACAGCAAGTAAATTTTCAGCCTTGTAAACATGATGACTTTGGAGTTCATGTGGTCACTGTTCTTATGTTTTAGAAACATTTAGGGGCAAATATCCAGGTTGTCTCACATTGTCCCAGGAAGGTACACAGAAGTGTAACAGAAATGTTCTCACACATATGATCCAGGTTTGCCCTCCTACAGGCCACCTCTACCCCCTTAAGCATGTTAACCACAAATCTATTCAACTGTAGTCTTACTGCTGAAGCCTAGTGGTTTACGAGAATGGGAATAGTTATTGAGCAACACATTTTCTCCACTACTGGTTTCCATAATGAAGAATGTTATTTCCAAAACACATGCCTGTCCTCTCTCAAACAATTTACTTACCCCTAACATAGGTAAGTGGAGTGTTTTCTAACTGACATACTGGAGTACAGCCAAGCATACATAAGCCACTTCCCCATTCCTTTTGTTATAGGGAAAAGGCATTCAAGATGATTTTGATTTGAGTGAAAGCATTTTCCCATTGCTCTTTCACCAAAAGTTTTCACTGGGTGCAAAGGGTGCTCAATTCTGAAAGTGTGTGTTATGAAAAGAACTTGCCCAATTATATAATTCTTGAATACCAACTCAGCAATTACCAGTTATTAACATAAAATCATGCACTTAATTTCTGACTCCTTTGTTCTATTTACTCAAAAGGGAAGAAAAAATTCTTTATCAAACCCCTCTGGTAATCCTAACAAGCATTGGCCTAGTCTAACCTGTAACATAAATGTAACTCCCATCCTTACAGAAATAGTCACATAAGGGAGGAAAAAAGCAATGAAAGCAGAGAATATATATGTGGTATTTAAAATTTTTAACTCATTAAAGAAATACTTAGCCTAAGATAGATATTTTTAAACTAAAGTACTAAAGCTTATTTGCAATGAGATATTAAGCAAAGCCATTTCCCTTTCTCAGTTTTTCTAAATGGTATAAGCAGTAAGAGAGAAAAGAATTATTACTGCACAATTTTAAAATGGTAAGTATTGTACATGCCTGATTTTAATAAAGCCTAAAAATGGGTTCCTGATGAAAAGCTTCTGAAAAGTTAAGAAAAGTTCTTACAAAGATAAATAGGATACTTGAGGACAACCAGTGAAGAAAGTATAATTGGAAAGACTATAAAATGTCAGCATAATGAATCTCTCCAACATTAGATGTTCTGTGAACAACTTTTTTTTTTTTTTTTTATGAATGTTGTGAGCTGCTAAATCAAGAAAAGGCCAGTGATGAACAAGTGAAGAGTCACAACAAAGAAATAAAAGCATAGAGAAGGAAACAAATGAGTAAGAAAACACACAGCTTTAGGGTCAAGTGAATAAACCAATTGAAACTATTGAATAAATGTAAACTAGTCAATGGTAAATGAACCTTTTTGGCAGAACACAAGGAAGAAGGAAGGAGCAACAGAGGAGCATGGGATTAAAAGGTACAAACTACTATGTACAGAGTAAGCTACAACCACATATTACACAATACAGAGAACATAGCCAAAATTTTATAACTACAAATAGGGTATAATCTTTAAAAGTGATGAATAATTTTTATGTTGTTGTTTTGGGGCTTCTCTGATAGCTCAGTTGGTAAAGAATCCACCTGCAATTCAGGGGACCCTGGTTCAATTGCTGGGTTGGGAAGCTCCCCTGGAGAAGGGATAGGCTACCCACTCCAGTATTCTTGGGCTTCTCTTGTGGCTCAGCTGATAAAGAATCCACCTGCAATGTGGGAGCCCTGGGTTCAATGCCTGGGTTGGAAAGATCCCCTGGAGAAGGGAAAGGATACCCACTTCAATGTTAACAAGTTGTGTCCAACTCTTTGGGACCTCCGGGACTGTAACCTGAGGCTCCTCTGTCCATGGGATCTCCCAGGCAAGAATACTGGAGTGGGTTGCCCCTCACTTCTCTGAGGGATCTTCCCAACCAGAGGATTGAACCTGTGTCTCCTGCACTGGCAGGCAGCTTCTTGACTGCTGAGCCACCACAGAAGCCTGTAACATAATATTGGACATCAAAGAAATCAGCCACCAATTCTCTGGAATGGTCTTCCCTGGTGACTCAGTTGGTAAAGAATCTGCCTGCAATGTAGGAGACCAGGGTTCGATCCCTGGTTTGGGAAGATCCCCTGGAGAACGGCCCACTCCAGTAGTCTTGCTTGGAGAATTCCAGGGACAGAGAAACCTGGCAGGCTACAGTCCATGGGGTCACAGAGAGGCAGGCGTCACTGAGCAACTAACACTTTTACACTTTCAATTCTCTTAAAAATGAATAAATATATAGAATATATATATAGAATAAGTATATATATATATAGAATAAGTATATAGAATATGTACAATTCTATGGGATTCTAACATTCAGTCTACATATTCCTGATCCAAAGCATGAAAAAAGAAGTGTACATGAGCAAAAAATTATCAGAGCACTCAAGGATTGAAAGAAAAATATTGATTCAATAGTATTAAAATTAGAAAAAAAATGAGAAGTAAATTTAATCTGAAAACAATTCATTTCTTGCTTTGCATCCCTTCAGTGAACAACAACAACAAAATGAATAAAGAACAAAAACTAAAAGAAGTGTAAATTTGAATTTAAGCAGTGACTTGAGAATAGTTCTCAAATTTACCAGGAGGTTGACATATTTTCTTTATGCCAAAATTAATTTACCTCTAGGACTTGTGAGTAGGAGTTAAAACACATAATAAAATACTTGTATCACTAATTTTTCTTCATTTAAAAACACTATTAATGACAAATTTGACTCTAAATTTGTATGTGTTTCCCCCACCTATTCATAATGATAAAAATATGGTTTGAATGTAGTAAAAATTTATAAATAACATTTTCACTACACTACCAAAAAAACATAATATGAATCAGCAATTGAGAAAAATAATTTTATTAATTTTAAAATTCAACTGTGAATAAATGGAGTAGCAGATGCGGTTAACATTTTGCTCATCTCTACAAACTGAATGTAAAAAGAAAATAAGACAAAACATTTTTTTACATCAAAATAGTGAGCAAGTGCTTGCATGGTATGGGACTTTTAAGAAAATAGCACTTGAAAGTTGTGGGATAAGACTTCTCATTTAGCTAAAACAATATTCCTATTTGCACATTTTGAAAAAGAAAGTAAAGAAAATGTCGCTGTTTGTAATTTTGCATCTAAAAATTCTACACCCACTTATTCATATCACAATAATTTGGACAATCATTTCCAGATGGAAAAACTGTTAAAATCCTGAATATAAAGCTGATACTTAACTACTGCAGAATGGGCCAATTATTTCATCAGTATAAGATAATGCACTCTGGTTATACATAATGTGATTTCTTCCTTTTAGTATTTGATTCTAAAAAGTTATATTTTAAAATTGCTTATATATCTAAAGAGTATGTATAAAAATGTAACAAAATTTTACTTAAAAACAATTTTGTATGAAGTCTATGCCAGGATATTAGACAAATTATAGGATAATATGAAGATTAATATATAAATACTGAGTGACTTAAGTTACAACAAAAATGTTAAAATCACTGTTAACATCTAATTGTATTGCCAGATGGTTTGTAGAATATTACAGCATAAATAAGTACTGTGGAGATTTAATCAGGAGAAAATTATTTTTCTCAGTGGATAATCAGATAATCTCAGTGGATTTTATATTACACACACATATAAATTTGAAACAAGCAGAAAAAAATCTTTGATCTTTAACTTTGAAAGCAAACAGAGAAGAAAGAAAAAAAGAGTATATAGGAGAGGATAACTTATTTGGGAGAAACAAGTCCCAATATAACATAACTCAAGTAAACATAAATTAGTAACGTTAACTAATAAGGCATAGATTCTCAGACTGGGTTTAAATATTAGGCAATATGAGTATATAAGAACATAACTGAAAATTATGACATAAAATTTTGAAATTAGAAGGAAGAATAAAAACAAAAGACAACTGCATGACAAAAGAATCCCAATGGTACTGTATTTTCCATCAGACAAAAGTTAAGGAAAATAACAATATGCTGCAGAGTCTTAACACAAATGCTTAAAATAAGTTAAAGTGCACAGATAAAATAATATATACCCAACGAACAAAAAAAATTCCAATATTTATAAATAAGCAACTAACTGATAGAATAAAGTAATTCATAGAAAAAGGAAAAAATAAGTAGAAGGATAAATGCAGCTTTACTGCATCTCTCTCAAATTCCAATAAAATGTATGGTTTTTAACAAATGAGTGATTGAATTTGAATTTTACAAGGAAGAAGTTTACACAGAAGAAAACAATTTTTTGAGACCTAATATGATGTTATGAAAAATTATATGTGAAAAATATCATAAATCAGGACTCAGTGAGTTCTAATAAAATAGTGGCATTCTGATTGATTATATTCTGATAACATTATAAGACAGTAAAAATCAAAAGAAGATTAAAAATGAATAAGATGGTAAAAATTCCCACATATTTTACTGAAAAATTGATTTTAAAAATCCATTAGGAAAATTAGTAAACAGTAAAGGCAAATTGTATTGGAAACAACATTTCAAAACTTTTGAGACATAGCAATAGCAGTACTTCAAAGCAAAATAGGCCTTATTTATTAAATTTGGTTATGTATTATACTTAATTTGCCAGATTACATTCAAGTTTGCCATGGATACTTCCAAACTCTGGATTCTAGTACAAAGTGGTCAATTTAATAGATTCAAGGAAATTCAATTTACAGCATAAGTGAAGTCATAAAACTCTTACATTTTTATCTTTTCTAAGTGCTTCATCTGTCAATCTTCTTTTTTTTTTTCAATTTTTATTTTTTATTTTATTTTATTTTATTTTTTTTATTTTTATTAGTTGGAGGCTTATTACTTCACAACATTGCAGTGGGTTTTGTCATACATTGATATGAATCAGCCATGGAGTTACATGTATTCCCCATCCCGATCCCCCCTCCCACCTCCCTCTCCACCCGATTCCTCTGGGTCTTCCCAGTGCACCAGGCCCGAGCACTTGTCTCATGCATCCAACCTGGGCTGGTGATCTGTTTCACTATAGATAATATACATGCTGTTCTCTCAAAACATCCCACTCTCAACTTCTCCCACAGAGTCCAAAATTCTGTTCTGTACTTCTGTGTCTCTTTTTCTGTCTTGCATATAGGGTTGTCATTACCATCTTTCTAAATTCCATATATATGTGTTAGTATGCTGTAATGTTCTTTATCCTTCTGGCTTACTTCACTCTGTATATTGGGCTCCAGTTTCATCCATCTCATTAGGACTGATTCAAATGAATTCTTTTTAATGGCTGAGTAATATTCCATGGTAAATATGTACCACAGCTTCCTTATCCATTCATCTGCTGATGGGCATCTAGGTTGCTTCCATGTCCTGGCTATTATAAACAGTGCTGCGATGAACATTGGGGTGCATGTGTCTCTTTCAGATCTGGTTTCCTTAGTGTGTATGCCCAGAAGTGGGATTGCTGGGTCATATGGCAGTTCTATTTCCCGTTTTTTAAGGAATCTCCACACTGTTCTCCATAGTGGCTGTACTGGTTTGCATTCCCACCAACAGTGTCAGAGGGTTCCCTTTTCTCCACACCCTCTCCAGCATTTATTGCTTGTAGACTTTTGGATAGCAGCCATCCTGACTGGCATGTAATGGTACCTCATTGTGGTTTTAATTTGCACTTCTCTGATAATGAGTGATGTTGAGCATCTTTTCATGTGTTTGTTAGCCATCTGTATGTCTTCTTTGGAGAAAGAAGTTATTTAGTTCTTTGGCCCACTTTTTGATTGGGTCATTTATTTTTCTGGAATTGAGCTGCAGGAGTTGCTTGTATATTTTTGAGATTGAAAGATAAAAACCATATGATTATCTCAATAGATGCAGAGAAAGCCTTTGACAAAATTCAACACCCATTCATGATTAAAACTCTCCAGAAAGCAGGAATAGAAGGAACATACCTCAACATAATAAAAACTATATATGACAAACCCACAGCAAGCATCACCCTCAATGGTGAAAAATTGAAAGCATTTCCCCTGAAATCAGGAACAAGACAAGGGTGCCCACTCTCACCACTACTATTCAACATAGTGTTGGAAGTTTTGGCCACATCAATCAGAGCAGAAACAGAAGTAAAAGGAATCCAGATAGGAAAAGAAGAAGTGAAACTCTTGCTGTTTGCAGATGACATGATCCTCTACATAGAAAACCCTAAAGACTCTTCCAGAAAATTACTAGAGCTAATCAATGAATATAGTAAAGTTGCAGGATATAAAATTAACACACAGAAATCCCTTGCATTTCTATACACTAACAATGAAAAAACAGAAAGAGAAATTAAGGAAACAATACCATTCACCATAGCAACAAAAAGAATAAAATACTTAGGAGTACATCTACCTAAAGAAACAAAAGACCTATACATAGAAAACTATAAAACACTGATGAAAGAAATCAAAGAGGACACAAACAGATGGAGAAACATACCGTGTTCATGGATTGGAAGAATCAATATTGTCAAAATGGCTATTCTACCCAAAGCAATCTATAGATTTAATGCAATCCCTATCAAGCTACCAATGGTATTCTTCACAGAACTAGAACAAATAATTTCACAATTTGTATGGAAATACAAAAAACCTCAAATAGCCAAAGTAATCTTGAGAAAGAAGAATGGAACTGGAGGAATCAACCTGCCTGACTTCAGGCTCTACTACAATGCCACAGTCATCAAGACAGTGTGGTACTGGCACAAAGACAGAAATATAGATCAATGGAACAGAATAGAAAGCCCAAAGATAAATCCACGAACCTATGGACACCTTATCTTTGACAAAGGAGGCAAGGATATACAATGGAAAAAAGACAACCTCTTTAACAAGTGGTGCTGGGAAAACTGGTCAACCACTTGTAAAAGAATGAAACTAGAACACCTTCTAACACCATACACAAAAATAAACTCAAAATGGATTAAAGATCTAAATGTAAGACCAGAAACTCTAAAACCAGAGAACATAGGCAAAACACTCTCTGACATGAATCACAGCAAGATCCTCTCTGACCCACCTCCCAGAATATTGGAAATAAAAGCAAAAATAAACAAATGGGACCTAATGAAACTTAAAAGCTTTTGCACAACAAAAGAAACTATAAGTAAGGTGAAGAGACAGCCCTCAGACTGGGAGAAAGTAATAGCAAATGAAGCAATCTCCTTTTGTTAAATGTGTTGTCAACAGGTTATTTAAAAGAGAGATGAAACTGATTATTTTTAAAAAGCCAAATAGATTCAATAGATGTTCAACTCCTTGAAACTGTTTGGTAGTAAAACCATAAATTGAATTATATATATTTACAATTTAAAATCCACTGAGATTATTTGTAAATGTATCTTCCCACTTAAAATATTAATTTTTATTGGAGTGTAGTTGCTTTATAATGCTGTGTTAGCTCCTATAGCACAGCAAAATGAATCAGACATACATATACATATATCTCCTTCTTGTGGATTTCCCTGTCATTTAGGTTACCACAATACATTAAGTAGAGTTTCTCCTGCTATACAGTGCTCTCATCTGTTGTCTATTTTATACATAGTATCAATAGTGTCTATGTGTCAACCTCAATTTCCCAATTCTTCTCACCCCACCCCCTTTCTGCTTTGGTGTCCATACATTATTCTTTACATCTATGTCTCTATTTCTGTTGTGCAAATGATATTATCAATACCATCTTTCTAATTTCCACATACATGCATTAATAGATGGTATTTGTTTCTTTCTTATTTACTTCACTTTATATGACACTCTCCAGGTCCATTCACATCGCTATAAAAGACCCAATACACTTAAAATATTATTTTTTTAAAAATAATAGTCTTCAAAAAACATCTTCATTTAAATATTTATGAATGTATTTTAGCAGAGGTTTTTTCAGTTGTAAAATTTTGAATACAGAAACATATTCAAAATATAACATCCAATTTAAATTGCTTTTGTTTAATGACAAAGTATTACCAGGTGGCTCAGAGAGTAAAGAATCCACCTGCAATGCAGGAGACCCAGGTTGAATCCCTGGATTGGGAAGATTCCCTGGAGGTGGAAATGTCAACCCACTCTAGTATTCTTGCCTGGAGAATCCTGAAGCTAGAGGAGGCTGGGGGGCTACAGTTTATAGGGTCACAAAGAGTGAAACACGACTGAGCGACTAACACGTTCACTTTCAATTGTAATGTAATTCTGACAAAGTGTGGTTACTAATTTCCTTTGTTAGTATTTTTAAGAGGAAACATAATTTCATGAATCTTCTATTTTAGTTAAAAAAGTGCATACATTGAAGTGCACATTTTTAAGTGTATAATTCAATGAGTTCAGATAAATCTAATCAAAACCCAATTAAGATTTAGATTTCCATTGACCCAGGTATTTCTTTTACAGGTGCTTCCTGTTAATTTTCATTATCATAAGCAATCTGTGGCCAGAGGGCTTTGCTTTTTTATATTTTATTTTTTTTTAACACCATGGTAAAATTTTATCTCTTCTTTATATCCAAAGAAATGCAAACCAAAATGCATTCTATTTTACTGCACAATAGTTGTCCATCACATATTCAAATCATAATTTTTTTATGTAATAGACTATTAGGAGACATTTAGCTTATTTCACAGTTTTGTCTATTTTGAATAATACTGCAATACTTGATTATGTTTTCGGCATTTACAACCAGTATAATTTCTTTTGCCATTTTCCTTTTGCTGGGCATTTGGTTTATTTCCCATTTTTGGCTATAAGGACATCTGCAACAATCATTGTATAGTAGTTCTGTTGATTTGTATTTTTATTTTGGGCTAAACCTGTAGGGATGGATTATAGAATAGGTTATCTTTAATTTTACTTTTAAAAAATACTGCCAGATTATTCCACAATCTTCCAATGATATCATACTCAGGAGAAAAATGGGAAGTTTCAGTCATTTTCTAACTTATCTTACAGTATCTTTTATTTTATTGAGTGTAGGTGATATTTCACTATGTTTGCATTTTCTTCATGAATAATGATGTTGCATATCTTGTAACTTTCTTATTGTCTATTCTTTCATTTTCTTCTATGAAGTATCCATATTTTGACCTATTTGGAATCAAGTTTTGACTTTTCATTATTGATTTCTGATAATTCAGTATAAATTTTGTATAATAGTTCTTGCTGAGATATATATGCTATGAGTATTTCCCCAACTTCATAGGTGGTACTTCATTTTATTAATGGTGACTTTTGATGATCAGTTGTTTTAATATTAATGAAAGTAAATTTAGCAAATTTTCTTTATACATAATGATTTAGGCATTCTCATTAAAAAATCCTTACCATGAAGATATTGTTTGATATGTGTTCTTCTAGAACTTTCATAGTTTCAATGTTTGGGGTTAAGCATATTGCATATTATTCATCTTTAATTTTAGAGTCTCACATGTAGTAGGATTTGGGAATTATTTATTTTACCATACAAACACCACAGGACTGCCTTGCATCTTTGCTGAAAATAAAAGTCAGATTATCCCTGGATTTTCTTTTTTATTTCATTGATCTGTTTTATTTTTTCTAACATAGATACTACACTCTAGTGGTCATTGTAGCTTTATTGAAATTCTTACAATCAAGTCGATTCATCATTCCCAGACTGTTTAGTTATTCTAAGTCCTTTAATTTTTCATATAAATATTATAATCTGCTTGGCTACTTATAAAAAATAAGAATTATGGTTTTATATTGTGACTGAAGGCCTGGCTCAGACTTTTGTGAGGCTCACTGCTCCTTTCCCCAGGGATCTGGTGCACTCAAGTATTTTGTTTGTGCTCTCAAAGAGTCTCTGGTGCTCATGGTGTTTGACTTTAATGTGATTGTGCCCTTCCTACTGTCTTGTTGCTGCTTTTCTTTTGTCCTTGGATGTGGGGTATCTTATTTTGGTGAGTTCCAACATACTCCTGTCAAAGCTTGTTTAGAAGCTAGTTGTGATTTTGGTGTTCTCACAGGAGAAGAGTGCACGTCTTACCCAACCATCTTCATACCCAGTTTTCCCCATAGCCAGTCCTGCCCATCAGGAGTTTGCACAAGCTTCTTATCCTCAATCATCAGAGAAGAAGCAAGAACTGCAACAACATGGCCTCCAGAATGAAAAACACAATCACCGAAAACTAACCAAAATGATCACATGGATAACAGTCTTGTGTAACTCAATGAAAATATGAACCATGTTGTGCAGGGCCACCAAGATGAACAGGTTATTGTAGAGATGAGTGAAAAAATGTGGACCTCTGTAGAAGGAAGTGGCAAACCACTACAGTATTCCTGCCTTGAGAAACCCATGAAGACTATGGAAGGCAAAAAGACATAACACAGGAAGATGTGTCCCTCAGGTTGGTAGGTGTTCAATATTCTACTGGGGAAGAACAGAGAAATAGTTCCAGAAAGAATGAAGAGGCTGACCAAAGCAGAAACAATGCTCAGTTGTGGATGTGTCTGCTGTGAAGTAAAGTCTAATGCTATAAAGAAAAATATTGCATGAGAATATGCTATCAATGGTATTTTTCAGAGAACTAGAACAAATAATTTCACAATTTGTATGGAAATAAAAAAAAAAAAAACCCTCAAATAGCCAAAGTAATCTTGAGAAAGAAGAATGGAACTGGAGGAATCAACCTGTCTGACTTCAGGCTATACTACAAAGCTAGAGTCATCAAGTATGGTACTGGCACAAAGACAGAAATATAGATCAATGGAACAGAATAGAAAGCCCAAAGATAAATCCACACACATATGGACACCTTATCAAAGGAGGCAAGAATATACAATAGAGAAAAGACAATCTCTTTAACAAGTGGTGCTGGGAAAACTGGTCAACCACTTGTAAAAGAATGAAACTCAAACACTTTCTAACACCATACACAAAAATAAACTCAAAATGGATTAGAGCTCTAAATGTAAGACCTGAAACTATAAAACTCCTAAAGGAAAAACATAGGCAAAACACTCTCTGACATAAATCACAGCAGGATCCTCTATGACCCACCTCCCAGAGTAATGGAAATAAAAGCAAAAATAAACAAATGGGGCCTAATTAAACTTAAAAGCTTCTGCACAACAAAGGAAACTGTAAGCAAGGTGAAAAGACAGCCTTCAGAATGGGAGAAAATAATAGCAAATGAAGCAACTGACAAAGAATTAATCTCAAAAAATATACAAGCAACTCCTGCAGCTCAATTCCAGAAAAATAAATGACCCAATCAAAAAATGGGCCAAAGATCTAAACAGACATTTCTCCAAAGAAGACATACACATGGCTAACAAACACATGAAAAGATGCTCAACATCACTCATTATCAGAGAAATGCAAATCAAAACCACAATGAGGTACCATTTCACGCCAGTCAGAATGACTGCTATCCAAAAGTCTACAAGCAATAAATGCTGGAGAGGGTGTGGAGAAAGGGGAACCCTCTTACACTGTTGGTGGGAATGCAAACTAGTGCAGCCGCTATGGAGAACAGTGTGGAGATTCCTTAAAAAACTGGAAATAGAACTGCCGTAGCACCCAGTAATCCCACTGCTGGGCATACACACCGAGGAAACCAAAATTGAAAGAAACATGTGTACCCCAATGTTCATCACAGCACTGTTTACAATAGCTAGGACATGGAAGCAACCTAGATGCCCATCGGCAGAAGAATAAATAAGAAAGCTATGGTACATATACACAATGGAATATTACTCAGTCATTAAAAAGAATGCATTTGAATCAGTTCTAATGAGGTGGATGAAACTGGAGCCTATTATACAGAGTGAAGTAAGTGAGAAAAACACCAATACAGTATTTTAACACATATATATAGAATTTAGAAAGATGGTAACGATGACCCTATATGTGAGACAGCAAAAGAGACACAGGTGTAAAGAGTCTTTTGAACTCTGTGGGAGAAAGCAAGGGTGGGATGATGTGAGAGAATAGCACTGAAACATGTATATTATCATATGTGAAATAGATCGCCAGTCCAGGTTTGATGCATGAGACAGGGCACTCAGGGCTGGTTCACTGTGATGACCCTGAGGGATGGGATAGGGAGGGAGGTGGCACGGGCTTCAGGATGGGGCACACATGTACACCCATGGCTGATTCATGTGAATGTATGGCAAAAACCACTACAATATTGTAAAGTAATTAGCCTCTAATTAAAATAAATAAATAATTAAAAAAGAAAAAAGAAAAATATTGCATAGGAATATGAAATGTTAGGTCCATGAATTAAGGTAAATTAGATGTGGTCAAACAGGAGATGACAGGTGTGAACATAAACATTTTAGGAGTCAATAAGCTAAAATGGATGAGAATGGGCAGATTTAATTCAAATAACCATTATATCTATTAGTGTGGGAAAGAATCCCTTAGAAGGAATGGAGTAGACCTCATAGTCAACAAAAGAGTCAGAAATGCAGTACTTGGGTGCAATCTCAAAAATGACGGAATGATCTCGGTTTCTTTCCAAGGCAAATGATTCTATATCACAGTAATCCAAGTCTATGCCCCAACCACTAAAGCTGAAGAAGCTAAAGTTGAATGGTTCTATGAAGACCTACAAGACCTTCTAGAAGGAACACCAATAAAACACTTCCTTTTCATCCTAGGTTATTGGAATGCAAAAGTAGGAAGTCAAGAGATACCTGGAGTAACAGGCAAGTTTGACCTTACAGTACAAAATGAAGCAGGGTAAAGCCTAACAGAGTTTTGCCAAGAGAACACACTGGTCATTACAAACACTCTCTTCCAACAACACAATAGATTACTCTACACATGGACATCAACAGATGATCAACACTGAAATCAGATTGATTATTCTTTGTAGTCAAAGATGGAGAAGCTCTATACAGTCAGCAAAAACGAGACAGAGAACTAACTGTGGCTCAGATCATGAACTCCTTATTGCAAAATTCAGACTTAAATTGAAGAAAGTAGGCAAAATTACTAGATCATTCAGGTATTACCTAAATCAATTCCCTTATGATTATACAGTGCAAGAGACAGATTCAAGGGATTAGATCTGATTAGATCAGATCTGACAGAGTGTTTGAGGATTGCGGACAGAGGTTTGTAACCCTGTACAGCAGGTGGTGACCAAAACACCCAAGAGACGGAAATGCAAGAAGGCAAAATGGCGGTCTGAGGAGGCCTTACAAATAGATGAGAAAAGAAGAGAATCAAAAAGTAAAGGAGAAAGGGAAAGATATGCCCAACTGAATGCAGAGTTCCAAAGAATAGCAAAAAGAGATAAGAAAGGCTTTTTAAGTGAACAATGCAAAGAAACAGAGAGAAACTAGAATGGGAAAGACTAGACATCTCTGCAAGAAAATTGGAGATACCAAGGGAATATTTCATGCAAAGATGGGCATAATAAAGGACAACAATGGAAAAGACCTAACAGAAGCAGAAGAGATTAAGAAGAAATGGCAATAATACATAGAAGAAATGTACAGAAAAGATTCATGCCCCTGATAACCATGATGGCGTGATCACTTACATAGAGCACATCCTGGAGTGTGAAGTGAAGTGAGCCTTAGGAAGCATCACTACAAACGAAGCTAGTGGAGGTGATGGAATTTCAGCTGAGCTCTTTATAATCCTAAAAGACAGTGCTGTTAAAGTTTCAATTGCTTAGTTGTATCCAACTCTTTGCAACCCCATGGACTGTAGCCCACCAGGCTCCTCTAACCATGAGATTTCCCAGGCAAGAATACTGGAGTGGGTTGCCATTGCTTTCTCTAGGGGATCTTCCTGACCCAGGGATTAAACCCAAGTCTCCCATATTGCAGGCGAATTCTTTACCATCTGAGCCACCCATATGCCAGTAAATTTAGAAAACTCAGCAGTGGCCACAGGACTGGAAAAGGTCCATTTTCTTTCCAATCCCAAATAAGGGCAATGTCAAAAAATGTTCCAACTACCATGCAGTTGCACTCATTCCATATGTTAGCAAGGTAATGCTCAAAATCCTTCAAACTAGGTTTCAACAGTGGGTGAACTCAGAACTTCCAGAAGTACAAGAAGGACTACAAAAGGCAGAGGAATCAGAACTCAAATTGCCAATATCCATTGGATCACAGAAAAAGTAAGAGAATTCCAGAAAAAAAAATAATAACATTTAGTTCTTCATTGAAATGTGCCAAAGTCTTTGACTATATGGATCACAACAAACTATGGAAAATTCTTAAAGAGAAGGGAATACCAGGCCACTTTACCTGTCTCCTGAGAAACCTGTATGCAGGCCAAGAAGCAACATTTAGAACCAGACATGGAACAATGGACTGGTTCAAAATTGACAAAGAATTGACAAGTAATCCTGCTTATGTAACTTATATTCAGAGTACATCATGCAATATTCCAGGCTTGATGAATCATAAGCTGGAGTCAAAATTGCTGGAGAAATATCAACAACCTCAGATATGCTGATGCTACCATCCTAATGGCAGAAAGCAAAGATGAACTAAAGAGCTCCTTGATAAAGGTGAAAGAGGAGAATTAAATAGCTGACTTAAAACTAAACATTCTGAAAACTAAGGTCATTGCATCTAGTCCCATCACTTCATGGCAAATAGGTGGGAAAAAAATAAAAACAGTGACAGACTTTATTCTCTTGGGCTCCAAAATACTGATAGAGACTTCAGCCATAAATTAAAACATTTCTTCCTTGAAAAAAATTATGGCAAATCCAGACAGCATATTCAAAATCAGAGACACCACTTTTCCAAGAAAGGTCTGTATAATTAAAGCTATGGTTTTTCCATACCGTAAGTATAGCACTGAAGAATTTATGCTTTTGTACACTTGAGAGGACTCTTAGATCTCTGCAAGCAAATTAAAGCAGAGAATCTTAAAGGAAATCATCCCTAAGTATTCATTAGAAGGACTAAAGCTGAAGCTCCAATACTTTGGCCACCTGATGAGAAGAGCAGACTTATTGGAAATGACCCTGATGCTGGGAAAGATTGAAAGTAAAAGGAGAAGAGGGCAGCAGAGGATGAGATGGTTGGATGACATCACGGACTCAATAGACATGAGTTAGAACAAAGTCCAGGAGATGGTGATGGACAGGAAACCCTGGCATGGTGCAGTCCATAGGGTCACAGAGTCAGACACAACTCTGAATGAACAATAACCACTACCTCCTTGTGACTGCATTAAATCTACAAATGAATTTGTTGAGAACTGACATCTAAACAATATTAATCATTAAATTTGTAATGACAGTACTTCTCACAACTTTGGCCCCAGCTGGCTTCACTGGTAAATTTTACCACATGCTTTAGGGATAATTAATACCAATCACACATTAATATTTCTAGAAAATAGATAAATATAGACTATTTTATCAACCAGCAAAAAATGCTACTGAAAAATTCCATTATGAAATATTTCAGTAATCAAAAAATTTAGCTACAATCATGTATCTGAAAACCTGAAATATTCTTCTGTTAAGAGAGGATTTTGATCTGTGTGGACTGAGCCAAATATTAATTCAATAAGGAAAAGATTACTCTATTTTATATTATTTATGAGACCTTTAGTGATATATTTGTTGTGTAAGTAATCTAAGCCAAGGGATGCTTTAAATTAAAAATGCAAATCAGATTTCATAATGTTTTATAATTCTTTATGCTTATAAAAACTTTATAAATAAATTTGCCCACCAAATGAATAAGTTCAGTACTTTAATTTGTATTAGTAATAAAACCATGTCATCATAAAATAGCACCACATATGAATAACATTTCTTAGCTAGAACCTTAAAATATTTAAATGAATTTTAAAAGTAATCTAAGTTTCTCTAAGGAAATAATATTTTAAGTAGGAACACAAAATATGACTCATCTGGACATGTTCAACTCTAATTAAAAACATTTGTCACTGGTAACCTGATTCGTTTTCTTATAATTGCCATTGCATAAAAATGTCTGAACCACATAAATGTTTGATTATTAAAACATTTTATTACTTACAATAATGCATATCATAATTGGCTCTCTATTGCAGAAGATAGTGGTTTTAGTGAGTATTATAGTTATATAGTGAAATGTTAAATAAAGCGGAAGTAGTAAACTGTTTGTTCCAAGTCCAATTACTTAATTATGGAATTAACACAATATACAGCTAAATAATTTGTCACTTTTACTCTCTCTGGTATTATAAAATAATATCTAAATGATTTCCAAAATGATTAGTCTGGCTCTAACTGTCATGAACTGCGGGTTGCCAGGTTATTGAATTCTCGAAACAGCTCATAACTATTTTTTTTAAATTCCCCATAGTGATAGTCAGTGCACTGGTGCAACAGAGCAATATAGGAAAGAACAGATTTTGGAAACATTAGAATGGAAAAGGTTATTGTCTTTCTTTCATTCAAAAATTGCTATTGTAATTGCACAGATTTTGAGATTTATTTATTTTGGTTAGCTTCAGAACTGACCTTCTCAACTCATAAAGATTATACCATGCAGCATTTTTTAGAGTAATGCTTTGAAAAGTAGACCAAGATTAAATGGCTAAGGGGAATTTTAGTTCAGAATTAGCTGCTCTCCATCACTGTATAGGACAGTGTTTGCAAAAACTTATATTTAAAAGAAACATAACTCTTTCTGCCTAAAATAATGTGATTCTACTGTTGAATTACTATTACATTGTAAAAAAAAATTAAATAGTATGTATTTCAATCCATTCATTTCAGTTCAGTTCAGTCGCTCAGTCATGTCCCACTTTTTTCGACCCTATGGACTGCAGCACACCAGGCCTCCCTGTCCATCACCAACTCCCGGAGTTTGCTCAAACTCACGTCCATTGAGTTGGCAATGCCATCCAACCATCTCATCCTCTGTTGTCCCCTTCTCCTCCTGCCTTCAATCTTTCCCAGCATCAGGATCTTTTCCAAGGAGTAAGTTCTTCTCATCAGGTGGCTGAAGTATTGGAGCTTTAGCATCAGTCCTTCCAATGAATATTCAGGACTGGTTTCCTTCAGGATTGACTGATTCGATCTCCTTGCTGTCCATGGAACTTTCAAGAGTCTTCTCCAATACTACAGTTCAAAAGCATCAGTTCTTTGGCGCTCAGGTTTATTTATGGTCCAACTCTCACATCCATACATGACTACTGGAAAAACCATAACTTTGACTTCAAAATAATTATTTAGCTGATGATACCAAGAAAGCTGGCCCATTCAATTACATAATTCAAAACTTCTAATATAATAGAACAACAACAAAACCAAGCAATCTAAAAATGCTTACCATATGTCTGTTTACCTCAATATGTACCAGTAGATTACCTTTAAATGAAAGTTATTTACATAAAATTTCATTGAATAGATAAAACAGACTATCAGTGACTTTAGAATGCAGGAAGGAGAACTAACTGTTAGTGTTTTGGTGTTCTCATTTTATCAACTTCTACACTAATGTTTTGGTTTTTGTGACTGTTGCCTATCATTTGAAATCCAAAAGTTATAATAGATCTCAGCAATATATGGCTGGTCACTTTACACATTCAAAAAGGACTGCACACACCTAAAGCAGAATGAGTTGCTATAGCAACCATCCTTCAAGAAGACCTCTGCTGATATTCCTGTCCTGGTATTTATAACTTTTCAGTTTCCTCCCACTTTGTACCAGGACTGGTCTGTGTGACCAAATGATTATGGGGAAAAGATGATGATCTTTCATTGTTGAGATTAGACCATAAAAGACTACAGAATCCCAACTTGGGCTTTTCCTTGCTCACCTGCTCCCATTTGCACTTGGATCACTCACTCTAGGGTAACCTGATTGGGAGCAACCTGATAGAGAGACCACCATGCCAATGCATGAAAGTCTCCTGCCAACAGTTAGGAGACTGAGCTTAGAAGTGAATTCCCCAGCTATGGTTGAACCTTGAGGTGAGCACAGCCCCACCAGCAGCTTAACTTCAACCCTGGGAGAGATTATGAGCCAGATCACACAGTTAAGCCACTCTCAAGTCCCTGACTCTCAGAAAGTGTATGAGATAAGAAATGCTTGTTCGTTTAAGCTACTAAGTTGTGAGGTAAATTGTTCATTTGTTATGGGCTTCCCTGGTGGCCCAGATGTAATTTGTTACACTGCAATATATATAACCAATATACTAAAGAAATACCAAAATTTCAAAAGATGAGGGTAAAAGAGGAGAGTGAAAAAGCTGGCTTAAAATTCAGCATTCAAAAAAAGAAGATCATGGCATTTGGTCCCATCACTTCATGGCAAATAGATGGAGAAAAACAGGAAACAGTGACAGATTTTATTTTCTCGGGCTCCAAAATCATTGCAGATGGTGACTGCAGCTATGAATTTAAAATACACTTGCTCTTGTAAGAAAAACTATGACAGACCTAGACAGTGTATTAAAAAGCAGAGACATCACTTTGCCAGCAAAGGTCCATATAGTCAAAGCTATGGTTTTTCCATTAGTTATGTAAGGATGTGAGAGTTGGACCAAAAATTAGGCTGAGCAACAAAGAATTGATGCTTTTGAATTGTGGTGCTGGAGAAGACTCTTGAGAGTCCCTTGGACTGCAAGGAGATCAAACTAGTCAATCCTAATGGGAATCAACCCTGAATATTCATTGGAAGGACTGATGTTGAAGCTGAAGCTGTAATACTTTGGCCACCTGATGCTAAGAGCTGACTCATTGGAAAGACCCTGATGCTGGGAAAGACTGAGGGCAGAAGGAGAAGGGGATGACAGGGGTTGAGATAGATGGATGGCATCACTGACTCAATGGACATGAGTTTGAGCAAACTCTGGGAGATAGCAAAGGACAGGAAAGTCTGGTGTGCTACAGATCATGGGGTCACAAAGAGTCAGACATGATTTAGTGACTGAACAACAAAGTAATAAACATTTTTTCCTTATCCATCATGCTCTGTGTTAGGAAAGTCAGGAACTGTTGTAATTATAATGTTGTGTTTGACTCCATGGAATTTTACACTTGAGGGTATCCCTGTCATATCATAATTTTAGGGACATATTTGTTAATAATGTAAAAACATTAATATAGATGGTATTACTAACACACAAGCAATATTTGATATTTAAAAGTTCTTAATTCTATCTAATAACCAAAATTACTTACTGATATCATATCCTCTGAAGATAAAACATATATGACTGCTAAAATATTTGGTTTTTCTCTTGCCACTTTTGTCATGACTACTTATGAGGTTAATGGATTTTTAAATGTGAAGCCTTATAAGAGTATTAGAGTAATCCTATTCAGCCATTAGTTATGTATTTGGGGAGTTTTCAGCGTCATTTCAAGTTTAAATTATTCACTCACACACTCATTTAACATGTTCTCAAATTATATTGAAGAAAAGCTGATCTTCTTGACTTAACAAGTACTGACTGTGGACACTGGAGGGGAACATGTTAAAATGAGAAAAATAAATTAAGATTATTTCAGTATTTTGACTTCTGACTTAACAGTTTCATGCTTTTAATATGATATTATTTCTGAGCATCTTATCAGGTGCTATATTTAATGTAGAAAATATTAAGATTCACAAAGTACTATTATTCATGTAGAAGATATAAAGACATTCATGTTCCAAAGCAATATTAAAAATGATCATTGTTTAAAATCTAAAATAATTAGATTATTTTATTATCTTGACTGAAAATTTGTTAGGGCTTCCCAGGTAGCTTAGTGGTAAGGAATCTGCCTGCCAACAAGGAGACAAGAGCTCAATCCCTGAGTCAGGAAAATACCCTGGAGAAGGAAATGTCAACCCAGTATTCTTGCCTGGGAAATCCTATGGACAAAGGATCTTGATGGGCTACAGTCCATGGAGTCATGAAAGAGTGGGACACAACTTAGAGACTAAACAACAACAACGAAATTTGTTAACTAATTTAACTTGTCACAAAATGGTAGATAATAGAGAAAAGTATTCTTTAGAAATAAAGTACACGAAATAATGCTGAGAAACTGGTAACATATGAGTAATTGATTTTGGGATTACAAACTTATTGTTCTCTTTTCATTAAAGTGTTAATTAAGAGTCTCTTTGAGGAATCAGTTTATGAACTAACTTGTTAGATTATTACTGCAAATACTTAAAATAATATAACCATTTTTCCTGAAGAAATAACTCAAATTATTCACTTAATTTGACCTCTGTCAGAGTCTAAGTAGCTGGTATTTTACTCAATTTAACACAGGTTGAATGTTCATGCACAAAACTAATGAGGTGTTATGATTAATTTTTCAATTACTTTTATATTTTATTTTGCTTAAGAGTTAGAGCTTTCCCAATTAATATATTTTTGTCAGTAAAATTTCAGATATACATATATATTAAAATTTACTGCTTAATAAAAATAAATTCCAAATGGGAGTTGGCTGATTTACTGAATTTGTACTATGCTTATAATCAGTTCAGTCACTCAGTCATGTCCTCCTCGTGACCCCATGAACTGTAGTATGCCGTGCCTCCCTGTCCATCACCAACTCCTGGAGTCCACCCAAACCCATGTCCATTGTGTTGGCGATGCCATCCAACCATCTCATCCTCTGTCATTCCCTTCTCCTGCCCTCAATCTTTCCCAGCATCAGGGCTTTTCAAATGAGTCAGCTCTCCACATCAGGTGACCGAAGTATTGGAGTTTCAGCTTCAACATCAGTCCCTCCAATGAATACACAGGACTGATCTCCTTTAGGATGGACTGGTTGGATCTCCTTGCAGTCCAAGGGACTCTCAAGAGTCTTCTCCAACACCACATTTCAAAATCATCAACTCTTCTGCGCTCAGCCTTCATAGTCCAACTCTCACATCCATACATGACTACTGGAAAAACCATAGCCTTAACTAGAAGGACCTTTGTTGGCAAAGTAATTTTTCTGCTTTTTAATATGCTCTCTAGGTTGGTCATAGCTTTCCTTCCAAGGAGCAAGCGTCTTTTAACTTCATGGCTGCAAGCACCATCTGCAGTGATTTTGGAGACCAGAAAAATAAAGTCTGACACTGTTTCCACTGTTTCCTCATCTATTTGCCATGAAGTGATGGGACTGGATGCCATGATCTTAGTTTTCTGAATGTTGAGCTTTAAGCCAACTCTTTCACTCTCTTCTTTCACTTTCATCAAGAGGCTTTTTAGTTCTTCTTCACTTTCTACCATAAGCGTGGTGTCATCTGCATATCTGAGGTTACTGATATTTCTCCCAGCAATCTTGATTCCAGCTTGTGCTTCCTCCAGCCCTGTGTTTCTTATGATGTACTCTGAATATAAGTTAAATAAGCAGGGTGACAATATACAGCCTTGACATATTCCTTTTTCTATTTGGAACCAGTGTGTTGTTCCATGTCCAGTTCTAACTGTTGCTTCCTGATCTGCATACAAGTTTCTCAAGAGGCAGGTCAGGTGGTCTGGTTTTCCCATCTCTTTCAGAATTTCCCACAGTTTATTGTGATCCACACAGTCAAAGACTAGTTTAAAATAAAAAGAAATAAATTCTAAATTATTTCATTAAAAGTTATTAATTTTATGCTTTTTAGTGGTTTGGCAAAAAATTGTATTTCAGACATGAGTTTCAATACTCAAATTTATTTTTAATGACATGTTTTAGAATAGTTTAAAATTTACAGAAAGTTTCAAGAGTTTCCATACACACCTAACTCATATTCTATTAACATCTTATGTCATATTGGATATCTGATATGTTAACTCTAGTATATTTGTCACAGTTAAAGAATCAACATTGGTTCATTACTCTTAACTAAACACCAGAGTTTACTTGCTTTCATTTTTTTTCTAATAATGTTTTGTCTTCCAGTTGCAGGATATATGGAGGATACTACATTACATTTAATTGTTACTTTTTTTAAAGCTTTCTGGATGGTGACATTTTCTCCTACTTTTCCTTTGATGACCTTAACAGAGTTTTAAGGAAGTTTGGTCAGATATTTTGTAAATGCCCCTCAATTGAGATTTCTCTGTTTTTTCTGGTGACCAGATCAGTGTTATACATTAGTAGGAGGTAATATTAAATTTTAAATAAAACTTTCTAACTATGCCATATGTGAAAATATGACACATAACACAAATTACAAAATATAAGATTTATCATATTCAGTGATAGCTGTATGCCATATTGAAGCCATTGATTTAGTCACTCACTCATTTATTTATTTTACAAAATACTTTTTTCATAAAGAATATATATGAAGCTATGAAGGGATGGTTACATCCACACTAGCATTTAATCCAAGACTTCATTTTAATGTGATGGGCTTTGCTGGTAATTGGTAATACAAAGGCATCATTAACAAGTACATTAGAATATTTTGATTCACTCCTCTAGATTTCTGGCTTAAGAGGTGATTGTATTCTTAATGACCCTAACCAATGCAGGAAGTAGTTTTTGTCTCAAAGAAGAGTCCCTGAGTAGATTGTTTTCTTTGATTTATATGCTAGCTGGTACAGTTGATTATAAAGTTCAAATGATAAGTCCAGAAAAACATTATAGATACTGCTTTTGATTTGTCAATAACTCCTAAAGAAAAGTCCAATATAATTCCATTTGCCAATCTCCAGAAGGAAGATTTCTGCACTACAATTTTCTATATTTCAAAAACAAACAAAAAATCTTACTATGGTGATAAGATATAAAACCCGAATTATCCAAAATGTTTTCTGTCTGATGACAGAGAAAATGTAAAAACTTAGCAGCATATTGTTCATTGTATAGTTAGCTTTTTTTAAATTTTTTTATTGTATATATAGCTATATATATAACATGACTTCAGTTGCCCTGCTGTTGAGCTAGACAAGGACTTTGGACTTCAGAGGAAGCTTGATTGTCTAAATTTGTGTGCTTCACAAACTTGAAGTGATTACCCTTTAAATGCCAACATCTATTACTTGAGTATTCATTTACTTGATGTGAACACATTAATACTTGATTTAACCAGCAAGAACAAAACTGACTGGGACTGTTTGCAGTTTGACTGCAAACAAGAGAACTTTAAATTTCTATTATTCTCTTTTACTCAACAGTCTTGGTTTATTTGCTGTTTCTCTGTTTCATTTTACAACAACTTTCCACATTGTTTTCTATTTGTCCTTAATGATTTTTATAACTCTGCTTTATTGAAAAGTCTTAAAAACAGCACTATCAGGGTCCTGAAAAACCAAAGTGCTCCCTCTACCCTGTACTGTCATTTCATGCTATTTTGAGCTTGGAGCGAAGCAATTCAAAGACTCCTATCAGGGGAGATCAAGACAGAGGAGTAGAAGGACATGCAGTTTGCCTCCCCCCAACAAACACAACAGAACACATCTACATGTGGAACAATTCTCACTGAAAACTGCTAGAAAATCTCTTATATTACCAAAGCTGCAAGAAAGATCCCCATGTAACCAACTAGTATGAGAAAAAAGAAAAGAAAATGGCATTGGGATGGGACTGGTGCCCCTCAGAGGAAGCTGAAAGAGAAAAGGTTCCCTTGCTCTGGGAACCACCTTTGCTCACTGAGAGGTCCACCGGGAAAGAGAGAGTTAGAGGGACCTGGAATCTACTCATGAGGGGCATGCGTGTGCACTGACTTGCTAGTGATCAGGGCAGAGAGAGCCTAGCACTGACTGCTAGGCTCTGAAACAGTCTGAAACACATTAGGTGGGGCTCCTTGTGTACTCAGCAACTAGGTGATGAACCTTGGGCTTCAGAGGACAAACCCTGGGAGAGGACTTGGTCCAACTGTATACAGACAGCTTGGTCTGGGCCTCCACTGTTAGTGTACACAGGAGGGTGATGGGTCCACCTTAGAAGCCCCGATGTCACTGCATGCAAGGCAGGGAGCAGGTCTACCATAAGAGCCCCATGCATGTCGGCATGTATCTTCATGGTGGATCGTGACCCTGATGGTGTGGGCTTTATGAGGGTGGGGCTATCAGAGCACATTATCAATTCTCTCTAGCAGGGGCAGATCCAGGGGCAGGTCCAGGGGCAGATCCATGGGCAGGTCCAGCAGCAGAGGACTTTGTTGTGCACAATGTGTAGTGGGCAGTGACAGAAAATCATAGTACCCAATGGACAGCCTCTGAAGAGAACTAAGCAGTAGTTCCTTCCCCGGCAGGAGTGCTCCAGGCCTGCCTACCTCTCCTCCTAGCTTGGAGCTGATCTGGGGTAGGCAGGTTCTGGAGAGTTCCATCATGGAGGCAGTCCAGGTTTTAGGCGGCGGCACATCCACCTTGATTCCTGCAGCCACAGCACCCCAGCCCCCAGCATCAGCCTAGGTTTGGGACCAACACAATGGAGAAAGGGATGCAACCTGGGAAGAACCAAAGATGCCTTCAAGGATGGGGAGATGGGTTCACTGTGACTTCATGGGCCTCCTTGCTTCAGCTCTCACTTCCTTGTTGACAGACCACACACATAAGGGCAATAAACTTGCACAGAACCTGATTCTCAGGGGTTTTACTCTAACAACTGGAGAGCAGACCTTGCCTCCAACAGGACCGTGGCAGCCACAGATCAAAGAGTAGCCCGCAACCAAGCTTCATTGCAGTTGCTGGTCACCATAACACCAATCACATCCAGTATCAAGGAGCAAAGGCCAGCAACTCTGTGAGAAGATGTAGTAGGCATCCACACAAAAAAACAGCCCTAGCATCAAAAAATATAGAGTCTACATAGGAAGGTTCCCAGATAAAAATACCTTTTTTAAAACCACAGCAGATAACTGTTTCTCCTAAATTCATAGAGGCAAAGAAATTTAAGTAAAAGGAAAAAGCAAAGGAAGCTCTCCCAATTTTTTAAAAGATAAATCTCCTAAAAGAGCAAACAATGAAACTGACCTCCCTAGTCTACTAGACCTCCGATTCAAAAAGGAGGTAATAACAATTCTAGGGAAATTAAGAAAGATTATTGATAGAAATACAGATCACTGTACCAAGGGACTAGAAGCTATAAAGAGAAACCAACCAAAATTAGACAACTCAATTTCCAAGATAAACTCTGAGTTAAAAGCAATGAATAGCAGACTAAATAATGCAGAACACATAAGTGATCTGGAAAATAGAATAATTGAAATCACCCAATTAGAACAGTAGATGAACAAATTTAAAAAAAAATAAATAAATAAAGCAACATATGAGGTCTATGGGACAATATGAATCATGTCAATCAGGATTTCAGAAGGAGAAGAAAGAGAAAAGAGGATAAAAAAAAATGTATTTAAGAAAGTATGGCTGAAAACTTCCCAAATCTAAAGAAAGAAAACAGTTAATCAAGTATAGGAAGCACAGAAATTACCAAATAAGATGAATACAAACAGAGCCACAGCAAGACATATCATAATTAAAATGCCAAAAGTTAAAGAGAAAGCAGTTACAAGGGAACCCCTATCAGACTCTGAGCTGATTTCTGTATGGGAAATTTTCTGGCCTGAAGGGAATGGCATGATATATTCAAATTCTGGAAATGGAAAAATATGCAACCTAGGATACTTTACTTATTAAGATTACCATTTAGAATACAAGAAGAAACTAAGAATTTCTCAGACAAGCAAAAACTTAAATACAGCAATAGTAAACTAAATCGAAAAGAAACATTGAAAGATCTTCATTAAATAAAGAAGTAATAATCTAAAGAAAAAGGAAAAACAGTAGAAAAGGAAAGGATATGAAAGGGCTGAAAATTGCTGAAATAAGCCAATACATAGATTAAGAGACAATCAAAACCATCAAACCCACTACTGGGCATATACCCTGAGAAAACCATAATTCAAAAAGATACGTGTGTCCCAATGTTCACTGAAGCACTATTTACAACAGCAAGGGCATGGAAGCTATTTAGATGTCCATCAATAGATGAATAGATAAAGAAGTTGTAATATATATATATGTGTGTGTGTGTGTGTGTGTGTATACACACATATACTGGTCCCATCACCTCATGGGAAATAGATGGGGAAACAGTGCAAACAGTGTCAGACTTTATTTTTTTGGGCTCCAAAAATCACTGCAGATGGTGACTGTAGCCATGAAATTAACAGATGCTTACTCCTTGGAAGGAAAGTTATGACCAACCTAGATAGCATATTAAAAAGCAGAGACATTACTTTGCCAACAAAGGTCCATCTGGTCAAGGCTATGGTTTTTCCAGTGGTCATGTATGGATGTGAGAGTTGGACTGTGAAGAAAGCTGAGTGTCGAAAAATTGATGCTTTTGAACTGTGGTGTTGGAGAAGACTCTTGAGAGACCCTTGGACGGCAAGGAGATCCAACCAGTCCATCCTAAAGGAGATTAGTCCTGGGTGTTCATTGGAAGGACTGATGCTGAAGCTGAAACTCCAGTACTTTGGCCACCTGATGCGAAGAGTTGACTCATTGGAAAAGACCCTGATGCTGGGAGGGATTGAGGGCAGGAGGAGAAGGGGACGACAGAGGATGAGATGGCTGGATGGCATCACTGACTAGATGGACATGGATTTGGGTGGACTCCATTAGTGATGGACAGGGAGGCCTGGCATGCTGCGATTCATGGGGTTGCAAAGAGTCGGACACAACTGAGCGACTGAACTGAACTGAAGTGATATATATATATATGAATATTAGTCATAAACAGGAGCAAATTTGAGTTGGTTGGAATGAGGTGGATAAAACTAAAGCCTGTTATATAGAGTGAAGTAAGTCAGAAAGAAAAAAACAAATATTGTATATTAGTACATATATATGGAATCTAGAAAAATGGTACTGATGACTCTATTTTCAGGAGAGGAAAAGAGAAGCAGACATAAGAGAATGGATTTCTGGACACAGTGGGGGAAGAAGAGGGTGAGACAAATTGAGAGAGTAGCATTAAAATATATACATTACCATGTGTAAAATAGATAACTAGTGGGAAGTTGATGTAAAGCGCAGGGAGCTCAGCCTGTTATTCTGTGACAATCTAGACAGGTGGGATGGGTGAGCAGGAGGTTCAAAAGGGAGAGGATACATGTGTACTTATGGCAGATCCAAGTTGTTGTATGTCAGAAACCAATGCGACATTGCAAAATAATTATCCTCTAATTAAAGTTTTTAAAAAAGAAACAAAGATATTTTATAGAAGTGATTATAGCTGTAATGGACAGCAAAAGGATAAACATAAAGTTGTAAAATAAGAAAACAACATCACAAAGTTCAGAAAAGGAGTAAAAACATGTAGATTGTTTAGAATGTGTTTGGACTTATATAATTATCTATCTAGAGCAAGCAGATACAGTTATGGGTTGACACATTTAAAAACTAGGGTAATCACAAATAAGAAATATATAATTCACAAAACCCAAAAAGAAATGAACTCAAGCATAATACAAAAGAAAACCATGAAATCACAAATTGAAAAACAAAAAGAAAAAAAAAAGTTACAAAAACAACCAGAATATAAGGTTTAAAATGGCATTAAAACATACTTATCAATGTTTACTTTAAATGAAAATGGATAACTGCTATTATCAAATGACACAGAGTGGTAAATTGGATTAAAAAATAGTAATAATTAAAGAACATGCTGCCTAAAAGTGACTCATTTTAAGGTGAAAGACACACATAGCTTGAAAGTGAAAGGATGGAAAAAATACTTCATGCAGATGGAAACAACAAGAAAGCAGGGTTAGCAATACTCATTTTAGACAAAAAGACTTTAAATAACATCCATAAAGAAAGACAAATAAGGACACCATATGGTTAAGCAATCAATACAAGAGGACATTGCACTCATTAACATATATACACCCAATGTAAGAGCACCTAAACTTATATAACAAACACTAACAGACATAAAAGGAGAAATTAATAGTAACATAATAACAGTAAGAACTTTAACACCCCACTCACATTAACAGACAGATTTTTCAGACAGAGAATGAATAAGGCAACAGAGATCCTAAATGACAGGATAGAACACAAGCCACATGATACTACATCCATACGCATTTCTTTCCAACACACATGAATCATTCTCTAGGATAGACCACATGCTGAACTGAAAACAAAACAAACCTCAACAAATTCAAGAGGATAGAAATTTTTCAAACACCTTTTCTGATGACAACAGTATAAAAGCAGAAATCAACAGAAAGAAAAATGTGGAAAAAAGATTATACAGAGACAAAATAACACGGTAGTATCAATCCAATAGGTTAATGAAGAAATCAAAGAGGAAATCAGAAAATACCTCAAGACAAAAGACAGTGAAAACACAATGTTACAAAATCTATGGAATGCAGCAAAAGAAGTTCTCAAAAGAATGTTCATAGCAATACAAAGAAAACAAGGAAAATCTTAAACAAGCAAACTAACCGATAACCAAAAATGTAGAAAAAGACTAAAAAACAAAACACAAACTCAATAGAAGCAAATAATAAAGGTCAGAGAGGAAATAAATAAAATAGAGATCATAAAATTATTAGAAAAGGTCAATAAAACCAAGAGTTTATTTTTTTGAAAGAATAAACAATCAACAAATTTCTATCCAGACTCATCAAGAAGAAAAGAGACTTACACAAATAAGCAAAACAAGAAATGAAAGAAGAGAACTAGCAACCAATACTACAGAATTATAAACAATCATAATAACATACTATGAACAGTTATATACCAACAAATTGGGCCACCTAAAAGAAACGGACAAGTTTCTAGAAATGTACACCCTGCCAAAATTGAGTCAAAAAGAAACAGATAACCTGAGCAGAACAATCACTAGAAGTGAAAAAGAATTTATCATTGAAAAATTCACTGCAAATAAAAGTCCAGGACCAGAAGGCTTCACTCAGGGATTCTACCAAACATACAAAAAAAAAAAAAAAAAAACCTCAAACTCTTTCAAAAGATTTAAGAGAAGGAACATTTCTAAAGCCATTTTATAAAGCTACAGTCTCCCTGATAATACAACCAAATAAAGACACTACAGAAAAAAAAAGAAAGAAAATTACAGACCAATACCTTTGGTGGCTATAGATGCAAAACTCTCCAACAATTTTTTTGCAAACTGAATCAACTATACATAGAAAGAATCATACACATATATTGTCATATTGAACCCATTCTGGGTTACAAGGATTGTTCATTATATGCAAAGTAATAAATGTGATATACCATATTAAAAAAAGAAAAGGCTAAAACTGCATGATCATCTCAATAGTTTAAAAAATGATAAATGATAATTCAATATCCATTCAAGATAAAAAAAAAAAAAGACCTCTCACCAAAGTGGGTATAGAGGAAACATGTCACAACATAATAAAAGTCATTTATGACAAAAACACAGCTAACATAACACTCAGTTTTGAAAAGCTGAAAGCCTTCCTTCTAAATTCTAGAACAAGACAAGGATATTTCCTCTCACCACTTCTATTCAACACAGTATTGGAAGTCCTAGCCACAGAAATCAGGCAAGAAAAAGTATCCAACTCATAAGGAAAGAGGTAAAATTGTCTTCATATGCAGATGGCATGATACACTATATAGAAAACCCTAAAGACTCCATACAAAATCTGTAAGAACTGATAAATGAATTCAGCAAATTAGCTGGATATACTGTTAATATACAGAAACCTATTGCATTTATTTACACTTATAAAATAATAGAAGGAATATATTTAAAAATTCCCATTTAAAATGTTATTTAAAAACATACCTAAGGAATAAACCTGATCAAAGCTGTGAAAGACTTATACACTGAGAACTATAAAACACTGATAAAGAAAACTGAAGATGATTCAAGGAAATAGACACCCCACACTCTTGGACTGTAAGAATTACTGTTGAAATGACCACACTGCTCAAAGCAATCTACAGATTTAATGAGAACTCTTATCAAATTTAATGAGAATCCCATCAAATTTAATGGGAACCATATCAAGTGCTTCCCAGGTAATACAGTGGTAAAGAATTCACCTGCCAATGCAGCAGACACAAGAGACTAGGTTCAAACCCTGAGTTGGGAAGATCTCCTCAAGTAGGAAATTGTAACCTGCTCCCATATTCTTGCCTGGGAAATTCCATGGGCAGTGGAGTCTGGTGGGATACAGTCCATGGAATTGCAAAGAGTTAGAAATGATTGAGTACACACACACACACACAAATTACCCATGCTGTTTTTTTCACAGAACTAGAACAAATGTCTTAAAATGTTTATAATAGGAAACACAAGGGACACAGAATTGTCAAAACAATCCTGAGGGAAAATAACAAGTCTGCACAAAGCTACCTTCCCAGACTTCAGACAATACTACAAAACTACATTAATCCAAACTGCATGTTATTGGCACAAAAACAGACATATGGACCAATAGGGAAAAATTAGAGAGCCCTCAAATAAACCTACATACCTATGGTGAACTTATCTTCAGCAAAAGAGGCAGGCAAGAATACATAATAGAGAAAAGACAGTCTCTTCAGCAAGTGGTTCTGGGAAAGCTGAACAGGGACATGTAAATCAATGAAATGAATACTCTCCCATACCCCATATATAAAAATATACCCAAAATGGTTTAAATATCTAAATAGAAAACATGACATCATAAAGCTCCCAGGAGAGAACATAGGCAAAGCATTCTCAGATATAAATTGTGACATTTTTTCCTTAGATCAGTCTCCTAAGGCAAAGGCATTAAAAGCAAAAACAAACAAATAAGATCCAAACTTAAAATCTTTTGCACAGTAATAGAAACCATCAACAAAATGAAAAATCTACCTATGGGCTGGGGAAAATATTTGAAAATGATATGACTGACAAAGGCTTAATTCTAAAATATACAAACACCTCATACAGCTCAATAAAAACAAAAAACAGTATAAAATGGGCAGAAGACCTAAATAGACAGTACTCCAAAGAAGACATACATATGGCTAGCAAGCATATGTAAAGATGCTCAACATTGCTAATTATTAGAGAAATGCAAATCAAAACTATAACAAGGTATCACCTCATACCAGTCAGAATGGCCATCATTAAAAAGTCTACAAATAATAAATGCCAGGGAGGGTGTGGAGAAAAGAGAACTCTTCTACACTGTTGGTGAGAATGTAAATGTAAATTGGTGCAACTACTATGAAACACGGTATAGAGGTTTCTTACAAAACTAAAAATAGTTACAATATGATCCAGCAATCCCACTCATGGACATATATCCAGAAAAAATGAAAATTCTGATTTGAATAGATGCATGCATTCCAATGTTGATAGCACTGTTTACACTAGTCAAGACATGGAAGCAACCTAAATGGCCATCAACAGGTGAATGGCTAAAGATGTGGTGTATATATAAAATGGAATACTGCTTTATCTATCATCATGGTAATTGTTCATACATACAACTCAGGAATCCAACCCAGGTCTCTTGAATTGCAGGCAGAATTTTTATCATCTGAGCCATCAGGGAATCCCAAGAACACTGGAATGGGTAGCCTATCCTTTCCCCGGCAGATCTTCCTGACCCAAGAATCAAACCAGGGTCTCCTGCATTGCAGGTATTCTTTATCAGCTAAGCTACCTGGGAAGACCAGTATAACATATATATATATAATAAAACAACCAATGCAATATATAAGTAAACTTATCTTAAAGGTATCTACACAGTTTACTTAACCTTCTATTTAGAAGTTGTTCCTTTAAAATTTAAGATTATGTTTTAAGTTTATGTTGTTTAGGTCTAGCCAAAAGCTTCTCAAACATGTTACTACCTTACCCAACTTTAAAATAACTTTTGATGTAGTTTCAGATGTATTTTTCTCATTTAGTATGGATGTTATAATATCCTCATTATAAAAAGCCAGATAAAAGCTAAAATTTGGCAGCATTTTTCTGTAAAGGGGAGACAGTATATATTTTCAGCTTTATGGACCACATGGTCTCTGTTACCACTACTTAAGTCTATCATTTTAGTCCAGATGCAACCACAGACAATATGTAAACAAATTCATGTGACTATATTTTAATAAAACTTTATTTGCCAAAACAGATGTAGAACTAGATTTCACCTGTAGGCTGAAGTTTCCTAACCCTTGTTCTAGATCGTCTAAGCGTGTCTTGCCATGAGCCTCCAAATCAGGAACTTCAAAGCTTCTTTCCAGAGCCACAGACCCTAATATGGCAACTGCATGTTTGATTTTCTAAAATAGAGGTATACATTGACACCTCCTGCTATGGAATCCTCATGTTACAAAGCACTCCTTTCAAATTTCTTGGTGGTTAAAGAGGATGCTTTATTTTAGAGTTAACCATGTTAAGAGCAGAGCAGAATCCTGGAGAGGGTGGAACTGAAGGGACATATCACAGGTTACTGAAGGAAGACTTTTTCACATAATGCCCTAGGGTTATCCATGAGAAGGTGGTAATGACTGAACTTCCAAAGATCGGTGGGAGACAGTACATCTCAGGATGAGTAAATTGTTCTTGGCACCTGGACTGTTTACCTCCCCGACTGGGAGAATCATCACGCTAGTAATGCTTTTCCAGCAAGCAGGTTGAAACTGCACAGAGGACTGCAGCAGTTGGTGATTGCATTCAGCTGTGAGAAACAAAAAACCTTGTTCATCACTGGCTTAAACAATTATGGCTTACTTTTCTTTAAACAATTAGGAAACTAAAGTCATTTAAATGGCTCATGAGGGTCAGAACTGAGATTTCTGCAATTTTCTTGGCTTTCCTCTCAGCTTCCTGTTGCTCAGGTTGTCTGAGCCCCAGCCACCAGGTTTGCATCCTAAGCAGAAAGGGTGAACAATAAGGAGCAAGAAGGGGCCTTATATTAAGAACACAATTTTTGCTATATTTATACAGGACAAATTTGCGTCATATGTCCTTTCATAGAACCTTGGAAAGTGCATCTGTAGGCCTGGTGCAGGAGACTGCTATAAAAGTGTGTGTGTGTGTGTGTGTGTGTGTGTGTGTGCGCGCGCGCGCATGTGCGCTCAGTCGTGTCCTACTCTTTGCAACCCCACGGACAGAGCCCACCAGACTGCTATAAAGGGGTGTGTGTGTGTGTGTGTGCTCAGTCGTGTCCTACTCCTTGTGACCCCATGGACTGTAGCCTGCGAGACTCCTCTGTCCATGGAATTCTCCAGGCCAAAGTACTGGAACAGATTGCCATTTCCTCCTCCAGGGGCTCTTTCGAACTCAGGGACTGAACCCATGACTCTTGCGTATGCTGCACTGGCTGGCGGATTCTCTACCACCATGCCTCCAGCTATAAAGGAAACCGATCCAATTGACCGCTGATTGGTAAGGCACCTAGAAAGGGTTGCTGATAAAGTTCAGCACACAGGTGTCACCAGTCTGCATATAACAGAGACCTTGATGTGTAGGAGGCCAAGTTACTTTTGGGTCATTTCTTTTCCTTGTATCTTCATTTTGTACCTCCTCTTATGCTTGTCATTGCCCTCCTCCTCCTCTTTCTCCTTTCAAATCTCTGGCTGGGGAAACATTTTCAAGCTTAAAGACAAAGGAATTAACCTTAAAATTAAAACCTGGGGGAATGTATTATATTACATAATACTACATGTGTGTTACACAAATATTTTAGAATTTTTAAACAAATTAAAAGCAAAATGACACCAGTAATAGTTTAGTAGAAAAAAATTTCCCTTTCATCATGACGTATGTATTATAATGTTCTTAGGGGGGAAAAGTACTACACACAAATAGATGAATTTATCATGTAATTTAGAGGGAAAAAATCACAAGTTTTCTCATGAAACTTGATGCCATTCTTATGAAGAGTTAAATGCCAAATATTGGCCAATATAATTAGATAACAAAGAGCTATCAGGATCAAGATAAATCAAATACATACGTATACCGTAAGTCCTCTACATTGCTATTATTCAAGCATAGAACAGATGTTGTAGTCTATACAGTTAGCCATGAAAAGGAAATGAAAGCATAGCAAATGACAATGATTATGGGGAGGAGAAAATTATGAGAGAATAAAAATGGATACCAAAAAGCTAGCCAAATAACTAAATAAATGGACAAAACACTTTTTTTAATGATACGGTTCTGTAGCTGCTGTCTTCTTTATAGTCTTAAATGTAAACATTTAAAATTTTAATTATACTGTTATAATATTTAATTGGTTAAAATTTCCAAAACAATCCATCTTCCAAATATCAAAATATTTCATCTAGATCCTGAAGGACTTCTCAATTCCAATTTGTCATTCAGTCAGTCATATTTATAGTTGATATTTTCTCTTGATTTTTTTCTGAGATCCCTCTCATCTGAAGTCAATTCTAAGCAATGGAAAGCTGTGAGAACAACTTCATGTTGTTCATGAGAAAGGATCAAGTCCACTTCGTGGTCAGTTCTCTCCTTGTTTGTAAGCTTGTATCCCCTGCCGAGGTCCACTTTCTTGTCTTTAATAGGGTTTCTACACTTCATGACATGGTCCAAAAGTCTTTTCCACACCACTCTTTGTGGTACATATGTGTAGAGGAGAAAACTTTTCACTTCTTCCCTTCAGCATTTTTGACTAGTTAAATAATTGACAAAACCCAGATTAACAGAAAAAAAAAAATGTATTTTCACACATGTGTGAATCTCAAAGATATGAGATTTGAAGAAACGACCAAAACAGAACGTTTTTATGTCTTTTAGACAAAGAAACAATTGTTAGTGAAGATTTGACAAAATAAAGAGGTTCAGGCTTGGGGAACAAAAGTAATGAAATAACAAACTTTGCACAACCTGTTTGGTCTTGAATTCTCTCTCTGGTGATAAGAATGTCTTCTACACTCTTGGTGGAGAGAAAAATACCTTCATATGGAAGATTTACCTCCTGCTTTCAAATAGGAGCAAAGTAGAGTAAGTATTCCTTCTTGCGTCAGCACTTATGTAATCGTAATCCAAAATAATATGCCCAAGTGGCATAGTTTTGGAGTGGCATATTTTGCCCCCCCTTTTCTGTATGTATTATGTATTCAGTAAATTGTAACATATAACAAACTGTATTTTACATTAATAAATAGTATGATTTGATATACAATATACACATTATACATAAAAAATGTTTTCCTTTGTCTTAACATATCTTTCTGGACTTAATTTTTTGTGATATAAATTCAAGTACATTTTTTCTAAAATTCTAGTCAGTTTGCTCTAAATAATTACAACCTTTACAATTCTATTTTTATTTCAGTGACTAAAAAGTCTAGTCAAAAAATCAAAGTCCCTGCACCAGTCTCTTCAAACTGCCAATGATATGTCTAAGGGCATTATTTTGCTTTAAGTTTGTGTTTCTCCTAACTTTTCACGTGTATTTCTAAATATTACAACTACACAATTTATTATTAACCATGTTTAGTTAACCCATTAACACTTATGGACAGGGAAGCCTGGAGCGCGGCAGTCCATGGAGTCGCAAAGAGTCGGACATAACTGAGCGACTGAACTGATGTTTAGTTATTCTAGTTCGTTTATTTTATGAATGGGTATTTAGCATTATTAAATCTCCAGCCTCAATTTTATTTCCCACCTGCTCACATTACGGGCACAATTTTTTTTTATAAAAGTCAGTACTCCAACTTTATATATTTATGTCCTTATTAATGCCATCCTATGGGGTATTTTTCTAGGATAATTATGATTTTATTCCAATTAAAAATGGCCACATTTCTGGTTTGCTTATTTTTCTATGAATTTATTACTAATTTCTCCCACACTCTATATAATCACAGTGAAAGCTATTTTGATTCCAGTGTACTGATGATTTTATTAATTTTTTTTCTCCTGGTGATTTCTGCTCCCCAATTCTACCAAAAAATCCTAGGAATTCTCAGAATTCTGGTACTTGCTATTAATCTTTATATTAACATTTTTCCTAGATCATATGTTTATACTTTGTTCTGTTATGTTTAGTAAATTATCAAAGGTCCGTCTAGTCAAAACTTTGGTTTTTTCCAGCAGTTATGTATGGATGTTAGAGTTGGACTATAAAGAAAGCTGAGTGCCGAAGAATTGATATTTTTGAACTGTGGTGTTGGAGAAGACTCTTGAGAGTCCCTTGGACAGCAGGAGATCCACCCAGTCCATCCCAATGGAAATCAGTCCTGAATATTCATTGGAAGGACTGATACTGAAGCTGGAACTCCAATACTTTGGCCACCTGATGTGAAGAGCTGACTCATTGGAAAAGACTGATGGATAGGTTGAAGGCACGAGTAGAAGTGGGCGGCAGAGGATGAGATGGTTGGATGGCATCACCTATTCAATGGACATGAGTTTGAGTAAGCTCTGGGAGTTGGTGGTGGACACGGAAGTCTGGCATGCTGCAGTCCATGGGGTAGCAAAGAGTCAGACACGACTGAGCAACTGAACTGAACTGAGCCTTGTCCTGCTTCTTTACAAATGGTGCTTATTTTAATTGACAACATGTGCATGCTAAGTCGTTTCAATTGTGTGCAACTCTTTGAAACTCTAATGACTACAGCCTGCTAGGCTCCCCGTCCATGGGATTCTCCAGGCAAGAATACTAGAGGGTATCGCTATGCCCAACGCCAGAGGATCATCTCCACCCAGGGATTGAACTCACGTCTCTTATGACTCCTGCATTGGCAGGCTGGTTCTTTACCACTGTAACTACCTGGAAAGCTCATCTGTTGCTTACTTGTTTGTTTTCTATTGATGCTCATTACCAGCTTGAGGAAGTTTCCTTACATTTCTAGATTTCTTTCAATTTTTATTAAGAATTATGAATGAATGGTGAATTTTATCTAATTATTTTTTGGGGAATCTACTGATATGGTCATACATTTTGTTTTTTTTCTGTTATTCTATCGGACATGACTGAACACCTGAACTGAACTGAATACATGTGATGGATTATATTGCTTTTTAAAATATTTTTAAATAAAAACAAACCAAAAAAACCTACATTTATTGCACAATTCTGTTTGAAAGTGATGTTTCTGTGCAACCACTACTATAATCAAGAAATACAACAGTTGATATCACTTTGTAAAAATTGTGCCTCACCCCACAGTCAACATCCCTTACACTTATTTGCTTTCTGTACTTTTTATTTTAGTTTTTACCTACTTAGAATTAATTGTATACCTTTGAATTATAGGTGGTCTTTTTATATCACTTCTTTCCCTCAATATAATGTTAAGTTTTATTCAGGGTCTTGTTATTTGTGATTTGTTCCTTTCTATCATGGAATGGTATATTACTTAAAGAATATATTACAAATTTTTTATCCATTCACTTTTAGATGGACATTTAGTTTGTTTTTATTTTTATACCTATGAGTAGAATTTCTGAGTCATATAGTATTGTTTGTGACCCCATGGACTGTAGCCTACCAGGCTTCTCTGTCAATGGGATACTGGACTGGAGAATCCCATGGACTAGTCCATGGGGTCGCAAACAGTTGGACACGACTGAGCGACTTTAACATTCACTTTTTCTTTATCATGAGCCACCAGGGAAGCCCTTCACTTAACCAAAAACTGCTAAACTGTTTGCCAAAATTTTATGCCCACCACCAAAGCAGTTGCAATCCCACCAGCAGCATAAATAAATGTATGTTTGTCCTCCTTCATGTCAAAACTTGATAATACCATGTTTTAATTGAAGACATTTGAGTATGTCTGTAGTTGCACTAACTGTGGTTTTAATCTACATTTTCCTTATGGCTAAAAATATTGAATATCTTTTTGTGGCTACAGAATGACATTTGTATATTTTCCTTTTGGAAATATGTGTTCAAAATTCTTTGATTTTTTTCAGCTATATGTATTACAAATACTTTCTCCTGCACTATGAGTTGCCTCTACATTATATAAAATTATTAATATAATTTAATTTTGAAGAAATCAAATTACTAATATTTTTAATGCTTTTGCTTCTTTTGTCCTAGGAAATCTTTTCTAAAATAATCATAAAGATTTGGTTATTATTTTTCTTCCAGAAATTTATTTCAGAATATTTAATTTTAGTGTTTATATTTATTTGATATAATTTATATTTTTATAGGGCTTCCCTGGTGGTCCAAATGGTAAAGAATCTGCCTGCAGTATGGGAAACCCAGGGTCAGTCCCTGGGTCAGGAAGATTCCCTGGAGAAGGGAATGACTATCCACTCCACATTTCTACTTATTTAATGTGCATGATATGAAGAAATTTATTTAATCTATAGGGTCTGTGGGCCCAGAGTTCATAATGTGCATAAAATTGAACATTTGGACTAACAGAACATTTCACACAAGGAAACCTCACAAGATAATGAAAATACCTACCAGACAAAACATATAAACAGTCAAAAAGCAAGGTCATCTAGTCCAAGCAGATATGCATTTAATGTATTCTTACATAATATTAAATTGATATTTGCACAATATGTATGTTTTTCATCAGTTCTGAAAGTACTATTAAAAAGTTTAATACTTATGGAAACGTTAAGATATGACAAAATGAGCAAATAAATAGAAATATGATTTACAAAGGTCTCTAAGTGACTCAGACTCTGGACACAGCACAGGACTCCTGTCTCCTAGACTAGTCAATATCATACCACACTGTACTCAGAGGGACTGTTTAATGCTGTTTGGCACAAAGTCATATTTAAAATACAACTTTAAAATTATTTCAATAGATTTTTAAACAAATTAAACATGTAACAAATTTTGAATTTGAGTATTTTTAAGTCTCATTTATAATAATGAGTCCTTCCATAAATTATTTCTTAAGTACACATCAATAAATTATTCAAGGGAAAAAAATGATTGGAGCTAGTGAAATTTTTGTTATTGTTGTTACTTTTCTGGATATATAGAACAGTCTATTCTTTGTTTCCTCAGAGACCAGTATCTCTCATTTTGGAATAATTAAATGACTAAAACTATTTTTCTGCAATAGATTAAAGTACATCCTTCATTTTTTATCATATTTTTTACAATTGAATGCTTTTCCATCAAAAGGGGAAAAAATAAAATAGCTACACCACCATTCAAAATATATTTAAATCAGCTGATATTTTCCCCTGTTTTTTCCAGAAATTAAAACCAAAACCTACAAATGTCCCATTACTATTAATGATGAATTTCATGTATAGCTTTTAAGTTATTTTCTCAAAATCTAAATGGCATTTTCTGCTTAACAATTTATTGCATCAAAAGAAGACTTAAGGTATTTTAGTCCTTTTTTGACTCATACTTTTAGTCGTGCAATACATAAATTCATCCTTAAAACACCATGGCCAGCTGAACAAGGCAAGAACAATCTGTTACTGTGTGATGTGAAACCAATGTGTGCACTCACCCTAAACTTCTGCACACATAAGTGTGTCTTTGTATTGTGAGTGCTCCCTACCACAAGCATAACCAAAAGAAAAACATGTACAAGACTACATATGCATATGAGAAGTCTTTCCTTTAACTTACCTCAAAATATATGCTCCAATTTCCTCGAACAAACTTGGAAAGTGGGTGTGCAGTAAATTCATCTTGATGATAAGAACCTGAGTGATTGACAAGGTAGTTATGAGGTTCTCAATTACCAAAGACAAAAGAGCTCTAAGTTTATATCCAAGAATTCACTCTATTTCTAAGCAACTGGGTCTAACTTATAATACTGATCCTATGATAGTGACCCTAGACAAATAGATTTTTAAAAGTAAATTTATAAATAATAAAATTTAACCTCAGAGGTTCTTGAAGTGTCCTCCTGAGACCAGCAGCAGTTGGATACATGTTAAAAATACTAACACTTAGGCCCCACCTCAAAACCTAACAAATCTGAAAGCATTTGGGGATGGGGCTATTTTAACAAATTCTCCAAGTGATTCTGATGCACATCTAATTGCAAATCACTGCCTATTGATTAATAGATTCTTCATGCATGACTAATAAAACAGGGCTTCCCTTGTGGCTCAGCTGGTAAAGAATCCGCCTGCAATGCAGGAGACCTGGGTTCTCTCCCTGGGTTGGGAAGATCCCCTGGAGAAGGGAAAGGCTACCCACTCCAGTATTCTGGCCTGGAGAATTCCATGGACTATATAGTCCACGGGGTCGCAAAGAGTCGGACACAACTGAGTGACTTTTACTTAATTACTTACTTACTTACTTAATAAAACACAAATGTCTATCTACATGACCATAGTTACTTTTTCCTGTGCACACCTCATTTAGCAAGTTATATAAAAATTTCCAACGGCAAATAGTTCACCACATCTATAATGTACTGAGTTATTAAATCCTCTTTGAATTATAGACCATTTTCATTCCCCCCTTTGACATATAGCCTAACCATTTCCAGAGCTTCCAGCTTTATCTTGTGTTTTGTTACCTCTAATTGCTTATTATTGCTAATTTCTTCCCACACCCAGTTTACATATTTTTGCCACTCAGTATATCTGTACATTCTTCACATTTTCATAGACTCTTCAGACCTTGTTATCTCTTCAGTTGTCAGTTCCTAAGACTTTCGGTCTTATCTTTCCTGCCCTCTTCTCTCAAGTTGGATTACCTTGCTTTTTAAGGAGAGGCAGGTGCTAGAAGCATGCCTGCCTAAGGCTGCTGTCATTTCCTTCACCTGGAGAATGATACCATCTAAACTTTTAAAGAGTTCAAGACTTTATTCCTTCTTTCTGTACATTTTCAGTCAAATAAATATATTTAGAACCTTAAAAAATATTTCTCTGTAAAAATTTAAACAGCTGAAGAAAGAATTGGATTTGGAATCAGAACACTGGTTTGAATCCTAATTTGGACAATGATTAATTATATTGCCTTGGGAATTAACATTTCTGAGTCTCTGTGTCCTCATATGTAAAGTGGAATAATAATTTCTGACTTTCTAGTTTGTTGTGAGGCTTAAGATAAATCCAGATGAAGCATGCTGCTCCAGACATCAGACATGGCTCTTGATAGGAATCAAGAAAAGGTCACTCTGTGTATGTATAACTTTGTGAGAAAGGCTACAAAATAAAGAGGAGCCTCATAAGTTATATTTTACCATAGGTAAAATTTCATTTCACACTGATTAACAAGTGATATACTATTTTGCCACACACTCTTTTAGTTAAAATAATATTCTAAAGGAATACTTGATACACAGATTTGTAAGGGAAAAAAAGTAATTCCCATTACAATATAGATTATGGCAATATTTGCCAGTGAGTAAAAGCTGCTCAGTCGTGTCTGACTCTTTGGGACCCCATGGACCATAGTCCATGGAATTCTTCAGACCAGAATACTGGAGTGGGTAGCCATTCCCTTCTCCAGGTGATCTTCCCAATCCAGGGATCGAACCCAGGCCTCCAGCTTTGCAGGCGGATTCTTTACCAGCTGAGCCACCAAGGAAGCCCCAACATTTTAACATATAAGCAAATTATCAAATATAAAGCTTATAATTGGGTTCATAACAATAGTTAAAACACATTGGGTATCTCCATAAAGGACTTGTGGTATTTTATTTTATTATCAAAATAGACTTATAGATAGGTAGTATTTGCTCTAGTTTTACAGATAAGAAAATTCAATCAGGAACTTAAAGTAATTTGTCTAAGGACACAAAGTTAGTAATTGTCAGCCAGGATGTAAATGACAGCAGTTGGTCTCTGAAATCTAAGCTCTAAACCAAAGTGCTCTGTTGTATCTCCAAGTGAAATACACCAAAATTAATCAACTTAATTATGTAGGCTGTGGCTTTTGTGATTAGTAAACATATGAAATATGAAAGTGAAGGTATACTGTGTTGTATTACCTTATCACAATCACCTAGAGAGAACCCATGCAAAGTATTAAATACACACACACACACACACACAGAGAAAGAGAGAAGTGGAAAGAAGGGCTGGAAGTAGAAGCAGCCCATGGCTGAGATGTGGTGAAGAACCTGAGGTCAGAGTAGATGTCTCTTTGTGTCCTTTGACATGCCCATGCTGATTTGTGAACACTGGGCATAGGATCATAGTACTCATGTTTTGTAGGAAAAGTTCATGGATTACAAACCACCAGTGATGGAGCAACTCGATACCCTGGTTTCTTTTGCTAAGCGATATTGGGCTTCCCTGTTAGCCCAGGTGGTAAACAATCTGCCTGCAATATAGGAGGCCTAGGTTCAATCCCTTGGTCAGGAAGATCCCCTGGAGAAGGGGATGGCTACCCACTCCAGTATTCTGGCCTGGAGAATTCCATTGACATAGAAGCCTGGTAGACTGCAAAGTCCATGAGGTCCCAAAGAGTTGTACACAACTAAGAGACTAATTCTTTCACTGAAGGTTATGATCAATCCTGGTATCCAGACTTTTTTTTTTTTTTAAGACAGCTTTACTGAGATATAATTTATATACTTTGGCTTAAAGCTAGAAAAATAGATGCTAGTGAATAAGACCCTGGTTTCCTCTAAACTTTTGGCTCAAATCAAAGAAGAAAAGGAGAGATGCTTATTTTCTTCCAAACTGTCTAATCTGTTTTCTCAGGAAAGGGAAATAGACTAAGAAATGGATGACTGCCTTATTGGGAGATATAAATGGACTATTTGGCTGCAGTTTCTTCTTTTAAAAATCTTGTAGAATCTGCTAACAGAGAGCAGGGCATTGATAAATCCAAATAAAATGTAACCTAATGATTGACTATTTTTTCAGATTTACATTCTGCATTAAGTTTTGCTTCTCTTATACTCTATCAACTCTGACACCAATGTCTTTTCTTATGAACCTATCTCTGCATTAGCACTTCAAGGTCTGTGGCAGAATATAGCTTCACATTAATTTATGGGTCTGAGCACTCTATGGAAATTGCTATCATTTCCAAACCTGTTTAAAATGCCTGTGTGACATTTTCCATGAAGAGACTGACATTGGGATCAGCCTGAATGATTGGGGGAAGGGGAGAGACACCATATAACATCTAAGTATCACATTTGAAGCTGGTTTAGTAAGTGCAACAGATAATTTAAAATAGCATAACAGAAGAAGAAGACAAGTTTGAAAACCTAGTCCCACTTCTGTATCTGCTTTTTAACCTCAATATCTTTATATGTAATAATATATGAGAAACACAAATGACATTGATAGATAAACCACAAATAGACAATCTCTCTGCAAAGTCGTTCATTACATCCTAAATTTAAGGTAAGTTAAATATCAGTAAATACCTAGCCTAGCCATTTATCTTCATTTCCCACAATGTTTTTCCCACCAAGTCTTCCTTATTCACTGATTTCTTCCAGAGCACACCACCTCAAAGCCATTGAGATAATGTTGACACATTCTAAATAAAGGTTTGCCATTTCACAGAGTTTTTTTGCAGCTTCTGAACATTAACATTTGCCTCCTGGACTGTCATGTAAGAAGATATACTCTCATCTTGCTGTAACTATGTCCTCAGGGTCCTTGTATCCGGGCAGCCTTATAAGATTTACAACAAGGTCCTTTGGCAAAGCAGGACTTGGCTGTGATTCAAGATGAATTTGCCTTACAAGAAAATAGCTTCTGCAGTGTCAGAAAAGGATTTCAAAGCTTTTTGGACAGATTTTTGGACACATTTATTTATTTTTTATCACGGTTTCAGCTTTAGAAACTTAGAGGTATTTTACAATGCTCTCTGGAGGTTAAGTATTTTTTTTTCCATTTATGTCTATTCATGTGACATTCACGTCCATTTCTGCATTTTTAATATTCATGAAAATTAGTGTCATAATATCTATTTTTTTTCAATCTTTGAGCTACTTAGTCTGTTTGTTATATTCCCAATGACTGCATGACCTATCAGATTCCTAAATCCCCCAATATCAACTGATATTTAGCAATTCAATTCAATTCACATGTTAACCACCTGAAGTTCTCATCAGATACCACAGGTTTAGGAGCTGAATTCCACAAGGTCACCCTACACTTTAAATGTCAACTGCACATAGGTACCCAGACTGCCCACAGATCTCTCCAGGTGACTACAAATTCAGGGATACCTGTGACCCTCTCCCCTCAGGGTTGATAATTCTCTAGAAGGTCTCAGAGAACACACAAAAACACATAACTTTACTTTAAACGATAAAACTCAGGATTAGCCAAAAGGAAGGTACACAGAGGGCAAGGTATGGGGTGGGGTGGATGGCATCTGAGCTCTCATGCCCTCCCCCAGCCACCACATTCACTGTGTTTACTAAATCAGAAGCTCTCCCAATCTTATTGCTCAAGAGTTTTTAAGCCATTATGAACATAGACAGCATATAAAAAAGCAGAGACATCACTTTGCTGACAAAGTTCACATAGTCAAAGCTATGGGTTTTTCCAATTCAGTTGAGTTCAGTTCTGACTCTTTGCTACCCAATGGACTGCAGCACACCAGGTCTCCCTGTCCATCACCAACTCCCGGAGTTTACTCAAACTCATGTCTATTGGGTCAGTGATGTCATCCAACCATCTCATCCTCTGTCTTCCCCTTCTCCTCCTGCCTTCAATTTTCCCAGCATCAGGGTTTTTGAAATGAGTCAGTTTTTCACATCAAGTGGCCAAAGTATTGGAGTTTCAGCTTCAGCATCAGTCATTCCAATGAATATTCAGGACTGATTTCCTTTAGGATGGACTGGCTGGATCTCCTTGCAGTCCAAGGGACTTTCAAGAGTCTTCTCCAATACCACAGTTCAAAAGCATCACTTCTTTAGTGTTCAGTTTTCTTCATGGTCCAAACCTCACAGCCATATATGACTACTGGAAAAGCCATAGCCTTGACTAGACAGACCTTTGTTGGCAAAGTAATGTCTCTGCTTTTTAATATGCTGTCTAGGTTGGTCATAACTTTTCTTCCAAGGAGTAAGCGTCTTTAAATTTCATGGCTGAAATCACCATCTGCAGTGATTTTGGAGCCCACAAAATACTCTGCCACTATTTCCACTGTTTCCCCATCTCTTTGCCATGAAGTGATGGGACCAGATGCAGTGATCTTAGTTTTCTGAATGTTGAGTTTTAAGCCTACTATTTCACTCTGCTCTTTCAGTTTCATCAAGAGGCTCTTTAGTTCCTCTTTGTTTTGTGAAATAAGGGCTGTGCCATCTGCATATCTGATGTTATTGATATTTCTCCTGGCAATATTGATTCCAGCTTGTGCTTCATCCAGCCAAGTGTTTCTCATGATGTACTCTGCATATAAGTTAAATAAGCAGGGTGACAATATACAGCCTTGATGTACTCTTTTCCCTATTTGGAACCAGTCTGTTGTTCCATGTCCAGTTCTAACCATTGCTTCCTGACTTGCATACAGATTTCTCAAGAGGCAGATCAAGTGGTCTGGTATTTCTATCTCTTTAAGAATTTTCCACAGCTTGTTGTGATCCACACCGTCAAAGGCTTTAGCATAGTCAATAAAGCAGAAACAGATGTTTTTCTGGAATTCTCTTGCTTTTTCAATGATCCAAAGGATGTTGGCACTTTGATCTCTGGTTCCTCTGCCTTTTCTAAAGTCAGCTTGATCTGGAAGTTCACAGTTCACGCATTGTTGAACCCTGGCTTGGAGAATTTTGAGCATTACTTTACTAGCATGTGAGATGAGTGCAATTGTGTAGTAGTTGGAGTCCTTGGCATTGCCTTTCTTTGTGATTGGAATGAAAACTGACCTTCTCCAGTCCTGTGGCCACTGCTGAGCTTTCCAAATTTGCTGGCATATTGATTGCAGCACTTTCTCAGTATCATCTTTTAGGATTTGAAAGACCTCAACTGGAATTCCATTACCTCCACTAGCTTGTTCGTAGTGATGTTTCCTAAGGCCCACTTAACTTGGCATTCCAGAATGTCTGGCTCTAGGTGAGTGATCATACCATCGTGACTATATAGGTTGTGAAGATCTTTTTTGTACAGTTCTTCTGTGTATTCTTGCCACTCTTCTTAATATCTTCTGCTTCTTTAGGTCCATACCATTTCTGTCCTTTATTGTGCCCATCTTTGCATGCAATGTTCCCTGAAAAGTGAAAGTGAAAATGAAGTCTCACAGTTATGTCCGACTCTCTGTGACCTCATGGGCTGCAACCTACCAGGCTCCTCCATCCATGGCATTTTCCAGGCAAGAATACTGGAGTGGGTTGCCATTTCCTTCTCCAGGGGATTTTCCCAAACCAGGGATTGAACCTGGGTCTCCCGCATTGTAGGCAGACGCTTTACCATCTGAGCCACCAGGGAAGTAAATGTTCCCTTGGTATCTCTAATTTTCTTGAAGAGATCTCTAGTCTTTCCCATTATTTTGTTTTTTTCTATTTCTTGGCATTGATTGCTGAGGAAGGCTTTCTTATCTCTCCTTGCTATTTTTTGGAACCCTGCATTCAAATGGGTATATCTTTCCTTTCCTCCTTTGCCTTTCACTTCTCTTCTTTTTACAGCTATTTGCAAGGCCTCCTTGGACAACCGTTTTGGGTTTTTTTGTATTTCTTTTTTGGGGGATGGTCTTGATCCCTGTCACTGTACAATGTCATGAATCTCCATCCATAGTTCTTCAGGCACTCTATCAGATCTAATCCCTGAATCTATTTGTCACATTCACTTTATAATCATAAAGGATTTGATTTAGGTCATACCTGAATGGTCTAGTGGTTTTCCCTACTTTCTTCAATTGAAGTCTGAATTTGACAATAAGGAATTTGAGCCACAGTCAGTTCCTGGTCTTGTTTTTGCTGACTGTATAGAGCTTCTCCATCTTTGGCTGCAAAGAATATAATCAATCTGATTTTGGTATTGGCCATCTGGTAATGTCCATGTGTAGAGTCTTCTCTTGTGTTGTTGGAAGAGGGTATTTGCTATGGCCAGTGTGTTCTCTTGGCAAAACTCTATTAGCCTTTGCCCTGCTTCATTCTGTACTCCAAGGCCAAATTTGCCTGTTACTCCAGGTATTTCTTGACTTCCTACTTTTGCATTACAGTCTCCTATAATGAAAAGGACATCTTTTTTTGGGTGTTAGTTCTAGAAGGTCTTGTAGGTCTTCATAGAACCATTCAACTTCAGCTTCTTCAGCATTACTGAAGTTTTTCCAGTAGTCATCTAAAGATGTGAGATTTGGACCATAAAGAAGGTTGAGCACTGAAGAACTGATGCTTTCAAACTGTGGTACTGGAGAAGACTTCTGAGAGTCCCTTGGACAGCAAAGGCATCAAACCAGTCAATCCTAAAGTAAATTAACCCTGAATATTCATTGGAAGAATTGATGTTGAAGCCTAAATATTTGGCCATCTAACATGAAGAGCTGATTCCTTGGAAAAGACCCTGATGCTGGGAAAGTTTGGAGGGCAGGAGAAGAAGGGGGTGACAGAGGATGAGATGGTTGGATGGAATCACCAACTCAATGAACATGAGTTTGAGCAAACTCCAAGGGAAATATGGCAGGCATGCTGCAGTCCATGGGGTGACAAAGAATCAGACATAGTGATTGAACAATAGCAACAAAAACAACAAGCTAGCTCTCCTCCATTCCCTGGAATTAAGGTTGGGGCTGGCCATCCCTGCCCCCTAATCATTCGGTCTTTCTGGAGGCTAGCCTCACCATGAGGCTGTCTAAAACCCCTAGTGGCATAAACTCAGGTTTGACAGAAAGTGGCTTGTTATAAAAATGAAAAACCCTCTCAGGGCTTTTTGACTCAGGACTAGTTTGATCTCCTTGCTGCCCAAGGGATTTTCAAGAGACTTCTCTAGTACCATAGTTCCAAAGCATCAATTTTTTCATCACTAAGCCTTCCTTATTGTTCAACTCTCACATTCATACATAACTACTGGAAAAACCATAGCATTGACTATATGGATCTTTCTCAGGAAAGTGATGTCTCTGCTTTTCAAAATGCTATCTAAGTTTCTTGGCTGTGGTCACTTTCTGTAGTGATTTTGGAGCCCAAGAAAACAAAGCCTGTCACTGTTTCCACTTCCTCCCCATCTAGTTTCCATGACATGATGTGACCATAGCCGTGATCTTCCTTTTCTGAATGTCAAGATTTAGGGAGAGCTGGGGATGTTGTAAAGGGATTTTGTAGGCAGATGAAAGCCCCAATTCTTTCCATGGTCACTCAGTGAAAGATTAAGTTTCATAGTCACAGGATATGTGAAATTATCAGACCAAACAAAAACTGGAGTTCAGGTTTCTTGAAGGAGTACAATATGTCTTATTCACACATGTATATTTTGATTCTAGTTTTATAGTTTAATGCATAATTAACAATTTCATGGTTAATGAAGCCATGAAATTAAAAGATGCTTACTCCTTAGAAGAAAAGCTATCCAAACCCAGACAGCATATTAAAAAAAACAGACATCACTTTGCCAGCAAAGATCCATATGCTCAAAGCTATGGTTTTTCCAGTGGTCATATACAAATGTGAAATTGGATCAGAAAGAAGGCTGAGCATGGAAGAAATGACCTTTCAAATTGTGATGCTGGAGAAGACTCCTGAGAGCCTCTTGGATAGCAAGGAAATCAAAGCAGTCAATCCTAAAGGAAATCAACCCTGAATATTCATTGGAAAGACTGATGCTGAAGCTGAAGTTCCAGTATTTTGGCCACTTGATATGAGGATCCAACTCATTGGAAAAGACCCTGATGCTGGAAAAGATGGAAGGCACAAGGAGGAGGGGTAGTAGAGGATGAGATGGTTACATATTGTCACCAATAAGATAGACATTAACATCAGCAAACTCTAGAGATAGTGGAGGGCAGATGAGCCTGGTGTGTTGCAGTCCACAGGGTCACAGAGTTAGACATGACTTAGTCACTGAACAACAAGTTATTGAGGAATTGGTTAATAAACTGGATAAAGAAAACATAAGAAAAGAGTGATTTTGTATTCTATGCATATTATGGGCTCAAACTAAGAAAACTAAACTCTTCCTGAGAGAAGAAGGTGGGACAGAGGATGTACATGATCCATAGCAAGTGATGGTAAAAAGTACCAAACAAAGGGTGATCTTTAAGAAGAATGCCCACTGAAAGTGGTACTGTCTTTTTTCACTTGGCTCCAAACTTACATTCTTTGGTTTGGATTCAGTTCAGTTCAGTTCAATCACTCAGTTGTGTCAGACTCTTTGCGACCCCATGAATCGCAGCACGTCAGGCCTCCTTGTCCATCACCAACTCCCGGAGTTTACTCAAACTCATGTCCGAGTTGGTGATGCCATCCAGCAATCTCATCCTCTGTCGCCCCCTTCTCCTCCTGCCCCCAATCCCTCCCAGCATCAGGGTCTTTTCCAATGAGTCAACTCTTCACATGAGGTGAACAAAGTATTGGAGTTTCAGCTTCAGCATCAGTCCTTCCAATGAACACCCAGGACTGAGCTCCTTTAGGATGGACTGGTTGGATCTCCTTGCAGTCCAAGGGACTCTCGAGAGTCTTCTCCAACACCACAGTTCAAAAGCATCAATTCTTCGGCACTCAGCTTTCTTCACAGTCCAACTCTCACATCCATACATGACCACTGGAAAAACCATAGCCCCGACTAGATGAACCGGTTTGGATTAACTTTAGTCAAAATTAACTTTTCATAAATAAGCTCTTGAGTGAATGGGACAATGGAGATATTGACTTTACCTAAGAGATTAAGGGATCCCCTGATATATGAAGACACAAGAATAGAAGTGAAAAATATTAGTTACTCAGTCATGTCTGACTCTTTGTGACACATGGACTGTAGTCCACCAGGCTCCTCTGTCCTTGAAATTTTCCAGGCAAGGATACTGGAGTGGATAGCCATTCCCTTCTCCATCTTCTGTATTGCAGGCAGATTCTTTACCATCTTTGTTGCCACATAAGTCCATGAGAATGCAATACTGCCTCAAATATATATCAGTCAGTTTAGTTCAGTTGCTCAGTTGTGTCCGACTCTTTGCGATCCCATGAACTGCAGCATGCCAGGCTTCCCTGGTCATCACCAACTCCCAGAGCTTACTCAAACTCAGGTCCACTGAGTTGGTGATGCCATGCAATTGTCTCATCATCTGTTTTCCCCTTCTCCTCCCACCTTCAATCCTTCCCAGCATTAGGGTATTTTACAATGAGTCAGCTCTTTGCATCAGGTGGTCAAAGTATTGGAGTTTCAACTTCAGCATCAGTCCTTGTAATGAATATTCAGGACTAATTTCCTCTAGCATTGACTGGTTGGATCTCCTTGCAGTGTCAGGGACTCTCAAGAATCATCTCCAACACCACAGTTCAAACTGACACACACACACACACACACACACACACATATTATATATATAATATATAATATTTGTATTAAAAAGATGCACTCCTTACAACTATAAGAAGATGGTTTGATAGAATGTGATGATTATAAGTTTATTTTGAATTAGAACTATTGGTGGCTTGATCTTCATCTGTAGCTCAGTTATAGAATTCAAGTAGGAAGGCATGTTTCTGTGTGTGCTCAGTTGCTCCATGTTGGCTGGCTCTTTGAAACTCCATGGACCATAGCCTGCCAGGCTCTTGTGTCTCTGGAATTTTCTAGGCAAGAATACTAGAGTGGGTTGACATTTTCTCCTCCAGGGGATCTTCCCAACCCAGGGATCAAAACCGTGTTTCCTGCATCTTCTGCATTGCCAGCCAGATTCTTTACCATTCAATTAAAAAGGTTACAATTTTGTCACCTTATTTTAAGACCAAGGAAAGTAAAATAGTCAAAAGTGTTCATCATGCAAAGTTTGTTTCGGATAAAGATATTTGAAATCTAAGCTGTTTAGAGATAAAAATAATAGTGGAAAGAGAAGGGATATGTTAAAAGTGTCAAAATGATATAAGGCTCATAATATTGTGTCAACAGTAATTGAGCAAGAAATCTAAAAGGCAGGAAATTGTTACTAGAGAAAAGTAAGGGTAAGTTTATGGTTTTGAGTACAAAGCAATTTGGAATGACAAGGTTGTGGAAATAGAGGGCAGAAGTGTGTGAAAGGGTTACAACTGATGAATAAACCAAGTCCACAGAGGCCATCATATTTTTTAGAGAAAGAACATCCATACCAGCAAGAATTCATACATGTTGACAGGGTTTGCAAATAATAATGGAACACTGAAAATTGTATGTGAAGTCATTACTGAATGTTACAGAAAAGCCAGAAATTAGGTAGATAATAAGAGGCTAATGCACCATATTAGTTCCTCAAGATGAAATTTTATATGAAAAATGAGTGATTATCAGATAAAGCAAGAGATAGAATATTAATTAATACAAACTATCACAACATAATCTGTCATGGTCACCATATTTGAACATGTAATTGGGACTTATGGGTTACAAATTCTTTAAGAATCTGTACCCTATAAATACAATTTAATGCATATTAAAATGGTTTGGGCTGCATTTTCTTACTGTCTAAAAGTAGAGACCCAACAGTTTGATAACTAATGTGTCATTTGAGATACTAATTTTTTTGTACTTAACTTTGAGGCATTTTACAACTAATTTTGTTGCATCAAATCCCAAATAACTCAATTAAAAAATGCACAGTGGACTCGAATAGATATTTTTTCAAAGACACATTAAATACAAGTGGCCAACAGGAAAATGTGATCAATATCACTAATCATCAGGGAAATGCAAATCAAAGGCACAATGATATATCACCTCACACCTGTCAGAATTTCTATTACAAAAAAAAAGCAGATAACAAATATGGAGAAAAGGGAATTCTTGTACACTATAGTGGAAATATAAACTGGTACAGCCCCTGTGGAAAACAATAAGGAGGTTTTTCAAGAAATTAGAAACAAACTACAACATGATCTAGCAACCCCGCTTCTGGGAATATGTCCAAAAGAGGAAAGTCATTATTTCAAAGAAGTACCTATACTCTCATGTCCACTGCAGCATTATTCACAATAGCCAAGGTATCAAAATAACCAAAGTATCAATTGGTGGATGAGTAGATAAAGAATATATGACATATACATAATATATAATGGAATATTATACAGTCTTAAAAAAGATGGGCATTCTGGGTTTTTTGCAACAACATGGATATAATTGAAGGGGGATTTGCTAAGTGAAATAAACCAGACAAAAATAGATAAATACTATATGGTATTACTTATATGTGGCATCTTAAAAAAAAAAAGTCACATCTTTCTAATAGAAACAGAGTAGAGAAGTGGTTGTTGTCAGGGACTAAGGAGGGGGGGACCAAGGAAGAGGCCAGTAGAAGGGTACAAACTTCCAGTTATAAGATGAATAAGGTCAGAGGATCTAATACATAACATGATAATTATACTTGATAAAACTCACATTTTATAACTGAAATTTGCTAAGAGAAAAGACATTAAGAGTTCTCACAATGAAAAGAAAATAGCTAAATGTGTGAGATGATAAATGTGTTAATTAACTCTATTAAAATAATCTCACAATATACATATATATCAAATTATCTTGTTGCACACATTTAATGTCTTATAGTTTTGCCAACTATACCTCAAAAACTGAAAAAAAAAAAAAAAAGAAACCATCAAGGTGTGGTTTGGATTTCAATGGAATCTAGAGAGATGAGAAAAGGACCAGTGAAAGATCTGGAGAAAAAATACACATATTTACTTGATTTGAGATACGACTATATCTTTTTGACAGGAAAATATGGGTCATATATAGGAATGTACAGATCTAGTTAGGAAACTTATATAAAATAATTTTGTCTTTATTTCCATGACAACAAAAAGTCAACACAATGGAGAGCACATCACCAAATGCATGTGTTGTAAAATTCTTATGAACAATCATATTTTTTGTATTATTTCTTCCAATTCAAAAAAAATATTTACTATATGTACACAAACATTGAAAATTGTGTACCAGATGAATGTCTGAAACTTCAGTCACAACTGGGTAACACCTTTACTTGTTTTGGGCAATAATAAATAGGGTAAGTTATCATTTCAGCCACTCCAGTTCAGATAACTGTATTGAATAATACATTTTTAAAAGCTGTAGAAAAAAATGCATTTGGTACCCACAATCAACTCTGAAATAGGTAAGACCAAACAAACAAACAAATAAATTAATAAGTATTGGATATTTTAAGGAATGTTCAAACTAGTGCACAATTGCACTCTTTTCACATGCTCACAAAATAATTCTCAAAATTTCCCAAACAAGGCTTCAACAGTATGGGAACTGAGAACTTCCAGATGAACAAGCTGGATTTAGAAAAGGCAGAGGAACCAGAGATCCAATCGCCAACATCCACTGGATCATCGAAAAAACAAGAGACTTCCAGAAAACATCTATTTCTGCTTCTTTGACTACATACACTAAAGCCTTGATCGTGTGGATCACAGCAAACTATGGAAAATTCTTAAACAAATGGGAACCACCTTACCTCCCTCATGAGAAATCTGTATCCAGGTCAAGAAGCAACAGTTAGAACTGGATATGGAACAATGGACTGGCTCCAAGTTGGGCAAGGAGTATGTCAAGGCTGTATATAGTCACCCTGTTTATTTGACTTAATGCAAAGTGCATCATGCGAAAGGCTGGGCTGGATGAAGCACAGCTGGAATCAAGATTGCAGGGAGAAACATTAATAAGCTCAAATATGCAGATGACACCACCTTACTACAGAAGTCAAAGAGGAACTAAAAAGCTTCTTGATGAAAGTGAAAGAGCAGAGTGAAAAAGCTGATCTAAAACTCAGCATTCAGAAAACAAAGGTCATGGGACCCAGTCCCATCATTTCATAGCAAATAGATGAGGAAACGATGGAAACAGTGACAGGCTTTATTTTCTTGGGCTCCAAAATCACTGCAGATGGTGACTGCAACCATGAAATTAAAAGACGCTTACTCCTTGGAAGAAAAGCTATGACCAACCTAGACAGTATTATAAAAAGCAGGGACATTACTTTGCCAACAAAGGTCCATCTAGTCAAGGCTATGGCTTTTCCAGTAGTCATGTATGGATGAGGTTTGGACCATAAAGAAAACCAAACGCTGAAGAATTGATGCTTTTGAACTATGGTGTTGGAGAAGACTCTTTCCTGAGTGTCTCTTGGACTGCAAGGAGATCCAGCCAGTCATTCCTAAAGGAAATCAATCCTGAAGACTCATTGGAAGGAGTGGTGCTGAAGCTGAAATTCCAATACTCTGGCCACCTGATTCAAAGAGCTGACTCATTAGAAAAGACCTTGATGCTGGGGAAGATTGAAGGCAGGAGAAGGGGATGACAGATGAAGAAATGGTTGGATGGCATCACCAACTCCATGGACATGAGTTTGAGCAAGCTCTGGCAGATTGTGAAGAACAGGGAAGCCTGGCATGATGAGGTTTATGGGGTCCCAAAGAGTTGGACATGACTGAACGACTGAGCAACAAATCTTCTCTTTGACTTTCCATATTGACTGTCCATTTTTTTTTTTTTTTTTGCTGTGCCTGGGAGAGTGCCACCTATACACTGCATCTTGGGCTACCTTGACCTAGGGTTTAGAGTTAGGTTCAGTAAATGTGTGACATTAACATGGGGGTTACAGGTAAAGGAGGAATTATCAGGTTACTTATTGCTATAAGTACTCCATCCTTCAAGATTCAATGACAAGATTGCAGCATTCAACTCAGATATCCTTTTCCATGCAATCTCCATCTCTGATTTACCATAACCTCCATCTCTGGTTCAGACAATAACACCCCTTATCTTTGCTGGTCTAATGGTGGTAATGCCCTCCTGCTATTGCTCACCTCAGGCAGTGTTGTAGTTGTGCCAGAGCTATAGGTGGCTCTGACCAGCTCATTAGATCCAGTTGTGGGCATCACTTTCCATTCTGTCTTCACTGAGGTCATATTGACAGTTTAAGTCAAGACAAGAGTATTCACATGATGAAAATAGCATACTTTTAAATTAGGGTGCTTTTGTTTTCTACTTTTTTGGAAAAAGTAAAACTATGTGAACCTTAATTGTTCATTTTGATACTAATTTCTCATTTAAATACTTTGTTCTTTGCAACCAGCCTCTGCATTTTGTCAGTATAACTTTATGGAGGTTTTCAATGGCTGAATCAAAGATCTTTCTTGGTAAATGTTACACTGCACTTGAAAATATGTGGGGTATTTTCAAGTATATTTTGATATTAATTTCCAACATAGTTCCACAGTGATAAGAGAACAGATACTGCATGATTTCAATACCTTTAGACCATGAAATTTTTGCACCTTGTTTTATGCCCCTAGATATGTTCCAGTGTCTCCTAGTTTACAGTTTATGGGAACTTGAGTCAAATTTGTGTTCTACTGTTGTGTGAACATTAACAAGTCTTAATTATGTTTAATTGGTTCACTGTGCCTTTAAGGTCTACTATATCCTTCTACTTCTCTGTATATTCATTATATTTATTTTTGAGAGTTTGATATTGAAGCTTCAACTAAAAATCTTAATTTATCCACTTAAAAATAATTGTCATATACAGTGGAACTGTATGTAACCTTGTTCTGTATTTTCCAAGTCTCATATAAATGTGTTATCATATTTTCATAATTAAGAAAGTAAAACTTAAAAATTTCTGAATTTACCACAGGCTCACAGTTTCTGTGTTAGGCCCCTCTGTCCCTTATTTTTATTTCCTAAACTATGCACACACTTTTGTAAAAGATTTGCTTTATTAAACATTCCACAAAGCACCAATTTTAATGTGTTATCTTTTTCCTGGTGAGCCTTAACTGAAATAGTAATTGGTACATAAAATGGCTCCAGGAAACAAACCTTAGAAATAGGATTCCAAGATTGAATTGCACACATATTGAAAATGGTTTCCAGGGGAAATTGGACACTGGTAAGTTGTGGGAAGTAGTGGTATCAAGAGTCTCAAAATGTTACAGGTACTAGCATGGGAAGAAATGTAATTAAAGACTCAGCTTGGGCGAGAGAGTATCTTTGAAATTTCATCCTTTTGCTGACAATAATAAGAATAAAAAATTTTTATTTTACTTGGCAACTCCTAAGAGCTCTAGAGTGTATATTCAAGTAAAAGAACAAAATAAAGGCTGTGAATATCTAACTCAGCTAACAAATGGAAGATTAGAAATTCTTAGCAACAGATTTAAAGAGTTCCTTACCTTCTTCAGATACAGAGTTGAAGCTGAAGAAATATGTCTGAGATCAACAAAAAGAACCTGCTCTAAGAATTGCAAAAATGAAGAGTCAATAAAATACTCAAAGAAGTGCACTGATGGGAAATGAACAGGTCTCTCAGATGTGGGAAAAGAATATTAGAAGAAAAAGACACAATTGAGAAATTTAGACTCTTTTTCCCTACAAACTTCTAGATTTCCCTTGCTAGTGGAGGTTCAACTTCTAACCCTTTTCTGAAGGAACAGATTTATGGACTTGGGGATGTTTACCCTGCAGAAGTCATGCTAAATGCCCTTCATTACTTTCAGTGCCACAGGAGTGGTTGTAGTATATCAAATGAGAACAAAGTTGACTCCAGATCAAGATAGTCTATACACAAAAACGTTACAGAATTTCACGAGCTTTAACTGACATGAATCTGGCAAATAAGTATGGGAATGTTAGACTTTCTGAGAATGTTAGACAAAGGAAGGTGAAATTTAAAAGCAAAAAGACAGATGTTATTTACAAGGTGCCCTTACTTGAAACTTATGATATAATGATTGGACCCAGCACCTGAGAAGGATATTAATAGTTAGCAGTTACTTCGACTCATTGAAGTCTATATACCACAGGGTGGTGGTTTTGTCACTAAGCCGTGTCCAATTCTTGTGACCACATGGACTGTAGCCTTCCAAGCTCCTCTGTCCATGGGATTCTCCAGACAAGAATACTGGAGTGTGGGTTGCCATTTCTTTCTTCGAGGGATCTTACCAACCTGGGAATTGAACCTCGCTCTCCTCATTGCAGGCTGATTCTTTACCAACTGAGCTATGAGGGAAGCCCCCTTCATACACACAGGGAGCTGTAACAATTAGCAATGTGGTTGAAATATCAGCAATGTCTTGATGATATGTATAGAAAGGAGCCAGACATTTCATTTGGATTGTAATACTAGAAGCAATATTTATTACTTATGGATTAATGCAAGTATTATTAATATTGAGATATTAGAAGTTACTTACTCAGACAATCTTTAAACATGAGCTCTCTAAGAGTCTTAAGATTACTCCTTTATTAGGCATTAAGAAAGGCCTTGATAAGAAGGGCATCACCAATTTTAGTTGATGGTGTGGCCATCAACTCTTCGCTTAAGATTATGACAAAGGATCCTGTAGTAGTCTTAGGTTCCCTAAGTCTCAGTGGAAACACTGGGATCTAAGAGTGCTAGAGGCAGTTAGTGGTGCTTGATATTGAGAGACAAGGTGGATGCAAATATTCCAATAAATCTCAAGACAATAATAATTATAAAAATAATTTAAAGTTTATATGTGCAGAGATCTGTAGTGATGGTTAACAAAGCATAGAATCCCCAAGGATAATTTTAACTGACAACCTACAAAGGGGCTGCATGACACATTTAACGGGAAAATTCTATGACTGCAGGACAAAAAGCTAACTCAGGTGCAAAACCTGTGCCCGTTCCTAGACTCACTAGTCCTTAGTTGAGAGAGAAATCTGAATATTTTGAGGAAGGTCTTAAGAAAATGATATATGGATCCAACATCAATCTTCCCCTAAAATTTTCACCAAAATTTCAGACATTTAACAGGATAACAGATACTCAAGAAAAGAAAAATGTAAGTAAACATATCCAAACATTTTGAGAGTTTATGGTACTGCTTCTTAATTGACACTAATATTCAGACGTTTTCAACTTACCAGACCTACATAGAATGGAGATTGTTGATGACTAGAGGGATCTTGGTTTAATTCTTGCAGTGGGTTCAGTGGGGCCACAGATTCATTTCATGTTTTTATTTCATTTCCAGAATGTATAGTGTGACTAGACACATGTTGTTCAGTCATATCCAACTCTTTGCGACCCCATAGACTGCAGCATAACTGGTGAAACCTCAACAGTGTCTTCTACATAATATAGGAGCCAAACGGAAATTCCTCTCTGTCTCTCCACACGACATAATAAAATGGGGTTTATCTTACCTCTGTCTTCACTGATCTGCTTAGAGCTCTGACAACTATCTTGTTTCTTGTCATAACTAATTTGGGGTTTGCTTAAATTGCTGTGATATCCCTCCAACCATTTTTCTGGTCCTTGTACTTTAGGCATTATGCTATTTGGACTTGGTGAGAAGAAAGTAACAAGCTACCAGTGTTGAGGATGCAAGTTTTTCACCTGGGTAAGCGACAGGAGCAGATGCTCATTGGAGGATGAAGGAAAGGGGTTCACTCAGTTGGATATCTTTTGATTTGTCCATTCCATGGCTGATTCATGTCAATGTATGGCAAAACCACTACAATATTGTAAAGTAATTAGCCTCCAACTAATAAAAATAAATGAAAAATAAAAAAATAAAGACATTCTCTAATCTTCCACACACTGCTATGTCCTCTAGGAATATATATATATATACTACCTCAGTGACTTCTCTAGACCTTACCATTTGGTTGTGTACACACAGCAGGATGTCATCAGCAAGAGATCTGAGTGCTGGAGGACTGTGAACTTTGAATATCTATGTCTCTGGATTCCTTAAATGCACGATGTTATTTGTTGGGTGTGTTGGGCTGTTCACCATTCTCTGCAGATTGGGACAATTGATACCTTTCCTTGGTCCTTCAGGATCAGGAAACTGAATGTTTTTTTCTTGTTACTAATTCCAGAGCAATGAATTATTCTTTTGGTATTCTAAGCAGTACCCAAGTTTCTATAAAAAAGTAACTTTATAACCTCCTCTAATCACCTCATTTAATTTCCAGTGTCGTGGAGGGAACGTGATTGGTAGATTGTGTCTCAGTTATCTCTAGGTCTCATAATTTGCTCAAGAGTCACAATTACTTAACTGCTTCATGCCAAGACTTTGGTTTACTTCTTGATTTTTTCCCCTTCCACTTACAGTATTTATCTATACTATGTTACCTCTTTAGAATATAGCCTTAATAGTGTGGATTCTTGAATCTAAATCAAAGTTTCCTTGTGTTTAGAAAACTGATGAGCTATTATAAAGTTCTCAGTTGTATGAAATAAACTTATAAAAAAAAAACATTTTTTACTAACAACACAAATAGAACATAATATCCTATCAATAAAGTGATGGGACTAAATGATGACCCTAATCTTCAAATGTACCATCTACGTAGACACTGGAAATTTCTTGCTTATATTATGAATTCATTATAAAATTTCCACACTAATGCAGACATTTGTTTGAATTAGATTTCCTACAGTAGTAAAGAGCAGAAAACAACTTCAGTTTTAGTTGGTTAGTCATTAGTGTTTGCCACAACTGTTAATTCAAAAAAGATAATTATTCTAGCTATTTATTGGGAAAATTTATTTTTATATTACCTTCACATGTTTGGAGAGTAATACAAATAAAAATGATACTTATTAGATGCTTTATTTTTCACTCTCAATCTTTTACAAATAAATACTATAAGACTACTGAACTGTCAAGCTTTGTTTTTCCAGTCATTTGTTTGGAGATTTCACCATTCAATATGCTATTAGATAATCTTTTTTGTTCTCACTATTCCTCTTTGAGTTTATGTTCCAGGAATACTAAATGATCTGTGTTCTTCTGAGTGCACCAATCTGTTCATGTCTCCCTGACTTTGTGAAAGTTCCCTCAGCCTTGGAAAGACTTTCTATTACAATCTCTCAAGTTAATTTTTTCTATATTTAAACTTTTTTTTTTTTTTAAATCCACCTGCCTACCTCAGATAGAAGTAATCATTTCTTCCTTTTGCTACTGTGTACTCAGTGAATATTCTATTTCAACGACAGTGTAAAATTATTCAGAAAGTAGAATCAGCACACAAATCAAGCAAGTACCTCAAAGGGAGAAAGATGAAAATGCTGATGTCTATTATATTTTAAAAATGTGAGGGACCTCATTTTATCAACTCTTATTTGTACATTTTGACATATTTAAAATTGTAATATGCTGCAATTTCATTGATACAAAATTTTCTTTGTGGTGTCTGAGATGACGGTATCTTATAACTGATTAAGGAGGTGTGGAGGGGGGGTGGACGGCTGTTTGCTCAGTCGTTCAGTCATATTCAACTCTTTGCAACCTCATGGACTGTAACCCACCAGGCTCCTCTATCCACAGAATTTCCCAAGCAAGAATACTGGAGTGAGTTGCTGTTTCCTACTCTAGGGGATTAAGGAGTTACTATCATAAATTATAGAAATAGTTTCTGATTTTCTAATTTAATGGCTTCATTTTCTCTCTCTCTCTCCCTCTGACCCCCTTCTTTCCCCTACCCACCCCCCCCCCATTCCAAGGATGATTTTTCCCCTAATTTTATGTTAATGTACACAAAGAGATTTATCTCACTCTATGCTGGTCAGCTTAATAGTGATATGTCATGAGATTGTCTGGTTTATTTCACAGTGCTTACAGAGCAAAATCAATCCATATGAAGGAGAAGAATTTGGAAAGTTTAAATTTATATAATCATGGCAAGTAAATTTAGAGTATCTTCAGATTTTATATTTTTGTATGAGAGGAATCAACATATGTGTTCACAGAGAGAGCTGAGGTTTGCAGTTAGGAGATAAGAGCTAATGTAATTCAATATACAAAAACAATTCTTAGTAGAGCTTCTCAAACTGTTAGCCTGCTCCCCCATAAGACAATGTAATGGAGTTCTCTATGACCAGAAGTCTCTAGATATATTCACTGACTACTTGTAAAGAAAAAAAAAAAGCAATTAGGCATAAACTCATTGAAGATGAAATTGAATTCCCTGTTGGCACTCTAAGAGTATAAGACAATGTCAGACCCATAATAGGCAGTCAGTGCTGACTGCAGAACTGAAAAAGCAGAAAAACATTGAGAATTCAAATATCTTTCTTTGTTGTCCTTCCCCAGATAAAACTTGATTATATGTTAAAAAGTCATAAGCATTTCCTGGAATATTTTCTTTTACTTTATGTGGAAGAAAGCCAACTGCCTTCTTTGTTATGCTTCCGTCATTAGCCTTTCCCAAGCATCCACGATGACTTTCCTTCTTCTTTTTTAAATGGGACATAATTAATATACCATAATCTATCCTTTTAGAGAGCAAAATTCCATGGGTCTTAGTGTACTTACACAGTTCACAAGTATCACTACCATTAACTTTTTTTTTTTTTTAATCACTGCACAAAGAAACTTTGTAGCCGACAGGAAACACTCCCCATTCCTGCCACCCTTTCCAACCATGGAAACTGCTAGTCTACTCTGTTTCCAGGATTGACCTCTTCTGGTTATTTCATATAAATAGTATCATATAAATATGCCTTTTAAGTCTGGCTTCTTTCATCTAGCATGTCTTCAAGATTATCTGCAGCATGTATTAATACTTTAGCACTTTTTAATGGATGAAAATATTCTATTATATAAAAAATGCTTTATTTTTATTGCATTTCAGACACTTTTCAAAGCACTTTACTTAAGAGGAAGTCTACGGATTGTTTGACATGATTACTCATGTTGAGAAGATCAGTCACAACTGACAAAGAGTTTGGATTGGAATAACAATAAGCAAGCAAGCAAATAGGTGAGGCAATTAATGGAGAAAGTTTTACTTGTAGTATGCTTCATGGCTTTGGTATAATTGCCATTAACTTTAACCATATTAAAGTGCTAAGTACTTTTCTTAAAAAATCAAGAAGCAACATAGTACGCTATTTAGATATGAGGAGGTAAATGCTAAAAGAGCCAAATAAATTTGACTTTGTTTAGATCATCATTGGTGTATAAACTATTATGGCCAAGTTTTAAGGGAGGAAGGACAAGATGAAGGCAGTTATTTTAATTCTCAACATATTTTATGTATACAGAGTGCCCAACAGCATGCTTTAAGATAATAAATTATATATACATTTCTAACAGCTAAATGAGTAGATGCAATCTTTCATTTCCTGAAAGATAAAAAGTCTAGGTGATGCTACTTAATTTTGATATGCTAATAGGATTTATTGTTGGTTTTTAATTACATCAATGTTCTAAATCATTACATAATAATCCCAGGAACTTTGTTAAATATTGTTCACCATATGAAATTAAAAAAAAAAAAAGAAAATAGCAGTATTCCTGAGAAAATTAATATGATTTAATCAAATTAAAACACTATGAAAGAGAAGGTATTAAAGCACTATACCATAGCAAGAGAAAATTAACTATTCTAATAAAAAAGAAGGCGCAGTTGAACAGTCGCTGGCTAAGATTTGGATTTCCCTCAACTACACAAATATGTATGAGGTTCAATTCAATAATCAATGAATGACTATCAACAAAAAAGTCTACAAATAAATGTTGGAGAGGATATGGATAAAAGGAAACTATCCTCCACAGATTTTGGGAATATAAATTGATAACTGGAACAATAAAAAGCAGTTTGTGATTTCCTTAAGAAACTAAAAATAGAACTACCATATGATCCAGAAATTCCATTCCTGAGTGTATATATATAAGGAAAAAAAATGAAAACACATATTTGAAAAGGTACATGCACTCCAATGTTCATAGGTGCACTATTTACAATAGTCAAGGTATAGGAGCAGCCTGAGTGCCCAAAAGATGATTGGATTAAGATTTGGTATACATAAACACACATACACACACACACACTGAAATATTACGCAGCCATAAAATCGAATGAAATACTGCCATTTGTAGTAAGGTAGATAGACCTAGAGAATGTTTTATTTAGTGAAATAGGTTGGAAAGAGAAAGACAAATACTATATAATATTACTTATGTGTGAAATTTTAAAAATAATGCAAATGAGTGTATATGCAAAACAAAAACCAACTTAGATACAGAAACAAATTCGTAGTTACCGACCGAGAGAGGAAAGAGTGGAGGGACATTTTACAATATGCAAAATAGGTAAGCCACAAGGATTTACTGCATAGTGCAGGGAATTATATCAATTATATTATAATAACCTATAATGGAATATAGTCTGCAAGGAATTAAATCACTATGTTGTACACCTGAAATCAACACAATCTGTAAATCAACAATACTTCAATTAAGAAAAAGTGTCACCCACATATTTCTTATAGATTCCCCCATTTGATATGGATTCATTTTCCTTCTTTATACCACATAGATTATCATAGCAGGAGAAACTATTGAAAGAGTATCAGAACAAATTACAAAAATTCTGTGGTGTCAATCCAGGACAAGTGAAACAGTAGGAAAACCAGAAATAAAATATCCTAATTTAAATTCAGTGTAGCTAAATTTTGAAACTCAGTTTTTATGAAAGTGTGATCATTTGTTTTATAGTTACCATAATACATCAATGCTTTTTGTCTGAGTTTATAATATCTAAAGTATTAGGTGTAATCTGACTTATGAACTTTTTAATTTTGTTTTGGTTATTAGAAAATAAGTTTAATGTATTGTTAATCAATGTTTAAATAGTTAGTGAACAATCATTTTATACTATTGAGTTTTGCTTCTTGATTGTAATAAACCATCTGTTAATTATTAGAGGCCTGATGGATAATATTTAAATTAATTATATGACATTATAAACAGCAATACAGTGTTTTCTTTGAGTAGTTCATTTGCTTCTCTTATATACACAAAATTTATTCTAATATTAAAGAATTTATCATTGTACTTTAAGCACTGAACGTGTAATAATGTCTTTTACAACTGATGCATTATTTTGGAACCACGGAAAAAGATCTCATGACAATTACTTCCCAGTTGTGAGTTCATTCATAAGAATTTAAAGTAAATGTTTATTTAGTCTTTAAATGCTATTGAGCAAATGATGCAAATAATGAAATAACAATTTGACTGGAAAAGAATTTTTTTTCAGGGTAGATTTAGGTAAGGAATTCATGTCATACAGGCAAGTATGAATCATTATTTTTTCTTTATCACCACTCTATGTAGACCATTTTTACAGACTTTTGAGAATTAAAAATAAACAAAACATGCATAATCCCTATATTCATGAAGCTTAAAAACCAGTAGAAGAGAGTCCATATAGTCAAAGCTATGGTTTTTCCAGTAGTCATGTACAGATGTGAGAGTGGGACCGTAAAGAAGGCTGAGCACTGGAGAACTGATGCTTGCAAACTGTGGTGCTGGAGAAGACTCTTGAGAGTCCCTTGGACAACAAGGAGATCAAACCAGTCAATCCTAAGTGAAATCAACCCTGAATATTTACTGGAATGACTGACACTGAAGCTGAATTTTCAATACTTTGGCCGTCTGATGCAAATAGCTGACTCACTGGAAAAGACTCTGATGCAGGGAAAGATTGAGGCTAGGAGGAGAAGTGGGCAACAGAGGATGAGATGGTAAGATGGCATCATCAACCCAATGGACATGAGTTTGAACAGACTCAGGGATATAGTGAAGGACAGGGAACTCTAGCATGCTGCAGTCTATGGGGTTACTGAGTCGGACATGATTTGGCAACCGAACAACACAATAATAAAACCAAGATTCCTCCCTCTCCAAGACTAAGCAGACTAATTTGGTATATGGACCACTTTTGTTTCTAGGTAACATTCAGATACCTTTTAGTTAAATAGATCTTCAAGGACATGGGAAGAATACTTCAGACTAAAGGGCAGAAAAAGACAAATCAATTATGAGTGGGTATTTCATACTAGTATCAGGCTTTTCAACAGGTAAATCAATGCTAAGATTACAAAGTTCAAAGGGAAGAATATAAGCCAAAAGATGCAGTTATTTTCAAATAAGAAGCAACTGTGAATTACAAAACTCTTATTTATTGAACAAATATTATTGATGATTAACTGCATCCAGTTAAGAAGTTAATCAAATAAATACTCCTCCAAATAGGAAAATTATCATCATAAAAGCAGATACTTTCAAATATAGAACATATATTTTATAATGTAAGGTTTAATATTACAGAATAAATTGCAAAGTGATAAACTTTAGCAGATTAAAGTAGTCTATATATAAAATATTACAATGTTATTAGTATGTATATCAAATGATAGAATGGAGGAGAACATAAGAGTACTAATGACTTTATCCTTTACAGCAAAAATTCAATAAAAATAAGAATGCATGTGGTCACAAAATAAAAGTATGTCCAAGTATAACAGCTTTCATAATATTTTGGCTTAGTCTGAATCTTTAAGGAAAAAATATACTTGGGGTAAAATAATATAATTCCTTAGACATAGTATCTTTTCTGGTTCACCCCAATTGCATTTTTTTCTGATAATTCAAGTACAATTTTTAATTTATTAAATTTACTATTAATTTAAAAAAACAGACTTATGGGCCTGGGGAGAGGGGAGGAGAGGGTGAGATGTATGGAGAGAGCAACATGGAAGCTGACATTACCTTTTGTAAAGCAGATAGCCGATGGGAGTTTGCTGTATGTTTCAGGGGACTCAAACAGGGACTCTGTCTCAACCTAGAGGGGTGGGATGGGAGGGAGATGGGAGGGAGTTTCAAGAGAGAGGGGGCATATGGACACCTATGGCTGCTTCATGTTGATGTTTGTCAGAAAACAACAAAATTCTGTAAAGTAATTATCCTTCAATTAAAAATAGTTTATGATAGCCAGGACATGGAAGCAACCTAGATGCCCATCAGCAGATGAATGGATAAGGAAGCTATGGTACACACACTCTGTAGGAGAAGGCAAGGGTGGGATGTTCTGAGAGAATAGCATTGAAACAAGTAGACTATCAAGGGTGAAACAGATCACCAGCCCAGGTTGGATGCATGAGACAAGTGCTCAGGGCTGGTGCACTGGGAAGACCCAGAGGGATGGGATGGAGAGGGAGGCGGGAGGGGGGATCGGGATGGGGAACACATGTAAATCCATGGTGGATTCATGTCAATGTATGGCAAAAACCACTACAATATTGTAAAGTAATTAGCCTCCAACTAATAAAAATAAATGAAAAATAAATAAATAAATAAATAAAAATTAATTAAAAATTCATTATGCATGCAATTGAAAATGATATGTTGTGTGATTTTTATTACTTTTTTCTGTAGTTACTAATATTACAAGTTTTTTCAATAGCTTTGACATTAAATAAAAATTATACAATTATTATTTTTATACTAACTATATGGTAGTAATGCTATGATTTTAAAAATTAGTAACAAGATAGTGAATATAATTCAAAACCACCCTGATAAATAACATATGTCCATGTTTGGAGAACATAAGTCCCAGATTCATATATGAATCATAAACTTTACAATGTAAACTGTGATTCAATAAAAAAAAATGTGAACACAAGGCAAACTGAATATTGCTTCCCCTCTGGAAACATGGAGTTAAAAATCAGATAATTTAATAAGCGCTGACGTGTCAACAATGCTGTAATAAGAAAATAATGGCTGTGTGAGTCAATACCTCTGAATGCACAAGGATAGAAATTGTGTACATAAATACCTTGAAGAATGTAATGTTCTCTCTAAATTTGTCTGACACATTAAACTAAAACTGTAGATTACTACATTAAATTTGATAATGCTTTTCCTGGTATTTCCATTGATTATTTCACGAGAATGTTTAAAAAATTGACTTTTCTAGCCCTAGATGTTTGGAATAATGACCAGTTAACCAGGAAGACCCAAAAGTACTAAATAGGCCCAGGGAAAAGCCAAAAGGTAGAAAGGCAATGCAAAGTGAAAATAAAGGTAACTGAAAGATTTACAAACAAATTAAAGCATTTTGTACTTTTAATCCTTTCATTTTCTTTGTGGTTGTATACTCATTCTGTAACTATATGCTTTAGCAAAACTACAGAGAGTAAATTCCATGGGAGAGGATACAGTAGGAAGAGGTTTAAGCTGGAATAGAAGCATCATAACCATGGAATGTTGCTTACCATAGTCCACTCTTCATAATAACATGATGAGAGTGAGACCAGGGAATCTTCTCCCCAGATAGTGAATCCACTCAAATAAATGCAAATAAAGGCAGATGGAAGCCTGGTTTGCATGAACAAATTGATGAGTAATGAAATCATAAATCCACAGACCCTCTCTGCCTTCTGCTTTCTCATCTGCCTCCTCTCCCTTCTCCTTAGCCAAAGTGGACATGGTCAGGCTATTCTGACTATAGTGAAGGTCTGTAGTGACATGCCCTAGAAAGTACTGGTCTCTCTTACTAAATTTAACAAGGTTATTTCCTTCATCCTGGAGATGAATTGGTCCAAGTTCCTAGGTCTAAAGATTGTTCGGCAAAATGATCCCAAAGGACCTTACATTCTTTTCATTAAAAACATAAGTCTCCATAGCTCACTACAGGCTGGTCTTCAGCATCAGTGACCTGCTTAGAGTCAATAAAGTTACCGAACATAACTCTGTGTGAGAGATCTCTAGTGAATTCTGGTCCCATCACTTCAGAACAGCAAGCAATAGCTATAAAATTGTTTCCCTGGCTTTGTTAGAGGCTCTTTGTTGGGTCTTTATTTGGAGCCCTTCTCCATTTCAGGGACCCATCCCCGGGATATTCAATCCTGAATATTCATTGGAGGGACTGATGCTGAGGCTGAAGCTCCAATACTTTGGCCACCTGATGTGAAGAGCTGACTCATTAGAAAAGACCCTGATGCTGGGAAAGATTGAAGACAGTAGGCAAAGTGGATGACAGAGGATGAGATGGTTGGATGGTGTCACTGACACAATGGATATGAGTTTGAGCAAGCCTCAGGAGATGGTGAAGGACAGGAAAATCTGATGTGCTGCAATCCAAGGGGTCACAAAGAGTTGGATGCGATTGAGCGGCTGAGCAACAACCATCCCAGGGAGCACCTCGACTGTATCTCCCTTTGAGATTGCAGTGCATTGGCTATGCGCTGAGTCCAGCGTGCTGGTGAGGGTAGGAAACAGCTATCCCATGCGAGACCCTCCATGTAAAGCCTTTTTAAGTGCCTATGATTAGGCCTGAAAGATCACAAATAGGACCAGAGCTATGCTCCTCAACTGATATTTAAATTATTTATAGCACATGCACTTAATTTTCTTTATTTGAGATACCTCAAGTAGAGTAAATACTGTATTGATTTTACTGCACTGTTCAATTATTTTTTGCATATAAATATACCATGTAATCATCACAATGATGAAGATTTAAAACATTTATGGTACACATGACAGTTTCTTTTTTAAAAATTAGAACTATAGTTGATATACACTACTGCAAATTATACCTTACAAATGTACAGCAAAGTTATTCTTCTAATATATATGTATATATAATTTCTGAGATGATTTTTCATTACAAGATACTGAATATTTCCTGTGTTATATGATAAGTCCTTGTTGCTTATCTATGTTATATATTGTACTTTTTATCTATTAATCCTATACTCCTAGCTTATGCCTTCTTACCTCCCTTTCCCCTTTGGTAACCATAAGCTTGTTTTCATGCCCATGACAGGTTCTTTGTGATTCTTCTTAGACAGCACCCCTGGAAGTACCCAGCATTCTCACTGCTATCACTCAGGGTAGTTGACTATTTTTGTTTTTTGTCATTAAAATAGATAATAAAGTATGTTCTTTTTTGCAACTAGTTCCCTTCATTCAGCATACTGTCTTTGAAATGTACTCAAGTTGCAGTTTATTCTTTTTATTGTAGAATAATAAAATAGGGCATGAATATAGCACATTTTATGTGTTTATTCTACTATTGTTGAGTACTTGATAGCTTTCAATTTGTGGCTATGTGAATGAAAATGCTACGAACATACTCAGCGCATACATGATTATACTCATAACTGTCTTTTAGAAGATGTAGACATTCATTTCTCTTATGTACATGCAAAGAAGTAGAATTGCTGAAGTGTGGAGCAAGTATATAGTTCATTTTAGGAGATATTGCCATACAGTCCTTGAAAGTAGTTTCACTCCTACCTGCAGTGTATGAGCAAATGGATTCTTCTATATCCTGAAAAATTTTTACTGGTCTTTTTCATTCTGAAGCATTTGATAGATGCATATGATAAATTTTTGTAGATTTAATTTGTGTTTCCATGATGAGTGATTTTTTAGATGATTATGAGCAAACTGAATGATTCTGAGAAGCTCTTCAGTGACATACACTGAGCACCTTGTTCGTTCTCACCTACAGCCTTCACTTCAACTGAGTAGAAGCTAAGTGAAATGGTATTGCCATAGAAGAATCTGAATGTGGGACTTGTATTCATTAGATAGAGTGTAGAAACTGCAAAGCTAGCAGAAAGCATGGAGCATTAAATCATTTTGTCATTTAATAGAGCTACCCCATGGAATGGTTCCCTTCTCAAGCATAGATGCTTGCTCCCTAATTTCCCAGAGGCACCTGGAAATTGAAACTAACAAGGACAGTCTGAATTTCAGGGTAACAGATTGAAGGTGAAGGCGGATAATAATTTACTTTTAGAAGAGGGTGACATTTGGAGTTTCACAGTGCCTAAGTGAAAGCTATTTGACATGGTAAAACCCAAAACAAAAACATGGCCTGCAGCTGGCAAAGATGACGTGAGTTAACTGCCAAGACAGGCTCCTAATAATGGTAGTCGTGTTAATTAGATAGGAGAGAAAGTTCCCACGTAATTTCAGAATGCCAAAACAAAGAGAAAAATGCTGCAAAAAAGCAAATAAACCAAGTCATTCAGTGGTTTCCAGCTACATCACAACTTAACTGTTATGATGACAGAAAACTAATACAATATGCTAAAAAAATCTCAATAAATAATATAAATACTGAAAAAGTAGAGACAAAATTGTAAATTGAAGATAGCACTGCATATGTGAAAATTAAAAGAGGCTAAAATAACCAATATATGTGTGTGCATATGCACTTCTATACATGCATTATAACTATATAATAATATAATTTCTTAAAATATCTGGACATACATATATATCCACATATCCTATGTAATAATTTAAACATTACTAATATGAACGGAGAGAAATTTCATTTATAATGAGGGCAGTAACAATAAAATTAATTTTTAATTCATATGCAATATTTTAAAAAGTAAGTTACTTTGTTTAAAGAGCATACTGAATAAATGGAGAAATTGTGTTGATAGTAATTCTAAATTACTGTGTAATCATAATGTAATTTCATTTAGAATTCCAAAGTATCCAGATTTGTTACTAATATGTTTTATAATTTTATCTGGAAAAGAACTTTAGAAATATTTATTGAAGAACATTTGTGATAAAATTATAAGCTCTATTTGATAGAAAAATATAGTCATAGACTTTCCCTACTAGATAATAAAATTTACAATAATGTTGCTATATTCAGAAAAGATAGCATTGATTTTAGAATAGACAAATACATTTATGGAAAATATTAGAACAAAAGTTTATCCAAGAATATATGCAATTCAATATTCAATTAAAGTAGCATCTTAACTCAGTGGTATCTAGATAGGGCTGTTTAATAAACGGATTGGAGATATTAGAAGATCCTATGAGGAAAAAGTTAATATCACATATGTTTTACCATGATCTCAATGTTAAAAGTAAATAGAAAAACTGCTTGTATTAATATAAATTCCAGACACAGAAAACCATTCCATGCTGGAATGAAAATCAAGATGCCATAAAGAAAAAACATTGACTGTGTTACTATGTTTAAATAATGTGTGGCAAAAAGAAAATCACAAAAAAGTGTCAAAAGACAAATAAGATATGAGAAATATTTGTAAATTCATACTCAAAAGTTGACTGAAGTCTTAGAATGCTCCTACATTCTTTTCAAAACAACTTGATACTCAAACGAAGCAAGAGTAGAATCTCAAATTTGGCCTTTGAAAAGAAATGAGACAAAATTTCTAAAATAATACTATTAAAAACAGAAGACATTGCAATGTTTTGAGCAGAAAATACAATTAGGACAAAGTAAAGGTCAGTTTTCATTTTAATCCTAAAGAAAGCAATGCTAAAGAATGTTCAAACTACTGTAAAATTGGGCTCAATTCACATGCTAGCAAGGTAATGTTCAAAGTCCTTCAAGCTAGGCTTCAACAATATGTGACCCAAGGACTTCCAGATGCAAAAGCTGGATTTAGAAAAGGCAGAATAACTAGAAATAAAAATTGCCAGAATCCACTAGATAATAGAAAAAAACAAGAGAATTTAAAAAAAAAAAAAGTCTACTTCTGCTCCTCTGACTATGCTAAAGCCTTTGTGTGGATCACAACAAACTGGAAAATTCTTCAAGAGATACCATACCACCTTAACCTGCCTCCTGTGAAACCTGTATGTAGGTCAAGAAGCAACAGTTAGAACAAGACATGGAATGACAGACGAGTTCCAAATTGGGAAAGGAGCACATCCAAGCTGTATACTGTCACCCTACTTATTTAACTTCTATGCAGAGTACATCATGTGAAATGCCAGGCTTGAAGACTCACAAGCTGGAATCAAGATTGCCGGGAGAAAATATCAATGACCTCAGATAAGCAGATGATATCACTTTAATGGGAAAGACTGTAGAGGGTCTAAAGAGCCCCTTGGCAAAGGTGAAAAAATTGGCTAAAACTCAACATTCATAAGAGGAAAATCATGGTATTCACTCCCATCACTTTATGGCAAATAGATGGGGAAAAAAGTGGAAACAGCGACAGGTTTTATTTACTTGGGCTCTAAAATCACTGCAGAAGGTGACTGCAGCCACAAAATTAAGACTCTCACTCCTTGGAAGAAAAGCTATGACCAACCTAGACAGCACATTAAAAAGTAGAGACATCACTTTGCCACCAAAGTTCCATATAGTCAAAACTATGATTTTTCCAGTAGTCATGTATTGATGTGAGAGTTGGACTATAAAGAAAGCTGAGTGCTAAAAAATTGATGCTTTTGAACTGTGGTACTGGAGAAGACTCTTGAGAGTCTCTTAGACAGCAAGGAAATCAAACAAGTCAACTCTAAATGAAATCAACCCTGAATATTCACTGGAAGGACTGATTATGAAGTTGAAGCTCCAATACTTTGACCACCTGATGCAAAGAACCCACTCACTGGAAAAGACCCTGATGCTGGAAAGGATTGAGGGCAGGAGGAGAAAGGGTCAACAGAGGATGAGATGGTTGGATGGCATCATTGGCTCAATGGACATGAGTTTGAGTAAACACTGGGAGATAGTGAAGGCCAGAGAATTCTTGCCTGCTGCAGTTGATGGGGTCACAAAGAGTCAGACATGGTTTAGCGGCTGAACAATCTTAAAGTAACTCTAACTGATATTAGATTTAAAGGAGGAAAAAATGAGAATTGGGAGTTCGGTAGTTAGGTTATTGACATAATTCTGATATAATGATGACTGGGGTTAGCCTTTTCAGAATGTATCCACACAAGTGTACAGGTTGTTCACTATTCAATTCCAGATTGTTGTTGCCATACAAGCTTCACAAAAATAGAGTGTCACTGTGATTTGGTGATGGCAGTGTGTACCAAGACAATAAAGATGATAGAATATTTAGAATGTAAAAGCAGTAAATCATATTAAGAGAATGAAAGGGATATGGTGTGTGTGTTCAGTCATGTCTGACTCTTTGGGACTCCGCGTGCTGTAGCTCACCAGGCTCCTCTGTCCATCGGATTTTTCCAGGCAATAATAGTGGAGTGGGTCACCATTTCCTCCTCCTGGAATCTTCCTGACTCTGGGATTGAACCTGCATCTCTTGTGTCTCCTGCATGGGCAGGCAGATTCTTTACCACTGAGCCACCTAGGGTGCTTACTGCGTAGAGTAAATAGAGGTCATTACTCAGTATTCCAGCATGTGCAAATCACTGAGCAAGTTCTTCAGCTATTAATATTTTCTAAACATGAATGGATTCTGAAATTTAATTCAAATCTGGTTCTCACCTACAAGCATTAGACATATAATGATAACTACTTATTCAAAGTCTTCATTTTATTATTTCAAAGACATATTTAATACAGTATGTCTGGGAGAGAATTTATGACCATAGTTCTATGTTCAATCCACAGTTTTATCACCATTTCAATGACTATCACATTATTCTTTTAAGTTGCTGATTAAAAAATATTCGTTCTCTCCATATATATAATGAGTCTTCCATTAGCTCTCTGCATATTCTTAGCCTTCTGCTTGAATTGCTGCTGCTCCTTACCATCCTTGTTCATTAAAACTTCTTAGCCTATATTTTCAATTCATCCTTTAGAGTTTCTTCTAATGTTTCTTATATTAAACACTAGGTTCTCTGAGCCTCTAGTTTGTTTTTTTTTGTTGTTCTCTACATTACATCCTTACAGAAGTATCAATGTTCTACTAATAATCTTTTAACAAAGAATACTGAAATTTTAATGTGCTACCAATTGATATTTGTATTTCCTTCTTGACTAATATTCATGAAATCAAAAGTAACTTACCTTCCACTTACCAGTCTATTATCAAAACCTAGCAATAAACCAATAAACATTTGCTGAATAAGTGAATTAATGAATAATAGTATTTATTGAAATGGGGAAAGACTAAGAAACTTTTACCATCAGAAAAAGTCTGACAGTTAGGAAGAGTAGGATTAGTAAAATGGGTCAATATTAGAATTTTTATTCTTCAAAAGTCAATGATATCTATCCATATTGAAGATATCACATAGGCTACTGTCTATAAGCACTGTCTGTGTAAAAAGAATGTTTGTGCTGAAGACATGAATCTGAGAGTTATCTTTTTAAATATAAATCTAGTGCTTAGGGATGTAATGCAGTGTGTCTGGACAAGCTATTAACAGTGTGTAGCAAGAAAAAAATTTAAGTTTTTATGTAAGCACTGAAGCATTTTAATTTTCATATGTTGATATGGTAACCTTACCTTTAAAGGTAGTGTGCATGTGATTGGTGATATGAGGGAAGAAATTCAGATCTTGAAAGCAGACCACCTGTAAAATAATCAAATATTTATTAAAAACCAAAGGGGGACTTTTTTCTCTCTATAAATTATACTTCAGTTTTAATATAACAAAGAGCGATAGGAATCTTGATGGTAAAGATAGCAAATCAATGAAATTCACAAACACAGAAAATCCACTACACATAAGAAGTTTTTTTGTTTGTTTGTTTGTTTTTCCTATTAATCTTCAGAAGTTTTTAACAATATCTACTGCATGTAATTAAAGTAGCCAACACCAAGTGCCTATAATATTTATGTCATGAATTGTGTTCACGTCTACTCTTGTGTGCCTACTTTTACATTTAGAAAGGCTGTGTCAATAGTCTACCCCCAAATCTCACTGATACATGTAAGCGTACAGACAAACATGGAATGATGCAATATTGTACATGGATTACTTTTAGCTCTAATGCATGCATGCTAAGTCTCTTCAGTCATATTTTTTCTGTGTGACCCTATGGACTATAGCCTGCCAGCTATAGCTCCTCTGTCCATGAGATTCTCCAGAGAAGCATATTGGAGTGCACTGCCATGTCCTCCTCCAGGGGGTCTTCCTGGCCCAGGTATTGAACCTGTGTCTCTTGGGTCTTCTGCATTGGCAGGCGAGTTCTTTAATGCTAGTGCCACCTGGGAAGCCTTTATGAAAGTTAAATAACAAAGTCTTAAGAATAATTATAATCACACTCTAGTATTCTTGCCTGGAGAAGCCCATGGACAGAGGAGCCTGGTGGGCTATAGTCCATAGGGTTGTACAGAGTCAGACATGACTGAAGCGACTTAGCATGCACATGCATAACCACAGAAATGTGCTAATGGATAAACAACATTAAAAGTAAACTCTGAAAAAAATATGTTAGGGAGACAACTAAAAGTATAGAGTTGTCATCAGCTTAAAATAGACTACTACAACTCTAAGAGGTTCAATGCAAGCCTCATGGTAACCACAAGGATAAAACTCATCATAGAAATATATAAGGAGAAAAGTGAAAAATACCACAACAAAAAATTGCAAAACTACAAAGAGACAGCAAGAGAAGAGAGAAAAAGAGAGGTAAAAAACAGAAAATTGAATTTTATTCAGAAAAATGAATAAAATACAAATAGAAAGCTCTTATTAATAATTACTTCTAAAGTAAATGGATGAAACATCAATAAAAGGATGTAGAGTGGGAGTGATATCAGCAATGTGGCTGAATAATGCATCCTTCATCATTTCCCTCCTCAGCAACAACAATTTGGTGTTCATTCATGGACAAAAGTACCTTTGTGGGATCCATCACCATATGTCAATAGGCCCAGGAGGGATTTGACCCACCTGTGTACTAGGCAACGGGCATAAAAACCTAGGGTCTTGTCTGTGAACATTTCACTTGGCCATGAATAGGCTTCGGGTCCGCTCAGCATTAGTCTGGAAGCTCCTGAAAAAAACTTTCTTCAATAGGTATGGAGCTCCTTGTGGAAGTCCAGGTTTTCAGTATAAAAGTTCCAACACAGCACTGAAGCAAGCAAAAACAAAAAACACTGCCACCACAACAAAAAAAAACATGTTTGGACACATTGGAGAGGATAAAATAAATAGTTTGAGTTTATACATGTCATCTTTCCCCAGCTCAGTGCTAATGGAGATTTTCTTGGCCTGCCATTTCCCCTACAGGGGAGAATAAGAGCATATAAGTGAGTACCTGGCTTTCCGAGCCGTGTGGGACAAAGAAGCCTATTTCTTTCTTGCCTTATTAAGAGTACTGAGTTGCAAGATGAATGTCTGGGAGGTGGAAAGATGCTAGGAGAGAGTGGCAGATACGACGCTCTGGGGACATTCAAGGGATATGAATCCTACTACCACATGGACTCGATCAAGAAGTCTGCCCACAAATTACTGGAAATGTCTCATCTGTGGGTCCCTCAAAATGGCCCACAAGCACACCCAGTATTCTGAATACTTCATCCAGACACACCCCACCTTAAGCCTGACTATGTTTGTTCAAAATGGTGATTATAGTGAGCTTTGTCTGTTGAATTGTGAGCATACACAGAAAACTGACTTGAATCTGTGGGTCAAGGAGAGACCATAAATTGAGGTTTACCTCCAGTCTTGAAAAAGCAAAAGAAAAGCTGTCAACACCCAGCCTTGCGCTTTGTAGGATCAAGAGAAGGTATACAAGCTTAAGAATTCTGCCACAAATATGGAGCAGACATACCCATTAGAGGTCTGTGAAAAACTTAGAATTACTAGCAAGGTTGATGAAAGTTATTTCTCTCCCACAGTTAATTAATAAAGGCTGGAAGAAGTGATTGCTAGTGTAACTATTAAGACATAAATATAAGACTTCAAGGAGGACTTCCCTCATGATGCAGTGGATAAGAATCTGCTTGCCAATGCAGGGGGCATGGATTCAATCCCTGGTCCAGGAAGATTCTACATGCTGCAGAGAAGCTAGGACTATGCACCACAACTATTGAGCCCACTCTCTAGAGTCTGAGAGCCACAACCACTGAGCCTACATGCTCCAACTACTGAAGCCTGGGCGCCAAGATGCCATGCTCTATAACAAGAGAAGCCACTTCAATGAGAAGCCCACACACCACAGTGAAGAGTAGAAGAGTAGCCCCCATTCACCACAACTAGAGAAAACCCATGCTAAGCAATGAAGACCCAGTGCAGCCAAAAATTAAAAAAAAAAAAAAAAGACTTCAAGGAGTCATGAAGAGTCAAGAAGACATAACACAGCCAAATTATCACAATAATCTTTCAGTAACCAACCCCCAAAATATGGAGACATGTCATTTACTCAAGATTCAAAATGACTCTTTAAGGAAGCTCAGTGAGCTACAAAAAAACAAAAAACAAAAAAAAAGCACAGGAAGATAATTAAACAAAATCAAGGAAAATGTCACAAATAAAATGAGAAGTTTAACAAAAAAATAGAAATCATAAAAATGAATGAAACAAATTCTGGAGAAGAATATAATGAATTAAATGAGAATTTCAATAGAGAACATCAATGTAAAAAGTAGATCAAGAAGAAGAAAGAAGCTGTGAATTAGAAGACAAAAATTTTGCAACTATCCAATCAGAGGAGGACAAACATAAAATAATGAAAAAAAGTGAAAAAAGTCTGTGTGATCTAGGGAATACCACTAAAAAAGCAGGCAGTAAATTTCTGGAAAAGAGAAGGAAAGGAAGCTAAAACTTATTTAAAGAAATGACATCTGAAAACTTTTCAAATCTAGGGTGAGATTTGAATATCTGAGTTTATGAAGCTCACAGGTCATCAAATAAAAAAGATATATTCTCCAAGACATATTAAAATAAAACTATCAAAAAGCAAAAACTCCTGGAAACTTAAACACAGCAAGAAAAAAGAAGCTTATAACTTACAAGGGAACTCTTAAAAGATTATCAATAAATTTCTCAGCAGGAAACTTACAGCCCAGAAAAGAGTGAAATAACATTTAAAGTGCTGAAACAACAACAACTCGATATACGTACTCTGTCTGGCAAAGTTTTTTCCTTTAGAAACAAGGAAGAAATACTTTCCCAGACAAAAGCTGAGAGGATTCACCACTACTGGGCCCAACTTATAAGAAACATTAAGACATGTTCGAGCTGAAATAAAAATTCTTAATTAGAACATGAAAACATAAGAAAATATACATTTTGGTAAAGGTAACAACATAGTCAAATTTAGAAAATTAAAACTGCAATATGGTGTTGTGTTAACCACTTATCTCTGGTATAAAGGTTAAAGGAAAAAATATTAAAATATAAGCGATTAAAAGAACTTGTAAAGAATCCAAATATATAAAAATACAGTGACATCAAAAACATAAAAGGGTAGATTTTTTTGTCTTTGGTCAAGGTTAAGCTGTTATCAGCACAAAATAGATTGTTAATCTTTACAATGTTTTATGTAAGCCTCTTGGGGCTGGTAAATTAGGAAAACTCAGCAGTGGCCACAGGGCTAGAAAAGGTCCATTTTCATTCCAATCCCAAAGAAGGGCAATGCCAAAGAGTGTTCAAACTACTGCACAACTGCAGTTGTTTCACATGCTATCAAGGTAATGCTCAAAATCCTTCAGTCCAGGCTTCAGCAGTACAAGAACCGAGAATTACAGGATGTTCAAGAAGCAGCAGAGGAATGAGAGGTCAAATCACCAAAATCCACTGAATCCTAGAAAAAGCAAGGAATTCCAGAAAAAACTTTATTTCTGCTTCATTGACTATGCTAAAGCCTTTGACTGTGTGGATCACAACAAACTGTGGAAAAATCTTCATGAGATGGGAAAACCAGACCACCTTACCTGCCTCTTGAGAAAGCTGTGTACAGGTCAAGAAGCAACAGTTGGAACCGGCCATGGAACAATGGACTGGTTCCAAATTGGGAAAGGAGTATGTCAAGGTTTTGTACTGTCACCCTGCTTATTTAACTTAATTGCAGAGTAAATCACATGAAATGCCAGGCTGGATGAAACTCAAGCTAGAATCAAGATTGCCAAGAGAAATATCAACAACCTCAGATATGCAGATGACATATCCCTTAAAGAGCCTTTTGTTGAAGATGAAAGAAGAGAGTGAAAAACCTGCCTTAAAACTCAACATTCAAAAAATAAAGATCATGGTATCGGGTCCCATCATCTCATGGCAAATAGAAGGGGAAAAAATGGAAAACAGTGAAAGACTTTATTTTCTTGGGCTCCAAAATCACTGTGGATGGTACTGCAGTGATGAAATTAAAAGTGTTTGCTCTTTGGAAGAAAAGCCATGACAGGCCTAGGCAGCATATTAAAGGGCAGAGACATCAATTTGCCACCAAGTTTCATATAGTCAAAGCTATGGTTTTTTCAGTAGTCATGTACAGATATGAGAGTTGGACCATAAAGAAGGCTGAGTGCTAAAGAATTGATTCTTTCAAACTGTGGTGATGTAGAAGACTCTTGAGAGTCCCTTGGACAGCAAGGAAATCAAACAAGTCAATCCTACAGGGAATTAACTCTGAATATTCATTGGGAGGCTGATGCTGAAGTTGAAGCTCCAATACTTTGGCCACCTAATGTGAACAGCCCACCCATTGGAAAAGATCCTGATGCTGGGAAAGATTGAGGGCAGGAGGAGAAGAGGGTGACAGAGGATGATATGTTAGGGTGGCATCATCGACTCAATGGAAGTGAGTTTGAGCAAACTCCAGGAGATAGTGAAGGACAGGGAAACCTGGTGTGCTGCAGTACATGGGGTCACAAAGGGTCAGACATAACTGAATGACTAAAAAACAACATGGTAACTACAAAGCAAAAGCCTACAGTAGACACACAAAAAATAAAGAGATATTAATCAAAACATACCACTCTGGAAAGTCATCAAGTGATGAAAGAATGCAGCAAGAAAGGGCAAATGCTACAAAAATCATACAAAACAGTCAGAAAACAATGAATTAGATGGCATTATTAAGTTATTATTAATAATTGCTCTTAATATAGATGGAATAAATGTTCCAATCAAAAGTTATAGCATAGACAGATAGATTAAAAAAAAAGTAAGACCCAACTATAGAGAATTCCCTGGTGGTTCAGTGGTTAAGAATCCATCTTCCAATGCAGAGGACACAGTTTTGATTCCTGGTTTGGGAACTAAGATCCCACATGTCATGGGGTGTCTAAGATCATGCATTGCAACTACTGAGGCAAAAAAAAAAAAAAAAAAAAAACCAAAAAGATAACTATACACCTAGTTCACTTTTCAAAATATATTGAAAATTTCACAATCTACAAACAGTATCTGTTACATAGAATTATTTTTTGATACTTCAATGTACTATTGAACAAAAAACTACAACTTGTAATCATATTTGTACATGCCATTTCATTTGCAAAATCATGCTAAAAATCAGAGCTATTGTACATTTAAATATAGAAAAAGCCATAATGGTAGTAGAAAATAAATGGGATTTCTAACAGTGATAATAACCGTAAAGCTTTGACAAGTTTTAAACATTACACAGGACCCAAAAAGTAAATAGAATTCACTGATATATTTAAATCTAACAAATTAATCTGTGTAGTATTAGAAACCAGAAATCACAAAATATTTGATTCATAAATCCGTTAATAAAAAAATAATTTGAGTACAAGTTAAATGCCAATATGTTTAAAAATATACTAATATCATGACTGAGAGTTAATTTACTTGCCATATAAGCAACTTTCACTGTTGTTGTTCAGTCTCCAAGTTGTGTCTTTGAGACCCATGGACTGCAGCACACCAGAGTTCCCTGTACCTCACTATCTTCTGGAGTTTGCTCCAATTTACGTTCATTGAGTCAGTGATGCCATACAACCATTTCATCCTAGGTCACTCCTTTCTCCTCCTGCCCTCAATCTTTCCCAGCATCAGGATCTTTCCCAATGAGTCAGTTCTTCACATCAGGTGGCCAAAGTATTGGAGCTTCAGCTTCAGCATCAATCCTTCCAATGAATATTCAGGGTTGATTTCCTTTAGGATCATTCGGTTTGATCTTTTTGCTATCCAAGGGACTCTCAAGCATCTTCTCCAGGACCACAGTGGAAAAGCATCAATTCTTCGGTGCTCTGCCTTTCTTATGGTCCAACTCTTACAGCCACGCATTCAAGTTAATAAGCAGAACTTGAACAAACTTGAGCAGAATACTAGTATATAACATACATAAGGAGCACACAGAAGAAGAAATAAAAGTATTAAAAGATAAAGTCCATTGGTTATTTATATGGGTGTAATTCATAGTGTGCCAAACCCTGGTCTTTTGGCAGTTTATCTTGTGAGACAATGTCTTCTTTCTTTGTGATTCAAGTGTATCTTAGTTGTGAATTTTCCAATGGAATTATATCAATAAATGTCTTCTCCCTCTTCAGGTTGTTCATTTTGCCCCCTTGCATTCACCCTTTATGAATACACTACAGTTATATTCATCTTTCTATCATCTATACATAAACAATTATGTAAACATATATGTAATTCTGTTTACAATAATTTTTAAACTCTATCTTTACTTTTTTTGTCCTAGCTTTCTCAAGCAAGTATTCTGTCCTTAATTTTTTGGACACTATTTCCCTTTTTAATTGTTCAGAATGTGATAACAATTTTCTTTTGTAGCTTCTCTTTTTTGTTCTCACCTATAACCACAACTTCAGACACTATGATAGCTCATCCTTGGGCTTTTATATCTCATTTGAGTTTTTGCAAAACTTTGGGGTGGGCAACGATTTTTTATCTGCCATTTTTTGTTTTTTAGTTTTTTCTTCTTATATTCTTATAGTTTTTTAATGTCTTGTGCAAATTACTTTTTAACTATACAACATTGTTTAATGACATGAGTTCCTTTCTAATCAACTGTTTGCAGGGAATATGTGTGGAAATGTGGAGAGGTAGTATTCAAGGCAGTGTGTGCAAATGATTTATTTTAGCTCTTTTGCTTTCTTCAAGCTAAGAGGTCTTGCCAACTGCAAAGATGTTCCCAATTATTCCCTGAACAACAGACTCACAAGCATTTATATATTTCCTCGTTTACCTCCATTATCCCTGACTCTTCTGTGCTGTATCAAAAAGGAGTTCATGGAAACTGTTTAACATCAGCCTTTACAAGTAACTGCTCTTGTGTTAAAGAAGGTTGCTTATTTATTGTCTCTCAGTGAGTGCCACTTACTTTGGAGAATTATTCTCCTTGGCCTTAGTTTGAGAATAATTCCTGAAATTATCTTCCTTAGGCATCTTTCCCAGACCTTACTGGGCATCAGTTGCATTCTCTAGCCCTCCCTCATATATAGTGGTGTGGGGTCTCCTGCTTATGCTGAAGGTCAAGTTTTTAATTCCTTTTCTGGTTGCCATTGCAGGATTTATTTGATTAATATGAATCAAAAGAGTCGTGGTTTTTGCCCCTTTTATAGCATAAAATATTTTTTACTGTTTACCACAAGGCTGATACTTACAATATTAATGCTTATTACACTGAACTGAGGTGCCTAACAGTATGTTACCAGAGTTAGCATATGTTTCAGGGCAATTTTATACAGAATTCAAATTATATTTTTATGTGCTACAGGAACCCTGGTGTAGTTAAAAAGAAGGTCATATTTGTTTTAATTTTATTGACCTTGAGACATCATTTTTTAAACTGTAAAATTTAGAGGCTTTTATAATACTTGGTGCATCTTAAACTTTATGCTGTTAGATGGTTGTATAGATGTTTTGCTGATTATTAAATCTTCGATAAAGAAAGCAATCTCAGTTACTTCACTCTAGCGTAACTATGCAATCTGCTTTAAAATGATACACTTCAGAGAGTGCTCTGAGGAATCCACGGAGATAAAAATATGAATTGACCATATAATACACATCTTCACCATAACCTCATTTGAGAATCTAATAAAAGCTATAGATATTCTACCCACAGGTGAAATTAAAAGTATAAATCACATATACAAAAATATTTCACTTTTGAATTCATAGAATTTGCTAACTTCCTGAATACTAACCATAGGCAAGAAATTCTTTTATCCAAGATTAAGATCTTTAAAATAAAGTGTATAGTGTATAAATAGGTTCAAAATGAAGTATCTTTGTTAGCGACCTTGGAATCTAACAATTGACATCTTATTTAACTCTGGTTTTATGGCTGAAATTAAGTGGAATTCACCCTGTATATCTATTTCCATATGAGGCTTTCAACTAAATTAAATGGTCTTTCCTTACTTGTAATAAGGTGAAATAATTTTAAATGTCAGACAATGTCATTTTTGATAGTTACCATAAAATGAGGCAGTTGCTAAGCAATCTACATTTTTGGCAAAATATCTGTGTTAAAGCCACTAGTAAATATCAAAGAGAAAAATTTTGTCTAGATACAATATAGAATTAAGTTTGAGAAAACAAAGAAGTCAGGAATACAATTGTGCTTAAGCACTTAAAGTGAATGTATCCTATTTTACTTCAATCTGCTCTTTTTTTCTTAATGTTCATATTCATGTAACTCTAATTTATTGTATAATTGTCTATTACTATACAATCTGTACCACTCCCTCTAATCTTTATATACAAGTACTTTTTAAATATTACTTCTTAATATGTTATACAGAATTTGGTTTCGAGAGCTGTTAATTTATCTATGATTGCTATAGGTTAAACATTACATTTTTGTCACCATCCAGATAGTTCTTTATTTTCTTAAACAGGAATAGAGTTGAGACATTATTTTATTTTCTCCCAAAGCCTGGGGTGAATAAAAACTAATAACCAATCAATAAAATATTAGATATCATATTTCTTGTATCTAGGAATAGGTTAGGCCCACAAAATCATAATCTAACATAAAACTATTCAGTCTTCAAGTGTGTAACTCTGTTCTGAGTGAACATATGTGCATATGGCTATATAAGCACTTGAACACATAAGGGTTTAGCCTACAGCCCTGTCTCTGAACTTGTACAGTTTTTAGGGTTTTATTTTCACATAATTTAACACAAATAAAATGTGCATATTAGTACAAAGTATTTCCATGTCCCTTCACACAAAATCGCTAGATGTTAACTGTTTTTCACATTCACTTTTTAACATTTTCAATATGTCTCTTTCTGAAATGTTGAAATATTTGGCAGCACATTGCAGGCATGATGCCCCTTTATTTCTAATTGTGTCACTAGATACATGACAAAAATAAGAACATTTTCTTACCTAAGTACAGTATAATTGTATAAGGCAGAAAATGCATATATAGACAATGTCATTATTTTTTATCCAGCCTTTCAAATTTTATGAATTTCTTTTATAGCAGGGAAAATTCCATCCATGGATTCAATTCATGACATATGCTGAGTTCAATTGTCATTAATTTTTAATTTAATCTGGAATGGTCCTTCAGTCTTTCTTTGTGTTTCATAATCTTAACATTTTCTAAGATTCCTGGCCAATAAGGAAGTGGACAAAGAATGATATAGACATGTGAAATGAAAACAGGAGTCTGTCTGAAGCACTCACAGTAGCCAAACTGGGGACTATTTGAGCGTTACACAAATAGTGAGAGTAAGGAATTACAACCCATTAAAAAAATAAGAATCAAGGAGTCCATACTGATATAAATAAGTTAATAAATAAGTGACATAAGAAAGGAAAGCTTCTTACTATAGTATCATTCCAGCTAAGTATGCAGAGAAGCAGTGCTGGATATAGAACATCATAATTTGGCAACTGCAGTAGTTACAAAAGGTTCTTCTGGCAAAAGTCATCAATTACTGCAAAAACTAGCAGTCAAAAATATGATGAAAAATAATTTTTTTACAAAGTCTGAATTTATTTCCTGTGGGTATTATTGGCGAAAAACGGTAAAAGAGCTGCTTTACAGTGGAAAATCTTGAGACACTACCTTATCCAAGAGAAAAAAGTTAACATCACCAATAATGAGATGTCGGATGTCTCTTAATGTATTGCGCTGAGAAGGACACAGCAGCAGCTGTGATATCACAGCTGTGATATTCCAGCCAAAAACAGATTACCGGAATCTAATGATGAAGAAACATAAGGTAAAGCCAAGCTAAGGAACATCTTACAAAATAAGACTCTCTCAAAAAATAGTCAGTGTTTTGTTTTGTTCTGTTTTGCCCCTTTCTCTCAAGGTGGAATATTTCTTTATTCCCAGTTTATAAGTTCTTCTGTTTTTCTTTTTCCTCCTCTCATTATATAAAACTTCTGCACATCACACACTGAGGCACTCTACACGTCAGGGCATAAAGAACTCTAATCTCATCTCAGTTCAAAAAGGATTGTGTGAGGACCCAGAGTACAGAGGTAATTCATCTTCTCTATCCATAGAACAAAATTGTTTGGGCCCATCTACCCTGCTCTGCTTTATAGTATTGTGATTGTGTGGATTAATTTACCTCACTGAATTCTTCCAAGGAACAGTCCATGGCTTCCTCATTTTCATATTCCTAGCAGTGCACATACTCATAAATTCTGCATTGCGTCTGCACCCTTTCATGTGCTCCGAATGCACCATAGGTCCCTCTACACTTACAGTTCAGTTCATGTTTCCATTTCTTTTTAGACATTACAAACTCAGTTCTCTACAGGAAATTTGCCTGTATTTATCTTTCTATAGGTAATGGAGACATGTATATAAATATGGGTCAAAGAAGAATCCCAGGTTACTCTTACAACACTGTTGTATACAATATTTTAAAGTGGTATCAGAAATCAAATTGTTTTAGAAACATAGACAGCCTTACCTTTTACAAACTGTCTCTAGAACATGCCCTCACTCGTGAGACACACTTCTGGCTCTAACAGGGTGATATATCTTTAGCCTTTATTCTCCCAAACTTTTTATGTGAAACACTTCTAACAGATGTGTGATTTTCCACTCTGTTAATTAATGATCAGATCAATTATGCAGCTAACCAATTTTGAGACTTTTTTTGTTTGAGGTAGGATACATTGATTCATATTTCTTAGGGTGTTAAAAAAAAGTCTAAGAGATTTAGATTTGAGATTTTTTCTTATTGTGATATTTTTCAATAAGAAAATGCATAATTAGGAGAAAAATGGGCTAATATAGAATCTCATGTAATTTTCCATAAGGAAGGATAATTAAGCCCAATATTAGTTACAGCTCACCTTTTCTAAAACCAAATTCCTAACGCAAAAGAGACAATTTCTGAAGTATTGCTATTATACTTGAAGATAATAAATCTATGTTCTAATCATTTAAATGCCATTGAGTGGTCTATAACTAGTATTAGACCTTATTATCTGCATTCACATGGTTTGTTAGTTGCAATTATCTTTCCTTATTCTCCCTTCAGGCTTAAATAACCAAATAAAACTTTTAAAAGTTCAAAAGTATTCTAATTTTCCCCAGACTTAAACAATATAATAAAATGTGTTGCATTTTATAGAGACCCGTATGGATGTAATTGCACAGGGGTTTCATAAAATTAGGAAAATAATATACTGATGCTTCATTTTGTGTAGGAAGTAGCTAACACAGTATCCTCAGAAATAGTTTTCAATAGTGCATGCCCTATTGAATTAAGATGGGTTAATAAGCTACAACCTGTAGACCAAAAATCCAAATCTGGCCCATAACTTGTTGTTATTAATAAGGCTTTATTGGAAAATAGCTACACTCACTCTTTATGTAAGATTTATGGCTACTTTCACACTACAACAGAGCTGAGGAGTTGCTACATAGACCAATCGACCACAAAACGCGAACTCTTTACTTTTACGGAAAAAGTTTGCTGATGCCTGTGGTACAAGAAAATTTCCAGGCAAAATAGTGTCTGATACTTGAGAATAGGTTATGCACATTTAGTGATGGTTGAAAGTGAAAGTGAAAGCCACTCAGTCATGTCTGATGCTTTGTGACCCTATGGACTGTAGCCCACCAGGCTCCTCTGTCCATGGAATTCTCCAGGCAAGAATACTGGAGTGGGTTGCCATTCCCTTCTCCAGGGGATCTTCCCAACCCGGGGATCAAATCCAGGTCTCCCGCATTGCAGGCAGATTCTTTACTACCTGAGCTACCAGGGAAGCAATGGGATACTTGAAATAATTGTTAATCTGACCTGTACTTGCATTTAATAGTGAAAAAGGGAATTTAAGGTTCCATAAAATTTAGAAATGAGTATTAAACTAAATAATTTCCTATTTGACAGTGCAATGTATTCTCAAACTGAGCTAAGTAGATTAAGTATTGCCAAATATGCCCTGTACGTTATATATCTTCCAAAGGCTTGACCTTTATAAGTATATACATCTGCCTTATTTTTGCCTTATAGAGAGCATGGTTGTTCAAATCACTATAACAATTCTCTCATGTATTGCTATTTCTTTGTATGCTTTTATACAGATTCACCTATATATCTTTTTTAATCATCAATGTGCGTGCTTGTTTAACAAAATCAATTTACCTTTGTCTTGACAATGAAGAGTGTTATTCAGTTTAGTATACCACAAAGTAATATTCCTGAAGAAATATTTGAAGCATAAAGTCACAGCTGAGAAAATTCCTTTGTAATTTGAACTGGACTTAGCCCAATATATTTTTTCAGTTATGGTCATTGATTTTTATACTGAAAGTTAATTAAAGTTATTTTTTCTTTTTGTGTCTATAATGAAACATCTACTTATGAAAAGCAGTATTGAACATTCCATTGCAGGAATAAAATACTTTGTAAGCATTGACAATTTTCAATAGTGTTAGTTGAAATGTTAGAAAATAAATTGAATTTTCTAATTCACTTTTAAATGCAGATGTAATAATTTAAAGTCATTTAAAGTCATCTCAAATACTTCCATGGAGTCACATTTTAGGACTAGCTAAGCAAACTCAGTATCTTCTTTAACCAGTCTAGACACTAAAGCTAGAGGATGTAAGTGACTTGCTCAACTTTTCCAAGATTACTACAAGGTTTCTTCTTGTATCTTAATCTGCTTCTACTAGCTACATAATATTTGTAAAAATGGCACGTGAAATAGTAATTCCACTTTACTATAAGTATTGGTGGGAGTTTCCAAACAATCAAGCTTGTGTGTGCTACATGATGGAAAATTATTTGAGAATAGAAAATTGAAGGTCTCGCATCAACTTGGCTCATTAGTACTAACCATAAAAACTCACTGCTATCTTTTTTCCAGGTCAGCTTAGTACTTCCCATATTTAGATTACCACAAGCATTGCTCAAGCATTAGAATAGCAAAAGTGGTTTAGGGTGAGTAATCACAAATTTAACTCAACTAAACCAGTTAAACGGATTCATATTCATTAAGCATTGAATCAGTAGTGAGAAGACTCTTGAGAGTCTCTTGAATCACAAGGACTCAAATCCTAAAGGAAATCAACCCTGAATATTCATTAGAAGGACTGATGCTGAAGCTGAAGCTCCGACACTTTGGTCACCTGATGCTAAGAGCTGACTCATTGGAAAAGACTCTGACTGGGAAAGGAAGAGAAAAGGGTGACGGAGGATGAGATGGCTGGATAACATCATTGGACATAAGTCCATTAAGCAAACTCTGGGAGATAGTGAGATACAGGGAAGCCTGACGTGCTCCTGTCCATGGGGTCACAAAGAGTTGGAATAAACAACAACAAAGGGCTTCCCAGGTGGCTCAGCGGTAAAGAATCTGCTTGCAATGCAGGAGACACAGGTTCCATCCCTGGGTTAGGAAGATTACCTGGATAAGGAAATGGCAACCCACTCCAATATTCTTGCCTAGGAAATCCCATGGACTAAGGAGCCTGGAGGGTTACATCCATGGGGTGACAAAAGATTCAGACATGACTTAGTGACTAAACAACAACAACAAATTGTGTACATATTAGCCATTTTTTTAAAATAAATAGTTTGATTCTTGTTTTTGTTCAGTTTAAGTCACAGAATGTGGATGTGTAGTATTATCTATCTCATATGTAAGTATAGCCACATTTTATAAGTAGAAAAATTTGACTAGAAATTAAATCACATGGAATTTTTTTTTTTTTTTTCCTTAGCAGCCTCCTTAGGTTTTTTTTTTTTTTTTTTTTTTTTATTAGTTGGAGGCTAATTACTTCACAACATTTCAGTGGGTTTTGTCATACATTGATATGAATCAGCCATAGATTTACACGTATTCCCCATCCTGATCCCCCCTCCCACCTCCCTCTCCACCCAATTCCTCTGGGTCTTCCCAGTGCACCAGGCCCGAGCACTTGTCTCATGCATCCCACCTGGGCTGGTGATCTGTTTCACCATAGATAATATACATGCTGTTCCTTCGAAACATCCCACCCTCACCTTCTCCCACAGAGTTCAAAAGTCTGTTCTTACTTCTGTGTCTCTTTTTCTGTTTTGCATATAGGGTTTTTTTTTCCTTAGCAGCCTCCTTAGTTTTAAATGAGTTTACCTGATAGCTCAGCTGATAAAGAATCCGCCTGCAATGCAGGAGACCCCAGTTTGATTCCTGGGTTACGAAGATCTGCTGGAGAAGGGATAGGCCATCCACTCTAGTACTCTTGGGCTTCCCTTGAGGCTCAGTTGGTAAAGAATCCACCCACAATGTAGGAAACCTGGGTTCGATCCCTGGGTTGGGAAGATCCCCTGGAAAGGGAAAGGCTACCCTCTCCAGTATTCTGGCCTATAGAATCCCATGGACTCTGGGGTTGCAAAGAGTCAGACATGACTGAGTGACTTTCAGTTCACTTAGGTATTAATAAAAGGCTTTGGAAACAAACACATTAATCTAACTTTTGAATGCTATTTATTGGAATTTATCATTTCATTTTAGCTTTAAATTATTGTTCCATTTCAGCCCTAATATTTTTCTTCCTTAGAGTCATAGTTAACCAATGAAAACTATTTTTATCAGAAAGTAAATAAATATATTTGTATACACATGAGAAAATATGAAATAAATACAGTTATAGAAATAATTTTAGATCAATTCTATGAAGAGCAGCTTTATATATAGAAATATAGAGAGAAAAAATAAGAATTAATTATTTAAATGTATATAAAATATAAAAATTATTTTAACTATAGAAAGTTTTTGTTATAATTATCATTATTTTTGTTATGACCCCAAACATTCCTTTTAAAAATTATTCTTATAGCTAATATATTTTTGTCATCAATTTTCTTTTCCTATTTCAGGGATATGAATTTTTCTAGTCTTATCTCCTACTCATCTCTATTTGTTTATTACAATGAACACTGCTTTTTACTAACTGCTTTAAAATGAAAGTAATTAACTTGAAAAATGTTAATACCTTTTTTCATCTTTCCTTCTTCATGAATTATACCATCTATTCATCTTGTAAACCCTGGAACAAGTAAATCACATTTGGACATTGTAAAGTAGTCAAAGATGAAGAGAGAAAAAATAATGCAGTCTGTATTAATGGAAAAACACAATGACCTTTACACATTTTTTTCCATGTGTGTTTCAATTCGATGAACACATAATTAAGGCGATGTGATGGTTAGTTTTAAGTGTAAAGTTCATTTACCTATGGTGGTCATTTTGATCAAATGATAGTTTAGATGTTGCTGTGAAGGGGTTTTGTGATTAATATCTACAATAAGTTGATTTTAAGCAAAGAAAATTGCCCTTGATAATGTGGGAGTTCTCATCCAATCACTTGAAAGGCCTTCGCCACTGAAACTGGGGTTTCCTTGAAAAGAATGAATTTTGGAACATATAAATCCTTCCCAGTTTCCATTCTATTCACATAATTATAGTCTGACAAGTTTGAAATCTACAGGGCAGGCCGGCTAACTGGAAACCCAGTTGAGAGTTGAGCAGCAGCCATGAGTCTCAAATTTATAGGGTAAGACGGCAGGCTGGAAATTCAGGTGGGAAATCTATGTTAGCTTCATCGTAACTTTTGCAATTGGAAAGAATAAATTTTTTCTACTCAGTAATTATCATGATTGCTTTGACTATTACAGTTTACTTGAATTGGTATTTTAATTTTGGAATTGGCTTATAAATTCCTCAAAGAAACCAACAGGGATTTTGATAATGATAACATTAAATCTGAGATCATTTATGGAGCAATATTTATCCAAAAGCTTGAGATGCCTTTTCTTTTATTTAGGTCATCTTTAATGTCTTTATGCAGTGTTTTGCAATTTTCAGTGTACAAGTTTTGCAATTCTTTTGTTAAACTTACTCCCAAGTAATTTTCTTCGTTATGCTACTGTAAGTAGAATTGTTTTCCTAGTATCATTTTTTGGGTACTTATTCCCAGCGGAGAGAAATGCAATTGATTTTTGTATATTTATATCATATCCTGCAAACTTGCAGAAACTGTTTATTAGCTCTAATAGGTGCTTGAATTCCTTAGGACTTTTTTACACATAATATTATGTTGTGTGCAAATAGAGTTTCTTTCTCTTTCTAACCTGGATGCATTTTATTTCATTTTCTTACCTAAGTGTCCTCTATAGCATCTGTGCTATAGAAGTGATAAGAGTGAACATCCTTGTCTTGTTTCAGACATTAATGAGAAAGCATTCAATCTTTCATGATTGAATATTTTGGTAGCAGGGTTTCTTGTAGGTGCTCTTTATCTCTTTGAAGAAAATTTCACCTATTCTTAATTTTTTATTGTTTCATCAAGAAAAAGCACTGAATTTTTTTCTCCCTTTTATGTTTCTATTAATACTATAACATCCTGTACTCTAGTAATATACTATGCTACATAGAATGATAATTTGTTTTTCTTTTGTTTTTTTTACATAGAATGATAATTTTATCTTGAGTCAATTTTATATTTCTGAGATCAATCCCACAGTCTTAGTGTATAAATCTTTTAATGTTCCACTGGATTTGTTTTTGTCAGTATTTTATTGATAACATTTTACATCTTTAATTTTTTTTAATGTGAACCATTTTTTTTTTTGTCTTTATTGAATTTGTTGCAATGTTACTTCTGTTTTTTAATGTTTTGGTTTTTTGGCCATGAGGTATGTGGGATCTTAACTCACCAATCAGGGATTAAAACTGCATCCCCTGAACTGGAAGGTGAAGTTTTAACCATTGGATTACCAGGGAAGTCCCTTGGGCAAATTCTGGGAGATGGTGAGGGACAGGAAAGCCTGGCGTGCTGTGGTCTGTGGGGTTCCAAAGAGTCAGACATGACTTGGTGACTGAACACAATAAAAAATTTTACACAGTTCTCTTTTATTCATTTTTATTTCTTTAAAGTTTGTAGTACTGTCCCTACTTTCATTTCTTACTTCAATAATTTGAATCTTCCTCTTTTTTTCTTTTTCTTTTTTTTGTTTTCATGGTCAGTTTGGCTAAAGTTTTCCAATTTTATTAATCTTCTTACAAAGCCAACTTTTGTTTTGTTGATTCTCTCTATTGTTTTTCTATTATCTATTTGGCTTGTCTGCAGTCTACCTTCTTTCAGCTTTGAGTTTGGCTTTTCTTTTTCTTTATGCATCCTCCATAGACTCTGGTGTTTTCATATTTCTTTTTATTTTATTTGTTTTAGTCATTCTGGTAGTTGTGTAATAATATCTCATTGTGGTTTTAACTTATATATCCTTTATGGTTAATAATATGTGTTTCATATGTTTATTTTCCATCTGTACATTGTTTTCATTGAAATATCTATGCATGCGTTTTGCCTTTCTTCCTTTGCATTGTTTTTCTTTTACTGTTGAATCTTAAGAGTTTTTTATTCTACATACAAGTCCTTTGTCAGATAAGTTGTTTACAAATATTTTCTCACTGATATGTAGCTTTTCTGTCTCTTTTAACTTTTAACATAGCAATTTTTCTTAATTTTAATGAAGTCCAATTTATCAATTTTTTAATTGCACTTTTGATATTAAACCTAAACTACTGTTTATCTATTTTAGATCCAAATATTTTTTTCTAGAAGTTTTATAGTTAAACATTTAAATCCTTGATGCATTTTGATTTAGTTCTTATATAAATTGTATGAGATTTGGGCTATAGGTTTAGGTTCTGTTTGTTTATTTGCTTTATTTTGTTTTTGTGATAGATGCCGAAGTGCACAATTTATTGAAAAGGCTATCCTGTTTACTTGAATTGCATTTATAGCTTTGTCAAAATACAGTTGGGCATATTTATTTGTGTGGATCAATTTCTGGGTTCTCAATTTTGTTCTTTCAACCTATGTATCTTTCCCTTTGCCAATACCATACTGTCTTAGTTATTGTAGCTATATAATTGGCCACACTAACAGGTTAAGTAATCTACCCACTTTCTTATTACTTTTCAATTCTGTTACAGATATTCTAAGGTCTGTGAATTTCCATATAAAGTTTAGAATAATCTTGTCTATATCCATAAGAAATAAACTTTACTTTGATTTTGGTGTGGATTTCATTAAACATTGACAACTTTTTTGTGTTAAGTCTTCTAATCCTCCAGTTATTCAAGGACTCTTCAACTTGTTTCAGCAAGTCATTTGTCATCTTCAGTATATAGATTTTGTACATGTTTTGTTATGTTTATACCTAAAATTTCATGTTTTGGAACAATGATAAAAGACACTGACATTTAAATTTTGGTTTCCACATGCTTATTAGTATATAGAAATGTGATTTTTCAGTATAATTGATCTTATATTTGTTCAGTTCAGTTCAATCACTCAGTTATGTCTGACTCTTTGTGATCTCGGACTGAAGCATGCCAGGCTTCCCTGTCCTTCACTATCTCCTGGAGCTTGCTCAGACTTATGTCCATTGAGTCAGTGATGCCATCCTTCCATCTCATCCTCTTTCATACCCTTCTCCTCCTGCCTTCAGTCTTTCCCAGGATCAGGGTCTTTTTTGCCCCCACAGATTACGAATTATACCACTTTAAAGGCAGAAAGTTAAGAGGCATTAAAGAGACTTTTGATGAAAGTGAAAGAAGAGAGTGAAAAAGCTGGCTTAAAATTCAACATTCAAAAACTAAGACCATGGCATCTGGTTCCATCAATTCATGCCAAAATATAAGGGGTGAAAGTACAAGCAGTGACAGATTTTATTTTCTTGGGCTCGAACATCACTGCAGATGGTGACCAGTGCCAGGAAATTAAAAGATGCTTGCTCTTTGGAAGGAATGCTATGACAATCCTAGACAGCATATTAAAAAGCAGAGACATCACTTTGCTGATAAAGGTCTGAATAACTAAAGCCTGGTTTTTTCCAGTGGTCATGTATGGATATCCGCTAGACCATAAAGATTGTTGAGCACCGAAGAATTGATGCTTTTGAACTGTGGTGCTGGAGAAGAGGCTTGAGAGTCCCTTGGACTGCAAGGAGATTAAACCAGTGAATCTTAAAAAAAAAAGAAAGAAAGAAATCAATCCCGAATATTCATTGAAAGGACCTATGCTCTAGCTGAAGCTCCAATATCATGGCCACCTGATGTGAAGAACTGACTCATTGGAAAAGACCCTGATGCTGTGAAAGGCTGAGGGTAGGAGGAAAAGGGGGTGCCAGAGGATAAAATGGTTAGATAGCATTTCTGATTCAATGGACATGAAATTGAGCAGACTGCAGAAGACAGTGGAGGACAGATGAGACCAGTGTGCTGCAATCCATGGGGTCCCAAAGAGTGAGACAGGACTTAGCAACTGAACAATAGCAACAAAGAAATAAAACAGGAACAGGACTCTGTAGGTTCTTTTGTGTTCTATAAATATATATGTTTCTTTCTTTGTTTTGTCCTGTTACATTTCAAATTAAACTCTTCATTATACAAAGGGAAGAATTACTGCATATGTTTAAGCTGCACATATTCATCTTTTCATACCTTTGTATAGGTTTCATTTTAGGAAGTCAATGAACTCTCAAAGTGACTTGCCTTGGACTTACTTTAACGATCACAACTTATATATGAGTTCTTTCCATACACCCCAAATGAAAATTTGTCTTATATAATTTTCTAAATTTAAATGAACATAGGATTGCATTTTCTACCAAATCATCAGTTTATTTGCACTATTATAATTCTAAAAGCCATCTTATAAAAAGTTCAGTGAAATGATGAAATATAATGTTCTGATAATATATATAAATTTATAAAATCACAGAATTAAAGAAAATGTACATTGCATTCAATGTTTTTGTCTAAATATAACTTCTCTTAAGACAATTTTCTTTATATTGCATTTCTTGAATATGTAAAGAAAATAAAATTGAAAAGATATGATTGATAAATATATACATTTGTGTGCATGTGTTTATATGTCTATTTTATGTACTCTGTGTGTGTGTATGTGCTCAGTTATATCTGACTCTTTGTGATCCCTTGGATTGTATCCCTCTAGGTTCCTCTGTCCATGGGATTTTCCAGGTAAGAATACTGGAGCAGATTACCATTTCCTACTCCAGGGGAACTTCCTGACCCAGGGATTGAACCTGCATCTCTTGTGTCTTCTGCATTGGCAGGCAGAGTCTTTACCACTAGCACCACTTCAGAAGCCCCTATTTTATGTATTAATAAATCTAACACTAGTAACATGACACTTCACTTTTTATATTTTAATTATTGAACTATATCCTAAGCAGCATTTTGTCCTCTATAACTATAGATTATTTTACAATCAAAACATTCATATACATTAATTGTCCCTACAATCCTAGCAAAAAGTCAAAGATGGTAATGTACTGAGTATCAAAAGAATGTTAAGACAGAAATTATATCATAATGTGGTACAAAGGACTAGGACACTGGCTAAAAAAATGGTTAAAAGTAATGAATTAAAATGTTAAAAGCCACAGAAGTACCTTTATATTTTGTTTAATTTTAACAAAAATGAAACTATTGTGGAAAGATTCTGATGTGATGAGTACCATCTGCTCTTATTTTGTTATATAAAATTTGCATAAAATCTATTAAGTTTGCTGTCTTGCATGCTTCAGGAATTTAATAACCTAGAATTATGGATGATATACAGTACTTGGCAACAAATGTTAATAAACAGAAATTGTATTCCTGCTAGAAATGCATATAGAAACTAGTACGTAATTTTGGGAAAATGAAGCTACTGTGAATTGTTTTCGTCATTTTTAGTAATTAATTTGTTCTAATTAAGGTGTGATTTGTGTTTCTATGCTTCTAATTTTTTAGCCTTAAAGAAAATGAAGTTTTGTCATTAATTTGGTTGCCCATAATGTGTGTTATAAAATTCTTCCCCTTTGTCTCTCTTCTTTTTCTCTCATTCACTTTTTCTTCTATATAAAGTAATGAGCTTATGTGAAATTCTCTATTAGCTGTAAAATGAAAAGATCTGCTCAAAAATTTTGTTATTTATGTAAATATGACATCTCCAAAGGTCTTGGGCACAAGATAATCACTTTTTTTTTTCTTTTAGAAAAGTTACTACTCTTCTCCAATCTGAATTAATCCTAGGTTTAGCCTCCTCTGGGGCAAAGACTACTTAAGGCTTATTTTTAGATCAGAGCAATTTTTTAGCATAATACCTATATTTCAGGTATATTCACTGTTTTCCTACACTCTGCTAAAAAAAGTCATTTCATCGTGTCCAACTCTTTGCTACAATAGACTACATAGTTCTTGGAGTTCTCCAGGCCAGAATACTGGAGTGGTTAGCCTTTCCCTTCTCCAAGGGATCTTCCAAACTCGGGGATTGAACCGAGGTCTCCCACATTGCAGGCAGATTCTTTACCAGCTGAGCCACAAGGGAAGCCCTACTCTGCTAAAGCCAAGGTTACTACACAATGCAAATATATGCGTCCTTTTACTGAGGTCCTTTATTATAAGTTGCAAAGGTTTAAAGATTCTATGCAGGTTTATCTGTACCATTAGGAGAGTTGTATACAACTACTGATACAAACATATAAGCTTTATAAATCCCTATACCCAAGTTTGGATTTCAAGTCATACTAGTTGAGGGACTTTATGCAGAGTTATTCTCTAATCATAAGTTTCTTTTCAAGACATGTGGAGATCCAATAGTAATTACTATAAAGGATTAATGTGTAGATTAAATGGAATGGAAAATATGTAGTCAGTCCCTGGCTCAGAGAAATAACAAAATAAACACTAGCATTTTTAAAAGCTATTCATTTTGGTGTCTGTTCAAAACCAAGAAGCCTTCCATCTTTGTAAACTATAATTTGTGGAATGAAGCAAATAGAAATCTTTACAATATCCGTGACACATTTTACAATTTCACAACATGTGACAAATTCACTTTGTCAAACCATGGCACAAGTGAGACAGCGTGGGGTGTGTGTGTGTGTGTGTGTGTGTGTTCTCTCCTTTGTGTCTGTCAATTTCATTGGCAATAAATAAAACTTCAGTGACAACAATAAATTATCCATGGTGTATTCTTGTCACTTCAACTCTTTAAACTCATTAACCTTTGCTGATATTGTTATTTTCAGAGAGGGCTAAACATACTTTTGCCCTCCTTTTTAAGACTTTCTCTTAATTGCTCGTGTTTTACTCACTTTTGAACAAAATGAGAAAAATGACCTCAGCTAGCTAACTAACCAACCAACAACTGAATATTGAGTGTGTATCATGAGCCAGACACAATGATAGGTCTTCAAGAAACAGTAATCAAAGAGTCATATTTCCTACATCAAGAAGGTCTCAGTTTAATCAAAGATAGACAACTAAAGTGCAATGAAATATATTTCACATATCAAATATAGAAAATGTTTGAAAGAACAGAGAGAGTGATTGATCCTAATTACAGAGTTAGCAGAAATAAGATAGTCAGTATAAATCCTTGAAACAATTCTGAAGTATGAGTAGAAATTCACATTAAGTGACACTTACATGAAGGTTAGTCAGTCGTGTCTGACTCTTTGTGACCCCATGGACTATACTGTTCATGGAATTCTCCAGGCCAGAATACTGGAGTGGGTAGCCTTTCCCTTCTCCAGGGGATCTTCCCAGTCCAAGTATCAAACCAGGGTCTCCTGAATTGCAGGTGGATTCTTTACCAACTGAGCTAAATTCACATCAGTAGGGGGAAAATACAGCATTTTTACAATAACAATAAAAAGGAAGACCTGATAGGATCAGTTCAGTTCAGTCACTCAGTCATGTCCAACTATTTGTGACCCCAAGGACTGCAGCCCACCAGTCTTCCCTGTCCATCACCAACTCCCAGAGCTTACTCAAACTCATGTCCATTGAGTCAGTGATGGCATCCAATCATCTCATCCTCTGTCATCCCTTTCTCCTCCTGCCATCAATCTTTCCCAGAATCAGGGTCTTGTCAAATAAGTCATTTCTTCGCATAAGGTGGCCAAGGTATTGGAGTTTCAGCTTCAGCATCAGTCCTTCCAATGAATATTCAGGACTGATTCCCTTTAGGATGGACTGGTTGGATCTCCTTGCAGTCCAAGGGACTCTCAAGAGTCTTCTCCAACACCACAGTTCAAAAACATCAATTCTTCAGTGCTCAGCTTTCTTTATAGTCCAACTCTCACATCCATACATGACTACTGGAAAAACCAGAGCTTTGACTAGAGGGACCTGTGTTGGCAAAGTAACGTCTCTGCTTTTTAATATGCTGTCTAGGTTGGTCATAGTTTTTCTTCCAAGGAGCAGGTATCTTTTAATTTCATGGCAGCAGTCACCATCTGCAGTGATTTTGGAGCCCCCCCAAAATGAAGTCTGTTACTGTTTCCATTGTTTTCCCATCTCTTTGCCATGAAGTGATGGGACTGGATGCCATGATCTTAGTTTTCTGAATGTTGAGTTTTAAGCCAACTTTTTCACTCTCCTCTTTCACTTTCATCAAGAGGCTCCTTAGTTCTTCTTTGCTTTCTGCTATAAGGGTGGTATCATCTGCATATATGAGGTTATTGATATTTCTCCTTGCAATCTTGATCCCAGCTTGTGCTTCATCCAGCCTGGCATTTCTCATGATGTACACTGCATATAAATTAAATAAGCAGAGTGACAATATACAGCCTTGACATACCCCTTTCCCAATTTGGAACCATGTCTGTTGTTCCATGTCCAGTTCTAACTGTTGCTTCTTGACCTGCATACAGATTTCTCAGGAGGCAGGTCTGGTGGTCTGGTATTCCCATCTCTTCAAGAATTTTCCACAATTTGTTGCAATCCACACAGTCAAAGGCTTTGGTGTAGTCAATAAAGCAGAAGCAGATGTTTTTCTGAAACTCTCTTGCTCTTTCAATATGTTAAAAGAAAATTATAACTCAATATCTCTAGTCAATTATTTTCCAAAATAATTACATATCACTCCAATATAAACCAGTATAACATCATTTAGAATGATTATTTTAGAGCAATCAAGAATAATAATTTATATACTGTAGCTATTACTTTGAAATGTTATAGGAAGCTACTAAATATTGAGAACCTTCCTTTCATATTTGATAACATTGCTTCTATTGTTTCCCTAATCTAAATATACAAACATATTATTATAGAAGAGGATAAAAACTTTGTCTGTGGGCATGTAATTGATAAATGGATGTAGTTGTATATGACCTAGGCACTTCCCCAGTGACTCAGTGATAAAGAACCCACTTGCAGTGCAGAAGACACAGGAGATACGGGTTTGATCCCTGGAGGATAGCATGGCAACCCACTCCAGTATTCTTGTCAGGAGAATCCCATGCACAGAGGAGCCTGGTGGGCTAGAGCCCATGGAGTTGTAAACACTTGGACACGACTGCAGTGACTGAACACACATGGAAGTATATGAAGTAACAGCCAGCTTACTAAAACTTGTTCATTTTCCTCTAGAATGTACAACTTCTGACTCCTCTCATTTTTAAATCCTTTTATTTTATCCAGTTTTATTTTCATAAGGCAACTAATTTGGTGGCTTGGAGAGGGCTATTAATCCAAATCACATTCACCTCACTCAAAACATAGGCAGTGACTGCCTGTTATTTGCAAAATACTCTCCTAGTCATGAGAAATATAGCAGGAAACTAGATCACTCCTGCCTGAAAACCTGTTCAGTGTTTTAAAGATTCATTAGTACAGAGGTAACTCCCTTGTATAACCTGAACAAACAAGTCGACCATATCTGGAGTATAATTAGCTGCATTCTTCCTGTTTCTATATATAAAGTTTAAAATGTTGAACCCACTGTCATAGCAAAAAGTGCCCTGGAAAAAGTTAAATAGTCAAAGAAGACTTTATTCATGGCTATTGCAATAAGGGTGAGGAGACAGGACTCACTATGAACTTAAATCTGAGAAGTGGAGGGTTTTTGTTTTTAAGTATTGGGTTTCCCCAGTGGCTCATCCATAAAGCATCCACCTGCAATGCAGGAGACACAGGAGACGTGTGTCTGATCCCTGGGTCATGAAGTTCCTCTGGAGTAGGAAATGGCAACCCATTCCAGTATTCTTGCCTGGAAAAGTCCATGGAAAGTGGAGCATGGTGGGCTGCAGAACATGAGGTCTCAAGGAGTCAGACAGGTCTGAGCGACTGAGCACAAAGGCAAGTTAGTAGAGAAGTGCCAGAGGGCATTAAGAGCAAGCCTAATCTGCAGGACAACTCAGGTCCATTCAGTTTTTCCTGAGTTTGTAAGTTCTTCTCTTTGATTAAGGCCATTTGTGTTTGCTAACTGGTGCCCATCAGAGTTAGTCTTCTACCTTCTTACAAAGAAAGATAAGAATGCTATTTTCTTGATGTTTACATTTCAAAAGGATGGCTCCCATTTTCCTTACAAAGACATTCTTGATCTGTAAAAGGCTTTTAAGCAGATTATATCTCAAAGGAGCAGAGAAAGAGTTTAAAATTTTTCTAGAGTAAATCCTCTAGGAAAACACAGGTCAGAGTCTGAAGCCTGTCTAAAACTGAGGAAAGCATTGGGCTTCCCAAGTGGCACTAGTGGTAAATAACACACTTGCCAATGCAGGGGACATAAGAGATGAAGGTTTGATTCCTGGATCGGGAAGACCTTCTGGAAGACGGCATGGAAATCCACCCCAGTAATCTTGCCTGGAGAATCGCATGGACAGAGAGGAGCCTGGTGGGATACAGTACACAGGGTCACAAAGGACAGGACATGACTGAAGTGACTTAGCATGCACAAGGTAAGCATTAGGCCTCTTTGGTCACAAAATATCTCCCTGTATTATCCAAGACCCTTGGGCACTTTAAGTCATGCTCTGGCTACTCATGTAGTAGAAAGTCTTGTATTTTGTTTAGATTATGTGTGTGCTAACTCACTTCAGTCATGCCTGGCTCTGCGCGACTCTATGGATTGCAGCCCACCAGGCTCCTCTGTCCATAGGCTTCTCCAGGCTGGGATAGTTTAGTATGTTGACATTTCCTCCAGGGGATCTTCCCTACCCAGGGATTAAACCCACATCTCCTGCTTGGCAGGCAGTTTCTTTTACACTGGGCCACCTTGGAATCCCCGTTGCTTTTAAAATTAAAATAGACAATATTTTCAATTTAGAATAGGCCATGCTGGTCTCCTGAGAAACCTGTGTGGGCATCAAGAAGCAACAGTTAGAACACAGTATGGAACAATTGATTGGTTCAGGACTGAGAAGGGAGTGCCACAGGACTGTCTTTTGATATTTAAAAGAAAAAACTAAGATCATGGCCTCTGGCCCCATTACTTCATGGCAAATAGAAGCGGAAAATGTGGAAGCAGTGACAGATTTCCTCTACTTGGGCTCTAAGATCACTGTGAATGGTGACTGCAGCCATGACATCAGAAGATGTTTGCTTCTTGGCAGAAAAGCTATGACAAACCTAGACAGTGTGTTGAAAAGCAGAGACATCACTCTGCTGACAATGGTCCTTAGAGTCAAGTCTATGGTCTTCCCAATGGTCATGTATGGTGACCATTGTGAGAGCTGGACTGTAAAGAAGGCAGAGTGCCAAAGAATTGATACCTTTGAACTGTGGTGCTAGAGAAGACTCCTGAGATTCCCTTGGACAACAAAGAGATCAAACCAACCAATCTTAAAGGAAACCAACCCTTAATACTCTTTGGAAGGACTGATGTTGAAACTGAAGCTCCAGTATTCTGGTCACCTGGTGCGAACAGCTGATTCATTGGAAAAAGTCCCTGATGCTGTGAAAGATTGAGGGCAGAAGGAAAAGAGAGCATCAGAGGATGAGATGGCTGGATGTCATCATTGATGCAATAGACATGAACTTGGGCAAACTTCAGACGGTGGTGAGGGACAGGGAGGCCTGGTGTGCTGCTGTCCATGGGGTCGCAAAGAGTCAGACACAACTGGGCTATTGAACAACATAAATTTTAATACGTAGATTTTTTTTTTTTGGCTGCCCTTGAAAAATTGGAAAATCTAACTTTATTGAAGATTGGTGTTTGCAACCCCTATTTTATATAATCTAAAGGAACGTCCTTAAGAAAATCCTGAAGTCTTTGGTGTCTAATAATTCACTCCTGTTATTTCTGTCACTGATTCTGTTCACCACATGGTGTAGCTGTTGGGTATTAACTAGCTATCCTTAAGTGTTCTTTGGCTTTCTCTAAGTCAAACGGTGTAATCTACCCATGAAGAAATCTATGATAAAACCTTGTACTTGCATGAACCACGGTGAATTTACCTTACACCAGTAGACATACCTATAATCAAGGCACACTGTGTATTTACTACAGATAAACAGATTCCAGATTGCATTTTAAGAACCCTGTATATAAGAGGCAATGATGTACACCAAGTCATGCTTTTATTTGAAAGATATTCTCAGTTGAAAAATTCTTGAATAGTCACTGGTCTCAAATGTCATGATTATAAATACCAGATCCCCACTTACTTCTCTCTGTATGCTGTTCTACTCAGTGACTTACATGAAAACATGGAAAGTTTAATTTTACAGTAATGGTAGATGTCTCCAAGTTTTTTGAGATACTAATTTGACTCATTTATGTGGTTGTATTGGACTAGATTTTTTTGCCAGCATCTCCAGGACAAAATTTAACACATGTATTTGCAACACAATTTTTGGAAACTAAGCAGTCCACATAAATAAGAGGTCTTGAAATTTTAGTTATTTGTTTTTTGACTCTGCTTTCTGATATAGTTAATTATATAATTGATAGCATTCAGGTATGAGGATAAAAAGTAACAGATCTCCTCTTCAGTTACATTAGTGAAATATTCCAGTAGTGTTGATTCCAGTCTGTAGTCAACCTTTTATAAGTGAGAGCTATAATTTACTTCCCTGGTGGACAGAGGTAAAGAATCCACCTGCCAAGGCAGAGGATGCAAGGACAAAGGTTCAATCCCGGGTTGGAAAGATCCGCTGGGGTAGAAAATGGCCACCCACTTCAGTATTCTTGCTTGGAAAGTTCAACAGACAGAGCCGCCTGATGGGCTGCAGGCCACTGGGTCACAAAGAGTCAGATGTGACTAACCACACACAAACATGTATGTAGTTCACAGTAAATCCAGTTGCTGAATATACTTATTAAATCAGTCAATAACTGAATTGATATAGACACATCATTTTGAGAGTTCTGGAAACATTATGATTAAAAAAAAAAAAAAAAAAACCCACAGCTAAAACTTCTAGTTGCTAATTAGATTATAGGTGCAGAAAATCAGCCTATATATTTTTAAACGTTCTCCTTAAGATAAATTAAGCAGTTCTCTAGAGAATATTATTCTTAATTCACATTTTAATATTCTATAGAAGAGTATTTTACATCTCAGTACATGTAAACCAATGTTGGGGACCCTGATAACAATTAGGCAAATAAATAGAGCAAATAAGCAATAATAAGCCATAATAAGCATAATAAGCCATCATATTGAAACCAACTGATTTGTGACCCAACACACAAAAAATTGTCTTAAACACAGCCCACTGAATTCAACTGAGACATCTATGATTCATATTCACATAGATAATCCTAAATATAAATAATCTGTGAGAGTTTTCATATGTAGGACAAAATTCTCCTGTACTGCTTGTATAACAACGATTTTTAAAGCTGTGTGCAAAAATCAATAAGAATAAGATTCAGGAAGTTTTGTAGTTTAATTTTAACCTAGAGCTTATAAGATTTAGCGTAATAAAATTGGGAAAACAAAAAAATTAAGTTTGTAAAATTGATTTTTAAAGAGCAGAGATTTTCTAGAGCTCAGCAGGTATGTGATAGGATTATAATATTTTCATAGCTAAAAATATTCATAAAACAAAGATGTGCTCAATGCAAGCATGGGCATTATGATTGTCTAAGGCATCAGGATTTAACTACTATTTCTAAATTATACTTTTAAAAGATGTAATGTGTGATTGTATGTGTTTGTATACTTTAATACAGCAAATGAAGATTAACAGAAGCTATCCAGAGATTAATTTCAATTAAGCTGCACCAAGAAGCAAAACAAAATATTTTCAGGATCAGAATCATACTGACTATGGTGAGATTTAAAAGAGAAGACTTACTATTCATTATCATTTCTGTGTTCACAGAGTAAATCAATCAAATGGGAGCTTTCATATTCAAAGGTCAAAATTTGGGTATAACAAGTTTGTAGAAAACCTATTGAAAATTCTCTGGCTGTCATCAATCTTAGCTCTTCAAAATGTAAATAACAGGACACATATTGGTTTTAGGGGAAAAAAGAAAAAAAATTGCTTAAGTGTAACAGAAATGTTCCAATGCAGCTACAGATGAATATTCAGATAGTCAAATAAAATGAGCTGAATCTTCCCACCATGCAAGTTGACTTCCAAAGAAGTACATCAAGGCTGTCTATTGTCACCCTGCTCATTTAACTTATATGCAGAGTACATCATGTGACATGTGGGGCTGGATTAAACTCAAGCTGGAATCAATATTGCCAGGAGAAATATCAATAACCTCAGATATGCAGATAGCACCACCCTTATGGCAGAAAGGAAAAAGGAACTAAAGAATTTCTTGACGAAGGTGAAAGAGGAGAGTGAAAAAGCTGGCTTAAACTCAACATTTAGAAAACTAAGGGCAGGAGAAAAATGGAAACAGTGACAGACCTTACTTCCTTGGGTTCTAAAATCACTGCAGACAATGACTACAGCCCCCAAATTAAAAGGCACTTGCTCCTTGGAAGAAAAACTATGACTAAAATAGATAGCATATTAAAAAGCAGAGACATCACTTTGCCAACAAAGGTCCGTATAATCAAAGCTATGGTTTTCCCAGTAGTCATGCAATGGATGTGAAAACTGGATCATAAAGATGGCTGACTATTGAAGAATTGATGCTTTTGAACTGATGCTTTTTCATGCCTTTATTCATCATTTGTATTCATCATTGTCTTTATATCTTTCAAAATTATGTATTATTTCTATATTTTTTTTTATTTTCAGAGAAGTCATGATAAGGAATTTTTATTTATCCATTAGTTGACTGATCCATGCAGTCTGATATTTCATGAAATCAGAAGCAAAGCTTATTTTTCATACTCATATCTTGATGCTTAACTTTGTGATTCTGGGACAAGACATTTTCATCTTGTAAATAAATATGCTTTAGCTTGGATTTCAGAAAGTACACTAGAAATCTGTCGGATGTCATAGGCCATCAAACGACTTCAAAATAAATAAATGAGTAGATGTTGTTAGTAACTTGACAGGTCTGAAAATTGGGACTGCAAGGAGATCAAATCAGTCAATCCTGGAGGAAATCAATCCTGAATATGGAAGGACTGATGCTGAAGCTGAAGCTCCAGAACTGGCCACCTGATGCAAACAGCTGACTCACTGTATGCTGGGAAAGATTGGGGGCAGGAAGAGAAGGGGTTGGCAGAAGATGAGATGGTTGGATGCCATCACCTACGCAATGGACATGAGTTTGAGCAAACTCTGGGAAATAGTGAAGGATAGGGAAGCCTGGCATGGTTATAAAGAGTCAGACACCACTGAGTGACTGAACAACAACAACAATAATCACTCAACTTACATTCTACTATTTTGGCAATATCGGTAGAAAGAAATCCATTATATTTACAATAGTTTTAACAACAATCTAGACTGTCTTATTGACCTAGGGTTGCATACCCATCTCTGCTGGTCAGACTAGGTGAGGATTGCTGCAGTTATAAATACACAGATGCTTATGGTTGCTTAACACAACAAAATGTTATTTGTTGCTTAAGCCATACCTGATGCAGGTCAAGGGGCTCTCTTACATCTTATAGTTTTACCTTCTTTAAATCATGCCTTAAGTGTTTCAACAACAGGGGAGGAGAGCGAAAACAGGGAAAGAACTCTGAACTGACTTGCCAAAAATTCAAACACATGGACCCACCTGAATGAAGGGGAGGTTGGAAAATATATTTTCCTCTATGCCTGGGTAGAAGAAAATGAAACAGGATTTATTTCTGTTGTGTCTTTTTCTTTTCTAATCATATTTCACAAAGGTTTAAGACTCTAATGGACCAGGCTGGAGTAACATGAAAGTGAAAGTGAAAGTCACTCAGCTGTGTCCAATTCTTTGTGACCCCATGAACTGTAGTCTGCCAGGCTCCTCTGTTCATGGAATTCTCCAGGCAAGAATACTAGAGTGGGTAGCCATTCCCTTTTCCAGGGGATCTTCCCAGCCCAGGGGTTGAACCCAGGTCTCCTGAATTGCAGGCGGATTCTTTACCATCTGAGCCACCATATTCACTCCTAAATTTGAAGGAAAATTAGGGAGGTCATCATCTAATTACAGTGAGAATGAGGTTTGGTTATTTTCTCAAAAAAATACAAAATTGTTTTTATATTAATAGTCAAATAAGGAAATAGACACAAAGATACTAAATAGGTTCAAAAACCAAACTGACCAGAAATATAAACAGTTTTCTTTTTTTATTAATTAACATGTTTATTTTTGGCTGTTGCTAGGTCTTTGGTTGCCGCACAGGCTTTTCTCCAGCTGTGGCCAGCAAGGGCTACTCCCTAGTTGTGGTGCGCAGGCTTCTCATTGCTGTCACTTCTCTTGTTGCTGAACAAGTGCTCAAGTGCAAGTTTCAGTAGTTGTGACCTGCAGGCTCTAGAGCACAGGCTCAGTAACTGTGATGCATGGGCTCAGTTGCTCTGCTGGCATGTGGGATCTTCCCAGATCAGGGCTCGAACCCATGTTTCCTGAATTGGTAGGCAGACTTTTTACCAAGGAGCCACCAGGGAAGATCTAACTGTTATTCTTTACAAGAAAATAGAGAAATACATTTCTTTTACCAAATAATGATGCAGTCATTCACATCTGAGTTACTTTAAAAAAAAAAAAAAAGTCATCCTTATCTACCCCAGCCAGATATATGTGCTGGGCTAAGTCCCTCCAGTCATGTCTGAGTCTTTGGGACCCTGTGGGCTGTAGCCTGCCAGGCTCCTCTGTCCATAGGACTCTCCAGGCAAGAACACTGGAGTGGGTTGCCAGGCCCTCCTCCAGGGGATCTTCCTGACCCAGGGATTGCACCCTCATCTCTTACGTCTCCTGCAGTGGGTTTTTTTTTACCACTAGCTCCATCTGGGAAGTCCAACCAAGTATATATAAATAATTAAATTGGTAGGTGAAATCATCAGTAAAATATGTGATTGTCGACTAAAAGGAACTGCACAATGTGAGAGTTGTTAGTTAAGTTTGATGTGGGGCCAAATGAGAACTATAGCCCAGGAGACAGCATCTCAGACAGTTCTGTGGGGAGGTGAGTATACATGTCATTTTAGTGATGGGGGGATACATGCAACTAGAAAACTGCATAAAAGTCATCTAATTCAATAAGAATCTTTTGTACAAATGGCTTACTATGACTCCATGCAACATGTACTATTTGTTGACTAATCTTTATATTTGAATTTAAACCATATACTAAGATGTTAATTTTTGGATAAGGAAATGGCAACCCACTCCAGTATTCTTGCCTGGAAATCTGTATGGACAGAGGAGCCTGATGGACTACAGTCCACGGGGTCCCAAAGAACTGGACACAACCGAGCAACTGAGCACAGAAAATATTAATAGCTACCACATTTTATTCATGAAACTATTATCAGAATTTAATAAAAATGAAGCTCCACTCAAAGTTTTAGTGAGATTAATAGAACGTGCAGCACTCACCTAATAGATGTGTTGTACAGACAGAAAGCAGAGGTTGTAAACAGTATTGCATGCAAACCTAAAGCCACTGATTCATTTCTGTCAGTCCTATTATCTTGGAATTAATTCTTCAGGTACCAAGTTGAATTGATCTGCTGTCTTTATCAGAAAAAAAAAAATAATAATAATCTCAATGTATTATGTAAATGAATTGCTAATCCATCATTGTCTCATTTAGTTCTTTAAAATACCATACAAAAGGCTTAATATAAAAACATGTGCAGCTACATTCAGTCTGGACGTGCCAAATGTTATCACTTTTCCCATGCCTCTGAACAAATTCTGTGTAGAAATGGACTCTTTAGGATCTTGGAAAGGGGAAGATTGTTCAGGGTCACCTGGGAAGAGATTCTGCTGCCCCTGCTGTGAGGACATAGCCTAGCTGAGGCTGAGTTGCTTTAGGTACAAAAGAACAACAATATTTATAAGTATTTATTTTAAGAGAAGTGCAGAGATTAGTAGTGTAAATCTTTTAGGAAGATGCTTTGATCTTGAATATAAAAAGATCATTGAAAGACAGTAATGTGGCTGTGTTTTCAATTCAAGTCTGCATGTAGAGTGTCCCCAGAGGGGAAGAAGAGGACAAGGAAAGCCCTACTAATTTAAATTCATTTGCTTCTGCTCTGTGCAGTCAAGTACTGCATCCTTGGCTACAAAAATTAAACTCGGAAATAAATAGGTGCTTACTGTCTCTTCCCACAGATCCATATTTGATCTGAGAATTTTCAAAGAATTTTGAAAAAGTTTCCAAATCCTGTAAGGTAGTTAACACAATATCCCATTCTTGATTTGTTTGAATAATTCAAGATAACCTCACCAGAATTTATCAAGTCTCAAAATGTAACTTCCTGTTCATAGAAAGTTTTTTTTTTTTTTTTTTTTACAATAGAAGGATACATTAAATGACACCATGAGGATGAAATAATCTAAATCGAGAAAGTGGGAAAGTACTAGTGACCATATTTAAATAATGAATAAATAAAAAGTTGGCATGAAAAGATAAACTGAGAAAGATGCTGTAATTAAATTTCAAAAGGGACCATATTTAGATCTTGGTTTAAATAGCAAAGAAAACTAAGGAAAAAAATAACTAACTATATTTTTGATATTCTGGAATATTCTGGAGAAAATGAATATAGACTGTTATTACATAGTATGAATGGATTATTTTTAAACTTTTAGGTGTACTAAAGATATCATAGTAAAATCCTTATCTATTAGTACTGGGATAAATAGTACTATATTTATGGGGGAAAGGTGTTACATAGTTTCTCCTCTTAGTGCTGAACATGAATTTGGGAGAGAATGCTATTTAAATAAGTTTCCTGATATCATTGATGATGATGATATTCTGCAGTGATAGAGACATGTGGCAGTAGTTAACCAAGAAAGAAATAAAATTACACTTAATGTATCAGGTAATATCGCCACTCTGGCAATCAGAGGGGTTTGATAAGTTTAGTTACTAGGGACATTCCACACTGCTTTTCATACACATGTGCAATGTATATTAATATATTATTATACATACATGCACATAGACATACATATATAATTAGTTCTTATTTTGAACTTGACTATTTCTCAGAATTGAAGAGGAACCAAAATCATGACTATTTAAGAAATTCTAATATTAATCTACGGGGAGAAAACTGAACTTTGGAGTTTGTCCCTGCTTAAAAATCTTTAATTCCATAGACTTGGAGAGGGATGTAGGCCACCAAAAATAAAAATAAAGAAGAAAATGGAATTCTCACAACATTTAAGACTCTCACATTTTTATCAAGTTGAATATGTTTTATTTGAGATGTAGTTTTAATATAACTATTGTCTTGTCAATACCATTAAAATTCCATCTTAACTGGACAATGAGTGCATGCTCAGTTGCTCAGTTATGTCTGACTCTTTGCAACCCCATCCACTAGACTCCTCTGTCCGTGGAATTATCCAGACAAGAACACTGGTGTAGGTTGCCCTGCCCTCCTCCAGGGGATCTTCCTGACTCAAAGATCAAACTTGCTGGGGCTCCTGCATTGTCAGGAGGATTCTTTACCACTGAGCCACCTGGGAAGCCCTAGTTGGACAACAAAAAAAACAAAATGTTTTTGGTATTTTAATACAAATTCAATAAACACTCTGTAGGTAGGTACTTTTATAACCTTAACAAGAACTTCAAATAAATGTTTAGACATTATGGGCAAGACTACCAAATGCTGTGATTAATGTTACTAAACAGTTTCTATTATAAACTTCTGTTTTCAGAACATGACATGATTCTGAAAAAGTCTCGGTTTGCACTAAAGTGTCGCATGTTTTGCCTCTTTCCCAAGGTGATTATTTTCTCACGTGTAGGAGGAAAATCTGTTCCCTTTTTTCCACAAGTGAGAATGTGGAAAATATATTTTTTCATTGTAAAAATAATTGGCTATTTATTTGTATTTAAAGTAGTTCAAATGACATACTTATATAACTATTACAAATCATTCTGCACTTTTTATTTTGATTATAAAATTATATACAATCATTGTAGAACCATTCTGAAACACAGAAGCATTTAAAGAAATTCAAAGACCTACACACAGAGATCACATTTGATGTAGTTACTATTTCTTTGTCACCTTTAAAAAATGTACATACTGAGTATTTTAAGATTAGAATAATACATAAATACATAGTAGCAAACCATATTTTTAAATATTCTAAATTGTAATTCCAAATGGCTTTATAATAATGCAGGAGCTATAATCATTTAACCAATCATTGATATTAGAACCAGCACTTTGTCTCTAATTTCCTATTATAAAAGTTAAAATATGATATAGAACTTATACATGTGTGTTTATGTGACTAGATATTTTTTCCAGAAACTTTCTTGATTTAGAAAAGACTGCTTCCTATCAAGGGATTAGCCTATTTAAAATCTTGCATTAGTTTCAGGTGTGCCTGAGTGCTTAGTCCCTCATTCGTGTCCAACTACTTGCAACCCCATGGACTGCAGCCCACCAGGCTCCTCTCTCAATGAGAATTCTCCAGGCAAGGATAATGGAATTTGTTGTCAGGCCCTCTTCCAGGGGATCTTCCCAACCCAGGGGTCAAACCCAGGTCTCCGGCATTGAAGGCAGATTTTTTTTTTTTACTATCTGAGCCACCAGGGAAGCCCAAGAATAGTATTGATGGGCTTGGTGACCTTGGAAACATTCGTTGAATGTAACATCTGCTACGGCCTTAGCTTCTGAATGTCTATGTGGCAGAAAAGTGTTCTTCAGTCCTGCACACCTGCCCAGGACTGTTACGTGATAAGTAAATTTCTTATTCTTTCAGTTGTTAAATTTTGAAGTACCATTTATACCACAATTCTGCCTACCCTAACAGTTTTTTTTCAAGAGTTTTATACATATGATCAAACTGCCCTCTGAAAACATTGCAGTAATTTACAGCTAAAGTGATACTTCTAATACTATCAACTCAGAACACTTGAAAATATTGCTACCAAGCTACCCTACTACTAGGGCTTCCCAGGAGGCATTAGTAGTAAATAACCTGCCTGCCAATGCAGGAAACATAAAGAGATGCGGGTTCAACACCTGGGTTTGGAAAATTCCCTGGAGGAGTGCATGGCAACCCAATCCAGTACTCTTGCCTGGAGAATTCCATGGACAGAGGAGCCTTGCGGGCTACAGTCCACCGGGTCACAAAGAGTCACAATGAGTTACAACTCATGTGACTTAACATGCAGGACACACACTCACCAAATAGAGTAGGAAAGAAATCAAAAGTTTATACTCTCGTAATTTGCTGAGAGTGTATTGAAAAGACTGTTTGTAAAGATGTGGACCATGTGTAAGGAAACTCTGAAGGGTAGACCATTGGGAATGGTAATAAGTGAGCTCCACTACCACCTCAGGGCTGAAAGGCAAAGGGAGGGAGGAATTCCCTCAGTCTGAAAGAGCAAACTGTGTTGAGCCAATGCTTGACAGGAAGCCAGGAAGAAGAAACAGCCACTTTTGATTTTGTCCACATATCCCAGTCCCCTCAGGCAGAAAAAGCAAGGTCAGAGCATGGCTCTGAAGAGAGACTGACAGAGTGGGCACAGTGCACCCAGTTTGCCCCTCAGTGTATAATTTTATTCTTTCTGTGCCTCTGCAAAAGGCACACAAATTCTTTCAGCCTCTCTACGGTTCAGAGTTGGTGAAAATTCAACCGTAATTACATATGCAACCTAAGAGGTGAGTTGCCAGTGTTCTTTGCACAAGATAGGGTGTAACAAAGGAAAAGCATGCAAATAAAACATAACTGCTTTACTCCTTGCTTCTACTGTTGTTTTTTCACTTAGTCATGTCTGACTCTTATAATCCCAGTGACTGTAGTCTGGCAGACTCCTCTGTCCATAGGATTTCCCAAGCAAGAATACTGGAGTGGGTTGCCATTTCTTTCTCCAGAGGATCTTATTGATCCAGGGACTGAAGCTGCATCTCCTGCCCTGCAAGGAGATTCTTTACCCCCGAGAGACCAGGGCAGCTCCCCTGCTTCTGTAGCTGTTCCTAAATCCTAGCTAATGCTTCCCATATGGGCTTCCCAGGTGGCTCAGTGGTACAGAATCTGCTTGCAATGCAGGAGATACAGGTTCAGTCCCTGGGTGGGAATGATCCCCTGAAGAAGGAAATGGCAACCCACACCAGTATTCTTGCCTGGGAAATCCTATGGACAGAGGAGCCTGCCAGGCTATAGTCCATAGGGCCTCAAAAGAGACAAACATGACTTAGTAACTAAATAAACAATGCTATCTGTCCATCCAGCAGGCAGCTTGGCTGACTGGGGATCCTTTGCTTACCCAGGTGAAACTTCACTTTTGTGGAAACTGAATTCTTGTAATCATGTCTCTAACACTTATTGGATTTTGCCATATATCATTGACCCAAGTTTTACAAAAGTCATAAAAGACACTCCAGTTGGTTTCCTGCATTCTGAATATATTCATCACTGTTCTGTTTGTATGGCAGCACCCCAACGTGTCTGGTAACTTACCCTAGCCAGTAGTGGGCCCATCTATCTGACTGTTGGTTAAACTATGAATCTAAAAATAACCAGAGAAATCTATGTCTACAGGAAGGGAACTGGAGGAAATAAATAACCTGAACATCATTCTCTAACTTGAAAGCTCCAGCAACGCCATGATCTGGCCAAACACCTAGAAGCCAAAAGGCAAAGGTACACTTAAATATAGACCACATTTGTTAGCATTATTGGACACAAAGAAGAGGGAAGAAGGTACAGCATAGATCAGAAGGAAGAAATAATGATAGAACTGGCAAAATCATTCTTCATATCTAATTTTAAATGGTACGACATTCATAATTCAACATACATTTCTTAAATTTTCAAGTCACCCAAAGTTTATCATCCCTTTATTCATCATTTGTATTCATCATTGCCTTTGTATCTTTCAAAATTGTGTATTATTTCTCCATTTCTTTATTTGCAGAAAGGTCATGGTTAGGAATTTTTATTTATCCATTAGTTGACTGATCCATACTATCTGATACTTCATGAACCCAGAAGCAAAGCTTATTTTTCATACTCATCAGTTCAGTTCAGTTAGTTCAGTCGCTCAGTCGGGTCTGACTCTTTGCAACCCCAAGTAAACCCATGGACTGCAGCACAACAGGCTTCCCTGTCCATCACCAATTCCCAGAGCTTGCACAAGCTCATGTCTGTCTAGTCAGTGATGCCATCCCACCATCTCATCCTCTGTCGTCCCCATTTCCTCCTGCCTTCAATCTTTCCCAGCATCAGGGAACAAATAAAACATCAAATGAGACAGTTCTTCTCATCAGGTTGCCAAAGTATTGGAGTTTTAGCATCAGTCCTTCCAAAGAACAATCAGGACTGATTTCCTTTAGGATGGATTGGTTGGATCTCCTTGCTATCCAAGGGAAGCTCAAGAGTCTTCTCCAATACCACAGTTAAAAACATCATCAGCGCTCAGCTGTCTTTATGGTCCAACTCTCACATAAATACACCACTACTGGAAAAACCATAGCTTTGACTAGATGGACCTTTTTTGGCAAAGTAATATTTCTGTTTTTTAATATGCTGTGGTGGTCATAGCTTTCTTTCCAAGCAACAAGCATCTTTTAATCTCATTGCTGCAGTCACCATCTGCAGTGATTTTGGAGCCCAAGATAATAAAGTCTGTCACTATTTCCATTGTTTCCCCATCTATTTGCCACGAAGTGCTTCTTAACCTGCATACAGATTTCTCAGGAGGCAGGTAAGGTGGTCCTCTATTCCCATCTCTTTTAGAATTTTCCAGTTTGTTGTGATCCATACAGAAAAAGGCTTTGGCATAGTTAATAAAACAGAAGTAGGTGTCTTTCTGGAACGCTCTTGCTTTTTCAGTGATCCAATGGATGTTGGCAATTTGACCTCTGGTTCTTCTGCCTTTTATAAATCCAGCTTGAACATCTGGAAGTGCATGGTTCACATATTGTTGAAGCCTGGCTTGGAGAATTTTGAGCACTGCTTTGCCAGCTTGCGAGATGAGTGCAATTATATAATAGATTCAACATTCTTGGCATTGCCTTTCTTTGGGATTGGAATGAAAACTGACATTTTTCAATCCTATGGCCACTGCTAAGTTTTCCAAATTTGCTGGCATATTGAGTGCAACACTTTCACAGCATCATCTTTCCAGGTTTGAAATAGCTCAACTGGAATTCCATCACCTCCACTAGCTTTGTTCATAGTGATGCTTCCTAAGGCCCACTTGACTTCAAATTCCAGGATGTCTAGCTCTAGGTGAGTGATCACACCATTGTGGTTATCTGGGTCATGAAGATTTTTTATACCTTGCTGCTTAACATAGTATTTCTGGTATGTGATATTTCTATCTTGTAAATAAATATGGTTTAGCTTGGTTTTCAAAAATTATACTAGGAATCTGTGGGATGTCATAGGCAATCAAATGAATTCAAAGTAAATAAATGAGTAGATGTTTTTAGTAACTTGACAGATCCTACAATTGGGACCTACAGATTTCCTCCAGCTTAAATAAATGTTCTTTTTTGCCTCTTCCCTCTTTCTACATAGCAGATGAAATATCCTATTTCCCACTTTCCTACAAACTAATTAAAGCAGAAATTATGTCCTTTGGGGACTTCTTTGGTAGTCCTGTGGCTAATACTCTGTGCTCCTAATGCAGGGAGTCTGGGTTCCAATTTCCAGTCAGGGTACTAGATCCCACATGCTGCAGCTAAGAGTTTGCATGCCACAACTAAGAGTTCTCATGCTGCAACTAAAAAATTCTGTGGGCTGCAACCAAGACCCAGCAGAGCCAAATAAATAAATTAATTAATTAAATAATAAAAGATGAAATTATGTTTTAACTTTATCTTTCATCACATGATAGGTACTTGATATTATTGAATTTTTAATTTAATGTGTAATTTATCATAATATAATTATAAACATGACTTTATTTCCTAGCAGAAGAGGAGTAGAGTTCATTGAGGCTAAAAAAGGAGGGGGTCAATATTTTAGAATTTATGAGTATGGTTTTAGCACCACACAATGTTCTGATTTTAAGAAAAAAATTTGCCTGTCTAGAGAAAAATATGATTAATGTAGAATAGTATTATTTATTCCTCTTCAATATTTTCAAGGGAAAAATCCCTTGAAAAATCTCATTCTGGACCTACTGAATAATAACCTAATTTACAGTTTAACCTCCTGACATACTGAGTGCTTTGAGCAATGATGGGCAAAATTCAGCATTGAGATTCCTGTCATTTTAATTCACTAACCTGACATGTTGGTTTTATATTAGTTTTATATTAATCTTTTTTAAGTTTGCTTAGTGTGATTTTTGAATGATATAATCTTGTCACTTTTGTTTAATGTGAAAAGTTGAAGGCAGATGTAAGTTCTTCAAAGCAAGTAGCCCAAAGTAAATTGCATGTGCCCGAGGCCATTAGAAGGAAATTCTAGAAACCTGGAACTACCAATTATCTCATTCTCCTTTGCATGTTTTGTTTTCTTTATCCTTTTAATCATGCTTTTACTCAATGTTAGTTTACATTTGCATTATTATATTAAACGCCTTTGCTAAGCTGCTAAGTCACTTCAGTCATGTCTGACTCTGTGCGACCCCATAGACGGCAGCCCACCAGGCTCCCCCGTCCCTGGGATTCTCCAGGCAAGAACACTGGAGTGGGTTGCCATTTCCTTCTGCAATGCATGAAAGTGAAAAGTGAAAGTGAAGTCGCTCAGTTGTGTCCGACTCTATGCGACCCCATGGACTGCAGCCTACCAGGCTCCTCCGTCCATGGGATTTTCCAGGCAAGAGTACTGGAGTGGGGTGCCATTGCCCTCTCTGATTAAATGCCTTTAGTACACCAAAAACTGGTTTAAATTTTAGGCAATTAGCTGTAGAATATGAAAAAGGCTCACGGGTTTTGGTTTTGGCTTAATAAGAGGAAGAATACATTGCTGCTGATCACATTTCACAATGACATTACAATCTAAAAGAAAGGGAGCTTGTCTATATAGGATAGATTTAGAACATCAGTCTTCAGCCTTTTTGTCACCAAGGACTGGTGTCATGGTAGGTAATTTTTCTATGGACTTGGGGGTGGAGGTGGTTTTAGGATGATTCAAGTGCATTACATTTATTGTGTACTTTATTTCTGTTATTGATACACTGTGATATATAATGAAATAATTATACAGCTCCCCACAATTAAGGATCAGTGGGGACTCTGAACTTGTTTTCCTGCAACTAGACAGTCCCATCTGGGAGTGATGGGAGACAGGACAGTGACACCAGAAGTGTGTTGTTTATGTCCAGTATTCTCCATAATCTCGTTTTGGTTGCCACTGCTGCAGAAAACTCTGCTTCACAAAGATAGGGTATTGGAAATGGAAGCAAACTTTTCAGTGCTTTTGTGGCAATCTCAGGAAAATAAATCCTATTGCCAAATCAAACATGATTCTGCTCACTTTCAAAGTAAAGCCTGTCTACTGACATCGGGTTACTGTGAAGGAAAGTACAGTGTTTATTGCAAGGCATACAACTTGGGGCCAAATAGGAAGAATGAGCAGCTCATGCTCAAAAGGCTTGTCTTTCAGGGGAAGGTTTTCAAAGAGAGTGTGAGGGAGTGTCATAGGACATGTGATCAACTCATGCATAGTTCTTTGATTGGTTGATGGTGAGGTAACAATGGAAATAATGGAAACAGTGACAGACTTCATTTCTTGGGGGTCCAAAATCTCTGCAGATGGTGACTGCAGCCATGAAATTAAAATACACTTGCTCCTTGGCAGAAAAGTTATGACCAAACTAGACAGCATATTAAAAAGCAGAGACATTACTTTGCTCACAAATATCCATCTAGTCAAAGCTATGGTTTTTTCAGTAGTCATGCATGGATGTGAGATTGGAATATAAAGAAAGCTAAGTGCAGAAGAATTGATGCTTTTGAACTGTGGGGTTGGAGAAGACTCTTGAGAGTCCTTAGGACTGCAAGAAGATCCAACCAGTCCATCCTAAAGGAAATCAATCCTGAATATTCATTGGAAGGACTGATGCTGAAGGTGAAACTCCAATACTTTGGCCACCTTATGCGAAGGACTGATTCATTTGAAAAGACCCTGATGCTGGGAAAGATTGAAGGTGGAAGGAGAAGGGGATGACAGAGGATGAGATGGTTGGATGGCATCACCGACTCAGTGGACATGAGGTTGAGTAAACTCTGTGAATTGGTGATGGATAGGGAAGCCTGGCATGCTGCAGTCCATGGGTTCACAAAGAGTCAGATACAACTGAGCCACTGAACTGAACAGAGGTAACAGGGTGTTTTTTCTAGAACTTCAGTCATCAATCTTCAGGTTCCAACCAGTCTAGGGTTTATGTGCTAAGGTTTATATCAGCATGAGGTTAACTTCTTCCTCCTAGAGAGAATTTAGTAACTGCAAAACAACTGAAGAATATGGCTTAGGATATTATAACCTTTAGGAAGGAGCTAAAGGTCTTTGATTTTGTTTTATAGCTTAACTATTATTATTTTGTCTGGCTTAACTGTTTTCCTTTGTTTCTGCATTTTCTCCCTTTGTGGTTATATTTGCTCTTTGGAACCCAGGGAAAGCCTAGGAGGCTAAAGCTTTATACAAACAAGAGGTGGAGAACTTGGAGTGATTTCCCTGGGAAAGCTCCACAGTGACCTGCTCAGTGGCAATCCAATTCTTTTGAAAATGCTGAGTGTTATTCACTCAGTCACTCAGTTCAGTCGCTCAGTCGTGTCCGACTCTTTGCGACCCCATGAATCGCAGCACGCCAGGCCTCCCTGTCCATCACCAACTCCCGGAGATTACTCAAACTCATGTCCATCAAGTCGGTGATGCCATCTAGTCATCTCATCCTCTGTCGTCCCCTTCGCCTCCTGACCCCAATTTCAAGCACATGGTAATTAATAAGTATATAAACTGGCTTAAAGCCCTATTGGGTTATATTAGTCAGCTAGAGCTGCTGTAATAGAATGATATTAATACTACAGACTGGGCAGCTTAAATAACAGGAATCAATGTTCTCACTGCTCTGCAGGATGGAAATCTAAGATTAGCATTCCAGCAACATTACTTTATGGTGAAGACCTCTCTCCTCGGCTTGCAGATGCTCACCTTCTCAGCGTGTCCTCAAACTGCCTTTTCTTTGTGCATACATGTTTCTGGTGTCTCTCTCTCTTCTTATAATGACAACAGTTTTATTGGATTAGGTCCCAATTCTCATGATATCATTTAATGTTGATTACTTCCTTAAAAGCCCTATCTTTAAGTACAATCACTTTAAGAATTAAGGCTTCAGCATTTGCTGATGGAGTGGGCAGACACAATTCAGTCAATACTATCAATCAAACCAGCCTTCATTAGTAACCAGATTCTGAAAGCCGGTGACATAGTGATAGCCCTGTCCTTCGGGACTTCATCCAGTGAGCAGTAGCCTCACTCCAATAACAATGTGACTGAAAGTGAATCAGCGGTATCCAAACTCCAGTAATGCATGCATGCATGCTAAGTTGCTTCAGTAGTGTCCAAATCTGTGCAACGCTGTGGACTACAACCTGCTAGGCTCCTCTGTTCATGTGATTCTCCAGGCAAGAATACTGGAGAGGGTTGCCCTGCTCTCCTCCCAGGGGATCATCCTGACCCAGGGATTGAACCCAGGTCTCTTACATCTACCTGCATTGGCAGGCAGGGTCTTTACCACTAGCACCACCAAACTCCAGTAAACATGCTTCCTTAGCTAAAGCTCAACATCTCTAAACATATCTACTTCTGAAAGAGCACCAATCCATAATTCCATGTGTCAGCTACAAACTGGCACTTGCCAAGAGCTGTGCCGCTGACTGAACAGCAACAACAAGTGCACTCGCCATCCGCCTCTGCCAATATTGAGCACTGTAACGCTGTAGCTGGTGACCTTCAACATCCCCTGACGGAGTTCAGGGTGGAGTGAGGCACTCTGTGCTACAGGGAACCTGGTGGCACAGGTCTTTAGACAGTTAGATATTTTCAGGTATTTCATAGAAATGGTATGGACCTAACAGAAGCAGAAGATATTAAGAAGAGGTGGCAAGAATACACAGAAGAACTGTACAAAAAGAGATCTTCATGACCCAGATAATCATGATGGTGTGATCACTCACCTAGAGCCAGACATCCTGGAATGTGAAGTCAAGTGGGCCTTAGAAAGCATCACTATGAACAAAGTTAGTGGAGGTAATGGAATTCCAGTTGAGCTATTTCAAATCCTGAAAGACGATGCTGTGAAAGTGCTGCACTCAATATGCCAGCAAATCTGGAAAACTCAGCAGTGGCCACAGGACTGGAAAAGGTCAGTTTTCATTCCAATCCCTAAGAAAGGCAATCCCAAAGAATGCTCAAACTACCACACAATTGCACTCATCTCACATGCTAGTAAAGTAATGCTCAAAATTCTCCAAGCCAGGCTTCAGCAATACGTGAACTGAGAGCTTCCAGATGTTCAAGCTGGTTTTAGAAAAGGCAGAGGAACCAGAGATCAAATTGCCAAAATCTGCTGGATCATTGAAAAAGCAAGAGAGCTCCAGAAAAACATCTATTTCTGCTTTATTGACTATGCCAAAGACTTAGACTGTGTGGATCACAATAAACTGTGGAAAATTCTGAAAGAGATGGGAATACCAGACCACCTGACCTGCCTCTTGAGAAACATATATACAGGTCAGGAAGCAACAGAACTGGACATGGAACAACAGATTGATTCCAAATAGGAAAAGGAGTACGTCAAGGCTGTATATTGTCACCCTGCTTATTTAACTTATATGCAGAGAACATCATGAGAAACCCTGGGCTGGAAGAAGCACAAGCTGGAATCAAGATTGCTGGGAGAAATATCAATAACCTCAGATATGCAGATGATACCACCCTTATGGCAGAAAGTGAAGACGAAATAAAGAACCTCTTGATGAAAGTGAAAGAGGAGCGTGAAAAAGTAGGCTTGAAGCTCAACATTCAGAAAACTAAGATCGTGGCATCTGGTCCCATCACTTCATGGCAAATAGATGGGGAAACAGTGGAAACAGTGTTAGACTGTATTTTGGGGGGCTCCAAAATCACTGCAGATGGTGATTGCAGCCATGAAATTAAAAGATGCTTACTCTTTGGAAGGAAAGTTATGACCAGCCTAGACAGCATATTAAAAAGCAGAGACATTACTTTGCCAACAAAGGCCTGTCTAGTCAAGGCTATGGTTTTTCCAGTGGTCATGTATGGATGTGAGAGTTGGATTGCAAAGAAAGCTGAGCACAGAAGAATTGATGCTTTTGAACTGTGGTGTTGGAGAAGACTCTTGAGAGTTCCTTGAACTGCAAGGAGATCCAAGCAGTCCATCCTAAAGGAGATCGTTCCTGGGTGTTCATTGGAAGGACTGATGTTGTAGCTGAAACTCCAATACTTTGACCACCTCATGCGAAGAGCTGACTCATTGGAAAAGACCCTGATGCTGGGAGGGATTGGGGGCAGGAGGAGAAGGGGACGACAGAGGATGAGATGGTTGGATGGCATCACCGACTCGATGGGCATGAGTTTGAGTAAGCTCCGGGAGTTTGTGATGGACAGGGAGGCCTGGTGTGTTGTGATTCATGGAGTCACAAAGAGTGGGACACGACTGAGCGTTGGAACTGAACTAATCTTTGCATCTCTTCATGTCTAAATGAAGTGAAGTCGCTCAGTCGTGTCCGACTCTTTGCGACCACATGGAATGTAGCCTACCAGGTTCCTCCATCCATGGGATTTTCCAGGCAAGAATACTGGAGTGGGTTACCATTTCCTTGTCCAGGAGATCTTCCCGACCCAGGGATTGAACCCGGGTCTCCCACATTGTAGGCAGACGCTTTACCATCTGAGCCACCAGGGAAGCTCCTTCATGTCTAAAGAAGCTTTATTTAAATCCTTTCAGAATGACATCATCACCTTCTTTTCTTCTTGTAAGGTAAGCACTTGAGGCACTGAACTCCCCCTTCACCAGAATCCTGTATATTGACCTTCCCACTTGACCTCTTTGGAGCACCTTTCAGAACTCTCTGAGGTGCTCTCTCCCCAGCTGCAGTCCTCATTTTGCCCCAAATAAAACTTAACTTGCAAATCTCAAATTGTATATCTTTTTAGTTGACATGCCATTCCACACCTTATCAGCCCTGTGATTTGTTAGTAATGTAGCACCGTAGAGTAGAGCTCCTTCTTAATTAGCCAGCAATAAACTCAACTTTTTCTTCCCCCAAGTATTAAGTAACATTTTTTCTTTCAACAAAGGTATAAAATGTAATTTTGAGACTTAAAAAAATAGCAAAGACCAAATTTAAAGGTGTGGGTTTTACACTAATTATACGGTGACTTCTCACCTAAATATCTAGCACATCTCCCTCTTTCTTGGACTTAGCAGCACTGCATCAAGAACTGCCAGGCTTTCTTTTCATTGTTTACTCTTTCACACTTTTTCCCTTTTATGCTTCATTTAAATCACTTAGAATAGCTAAGATGTTTTCAATCTTTAATCCACCTGAACAATTTCTAATGACATTGGTCACTAGGTGTATTTTCCATTACTCTCTCATATTTATAGAATTATAGAAAAGCTAAAAATTAAGAGGATGTGCTAAATACTTTGGATAATGTTTTATATATATTTGCTCTGCCACCTTGAAGTCTGTAAAAGTTATATGACAAATATTTTCAGGGAAAAACAACTAAACAGTTCTTAGTTTACTATCTTCTTGCTTTCTCTGTGTCTAGAGGAAATCAATTTTGGTTACTTTTTTAAAAGGTGTTAATTAATGTAGATGATTGAGGCTGTATGGTGAGCAATCACTAAAAAATATAAAAATATGTTCATAATAGCAAGTATGGTTTATATAGCTTTCAAGAGAATTTTGTAGTTCATCAAGATGTCATATTTAATACTATATATTTATTATGTTTTATTTAATATGTTGACAATGGTGGCTTTACTTCAAAGCTAAGCTATGATCTGTAAAGTTACTATTTGCATTCTTTCAGCAATTTACATTATAGTATTTTATATTGCATTATTTTCATGACAATAATTTATATAACAAATACAATATAGTTTTTATATTCACATGTATAAGATATATGTCAAGATTTTTTAACTGGATTAAAATATCATACATAACAAAAGGCAGTATTTCATAAAATAATGGAATCATAATTGTGTTTTCTTTGTCATGTTTGGCCATAATTTAATGAAATCTTTTTTCTCAAATTTCTTATTTTTAGAAAAGAAATATTAAACATTTCTAGTAATCATTGATGTTTATTTCTGAGACTAAAACATGACCTGTAACTATTTCTTGCATATAAATATCTATTACTTCTTTTCATATCTTATCCTTTCTGAAAATTTGCTTTTACTTTGCTCTTTACAGATTCAGCCTTCAAATTCAGACTAATAAAACTGTTTAGATGTTAGGATAAATAAATTTGTTAAAATTTTATGGCCACAGGAAAGTCAAAGATTTTCTTCTTCACCTTAAAGAATAATGGAGATAGTTTATTTGACATTCTTTAAATGTTAATTATTTCTCATTTATTGTGAGATCTCCTTTGTTAAATCTAGAGTAAAAAAATGAATATGCTAAAAGAGAAGTGAAGTCATTCTAGGTTAATTATGTATAATTAAAACATATTAATATGAGTATGCTTTAAAGACTGCATACTTTTCAGGTTAAAATAAGCATATTCAAGTTTTATGCATGGACTAACAAAATAACTGTCAACAAATCCTTTTTTTTTTTTTTTAACAAATCCATTTTTAAATGGACAAAATAATTGAGTAATATCCTCGTCAATCATTGACATCCACAATACACTTCACAGGATAAATTAAAGTCTCTGGAGATTTGCTAATGTCCTCATTGTCACTTGCCTTTCATATCACCATCCATCACTGTAACACCCTGAACCCACTGACTCCATTAGGGAAATATTTATCCCCAGTGTAGACCTTATAAGAACTTCTTTGAATAGCTCTGATTTAATGTTTTGTGTCAATGATTCCTACCAAATGAGTATAAAGCTGACTACAGTATCACTGACATAAATTCATCCTTAAAGTACAAACATCTCTTAGAAGTTAATCAACTTAAGTTGCTCATCCTTATGAAAGCTTTCCAGTTAACAAAATATAAAAACATATATATTTGCATATAAGATAGGTATGCTTTGGGGGTGGGTTTTGATCATTTTGAAAGCTTTGATGAAAGAGGCATCCTGACCTCTAGACAATCTCTCATGAAAATGTGACAAATCAATTAAAATATGTTTCAGGTGGCTTGCTGTTACATAGGTAGACATAATTAAAATGGGTTGTCAATCAAAACACCAGTTTAAAATTCCAGAATGTCCTAGCTAATGACCTTTCCAAATATAGTATTAATCAAACCAATCAGTTGCCCTTGTTGTTTTTCAGTTACCCAGTCATGTCTGACTTTGTGACCCCATGGGCTACAGCAAGCCAGGCCTCTCTGTCCCTCACCATCTCCTGAAGTTTGCCCAAGTTCATGTCCATTGCGTCAATGATACCATCCAGCCATCTCAACCTCTGATGCCCTCTTGTCCTTCTGCCCTCAATCTTTCCCAGCATCAGGGACTTTTCCAATGAGTCAGATGTTTGCATCAGAATTAAAAGACTACAGTTTCAGCCTCAGCATCAGCCCTTCCAATGAGTATTCAGGGTTGATTTCCCTTAAAATTGACTGGTTTGATCTCCTTGCTGTCCAAGAGACTCTCAGGAATCTTCTCCTGCACCACAGTTTGGAAACATCAATTATTTGGCACTCTGCCTTCTTTATGGTTCATATCTCACAACCATATGTGACCACTTTGAAAGATCATAGCCTTGACTATACAAACCTTTGTTGGCATACTGATGTCTTTGCTTGTCAACACACTGTCTAGGTTTGTCATAGCTTTCCTGCCAAGAAGAAATTGTCTTCTGATTTCATGGTTGCAGTCAACATCTGCAGTGATTTTAGAGCCCAAGAACAGGAAATGTCACTACTTCCACCTTTTCCCCTTCTATTTGCCATAAAGTAATGGGCCTGGATGCCATAATCTTAATTTTTTTTTTAATATTTAGTTTTAAGCCAGCTCTTTCACTCTCTTCCTTCACCCTCATCAAGAGGCTCTTTAGTTCCTCTTTGCTTTCTGTCCCTAGAGTGTTATCATCTGCATATCTGAGGTTGTTGATGTTTCTCCTGCCTATCTTGATTCCAGCTTGTAACACATCCAGCCTGGCTTTTCTCATGATGTGCTGAGCACATAGATCAAACAAACAGAGTGAGAGCTCACAGCCCTGTCACACTCCTTTTTCAATGTTGAACCAATCAGTTGTTCCATACAGGATTCTAACTGTTGCTTCTTGGCCCGTATACATGTTTCTCAGGAGACAGGTAAGATGGTGGTATTCCCATGTCTTTAAGAGCTTTCCACAATTTATTATGATCCACATAGTCAAAGCCTTTGGCATAATTGATGAAACAGAGGTAGATATTTTTTGGAATTCTCTAGCTTTCTCTATGATCCAGCAAATGTTGCCAATTTGATCTCTGGTTCCTCTTCCTTTTCTAAATCTAGCTTGGACATCTGGAAATTCTTGGTTAGCATAATGCTGAAGCCTAGCATTCAATATTTTAAGCATGTCATGCTAAGGACGTGCTAAGCATGATCTTACTAGCATGGGAGATAAGTGCAATTATCCGATGGTTAGCACTTTCCTTAGTACTACCCTTCTTGGGATGAGGATTGAATTTTTCCAGTCCTGTGGCCACTTCTGGATCTTCCAGATTTTCTGACATATTGAATACAATACCTTGACAGCATCATCCTTTAGGATTTTGAATAGTTCTACTGGAATTCCATTGCATCCACTAGTTTTATTAATAGCAATGCTTCCTACGGCCCCCTTGACTTTCTTCTACAGAATGTCTGGCTCTGAGTGGCTGACCACACCATCGTCATCATTCTGTTCATTTGGATCTTTTTATACAGTTCTTCCGTGTATTCTTTCCATCTCTTCTTGATCTCTTCAGTGTCTACTAGATCTCTACCATTTATGTCCTTTATTGTGCCCATCTCTGGACAAAAAGTTCCCTTGATACCTCCAATTTTCCTGAAGAGATCTCTAGTCTTTCCCCTTAGGAATGGACTATAAATATGATCCGGTCATTTTTAGCTTATTCTCAGGATGGATTGAGGTTTTTCCTTACCAGAGAGCACTGTTTTAACAGCAGTTTCTTTAAAAAAATCAATACAAAACACTTAAGCTTCTCACCTAGGGAATACCAACTTCATTTCCAGTATCAAGGATACATTTTTCACTGGGACTATCACTAAAGAACTTTGCATACTTGCTTTTACTCAAAATATCCATTGTCAACGTCATACGCAATCAATACAATTTAGGATATCCAGAGAACTCCAAAATAGGGAAAATGTGCTATAAGTTAGCTCTCTGGAAGAATAATATTCAACTCCCTCCTCATGGATGCTGTGTGAGCTGAATCCAGTTGTAAAATAATGTACTAAAACAGAGTTCTGAGTTTTGTTTCTGACCTGTTTTAATCATATATGCCCACAAGCCCGGTCTGGAGTCTCAAGCAAGTAGTTTAAGAGTCAGGGTTGCCTTAGATAATCACTTGGGCCCTGATTTTCCCTTGGCTAGTCCATGGGAACTTGTGGTATAGCAAACACTTTCTGTTGCACCTGTAAACAAAACACGATGATCAGAATGATCACTGAACAGTCCAATGAAAATGACTAGCTGACTCTATAGAGGAGACCTGGCTGTTCTTTGAGATACTCTTTTCTGGTCTGTGTCTGTTAATCTCTGTCTCTACTTTCTGAGGGTATTATTAGGACTCATAATTACTTAGAAATGGGGAATAACCTGTATTGTAATTGGCCAATACATTCTGTCCCAAGACTTAAATACTACTGTGTAGGCATTGTCATAGAACATGATTAAACAATACATCCTGCAGTCACAAACACATGAGGTACATATTCTAGTCTAACTTCTCATCAGTACAATTTTGAAAATGTATGCAATTAGAAATATTATTAAATATAGAACAAAATATGAGCAGACTCAGCCCTGGCCACCAGCAGCAGGCAGCTAGGACATTACAAACAACACTCATAGAATATACTCAAACATCAAAGTTTCTCTGTGACCACTTTGTGACAATTTCTAAAATAATACAGATAGTGTTGTTGTTGTCTTGTTGCTATTTCTGATTCTTTGTGACCCCGTGGACTGTAGTCCTCCACGCTCCTCTATTCACAGAATTCTCCAGGCAAGAATACTGTAATGGGTTGCAATTTCCTGCTCCAGGGGCTGTTCCCAACCCAGGAACTGGACCTGTGTCTCCTGCACTTGGCAGGTGGACTCTTTACCACAGAGCCACCTGAGAAGCCACAGATAGATACTACAAATTAGAGAAAGAGAGAGAGAAAAAAAAAAAAAAAGAATTTGCAGTCTTCATTTTCTATTTCTTTTTAAACTGACAGCACTAGCCAAGCTTCCTCTTGTAGATTAGAATCTAACAAGCTATTCAATAACCTAATTGTCCCTCCTTCCTACCAGAAGTATCTTTGGTTTCCTTAACCTCCACTTAGAATCATCCAGCTCAATCCCAATTCCTATTTTAAAAAGCCCCTAGTAACTTCCTCTTATCAAAACAGCACTGGTTCTCATATTCTTTCGTTACCAAAATCCAAATAGGCCTAACTATGAACTGTTTTCTTGATAGCCTTTAGCTGGTGAGTTCCAATATTTCTCAGGGCCTTTCCAAGGAATTTTTAAGTTTTAGTTGTCTTATATTTACTATTAAAATTAAAAAAGTGATATATCACTGAAGAGACAAAACCATTAAGTCTTATTTGGATAAATATGTACCTCAAATATGTACTACTTCGGGTTGTGCTGGTATGTGCTAAGTCACTTCAGTCATGTTTAACTCTCTGTAACCTCATGAACTTTAGCCCGCCATGCTCCTCTGTCCATGGAATTCTCCAGGCAAGAATACTGGTGTGGATTGACATTTCCTCCTCCAAGAATCTTCCCAACCCAGGGATCGAACTTGCGTCTCTTATGTCTCCTGAGTTGGCAGGTGGGCTCCTTACCACTAGCAACATCTGGGAAGCCTCAGTTGTCAAGTACCTCAAATCTGATCATTTCTGTTCATTTTTCCTCTTTGTCCAGATCTGTAATGCCCATGAATTATTAAGTATGCTTTTCTCTACTCTCCAATATCACCATCTGAACAATCAGTGTAGGTTTTCATTGTTTACTCAGTTTTGTCAAAGTCCCCTGAGTCAACAAACATGCGGGACCTGTTAGTGAGCAAGTTATATGTCATCTGACCTTCAGGGAGTGGAGAAAATTATTCACAACAGAATGAAGTTCATACACTATAATTGTTAAAAGGAAAAATACAATATTTTTAATTTTACTTGACATATAAGTGTATTTTATATGAAATTATAAGAAACATTTACTTATATGTGTGTGTGTATATATATATACACACACATACACGTATGCATACACACAGAAGAGCATGGTGGGCTACAGTCCATGGATTTGCAAAGAGTCAGACACAACTGAAGTGACTAAGCATGCATACACACACACACATGAAAAAAGTGAAATTATTAGTCACCCAGTGGCCATATCACACAGTATGAAGGATTTTTTTTTTTTTCCCCCAACCAGGGACTAAACCCAAACCTATGCCTCCTGCAGTAGAAACATGAAGTCTTAACCACTGAACTGCCAGTGAACTTCCTTAATATACCTTTTATTAAAGGTATATTGAAAAATTACTATGATATTTGAATACATTTCATGAATAAAATATATTCAGCAATAAAAATTTTGGAACACGTTTCTCACAGTGTCACTTATGCTGGTGATTACCTCTCTGTGTGGAATGCCTTTTGCTCCATCCTCCCTTCAAGTTGGTGTCTAATTTGCTGCATTCTCTCTGGTTTATGTGTCATCTCCTCCAGGAATCCATCCTTGACCTGTTTGGACTGAACAAATCTGTCCTTTTCTGTGAATCTATGATACTCTGTATAAATCTATCATATACTTAAATTATTTTTTCTGAGTCTGATTCTCTCATAGACCTTGGTTTTCTTGAGAGAAATTTATTCATTTTGTGTCTATGATGATTATACAATAATCTCCCAGTAAATGTGTGAAAAAGAAATGAGTAGTTATAAGCTCTTCCTATTTAAGAAATAAAACCTAACAAAAGCAACCAGGTGCTTCTTATTTAAAATACATCATATTGAAAAACTAACAAATACTCTCATATTTGCTATTATGACTGACTAAGTGTTCTCTGCAGTGTATAAGGAAATGACTTTCTTTGTATTGAGAGAGATTCTATTGCACTATTGAAAAAAATATCAATTAGATACTAATTAGTCTTGCTTTCTGCTTGTGGAGGGCTTGAGGTGAATGGGTGTGGAAGAAAATGGGAGCAATAATTAAGTAAACATTTAGGCAATTCAAACCTTGTGCTCCTTGAAGATAAAAATGCAAATCAGGTTTGCAATATAACCTCCACAAAGACAACCAGGGCAGATGCTAATGAATCTAACATGTTTGTCATGAGTAGTTTAGCTTTAAAGACATTGATTTCTTTACAAAGAGAAGCAGTGAAACATAAAGTTTTTATGCTGCATCAAACCTGAAAAATTAAAGGCTCCTAATGGTCTTTAGTAATACATTGTGAGGATGATGATTATGAAAAAGCTCAGCAGTTTTGATGAATCACTCTCATCTGGCAAAAGGTCTTGACTTATTTGACAGAAGGTGCCTTGCATAGATCAGCATAGAGAAGTGAGAGATAACAGCTATTGTGTTACATAATAGTGCAATAATACAACATTTATAGGGTTTTAAGTGCAAGTGAGAAACAATAAAAGTGAAGAATTTCACAGTTAAGGAGGAAACATACCAGTCTGCCCTTTAGCACAAAGTCACAACCCAGAATTAAGGGACTTGTGATTCAGGGTGAATGGTGTGGCTGCTGGCTTAAAGAAACAGTCTGCACCAATTATTCACATATTATATTATTTCATTTTTAAAATTTTATTTTACACCAAGGAATATACAAACTTTCCTTATAAGGCCAGCATAACCCTTCTTAAACCTTATGGTTTTGTTTCTCTAGTCAAAAAAGTAGTTTGGCGATGAATTATCAATTTTTTGAAATTTAAGTATTCTAGCAATGACTGTATACCTGAATCAGGGAAACTTCACTTCTCCAAGTTTATTTCCCTCTCCTCTCTAGTTATACGTTCTATTGGAATTACTATCTCCTTGGTTTGCTATATCCTTGAGTGCTTTTATTTGCATGAGCCAATTTCTTTTTGAAACCAAGCAGGGCTGTGTGAGGCTCCTGGATACAAGTCATTTCTGTGTCCCTCATTTCTTGATCATAGAAAATTGGTTTCATTCAGCCTCCTTGACCTTTGCAGATTTCCAAAGTGCAGATTCAAATGGTTGTTAATCAGGAAAGGGAGGGGACACAGAAACAAGGGAGGAAAAGTCAATAAACAATAGCGCAGCCTTGGGGCAAGATCCCGGTTCCTCCTCAAGGAATATACACAACAATATCTGAGCTCTTCTGAAGAACCGAGGCCCCTACCTAGGTGTAAGATGGCAACTTCAGGCTGAGCACAAGATTTTTGGAGCAATATCCTGTTACCTCACCACATACTGAGGTAGAAACGGATAGGACTCTGAGACCTAGGTCTTGTTTCCAATAAACATCTCACTCCATAACCTAAAGCTATACCATTTGTCCCAAATTTCTAGGATCTGTCCTTGGTCTAATAAATAATCAGCACTCAGATCCAGGGAAGGGCAGTAATTAACTACTGTTCCATGTGACTGAGGGAAAAACTACTGGTGATTATTAATCTTTAGCCCATACATCTCAGAAGCTCATACTTCTGGCCCATTGTAAAATGCCAGAGAGCAAGTAAAAGGGTGGAGACTTAATCCAAGGATCAAGAAATGCCACAAAGATGTTAAATTAAACATTTTGACCTTTAAAGTGATTGGTTAGAAATTATGAATTTTAAGGACAGGAGTCAACCAAAAATGTACAGATTAATACTGCTTAGGAGTGTAAACTGCTGTAAGTCCCTTCTTTGGGGGATTCTTTACTCTCTTAGTGTCTGTGCTGGGAGCTTTGTACTTTCCTTTTCATTACTAAATCCTACTCACTTGCTACCATGAGTATTTGCCTGCTCCTGAAGTTCATTCTTCATGTTAGGTAGTTAGAATAGGAAAAAAGGAGTCCAGAACGGCAGTCGCAGTCGCTAAAAGACAAAGTTGGGAAAAGCCTGTGAAAATAGAACAAGAGAAGGTCCAACGACTGGAGTGAGGACCTCAGGTAAGACAAACAGCCCTCCTGGCTAGCCCAATCTACATAGGGCAGGCTCAGAGGGAGGACAAAAAACATATAAAAAGAGGGGCCAAAATTGAGCTGGGCCCTCTCTTCTCTTGTCTTTTGGGTCAACCCACGCTCACTCCTCCAGGGTATACTATTCTTTGTTTTCCCTAATAAAACTGAACTGTAAAACTGATTCATCTATAGGTTAAAATTTTTGCTGTGGTGAGAGAGAAGCAAGGAAATTACAAATTCCCCCGACATTTGGTTCCATGAATAAGAACTCGGATGTTGGTTTCACATGGACTGCAATACACCAGCTTCCCTATCCTTCACTATCTCCCAGAGTTGGCTCAAACTCATGTCCATGGGTTGATGATGCCATCCAACCAACTCATCCCCTGCCACCCGCTTATCCTCCTGCCCTCAATCTTTCCCAGAATCACAGTCTTTTCCAACAAGTTGGCTCTTCGCATCAGGTGGCCAAAGTACTGGAGCTTCAGCTTCAGCATCAGTCCTTCAAATGAATATTCAGGACTGATTTCCTTCAGGAATGACTGGTTTGATCTCCTTGCTGTCCACGGGACTGTCAAGAGTCATCTCTAGCATCACAGTGTGAAAGCATCAATTCTTAGATGCTCAGCTTTTTTTTACAGTCCAATTCTCATATCCGTACATGATTACTGGAAAAAACTACTACCATAGCTTAACTTTAACTATCCAGACTTTGTTGCCAGAGTGATATCTCTGCTTTTTAATACACTATCTAGGTTTGTCATAGTTTTTCTTCCAAAAACCAAGCGTATTTTAATTTCATGGTTGCATTCACCATATGCAGTGATTTTGGAGCCCAGGAAAATAAAGTCTGTCACATTTTGCATTTTTTTCCTCACCAGTTTGCCATGCAGTGATAAGACGGGATGCCATGAACTTTGTTTTTTGAATGTTAAGCCAGTTTTTTCTCTCTCGTCTTTCACCTTCATCAAGATGCTCTTTAGTTCCTCTTTTCTTTCTGCCTTTAGGGTGGAGTCATCAGTGTATCTGAGGTTATTGATATTTCTCCCTGCGATCTTGATTCCATCTTGAGATTCATCCAGCCTAGCATTTCACATGATGTACTCTATATAAGTTAAATAAACAGGGTGACAATATAGAGCCTTGAAGTATTCCTTTCCCAGTTTGGAACCAGCCCATTGTTCCATGTCCAGTTCTAATTGTTGCTTCTTGACTTGCATACAAGTTTCTCAGGAGGCAGATAAGGTAGTCTGGTATTCCTATCTCTTGAAGAATTTCCCACAGTTTGTTGTGATCCACACAGAAAAGTCTTTAGCATAGTCAATGAAGCAGAAGTAGATGTTTTTCTGGAATTCTCTTCCTTTTTCTATGATATAAATGATGTTGGCAATTTGATCTCTGATTCCTCTCTGCCTTTCCTAAATCCAGCTTGAAAATTTGGTAGTTCTCATTTCACATATTGTTGAAGCCTAGCTTGAAGAGTTTTGAGCATTACCTTGTGAAATGAGTGCAATTTTGTGGTACTCTGAGCATTTTTTGGAACTGCTCTTTTTGGGATTGGAATGAAAACTGACATTTTCCAGTCCTGTGACCACTGCTGAGTTTTCCAAATTTGCTTGCATTTTGAGTGCAGAACTTTCACAGCATCAACTTTTAGGATTTGAAATAGCTCAGCTGGAATTCTATCACCTCCACTGGCTTTGTTCATAGTAATCCCTCCTAAGGCCCACTTTACCTCACATTCCAGGATGCCTGGTTGTAGGTGACTGATCACATCATTGTGGTTGTTTGGGTTATTAAGACTTTTTTTTTTTTTTTTTTGTATAGTTCTTCTGTTTATTCTTACCACCTCTTCTTAACATTTTTCGCTTCTGTTAGGTCCATATGGTTTCTGTCCTTTATTGTGCCCATCTTTGCATGAAATGTTGCCTTATTATCTTTAGTTTTCTTGAAGAGATCTCTAGTCTTTCCCTTTCTATTGTTTTCCTCTATTTCTTTGCACTGATCACTGAGAAAGGCTTTGTTATCGCTCCTTGCTATTCTTTGGAACTCTGCATTCTGATCAGTATATCTTTCCTTTTCTCCTTTACCTTTCACTTCTTTTCTTCTTTCAGCTATTTGTAAGACCTACTCAGACAACCATTTGGCTTTTTTGCATTTCTTTTTTCTTGGGGATGGTTTTGATCACTGCATCCTGTACAATGTATTTTATTTAGTCTTCATCAAATGCTTGAGGTGGTCATAATAATTATACTTAATTACATGAGGAAACAGATTAAAAGAGTTCATGTAAAGTCTCCTAAAATATCAGATGTGACTTAGTGAGTGAACAACAGCAGCAAATGTCTCCCAGGTCTGATGTCTAGCAAATCACAGGATTTGAACTTGGCTCAAAGGGACTGACTACACAAAGATTTTATTCTGTGTTCCTCAAGTACTTATTATCATTAACTCAGAAATTTGCTAACAATTATCATATTATTATTTTCACATGAATTAAAAATGTACCTAAGTTCAGGCAATAAGTCATAACAATCATAAGTTTTTTGTTTTTTCTTTCTGAACTAGAATAAAATGTTATGAATATTTTCCCAGAAAATATTTTCAGAATAAATGTTAAAATGTTTACTAAGAAATATATTTTTCAGTACACACAAAAATACTTACTTATCAATCCTGATTTTAAAGGACATATATCACTCTGAAACATATTTATTAAAAGGAAAACCAATAGTCAAGATAAAATAACAATAATTTAAAAGGGAAAATGTAGCTACTTGATGCAAGTAGAGAAAATAACACTAGGAAAGAAAGTTTTATTGAATGTGTATGAAATTCCATATTGAGCTGGGAACTGTGCAGTCCCCCATGAACTTACACTTTATAATGATAGAGCAGTAACCCAGTGAGTAAAATTTAGAAAAAACAAGGACTGTGAGAAATATGCATCAGGAGTTATTGTACTTACAAAAGTAATGTATATTTCTCATAGGAATGTCTTCCTACACACTTGGATGCCTGAGATGATCCTGCAATGACTGAGAGTTAGCCAAAGAAATGAAGTGGAGAAAGACATTCCAGATATAAGATGAAAAGAAATAAATGAACACTAAAGAAGAGAGAGTTCACAGCACAATAATAGAAATGCAAATGATTCAATGAGACTGGGCCCAAAAGTGCAAAGAAAGCAGTGGCTAGTGATGAAGACAAACAAGGTAAACACATGCTGTGTCCTTGATTGTCTCTCCTGTCTCACTAAAAAGCTTTGAGCTTTTCCTGAGGACTTTGGTAACTCAATAGAACTTTTAACAAAGAGAGGTATGCAATTAAATTTCTCATTTGCAAAGCCACTATGGAAGAAATGCTGAAGGTGATTAGAGGAGTTAAACACTGAATTCTGAGATATGTTGTTACAAATCAAGAATGAAATAACAAAGCAGCAGGGAAGGATTTCAAAAGATACTCAGAAACCAGAAGCAATGGAATTAGGTGAAAAATTAGTCTGAAAAAACAAGGAATTACAAAGAAAGAAATCCAGTATATAGCTTAAAAACTGAATAATCATGAAACAGACTGAAATAGCAGAATAAACATACTGATAGAACACTGTGAGCATGATAATATCAATTTGAATGTTTATATTTGCAATGCCAAGAGGAGATTTGCAACTGATACTATTGACCTCATAGTGAGATTTCACATGAGATAAGGATATGAGGGAATGTTCAGTATTTAGTACACTAAGGGTGTACATATATAGCACTGAAAAGTAAGCCAGTAATTGATCCTCAAGGAAAACAACATTTAGATAAGAAATAGAAGAGAAAGCAGAATAGAAAGTGGGCCAACTTATGAAAGAAGGATGAAGTAGAAACAGGGATAAGAAGTCTAGCAATTAAAGTTTGTTCTAGAAAACAAACCAATATATCTTCTCACTTTCAAATGGGAAGATTTGAAACAGAGAATTAGTTACAAGAGTATCAAAAGAAATATGAGAACAATATTCAAAAACTGAGATTATTTCAAGATTAATAGTTTCAGTAATGCCTACCATTCCTAGACTGAAATAGCAAAACTATGTTGCCCATATCACATAATTCCTCTGTGCTTGAAATTTCAAGAGATTATGCTGCTGTCTTGGTTGTCTAAGAACATACCTACCACACCCTCACAGCCTTCCAAAAACCCAAGTGCCCACATTATATAGTATGCTATGCTAGTAGGGAAACTTAAGAACACTCACTCACTAGTGTTGCTTCCACCAAAACAAGAGCCTTTGATAAAGTCTTACTACCAAGACTGCTGCAGGACCCAAACTCTGTGGATCAAGGGTGACAGCCACCCTTTGCCACTCTCAGTGCTGGATCCACACAGCCTGAGCAGGAGTTGCACTTGGCCTCAACATTGTTGGAGCCACATCCAGAAGCCAAAGGACAGGGGTGCATGAGTTCTTTTTTTCTCCCATTTCCCAAAGCCAGTGCCTTCCATTGGAAAAATCATTTTCAAGCCTCCGAAAGAACAGAGAAGGATGGAAGTAGAGTTGCAAAAAAACAACAAAATGACAGGTATGCAAAATGTCCAGAGAGATGGATGGCCAATATAAGAGCAATGGACTGAAGGATTTGGATTGGATTCCCAACCACCCACTAAAACATTTTGCTAAGGTGATGATTCAACTTATTCCCTTTCAAAAAGTTAATGAGGATGTTTACCCATTTTCCAATACTAGATATTATTAAATAGATATTTTTCATTTTTGTAAATTTGTCGATGAAAATAGATATCAAAGCACTGCTTTCTACTTGTGTCCCAGTAGTGAGGAGGACTGTCCACCAGTTCTAGTTGTTTCTCCAAAAAGAGTTGAGCACATTTTAGTGCTAATTCAGCTATATGCTGCAGCTGTCCAGAAAGATACTTCTAGAAAAAATCATGACTTTACATTTTGCTGATCTAACAAAACAAAAAAATGGTAATGTCATCATGATCACAATTCCATTTTCCAGGTAAGCTTTCTGGCATTGTATGTTTACTTTGAGTTCCTCAAGGAAGATCCTAATATAAGAATTTGATTACAAGTATTGTATTTAGTAAAGGAACCCAGGAAATATCAAAAGATAGAAGGGAATATATCTTAAGCTTAGAAAGTTTGCTAGAGTGCTCTGTGGTGATTTCTTGCCCAAATGTCACATAGTGACAGTGTAAGAAAGTATGGAAAGGAAGGTAAGGAAGTCAATAAAGACTGTGTTAAAAAATTGGTTATAGTTATAAGAACCCAACACTGAATACTACAGAAGTTTCTATCAGAGATTATGGAGAACACCCCCTTGAAATCTGTCCCCCCAAAGAGAAGAAAGCTCATATATTTTTTAACTCCTAGTTCTCATGACATTTTGCTTATGTGCATCTCTCTGTCCAAGTTCCCCCTTTTTATAAAGAAAACAGTCCTATTGGATTGTGTGCCCATCCCACTCTAGTATGGTTTCATCTTAACTAATAACATAGACAACAAATTTATTTTCAAAAGGGACACATTCTTGTTGCAGGGAAAAGCCAATTCTAAATCTACGTTGGATTGGAAATGTTTCTTTGACTTTAACCTCTGCTTGGCATTATTTTTGTTATTAAAATCATATATAATGGCATGCCCCAGGGTACCCTGCTCCTGTTCCTGACTGTTAAACTAAAGTGACTTTGTTCAGTTCAGTTAGTTTGGTTCAGTCGCTCAGTTGTGTCTGACTCTTTGCAATCCCATGGATTGCATCAAACCAGATTTCCCTGTTCATCACCAACTCCCGGAGTTTGCTCAAACTCACACCCATCAAATCAAAGATGCCATCCAACCATCAAACTTCTGTCATTCCCTTCTCCTTATGCATTCAGTCTTTCCCAGCATCAGGGTTTCTTCCAATGAGTTCTTCGCATCAGGCGGCCAAAGTATTGGAGCTTTAGTTTCAGCATCAGTCCTTCCAATGAATATTCAGGTCTGATTTCCTTTAGGATTGACTGGTTTGATCTCTTTGCAGTCCAACAGACTCTCAGGAGTCTTCTTCAACATCACAGTTCAAACCATCAATTCATCGGTGCTCAGCTGTCTTTATAGTCCAACTCTCACATCCACACATGAGCACTGAAAAAAGCATAGCTTTGACTAGATGGACCTTTGTCAGCAGAGTAGTGTCTCTGCTTTTTAATATGTTGTCTATGTTGGTCATAGCTTTTCTTACAATTTCATGGTTGCAGTCATCATCTGCAGTGATTTTGGGGCCCAAGAAAATAAAGTCTGTCCCTGTTTCTATTGTTTCCCCATCTATTTGCCAAGAAGTGATGGGACTAGATGCCATGATCTTAGTTTTTGAATGTTGAAAGTGAAAGTGAGGGTCACTTAATTGTTTCCAACTCTTTGCAGCCCCTCTTAGAATTCTCCAGGCCAGAACACTGCTGTCAGCATCTTTTCCTTTCTTTAGGGGATCTTCCCAACCCCAGGGATCAAACCCAGGTGTCCCGCATTGCAGGCAGATTCTTTACCAGCTGAGTCACAAGCCAACTTTTTCACTTTCCTCTTTTACTTTCATCAAGAGGTTCTTTAGTTCTTCTTCACTTTCTGTCACAAGTGTCATCTGTGTATATCATCTGTGATATTATTGATATTTCTCCCTGCAATCTTGATTCTAGCTTGTGCTTCATCCAGGCCAGCATTTCACATGATGTACTCTGCATAGAAGTTAAATAAACAGGGAGATAATTTATAGCCTTAACATACTCCTTTACCATTTTGGAACCAGTCTGTTATTCCATGTCTGGTTCTAACTGTTGCTTCTTGACCTGCATACAGATTTCTCAAGAGGCAGAAAAGGTGGCCTGGTATCCCCATCTCTTGAAGAATTTTCCAGTTGGTTGTGATCCACATAGTCAAAGGCTTTGGTGTAGTCAATAAAGCGAAAGTAGATGTCTTTCTGGAACTCTCTTGCTTTTACAATGATCCAATGGATGTTGGCAATTTGATCCCTGGTTCCTCTTCCCTTTTCTAAATCTAGGTTGAGCATCTAGAAGTGCACAGTTCATGTACTGTTGAAGCCTGGTTTGGAGAATTTTCGGCATTACTTTACTAGCGTGTGAGATGAGTGCAATTGTGCGGTAGTTTGAGCATTCTTTGGCATTGCCTTTCTTTGGGATTGGAGTGAAAACTGACCTTTTCCAGTCCTGTGGCCACTGCTGAGTTTTCCAAATTTGCTGGAATATTGAGTGCAGCACTTTCACAGCATCATTTTTAGGATTTGAAATTGCTCAACTGTAATTCCATCACCTCCACTAGCTTTGTTTGTAGTAATGCCCACTTGACCTCACATTCCAGGATGCATGGCTCTAGGTGAGTGATCACACCATCGTGGTTATCTGGGTCATGAAAATCTTTTGTGTATAGTTCTTCTGTGTATTCTTGCCACCTCTTCTTAATATCTTCTTTGTCTGTTAGGCCCATACCATTTCTGTCCTTTATTGTGCCCATCTTTGCCTGAAATGTTCCCTTGGTACCTGTAATTTTCTTGAAGAGATCTCTAGTCTTTCCCATTCTGTTGTTTTCCTCTATTTCTTTGCATTGATCGCTGAGGAAGGCTTTCTTATTTATCCTTGTTATTCTTTGGAACTCTGCATTCAAATAGGTGTATCTTTCCTTTTCTCCTTTGCCTTTTGCTTCTCTTTTCACAGCTACTCTTCTTTTCACAGCTATTTGTAAGGCCTCCTCAGAAAACTGTTTTGTTTTTTTCCATTTCTTTTTCTTGGGGCTGTTCTTGATCACTTCCTTCTGTACAATCATGAACCTCTGTCCATAGTCCTTCAGGCACTCTATCAGATCTAATCCCTTGAATCTATTTGTCACTTCCACTGTATAGTCATAAGGGATTTGATTTAGGTCACACCTGAATGGTTTTTTCCAGTAGTCATATTGTGGATGTGAGAGTTGGACTATAAAGAAAGCTGAGCGCCAAAGAATTGATGCTTTTGAACTGCAGTGTTGGAGAAGTCTCTTAAGAGTCCCTTGGACTACAAGGAGATCAAACCAGTCCATCCTAAAGGAAATCAGTTCTGAATATTCATTGGACGGACTGATGCTGAAGGTGAAACTCCAATACTTTGGCCACCTGATGTGAAGAGCTGACTCATTTGGAAAGACCCTGATGCTGGGAAAGATTGAAGGCAGGAGGAGAAGGGGATGATAGAGGATGAAATCATTGGATGACATCACCGACTCAATGGACATGAGTTTGAACATGCTTCAGGGGTTGGTGATGGACAGGGAAGCATGGCATGCTGCATTTCATGGGGCTGCAAAGCGTAGGACATGACTGAGTGACTGAACTGAACTGAACTGAATAGTCTGGAGATTTTCCCTACTCTCTTCAGTTTAAATCTGAGCTTTGCAATAAGCTAAATTTTGTTCAGCTCATAGAGAGATAATCTGACCCTGCCTACTGGTGAATGGCTATAAGAAGATTTGTTAACCCCCTCCCAGTGTTGGCCATTCTAGGAGAGATTTACAAGATAATGGCCTTTGCACTTTACTTCAACTCCTCCCTTCTCTGTTCTATAAAAGAACCAGGCATTCACACTGCAAGAAGATGGTTACTTAGATACATTAGTCTGCCATCTTCTCCATCAACTGGCTTTTTGAATAAAGTCACGTTCCTTGCCTTAACACCTCATCTCCAACCTATTGGTCTGTTGTGTGGTGAGCATAGAAAGCTTTGACTAGGTAACATTCTGAAGTACTAGGAAGAAATAAACATATGAACATGTATATATGGATATTCAACCCATAACACCATCCATAGTTACGTGGGTTTCATCCTCTCTTGTTGTAAACGGTGGCTTTTGTGTGTGGTTGTGCACTTCCCATACCTATTGAGGCTGTTTCTAAAATTACACATGGTTATGACTGTGTTCACACAAAGCGATGCCCTGTCAGCCTATCCAGATTACACAGATGACCTCTCGTTACAAAATTTTTTGATACAAACAAGGTTAGGATCAATAGCCTCTCAGACATTTCTCTTTGGTGTTTTGTTTATTGTTTGCTTTTGGCCATGCTGTGTGCTCAGCTTGTAGGATCCTAGTTCCCCATGCAGGGATTGAACCTGGGCACTTGGCAGTGAAAGCGCTGAGTGCTAAACACTGGACCATAGGGGAACTCCCTCAGACATTCTTTTCAGAATGGACAAATGTTATATGCTGCAGGTGATCTTGTTTCAGAGCCCTAGGAATCTGTATAATGTCTCTCAGATCAGAGCTTGCCAGAGACACCGTATGCCATTCCTATGTACCACAGATAACACAAGTATTATAAAGTCTGCTGGGTCAGATTGCTGATTGCACTGACCAGTCCACAGTTCACACTCTGATGCTGGGGAGTACAGTGCAGCTCATACCAAAGCCTGAACTCGTTGAAGAGTTCTTCCATTCTCTGGACCCCACTCAAAGACAGCAGTCTCCTGAGTCACTCAACTGGAGCAATATGTCCAACTGTAATACATGTTGTCTGCAAACGATTGTCATCATATGCTGTGCCTCACTCCTCATGATAATAATTGCAACATGCAATAATTTATCCTATTCTTGGAGATGATGTCTCCAAACCATTGGATATTAAAAATGTCTCTCTAGTGCAAGTCTCTGAAACATTGTAGGGTTTATTTCTTACCATTTTCTAGGGCTTGCAGAATATTTTCTACTTTCAACTTTAAGAGTAACACTAATCTTTGCTGTATAATATGATGTGCTTTTAATTTCTTTCATTGACTTTCTTGACTGAAGGGAAAGCAGTTTCTAGATCTTCAACTTGGCTTCTATTACTACAATCCCACTACTACTAACTCCTAGAACTACTGTGATTATTCTGCCCAGTACATTTTCATACCATGTACTAAAAGACAGGGGAAAGAGAACAGGATGGGCCCATGGAAGCTCTGGACCTATTGTGAGATGAGTTGGGTCCATATCACAGTGGACATTAGAGAATACACCCTCCTTGGTAGCTGAAAAATTCTGTGAACATATTTTCTATAGACAGAAATTCAGAACCTTAAAGTATTTTTATTTTCAAACAGCCACTAGTCTCCTTTAATTCAAGCTGGTGGCTCTTTTTCCTGTATAGTTTTTGGTTGCCACCAATGAGATGCTGAGTAATGTTGATGATTCCTTTGTATTTCTTGCTCGCCTTAATGAAGGCAGTGTCCTCTGGCCCCTTCTGGGGAATGCACACATCTGATACTTCTCTGTTTTTTTTAATAAATGTATTCTGCAATGCATGCCTTTCTAAGTCTTTTCAATCCTGCTTCAAAACTCTGACTGGTAGTTACACATCTTTATCTCTTTTGGCAGAAGTCATTCTAGAAATAGGTCAGATTTCTGAGTTATAGGACAATGATCTCATGTCAGTATAGCTCCACTATCCAGCCTCCCATGCCACCTAGTTCACTCTTAAAATTTACATCAACATATATTCTGGTTCCTATTGGTAATCGGTAGCCTGATTTGGCTGTTTTTCCTTTTATTTTCATTTATATTTTATTCCTTCTTCTTTCTTCCTTCTTTCTTTCCTCCATCCTTCCTTCTTCCTTCCTTCCCTCTCCCCACCCATTCTTTCTTATTCACTTTAATAAAAATCCATTTCCTCATACTGTAGAGAATATTTTTTAATTGCTTAGGCTGTTCCTTCCCCCACTTAATTTTTGGTCTGGAAACAATATGGAGGCAAAGCTTTGAGGAGGATAAAATAATCTTCTGAGGCCTTTTCATGGTTTACAGGCAGTGGGAGACTGCTTTGCTATAGCAAGATGAAAAAGACCCTTTCTACCAGTCAATAGCCTAGGCTTAACCTAGGGGAAACTAGAAGTTCAAATGTTCCTATCTCAAGTCTCATGGTCCCATTCCTTCTTTGTCAAAGCTTTAACTCCACTGGAGTGTATTTTAGCCAACTTTTAAAATGAATCAATTCCTTCAAACCTTATTTTACCTGTCATCCTTAAAATATAGCCTTATTTATCAGCACAAACTCTCTTAGCTTGAGATTCTCCCAAAGAAGATCCTGAGATAATTGTGCACAATAGTTACTTTAGGAGGTAATCTTAGGAAGAATAATTGGTGAGATGAGAATTGAGAAAGTTAAGAACATTATGAAAAAAAGGCTTATGCTATGGGAAAGTAGGATTCAACTTTACCTTAAAATCTCTGAGGGGAATTAAAAAAAAAAAAACAAAAAACCTCTGAGGGAATGTATAAAATCTCAACTTAGAGTTGTTCTGTAAAGCAACAAAATTGTGTCCACAGGCGTGTGTCCCTCATTAGTTGACACACCAATACTTCTCATCTATCTTTTATGTGGACTGATGGTGCTCTTATAGAGATATCCTCCACCAGAGGGATTGAGAAGGCCATTGCCAGGTAAGGACACTGTTTGAAAATGGCTTTCTAGATAGATGGAGAGCTTTGGGTTTGTTTATCCAACTGAGGCAAAGTTGGCTTATATCAAGCCTGGAGAGTAGAAATATAAATACAAACTGAAGTATATTTGTTTCCCTTACACTGTTGAGTTCCTTATGGAAGATGGGTCCAATAGAGTAATTGGTGTAAGAACAGATCTTGCTTTGAAGATTGCTTTGAAGAATGGATTTAAGTTTTAGAAAGAGAACTTGAATTAGTTACCTAATTCTATAATAATAGTGCATAAAATCTACCTAAAAGTCAGTGTCTTGGAAAACAAATTATGCATTTTCATGAAGTGTCAGGTTGGCAGAGGGTCGGTATATTTTTCAGGCTGGGATTTCTAGGAAGCTCTACTTCATGCTATAGGTCTTCAGGGTTAGCCCTGCCTCACATATCTCTCATCTCCTGGGAGCTGTAGACTATCTAGGATATTCTCTTCTTGTATCTGTGCTGTCACCATGAAAAGAGCATGTATATGGGTTATGAGATTCTAAAATTTCCAATAGCATAATATTCTGTACTTTCCAAACTAAAAATAATTTAAAAATGCATACCTTATTGGTTTTGCTTACAGCCATGTTCTATCTTACAGTCTTTTCTCTGAACAGTCTTAACAAACATATTGTAATATATTTACCTATAAAGCCTTCAGCTATCTTAAAGTATAAAAGGGACACTTAATATTCAGCAGAAGCTTTACCTAGTTTTCATGAAAGTATTTTGACTTTATTCATCAGAGTTGTCATTTATATGTAATTGTGTTACATAAAATGACAGCATTTATTATGTTGAAGAATAACTTTTAAATAACTGACCCAATTCCTTAGCAATAAATTACCAATAGAAAAATAGGTCTTCCATTTATAAACTTTAGAAAAGACACTTACAAAGCCCTAAAGCCATTTTTGGGGCTTCCTTGGTGGCTCAGACAATAAAGACTGCCTGCAATTCAGGAGACTTGGGTTCAATATCCCAGTCAGGAAGATCCACCGGCGAAAAAAATGACAACCCACTCCAGTATTCTTGCCTGGAGAATCCCATGGATAGAGGAGCCTGGTGAGCTACAGTCCACAGGTTTGCAAAAAGTCAGACACAACTGAGTAACTAACATTTTCACTTTTACTTTTAAACTATTTTCGCCCCATATATGTGCTATGTTTGACAACACTAAAAAATATGTGCTACTTAGATGGATATGATATAAAGTATTATTGAAATTTCAAATAAAAAATTATACAGTACAATGCTGATGATATATTTTTCAAACTCAAATGCTTCATCTTTAATATTTAGCATTATTGTTCTATAAACTAGCAATCATTTAAAATAGTACACTGAAATTTATTTATATGATAAAAATATAGATACCCTTATTTCTATCAAATGACCACCTTATTTACCATATTAAAAATGTCCATAGTGCTGATGGCAAGTATCTGATAAGGTAGACGGATATAAAAGTGGAAACTTTAAAGAGTTGACATCTAATTGACGAAGCAAATAACTTTAAAACAATTCATTAAAATGAAACATGGATTGCTAGATTGTAAACAAAGAGCAATACTGATATCTGTATTATTATATTATGTATTTACATTTGCTATGTATTTGTTATCATATAATATTAACTAATAAAGGTGTCTGTTTAGTCGTTAAATCATGCCTGAATCTTTTGCAACTATAGCCTGCCAAGCTCTTCTGTCCGTGGGATTTCACAGGCAAGGATTCTGGAGTGGGTTGCCACTTCCTTCTTCAGGGAACATTCCTGACCCAGTGATCAAACCTGAATCTTCTGCATTGGTCGACAGACTTTTCACCACTGAGCCACCTGGGAAGCCTGTCTATTTAGGGTAGTTACACCAATTAGGTATGGCTTAATTTAATTTCAAAAATTTTAATATTAATTATTCAAGGGGAAAATTACCCCAATTTACTTACTTTTTTTATACTCCCTTTGTTTCTTTTTCTTTTAATACATAATCATCTCATTTTTTCATTTACTTTTTCCTTTTCTTTTTCTAAAAAGAAGAAAAATAATCAGGTATTAGGAAAAAGTCAAATTTACATTGAATCATAAAACTACAATTTTATGATTTTAAAAATTGTGACTTTATTATTATTAAAATTACATACTCTGAATGTTATTATATAAGTAGGTTATATTTATCATAATAGTGAGCATATATCTTGAGAAAAAAAGCCTGGAATTATGAACATGATATTAATAATAATAATTTAATGAAGCAATATTACATTTCATATGCTTGTGCTGAGATGAATTCTGGAATGGTATCCTAAGGACATACAGATATAATGTAGAATTAGTTTTTACTGAAATATTAAATCTCAGTAAAAATAGTAAGAGTCTGTGACATGTGAGCCATGACCCACTGCCTACCCACTGTCCCAGTTCATTCTGATTGAAGATTGATAGGTACCCCTGATAAGTTCCTATGAGAATACAGGAATTCCTCTATCTTCAGCCCCTTGTTTAAGGCCATTTTCTCTTCAGAAGGGATAAACTACTAGTAATTCTTATCTCCCTAGCTCTGTGCTGCAGAGGTACTACTTCAGGAAACAGCAACTGAGAGGTACAGATTTTCTACCTCCATGAAGGGCAAAGACCCTTCCCTAGAGAGAGCATGGTGAAAATAATCAGACGCCACTCACTATTGCCCCAACCCTGTAGGAGTGCAAAATTTCTGTTTTGAAAGAGGCAAGCTGAAGAGCTAAAGCTCCTACCAGTCACCTTGCTTATAAAGCCAGGGTCATTTATGGGAAGTAGATAATAGAAACTGCCTCGTAAGGGGCATGGATGGTGGAATTAGGAGACAAACTTAAAAGCTGTTATAAATATGTTCAAAAGAGCAAGAGAAAGCAACGTTTAAAGACATAATGGGAAGTATGAAGATAATATAAATATATCATATCAATGGTATAAAATATAAATTAAGAAATAGAAATAAATTGTAATTTTGTAGTTGCAGAGTACAATAACTTAAATACAAGATTCACTAGAGGAAAGCAACTGTAGATTTGAACTGGCAAAAGCATCAGCAAACTTGTCTGATTATGCAATCTGAATCATAGGAAAAAAAGTGAATTGAGGGATACTTTTCAGTGTACCAATATATGCACTATAGCAATGTCAGAAGAGAAAGGATTAGAGAAAGGGGTAGAAATGATATTCAAAGATAACGGCCAAAAATCTCATTATCTATTTCTCATCATCTAAAAATCCCATAATCTATTTCAATTATCTTTTTTTTTCTTTTTTTTAATTGGTTATAGGTCACATTTATGTTTTCCTTCACAGGTTACAAAGTTTGATTATATACCAAAAAATATTGATATGTTACAGATATTCTGGATTCTTTTAATTTCCCCAGAACAGTGTTCATATTTTTTATATCTGATAGTTGACTTTCCTGGTAGATTTCTCTTGCAGTGGGCAGCGGTTGAAGTATTTACTCCATTCTTTTTGCCTTCCACCCATTATCTTCCATTATTATTGTTATGAGCTGAATGTGTCCTCCCTCAAATTCATGTTGAAATCTTAACTTCTAATGTGATGGTATTAGTAGGTGGGGACTTTGGGAGATAATTAGGTCATGAGCATGAAGTCCTCATGAATGAGATTAATACTTTTATAAAGGAGATCACGTGGAGAAGGCAATGGCACCCCACTCCAGTACTCTTGCCTGGAAAATCCCATGGAGGGAGGAGCCTGGTAGGCTGCAGTCCACGGGGTCGCTAAGAGTCAGACAGGACTGAGCGACTTCACTTTCACTTTTCACTTTCATGCATTGGAGAAGGAAATGGCAACCCACTCCAGTGTTCTTGCCTGGAGAATCCCAGGGATGAGGGAGCCTGGTGGGCTGCCGTCTATGGGGTCACACAGAGTCGGACAGGACTGAAGCGACGTAGCAGCAGCAAAGGAGACCACAGAGATCTCTCACCCCTTCTACCATGCGAGGATGGCTATCTGCATATCAGGAACTGGGCCTTCACCAAGAACTGAACCATGCTGGAACTATGATCTCTTACTTACAGCCTCTAGAACTCTGAGAAATAAAATTCTGTCGTTTTTAAGCCATCTATGGTGCTCTGTTATAGCAGCCCAAATTAAGACAATTATTCTTGATATTTACCACATCCTTGGGAATTTTGGAGATGAGTCAGTATTTCAAACAGAGTTTATATTAAGGTTCCACTTTCCAGAAATCTCTCCCTGTGTAGTCTTAAAGTCTCTTTTTTGACCTTTCAAAATAACATCACCATGTCTTCTAACTGAGTTCCCGTTGTCTTATATCATAAGGCGTGATAAATTACAGCCTGACATAATCACAATGGCAGTTTTCTTCTTCTTTTTCAAATGTTCTACCTCATTCACTTTCCAGCTTTCTCCTGAATTATGTCACTTTCTAGGACTTTTACATATTTTTAAACTACACTTCAGTGTGTTTTCAGCATGTGTATGTGTATGTGTGAGTGAGACATCACTAAGAATGTGCTTGATCAAACTACTCCACCATTATCATAAGCAGAATGTGAATGCTCAAATGAGATTTCAGTAAAAAGTACTCATTTTTCCTCCACTGTTTGCTTCTCAAACATTACCGTATGTTAATGCTGACTTACTACTGATTCAGACTCTGAAAATCAGTTGTAACTACCTGTAAATTGAAACACTGGTCACTATGTGCATATAAAATAATTTGCCTTCATATAGTTTATGTTATTAACACTACGTGGTGTCCAATACTAACATTTGTAAAGTTAAATTTTGTAAAAAACTAGTTATGACCTCTTCTCTCTCCCTCTCTCTTTGAATGTATTTGTTATTACCTTGACAACTGATTGTACAGTCTTGTGACATTAAAAAAAAAATGCAGATTTGAAAGACACATTTAACTTTTAACTCTTAACTCATTAAAAAGAAAGTTTGTTTCTGATTGGAAAAAAAATTTATATATCAAAACATGAAGTCATTGTACTTTAATTGAAAATTATTTTGATTGATGGATTCCTGATGATCTTGATGATTTTTAACAGCATTTTACAAAATATAGAGTCATGTTGACTGGAATAAATATATCAGAGGAAAAATAAATTGCAATTTTGAGGTGTTAATTTTTTACTTTTAAAAATTCAAAGTTATGGTTTTGCTTGTTTTATTTATTTATTATTTTTATTAATTTATTTTAATTGGAGGCTAATTACTTTACAATATTGTGGTGGCTTTTGCCATATATCAACATGAATCAGTCATGGGTACACATATGTCCCCTCATCCTGAACACCTCCTAATTCCCTCCCCACCTCATCCCTCTGCATTGTCCCAGAGCATCGGCTTTGAGTGCCCTGCTTCATGCACTGAACTTACACTGGTCATCTATTTTACATAAGGTAATATACTTGTTTCAAGGCTATTCTCTCAAATCATCCCCACCCTTACCTACTTCCACATAGTCCAAAAGTCCGGTCTTTACATCTGTAATTCTTTTACAGTCTTGCATATAGGGTCATCGTAACCATCTTTCTAAATTCCATATATATGTATTAACAAACTGTATTGGTGTTTCTCTTTCTGACTTATTTCACTGAGTATAATAGGCTCCAGTTTCATCCAACTCATTAGAACTGACTCAAATGTGTTCTTCTTTATAGCTGAGCAATATTCCATGTTTATTGTTTATATATATATTGTTTATATATATCACTTCTTCCTTATCCACTTGTCTGCGTATGGACATCTAGGTTGCTTCCATGTCCTAGCTATTGTAAACAGTGCTGCAATGAACACTGAGATACATCTGTCTCTTTCAATTCTGATTTCCTTGGTGTGTATGCCTAGCAGTGGGATTGCTGGGTCATATGGAAGTTCTATTTCCAGTTTTTTAAGGAATCTCCACACTGTTCTTCATAGTGATTGTGAAAGTGAAAGTCATTCAATCGTGTCCAACTCTTTGGGACCCCATGGACTATACAGTCCATGGAATTCTCTAGGTCAGAATACTGGAATGGGTAGCCTTTCCCTTCTCCAGGGGATCTTCCCAACCAGGGATTGAACCCAAGTCTTCCACATTGCAGGTGGATTCTTTACCAGTTGAGCCATAAGGGAAGCCCAAGTGTACTGAAGTGGGTAGCCTATCCCTTCTCCAGGGGACCTTCCCAACCCAGGAATTGAACTGGGGTCTCCTGAATTGCAGGTGAATTCTTTACCAATTGAGCTATGAGTGGTTGTACTAGTTTGTGGTTCCACCAACAGTGTAAGAGGGTTCCCTTTGTTCCACACTCCATCATTTGATTGTTTGTAGACTTTTTGATGGTGGCCATTCTCTCCGGAGTGAGATAGTATCTCATTGTGGTTTTGATTTGCATTTCTCTGATAATGACTGATGTTGAGCAACTTTTCACGTGTTTATTAGCAATCTGTATGTCTTCTTTGGAGAAATGTCTGTTTAGTTCTTTTGTCCACTTTTGATTGGGTCGTTCAATTTTCTGGTATTGAGCTGAATGAGCAGCTTGTATATTTTGGAGATTAATTCTTTGTCAGTTGTTTATTTGCTATTATTTCCTCCCATTCTGAAGGCTGACTTTTCACCTTGCTTATAGTTTCCTTCATTGTACAAAAACTTTTAAGTTGAATTAGGTCCCAATTATTTCTTTTGTTTTTATTTCCATTACTCTGGGAGGTGGGTCATAGAGGATCTTGCTGTGATTTATGTCAGAGAGTGTTCTGCCTATGTTTTCCTCTAAGAGTTTTATAGTTTCTGGTCTTACATTTAGATCTTTAATCCATTTTGAGTTTATGTTTGTGTTTGGTGTTAGAAAGTGCTCTAGTATTATTCTTTTACAGGTGCTGGTTGAGTTTTCCAAGCACAAATTGTTAAAGAGATTGTCTTTTCTCCACTGTATATTTTTGCCTCCTTTGTCAAAGATAAGGAGTCCATAGGTGTGTGGATTACTCTCTGGGCTTTCAATTTTACATTGATCTATATTTCTATCTTTGTGCCAGTACTATACTGTCTTGATGACAGTAACTTTGTAGTACAGTCTAAAGTTAGGAAGATTGATTCCTCCAGTTCCATTCTTCTTTCTCAAGATTGCTTTGGCTATTTGAGCTATTTTGAGTACAGTCTAAAGTTAGGAAGATTGATTCCTCCAGTTCCATTCTTCTTTCTCAAGATTGCTTTGGCTATTTGAGGTTTTACAAATTGTGAAATTTTTTGTTCAAGTTCTGTGAAAAATACCATTGGTAGCTTGATAAGTATTGCATTAAATCTATAGATTGCTTTGTGTAGTATACTCATTTTCACTCTACTGATTCTTCCAATCCATGATCATGATATATTTCTCCATCTATTTGTGTCATGTTTGGTTTCTTTCAGTTCAGTTCAGTTCAGTTCAGTCGCTTAGTCATGTCCGCTGACTCTTTGCGACCCCATGGACTGCAGCACGCCAGGCATTCCTGTCTATCCCCAACTCCTGGAATTTACCCAACTCATGTCCATTGAGTCGATGATGCCATCCAACCATCTCATCCTCTGTCGTCCCCTTCTCCTCCTGCCTTCATTCTTTCCCAACATAGGGTCTTTTCCAATAAGTCAGTTCTTTGCATCAGGTGGCCAGAGTATTGGAGCTTCAGCCTCAGCATCAGTCCTTCCAATGAATATTCAGGACTGATTTCCTTTAGGATAGACTGGTTGGATCTCCTTGCAGTCCCAGGGACTTTCAAGAGTCTTCACCAGTACCACAATTTAAAAGCATCAATTCTTCAGTGCTCAGATTTCTATATAGTACAAGTCTCACATCTATACATGACTACTGGAAAAATTATAGCTTTGACTAGAGGGACCTGTGTTGGAAAAGTAATGTCTCTGCTTTTTAATATGCTATCTAGGTTGGTCATAACATTTCTTCCAAGGAACACGTGTCTTTTAATTTCATGACTGCAGTCACAATATGCAGTGATTTTGGAGCCCCCCAAAATAAAGTCCGTTACTGTTTCCACTGTTTCCCCATCTATTTGCCATGAAGTGATGGGACCAGATGCCATGATCTTCATTTTATGAATGCTGAGATTTAAGCTAAGTTTTTTACTCTCCTCTTTCACTTTCATTAAGAGGTCCTTTAGTTCTTCACTTTCTGCCACAAGGTTGATGTCATCTGCATATCTGAGGTTATTGATATTTCTCCCAGCAATCTTGATTCCAGCTTGTGCTTCATCACACCCAGTGTTCCTCATGATGTACTCTACCTATGAGTTAAATAAGCAGAGTGATAATATACAGCCTTAACATATTCCTTTACCTTTGGAACCAGTGTGTTGTTCCATGTCCAGTTCTAACTGTTGCTTCCTGACCTGCATACAGATTTCTCAAGAGGTAAGTCAGGTGCTCTTGTATTCCCAACTCTTTCAGAATTTTCCAGAGTTTGCTGTGATCCACAGAGTCAAAGGCTTTGGCATAGTCAATGAAACAGAAATAGATGTTTTTCTGGAACTCTCTTGCTTTTTTGATGATCCAACGGATGTTCCTCTGCCTTTTCTAAATTCACCTTGAACATCTGGAAGTTCACGGTTCATGTATTGCTGAAGCCTGGCTTGGAGAATTTTGAGCACTACTTTGCTAGCGTGTGAGATGAGTGCAATTATATGGCAGTTTGAGCATTCTTTGGGATTGCCTTTCTTTGAGTTTGGAATGAAAACTGACTTTTTACAGTCCTGTGGCCACTGCTGAGTTTTCTAAATTTGCTGGCATATTGAGTGCAGCACTTTTACAGCATCATCTGACAGGATTTGAAATAGCTCAACTGGAATTCCATCATCTCCACTAGCTTTGTTCATAGTGATGCTTCCTAAGGCCTACTTGACTTCACATTCCAGGATGTCTGGCTCTAAGTGAGTGATCACACCATCGTGGTTTCTGGGTCATGAGTATCTTTTTTTTGTACAGTTCTTCTGTGTATTCGTGCCATCTCTTCTTAATATCTTCTTTGTCTGTTAGGTCCATACCATTTCTGTCCTTCATTCTGCCTATCTTTGCATAAAATGTTCCCTTGGTATCTCTAATTTTCTTGAGGAGACTCTAGTCTTTCCATTCTATTGTTTTGCTCTATTTATTTGAATTGATTGCTGAGGAAGGTTTTCTTATCTCTTCTTGCTATTCTTTAGAATTCTGCATTCAAACAGGTATAGCTTTACTTTTCTCCATTGCTTTTCACTTCTCTTCTTTTCTCAGCTGTTTATAAGGCCTCCTCAGACAACCATTTTGCTTTTTTGCATTTCTTTTTATTGGGGATGGTTTTGATCCCTGCTTCCTGTACAATGTCATGTCTACCTCTGTCCATAGTTCTTGAGGCACTCTGTCTATCAGATGTAATCTCTTGAATCTATTTGTCACTTCCACTGTCACTCCCTTTCTGGTTTTCTGTGTAGCGGATTTTGTCATCTACAAACAGTGAGAGTTTAAGATCTTTTCCAATCTGAATTCCTGTTAGTTCTTTTTCTTCTCTGATTGCTACAGCGAGGGCTTCCAAAACTATGTTGAATAGTAGAGATGAGAGCAGGCACCCTTTTCTTTTTCTTGATTTTAGAGGAAATGCTTTCAATTTTTTACCATTGAGGATGATGTTTTCTGTGGGTTTGTCATATATGGCTTTTATTAACGTTGAGGTATACTCCTATGCCTGCTTTCCGGAGAGTGTTTATCATAAATCAGTGTTGAATTTTGTCAAAGGCTTTCCCTGCATCTATTGAGATAATCATATGGTTTTTATATTTCAATTTGCTAATTCAGTATATCACATTGATTGATTGTGAATATTGAAGAATCCCTGCACCCCTAGGATAAAGCCCCTTTGGATATGATGTATGATCCTTTTAACATGCTGTTGGATTCTGTTTGCTAGAATTTTGTTGAGGCATTTTGCATCTATGTTCATCAGTGATATTGCTATAATTTTCTTTTCTGATGGCATCTTTGCCTGGTTTTGGTATTAGGATGATGGTGGCCTCATGTAATGAATTTGGGAGTTTACATTCCTCTGCAATTTTCTGGAAGTTTGAGTAGGACAGGTGTTAGCTCTTACCTAAATTTTTTGTAGAATTCACCTGTGAAGCTATCTGGTTCTGAGCTTTTGTTGGAAGATTTTTTATTACAGTTTTGATTTCTGTGCTTGTGTTTTTGCTTGTTTTATAAAGAAGTTGCACTTACACAGTTATTTGGAAACATTCTTATTATCTGTTCATAACTCAAGATCTATTCATAATTTACATTTCTGGCATTCTTAGGGCAATATCTATGCTATTATTTTAATCAAAAGATTAAATAAACATTTTTTAATAACTTACCTAGTTTCTATGAATAGAAGGCATACCACAAAGCACTAACAGAACTGAAAATAAATATTTAACACACATAAAAAATAACACACACCATAATGGAGCACATTGTAATAAAAATTAAAAATTAAAGGTAATGGAGAAGCGATGTGATAATTTACACTTTGTTTATTCAAGGTTGACTGAGATCACTTGGCCAATGTCGTTCTTTTAGGAAATGGACACACTGTCAAAGTGTATTTTGAAGACCATAATGAAATGTCCAAGATAGTCAATACATTTTTATTCAAAACATGTGAGGTATACATGTGCACAGCTAAATTATCACCTTTTCTTCTGACATCACCAATAAGCCACTCGGTAGATCATTGTCCTACAGTCTGGATACCACCCCCAGATAAAAACCAGTAGAGATAAACAGCAGAAAAATCTAGTTCAAGAACACATTGCTCCATAAATATTATCTATCAGTCTATAATCCTTCTTTATGTCACAGAGCTTTCAGAACTGGCTAATGTGGTAGAAGTGTGACATTGATGTTCTAGTAATAATATTTCCTGATTTCTTTTTTTTTCTTTATATGTTTTAACATTGATTTAAAATAAAAGTTAACCATTAGTATTGTTCTGTAGTGCACATAGACAGAAGTTTATATCACTGAGCAGTTATTAAAATATTATTTTATGATCAGACAAATATTATAATTACAGAATTTTTGTTTTATTTTATATGTTACATCATAAGCACAATAAATATCTAAGAAGCACTATAACCATTAAATAATGAGGGGTAAAAGATAGATCTTTGTTGGAGGAAAATAGTCAGGAAAATAAAATCAGATGGTTTCTGTAGAAACCCATCATTGACTTAGCACTTAAATTTTTCATAAGTTTACAATAGAAAGCATTTTTTATGAGTACTTAAATAACCACAGAATGGAAGACGTTCTTGTCATTCACAGAAAACTATTTAAATTCAAAATGAATTTGATAGTTTCCTAACATACTCAGTGTTTCTTAAAATTAACATAAAAACATGCAATGAAGAAGAAAAACAATAAAATATCTGGCAATATAATAGAAGCAATTTACTAAATATGAGGTACCAATATTTACTATATTATAAACTTTAATACAAAAATTATGGAGGGTATATACTAATAATATAGAAAGAATTTGCCTATAGAAATATATGTAAGATTACAGTTGTCAGCATTTTAGTCAGTAATTTTTGTAGTTATATCTCCATTCTGTTATAGTTCCTCCAACTTGGGATAAATCAGGATCATTTGGGAAAGTACAAAGGAGAATAATTAAAAGGATTAAGGATTAAAGTGCAAAATATGTATTTAAGATTAAGGGATTTCAGATTATTCAACCAGAAGATGAACAGTCTCTTGATAATGATGGAATGACTTATATCCTTTACAGAGGACTGAACCTCTATCGAAACTGAGCTTGCATATCTGTTTATAATTACTTTTGATTTCACGGCAGACAGTTCTAACTTAAGAGTGGTGACAGCAGCAGAAACTGCAAAAACAGAGAAAGACAACAGTAATGAAACCTTGTTGTTCAGAACCCAATCTATCTACTGGTTGAGCTGTCCACACAGCCTACATTTACACATTGCCCTATCTTAACTGAATTTACTGATACTCTAGCTTGTCCCACAAAGTCGCCTGGGAAACACTGTCAAGTTTTGTCATATTCTGTCACTGAACACCTCTTCTGCGTTGCCATCAGTCTTTAAGTGCTCTAATTTTTGCAGGTTCCTCTTTCAGACCTTAGGCATTTTCATGTCCAGTGCTTGTCACAATCATCCAATGCCTCTTTATCAGAGCCTTGGAACTCTGATCACCCAGAGTGAACTCTGAGGCAAAAATGGCATTTTATCATCCAAATAAACATCTTTCTTCTCTGACACCAGGCTCTCAGTCTGATGGCAAGCTTTTTGACACTAACTTTTCCCCTCTGGGGCTTCCCTGGTGGCTCAGATTATAGAGTCTGCATGCAGAGTTAGAGACCCAGGTTCATTCCCTGGGTTGGGGAGATCTCCTGGAGAAGGAAATGCCAACCCACTCCAGTATTCTTGCCTGGAAAACCCCATGGATGGAGGAGCCTGGCAGGCTACAGTTCATGGGCTTGCAAAGAGTCAGACACCACTGAGCAACTTCACCCTCCCCATTCTGAATCACAGAAGAGAGGACACTGTTGAGTGACTGTCCCTCGGGTGTCCCATGGATATTACTTGTACCATATACTAGATGCAAAGGAAGTTCTCATTATATATAATGGACACTTTAAGACATTAAAACTTAATTTTCTGTAAGTCCCTGATGGGGAAATTCTGTTTCTAGGTCATGCTTGTACAATTTCTTTCAGGTAATGCTCCATAATCATCTGGATATTGACTCTGAGAGTTGAAAGCAGTAGTGGAGGAAATTACTCTGAAATTAACTCTGTTGTTTAGTTGTTGTCATGTCTGACTCTTTTGTGACTTCATGGACTGTGGTCCACCAGGCTCCTCTGTCCATGAGATGTCCCAGCAAGACTACTGGAATAGGTTGCTATTTCCTTCTCCAGGGGATCTTCTACTGCATTGCAGGTGGATTCTTTACTGATTGAGGCACCAGGGGGACTCATATGTGAAAGGAATGCTGGCAACTTTGTTCTACTTAATGTGTGTGTACTCAGTCACTTCTAGCTCTTTGTGACCACATGGACTGTAGTCCACCAGGCTGCTCCCTCCATGGGATTTCCCAGGCAAGAATACTGGAGTGGATTGCCATTTCCTTCTCCAGGGGATCTTCCTGACCCAAGGGATTGAACCTGAATCTCCTGCATTGGCAGGCAGATTCTTTACCTGTGCCACCTGAGAAGCCCACTTATCCTGTCTTATATTGCATTCAGCAGTCAAAGCAATGGCACAGTGTCATGATGAAGGGTATTCAAACTTGAGTTTGAATTTTACCTCCAATTCTTACTGCACAGTAACAGCGTTGTAGTATTTGGATTTCTGATATCTTAGTAAAATATATCTTATATTAAAAGTCCATTAGCTTATTTAATATATGTAAAAATTTAGTGTTGGAGATTACAGAGATCATGGAGCTTCCTAGCTGTGTGCTTAGGCCGGTGTATGAACTTCTGGTGAAATTGGTCCTCTATTGACTGACTTTTGAAGATGATCTTTGTGCATTCAATTCTCTTTCATAATTCTGAACATAACCTGGAATATTTCTGAATCAAGTTATGGTATTTTTACTCTCTTAGGAAAAGGTAAAATTAAATGCATAATATGTTCAGACAATCTGGTAAGTGTCTATAGAATTCTGCTTTCTTATTTATTCTGCATTCCTTTTCAATGCAGTGGTTTTATGTGGTGCCATTGCTGATACTTTAAGTGGCAGCCCAGTACCCATTCTGCCTTGTTTCACAGGAACATTTGTTTTTCCAATAGTGTGTACAGATCATTGCAGTCATGTCTCTGCACCCTTTAGAGACACATGCTTTCTTCTTCCTTCAGCATTTGGTGCAGAATTCTCTCCATTGACTTTCAAATATTTTCTTTCTTTTTTTTTTTTTTTTTTCTTTTACTTTTACTTTCCCTGTGGATTTCTTCTTTTTATTAGGCTGCATTACCTGATAGTCTTCAAATCCATAAACTGATCAGGCCACAGTCTCTCTTGGGTTTCCTCCCTACAGTGATCTGCAGTCAGCTGGGATTGGGATGGGAAACAAAAACCCCAAGGAACATTTGCTCCTCCAGCACAGCATATAGAGTTTGCCTTGGTACTTCTTCCTTTGGGCTCTCTCTTCATCAGTCCATTCAGTGAGCTTGGTGACTCACACTGGGCCCTTATGACTCAGGCATTCATTTGGGAAGCTACCTTGCAATCAAGAATCAAAACAGGTGAAATAAGAGTGATTTCTTGTATTTGTTTAATAGTTTCTTGTGAGAGATGATTAAGAAAAGCTGTGATGATGCTTAGTAATAAGAGAATTGATAAACAATTAGGCAGGAAAAAAATACTACCATTTTAGATATTTTCAACTATATCTTGTTTGTAGCTAAATACTCTATGTAAGCTCTGCTTTAAAATAGATTCACTGTATCATATATGAATCTTTGTAAACAAGTGGAAGTTTCTTAAGGAGAACTAAAATTAAAAGTCTATTCCTAGGAACTCAGAAATATAGCTCTTGCTAAAATTCCATACTTTCCCCATCTTTCTTGCTTCTGAGATATGTATAAAATACTTGATGAGCAGTAGTAGCAAGAACTGAGTAGGTAATGTCACTGTAAAAATTACAAATAGTGTAGGAATTAATATTTTCATTAGTGCTTTTGTTTCCAATCATATCAGAAGATTCATGCCCTTTAAACTTTGAAGGTAAGCTAAGTTTTTCATTTGAGAGTAAAAATAATATAATGTTTTTTATTCTATAATTTTACATCAATCAAGCCATGCTGAACATCATTCCTCTGGTGACTTGCATTTTCATGTAATGTCATGTTATTACTTCTGATATAGACATATGGGGCTTCCCAGGTGGTGCTAGTGATAAAGAATCTACCTACCAATGCAGGAGACACAGGATACATGGGTCTGACCCCTGGGTTGGGAAGATCGCCTGGAGAAGGGCATGGCGACCCCCTCCAGTATTCTTGCCTGGAGAATCCATAGTCAGAGGATCCTGGTGGGCTCCAGTCCATGGGGTCACAATAGTTGAACATGATTTAGCCACTAAACCAACACCACCAACTCTCCCATATACATTTTCATGACTCTTGAGAATATAAATATGCAATCACATTTTAATAGTATTATTTTAGCATTTTATTGTATGTATTTGTAGAATTTTTATATATGTGTGTGTGTGTATCTGTGTGTGTGTGTGTGCGTGCTTAGTCACTTAGTTGAGTCTGACTTTTTGGGATGTCATGAACTTACCAGGTTCATCTGTCCATGGGGATTCTCCAGGCAAGAATACTGGAGTGGGCAGCCATGCCCTTCTCCAGGTGATCTTTCCAAGCCAGGGATCAAACCCAGGTCTCCTGCTTTGCTGGCAGATTCTTTACCATCTGAGCTACCAGAGAATCCCATAAATAAATATACATTGTACTTCTTTTCATAATGCAGGGATAAATGCATTAATTTCAAATGTTACTTTTCTCAGACTTTTCTCTCACTATCCCTTCTTCTCTGTGATTTAGGAAATTCTTTTTATTACTTTAGGAAAACAGTGACCAGAAATCACCCTTTTGTTAAATAAATTCAAAGCAAATATATATTCATTTTTTCAGAATATGAATAGAAGTTATGTTTAACCTAAATATAGTTATTAGTATTATGCTTTGGTAGTATTAATATTTGTCAGATTCTATTTGAAAACTGAAAGTGACATTTTGTTTTTATTTGAAAAATTGTTTTCTGTTGAGTGCATGTTAGGAGAAAAAAAAATAAAAGTAGACAAATGTCTAGATAGAATATAAATCTCTACAGCTCTGTACCTACTTTCTCTTGTTTGCTAGACAGAAAGGTTTTTCTTTTCTATTTTTTAAGGGTTTTTTTGGGGAGGTTGTTTTTGTTTTAGTATTTTTGTTGATTTGTTGACACTACAGGAAAAAGACTGAAGAGGAAAAGTGAAAAAATTTATATGAATTTGATAAGCAATGAAAATGAACAATGTTGCTTAGAAACCTAAGTGACAATTTATGGCAGGGAACTGTGGAAAGATCCAATTTACCAGCTCTACATGCAATCTAGCATTTCTTTCTCACTTTGGAGAGGTTGGATGTCACATCCTTGTCATGGAACTGGAATTTCACAAGGGACACCATTAGCAGTGGCTTCTCAGAGGGTCCTCCTGGTGGTCTCTGAGGGGTAGTCATCAGCTGTGGAAGATCTGAGTTGAAGAAAATCATTGTGGCAGAAACCACAGAGTTACTGCAGGACAAGCTCAGGTGGGCCTTCTCATATGGACAGCCAAAAGCAGGGAGGAAGGCTTCTCAGGGGTGGCAATTACAGGCAGCAGAAAGCATGCTGGTGGGAATCCAAGTCCTCTTATTTTAACATTAAGAGTGACTCATTTTGTAGACATAGACTTGTGATGCCAGGGTGTGTGCCTTGTGTATATAGGTATGTGTGACTTTTTTTCAGTCACATTTTTCTTCAGTATGCTGTTTCATTCCATGCTTGTTTTCCCTCGTTCAGTTGCTCAGTCGTGTTTGACTCTTTGCGACCCCATGGACTGTAGGCCTGCAGGCTCCTCTGTCCACAGGATTTCCCAGACAAGAATACAGGTCTTGGTTGCCATTTCCTGCTCCATATTTTCCCTTAAAAGTATAATATGAACATCTTTCCCAAATATTAAAGTTTTGAAAAGTAAAACACAAGTAAGTTGATTATTCCCTTCTCACTCCATCTAAAGTTCTATTACCATTTTCTTCCATCTCAAAAGGATATTGGGTGGAAATTTCAGTTTCCCCTTCTTGTAAGATGTATGGTACTAATATTTCTACTTTGAAATTTGCTGATCTCATCTAAAATAGCAGGCAATTACCTCCCTGCCTCCTCTCAGGGCATGTCTTTCCTAGCTGTGGATATTTTTCTAAGGAAAGGGCAAGATAAGTGTCAGCTCATAGCAACTTATATTACAACCTGGTATTTTTTTTCGTCCTTAAAAAAAAAAATTATTGAATCTTTTCTAAAATTGTAATTGCATACATAGATGTTTCAGAGACTAATGACATCATAGGTTAAAGTTGGTGTGTTTTCTTGGGTCATCCATTATAATTTTGGTTGGTAATCAGAAGAGGAAAAACAGGTACTTGCAAACTTTATGAGTTGTGTCTGCATTTTTTGATGACTTGGTGTTCTTTTTTTTTCATCTGAAATTCTAGGAGGGGGTGCTTGAAAGGCCTTGGTGGAGACACACAGGCTGGCTTACATCATATTGGGAGTGGGAGGACGGATGAGCCCAGGGGCTAGCCAGAGAAGTATTTCAATAAGTGACCCTAAAGTTCCTTGAACTTGAGTAGTAATTGTGTTTTATGGTCTGTTTTATCTTCTTTGGAACTTTCAATTTTCTTTAAAAATGAAATCTTATCCTCTGCTGGTTTGTGGAATAAGAAAAGATAGTTCTACACTTAGGATATATTATTAAGAGAAATTAAGAAAGAAAATGCTTGAGATATATTACTTAAAATTGTTTAGAATTGTCTAAACAGTTGTCTAAAGAAGAAAAATATGTATATAACATCAATTTGGCAATGTTAAGAAATATACTCCATAATATTCACTTCTGAAATGTAGGAAATAATGAACTAAGAATAATTTGGATACTATCCAACATACTTCAATTTTAAAGATATATATTTTTTAAGTGCGAGTGTTTGGAAATTTCTAGAGCTGGAACTTTTTCAACTTCTGATAGGCACAGCACATCAATGCGAGCTGCAGTTAGGCAGTCCTGTGCATTAATTAGAAAAGGTCAAGCTGTGCAAAGGAAATGAGTGTAGTTCACATGGGTGAGAGCTTAGAAAGTACAAGCTGTGACAATGAATTCCAAATCTTCACTAATTACCAGTGGTTCCTCCAAATAAAATCACACTGAATGTTCAAGCATGCTTAAGAGGAGACTTTCTACCTTAGTTGGAAGTTTAAAGAAAATTATAATGTTATTTTTTAAGAAGTAATTTATAGCATGTAATATCTCTTTTTTAAAAAGTTATGCCTTAAAAAAAAAAAGTTTTATGATTGGAGAAGGCAATGGCAACCCACTCCAGTACTCTTGCCTGGAAAATTCCATGGATGGAGGAGCCTGGTAGGCTATAGTCCATGGGGTCACAAAGAGTCAGACACGGCTGAGCTTTCTCACTTTTTTTTTTTTTAATGATTCTAATAACATACTATAAAACAAAGGAAAGTGAAAAGAAAGTTAGTCGCACTATCATGTCCAACTCTTTGTGATGCCATGGACTGTGGCCCGCCAGGCTCCTCTGTCCTTGGAATTCTCTAGGCATTATTCCTATTTGATTGAAGAGAAAAACAAAACTCAAAGAGAATTGGCAACTTGTCAAGGTCACACAGGTTGTAAGTGACAGAACACATGAAAACCTGTCCTCTCTTTCTTTGAAATATTTTCAAAGCATAATCAGTTTTAAATCAGATCAAAATTCAGCGTGGAATCTTGGAATCTCATCAACACATTCATGTAAATTCTTACATAGAATTTTACAAGCTTAGATAAGCTACAGAATGCTTCAGAATTATATTCAGGTTGTTGCTTTACAGGGTTAATGCTTTTAAAATATCATATCAATATTAAATCAATATAGTCTTATTTTCAGTAAGTCTTAATCCTCCTAAAACTCTCTTGTTAAAATTCATGTGTGATCAACTCAGATCCATAGACTTACTTATAGTTTATTTTCCTGGTAATCAGGGATCAGAATTTCAAAGAGTCAGGGAAAGTAAGACCACATTCATGGTCAGCCCAGCACAGGTATTCTTGCAATACAAAGAACATAGCAAGAGTTCCTGAACTTGTGTGGCACAAAAACAAGAAATGAATTAGGGGAACGATGGGATGATGTTGTGAGAAAGATAACTGTGCTTCAGGAAGCAGAACTGTTGCGTGGTTTCGGGATCTGAAGCAGACATGTGGCAGAGACGGGACAAAGCCAACAGTGGCAGAGAATCCCATATGCAAATAAGTCACAGATCTATTACAAAAACCCTGCTTTCAGGAAACCAGACAATTATCAGGGTGGGCCTCACCTAGCTCAAAAGTCATAAAATTACATTCACCCTAGAAAAACTGTGAATATTCATCACCTGGGCAAAATAAATTACAGTAAAAGTCAAGAAGCAACAGTTAGAACTGGACATAGAACAACAGACTGGTTCCAAACTGGGAAGGCAGTACATCAAGGCTGTATATTGTCACCCTGCTTATTTAACTTATATGCAGATACATCATGCAAAATGCCCGGCTGGATGAAGACAAGCTGGAATCAAGATTGCTGGGAGAAATACCAATAACCTCAGATATGCAAATGACACCACCCTTATGGCAGAAAGCAAAGAAGAACTAAAGAGCCTTTTGATGAAAGCAAAAGAGCAGAGTGAAAAAGTTGGCTTAAAACTCAACATTCAGAAAACTAAGATCATGGCATCTGGTTCCATCATTTCATGGCAAATAGACAGAGAGACAATGGAAACAGTGAGAGACTTTATTTGGGGGGGGGGGGGCCTCAAAAAATCACTGCAGATGATGATTGCAGCCATGAAATTAAAAGATGATTGCTCCTTAGAAGAAAAGTTATGACCAAACTAGACAGCATATTAAAAAGCAAAGACATTACTTTGCCAACAATGGTCTGTCTAGTAAAAGCTTTGGTTTCTCCAGTAGTCATTTATAGATGTGAGAGTTGGACTATAAAGAAAATTGAGTGCCAAATAATTGATGCTTTTGAGCTATGGTGTTGAATAAGACTCTTGAGGGTCCCTTGGACTACAGGGAGATCAAACCAGTCAATCCTAAATGAAATCAGTCCTGATTATCTATTAGAGGGACTATTGTGAAGCTGAAACTCCAATACTTTGGTCACCTAGTGTAAAGAACTGACTCACTGGAAAAGACTCTGATTATCCATTAGAGGGACTATTGTGAAGCTGAAACTCCAATACTTTGGTCACCTAATGTAAAGAACTGACTCACTGGAAAAGACTCTGATGCTCGGAAAGATTGAAGGCAGGAGGAGAAGGGGACAATAGAGGATGAGATGGTTGGATGGCATCACCAACTCAACAGACATGAGTTTGAGCAAGCTCTGGGAGTTGGTGATGGATAAGGGAAGCCTGGCATACTGCAGTCCATGGGGTCACAAAGAGTTGGACAATGGGGTCACAAAGAGTTCAACTGAGCAATTGAACTGAACTGAACAGTGAAAGGAGAACTATACAGAGATAGAAAATAATTATACAGAGATAGATAATAATATATAGTAGCTTTTTATCCATTATCTGTCAACACACAAAGAAAGTCTATGTTATTTTTCCCCAGTAGCACAAAGAAACAAGTTGAGAGAGTAATACTTTATACATATAATTATATATTTATAAAAAAAATATGTCTGTGAAAAGTGAAAGAGAGAGAAAGAGAGAAAGTTGTAGGCAATACATTTCAGACCCTAAAAGTGGATTTTCTTGGTGGAAAAGTAAGAGAAGCCTGACAAATTATCATATTTGAAGTGTATGTAGACAGCTATTCAATTCCAAATTAATATTTACTTTTTATAATTTAATGAAGATTATGTGAAAATATAAAAAGAATTCAAGTATCTTCTTGATTTTATTATTTGCTTTTAACTTTATTCATGGTCTTGGTGATATAGAATCTTTCAATTTCTCTGCAGTAAATCTGTCAAGCTTCATTCTCTCCTTAGATTTTATGTTTTAATATATCTTCAAATTAGATCAATATTAGTGTTGTAAAGTTGAATTTGTTTGGCATAAATTGAAAGACGTGACTAATATTTGACGCTAAGTAATTGTATCAAATCTGTATACTCCCTGCATTCAAGTGGCATTATTATAAACATCAGTTCATAATAATCAAAGTCATTCAAACTTAAACCATACATCTCTCACTGATATTTTTCAAATATATGCTATTTTAGTCCATTCAGGTTTCTGTAACAAACTGCCATGGACTATGTGTTTTGTGTGTGTGTGTGTGTGTGTGTGTGTTTTGATTGTGCGTGCTCAGTTGTGTCTAACATTTTGTGACCCCATGGAATGTGGCCCACCAGGCTCCTCTGTCCATGGAATTTTCCAGGCAAAAATACTGGACTGGGTTGTCATTTCCTCCTCCAGGGGATCTTCTTGACCCAGGAATCAAACCCGTGTCTCCTGTGTCTCCTGCATTGACAAGTAGGTCCTTTACCACTGAGCCATCAGGGAAGCCCTGAATTAATGTTTATTTCTCACAGTTCTGGAGGTCAAGAAGGAAATGATCAAGGCACCTGCTAAGGGCCCCCTCTCTGGGTCATAGACAGCTGTCTTCTTGCTGTGTCCTCACATGGCAGAAAGGACAAGAGGACTCTCTGGGGGTCTCTTTTATAAGGTCATTAGTCCATTCATGAGGGTTCTATCCTCATAGTCTAATCATATGCCAAAGGCTCCACCTCATCATCACCTTAGAGATTAGAATTTCAGCAAAACATTTTTGAGGGGACACAGCATTCAGTTCATCATATATGTCATAGATTTAAAAATATTGAAAATTATTTAAATAACCCCTGAAATTAAAAAAAAAAATCATATCCTTGTCAGAATCAACTCTAGTAAGAGTATCAGAAATCTAGAATTGATTCTGATGAAAACATCAGAAATAATTTTATATTTAATGTATATATTCCTTAAAATATTATTCATATGAAGTAAATTATGTGGGGTGTTTGTGTGTGTGGTATATGTATGGTGTGTTTATGTGTGTTTCTACTTATATTAATATAAAAATTAAAATGTAGGAAATTTAATTTTTCTGGCTAAGGGTAAATTCCCAATGCTTATGATTTCTCACTTGGAGGGTTATTAATGAATAAGAAAGGGTTACCAAATTAAATCTATAATGATCTTTTATAATCTTCAGTTTTAATTCTCTTCATGGAGTTGTAATTTATATTTTATTATGCATTAAAATTAATAATACTACATTTTAGACATTTGTTACACTTGGGTTAATATAATTATGTACTCTCTCTAATAAATGCTACCCACTACATTTCTTCAGCTACTATCATCCTATGAAAAATTAACTGGTGTTTTGAAAAAGTGTATCTTTATACAGCCTAAAATTTAATTTTAAGTTATAAAACTATACAGTGTTCTTTCCTTGTGTTGAAAATATAATCAATTTCGTTAGTTCTTACTCAGATGAATTAGTTCTTCATAAGCTTTGATGGGTATATCACTTAGTAGATTAATGTAACTTCAGCCCATTACACATAATGGTGGTCAAATTAATTCACTAAAACTCTGACCACATTCTGGAGAGTAAACCACGGAAAAATTAATCAACCTAGTACTGTGCATCACATTATACCTAGAAGTGAATCATATGAGTGTAAATTATGCAAATTATTCCTATGTCTTTTCTAAATAGTAGCAAGTACATTTTGTAGTTTAAACATTGTAAATCCTATATTAAGGTGTTTCATTACTCATCAATTCTATTATAAAATATCAAATGGATGCAGTAAATTGTGCAATCATGTACTTTATAACTAAATAAGTATACTTTGATATATTCATAAATGAAAGTGGTTTAATTGCAACTAACAGAAATAAAGGTATTGCAAATCTGTTTGGTCACATAATACAATAAAACAGGTTAGCAATATAATTATTTCAATAAATTCTAGGCGATTCAAACTCTCACCAAGGAAGATAATAGGAAATGAATGAAAAATAAAACCATAAAACTTTTTAAATTGTGTCAGAACATACCTCTATGCCTTTGATTTCAAAACCAAAGTATTGACAGTTTTCATTATTTCTGATTACTTAATTCTATTTCAGAAATATATAAATGTGATACTCAGGGACAATAGAAAGAATAAAAGAATAGAGTCAAGGCCTTGTGCTTCCAGACCAAATTTGTCTCCTATTTTCTGTAAAACACTGAGCAAGTTATTTAATCAAGTGAAATATCTTTCTTAAAGTATGAACAGAAATAGATGTATAAATTTAAAATATGAATAAATTGTAGAACTGTAGGGAAATGGATGAAAGACATGATTTCCTTAAAACTCTCAATATCTATCAGAAAGTCAAATTGTTTTTATACTATCAACATAAAAACACTTTGATTTCTGTATTTTCTATTGATTTTCTGGAATCATATTGTATTTTGAATATGTGCTGTGTTTGTGTGACACATATTTCACTATCATCTTCTCAATCATCCACCCATCCATCCATTAATGTATTCATTCATCCATTTGCAATAGGGCTGTATCCTGAAATATTAATGCTTATAATACTCTTTTTGAAGATTCATAAAAATGCTATCCTATCCACATTGCCCCTAGACTTACTGAAAATGCAGAGATAAAACCCTAAGTACTACTAACTTGACTACCTAAATAGACTCTTGAAAGTCAAAAATAAAATGCCACATCATAATATATATTCTTTCTAACAGAAAATATTGAATTTCTTCAGCTAATCTTTCAGTCCTATTGGAGATAAGATGATGAATTTATGTACTGGGAGATGTGAAGAGAAAGATATGAATCATCACATTAGATTAGGTCAAGGAGCTGAAAGCAATAGGCTTTCATATGGTGGTAAGGAATAAAGCATATTGATGCGGATAGGATACTGACCAGAAACCAACCAGCCTCAGAGAAGCCAATGGAGCTGCAATCAGGTCTTCATGCCACTAGCTAGCACTGGGTAAACACCTCCTGTTTACCTGGCTGATCCATTTGAGATATTCTTCTCTTTGGTGTGGGGAAGACCTTCTCCCAAGAGCTGGTGTCATGTCAGTTAAAAATCATGAAACAAATTGCATCTACTTGCTGAGACTTGGCTAAGGCAAGCAAAAGCAAACCACTTAAAATACACACACACACACACACATACACACACACACACACACACACACACATATATATATATAGATGTCCTTTCTCACTTTTTTTCAATCACCCAGGAAATGTAACATTTTGATACAGAAGTGTTTTTAACCAAGAATGACTTTACAGAAGGGGGAAGGAAAAAAAAATCCCAATATCTCTATCAATGAAACACATTAATGTTGCTCTTTAAATAAAAATATTTTGATCAACTTTTACAATCCAAATCCTGCAGGAACATGGTACACAGTGATTAAAAAAAAAAAAAAAAAAAAAACTTTTAGCTCATGGATGTTATTGCCTCATTAGTGGAGTCAAAAAGCATCAGCTTTTGGATCCCAAAAGCATCAGTTCCACCTGATGAGAACTGACTCATTGGAAAAGACCCTGATGCTGGGAAAGATTGGAGGCAGGAGGAGAAGGGGACGACAGAGGAAGAGATGGCTGGATGGCATCACTGACTCAATAAGCATGAGTGTGAGCAAGCTCCAGGAGTTGGTGATGGACAGAGAAGCCTGGCATGCTGCTGCCCGGGAGTTGCAAAGATTCGGACATGACTGAGTGACTGAACTGAATTGAGTGGAGTGAAATATCAAACTTAAAAAAAATGCAATTACAATTACAAATTGTGGGAAATATTACAAAGTATGCATGCAGGGTGTAAGAAACTGGATTGGGGGCAGTGCCAGAAAATTCTGATTTGAGAAATGATCAGAGAGTTGGGAAATTTTAACATTAGGATTCTCCCAAGGACTCTAGTCCAAGGCTGGGGTTATGAAGTCTAGGTTTTCTCAAAAGCACCATGTTCAAATGGATGCAATCCACATGAGCAAAGTGAAAACATGTAATTATCAAGCTGAGGGAGGGGAGCCATAAGGCAGTAGTAGCAGTAAAAAATAAAAGTTGGTGAATGGACTTTCCTGGTGGTCCAGTGGTTAAGAATTCCCCTACAATGGCAGAAGGAAAGAGTTTGATTCCTGGTCTTGGAAAATCTCACATGCTGCAGGGCAAGTAAGTCCCTGCACAAGTACTGAGCTTGTGCTCTAGAGCCCAGGAACCACAATTTCTGAGCCTGAGCACCCCAGAGCCCATGCCCAAGCTCTGCAAGAAGAGAAGTCACTGCAATGAGAAACCCACACACCTCAACTAGAGAAAGACAGTGTGCATCAGTGAAGACCTAAAGCAGCTAAAAATAAATAAATGAATGAATACAGCTTAAATGAAATTTGATGGAGATAACAAGGGTTTGGAGTTGGAATACATCAGGAGTTTGGGACAGAAATGAATAATTGGTTTAGGATACATGCCTTTATTAGTCAGGGGTCTCCAGAGAACCAATATATATCTATGTCTGTATCTATTGTTGCTGTTGTTTAGTTGCTATGCCCTGTCCAACTCTTTTGCTAGTTCATGGACCCCACCAGGCTCCTCTGTCCATGGGATTCTCCAGGCAAGAATACTGGAGTGGGTTGCCATGCCCTCTTCCAGGGGATCTTCCAAACCCAAGGATTGAACCCACATCTTCTGAGGCTCCTGAATTTGGCAGACAGATTCTTTACCACTGAGCCACTGGGGAGGTCATCTCTACCTACCCTGTATCTACATCTATATGTATACATACTGATTGGTCTATATCTATACACATACACACACATATATTCATAGACTTTTCTATTTTAAGGATTGGCTCGTGTGAGCTCAGATGGTAAAGAATCTACCTGCAATGCCAGAGACTCAGGTTCAATCCCTGAGTCAAGGAAATCCACTGGAAAAAGCAATGACTACCCATTCTTGTATTCATGCCTGGAGAATTCCACGGACAGAGAAGCTTGATGGGCTATAGTCCATGGGGTCACAAATAGTCATACATGACTAAGTGAATAAAGACTTTCACTTCTTCACTTTCATGTGATTGTTAGGGCTGGTGAGTACATAATTCATAAGTCAGGCTAGCCATCTCAAAAATTCAGGTAGAAATTGATATCAAAGTTCTGAGCCCAGAATTCATCAGGTAGATTGGCAGAGACTAATATTATAGTCTTGAGTCAGAATTTCTTTCAGAAAACTTAGTTTTTGCTCTTAAGGTGTTCATCTGATTGGATGAGGCTCACTCACATTGTCAAAGGCAATTTACTTTTCTCAAAGTCAGTTGCAGATATAGATGTCAACCCCGTCTACAAAATGCCTTCACAACACTTCACGTTTAGTTAAACTGATGGGAGCTGTAGCCTAGGCAAGCTGGTGTATAAAATTAACCACCAACAGCATAAATGGTAAGAAGAGGAAGGTGTGGTAACTGGTGCTTATCAAATTCAAAACAAACAAACAAACAAAAACCAGATTTTTTTATGTTTCACATTTCTCAAGTTTCTAGTTCCAAGTCTTTATGTTTATATTCCCTTCAATTATCTCCTGAAAATGCTTTTACTTCAGTCACAGTGCTTTATTTTCTTTAGTCTTAGAGAATTTTCTGATTTTGTCTTATTATTTTTTAATATCTGACTTTATTTCTCCCTTTCACCATAAAATTATCAAGCTTAACACAATATTTAGAAATTCTATGTACTGTATTTTTAAATACTGTAGTTAAATGCTTTAGTCATCTAACTTTAAAAAATACTAAATAGCAATTTAATAATATTAAAATTTATATGAGAGGCACACTATAACAGAACATTATTAGCTATAAAAAGCAATGTAAAAATGAAATATGATTCTATTTGATTCAGATTGAAAGTCACAAGAAAGCATAAACACATTAAATAAAATTGGAAGCAGCTTATATCAGGAGTAATAAATAAAAACTGATCTTTAATACACACAAATTATATACCATTAATTACTGGCCTTCAGACTTTTTTTTAACAAATGAGTTTAGGCTAATGGTATTTTCTTCAAAGAAATGGAAAAAGAGTCTAATTATTCTACCTAGAACTAGGGCAAATGTAAACTTTTAAATTTCCTAAAATATAATTTTATTATCTTTTAATACATTTGCATACTGTATATAAAACTTAAAGGCTTCCTAATTGGCTAAGTGATAAAGAATCTGCCTACCAATGCAAGGGACACAGGAGACTTGAGTTCAGTCCCGGAGTGGAGAAGGTCCCCTGGAGGGGGAAACGGTTACCCATTCCAGTATTTCTGCCTGGAAAATCCCATGGACACGAGGAGCCTAGTGAGTCCATAGGGTCGCTAAGAGTTGGGCACGACTGAGCAACTTCACTTTCACTTTTCACTTTCATGCATTGGAGAAGGAAATGGCAACAGACTCCAGTGTTCTTGCCTGGAGAATCCCGGGGACAGGGGAGCCTGGTGGGCTGCCCTCTATGGAGTCACACAGTCGGACACGACTAAAGTGACTTAGCAGCAGGAGCAGTGGGCTGCAGTCCGTGGGGTCACAAAGAGTCGGACATGTCTTAGAAACTAAGCATGCACATGCATTATGAAAATGAAAAAGAGTGAAAGTGAATATCAGTCCTATCCTATTCTTTGGGACCCGATGGACTGACTACACAGTCCATGGAATTCTCTAGATCAGAATATCGGAGTAGGTGGCCTTTCCCTTCTCCAGGGAATTTTCCCAACCTAGGGATCGAACCCAGGTCTCCCATATTGGGGGCAGATTCCTTACCAGCTGAGCTATAATGGAAGCCCAAGAATACTGGAGTGGGTAGCCTATCCCTCCTCCAGCGAATCTTCCAGACCCAAGAATTGAACAGGAGTCTACTGCATTGCAAGTTGATTCTTTACCAACTGAGCTATCAGGGAAGCCCATGCATCATAAAGCTTACATATTCCATATCACTTTAACATTGGTTATTGTTATATATACCTAAACACAGGCCATGATCATATCTCTGTGCTTCTAGTGTGCTTCCAGCATCACTATTGGACATGAGTTTGAGGAAACTCAGGGAGATAGTCAAGGACAGGGAAGCCTGACATGCTTCAGGCATGACTTAGAAACTGACTAAACAACAACAACAAAATAAATCATAAGGCCAACTTAGGCTCAAAGAGTGGAGTAGACTCCTTTTCTTGATGGAAAGTAATGCAAAATCAATTTGCAAGGGACATGATTACAAAGAGTGAGATAATTAAAGTCATTTTGTGTAGACAATATACTATAAAGATGGGTAGAGGAAATATTAAACTATCCATATTTTATGGCATACAAAATTGAACACATTAAATTTAACTGAAACAAGGAGGAAGTCAAGATTTACACCACACATTCAGTCTGCTAACCCACAAGAATAAAATTATACTAAACAAAAATTTAAGTGGTCATCTTTTTGCCTTGTAAGTAGATTTTCAATCACTCAGATGCTATTTCTACTTTGAAAGTTATTGAATAATAGTAAACAATGAGTAGTGACTGAAATCACTATAACCTATTCAGAAATGAAAATCTCAAAGGAAAAGAATGCAAGGCAGAGGTAGACGATAGTGAGATTTATACAAATCTTAATTAAACTAGGAAGTGGCAGCACAAACAGGAAGAATCCTAGAATCAGGGTATCAGTGGATTGTATTTTCTTGTGAATTTGATCAATTCAAAGAATTAGAATATGAAGCAATAGTGTATGCAGTGAGTTTAGTAGTATCTTATCAGTGCATGTCTGGACTCACCAGCCCAGGTGGGATGCATGAGACAAATGCTCGGGCCTGGTGCACTGGGAAGACCCAGAGGAACCGGGTGGAGAGGGAGGTGGGAGGGGGGATCGGGATGGGGAATACGTGTAAATCTATGGCTGATTCATATCAATGTATGACAAAAAAATAAATAAATAAAAATTAAAAAAAAAAAAGTGAAAATTTAATTGACTGCATCTAAACCTGCCAAAGCCCTTGACTGTGTGGATCACAATAAACTGTGGAAATTTCTGAAAGAGATGGGAATACCAGAGCACCTGACCTGCCTCTTGAGAAATCTGTATGCAGGTCAGGAAGCAACAGTTAGAACTGGACATGGAACAACACACTGGTTCCAAATAGGAAGAGGAGTACATCTAGGTTGCATATTGTCACCCTGATTATTTAGTTTATATGCAGAGAACATCATGAGAAACGCTGGGCTGGAAGAAGCACAAGCCAGAATCAAGATTGCCAGGAAGAAATATCAATAACCTCAGATATGCAGGTGACACCACCCTTATGGCAGAAAGTGAAGAGGAACTAAAAAGACTCTTTATGAATGTGAAAGAGGAGAGTGAAAAAGTTGGCTTAAAACTCAACATTCAGAAAACTAAGATCATGACATCTGGTCCCATCACTTCATGGCAAATAGATGGGGAAACAGTGGCTGACTTTATTTTTCTGGGCTCCAAAATCACTGCAGATGGTGACTGCAGCCATGAGATTAAAAGACGCTTAAAGTTATGACCAACCTAGATAGCATATTTAAAAGCAGAGACATTACTTTGCCAACAAAGGTCTATCTAGTCAAGGCTATGGTTTTTCCAGTGGTCATGTATGGATGTGAGAGTTGAACTGTGAAGAAAGCTGAGCGCCGAAAAATTGATGCTTTTGAATGTGGTGTTGGAGAAGACTCTTGAGAGTCCCTTGGACTGCAAGCAGATCCAACCAGTCCATCCTAAAGGAGATCAGTCCTGGGTGTTCATTGGAAGGACTGATGCTAAAGCTGAAACTCCAATACTTTGGCCACCTCATGCGAAGAGTTGACTCATTGGAAAAGACCCTGATGCTGGGAGGGATTGTGGGCAGGAGGAGAAGGGGACGACAGAGGATGAGATAGCTGGATGGCATCACCGACTTGATGGACATGAGTTTGAGTAAACTCCAGGAGTTCGTGATGGACAGAGAGGCCTGGTGTGCTGCGATTCATGGGGTCGCAAAGAGTCGGACACGACTGAGCGACTGAACTGAACCCTGCCTAACAATTATAATTTAATAAACAATCCCACAATAATACTAGACTTAAGCTAAGTTCAGTCTTCATACACTGTTCTTTGGGAAATAAAATACTATGGTTTATCTCACTTTACTGAAGATTAATCATTTGATACTTATCACCAAGAAACTTCTGAAAAGATATGCAAACATAAATCAATGGGGTGTTTTACAAAAGAAAATACCATAATTTGAGATAAAGAAGACTACTGAAATGATGATTAAATCAACCTACTACACAGTAAAATACTTAATGGTAAATCACTAGTAGCAGTTTACTAAAAAATTGAAAATAAGAAGGAATGCCCACCACAATTGTTTAATGATGTCCTGCAAGAAGTAAAGAACAATGAAAAAAATTGATGGATTTTGGCTAGTTGCTCTAATTAACAAAGGATATGACTATCTATTTGGAAAGATTACAAGAAGCTAATGTATCATTAGAACATAAAGAAATATAAGAGTTTGACGGACTACCCTGTTACAACATAAAATTATAGAAGTCAATAACTCTCATGTATCAACAACAATAGGATAGAAATTATATATGTTTAGATCAAAATAGAAACTAAACGAAAAACCCCAAATGACGCATTATTTACTAATAGTTTTCTGGAAGTTAATTCCATTATAAATATTCAATACTGATCAAAATGTAATACACAATATGATTGAATACTTGGCTAAATCAATATTATAAATGATTCTGAATAAACTTCTATTTAAATACACCTTATTGTCACAAGTGTATTTTCTAATTGTATAAAGTTACTCAAAATTTGAATAATGCCACAAATAGTAAATGCAGAATGTATTTGATAAAATGCTGACTAGTTTTACTGTCTTATGTTTAAAAACATTAGTTCTTTACAAAAGGTAAAATAATGTTGTAGTAGAACAAAAAATAAGCTTATTAATCAATGAAAATGATAGAAAATCTCACTGTAGAATATTTTGTTAAATACAAATGTAAGAGAATATACACATACTCAAACATTTATACACACACAATCCTACTAAACACACATAATCATATATATCTAGAGCATAAGAGAACTTTAAAATGAATATTATTCTTGTATGTTCTACAAATAATAAATGACATATTTATATCATTATAATAATAAATAATGTAACCTTAAGGCAAGTCATACAATAATGATTTGATTTTTATGTATGCCAAGTCTTCAGATAATGTTAATATTCTTTACATTTATTTTTTTATCTTTAAATTTTTAAACAATGACTGAAACACACAATTTATACTCTAATTTCAGAAAAAAACAATCAATACTTAAAGTAATTTGAAAATGAGTTGAAAACTTAGAAGAAAATAATCATACTTGAAATATTCAAAGTATAATTTTATTATTAGAAAAATATAAAAGAAAAATCACCATGATTTTGTATATGACATAGAAAACATGTTATGCTTGCAGACTTCTTTGGTAGGAGAGTGTTCAATATATTTATCTTTCTCTTTACTTATATTCAATTCACACATCTACCTATATATCACAAAAAGGAAAAAGAGGCTGGTAAAGTAAACCATTTCCCAGAAATTAAATTAAATGTTCTGGGAATGGAAATCCTTCCATAAATTAGTGGTTCACAAAGTTTGACGGTTAATTTTTTTCAGAGAGACCTGAATTGACTGAGGTCAAATGTATTTCTATAAAAATACTAACGCATTATTTTTTATTTTCCCTGATGTTCTCTCAGAACTGTAGAGTGGAGTGATCTACATGCTACATGACTTTAACAAGGTAGCTATTCTTATGACTTAAAGGATGTGAGTGGTAGTGTGTATTATATATTCTTATATTTCCTAGAATATTCTGGGGTAGTCAGTGGATAGTTAGATAGATGATAGGTCGGTAGAAAAAAGAATATATATATATATATATATACACACACACACACATATATGTACATGTAATTTTCAGAGATTAACTCAATCTTCCTTCAGAGTTCCTATCATACTGTTACCACCTATGTGCAATTATAACTATCATGATCTCTGTTATCTTACTGTTTCACACTAGTTCCTCATTATATGGAAACTTCAATTTTTGTGTGCTAATGCAGAAAATATATATTTTATATATATATATATATAATTTTCTTATTTTTCTATATTCTTTAAAAATTGAGGGAAATTTTATGTATCTGAGGCTGATTTTTTTTTTTTTATTTTGGTTGGAATATATTTTCTTGTAGTTAAGAATAGATGTTTGGCTTAGAAAGGGAAATTAGATGACTTACTTTCTCTATTCACAGTTGTTTCATTTATGTATAAATTTGATGAAAAAAGATAAAATCAGAGTTCTTTCTATTAAACATAGACATACTTCATACTTTAAAAGCAAAATATTGTTATATCTTTACAAAAGATAAATGCAGTGCCTCTGAGGCATCTTACAATTTTAAGCCTATATCTCTACCCTGAGTACAATTTTTCTAAGAGGATTTAAAAAATAGATTTATTGAGGTACAAATTATGTTCAAAAAACAGCACATTTAATGCCTACAACCTGATGAACTTGATTACATTCATACACCATGTATGTGTGCATTACAGTGATTAAGGAAATAAGCATGCATATCTTCAGCTGGTAAAGAGTCCACCTACAATGCAGGAGATCCCAGTTCGATTCCTTGGTCAGGAATATATGCTGGAGAAGGGATAGGCTACCCACTCCAGTATTCTTGGGCTTCCTGATAACTCAGCTGGTAAAGACTCCACCTGCAATGTGGGAGACCTGGGTTTGATCCCTGGGTTGGGAAGATCCTCTGAAGAAGGGAAAGGCTACCCACTCCAGTATTCCTGGACTTCCCTGGTGGCTCAGCTGGTAAGGAATCCACCTGAGAGTTGGATACAACTGAGTGACCATCATTTTAACTTTTCATCATCTCCAAAAGTTTTCTTGTCACTTTGCTTTGTGTATGTGTATCAAGAATTGCTTTTCAGTCACTAAGATGTGTCCAGCTCTTTATGACCTAAGGACTGAAGCACACCAGACTTCCTTGCCTTTCATTATTTCCTGGAGTTTGCTCAAGTTTATGTCCATTTAGTTGGTGTTGTTATCCAACCACCTCATACTCTGTCATCCCTTTATCTTTTCCAGCATCTGGGTCTTTTCTGATGAGATGGCTCTTCACATCAGGTAGCCAAAGTTTTGGAGTTTCAGCTTTAACATCAGTCCTTCCAATGAATATTCAGGGTTGATTTCCTTTAGGATTGACTGGTTTGATCTTGCTGTTCATGGGACTCTCAAGAGTCTTCTCCGGAACCACAGTTGAAAAGTATCAACTCTTCAGTGCTCAGCCATTTTACGATCCAACTCTCACATCTGTACATGAATACTGGAAAAAACCATAGCTTTGATTATATGGATCTTTGTTAGCAGTGTGAGGTCTTTGCATTTTAGTACACTGTCTAGCTTTGTTATAGCTTTATTCTGAGGCACAAGGATCTTTTAATTTCATGGCTTCAGTCACTGTCAGAGTGATTTTGATACCCAAGAAAATAAAATCTGTCACAACTTCCACTTTTTCGCCCTTCTATTTGACTTAAAGTGATGAGACCGGAAGCCATGATCTCAGTTTTGTTTTTTTTAATGTTGAGTTTTAAGCCAGTTTTTTCACTTTCCTCTTTCACCCTCACCAAGAAGCTCTTTAGTTCTGCTTCACTTTCTTCCATTAGAGTAGATTCATCTTCATATCTAAGGTTTGTTGATATTTCTCCTGGCAATCTTGATTCCAGCTTGTGATTCATCCATGTGCCTAACATTCCAGGTTCCTATGTAGAATTGTTTTTACAGCATCAGATTTTACTTTCACCACCAAACACATCCACAACTCATTTGTGCATTGCTTGAACATTGTTTGTGCCTTGGTCCGGCCACTTCATTCTTTCTGGAAATACTAGTAATTGCCCTTTGCTCTTCCCCAGAAGCATATTGGACACCTTCCAACCTGAGGGGCTCATCCTCCAACATTATATCTTTTTGCCTTTCCATATTGTTCATGGGTTTCTCAAGGCAAGAATACTGGAGTGATTTGCCATTCCCTCCTCCAGTGGACCAGGTTTTGTCAGAGCTCTCTACCATTACCTGCCCATCTTTAGTGATCCTGCATGGCTTGGCTCATAACTTCACTGAGTTATGCAAGCCCCTTTGCCATGACAAGGCTGTGATCCATAAAGGTCTGGTAAGAATACTGAACATGAAATCTACCCCCTTAATAAATGTTTAAGGGTTTGATTAAGCTACTTGTTAACTGTAGGCACTATGGTTTACAGTAGATGTCTAGACCTTATTCATCTTGTATAACTATAACTTTATATCCATTGAAAAATAACCCTTATTTTCCCTTCCCCATCTCTAGCCAACCACCATTCTATACTATAAACATATCTATCACCTCCAAAAGTTTCCTCCTGCCGTTTTGATTTATTATGATTATTGCTTAAAGAAAGTCAATGTCCACCAGTGTCTTTAAAAGAATAGTTCTTAATTCTAACTTTGTATCAACACATTATTTTACCAGTATTATGACCTGTAATTTTGGTGAAATAAAACATATACTTATGAGAGATAGTTACAGTGAAAATTGCATATGATTATAGTTTCCTACAAGTTTATTATTATGTTGGCATTTTAAAAAAGGTTATATTACAGGGACAATAAGATATTTTCCTATTTACATTGTGAGCATTTAGAAATCTGCTGATATGATAGTGATGATTCCTCAATTTTCATTAAAGACATTGTGTTTCTGAAACAGAACATAAGTATCCTGTTGGCTATGATGTGAAAAATCTGTGTTCCACTTCTGAGTACATACCATTTTTATGAAGCTTGCCAAGATATTATCTCATTATGTACAATCCATAAATGAATACTGTAATAGTTACATATACCTCACTATAATATCATAATATCTGATGATATGGTATTAATTTTATATATATATATATATATATTGTGTGAATGGATGACTGAATCTCAGAACTACTTTTCAACACAACATATAGTATACTTACTGATTATATGAAATGTGTTGATGGTTTTCAGGGTATCATATCAATGTAACCAAACTGAGTACATTACTCAGTAATTGAAATGTGGCATTAAACCAATACAGTTTTCCCAGCTTTCTCTGGTTATAAGATTTGGAATCACATAGTAAACCAATAACTATATGAGGTTAGAATTTGTCACTATGCTAGTGAACAAGATTTTAATTCAAACTTTCAGAGTGAATTATTTCAGATTGTATTATTATTGTTGCTTTGCTGTTCAGTTGCTCAGTCATGTCTGATTCCTTGTGACCCCATACACTACAACACACCAGGTTTCCCTGTCCTTCACTATCTCCCAGAGTTTTCTCAAACTCACATCCACTGAGTCAATGATGCCATCCAACCACCTCATCCTCTGTCACTCCCTTCAGCTCCTGCCCTCAATCTTTCTTAGCATCAGGTCCTTTTCCAGTGTGCCGGTTCTTCATATTAGGTGGCCAAAGTATTGGAGCTTCAGCTTCAGCATCAGTCTTTCATGTGAATATTCAGTGTTGATATCCTTTAGGATTGACTGGTTTGATTTTCTTGCTGTCCAAGGGACTCTTGAGAGTCTTCTCCAGCACCATAGTTTGAAAGTATCAATTCTTCAGTGCTCAGCCTTCTTTATGGGCCAACTCTCACATCTGTACATGACTACCGGAAAAACCATAGCTTTGACTATCCAGACTTTGTTGGCAAAGTGATGTCTCTGCTTTTTAATATGTTGTCTTGATTCATCATAGCTTTTCTTCCAAGGAGCAAGCATCTCTTAGTTTCATGGCTGCAGTCACTGTTGGCAGTGGTTTTGGAGCTCAAGAATATAAATTCTGTCAGTTTCCATCGTTTCCTCATCTATTTGCCATGAAGTGACAGGACCAGCTCCATGATCTTTGTTTTTTGAATATTGAGTTTTAAGCTAGCTTTTCCACTCTCCTCTTTCACCTTCATGAAGAGGCTCTTTAATTCCTTGGTTCTCAGTTCACATAATGTTGAAGCTTAGCTTGAAGGATTTTGAGCATTAGTTTGCTAGCGTGTGAAATGAGTGCAATTCTGCAGTACTTTGAACATTCTTTGTCAGTTCCTTCTTTGTGATTGGAATCAAAACTGACCTTTTCCAGTCCTGTGGCCACTGCTGAGTTTTCCAAATTTACCGGCATATTGAGTGTGGCACTTTAATAGCATCATCTTTTAGGATTTGAAATAGCTCAGCTGGAATTCCATCACCTCCACCAGCTTTGTTCATCCCGCCTGTCATTTCACATGATGTGCTCTGCATATCAATTAAATAAGTGAGGTGACTTGCCTGTGAGTGTTTGGGAGTCACCTTTGGAGGTGTGGGTTGTCAGTGGCCTGCTGCGGGGTCAGGAGACCTGGTAGCAGCAGTTTTGAGAGGCAAGGCATGCTGGCATAAGTCCTTTTGGAGGAGGTCATCATTACCCCTCCATAGTTAGGCCTTAGGCCAAATTATAAGGATAGAACACAGCCCCACCCATCAGCAGAAAATTGGATTGAAGACTTACTGAGCATGGCCCCTCTCCCCAGAGCAAGATTCAGTTTTCCCCACAGCCAGTCCCTCCCTTCAGGAAGCTTCCATAAGCCTCTTTTCATCCATCAGAGGGCAGACACAATGAAAACCACAAGCACAGAAAACTAGCCAAAATGATCATATGGATCACAGTTTTGTGTAACTTAATGAAATTATGGACCGTGTCATGTATGGTCACCTAAGAAGGATGAGTCATGGTGAAGACAAAATGTGGTTCACTGAAGAAGGGACTAGCAAACCACTTCAGCATTCTTGCCTTGAGAACCCCATATACAGTATGAAAAGGTAAAAAGATATAACACTGAAAGATGAACTCCCCAGGTTGGTAGGTGTCCAACATGCTACTGAAGAAGAGAGGAGAAATAGCTCCAGGAAAAATGAAGAGGCAGAGCCAAGAAAAAAACAATGCCCAGTTATGGATGTTTCTGGTGGTGAAACTCTGATGCTGTAAAAAGCAATATTGCATAGGAACCCGGAATGTTAGGTCCATGAATCAAGGTAAATTGGAAGTGATCAAACAGGAGATGGCAAGAGTGAATATTGACATTCTAGGAATCAGTGAACTAAAATGGATGGGAATGGGTGAATTCAATTCAGATGACCATTGTATCTACTACTATGGGAAAGAATCCCTTAGAAGAAATGCAGTAGCCCTCATAGTCAGCAAAAGAGTTCAAAATGCAGTACTTGGATGCAATCTCAAAAATGACAGAATGGTCTCTGTTCATTTCCAAGACAAATTATTCAGTATCACAATAATCCAAGTCTATGCCCCAACCAATAAAGCTGAAGAAGATGAAGTTGAATGGTTCTATGATGACTTACAAGACCTTCTAGAACTAATACCAAAAAAAAAGAAGTCCTTTTCATCATAGGGGACTGGAATGCAAAAGTAGGTAGTCAAGAGATAACCTGGAGTAACAGGCAAGTTTGACCTTGGAGCACAAAATGAAGCAGGTCAAAGGCTAACACAGTTTTGCCAAGAGAATGCACTGGTCATAGCAAATACCCTCTTCCAACAACACATGAGATGACTCTACACATGGATATCACCTGATGGTCAATATCAAAATCAAGCTGATTATATTCTTTGCAGCTGAAATGGAGAAGCTCTACATAGTCAGCAAAAAAAAAAAGAGAGAGAGAGAGAGAGAGACTGGGAGCTGACTGTGTCTCAGATCATGAATTTCTTATTGCAAAATTATTCAGGTACATGGACTTATTAGTATACACAAATTATTTGGGTAAGTATCTAAATCTACTCGAGTTGTATGTGGTCTAAATTTTTAATTTTAGATTTTAGAGAATAAAAAATATTTATTTGAAGAAGTTTAGAATCACTTTAGGAAGTTTCAGAAGTTTCAGGAAGTTGCAGAAGTTTGAAGAGTCCTCTCTTTAGCATGAAATGAAAGCTATAAGTTATGAGAAAAATTGGAATTATCAGTATGAATAAAGACTAACTTAAAAAAAAAACAGTATTACATAATCAGTCAGCATGCAGGCTTGATGTTATGGGAGTGATAAGAATTGTCGCTGATTCTAACTAAATTATATGAGAGTCAATAGAAGCCAATAAAATAGCCTATTAATTATGGAGTGATTGTCAAACAGACCCATGACTGTCTATGACAATGTGAAATTTGGACAACAGATTTCTACAAGTGGCCAAACAATTATTACACTCTATGGATCTCTCAAGTTAGCCATGGTGAATCTATCAACTTTTAGCCATATGTTCATGTTAAACAAGGAAGGTGTGCTGCATAAGTACATGAGAGAAAGGAGGAGATAGGAGAGGGAAGAAGGAAAGGAAGAAAAAAAGGAAGACAACAAAAAACTTATATAGACTGTTCCACAATTCTAGTAACAGAAGGTCCTATTTGGGTTTAAGCCATACAGAACTCAGAAAGATCTTCCAAGGGACAAGATCAGTATCGGTGCTCCCTGTCCCTTACCTAGGCTATTCAGGTTTATTTCTATGAAGTCTATTCTAGTTCAGGGGAGAGAATGTTATACGCAGATAAAACTAGGAATTATTTTGGGCCTCTAAAATTATATTGAGTACTTAACCATATTCTTCATAAGTGTTCTAGGACAGTGTTGACTTTTTAAACTAAAAATCTTAACATGAGAAACATGCTTACAAAATTCAACACATTAAGTCAGTTTATAGTATAAAAAATAAATTCAGAGCTTATGCATATGTTCACCAAACGTAAAGTAATAAGCTTAAACCAGATAACTACACAAGGAATATGAAAAGTGAAAGTGAAAGTGAAGTTGCTCAGTCCTGTCCGACTCTTTGCGACCCCATGGACTGTAGCCTAGCAGGCTCCTCCATCCATGGGATTTTCCAGGCAAGAATACTGGAGTGGGTTACCATTTCATAGTAGCACAACAACCAGGCAACAAGAAGCTGTGGATAGTTCAGAGCTGGTCATTATATCCACCAATTTCAATGAAAGTATATCAAGTCAATGGCTGTTTTCCACTTAAATTATCTGAATTTCAAATTGAATCTCTTTAAGATCATCAATAAATAATGAATGCTCATATTGTTTGTATATGTCGCCTGGATAAATTATAATGATTATGAAGCAAGTTCTCTAGATTTTAACCAAAATTTATTTTAAAAAGCCTCTTAAAGGTAGATGTTTATATTTAGTACTTAATTCTGCTGCTGCTGCTGCTGCTAAGTCGCTTCAGTCGTGTCCGACTCTGTGTGACCCCATAGATGGCAGCCCACCAGGCTCCCCCATCCCTGGGATTCTCCAGGCAAGAATACTGGAGTGGGTTGCCATTTCTTCCTGCAATGCATGAAAGTGAAAAGTGAAAGTGAGGTTGCTCAGTCGTGTCTGACTCATAGTGATCCCATGGACTGCAGCCTACCAGGCATCTCCGTACATGGGATTTTCCAGGTAAGAGTACTGGAGTGGGGTGCCATTGCCTTCTCCGTAATCAATTCTAATGCTTTCAAAATCCAGAAATATTACTTACAAATTTTCACACATATGGTAAACATACTACCATGGCTTTGAGTTTATTATTTTCAAACTTATATTGCAATTCAATGTAAATGAACTAGGTAAAATAGTTTATCATTTTAAACTGAATGTTTCCAGTTTGTTCTTGAGTACTAGTTTTTTGTTTGTTTCTGCAGGTATGTAGCAAATTTCAGATAGTATTAGTCAAGTTTAAAATAAATTTTGAATTCATTTTTCATATTCTGTAAAAGGCTTTATAAAATGATTGGCACTATTGAAAACAGACTGAGATATTAAGGTACTGATTAATATAAATCACTGCCAATTTTAGTTGTTATAATCATATATTTTGGCTTAAATTTTTATGCTTTTTGTATATGTACAAACCTGTTTGTACAAGAAGCACACACATATTCAGCCTCACACACACTCATCTGCAATACCTGTATATGTACATCTAGATGTTTTAACAAAGATATGCTTTATCATTGCTATTCTTCAGATAAATCAAAGAAATTTAAATTTGTTGAATAACAACAAAATTTTAACAGAGTAAGCAGTACATTTAAGCCAAGTTCTGCCTGTTAAGAAGTCTTTCACTGCCTTTTCTTAAAATCGCATCTGTGTTAAATCTGACATATTTGGTTTGATTGATTCAAACACTATAGAATCTTATTTCAACCTCAAAGACTTCATTGTATTAGAATTTATTGCTCATATAAAAATGTATAGGAACTTCTTTGAATAAAGATGAGGGTTGTAGTACTATAATGATGAATAGTATGTGTTTCTTATCCAAAATTTGGCTATTATTTTTGAATATACATTTTGGGGCTCTATAATTAAAGCACCAGAAAAATGGCCTACTCGATTTTTTTTTTTTCTAAATAAAGCAGTTAATTTAACTTCACTAAACTTTTAAAAATGGATTAAAATATTTCTTATTCTCTTTCCTAAGACTCATTTTTTTCTTTCTCTGTACTCCCCTTTCCTCTCCTCTCCTATCTTTTCTTCCTCTCCTATTTCCCCCTTTCCTCACCTCTCTTACTTCTCCCTAGTTAGATATCAGCAAGAGACTTTTGATGTATTTCTATCATTAAAATGTTTGGTAGCTGGTATTCTTCACAGAACTAGAACAAATAATTTCACAATTTGTATGGAAATACAAAAAACCTTGAATAGCCAAAGTAATCTTGAGAAAGAAGAATGGAACTGTAGGAATCAACCTGCCTGACTTCAGGCTCTACTACAAAGCCACAGTCATCAAGACAGTATGGTACTGGCACAAAGACAGAAATATAGATCAATGGAACAGAATAGAAAGCCCAGAGATAAATCCATGAACCTATGGACACCTTATCTTCGACAAAGGAGGCAAGGATATACAATGGAGAAAAGGTAATCTCTTTAACAAGCGGTGCTGGGAAAACTGGTCAACCACTTGTAAAAGAATGAAACTAGAACACTTTCTAACACCAGACACAAAAATAAACTCAAAATGGATTAAAGATCTAAATGTAAGACCAGAAACTATAAAACTCCTAGAGGAGAACATAGGCAAAACACTCTCCGACATAAATCACAGCAGGATCCTCTATGACCCACCTCCCAGAATACGGGAAATAAAAGCAAAAATAAACAAATGGGACCTAATGAAACTTAAAAGCTTTTGCACAACAAAGGAAACTATAAGCAAGGTGAAAAGACAGCCTTCAGAATGGGAGAAAATAATAGCAAATGAAGAAACAGACAAAGGATTAACCTCAAAAATATACAAGCAACTCCTGAAGCTCAATTCCAGAAAAATAAATGACCCAATCAAAAAATGGGCCAAAGATCTAAACAGACATTTCTCCAAAGAAGACATACACATGGCTAACAAACACATGGAAAGATGCTCAACATCACTCACTATCAGAGAAATGCAAATCAAAACCACAATGAGGTACCATTACCCGCCAGTCAGGATGGCTGCTATCTAAAAGTCTACAAGCAATAAATGCTGGAGAGGGTGTGGAGAAAAGGGAACCCTCTTACACTGTTGGTGGGAATGCAAACTAGTACAGCCACTATGGAGAACAGTGTGGAGATTTCTTAAAAAACTGGAAATAGAACTGCCATATGACCCAGCAATCCCACTCCTGGGCATACACACTGAAGAAACCAGATCTGAAAGAGACACGTGCACCCCAATGTTCATCGCAGCATTTTTATAATAGCCAGGATGTGGAAGCAACCTAGATGCCCATCAGCAGATGAATGGATAAGGAAGCTGTGGTACATTTACACCATGGAATATTACTCAGCCATCAAAAAGAATTCATTTGAATCAGTTCTAATGAGATGGATGAAACTGGAGCCCATTATACAGAGTGAAGTAAGCCAGAAAGATAAAGACCAATACAGTATACTAACGCATATATATGGAATTTAGAAAGATGGTAATTATAATCTTATATGCAAAACAGAAAAAGAGACACAGATGTACAGAACAGACTTTTAGACTCTGTGGGAGAAGGCGAGGGTGGGATGTTCAGAGAGAACAGCATTGAAACAAGTATACTATCAAGGGTGAAATAGATCACCAGCCCAGGTTGGATGCATGAGACAAGTGCTCAGGGCTGGTGCACTGGGAAGACCCAGAGGGATGGGATGGAGAGGGAGGTGGGAGGGGGGATTGTGATGGGGAACACATGTAAATCCATGGCTGATTTATGTCAATGTATGGCAAAAACCACTACAATATTGTAAAGTAATTAGCCTCCAACTAATACAAATAAATGGAAAAATAAAATGTTTGGTAGCAATTCTAAGCTGTTACTGAGTGTTAATTTATTCTATTGAATAGTTTCCAAATATCCCAGGAGACATGACTGAATTTATTTCAGTATTGGGAGAAATTATATATATTTTTTTGTCCTAAGACTCCAAAGAGGAATATAATGGTGAATAATTAAGTGCAGAACATGGTCTATAGTTAGTAAATCAATTTACTGACTGCTTCTTGTTCCCCAAACTGAATATGCTATGTAAATATAAAGTGATTCTCTTAAAGGCTTAAAACCAAAGGTTAAAAGAGATAGTCATGATTTAAAGTAAAAAAGTAGGAGGCATGTCAGCACTGTTCAAATCACTCAAATATATTTTAGTACTGTTTATTTCAAATTCATGACAGACAGAATATTATTAAAAATATCTTCAAATCCTGCCCTACTTTCTGGGACCAACTAGCTTTATAAAAATCAATGTTAGGCTATCTTTTCAGAAAATATAAGTAATCTCCTCATTTTGAATAATTCTCTCTTTTCCTTTCCTTGGGTTTTTGCAGGAGGGGTTGAATCAATTTATTGATTCACAAAGTTTCTCTTAATAAGGTAACTGTTCCCAATATAGGTGGTGTAAAAAATACATTTGGTTACCTGCTTAATAATTGGTTTCTTTCTTCTATGGAGAACCTGTCCACACCTTTCCCCACAGCCCTCCCCATGGGTAGTGATTAATTTGCATTAGTTTAAATAACCACGATCATTCCTTTCTGAGTCCTAGTGGTTCATTTAAGAATGGGCATATAATGCCATTCTAACTGAAGAACACAAGGTGGAATCTGCAAGGGGATCTCTGGAGAAAATTTCTACCTTGGCACAAAAGTCAAACTGTGAGGAAGGTGGAGTAGAGGTTGAAAAAATCCTGTGTACTGGATATCTTTTTTTTATGCTGCTGATTTAACCTATGTTTAAATAGTCATACTTTCCAATTTTGAAGTGGGCTAATGAATGTCTTATTGGCCACAACATTTGGAGTTGGGACATTAATATGAACATCCATTAGTACCCTAAATAGATACTATTAACCAGGAATTGTTGTGTACATTTGGGTCTAAGTAAGACCATGTGGCCAAAATGTAATAATTATAAACTAATCCATCTTCTTTTAAATTTATTTTAAATATTATGTTAAATCAATTTGAAACATAAAGTCATGTTATTTTTAGATTTTTAAACTGTATTTACTTCAGAAACAAAACTGTTCTAATGAAAGTAATTACTTGAGAAATTTTCTTATGTAAGTAAAGTTTATATTTTTTTGTGTGATAGATAATCCTTAATTATGAAGTACATTTCAGTCTTCAGGTTTGCTTTGTTTTGCCATTTTTGATTAAAGTAATACAGTAAAAAAGATTATCCAATAATTAAAATGAATCAAATGAATTATAAAACTGAACATTTCTATTAGGTCAAAATTATCTAAAATATTAGTGATTCCATGAGGATTGCAAGTTACGTAACATATCATTTTTGGAAGACTCAGAGATAAAATTCACATGTCAGGGAAGATTTCTATACACCCCATACCTGTGAAACTTACTAATTGACATTGATGGTTTATAAATGATTTTTCCAGGAAACCTGCCATATGATTTGGGAGTAAAGTGTAGTTTAATAACTTTTTTTTATTGTTCAGTTGTTTCCATTGTACCTCTCTGACTAGGGACCATCAAATTGCTCCTGTGTTTTAGATCAATAAAACCCTTTGGATGGCTACCCCAAAGGTTAAGAGATAAAAGAATATTTCTACATTCCACTTGACTTCAGATTTAAAAATTGGTCTATAAAAATTACTTTTTAATATTACAGAATGAAATGTCACTTAAAGGGCTACATTTCCAGAGACATCCTCTGAAAATGACCCCTATGTCCTGTGTGCTAAAAGTAATCACCCTCTTTCCTGCAATGAAGGATTTTATTAATTCCCAAATTTTTATGATCTTTATTTTTCATCATATTCTCCATTGCACTCATAGCCCAATTCTTAAAAAATCAGGACAGTGTGCTGAAACTGATAGCTGACATTTACTTGAATGAAAAGAGGCATCATTTAGTGTGAACTTTCCTTTTGATCTTTCCATACCCTGATTCCATTCCACACATTTTATTTTCCCTTTTTCATAGACGTGAAACAAGTATTTCCTGAACAAGTTCCTTTGTTAAGTGACTCATCTATGAAATAAAATTTACTTATGCTCTAGGAGTCCAGAATATAAATACTGTAATATTAATTTTTTTTCCTGAACAGTATAGTGATTATTAGTAAAGATCTAGAGCATGCATTTGGACTCTGTGACATTCTGCACTTATGAGATATAGTTTAATGTGGATGAAATTTGTGAAGCCTGAAGGTTAAATTGACATTTAGATGCCAGATACAGTCTACGGGTACTATATTCACACAATGAAAAGATGAAGTAAATATTAGTTTTAAGAGAATGGTCAAGCTCTATAGTTTCTTCCACTATACTTTAATATGTATAATAGCCTTCAGTCTTTCCATTTAGACATAAAGTCAATGAATACATGACCACCACTAATATAATAATTTCCCACAGCAAAAATCTATAATTCAACAACTGGTCATCTAATTGAAGAAATAACTGGCGGACTCTGAAGCCCTGGACAGAATGTCTGTGACTTTAATTAGGCACCTGATTTAAGGAATTTAATGGGGTTGGCAAAATAGTTTGGACCTAATAAGTTGAAAGTGTAAATACCTAACTTTTTTTAAAGGCTCTGGTTTTGATACAAATCATTATTACATAATTTCTTATTTTTTGTGGCAAAACAGATACACCAGAAATAAAGAAAAGATGCTGAGGGATACATTTAGACTATACCTTACATTGTTACTGCATTTCTGTTTGTTTTTACTATGATACCTATTTTCAAACATATATTTTTATATATACTATTCACTGACTGAAGACACTTAATAGAGTTAAGATGAAATTGAAAAAGTTATCTATGTTTATAATAGTTTAAAAAAAAGAAGGGAATGTTATAAACGTGTATACAATGGTGCTTTGCATATAATGACAGACGGGAATGATAGTATCTTAACCTATACTTCATTGTAGATAATAATCACCATTGTCATTATCATACTACCTAGTTTTCATTACAGAAAATAAATTTTCACAACTTAAAGTATCAAATGACTAAAATTATTTCTGGTCTCTGCCAAGTGCTGAATTATTTCAGCATGAAACACGGTAGAGTTCTGGAGTCTCTCCCTCTGTTCTAGGGGCCCAATTTGGAATTCTTCATAAGCCAATAGACTCATTCATTGTAAGATATACAGATGCAACTCATTAAATTCCAGAAGTTTGGCAAAAATCATGATGACATATCTGTTTTCCTAATTCTACAGTCTCTCAATCATAGTCTCTCCAATTATGCTGCTTATATTTCCAATACTTTCACTCTCTGGAATGCTCATAATAATCATTAGTTTATAAAATTCTGCCCATTTTGGTCTATGGGGACAAAAACATTGTCCTTCATTATTCAGTATTGTGCCCATTATTTACTTTTAAAAGCCTCATGTATCATAGATTTTCAGCAAATATATGCTCAATTAGTGACATATAAAACTGGGGAATGTTAATGGCATTCCACAATGCTAAGCATAAACTTTGGAAAAGATGTGTATTCATAATCTCCAGCGTTTGTGACCTAAAATATGTGTCCTATAGTTTATAAATATTCAAACTTTATAGGTTTTATGATTTACTTAAAACAATTCAATTATAGTCATTTTAATGATTATATGATTATTCTTTGTAAATGTTTAAATATTTTTGAATAAATGTTTCCAGATTTGATTCTTACGGGGTGCCTTGTAACATTTTTATTCTTACCCCTGTCCCTTTCAATGTATTTGGTACATGTTAGGATGTTTGATCGGAGAAGGCAATGGCACCCCACTCCAGTACTCTTGCCTGGAAAATCCCATGGACGGAGGAGCCTGGTAGGCTGCAGTCCATGGGGTCGCTAAGAGTCGGACACGGCTGAGCGACTTCACTTTCACTTTTCACTTTCATGCATTGCATGAAGAAATGGCAACCCGCTCCAGTATTCTCGCCTGGAGAATCCCAGGGACGGGGGAGCCTGATGGGCTGCCGTCTATGGGGTCGCACAGAGTCGGACACGACTGAAGTGACTTAGCAGCAGCAGCAGCAGCAGGATGTTTGATATATTTTAGGGATATTGACATAGTAATACACACTGGAATATATAAAAAGAAAAGTTGCTAGGTACCACATGGTCCCAAATTATATATAAATGAAGACTAACAACCAGAAAATATGTCATCTGTAACCACTCCTTTTGTGGTTTTATAAAAACATGATACTTAGTTGAGGTATTTTTAAATAAGGAGGGGGCTTACCAGATGGCTCAGTGGGTAAAGAATCAGTGTACAGTGCAGGAGACACAGGAGCTGTGGGTTTGATCCCTGGCCCAGGAAGATGCACTGGAGGAGGGCATGACAACCCACTGCACTGTTCTTATCTGGAGAATCCCATATAGAGGAGCCTGGTGGGCTACATTCCATAGGGTCATAAAGATTTAGACACGACTGACAATACCTTAAAAAATGTTTTGTTCAGTGGTTCAAGTAAATTGTATGAATATGTAAAACAATTCTATTTTTTCCATTGTTTTGAAATAATGATTTCCACATCGTGTTGAATGATTGTCAGAATCATCCAAGTTTCTTCTGAGTTAGTGAGTAAATTTTATTCAGCTATTTTTTAAAATGTTAAGTCAGTCTCTGGTTGTCAAGTAGAAACCTCAGTTCCCTAGTAAAATGAGCTTAGAAGGAAAGAATGGACATTATAGACATGTGTTGAACCAATTCTTATAAGGTATTCATATTTTCCTACAACAATCCCACTATTTAATTATACTAAAGCAAAAGTCTATGTTTTCTACTTTAATTATGGCTCATGATAGTGTTTTGAAAAATAAAATATTTCTTAAAGTGAATCCTGATTAAGACAAGTATCTATTTAATGCTTTTTATAAAATGGAAGAATTCTATTTCTTACAGGTTATAATGATGACTTTGAGATGCATAAGTAAAGTTTTAAAGTAGAACTGTATTTTAAAAAATATTAAATGGTTTCACAGTCATGGAAAACTATCTGAAGTAATATATCAAGAAACATGATAAATAGCAATATATTACATTGAGGAAGTTGTCTTATGGTCTGTCACAGAGGTCATTCTTTGACTCCATCTGATTTAATATCCTGTTTAGCATTTTAATTAAGAATTTTAGAAGAGCAAGTAAATGGAATATTAATAAGGTTCTCATATGATACAAAATAGAGAGGTGTTACAAACTATGTCAAAAACAGAGAAATAATACAAATAGACATAATGAGGTTAGTAGCAGGGACAGTATTGAATAAAATGAAATGTATTTATTAAAAAGATGAGTCAATGTGCATTTCACAATTCAGGGGCATGTAAGTATAAAAATGTGCAGATGAAGAAGATGAATAAGGAGAAAAAATCATGCATTTGGAATGCTTAGACATATTGTAATGCGCTCTATTATACAAAGATGCTACCTGGGTTCAGCTATAGAAATTAAGGTCTAAACTAATGATTGCAATACTAAGTCCAACCCAACATTTTGAAGACTATAAAGCCCATATATATATATTTGATTAAATAATTAAAATATATAAACAATCTAAAGCTATTAAATAAATAACGTTCAATTCTCCTACCTAGAAGAGATATCTTTATAGTCATCAGAAGAACAGGTATGAGTTTTAAGAATTCTGTTCTGGAACATTGATGATATGAGAAGAGTCAGCACCCTGGACCCCAGTGCCTCTAGGACTATACCATAAGTGACAAGTGTCTTTGCACTTGCTTTCTTGGACATTCCCATCCAGCATTTTAGCACTTTCTAAAGGACCAGTTGCCATAACTTTCAGGCCTAGGGATGAACTCCCCAGTAGTATGATTCTCTCACATTTTGTCAACACATTTTCGGAAAAAGCCAATGCCAGGCATAGACTTTAGTTTAGTTTTTTGGTAAGAAGTCCAAAGTCCTAGGAACCCAGACTGGAGTCTACAGAAGTGACCTGAGATCATGTGTACGAGAATCCATTCTTCAAGTACCTGAATCAATAGTAGGAGATACCATTAGAGAAAGGCTAGAATATATATTCTCTACCAAAGCCAAGCATATTACTTCTCTTCCCAGCATTTGAAAATTGTACTGTGCGATACAATAGAAGATATCATTATTGGATCATTCAGCTACTCAGCTGACCAAAAGCAGGGGCTTCCCTGATGGTTCAGCAGGTAAAGAATCTGCCTGCAATGCAGAAGACTCAGGAGACATGGGTTTGGTCTCTGGGTGGAGACAATTCCCTGGCGAAGCGAATAGCTACCCACTCCTGTATTCTTGCCTGGAGAATTCCATAGACTGTGAAGTCTGGTGGGTTACAGTGCTTTGGGTTGCAAAGAGTGGGACACAACTGAGAGAGTAAATTACAGAGTGACAGATTTTGTAGAAACCTGTACCTATAGAGCAGTGGCAGGAACATACACAGTTGATCCTTGAACAGTGCAGGTTTAAAGTGCATGGGGGTCACTTCTATGTGGATATTTCTTCCATAAATATGCACTACAGTACTATATGGTCCAGGGTTGGTTAAATCCACAGAGGAAGAACCACAGATACAGAGGGCCTGCTCTAAAGTTATAACTATATTTTCAACTTTGCAGGGCTCAGTGCCCCTAACTCCCAGGTTGTTCAAGGGCTTACTGTATCTTTAATAGATTACAATGGAGAGTATAAAATCTGTACCTTGAATTTAAAACCTCATGGTGACAAAGTGTCTTCGATTAGCTTTCCTGGAAGCAGAGGCTGATACAGGGTCTTAGTTGCCCATGGTTTGTTTAAGGAATTTTCTCTCCATCTCAAAAGAGAGAGAGTGAAGTAAGAAGAATAGGGCAAAAGTTGAATGAGATCATAGTGAGGAAGCAGCTTCTATCTGATTCCATGAGATGTCCTGGAGCATGAGAGTTCAATAAATGGGTCTCAGCTTGAGGCAGGAGGAAAGCTTAACCATCCTTGTCAGCCAGTCATTGACTGTAGGTTGCTGCCTGCAATGAGCATAACCTATCCTATTTGGACAACAGGAAACTTTGGAAAGGTAAGAAGCTGTGAATCAGTAAGAGATAACTCTCAAGGCTAGGATACATTGTCCTAATAAAAGGGACTTAAATGGGACATCATTAGTCTCCACCATAGTCAACACGCTGTATTGCTCAGATCGACTTTGTTCTCACATTTGCTTCATTGCATCAAGGCCAAAGGTTGACCACAACTTAGGAGAAACTTTATAATAGAAAGGTTATTTCAAAGAACTGCAGTATATGCCGCTAGAGTTGTTCTAAGGCTGTAATTGATACACATCATCTAGCTTTTCTGCTGCCCACCCCTATTACCTTTAAGTAGTGCTTCTACTGGTCTATGTGGTTGTATGGTAGAAATTCTGATCCCTCAGGATTCCAACCTTGGTTACTGTATTTGTATCAAGTTGTGTCTATTTACTGACTCATTTACAATTAAAGCTAATCAAAAAAGTACTAAGAAATACCCACAGGATCTCCTGACCACCAAGAACATTTTACCTTGGCCTGTCATGGGACAGCAGTCCTCAAGATTATCACCTTTACCAGTATAGTAACATCCTTCTGGACCAGCTGATCAAAGGCCCCAAAGGCACCAGGTAGCAGTTACAGCTTTAAATCCATAAGGGTAATATCTTTAAGTCAATAGTGATAATCTTAGTGCATCTCCTTATGGAAGTGACCCCCTAAACATTTGGTCTAGAGGAGACAGGAAGCACAAAATGGTCACCTGGATGCTGGTGAGTGGAACCACTGGTACTTCCACTCATTCCCAGAAAGATGCGTTCCATTTATTGGAAATAAGACACTGTATCACAGCCATTGCTTTAAGGATTATTCCACATTCTGAATAAAAGAATCTCATTCTCTCCAAGAGTCATCTTCAAGTTGGCACTTTAGCTGTTTCTTCAAGAGGCTATTAACCTGCTTTATCAGACAAACAGCTTCAGGACAGTGAAGTCTGTGGCTGAACCAAGGTCACGTGCGCACTTCTGCAGTACTTCTGCTGTTAAGGGTCCTTTTTTTGAGACTGTGTTATAAGAGAGCCCACATTGGTATGTATTTAAGTAGTGGGGTTGGCTGAGCCATGGCACAAATGGAAAGCAAAACCATTTCTAGAATACCTGGCAATTCAGGACAAGTCATTGCTCTTTCCAGATTCTAAGGAATTTATCATAACCAAATTGCCACCAAATAGCTTCCCAGGTGGTGCAGTGGTAAAGAATCTGCCTGCCAATTCAGGAGATGCCAGAGACAAGTGTTCAATTCCTGGGTTGGGAAGATCCTTTGGAGGAGGAAATGGCAACCCACTCCAGTATTATTGCATGGAGAATTCCATGACAGTGGATCCTGGCAGGCTACAGTCCATGGTGTCACAGAGAATCAGAGAGGACTGAGCGGCTGAGCACACACACCTTACCTGGACCTTCTGCTTGAGGGATGGTGCTTTACAATGGGGCTCAGCGTTGTTCTCTGGTACTGACGTGTCATATACTCAGCACCAGGAAGAACTACATCGCACTGGTTTAAGATACCATGCTCCTGGATCTCCATCTGTACTACCTACCATGGCTGTTCCCTTCATGATCTATAGCATAAGCACTGGGATGCTAAGTGACGAAGACTGGCTGACATTTAATGACATTTAATTTAATATGTATCTTGTGCACTTGGTGGTTTAGTGGTTCTACTTCAGTTGATGCTCTCTGAAGGGCATTAACTCCTGATGAAAATATTCACACAGAATATTTTGCATCTTATAGGTCCATCCATAAGCTTCTTGTATATAATTTCCTCAGGCTAATTCTCTTTCTATACAAAGTGGATTATCAGTAACACTGCCTAAACTCTGCCTACTGAGAACACACTCTTCACCACTGCCTTTCAAGGCTGAGCTTGCTTGGGAGTACAGAACATAAGCAGACCATGACATGCAAACACATACCTGATCCTTGATTTAACCTTGGGCTTTTCCATTCTCCATCAGGAAGGTATAGGAAATCTCAATAAGGCCATAGTTGCAATTTGACAATGAATTATCAGTGCAATAGTGGAAGATAACACTGGAGCTTGATCATCTTTTGTGTAGTTAACATGTGCCCTCTGGACCCCTGAGCCCAGTTGTAGATTGACCATTTCCAGACTACAGTGGATGTCTTCTGCACTCACCTGAACTTCAACTCAGTTGTCAATGCTGCCTTCTTGGTAAATTGATGTAAAGATTCTAGGAGGAGCCAATAGCATGCAAGGAGATGTTTGTCAAGTGGTACATACTTATCTTTTGGCGGTCTTTGAGCCAGAACTCTAAGATATTCAATGAGTGAATATCTTATTAGGCCTTATCATTGGTTTCACCAGCCTTACTTCTTACCACATTTACCCTCGATACCTTGGAATCACTTTATTCACATGGCAGGAGTGGAAAAGCTGCTGTCCTGAAGTGCTGACTTTCAGAAGAGACCTTTTTATGTTCAGAACCACACTCAAAATAAGCAGCCCTTCATGTGGCTTGATAAATTATCTCAGTTTCAGAGTTTTCTCCAAGCATTAAATATATTTCCTAAAAATCTCAAGGAAGTCTACCATGTGTTGTGTTTGTTTTAAAGTGGTAGGAAGTACTAACTGATCTATCTTGTTTTTAACTTTGCAAAGAATATCCCAGGGTATCACAGAAATACTAAAGCTCCTAAAGTATCACATCTGTGGTAGGTCCCTAATTATTTTTATGGTTTATCTTATACCAGATCTACAACCCTTAGATAGTCTGTGGAATATCACATTGGTTCTCTTTATTGATGACATAATATTAAGTAAAACTAATCAGAGGAAATTGAAAGTACTGGGATGCCTTGGTAAGACACACAAAACACATACTCACACCCACCCACACACATATATACATACATATTGTCAGCCTCATCTTTTGGATTAGACAGCTTCCATTTATTTGTGGTAAATTAGTACGAGTTAGAAAATTTTCCAGAGGAATGTTCTGCTGTGAGATTTCACCAAACAGCAACTGAAATACTCTACTGAAAAATCACTGACATGACTGTCTATGTAGAAAATCTGAGAAAATAGACAAAGGAAAAAAAAAAGAACTCATGGAAGTATGCAAGTATAGCACGTTTGTAGATACAAAGTTAATATACAGAAGTTAATTGTTTTCATAAGTAGCAGCAATAAACAAATGGAATCTAAACTGGAAAACACAGTACAATATATATTAGGTTCAGTTCTGTTCAGTCACTCAGTTGTGTCTGACTCTTTGCGACCCCATGGGCTGCAGCACACCAGACTTCCTTGTCCATCACCAACTGCTGGAGCTTGCTTAAACTGATGTTCATTGAGTTGGTGATGCCATTCAACCATCTCATCTTCTATCGTCCCCTTCTCCTGCCTTCAGTCTTTCCCAGCATCATGGTCTTTTCCAGTGAGTCAGTTCTTCACATCAGGTGGTCAAAGTATTGGAGCTTCAGGTTCAGCATCAGTCCTTCCAATGAATATTCAGAGCTGATTTACTCTAGGATTGATCAGTTTGATCTCTTTGCCCTCCAAGGGACTCTCAAGAGTCTTCTCCAGCACCACACTTCAAAAACATCAATACTTCAGTGCTCAGCTTTCTTTATGGTCCAACTCTCAAACCCAAACATGACTACTGGGAAAATCGTAGTAGCGTTGACTAGACCTTTGTCAGCAAAGTAATGTCTCTGCTTCCTAATAGGCTGTCTAGGTTGGTCATAGCTTTTCTTCCAAGGCGCAAACTCTTTTAATTTCATGGCTGCAGTCACCATCTGCAGAGATTTTGGAGCCCAAGAAAATAAAGTCTGTGCCTGTTTCTATTGTTTCCCCATCTTTTTGCCATGAAGTGATGGGACCAGAAGCCATGATCTTAGTTTTTTGAATGTTGAGTTTTCACAATTTATATTAGCACCCATCACAAAAATTAACTCAAAATGATCAGAGACTTCCCTGCAAAAAGCAAAACTATAAAACTTGGAGAAGATAACATAGACGAAATCCTGGATGACCTTGTATTTGGCAATGATATTTCAGATACAACACCAAAGTGAATCATCATAAAATAAATAATTGTTAAGCTGGATTTCACTAGCCACAGGTTGGGAGACAATATTTGCAAAAGATATATCTGGTACAACCATGTAACATTTTGGAAAAGGCAGAACTATGGAGAAGGTAAAAAGATCAGTAGCTGCTAGGGACTGAGTGAAGAAAGGGATGAATAGGCAAAGCACAGAAGATTTTAGGGTAGTGAAAATGCTCTGTGTGATACCATGATTAAGAATATATGTCATTATACACTTGTGCAAACCTGTAGACTTGTATAGGCTTCCCAGATGGTGCAGTGGTAAAGAATCCACCTGCCAGTGCAAGAGTGCGAGATACACAGGTTCGATCCCCGGGTTGGAAAGATCTCCTGGAGTAGGAAATGGCAACCTGCAGTATTCTTGCTTGGAAAAATTCCATGTACAGAGGAGCCTGGTGGGCTAATGTTTCCATGGGGTTGCAAAGAGTTGACAAAACATAGAATTGTACAGTATGTAGAGTGAACTCTAAGGTTTACTATGGTTTTGGGGTGATTATGATGTATCAGAGGGCTTCTCTCGTGGCTCAGACAGTAAAGAATCTGTGGGCAATGCAGGAGACTCAGGTTCAATACCTGGGTTGGGAAGATCCCCTGCAGAAAGGAATGGCTTTCCATTCCAGTATTCTTGCCTATAGAATTCCATGGGCAGCGGAGTCTGGCAGCCTACAGTCCATAGGATCGCGAAGAGTTGGACATGACTGAGTGACCAACACACACACACACACACAACGTATCAACATAACTTTATCAGTTATAACATAGCTTCCACTCTGGTGAGTGATGCTGATATTGCATAAGACTGTGCATGTGTTGGGTTAGGAGGTACATGGGAAATCTCTCTACCTTCCCACAAATTTTCTGTGAACCTATAATTATTCTAAAATCCTATAAAAAATATACTACCAAGCCTGCAATTAAATTTATTATCTGAAGTAGTGCTAGAAAGAAAATGTTTACAAATATTAGAAACAGAAAAGGCAAAGCATGCCTTGCATTGAGGGGAAAGTACAAAGTGAGATATCATTGTTGTATCTGGTTAAACTAAAATAAGATTTTTTAAAAAATCAGATTTAAAAAGTTTCCAGCAACATTTATTTGTATCCTATGTATCAAATATTACATGGTAATGTGTACTTACACATTTGCTAACTTGTATAGATAATTCATTGAAAATGCTTGGACTTTTCTATAACAATCAAAATTTTATCATTAAAAGAATGTTCAGGAATATATGTAGATGTCTACCTTTTTAAAAGAAATATTTATTTTAATTGGAGGTTAATTATTTACAATATTGTGATGGTTTTTGCCATACATTGACATGAGTTGGCCACAGGTATACATGTGTCCCCTCCCTCCTGAACCTCCCTCTGAAATTAGAATAAATGTTTTTTTCAGGACTTTTATGTGATTACTTAAAAAAAAAGTGAAGAAATGTACAATGCTATATTCAATTGTAGGAATATATTTTTAGCTTCAATTTAATGTAATGCAAAAAGTTTCTCTACAATAATAAACTTTAAAATAAAAAAATTACACATATGAATATAATTTTAAATGATCTTTAAATACAAATGACTAAATTAATGAACAGTTTGTGTAAAATTTTACAGAAAAAAATATTTTTTTCAGCTGCTACATAAATAAAGCCAGTTAAACTCATAGAAGACCAATATGCCATTTATGACTATTATAATAATATTTGACATTTTGATGGCATTCTCATAGGACTTATTTTAATTTAATTCTTAGATATTCTTGGTTTCAAATGCCCTATTATTCCAACTTTCCTAACAGATTGCAAAACTCAATTATAGCAAAAATTTATGATCTTAAAAATGTCAAATAATGAATAACAATGCAAGATTGAGATGGTTTTTGTTTGAAATAACTATTAATTCATCTTAGAAACGAATCACATAAAGTGATAAGTGTATAACCATATGGGCTTCCCAGGTGGCACTAGTGGTAAAGAATCCACCTGCCAATGCTTGTAGACATAAAAGATGTGGGTTCAGCCCCTTGATAGGGAAGATCCCCCAGAGGAGGGCATGGCAACCCACTTCAGTATTCTTGCCTGGAGAATCCCATGAACAAAGGAGTCTGGCAGGCTGTAGTCCATAGGGTCACAGAGCTGGACACAACTGAAGCAACTTAGCATGCAGATATAACCATATAATTTCACCTTCTAAGACAAAGAAAACATATTTCAACACAAATTTTCCCCAAATTCCAAACTCACATAGCATTAAATTCTGAAGAAAAAAAATTTTTTTATGTGTTGATTTTTAAATCATTTATGTTTGTCATTTTGCCTTTTGTTAGCTATGTTCAAAGACATATAAAAATATAAATGGTAAATATCTATGTACAGATATTTAAATTTTTATTGTGATAAGCACATGAGATCTATCCTCAACAAATTGTATGTATACATAACACTATTATTGACTATAGGTACAATATTGTACAGCAGATCTGTAGAGCTTACTTAACTGAAAATATATCCATGTTGAGTAATAACTGCTCGTTTCCTCCTCCTTCCTGTGTTCTGGTAACCACCACTCTAGTCTTTGATTTTATAAATTTGACTACTTTAGATATCTCATATAAGACTTGTCTTTCTGGGCCTGGTTTATTTCTTTCTGCTGAATGTCTTCAAGAATGCTTGGTCTTTTTTTAAAAGAATCTCATCTAAATCATACATATATACAAATTACCCATTTGAAGTTAACTGTAGAAGAGGCTACAGTCAATAATTTATGCAAAAAACATAAAATAATGAGATTATAACTATGAGTTTTTGAAGAAAATACTTCCTATACTTGTGAATGCTTAAAACTATTTAATAAAAAAGATCCAGTGAGAATGAAAGTTTCTTCCTGCCATTATTATTGGGCTTTACTTGTTAGTTTTATTTTGCGTGTATTTTTAGAAGAAAATACAATACCACACTCTTTGGAAAAAATAATGATGGTTGAAAATTTTGCATTTAAGAGTCTTAATTTGTATCTGTCCCCTCTTTCATTCAATCATTTTGATTTTTGTAAGTCACTTTCTCAGTATTTATGTTTTCTTATTAGTGAATTAGAATAAGACTTTTATTAACAACAACAATAAAACCTTCACAGTAATCAGGATCATTGTACAAATTGTACTAGGCAGTGCATGTATTTGGAACTCTCATGTAAGTGAATTTGTATCAAAAACTTTTCATTTACTTGAATTCCTGGCTTTTGTTAATTTTTAAGAATTAACTTAGAAAGGAAAGGGAAACTAGGACAGGCAGGGAAATAGGAGTCAATGTTCTCTTCAATAAAACAGCAAAATATAGTAAAAAAATAAATAGGTCAGAGAGAACTGGTGATTAGATGCAAGAGATCTAAAGAAAGACCACAGACTGCAAAAGAAGGAAAGGGGCTCAAGAAATTTTTGTAGGTGTAATAATTCTCATCCTGTAAACCTTTATTTCTCTATGTTACTTTGAAAAGAATTCTCCTATATGCCCTTGTGCCCCCATTTCTGTTCAAACTCATTTTCCCTTATAGCCACTGCTTTCCCTGAGATTCCTCTTGCCACTTTTCTGTGAAAGAAGTATTGATTGAGTGATAAAGTAAATCCAGTTACATAGCTGTAGTGATCTCATTTCACAAAAGAGTCTGGAGAAATAAATGTATCCTTAGAGTAAACTTCAGATCACTTAACAGTTTTGAAATCCTGAAATGCCAAATAAAAGAACATTTCCAGGGGAAAGGGATAGCTGAAAAGAGCATGAGTCAGAATAATTTTGGAAGCTAGAAAAAGTAAAATATCCAGCCCTGGAAAAGAAACTGAATGGAGAAAGAGAGAGTGACCAATGTTATTAAAACTTTCTCTGGTTATTTCCAGTATTAGAAACCAGGCCTGCAATGGGATTCAAGAGACTTATAAAAGTGGAACCATGACACAAGTTGTTCATTTTTTTCTTCTTTTCTTCCACCCTTCTTGTTTTTTCCCTCAGTTCAAGTTTTTCAGATAATTTATTTCTGGGATTTTCTCAGGATTATTTGTAACGCCTTAAGAGTATGGATTTAATTAAAAAGTGATTGTAGTGTGCAGACTGCCTTAGATAAGAGGTGGTGTGAGGGGATTTTGCAACATGATCTGATAGGAGGCTGAAGAATCATATTCTTCTGGGACTACCAACAGGGAAAGGGACATTGACAGCAATCAATAATCCAATTTAAGGATTTAGGACTAAGAGTCAGGTCAAATGTTTCAGAAAATCCTTAATGTTGATAGAAAGAGAGTCTTGATCAGCATAAAATCACACAGGGGCAAGTTAGATTATGAGAGCAAAGGTAGAAATGGTATCTATTGCCTGAGTGATTAAATGAAAAGGTAATGATCAACAGTGGTTAGGTTAGAATAGCAAACAAAAAATATCAAAAATAAAACACAAAAACAATAACTCACATGATGTGCGTAAACCGTGTCTATGTCTACAAGCTCAGGTTAGAACCATACCTCCTGTCTTCCAAGTGATGAAATCAGAGCTTAAGAAGAAATAATGGCCCTGTTTTTAACTTAAATATCTGACAAGGACTCAAATCCCTCCTCTGCGCCTCCATCAAAGTGGCATTTATTTTATTTTACAATTTCCTTCCTACTTTTCTTAATACTTGGTTGGATCCAGAAAGATCTTATTTCTGTGTCTTAGACCTGTGATAGTTTCAGACTCAGTACATTTGGTCTGAGAATCTTTTCACCTAAAATAAAACACTGTTGAACTTAACTTTTGCCAATTCTATTTTTACCAATTCATCCAAAGGAAAACACTGCTGGATATAACTTTCTACAGTTTTTAATACTATCACAATAAATTTAGTAATTATGAAATTAACACCTGCAATGCAGGACCTAGATTTTATCCCTGGGTTGGGAAGATTCCCTGGAGAAAAGAATGGTTACCCACTCCAGTATTCTGGCCTGAAGAATTCCATGGACTGTATAGTTCCATGGGTCACAAAGAGTCGACACAACTGAGTGACTTTAAGTAAGTAAGTAACATCAACAGCAATAATAAAGATGGTGATGATGATATTGATGACAATAATGATACAAAAATCTTGGGTAATACACTGTTTCTAATTTGACAATGGTTGACTACATAGGTCAGAATTATCCTCCTGCTGGAAAAAAAGTCAACCAAAAGTTAAACTACATATGTGTGCATATATAGCACACACATACTTAAATACAGAAATATGTGTGTCCACTTTCATGACTCTCAGAGCAAGTACCTATCTCCTTATATTTTTCAACCTACACACTTCACTTGTTTTACTCTCATCTCAGCCCTGGTAGAACTTATGGAAACCAAACACATTGATAGATCTAGGTAAAAGCATTGAAACCAAAAAAAGCATCAAACCAAAAAAAGCCAGGGCCAACTTCCTTCAAATGAGAAAACTAAGTTTGTCAGCTGATTCTCAATAGAAACTAATGTTGGATCATAGAGAATTATAAAATGGAATCTTCAATGTGCTGAAACAAGCCATCAACCTAGACTTCTATACCTAGAGTTTTATTTTATATATATAAAGTCCTTCCTAATTTAGACTGACAGATATAGAATAATGTTCTCCACAAGTAAGTCATACATAAATATACTCAGAGTACTTACTCTGACTTTTCTTCAGCTATATAATGTGTGTGCATGCGTGTTCAGTTGTGGCTAACTCTTTTGACTCCATGGATTGTTGCTGCTAGGCTCTTCTGTCTGAGGAAGTTTCCAGGCAAGAATACAGGAGGCAGCTATATAATAGGAATTATCTAATTATAAATGTTACAAAACATACAGCTGTGATCTTTATACACAATAGAGTTAAGCTAGAAATAAATAGCAAAAAGTTAAGTAAGAATAAATCAACATATGCTTGAAATCAAGCAAAACATTTCCAAATAAACCATACATGAAAGTAGTCAAAATGTACATAGAAAATATTTTTAGCTGAATGATATTAATAATCTAATTTTATAAGGCCAGTATAAGCTTGATTCAACAACCTGTGAAGGACATTTGAATTTTTGAAGATAAATAGATGAAATATCCCTGAGAAAATATTAATGAACCTGATCAAATGATGCACAAAATGGTATTAAATCATGGCCAATTTTACTTTAATCTCAGAATACAAGTTTAATTTACTAAAAGAAACAACATATTTACCATATTAATATTATTAAAAATAAATGTTATCATTTCAATATGTGCATACAAAGTTGATAATTTTTAACATCCATTTTTGTTTCAAAAAAGATTAGGATATTCAGACCTAAATAAGTTGTTCTTAATATGATAATAAGAGATCAACTACTGACCTATATTACATAATTTTATCAGCAGTTTGAAAATTTTCCTCTGGGATCAGGCACAAATAATGATTCTGCAATCTACAAATTTCATCCATATTAAATCTTGTGCACAGAGTCTTAGCCACTGCAATATGGGAAAAAAAATGAAATCAAAGGATTGGCAAAGAAATATAACAACCATAAATACCATTATTTTTAAAAACCATGACCATAGAGTCAAAATGACTTATAATTCAATTATACAAATCAACAGTTAATAAATGAATTCAACGAAGTCCCTGAACTCAAGGTTAATACACAAAAATCAGTAGGAACAAAGCATTAGAAAATTGTCAAAAAGAATATTTAATATACAATAAAAAATATTGGAGGGAGTGACACCACCCAAATACTTAGGCATAAATTTAACTAAGGAGGTGAAAGACCTCTACCTCAGGTCCTACAAGACATTAATAAAAGAAATGAAAGAAGATAAAATTAAGTTTAAGTGTATTTTTATGCATGATTTGGAAGAATCAATATTGTTAAAATGTCATTACTATCAAAGGTCATCTATAGGTTTAGGCTGTCCATATGGAGACTTTAATGACACTTTTTACAGAAGTAGAAAATACACTGTGAAAATTTATATAGAACTACAAAGGACCACAGAATAGCTAAAGAGATACTAAGACAATCCAAATAGGAGACATCACACTTTCTATTTTCAAGCTATGTTTTAAAGCTACAATAATCAAAAAGTGTATGGTAATGGCATAAAAACAGACAAATATACCAGTGAAACATAATTGAGAGCCTAGAAGTAAACCCAAGCATAAACAGTCAAGCAATATTTGATAACAGTGCCAGGAATACTCACTAGAGAAAATATGGTCTGTTTAATAAATAGTGCAATGGTAACTGGATATTCACATGCAATTAAACTGGGCTCATTTCTTACACTACTCACAAATAATTAATCAAAATATATCAAAGACCTAAGTGTAAAACTTAATGAAACTCCTAGAAGGAAACAGGAATAAAGCTGCTTGACACAGGTCTTGGTATTGATTTTTGGATATTATACCAGAGCACAAGCAACAAAACATAAAGTAAACAAGTGGACTACATCAAACTAAAAAGCTTTTGTTAAGCAAAAGATACCATCAACAAAAGGAATAGACAATCTATAAAGTGAGGAAAAATATTTGCAAACCATTTATCTGATAAGGGATTAATTTAAAATATATAAAGAGCTCTTACAATTCAATAGCAAATAAACAAATAACAACTCCCCAAATCCCAGATAATTCAATTAAGAAATGAGCAAAGAACCTGAATAGAAACTTCTCTAAAGAATATATATACAACCTAGATGCCCATCAGCAGATGAATGGATGAGGAAGCTGTGGTACATATACACCATGGAATATTACTCAGCCATTAAAAAAATTCATTTGAATCAGTTCTAATGAGATGGATGAAACTGGAGCCCATTATACAGAGTGAAGTAAGCCAGAAGGATAAAGAACATTACAGCATACTAACACATATATATGGAATTTAGAAAGATGGTAATGATAACCCTACATGCAAAACAGAAAAAGAGACACAGATGTACAGAACAGAATTTTGGACTCTGTGGGAGAAGGCGAGGGTGGGATGTTTCGAGAGAACAGCATGTATATTATCTATGGTGAAACAGATCACCAGCCCAGGTGGGATGCATGAGACAAGTGCTCGGGCCTGGTGCACTGGGAAGACCCAGAGGAATCGGGTGGAGAGGGAGGTGGGAGGGGGGATCGGGATGGGGAATACATGCAACTCCATGGCTGATTCATGTCAATGTATGACAAAACCCACTGAAATGTGAAGTAATTAGCCTCCAACTAATAAAAAAATTAAAAAAAAATAAAAAAAAGAATATATATACAAGGTCAATAAGTAAATGGAAAGAAATTCAAAATCACTTGTCACTAGTGAAATGCATATTAAAACCACACTGAGATAAGACTTCAAATCTATTAGAATGGCTATCATAAAAATACAAAATAAAAAATGATGGCATGGACTTAGAGAAAAACCATTTTGGACTGCTGGAGGAATGTAAATTGGTACAGCCACTATGTGAAACACATGGAGGATCCTCAAGAAATTAAAAACAGAACTACCATGGGATGCAGCAATTCCACTCCTGGGAATATATCCAAAGGAAACAACCCTACGTCCATATCTGCAATAGTGACACTATCTAAAGGTCTTGAGTCTGAGAGTCCGTCAACAGATGATGGGTAAAGAAGTTATACATACATATGTGGACTTGCTTTATGGCTCAGCTGGTGAAGAATTTGCCTGCAATGCAGGAGACCTGGGTTTGATCCCTGGGTTGGGAAGATACTGTGGAGAAGGGAAAGGTTAACTATTCCAGTATTCTGGTCTGGAGATTGATTATATTCTTTGCAGTCAAAGATGGAGGAGCTCTACATAGTCAGCAAAAACAAGACTGGGAGCTGACTGTGGCTCATATCATGAACTCATTGCAAAATTCAGACTTAAATTGAAGAAATTAGGGAAAAACATCAGACCATTTATGTATGACCTAAATCAAATCCCTTATGATTATATAGTAGAAGCGACAAATGGATTCAAGGGATTAGACCTGATAGAGTGCCTGAAGAACTATGGACATAGGTTCGTGACATTGTCTAGGAGGAAGTGATTAGGACCACCCCCAAGAAAAAGAAATGCAAAAGGGCAAAATATTTGTCTGAGGAGGCCATACAACTAGCTGAGAAAAGAAGAGAGGCTAAAGACAAAGGAGAAAAGGAAAGATATACCCATTTGAAAGCAGAGTTCCAAAGAATAGCAAGGGAGATAAGAAAACCTTCCTCAGTGATCAATGCAAAGAAATAGAGGAAAAGAATAAAATGGGAAAGACAAGAGATCTCTTCAAGAAAATCAGAGACACCAATGAAGCATTTCATGCAAAGATGGGCACAATAAATGACAGAAATGGCATGGACCTAACAGAAGCTGCAGATATTAAGAGGTGGCAAGAATACACAAAAGAATTATACAAAAAAGATGTTCATGACCCAGATAACCACAATGGTGTGATCACTCACCTAGAGCCAGACAGCCTGGAATGCGAAGTCAAGTAGGCCTTAGGAAGCATCACTATGAACAAAGCTAGTGGAGATGATGGAATTCCAGTTGAGTTATTTCAAATCCTAACAGATGATGTTGTTGAAGTGCTGCACTCAATATACCAGCAAATTTAGAAAACTCAGCAGTGGCCACAGGACTGGAAAAGGTCAGTTTTCTTTCAAATCCTAAAGAAAGGCAATGCCAAAGAATGTTCAGACTACTGCACAATAGCACTCATCTCACATACTAGCAAAGTAATGTTCAAAATTTTCCATGCCAGGCTTCAATAGTATGTGAACTGTGAACCTCCAGATGTTCAAGCTGGATTTAGGAAAGGCAGAGGAACCAGAGATCAAATTGCCAACATCTGTTGGATCATCGAAAAAGCAAGAGAGTTCCAGAAAAAACATCTACTTCTGCTTTATTGACTATGCCAAAGCCTTTGACTGTGTGGATCACAACAAACTGTGGAAAATTCTTCAAGAGACATGAATATCAGACCACCTTTCCTTCCTCCTGAGAAATTTGTAAGCAGGTCAAGAAGCAACAGTTAGAACTGGACATGGAAAAACAGACTGGTTCCAAAATGGGATAGGAGTACTGTCACCCTGCTTATTTAACTTATATGCAAAGTACATCATGCAAAATGCTGGGCTGGATGAAGTACAAGCTGGAAATAAGACTGATGGGAGAAATAGCAATAACCTCAGATATGCAGATGATACACAGATGATACACAGATGATACCATCCTTATGGCAGAAAGTGAAGAAAAACTCAAATTCCTCTTGATGAAGGTGAAACAGAAGAGTGAAAAAGTTGGCTTAAAACCCAACGTTCAAAAAACTAAGGTCATAGCATCCGGTCCCATCACTTCATGGCAAATAGATGGGGAAACAATGGAAACAATGGGGAAACAGTGACAGACTTTATCTTTGGGGCTCCAAAATCACTGCAGATGGTGACTGCCGCCATGAAGTTAAAAGATGCTTGCTCCTTGGAAGAAAAGCTTGACCAACCTAGACAACACATTAAAAAACAGAGATATTACTTTGCTGACCAAGGTCTATCTCATCAAAGCTATCGTTTTTCTAGTAATCATGTATGGATGTGTGAGTTGGGCTATAGAGATAGCTGAGCATTGAAGAATTGATGTTTTTGAAGTGTGGTCTTGGACAAGACTCTTGAGAGTCCCTTGGACTACAAGGAGATCCAACCAGTCAATCCTAAAGGAAATCAGTCCTGAATATTCATTGAAAGGATTGATGCTAAAACTGAAACTCCAATGCTTTGGCCACCTAATGGGAAGAACTGACTCATTTGAAAAGACCCTGATGCTGGGAAAGATTGTAGGCAAAAGGAGAAGGGGATGATGGAAGGTAAGATGGTTGGATGGCATCACTGATTCAATGGACATTAGTTTCAGCAGGCTCCGGGAGTTGCTGATGGACAGGGAAGCCTGGCATGCTGCAGTCCATGGGGTCGCAAAGAGTCGGACATGACTGAGTGACTGAACTGAACTGAACATACATATGTATGTATATATAAATCTATATTTACATGCATGATGGATTATTGTTTAGCCATAGAAATGGGTGAAATATTGAAGGCATCATGTAAAGTAAAGTAGGTTAGACAGTGCAAGACAATACTGTATGAGCTCACTCCTATATAGAATTAAAAAAGGAGAACAAACTTGTAGTTATCAGAGGCTGAAGATGAAGGAAGAGGGGATTGGAGAAAGATTGTCAAAAGTTGTAATCTTCACTTAGAAGTCGGTGTCTTTATTTGCTCAGTCAGGTCTGACTCTTTGTGATTCCATGGACTATAGCCCACCAGGCGCTTCTGTCCATGGAATTCTCCAGGCAAGAATACTGGAGTGGGTAGCTGTTTCCTTCTCCATGGGATCTTCCCGGCCCAGGGATTGAACTCAGGTCTCCTGCATTGCAGGCATATTCTTTACTGTTTGAGTCATCAGTGTAATTACAACATGATAATTATAGCTAATATTGCTATAAGATAAAATATAGGATTCTTTTAAATGAGTAAATCCTAAGACTTCTATGATAATAATTTGTTTTCCTTTTCTTTCTTATTGTATTTATTGGCGTATGTGCATGTTAACTGAACTTAATATGGTAATCAATTCACAGTACATGCAAACCGAATCACCCTTCTGTATACCTTAAACATATACAGTGATATATGTTAATTACTTCTCAATAAAACCAGAAAAAAGACCTGCAAACAAATCTAAAAGATGTGCAAGATCTTTACAAAGAAAACTTTGAAATGTTATGAAACACTAAAAAAAAAAATTAGGTGATTTATAAACTCTATGAGTCAGAACTTAATATTATAATGATAAAAAAAGTTCTCCAGATTAATCTAAAAATTTTAAAAATCCCAGATACATCCCAGATTTTTTTTACAGAAATAGCATTGGTGACTTCATAATATACATAACAATGTAAAGGAATATGATCATCCCAGACAATACTGAAATCCAACAAAGTCAGAGACCTTCATTCACCAAATTGAAAGATATGCTATGAAGTTACAGCAAATAATATCATGAGGTTTTGGTGCAAGAAGAGACAAATAAACATATGCACTAGGGAAAAAAGTCCAGAAATAGATTGATACACATACAAACATTTGGTTTATACCACACGTGATGTAGAACAATCTGGAAAGGACAATCTTTTCAAAGAATCATGTTCTATCAATTGAGTATTTATGTATCTATGAAGAAATTATAAAAATTATCTCCTGCCTAAAAAATAAAATTATTTTTAAGTGAACTGTAGATATGAATATGAAATTAAGCAAACATTTTCAAGAAAGTAATTCAGGGAAGTCATTTCATAATTCGAAGTAGGGAAAGATGACTTAAGTGAGACAAAAAGGCAGCAACCATAAAGAAAAAAATGGTAAATAATACTACATAAAATAAAATAAAATTTTATTCTGCTCATGAATACACATCACTAACAGAGTAAAACAGAATATTTCATTTGTATCTTTACAGTAAATGTATTATATTCATGTGAAGGACTACCATGCAAAAGTACAAATAGGAAATTAAGTTACAGAAAATCACATGGTTCTCAAAAACATATTAAGGCAAAGAAATTAGCTGCTATGGAAAGCATACTGAATACATATTTCCACATGTATATTTACAAAAAAGGCACAACATCTATAGTATTAGAAGTCAGAGGACAGTTTTTTGGGGGAAAAGGGAGACAAATGTTGATTTTGGAAAGGAGAAAAGAGAGTCTTCAGTATTGTTGGCATCAATATATTTCTTAACTTGGGTAATGTTAAATGTTAAATAGTCTGCTACTACTTGCTAAATTCTACACCTAATGTCTTTTATACTTTTTCAATGTATTTTACTGCAATAAAATTAAGTCAATAAAATATCAGGAAACTATTTTCCAGACATTGTTTTGTGTCCCTTTACACATAGTAACTCATTTATTTAACCCTCCCTGATCTCTTAGGTAGATATTATTATGCCTAATTTTAAGATGAAAACATAATTAAAGATTATGAACTAAAATGGAGTATTTTAGTAGCATAATGATTAAGTTGCTGATCCAGGATGCCCATCAAGATATCTGGCTGCAAAACTTGTATTATTAACTAGAATACTTTGCTCTATTTCAAATTCACATTTTGCATAGGTGGAAAATTTTCCATTCTTCAAATGCAACATTGTTTTATCTCCAATGGCTGCTGAGCATCAAATAACTCACTATAGGAGAAAGGTTTCAGGTCAGGATTTTATCAATCTATTCCGCTCAGATATATGTAACACTTTGTGTTTACCCAAGCTTATTGTTTTTTTTACGACAGTATCTCAATTATATTACTTTTAATATATAAGCTTAAATTACTCATACAGTCACTAATCATACTTATATTTGAATAATTATTTTTGTATTATTTTGTATTGTGCATATGGAGCATGCCCTGAGAATATTGTTTAAAAATTCAGTGCATTATGTAGTGAAAATTTGGATGAGTCTCTCTTTCCTGATAACTCAATTTATTGAACAGGCTACCCACAGATAAACTTAGTGACTATGTTACAGTAAATTATTTTGTGGGTTGATGATTCATGGAGGTTCCGGGATTAATACATAATATGGACCATGCTATTTCTCTACTGTTCTCAGTTGTGTCTGACTCTTTGCAGTCCCATAGACCGTAGTCTGCCAGGATCCTATGCCTATGGAATTTTCCAGGCAAGATTACTAGAGTAGGATGTCATGTTTTTAAGTGGGGTGCCATATCCTACTCCCGGGCATCTTCCAGACCCAAAGATCAAAGCTATGATCCTTGTGTCTCCTGCATTGGCAGGCAGATTCTTTACCACTAGTGCCATCTGTGAAGCTCATTTTTTTTTTTTCCATTAGCAGATATAAATATATTTTTTACTTATCTATGTGTGTGGTTCTAGTTCTATATACCTATGTGATTGGAGAAATAAAGCATCTACTTTCATAATGTCATCTGCATTTTGAGAAGGATGGACTAAACTGTTTTAAAGATGACTTCGTGTGATTTCAGTATCTGTAGAATCAATGCATCATATGACTGTCGTTTCAGCAAGTTGACACTAGGTGGAGATTATATTTAATTAATAATGCTTGTCTTACAAGTTGCATTTTTCAAACCTAGGGTTCCCTCACTAACTGAAAGTAGAACAGTCCTGTGAAATCTTTCTTGAGGCAAAATGGCCTAAAGCAAAGATGTGGTTACCGTAGGACACATCTTACTAATGCATACACAAAATAAACTGAGGTAAAACACACATGATCACGTAGTTCAAAATTATGGTGGCTTGGTGCTGTGATACTAAGTGTAGTTCCTGGGGAAGGAGCTTGGCATTGTCACTGTCCCTCAGAGTGTTGGCTTCCTCTATCATAGAGGCCTGCTACAAAACAGACGTTAAACAGTATTTTTGCTTTTTGTCTTTTTTCTTTCCCATAAAATCAAAAATCCTCTTTGGATTTCTTTATGTTAAGAAAAATAGGTAGTAATGTAGGTCTTTCATAAAAGTGAAGTGGTGTAAAGAGAATGCTCAAAAAGTGGGAGATACCTGTACTTTGATTTTCAGAGAATTCTAAAACAACTATTCCTCACATATTTAATTATTTTGGATTTATTAACATGTAATTTTTAAAAATCAACAATTGACATCATTACAATTAAATTGCTTGAAAGAAAAAAAAAGTATAATAGAATAACTGCATGACTAACTCCCATCAGAACCTGTTTAAATTATCTCTGTGATCTTAGTAAAATATTTCATATCTCTGGGATTCTCTTGATGTACAATTAAATTAGTGCTTTAAAAAGATATTTAATAGGAGAACTATTTTGAAGGAAGGAAAACACGCACACAATTAAATGAATGCTTTGATTAAATTGGTTTAGTGTCTACCTACTTCTCCCTTTCCAGATCTTCCATCTTATATAATGCTCCAAATCCTACTGTTGAAACCAACTTTCTACAAATATTCTAAAACCCACTGAACTCTACCTTTCTCTGAAGGCCTTAAATGAAAGACTGCTGCTTTCTCTAGATTACCATCGGGCAAATCTGTTAATTTAAACATTATCTGGAAGTGTCTTAAAAAAAATTATAATTCTTAGGTAGGTCCTATGTTGGACCACATGAAACTGAATCTGTGAAAGTGGCCCCTAAACACTGGTATTTAAAAACATTGTTCTACAATTCAGAGTTACAGTGAGTGTTGAGAACCACTCTACTAGCACTTTAACTCAATTCTCCTAAGCTTGATTTTTGGGGGAAACCTCCATGAGTAACTTCAGCAATGATTTTATTGGCAAATTTACATGTGATCATATAGAGAGAGCGTCCTCTATCTTATGCAGTTGATGCCCCAGTTTAGAATGCTGAAAAGCTTAGCTGAGATTGTGATCATCTTTATCCAAGACATGCCAATAGCAAGGATAGGAAGTTGGGGCTGAAACCCAAAGATTTTTCAGGAACAAAATTAATAGCTATTTTTTTCCTACTCCCTTTACATGTATATGCCACATATCCAATTCTTTTAATTGATATATTTTCCTGCTCTTTACTCTTTTCTGGAAAGATTGTTTCAAATCCTATTTTAAATACAATGGAAGCAATTAATCACTGGTTTTGTTTTATATTTAGGTTGTCAAATGATTTTTAAGACAAAATTATACAAATATATATTATAGCATAAAGGATAAATGCTTGCTTTAGTTACAAAGTGCTAAGAAAATTTCTTCATATGTCATATTTTTCACTTCCATTTTCAAGTAAAAATTGCTTTTCAAAAATAAAATTACCCTTAATTATATTGAAATGATTACAAATTGAACAACTATGAGATAATAATACAATCAGATGTCAAAATGTTAAGTACTAAAAAAAAAAGTTAAGTACTATTCTTACTGACGTGAAAATATGAATATAAATTATTAATCTTAATTATAATAACTTTAATTTATGAACCATCTTTCATAACTCATATTTAAAAGTTACTTTTTAAATGTTTTGAACACATAGAGCATCTCCTTAAAATAACACTGTGTACAAATTCATTTTACTAGTTTATTCAGATGTGCATAAAAAATTACAAACAGAAAATACTGAAAGATTTGGGGAATTACAAGTAGTAGAAAGTATAATATGGTGAAACCAGATTTTATGTTGCTTAACTGAATAAAACAATCTGGAATTTGTCCTTCTTTATAGATACTACAAATTCCCCTATCCCAGTTCCTATCTCCTCCCAAACATCTGAGGAAAATTATCCAAAGGTTTGTCTCCTTACACAGGTGAAAGTCATCTATTCTGCATCACTTTTAAATGAATCCAGTGTAAAGAAATCATACCATAGAATTTCTACCAAATTAATTAATAATTTTTTATATCTTTTGGCTTTTTAAAATATGTAAATTTGAAGCAATCATTAACTTAGGGAAAAGATAAGTACAGTACAAAGACCCTTTTCTCCTGAGACACTTAAGAGGAGATTGCCAACCCAAAAAACTTATATTATCTATAAACAAGGATATTATCCTATGTAACCACAATATAAGCATCAGTATAAGAAAATTAGCATTGATATATTACTACAACCTAATCCTCAGGGTAGTGGGATTATACTGATGGATGTTGATATACTTTCCCTGACTTTGAGAGCCAAGATATAAGGGCCAAGAATCTGTCACAATCAATGACCTTAGAGAGTACAATCTCATTCTCTGTCTTTTGGTTTAGATGCATAGGTAACCACCTGGGGATCTTCCAGATAGAATCCAGGTCTCCCGCACTGCAGACAGATTCTTTACCAGCTGAGTAACCAGGAAAGCCCAACCTAAATGGAGCTGCCTCAATTTCTGATATATTATAATTATGACTGTTCCTGGTAACATTACTTACTTTTTGGGCCTTAGAACCACCAAAATCACAGAGGCTCAATCAGAGATGAGTTATTAGATCTAATGGTGAAGAAAGCCACACTCACCCTTTTATAACAGGTTCTCGGCCCTTATATCTTGGCTCTTAGAGAGATATCCACTAGTTTAAACCAAGGCTCATATTTTGTGGAATCACATGCAGTTTATGTCTTATATAAGGACATTATCTCCTGGAGGGAGGCTGCTTTTCTCTTTGCTGATATTGGAGCTGAGTCC